>NC_056056.1:19470000-20720000 GCF_016772045.2 Ovis aries
GCGCCCCGCCTCCGTTCCCCGCCTCCGGGCCCCGCCTTCGCGTCCCCTTCCTTCCCGGGGCTGGCGGGCGGGCCGCGGCTACTGCAGGCGGCGGACAGGCGGCTCTGCGGACGCGCGGGCGCCTCCACCTCGCTCCCTCCCTCTCTGCCGGCTTCCTTTTGTCTTTCCGCGAGGCGATGAGCGCAGGGCCAACGCGGCGGCTGCGGGCTCACGGAGGCCCGCGCTCATAGGCACCCCTTCCCCGGCCTCGGCGCGCCAGTCCCTCGCAGCGGCCCGTGCCCGCCCCCAGCGCCGGCGGCGCGGAACTTGGGCTCGGGGAGCTCGGCAGATCGAGTCCTGCGACGGAGCAGGTAGGAAAGGGGTTGGGCTGCGGGTGGTACGGGGCGTGTGCTGCGGTCGGGCTCTCTGCGTGTGTGTGTGTGTGTGTGTGTGCGTGTGTGTGCTTGTGTGCGCGTGTGCCGGCGGTGATTGTGTTTCTCTGCGCTGTGGAGTTGTGGTTGACTGAGTACGGCGGTGTGTCCCTGGAATGGCGTGTCCTCGTGGGCCATCCGTGTGTGCAGCTGGAATCGGCACATTTAGGGGTTGCGTTTGTGGAATCGTGTCGGGGCGCAGTCTCTGGTGGGGACCGGTGCGCGGAGTGTGTATCGCGTGTGAGCGGCTGTGCGTGTCGGGGTGCGGATGGGCAAGGTGGGCGTGGGTGGACCAGACCCGAGCGCAGAGCCGCGCGGGTCCCGGCCGGCCGGCGCAGTGCGGAGCTACAGACAGAGCAGGGATCCGAGGCCGGGGGTGGGGGGTGGCTAGCCCGGGCTTCGGGGACAGCCGGGCGACCCCCACCCGGGGACAGGTCCACGCGGCCCACGTGAGTCGCCTGTGCGCTCTGGCCAGGGGAGGGGGCCGGCGCGGCGGCCATCTGCTCGCCCCTTCCCAGGCGGAGGGGTGGCGGGCAGAGCCCTGCGGCGGAGTTAGGAGCCGGGGCATCGCGGAGACACGCGCTCGCGCCGCCTGTGCCCGATACGCCACCATCCCGGATCGCGGTTTTCTTATCAAATGGGGACAGTTCCCCCCTCCCTCGGGGTCTGTCTTGACGGTTAAAATGAGAAACACCGAAGCTCGCTCTCGTTCGGCCGTGTGCCGGCACACAGTAGGTGTTATGTTAACTGGATTAGCATCTCACTTTAAAAAAATCCTTTCTTTCCCCCTTTATCTTGGGAGAGGCTCCTGTTCCACCCCCCTCCCCACCCCCCGCCCTGTGTGTCGTGTGCTTCTCCCGCCGCCCTAACTTAACCACGAAGCTCGGAGACCCGAGAAAGTTTAGGCGGCCGGCTGCGCCGTCTACCCGCCGCTGCTCCGGGCCGGCGCCGCCTGTAAGGTGCAGGAGTGCGCAGCGCCGGGCGCCCGCCCTTCTCCAGCCGCTAAGGCTGGCGCGCCCGAGCGGGGGTCCCTCTCCTGGCCGAAAGCAGAGGCTGCGGGAGTCAGGAGTCCTTTTGTTCAACAAGTGCCTACTCCTCGGGGGCGTGCGGATCTGCCATCTGGGAGCCCAGCGGTGAGAAAGTGGCACTCCCCGCAGAGACGCATCTCGGGCTCCCGGGGCATCCCTGACCAGGCCTGGTCACGCGGAAGGCTGCCCTCTTTTCCTCCCCGCCAACATCCATTACCCCCTAGAGGAGCATGATTGTCAGGATGCCTTGGGCGCTGACATCGAACGCCCTACGTTCTGCACCCCCCGCCCTCCAATATCCCTTCTCCCTCTGATCAGCCTTGTGCAGGAAGCTGAGGGTCTGCGTGGAACTGTTTTCTCCTAGTTCCACACCTTAATTTTTAATGTTTAGTGTCAAACCTGCTGCTCATTGAACTGCAGTGACTGTGCAACGCAGCTCTAACCAGCATTCGCTTTCAGGCGGAGTCCGGCCAGCCACACCAGAGCGCTTGCTCAGATCCAGCAGGGCGAGCTGGCCAGGGCTGCTCTGCTGCCTGCCTTCTGCCATAGCCCGGAATTCCTCCCCTTCATCTCTGGTTTCTTCCTCTCAGGACCCTTCTCAGACGGGGGGAAAAAAAAGAAACACAAAACCAAAAAACAACTTTCACCAAGGGAGCAGCTGACCTCATGGTACATGTGGTTCTCAAAATGAAACGCTGGCATGGAGTGGGCAGAGGCTGCGTTTGGGTCCGGTTGCCTTTCCAAGTGTCTGATGCTCTCCGCTGGTGTTCTCAAGGAAGCTTCTGCAGGCTTCTATGACACAGGAGCAGAAACCTCTGGCTCGGTTCCTTTGGTCTGCCTTCCGTTGGGACCCAAGCCCTGAGATCTCCACAGTGATTGCAGGCCAGGGGAACCAAATAATAAGCTAATTTGTCATCCTCAGTTCGTGTCAGGAGCACACTTAGAATGCAACCTGCTTTTCGTGTTTCCATAAAAAGATTTTATATCCTAGAGGAGAAGAGGGCTCTTGATCTGAATCCTATTCTCATCCCCATAATCAGATTTCAACAATAATATTAAAAAAAAATCAGTCTGACTTTGTCTGCTCAGAAGACAGACCAAAAACTGGGATTTCCCCCTCCCCCTGAGTTAAAACCAGCCTTTGTCTTAAGGAAACCAGTGTTATGGACTTAGATCTATTTCTGTTTCACTTTTGAAAGCGCCTGTAATTACTGAGCTCTTGAGGTTTTATTGGATAATGTGTTGGAAGGAAGGCCAGGGACTCTGCCTCTCGCTTGCCATGGGATGTGGTGCCATGTTCTTGCCTTGCTTGCTCCATTTGTGTTCCGATTTTTGTAAGCTGGGAAGCATACGTCAATGTGTGATAATAGTTTGGGAGACCTGGCTTTGGGAGTCAAATGCCCAGAAGAACAGAGATTTGCCCCAACACTAGCCAATGACCCACTCATTTTCAACAAGCCCTTCTCGAGAGAGACTCCAAGACAAATGAAAAGCTTGAACGAATTCCTCTAGGATTTCTCCTAAAGTCCCTTTCTGGCAGCAGGGCTGTGCAGAATTAGAAAAACAGAAGGTCAAGGAGTGGGGTCTCTTGGCCCACACTCCCTAGCCCCGGCCTTGCACTCACCAAGCCCCCTTTCTACCTGGAGCTTCTGTGGAGTTTCATCTGGTGCAGAGGTAGGGGTGTCATCCAGGGCTTGCAATTCCTGCCCTCAGGGCTCTTCACACATAATTTCATCATTCCCATGAAATACGATGGTGAGTGTTTGTTCATCGGAGTAGTCTGTCTTCCCCTTCCTCCAACAGACCTTCCCCCAAACTTACGATAAGAACTTGCCTTGCCCCTTTGGAAGTGGTGAAGTGCCATGGTCTGATAATCCAGGATACTAAATTAATAAGGAGCCCCAGAGTTTATTTGGCACTGGAGAGTAAGCCTCTCAGCAGCTGACATTTTATCTAGGTTGAGGATTGGGTTTGTATGAGAATTTAGTGTTCCAGCAAGAACTAAACTGTGCTTGTTTGTTGCAGGTTGATGCTTCCAGTTTATGAGTTGCCGGCTCAGACTTGATGGAGGATTATGTGTGTTTTGCTAGTTTGTCAGCCCCTGATGTCATTGTGCTGGGGAAAGAGAGCCCTTGGAGGCTTAATCACGCTCTACTCTGGGGCTCACCATTCTCCTATAGTCTCGTCGGGTTCCTTGTATGTTTTCATGCCCACCCGCAAGGCTGCGCATCTGTGCATCTCGTGCGGGTCTTATCCTCTTCTCTTTGGGCTCAGTTTCCAATCAGGATGATGGAGGGTAATCGTGTATGGAGACAGCAGAGCGGACTTAGGGTCTTTTGGTGCCACTTGTCCCATGGAAAAAAACTCTTTCAAATCACTTTCCACCAAAAAGAAGAAAAAAAAATGCGTTGGAATCTACTGGTGTGTATTTCATGTAACTTAGAGTAATCCATACAGTTTGACAGGTGGAACATGTATTAGGCACTGAGCAAGGTGCAAGTCTAAAGAATTTTTTTAAAAATCATCTGAAAAGCACAGTGAATCCTTTCAGAGAGCCTCACCTTGGCTGTGTCATTTCAAGTCAAATTGAATTTCAGAGGCAAAGGTTCACATCTTGGTGTTCGTGACACGTGACTAAGTAAAGACACTTTCTGAAAGGCCTCAGGTTCCGTCCCCTGCTGCATTGGAGTGGCCAAGATGCTTTCTTTTTACCTTTTCATTTTCCTTCATAGGGGCTTCCCTGGTAGCTCAGCTGGTAAAGAATCTGCCTGCAATGCAGGAGACCCTGGTTCGATTCCTGTGTTGGGAAGATCCCCTGGAGAAGGATTAGGCTACCCACTCCAGTATTCTTTTATTTTTTTTTGCACTCTAGTATTCTTGCTTGGAGAAGCCCATGGACAGAGGAGTCTGGCAGGCTACAATCCATAGGGTTGCAAAGAGTCGGACATGACTGAGCGACTTTCGCTTGCTGTACTTATATTCCTTCATAATCCCAGTGCACCCCTCACCCCCACCCCCACTTGCTAGTCCAGCTGCTGTGTTTTCTGGGTATTTGTTTCTTTTTATAGTTTCAGGTACAACCCAAGTTGGCAGGAAGCCAGGAGACTGGGGTGGGCCTGCCTCATTAGATGAGAAGTCTTCTTTGAGGAGCTAGTGACGGGTTTCTGACCCTTGGCTAAGAAACACTCAGGATTGTTCCACTCTTACTCCTTGGATAAAGCCGCCTTGATCCTAGACACAGGAATAAAGCTTTGAGGGACATGTCGTTCCCCTCAGGGAAGTCTTCCCCAATTGCTGGAATACGCTGGTGTCCTAGCTAGTCTTCCCTTGCCGTGTGTCCCCTTCAGCAAGGGAGGCGTCCGCTGGTCGGCGCCTGCTGTCGCCTCGGTGAGCTCTCCGCTGCTCCGAACCAGCGCTGCTGCGTGCGCTTCACACTTCATCGTTGCTCAGTCGCCAAGTCGTGTCCGACTCTCCGCAACCCCATGGACTGCGGCACGCCAGGCCTCCCTGTCCCTCACCACCTCCAGGAGTTTGCCCAAGTTCATGAACTTGATGCCATCCAACCATCTCGTCCTCTGTCGTCCCCTTCTCCTCCTGCCTTTGATCTTTCCCAGCATCAGAGTCTTAACCAATGAGTCAGCTCTTCGCATCAGGTGGCCAAAAGTATTGGAGCTTCAGCATCAGTCCTTCCAGTGAGTATTCAGGGTTGGTTTCTTTAGGATGGACTGGTTTGAAGTGCTCCGTGCTACCACACATCACAGCAGAGCCTAGAGTCCCTCCACACCTCCCACCCCACCCTGTGTTTCTGGCCCCTTCTCCCTTCTTTCTCTACCCATCTAATGGGTCAGCCCCCTGTTGCCCCACCTCTCTCCCCACCCTCATGCCTCTTCTTCCCAAGTCTCATCCCTCAGGCTGGAGCTCGGCTTGCATTCCTTTGCTGCAGGCACGCTGTCCTCAGGTCAGTTTTTCAATTTCTTCATCTCCTTTTCCATCCCACCACCCCCCAGGTTCATTCTCTTCTTCAGTGAAAGTGAAAATTGAAAGTGAAGTCGCTCAATCGTGTCTGACTCTTTGCAACCCCATGGACTGTAGCCCACCAGTCTCTTCCATCCATGGAATTTTTCAGGCAAGAGTACTGGAGTGGGTTGCCATTTCCTTCTCCAGGGGTTCTTCCTGACTCAGGGATTGAACTTGGGTCTCCTGCATTGCAGGCAGACGCCTTACCTATTGAGCCACCAGAGAAACCCACTGCTAAACACCTCCTGTAGCCCTGCTCCAAGCCTGGCTCTGAAAGCTAGGCCTGGGCTTCATCCCTGTCCAGAGAGCTTGGTTGCAGTTGTGGGGTGGGGAGACCATCCAATGAGCTGGTGGAGTTGACAGGTGCCTGGAGAGTAGCTCCTGCCTTGGCCCCAGGCCTGGGGAGAAACACTATTTGAGCTGAAGGATGACGTGTTTCTGGAGGCAGGTGGGGGCCCTGGGAGGCTGGAAGTGGGACTCCGAGGGTGAGGCAGGCCAGTGGACACGGTGTCTTCCTTCTCCTCCCACCCAGACTGGATCCACTAAATTCCTACTTCAGTCTTTAAAGATTTTTTAAATTAACAACTTTATTATTTTTTTCCTTATATTTTATTTTATTTTACTTTACAGTATTTTATTGGTTTTGCCATACATCAACATGAATCCGCAAGGGGTGTACACGGGTTCCCCATCCGGAACCCCCCTCCCACCTCCCTCCCCATACCATCCCTCTGGCTCATCCCAGTGCACCAGCCCCAAGCATCCTGTATCCTGCATTGAACCTGGACTGGCGATTCGTTTCTTATATGATATTATACTTGTTTCTATGCCGTTCTCCCAAATCATCCCACCCTCGCCCTCTCCCACAGAGTCCAAAAGACTGTTCTATACATCTGTGTCTCTTCTGTTCTCTCCGCATACAGGGTTATTGTTACCATCTTTGTAAATTCCATATATATGCGTTAGTATACTGTATTGGTGTTTTTCTTTCTGGCTTACTTCACTCTGCAAAATCGGCTCCAGTCTCAGCCACCTCATTAGAACTGATTCAAATGTATTCTTTTTAATGGCTGAGTAATACTCCATTGTGTATATGTACGACAGTTTCATATCCATTCATCTGCTGATGGACATCTAGGTTGCTTCCATGTCCTGGCTATTATAAACAGTGCTGCAGTGAACACTGGGGTACACGTGTCTCTTTCAATTCTGGTTTCCTCGGTGTGTATGCCCAGCAGTGGGATTGCTGGGTCATAAGGCAGTTGTATTTCCAGTTTTTTAAGGAATCTCCACACTGTTCTCCTACTCTTTGCAACCCCATGGACTGTAGCCCACCAGGCTCTTCCATCCATGGAATTTTTCAGGCAAGAGTACTGGAGTGGGTTGCCATTTCCTTCTCCAGGGGTTCTTCCTGACTCAGGGCTTGAACTCAGGTCTCCTGCATTGCAGGCAGATGCTTTACCGATTGAACCAACTATGGAATGAGGTTCGTGACATTGTACAGGAGACAGGGATCAAGATCATCCCCATGGAAAAGAAATGCAAAAAAGCAAAATGGCTGTCTGGGGAAGCCTTACAAATAGCTGTGAAAAGAAGAGAGGCAAAAGCAAAGGAGAAAAGGAAAGATATAAGCATCTGAATGCAGAGTTCCAGAGAATAGCAAGAAGAGATAAGAAAGCCTTCTTCACAATCAGTGCAAAGAAATAGAGGAAAAGAACAGAATGGGAAAGACTAGAGATCTCTTCAAGAAAACTGGAGATGCCAAGGGAACATTTCATGCAAAGATGGGCTCGATAAAGGACAGAAATGGTATGGACCTAACAGAAGCAGAAGATATTAAGAAGAGCTGGCAAGAATACACAGAAGAACTGTACAAAAAAGATCTTCATGACCCAGATAATCGTGATGATGTGATCACTCATCTAGAGCCAGACATCCTGGAATGTGAAGTCAAGTGGGCCTTAGAAAGCATCACTACGAACAAAGCTAGTGGAGGTGATGGAATTCCAGTTGAGCTGTTTCAAATCCTGAAAGATGATGCTGTGAAAGTGCTGCACTCAGTATGCCAGCAAATTTGGAAAACTCAGCAGTGGCCACAGGACTGGAAAAGATCAGTTTTCATTCCAATTCCAAAGAAAGGCAATGCCAAAGGATGCTCAAACTACCGCACAATTGCACTCATCTCACATGCTAGTAAAGTAACGCTCAAAATTCTCCAAGCCAGACTTCAGCAATACGTGAACTGTGAACTTCCTGATGTTCAAGCTGGTTTTAGAAAAGGCAGAGGAACCAGAGATCAAATAGCCAACATCCGCTGGATCATGGAAAAAGCAAGAGAGTTCCAGAAAAACATCTATTTCTGCTTTATTGACTATGCCAAAGCCTTTGACTGTAGGAGAAGCCATTGCAATGAGAAGCCTAAGCAACGGAACTAGAGAGCAGCCTCCACTCTCCACAACTACAGAAAGGCCACCTTCCCACGCTGTGCACAGCAATGAAGGCCCAGTGCCGCCAATAGGAAGTAAATAAACATAAATATTAAAAAAAATACAGTATGTGTCATTGTGGTGTGAGGCCCTACTGCACTGGATTAGTTCAGCAGGTACGTGTGAGGCAAGTGGGATGAAACCCATTTTTTGAAATGGAAATGTGGAGGGAGAATGCCCAAATCAGAAAATAGAGGAACCAAGAATTACTTTCTTTTCCATGCATATTTGCTAGTTAGGGGCTGCCCTGCAGTTTTTCCTGCCATCGCCTCTCAAGCAATGTAAACTCCTTCATACCTGGTTCACAGCTGACCAGGTAGGAGTGACTCAGTGTAAGTGTGAGACAGGCAGAGAGGTCTCTTGGTCTGTAGATGGAGGGAGGCCCTGGGGGAGGGAGGGAATACCTGCATTTTCACGCCTTGTGCGTTTCAGAAGTTTCTTCTTGCATCATTTTTGTTTTCTGAGGAAAGGAGCAGAAGGAAACTTCATTTTACAGGTGGGCAGCCCGAGACACGGAAACTGTGCACCCAGTGTGTATGGGTACACGTGGGCCCGGTGTGTAGACCCCCAGGTCACAAGTGGTCTTGCTCCCCAACTGATGCAGAGAACTTTCACAGTGGACAGTGGTGGTTGTCTTGTTTCTTCTTGAGAGATCAGGGTTGTTGCAGGAATATACCAGGGAAAGACCAGGGATGGGGTCAGGTGGATGGGGGTTCTGGTCTGTCTCTGCTCTGTGGTTTATTGGCCAAGTGAGGCTTTCTGAGCCTGAACTTACTCAGGAACAAGAAGGGGCTCTGGGCCTCCCATCAGACAATCTCATGAAGCCTGGATATAGAAGACCTGTTGCGTTGGGCTGGTCACCTGTCTGCAGAAATGGAGGAGGCTGCAGTTCTTCCTTGGCACTGAGGATTTCTTTCCAAATTTGGTTTCATTAGCCACATTTTGACCCAGACTGAGGTCACCAGGCATGTGATGGGAGAGCCTGTCAATGTGTGTGGAAGGGAGCTGGGTGTGCGAGGCGGGAGGGGTGTCATGATTTGGTGTTTGGGAAGCTGCCACGTTGGAGTGTCCCAGCTTGCATCTTCTGTAGAGTCTCAGAGTCTCTGATGCAGCCACAGTGGCCCTGAACTTGAAGGGCTGTGAGTTCTTCCGCAGCCGTTAGCAGACACAACCCACCCTCCCAATTCTTTTCCCCCTGGGCTTGGAAAGCATTCATTAGTTTGGACAGGGGGGTGCCGATGGGCTGAAGGGGACTGCTGGCAATGTGGGCAGGACTGTGGTTCCAAGCAGCCATGGGTATGGATCACAGCGCCGTTTTCCCTCCATCAGCAAAATGCTCAGGTCTCTGCTTCCTTCCTGTGCTTTAACAGGACTTTTCCAGAAAACAGAATTGACGGCAGCTCCCCACCCTTCCCTGTCACTCCCATCCTCTCTCTCCTCTCTGCTCTGTAATCTACTTTTGGAGGAAGTGAGAACCTCTCCGAATCAATTGCCTGCGTTTCTAGAGAATTGAGAACCTCTCCGAATCAATTGCCTGCGTTTCAAGATGATTGTGACAACGTCGTGCAATTTTCTGTATTTACCAGTGTGGCTGAGTCGTAGGGGGGCAGGAGGTGGTGTCCCCCGAGGGGAAGGGGGACAGGACTGGCAGTAGGCTCGCCCTCTCTGTCCCTCCCAGCCCTCCCCAGAGCGTGGGGTGATGGCAGGAGCCAGGCTTTATTAAAGATCCTTCAGTGACCGGAGTTAGTGCCACCGCTGGTGATGCAGCCTGGGCAGCCTGGCACAGCGTGCAGGGGTGGAGGGCAGGACGTAGTGGCTGCTCCGGCTCATTTGGGGGTCTTTCTTCCTCCCGGTAAGTAAAGGCACAGGCAGGCCTGGGACAGATGCTGAGGCCCCGCTCTCTTGCTGGCCAAAACTTAGGCTTTCTTTTTCTCTGGGGATTGCATTTTCCTCTTCATTCTCTCTAAAGACAGGATAAAGGATTGCGGCTTTTTATTAGCATATGTTCTCAGCAATTCGCTATTACCTGACCTAAAAACAATATGGCCTGGCTGATCGTTCTCAGAGCTAGCTGTAAAGTGAAAACTTAGGCATTTGGGAATTATTTCAGCATTGTTGGTGGGAGTAGGGGAGGGGAAAGTGTAGCACAGGCAAGGGATTCCAGGTTCTCTGGACCGAGGACACTCAAGCAGGGTCAAGGTCTCACTGTGTCCCCCCCGACTCATAGCTCCTTCCTCCGTGTGTTGTCCTGGGCCAGTTGTCGGCTCTCTAGTTCAACCACATCATCCTTATCCTCATCATCACCATCATGATCACTAGCATCACTATAACTATCATCATTACTCAGTCTCAGCATTGCTTCCCAGCTTTTGGCTGCTGCAGCTCCTAGCCTGTTTCTGCTATATTAGCTGTTCTTTGGGGGATGCCCCCTCCTATTAGGGGGTTAATGAAGAGAGTTACGACAGGATGGTAGGCACAGAGCCCCCAAATGGGTGGATGATGGAATGTTACTCTGAAAGTGGCCTCGGAGAATAACTATAATCGGGACGATGCTTAGAAAGATCTCATCTGTGATGATTAATTTTACGTGTCAGATTAAATTTTATTTTTAAATTTTATGTGACAAGGCTAAGAGATGCCCAGGTAGCTGGTAAAACATTATGTATGGGTATGTCTGTGAGGGTGTCTCTGAAAGAAATTAGCGTTTGATTCAGTAGATGGAGTAAAGAAGATGGTCCTCAGCAATGTGGGGAGGCGTCAGCTAATCCACAGAGGGCCTGAGTAGAACAGAAAGACGGAGGAAGGAAGAATTGGCTCTTTCTCTTGAGCTAGCATGTATATCTTCTCCTGTCCTTGGACTTCAGTGTTCTTGGTTCTTGGGCCTTTGAACTTGAACTGCTGTCTGGCTTGTACATGGCAGAGTCTAGGACTTCTTGGCCTCAAACCATGTAGGCCAATTTCTATAATGAATCAATCTATACATGTTTAGAGAGTAGTCTCCCCTCATCATTGACTTCCCTGGTGACTCAGACGGTAAAGTGTCTGCCTACAATGCAGGAGACCTGGGTTCGATCCCTGGGTTGGGAAGATTCCCTGGAGAAGGAAATGGCAACCCACTCCAGTACTCTTGCCTGGAAAATTCCATGGGTGGAGGAGCCTGGTAGGCTTCAGCCCATGGGGTTGCAAAGAGTCGGACTCAACTGAGCGACTTCACTTTGTTTCTCCCCTCATCTATGGTTTCACTTTCCACGGTTTCAATTACCCGTGCTCAACTGTGGCCCAAAAATGTTAAATGGAAAATTCTAGAAAGGCGCAATTCCCCAGTTTTGCATTTCGTGGTATTCTAAGTGGCATAAGGAAATCTCACGCTGTCCCACTCTGTCCCCCTGGGATTCCCTGGGTCAGTGATCCAGGACCACCTACAGCAGATGACCCTCCTCCTGACACATCAACAGGTCAGTAGGAGCCTAACGTGACATCTCAGTGTCTATGTCATTCGGTCACTTTATCTCGTGTAGGCATTTTATCATCGCATGTCATCACAGGAAGGATGAGTACAGTATAAGACAATATTTTGACAGAGAAAGAGAGATCGTATTTATATAACTTTTATTCCAGTGAATTGTTATAATTGTTTTATTTTATTATTAGTTATTGTTGTTTATCTCTTACTGCGCCTAATTTATAAATTAAACTTTATCATAGGGGTATTTGTATAGGAAAAAAATATAGCATATATAAGGTTCAGTACTGACTGCAGTTTTAGGCATCCACTGGGGGTCTTGGAATGTATCCCTCTCTGATAAGGGGGACTAGTGTGTGTGTGTGTACACACACACACACGTATGTGTGTGCATGCACAAGATATAAGATGTATGCTTATCTGTCTAACTGGAGGGCCCTGGCTGATTCACCCCTCATTCTTTTAGGCCCAGTGGGGAGCCAGTGTCACCCTTGCCCCTCTTGGGAGGACAGCTCAGGCTCCCAGGTGTGTTCTCCAGGTCCTTTGCTGATGAGCATCTCCAGGGCCTGACCTCGAAGATTGAGTACTGAGCTGTCTGCCTCTCCCCGGGCAGTGGGCCTCTTTGCAGGCCAGGACCTGTGGGTGTCTTCTCCATGGCGCCCCCGTTCCTGGCACTGAGCCTGGGACACAGTGGATGTCCAGATGTGTGGCTGAACCATCATCCTTTTCTCTCAATTGTAGGGTGGTGAGTGAATTGAATTATTTAAAACTTAGCACTTTGGCTAAGGGGCCTGCTTGGCAGGCCTGAATGTGTGATTGGTGTACTAATGCTGCTTTCTGTGCGGTCACTGGTGGCGAGTGTTTTACACTTTCATGAAAACTACAGGACAGAGGTCTGAAAGGCATTGCGGCTTCGTGGGCTGGTGGAGAGAAACACTAGCCCACCCGCCCCCCACCCCTGCCCACCCATCCTGTTATTGTCTGGCTTTCACTTGGTGTGAGAGGTTTTTCCTCTCCAGATCTCAGTTTCCTCATTTGTCAAAGCAGCTCGGGGCTAGACAGCCTCTAACTTCTCTGCCCACTCTACAAACCAGGAAAAAATGCTTAAAAATGTAAACATGAGGGACTCCCCTGACGGCCAAGTGGTTAAGACTCTTCACTTCCACTGCAGGGGATATTGTTTGATCTCTGATCAGGGAACTAAGATCCCACATGTCTCAGGACATACGCCCAACTAGAGAGGCCCACACACTACAAGGAAGAGTCAGCCCCCTCCACACAGACAAATAAAAACCTCTTAGGAAACAGATGCAACTGCTATGTGAGGAGCTGGCATTACCATTCAGAGAGACTGAGAATACGGAAGAACACATTTGTGGAGCACAAACTAGAAGGAAGGGGTCGGGCAGAAGGTACTGGGATTAGGGAGAGGACTTGTATTTCATCCATCCATCCAACCATCCATCCATCCATTCAAGGCCTTTTTATAACTTCCTGTGCCCAGGATGGTGCCATGTCTTAAGGAAACTGAGATTAAGAAGACAAGGACTCCTGGTACCAAGGAGGAGCCTGATTTCAGCGGGGTATTTGCTGTGGGAGCACGGAAGGTTGGTGATTGAGCTGAGATATTAGGGTCTAGATCTGCGCCTTTCTTGGAAACTGTTTACAGTTCTTTTAAGAGGACACACTGGCAAGAAAAGCCAGTTAGAGGATGTAAATGTTGCCCTCCTGGGTGTAATGGGGCACTTCTATTTTTTTCTGGGAGGTCATGCCACTCACAATCTAAGAAACTGGTGAACTGAGCTTCATATTTTGACTAACTGTGAACCAGAGAGATGTCAGAAGTAGGGAGTCTTGTAGAAAACAAGTGACTGTATCATTTTTAGATGAGAGTGTAGGTACTGATGTAAATTCTTGACTGGTTTTCACCTCAGATTGGTCTTTATAATGAGTTACAGAGAATTCTTTGAAATGAGCACATTTCTGATAGTAAGCTAGTAGGTGTTTGCTAAAGGGGTTGAAAACAAGCAATTTAAATGTGTCGTCTAAATACAGGGCTGGAAAGCAAGATGTAGAACTGTGCAGACAACTTCTTTCCCATTATGTTTAGGAGGGGAAAAAAGATCAGAGAAAATGGAAGGGAAGGAAATATGCTGAACTGTTAACAGCAGGTGAGTCTGGCAGGATTGTGTGTGTGTGCGTGCCCAGTCGCTCAGTCATGTCCAGCGTTTTGTGACCCCATGGACTGTAGCCTGCCAGGTTCTTCTGTCCATTGGACTTCCCAGGCAAGAATACTGGAGGCCATTTCCTCCTCCAGGGGCTCTTCCCGACCCAGGGATCGAACCTGTGTCCCCTGTATTGGTGGGCAGGTTCTTTACCACTGAGCCACCTGGGAAGCTCCATGGGATCATGAGTTTCTCTTTTCTTTTTTTTTTTTTTTGTGTGTGTTGCTCTACATTCTAAAATTTCACCCATGGGCCTATATTTGTTTTGCAATTGGGAGGAAAAAAAAGGTTTTAAAAAGGAACCTCAAGAAGGCATTCCTCTGATAATCTTGTTTATCCTCTTAATTTACTTAGCAAAGTTTCTTTTTATAGTCAGACTGGCTGGAACCCATAAATTCCATACTTGTGATGATTTGAATTAATGGAAATCTATCATACTACATTATTAGAATTTGTTAATCTCATCTAAATTCAATACTGAGTAACTCTATTAACTTGGATATAAAAAATTCATTCCATTCTGGAACCCATATTCTTTCCTTGAATAATTATTAAATGATTTGTTGACTGAAAAAAAAATTCATTCCAAGTCTCCAAAGGAATTCACCATTTCAACATGGCAGGGGTAGAGTTTGTATATGATCTAGCAGGTGCTGCTTGGATCTGGGCATTCACTTTGTGTCTTGACCTGGACGGAGGCTTCGAGCATCCTGCTGTGCTGACGCTGTGTGTTTTAATGAGGTGGTTTGATGTCCTCAGACCTACCTGTCCCCGCTTTTCCTTCTCTGTTCTCATCACCGAGTGCTCATGCAATGGCCTTCTTCCAGGAATAATCTTCTTTACTATTTGTCTCTCATGCTGTTGTTTTTCAGCTCCTGTTTTTGAAAATAACTCTTTTGGTACCCCATCCGGGCTCTTCCTTCCTGACTCCCCCCAAATGGAACTGCTGGTCTTCAGCTATGAATTGAAGGACTCCCAGGGATGGTCCTGCCCCCTGCCCCCTGCCTTTGCTGCTCCAGCCTTGGATTTGGGTTGATGTTGGGTTGACTTGACTTGACCTTGGGCTCTCATTGGATTGACTGTCTTTACTTATGGGCTGGTGAGCAGGGCCATCTTAGTACTTCTTAGGGCCATGCCTGACTTTCAGTGGCGTCCCTCCAAAAGGCTTCTTAGGCTGTTATTCCCATCATTTTTCAGGGGTTTAATCTGTCTGAGTCCAGGATATTGAGTCAGCAGTGGAAAGTTATGAAGGCGAAGCCAGCCATCAGAGAAATTGGCTAATATAAGATTAATTTCAGAGTGAATGAAGGGAGGGATGCTTGGGGGCTGGGCTGTCTCTCTAGGCAAATAATATTGCTATAAAATGTGAGAAATCAGAGGCTGCCTCTGCTACTCGCTTAGTGCCGGCTTATAGTTTCTTGGATAATCTAGTGCCCATATTTATGATCTTGAGAAAAAATATAATTGCCAGCAAAATTACATGCACATCTGGTTAATTATTTCAGAATACTCACCATGAGGAAATCATATTTTAAAAAAATTAGTCTGGCTCCTGTGTTCTGAAATTGTTATTTTTGAAAGCCAGTTGTCAGGTTATTGTGTCATTCCACAAGGCAGCAGGAAGGAAGCTCTCCTGTCACTGGAAACAGGTAGGTTACCATGGAGACTGGGTGTGTCCCGCTGGTTTCCTGGGTATCTCATTTGTCCTGGAGAAGGAATAAACCTCACTTTCTGTGATATTCCTGAAATTGTGTTTGTGAATTAAATTTTTCTAAACAAAGGTCCGATGTTTTATTGACTTACAAGGGGATTTCTGACATAATTTTGCCCTTCGTTCTGTTTGCTTAATTTGTAATGCTGTATAACCCTTCTTTTCCTATCGAAATGCTTAAAATGCACTGAAGGAACACACATCCCGAAACAGCAACTGGAAAAAAAATCTTTTAATAAAGCTAGGAATGCTCTCTTCTGTGTGAATGTGATTGCCCCTGACAGTTGAACAAATTAGTTTGATAATTCTGTGTCAAAAGCCAAGCTGGGGGATACACTGATGAGCAAGATGGTGGTGGGCCTGCCCTTGTGCAGCTTATATTAAGGTTGTGACCCAAGGCAACCGGAAGCCAAGGGGGGCCCTGGTCTGAGCTGCCCTGGTTTATATTGTCAGCCGCTGCCAAACCAGGGGCCTTGAACCCTGCTCACTGTCCCACAGGGTGAGGGGGCTGGGCCTTGTTGGAGGGATGACATAGCTGCTGACTTGTTTGAGCTGTTTTTATTCATGAGCATTTTCCAGAATGTGCAACAGTGCTTTATCAGTCTGCTTATCATAATTTTGTACATGAAAAAATTCTATTCATGCCTATTCTTGGGTCTCTCTCCATCTAATAGTTTCTAAAGGCAATCGCTTGATGGTTAACTGTGTAGAAAGCTCCTTGTACCCCCTGGGTCTTGTCAAAAACCTGGCAGTTTCCTTCCTTGCTTCATCCCATTCGTCTTCAGCATTCTCTGATCTCACAAAAACAGAGCACCCCGCCCCTGTCCCAGCATCAGCAGCTGGAGGCCCATGGTGGGCGTGCCAAGCTCTCTCTCCCACCCTGTGCTTCTTTGCAGTCACTTTCTCAGCAGAGGCACATCCTCTTCTTATCCTTCCCTTCTGCAGGTTGGTAATGAGCACAGGCCTCCTGCAGCCCCACCGCTGGACAGCCCATTTTGCACAAGCTCCTTAACTGGTTGGGACCTTGACTGGGATTGTCAGAACCTGAAGAGGCTGCACCTGGTCATGGAACAGAGTTGGTGACTCTGCTGGGTGTCGGTGAGGCTGAGAAAGTGGCAGACTCCACCCTCTGTGTGTGCTGTGATTTGAACAGAGATCTCGGTCTCATAGCCTCAGAGGATGCTGTGATCTGAACAGAGAAACAGGCCCCACATGCCTTGGGCTTAGGGACATCCTGCCTAGTTGAGCTCCAATTTGAAAGGAACTGGAGATGTCTCTTCCTGATCCTGCCTTGACTTCCTTCCCATCTAATGGATAGGGAACAGAGTCATTCTTTTCAAAGGAAAAAAAGCCACCTCTATCACTCTGTCTCAGTCCTGTTCTCCTCCCTGAGGCTCAAACACCACCCACCTTCACCTTCTTCTTGCAGGTCCCCCTTTGGGTCTGCCAGGCACTGCCCTGGAACATCTGTTGCCTCATCTATGAAATGGGAAGTATAGAACCTCCCTCCTAGGATTGTTGTAAAAATAGCCATTACATTTCTTATAAACTCCAAATTGCTGTATAAATGTAAGGACTGTCACCATCATCATCACCATCACCATTACCACCATCACCATCACCATCATCACCATTACCACCACCATCATCACCATCATCACCATCATCATCACCACCATCACCACTACCACCATCATCATCACTGTCACCATCATCACCATTACCACCATCATCATCATCACCATTACCACCATCACCATCATCATCACCACCATCATCATCACCACCATCACCATTACCACCATCATCATCATCACCATCATCACCATTACCACCATCACCATCATCATCACCACCGTCACCACTACCACCATCATCATCACTGTCATCATCACCATCACCACCACCATCATCATCACCATTATCACCATCATCATCACCACCATCACCACTACCACCATCATCATCACTGTCATCATCACCATCATCACTGTCACCATCATCACCATTACCACCATCATCATCATCACCATTACCACCATCATCATCATCACCATTACCACCATCACCATCATCATCACCACCGTCACCATCATCACCATCATCATCACCATCATCATCACCACCATCACTGTCACCATCATCACCATTATCACCATCGTCATCACCACCATCACCACCACCACCATCACCATTACCACCATCATCATCATCACCATCATCATCACCACCATCACCATCATCATCATTACCAACCTTTTTATTCACATCCTGCTGCCCCTGACACATGATTGCCTAAAAGAGCAGGGTCTTTCTGGCTCCCTCTGTGGAATTTGAATTCCCAGTCTTATGTCCTTTTCCTTTCTGTCATGTGGGATTAACCTGTGGTTTTCATTTTCCACCTGCAAGATGTTAGTCCATAGAAGAGAGCTGGGGAATATACTGTCCGAGCCTCACAATGGATGTGGAAATCTGTATCTGCTCCTCCATCCTTCTGGAACATTGGATCTGTTCTGTCTTTGCTCCTGTCCTCTGCTGGGCAGGGGAGTGACTGGCTGTTTGTGTGCTGGGCAGCCTGGGAACTTACTGCTCAGATTAAAGATATTTATTGAAATATGGGCAGTCAGCTTGGCTCAGGTCAGATCATAAATGAGAAAGCAACTCCCCTTAAACCTGCTCCTGGATTACAGCCAGCTGTGTGGTCCACCTTTGTCCGTGACAGAGGGGTGGGATGGGGACTTGGTAGAAAACTCTCAGGGACATTGTTCTTTATTCTTCTTTTTGAAAGGGACTTTCTTCATATCTGGCCTCCTTGCTAAGGGAGCTGGTGCTAGGGTTTGGGGTTATGATTCTCGATGCTACCATTTGAGGAGAGGAACATTTGCTACACCCTTCTGCTTGCCCCTTGTACCCCCCGAGATTGCCTTCACAACTCCCAGCCTTGCTCAGGGGTTGCCTTCTCCAAGAAGTCCCCTGGGCCTGCTCAGGCATCTGCTCTTCCTGGGGCACTGCTGCTCTGGCTCACACAGCCACACCATATGCAAAGCTCTGGTCCTGGCCAGTCACCTCCCAGCCTGGGGCTCCTAAGGGCAGGAACCGTGTACCGAATAGTCTCCCTTGAAGCAGAGACTGGGCTTGGGGAGAATCCCTAGGTTGGGAAAAGTGCTCTCTCACGAGCCGACCCTCATTCATTCATTCACATAGCTCCCAATGTGTGCCGGACTCTGCACTAGAGAATATCCAGTGGAAATCCTGCACTCTCAGGGTTTATGTTTCTAGCTGGACACAAGAAGCAGTAAACTAAAGTTTGCTTTATATGTAAAGTATATGTAAACTTTCAATATGTAGCATAATACTGTAATACTGTAGGACATGGTATAATATGCATGCTAGGTTGCTTCAGATATGTCCAACTCTCTGCAACCCTATGGACTGTAGCCCACCAGGCTCCTCTGTCCACGGGATTCTCCAGGCAAGAATTCTGGAGCGGGTTGACATTTCTTCCTCCAGGGGATTTTCCCAGGGATCGAACCCGCGTCTCTTATGTCTCTTGCATTGGTAGGTGGGTTCTTTACCACTAGCACCACCTGGTAAGCGCAGAGTATAATATAGTATATACATAATAAAATATGGTGATTTAGTATAATATAGTGATAATAGAAGATGTGGGGGGGAACAAAGGGGGAGTTCCTTGGCAGTCCAGTGGTTAGGACTCTGGGCATTTAGTGCTGAGGACCCAGGTTCGATCCCCAGGAGAACTAACATCCCAAGCCATATGGTACAGCCAAAAAGAAGAAAAAGAAGGAGGTATGGAGTGAAGGGCCAGAGGTATTGGATGAGGGATGGTGAGAAATGAAATGTTAAGTAGAGTGATCAGAGAAAGCCTAATGAGAAGGTGACATTTGAGCAAAGACTGGAAAAGATAAGGGAGCTGGTCTTGTGGAAGCTGAGCAGGGTGGCAGGCACAGCGAATAGCGAAACTGAGGGCCCCTGTGCTCAGAGACTGGACAACGAAAGGCGCCACCTTCCAGCCAGGAGAACCCAGGGAGTTTCGGCCAGTGAGATGAGTTCAAGGCCATTGGCTTGCGCTTCTATCCCCTTCCTGAATAAACAGCCAGAGTCCCAAGACAGGAAGCTTTTGGCCCATTCATCTTCCTGCCTGGAAAGCAGACGTAATTTGTGGAAATAGGGCAGCCATCCTGTGATCACGAGGCTGAAATCCATGTGCTAAGGATAGTGGAGCAGAAAAAGACTCTCGGTCCTTGATGGCATTCTTGAACTGCTGCCCACACCCTGGACACAAAGAAAAGCCTTTCTTGTTTAAGCCACAGTTTGTTGGGTTTTAGGTTGTTTTCATGGGATGTCCAAAACAGAATCTACTATTCCCAAGCCCCCAGATAGACCACTGCTGCTCAGATATGTGGGGGCGGAGAGGGGTAGGGCTGGAAGACGTTTTAGCCCCTTCTCAGCTTCCCTTTCCCTCCATCCTTTCAAGCTGGTCTCTAAGTTAGTCATCAAGATGCCCCAGGTGCATCCCAGTCTCTCCAGCTTCATCATCTGTGCTGCACTCACCACCTGCATGCGTGATGGTCAGTTTCTGGTGGCTCTCCTGACCCAGCCTCTCCCCACACCCCTCCAGACTTACCCACCCCCCAGCTCCAGCCCAGCACGAGCCTTCTCTGCGCTGCTGCATGCTCTTAAATCCTTGCTTGCAAAGTCCAAATGCTAAGAAGCCCTCCTTGTGACCCTCAATCCTGCCTGCCCTCTTGACCAACCCTTCATCCAGTACGTGAGGTCTTGAACTCCATTGACTGGCAGGTCCTTGTCACCATTCACTCCTTTGGGCCTTTGCACCTCCCGTTCCCTTTGCTGGGAATCCCTGACCACCTCCTCCCCCAGGAGGCACCCACACATCCTTCAAGAATCGAGCAGGGCTTTTCATGTCAGTTGATCCCTTTCCCTGTGCACCTGACTCTTTTGTCTGTGTCAGAGCATCTCTGGGGGAGGTGAGGGGGGACCTCAGTTTAAAAAAAAAAAACAATACGTCTTTCTTCCCAGTAGACAGAATTCCCCAGAGAACAGAGATCAAACATGCGTGGTCTAGAGAGTCTGGGCTTTCTTGGTGGCTCAGACAGTAATGAGCCACCAGGAGATGCGAAAGACCTGGGTTTGATCCCTGGGTTGGGAAGATCCCCTGGAGGAGGGCATGGTAACCCACTCCACTACTCTTGCCTGGAGAATCCCCATGGAGGGAGCCTGGAGGGCTCAAGTCCATGAGGTTGAAAAGAGTCGTACACGACTAAGCACGCTAGAGAGTCTGGTCCATGTTGGGCTTTGCATCAGGCCTGTAAGCAGCCCTTCTGGTAGCGGGGTCTGCAGCAGGACTTGTTGCAGGTGGTGGGCGCCTGAGGCAGTTCCAGGTGTTGGCCCCTAGGTGAGGCCCCTGCTCTCCCACCTGTGTCTGAATCTTTAGGCCCAGCAGCGCCTGCGGGGCAGCAGCCTCAGCTCACTTATATAATAATGAAGATAGTATTACTAAAAGCTCAAGTACCTAGCTCTGAGCTGAGTGCTATACACACTTCATCTCAGTAATGAGAGTTGGTCTTCGCTTCCCAGATAGCTCAAGCGGTAAAGATTCCCCCTGCAACACAGAAGACGTGGGTTTGATCCCTGGGTCGGAAAGATCCCCTGGAGGAGGAAATGGCAACCCACTCCAGTATTCTTGTCTGGAAAATCCCATGGATAGAGGAGCCTGGTGGGCTATAGTCCATGGGGTCGCAAAGAGTCAGACACCACTGAGCAACTGAACACGTACACACTCATTCAACAAATGGTTATCTCAGGCCTACTGGGGGCCAGGGACTCTACTAGGCACGAGGGGTACATCAATGGGGGGAAAAAAAGAGATTCTGTCCCTTGGAACTCACGTACACTTCTGTTGTTGCTGCTTTCCACACCTTGCACTAATGCACCAAAAACATTCCAATCATTAATTTTTAAATGTGATGCAGAAACAGTTTGAATTTCAGTTGATGAATTTCAAGATGCAGAAAGTCCTGCTGTCCTCTCAGAAAAAAAGAGGAAAATTAAGCAAAAAGGTGCTGCTAGCAAATCAGTGCAATATTTTTCCAAACACAAAAATTTTAAATTATTTGCTTTCATCTTGCTGTTTAAAGGGTCCCACTATTCAGAACTCACTCACCCTGTTGTTATTAAGGGTGGAAACCAAGATGTTTAGTTATGTAAAAGCCAATTAAAATAAATTAAATGCAAATGCCGTTTCATTGTACAATGTTAATTTTGAGAGCTGGATCAATCACAGGTTGTGGAAATGCCAAAGTTGTTAAGACTTCGGTTGCCACGACAACAGCACTCTGGCTCCAGTGGTCTGGTATTCAGGTCCCGGCTCCCAGAGAGGCAGGGAGGGTGAAGAGAGATTTCCTGTTCCTTCCTCACCTGTCTAACTGACCTTTGGTGAAAATAGGATTCTTTATCATCATGGTGAATAACTGCCTGAGTCTTGTTTGTTCTGTGTGTGTGTGTGTGTGTGTGTGTGTGTGTGTGTGTGTGTATGTGTGTGTGTGTGTGGAGGGTGGGGAGTTGTTGGGTTGAACTCAGTGCTTTTAACCCGTTGGCTGCCATTATCACATTTCTCAGGGAGTTTTCTCTGGGGCCACCTCTGTTTTACAGATGAGGACACGGGGATTCAGAAGGAGGCTTGTCCAAGTTCTCTGGCTCCAGGAGGCCAGATCAGGACGGATGTGAGCTCCGGGGTGCTGGGCCAGGATGGGCTGTTTCTGTGGGGCCTCTGGGAACCCAGGGTTCTTGACCTTTCCCTGCACCTGTTTCCGAACTGGACTGCTCAGAGTGGGTCCCAGTGGGCCTCCCTTCCCAGCATCAGGCTGACCAGGCCTCAGCCACCAGCGCTGGGCCCAGAGCTGCCATGGTGTGTCTTTTGGTGTGTCCTGCAGAGAAGCTTTGTGAAGTCAAGTGGGCCTTAAGAAGCACTGCTGTTAATAAAGCTAGTGGATGCGATGAAATTCCAGCAGAACTATTCAGATCCCTAGGAGGATGTCATCAAGGTTTTGCATTCATGTCAGCAAATCTGGAAGACCCGGCAGTGGCCACAGGACTGGAAAAGGTCAATCCTCAACCCAGTTCCCAAGAGAGGTAGTCCCAAAGAATGTCCTAACCATCGGATAATTGCATTCATCTCCCATGCTAGTAAGGTCATGCTGAATATCTTGCATGGTAGGCTTCAGCATTATGTGAACTAAGAACTTCCAAATGTCCAAGCTGGGTTTAGAAAAGGAAGAGGAACTAGAGATCAAATTGCCAACTTTCGCTGGAGAGAAGAGAAGCTTCCTCACCATGCATGGTTTTAGGAAGTCATGAGTCGGAATTGCAGGTGTGTGTTAAGTATCAACTCTCCTGGCTGGAGGAGGCCCAGGATGGGCTGCTCAAGTGCCAACCACCTGACTCACTGTCCCTGCCCTGCAGTCCCACTCTCCCAGCTAAATCAGGGCTGAGATCTGGGTCCTTGTTGAATGAGATCGCATTGGGCTTTTCCCCCCTTTTTGGGGTGCGGTTCCTGGGAAATGAGGCAGTTGGGGATTTTTAAAACTCTGTGCAAGAGACAGGTTGTTGCACTAATGTCTAACCTGCTGTAGAGCCCCCTGAAAGTGAGGTGAGGCCCAGGAGAACTCGAGGGGGTGAAGTTGGATGTTTGCCATGGGCCTGTGGTGGCAGGACTCCGCCTCAGTGCCTGTATTTGCTGGGGGCTCCCCCAAATACATCCTGGACAGAACAAGCATATAGCAGGGGCAGCAGACAGCCTCCCTCCCAGGCCTGCTTGGGGGTGTACAGGTGAATTTCCTGAGCCGTGCGTCTTGAGGTTGCTTCTCACAGTGAGTACAGAGGGCGTCTCCTTGCCTCACGGGCTGCTGGCCACTGGGACTGAGCAAATGCTGCCTGGTTGCCCCAGCACATCACGGGGCAGGTAGGAGGTTGGTTTCAGCGTGTGTTGAAAGAGGCTGGCACGTGATCCCCGTCCTCCTCAGGCTCTTAAAGCAGACAGTCGGAACCCTGTCGCGGGTACTGCTTTCAGAGCTCTGATGGCCACTCTTTGTGTATGAGGCTCAGATTGTAAAGAGTCTGCCTGCAACGCAGGAGACCTGGGTTCAGTCCCTGGGTTGGGAAGATCCCCTGGAGAAGGAAATGGCCACCTACTCCCGTATTCTTGCCTGGAGAATTCCATGGACAGAGGAGCCTGGTGGACTACAATCCATGGGGTTGCAAAGAATAGGACATGACTGAGTGACAAATACATTTTCCTCTTTGGATATGGGGGTGAAGGTCAGGTGGTATTGGCAGAACTCTTGGGCAGAGAGTGAGTGGCCTGGTGGTGGCAGGCCTGCCTGCCTTTTGCCTCTGTACCCTGAGCTACCCTGTCTGTACCTGCTGCTGTCAGGGTGCAAATCAGAGGGGAGAGGGTGAGAGAGGCAGGCTACTGCCTGTGGAGCCCTCCATGAGGGCCTCACTTTCCTTCTCAGCAGCAGCACTTATGACAGGTGTGGTTTCTTTCTTTGGGGAGACTTGGGGTGGTCTCTCTTGACACCTTCTGTCTTTTGTATAGCGCTTGCCTCCCTTCCCCTCTCCCCATGCACTTTGAAGCTGACCTGGCTTTCTGACAGATGTTCTGGGCTTCTAGCCGGGGCCACTGGATACTGTGGCCTCTCACCCCAGGTCCACACTGAGCTCCAGCCGGTTTGGACCATGACCATCCCCCAAATGTATCCCTTTCTCAGTTCAGTTCAGTTCAGTTCAGTCACTCAGTCGTGTCTGACTCTTTACGACCCCATGGACTGCAGCACACCAGGCTTCCCTGTCTGTCAACAACTCCCGGAGTGTCCATTGAGTCGGTGATGCCATCCAACCATCAAATCTTCTGTTGTCCCCTTCTCCTCCTCCCTTCAATCTTTCCCAGCATCGGGGTCTTTTCCAATGAGTCAGCTCTTCGCATCAGGTGGCCAAAGTATTGGAGTTTCAGCTTCAGCATCAGTCCTTCCAATGAACACTCAGGACTGATCTCCTTTAGGATGGACTGGTTGGATCTCCTTGCAGTCCAAGGGACTCTCAAGAGTCTTTTCCAACACCACAATTCAAAAGCATCAGTTCTTCAGCACTTAGCTTTCTTTGTAGTCCATCTCTCACATATGACTACTGGAGAAACCATAGCTTTGACTAGATGGACCTTCTGGCCTCCAGCTATTTGTCCTTTGGCTCAGCAGCAGGACTTGGCTCCTTTGGGACGCCCTTCTTCCCCAAGCTGGAGCCAGCTCTCTGTCTGGGTGTCTGGAGCACATGCAGCTGACCCTGGCTCTGATGTGGAGCACACGTCCCTGATGGCTCAGATGGTAAAGAGTCTGCCTGCAATGCGGGAGACCGAGATTCCATCCCTGGGTCGGGAATATTCCCTGAAGAAGGGAATGACAACCCACTCCAGTATTCTTGCCTGGAAAATCCCATGGATGGAGGAACCTGGTGGGCTACAGTCCATAGGGTTGGAGAGAGTCAGACACAACTGAATGACTTCATTATTATTGTCAGTTTACATGTCTTAGAGGGAGAGAGGGCAAGAGCTTCACCATGGCAGTGTCCTCCAAGATGAGCCCGTATGGGACATGGGCCAGGGCCCTTCTTCCCTGTGGCCCAAGACCCTGTGCTGCTGTGACAAGGCTCCTGTCATCCATGTCCACCTGCAATCCAGCTTCACCTTCCCCCCGACCCCTGGGATTGGCAGTCACAGCCAAGAGTTAGAGAAGTACTTAATATTCTTCTACGTCATGTGAGATGCAATTTCCAAATGGGTGTTTTGTGCACAGCAGTTGCTACCCCCAAATGTGTAAGGCAGCTCACCAGGAGGCTTTTAGGGGAGAGATGCAGGGTTGGGGGTGCTGGGTCAGTTGCTTCTCTCCTCGTGAGTGATGGCTGGTGGTGGGTGAGTTGCTGGCTCTCTCGGTTTCTTGGCCCTGTGAGCCCTGGGGCAGGTCCGTTCACTGCTCTGAGCCTCCATAAATGATCCTGACCCCAGAGGGCTGTCAGGAGGATTATACCAGCGAGGGTATCTGAAAGTGCTATTATATTCACGTGAGTTATCTTGGTAACGCTGGGGCTCAAGGTTGTTTTTTTTTTTTTTTCTGATTTATTTTTGTTTTAAAACTGGACAGGAACCAATTTACCAGAGTCATCTGTGGGTGTAAGTGGTCTCACCTTCAGCCAGGACTTAATTTTGGCCCAGAGCTCTGTCTTATTCCAGGAGAGAATGGTGCTATTCAGAGCCGAACCGTTCGGGACTTGGTTCTCTGGGTGGCGTTCTTTGCAGATGGCATTAGCGCTAATGACTTACTATATATGTATTCACAAGTGGGTGATTTATGGTTATACACCAGACCCATAACTTTTCATTTCCTGACTGATGTAGCAGAAGCTTCATCTGTAATGGGCCTGGTGGATTTCGTAAGTGTAAAAAGACTCCAATTGAGGCCGTTTCTGTCCTCTGCTCGTGTGGTATGAGGCTGCCTGGCCTGCTGGGATGGGTGGGACAGACAAGGGGCGCCTGCACTTGGCTCCACGCTTGGTCTCCTTTGTCTCCTGGGCACCCTCTGCAGTAGGTGGGTGCTGGGGAGGATCCCATTTCACAGAGGACGGTACTGAGAGGCCCAGGGAGGTTACCTAACTTCTCCGAGGGGTCACAGCTCTGCGTGGGAACTTGGGTGACTCTGACGGTAGCCTGCAACAGGGCCTGGTGTGGAGAAGGGGCTCGGTAACCCTTCCCCTCCATCTGGGTGACTCCCGCACCTGGCTTTTCTCGCCCAGACTTTCTGGCCTGTGGGGGAATTGCTAGGGATGATTATTGTTTCAATATTTTGGCCACACCACACACAGTGTGTTCACCCAGCAGGAATCAAACCCACTGCCCGCCTCCCAACCCTGCGTTGGAAGCACAGAGTCTTTAACCTTTACTGGACCTCAGGGAAGATTACTCTAGAGTTGGACCATAAGGAAAGCTGAGTGCTGAAGAACTGATGCTTTTGAACTGTGGTGTTGGAGAAGACTCTTGAGAGTCCCTTGGACTACAAGGAGATCCAACCAGTCCATCCTAAAGGAGATCCATCCTGAGTATTCATTGGAAGGACTGATGCTGAAACTGAAACTCCAATACTTTGGCCACCTGATGCGAAGAGCTGACTCATTGGAAAAGACCCCGATGCTGGGAAAGATTGAAGGTGGGAGGAGAAGGGGACAACAGAGGATGAGATGGTTGGATGGCATCACTGACTCAATGGACATGACTTTGAGCAAACTCTGGAAGTTGGTGATGGACAGGGAAGCCTGGTGTGCTGCAGTCCATAGGGTCACAAAGAGTCGGACACGACTGAGCAACTGAACTGAACTGAACTGAGGCAGGATGAGGGTGGGCAGGTGGCAGGGTGGGGGTGGGGCTTGTGCTCCCGGAAGTTAGAAATGCTCGGCTCCAGCCTTGTGGAATCCAGTTCAGCCTTGTGGCAGGCTGGGTAGGGGCCCCCAAAAGGGATGCGTGTTTTAGTCCCTGGAGCCTGAGACTATGATACCTTACACAGTAAAGGGCTTTGCCATGGGATTAAGACTGAGGACCTTGACGTGGGGAGAGTGGGTGGCCAGGGTAGACCAGGGCATGGCCAGGGTGGACCAGGGGTGCCTTCTTAAAAAGCAAGAGGCTTTCCCAGCAGTCGGCAGTCCTGTGGCACTGTGACCTGAGAGATGCAGTGCAGTGCTGCGGCTGGCTTTGCAGATGGAGGAAGGGGCCACGAGCCAAGAGCTGTCGGCGGCTGGTGGAAACTGGAAGAGGCAGAGAACGGATCCTCCCCTGGGGCCTCCAGAACTATGTAGCCCAGCGACACCTGCCTCTCAGTGAAGCCCATCTCTCCCGCATCGCTCCATGTTTCCTCCCCAGCACATCCCTCTCCCCCTGGCCCACTGGTCCCCCTGCCCACTCCCTGGATTCCAGGCAGGTCCTGGGCTGGCGCAGTTCCCAGCTGCAGGAACCTTGCAGTTCCTCTAACAGTGTGCGTTTGAGATGATGCTGGCCCCACCAACTAAGCCTCAGATTTGCCACTTTTTTTTTTTTTCCTATTAAAGCAGCAACGAGCCCTGTCCACTTGGTCTGCATGGATTGAGCGGGCAGTGGTTGCACTGCTCGGCGCTTGGATCCAAGAGCCTGGTTCTGGGATTAGCCAAGCTGTGCAGGGCCTCCCACCTGCAGAATAGTTCCTGTTGTTTAAATCTTGGTTCTTTTGATTTTTTTTCCCCCTTTTAAACTAAAGACTCTGTGCAGTGTCTGTGGTGAGCCAGAGGCGCGTTCCTGTTCAGAGTGGCCCCATGATCTCAAGCGTGTGTGATGAGGGCCTGTAATGGGGCTCTGTGTGGCCGGGATGGTCCCAGGGTGGCCACCTCTGAGCAGGAGGAACGATGGCAAATCCCGAACTTTGGGGCAGGTGTTTACATTTCTGGGATGCTTTCACAGGCAGATTCGCATTTGGCCCTTTAAGGGTGGGGGTTGGGAGCAGTAGCTTTGGAGGGGCTGGGGGACTTGGCTCCCATGTTATCCCTCCCACCTCTCCACTGTGCAGCAGCGTGTGGGATCTTAGTTCCCGGAATGGGGATCGAACCTGGGTCCCTGGCAGTGGGCGTGCAGAGCCCTAACCGCTGGGCAACCCGATCTCAGTTCCTTACCTACACCTCTCTCCATGTTTCCTCCAGCTGGGAGGCTTAAACGACAGAGCCTGATGGCCTCACAGGTGGAAGTCTGAGAGCAGAGTATTGGCAGGGTCGGCTCCTCCCAAGGGCTCTCCTTAGCCTGTGGATGACCACCTTTATACTGTATCCTCACCTGGTCACCCCTCTGTGCATGTCAGGGTCCTGATCACCTCCTCGAAGGACACCAGTCAGGTGGAATTAGTTGGGTCCACCCATATGACCTCGTTCTAACTTAATCACCTTTAAAGAGCCTGTCTCCAGATGCAGTCACATTCTGAGGTCTGGTTGGGGGGTTAGGATGTCAGCATAGGAGTGTAGGGGATATAACTCAGCGGTTGGTAAGGGATTGATTCCAGCAATGATGTGTTTAAGTGCTTAGCACACTCAGGAGGTGGCAGCCAGCGGTCACTATGGACCTGGGAAAGGCCTCTTTCTCTAGTGCCTCTTCTATGCTGGGTCAGGGTCCTTGCTGGGCCATCCCACGCTTAGGCACAGAGCAGCCTCTTTCCCTGCCTGTTTCTTGCAGCATGGACCCTGACTCTGTACCTGAGAATGCAGACATGTGGGCCCCACGCCAGGCTCCTGGAGTCAGAACCTGCTGGGGTTGGGGTCTGGGCACTTGCCTCTTAAATAGATACTGCAAGCACAGGGATTACAGTCGGAGAGCCGCTGCCCGAAGCCCTGTCAATCCTGACTCTTTAGTGCTCTCCAGTCCACACCCCTCCTGCCTGCTGTCTCGTCGTGAGTGCGGCCCCTTCCGTGGACCACGCTGTCCCACTTTCCCGGGCACCTCCATGTCCATCTGTGACTCTCATCTAGTCTCCCAACTGCAGGAGGAACAGAAAATAAAGCCACACACGACTGCTCCACCATCCCGGTCCACGTTTTGGGGATGTGCCAGTCATCTGCTGGGAGCACCTCCAGTTCTGGGACTGCTTGCCTCCTGACCCCCAACCCTGCCGCCCCTCCCCAGGGGCCATGGCCCCAGCCTTCTGGAGCAGTGTCAGCCTCCCCTCCCTCCTGGGCTTTGCACATGCCCTTGCTGTCACCCAGGGAGCCCCGCCTGTCACCCTCCTCCTACGTTTCCTCCCGCCTGAGTCCTCAAGCACTGCACTAGGCTTCCTTCAAGCCCTTTAGGGCACCGGGCAGTGTCCCCCGAACCCGGGGACGCTCAGGAAATCTCTATTGGCTGAGTGGATGCAGAGTGACTTTCCAGGGTAGGCGCTGAACTCCCAGTGCCTTTTTGGGGGCTGCACCATGGGCCCTGAAAAAGCTGGGTTGGACAGCTTTCCTTGTCAGATGAGCTCCTGGGGAGCCGGAGATAGTTGACTTTCGCGTGTTCTGTGCCTTGTCCGTCTCCTCGATCGCTCCAGGCGCTGTGTCATCTCCAGATGCTCTCTTCTGACATGATGTTTCTGATCTTGGACTTGGAAGTCAGTAAACCTCCATCCCTTTCTCAGCCACACCGTGGTGGGCCCTGGCTGAGCTCTGGCTCGTGCTGGTGGTGTGCGCTTGGCAGGGCTGGGGGAGGGAGCCCTGTGTCACCTGCTGTCGTCTCGCTGGGAGCTGTGTGTACCTGTCATCATCTCACTAGGAGCCCCGTGTCACCTGTCGCCATTTCACTGGGAGTCCTGTGTCGTCTGTCATCGCTTCACTGGGAGCCGTGTGTCACCTGTCATTTTCCTTGGAAGCTCTTGTCACCTGTTGTCATTTCGTGAGGGGGGCCTGTATCACCTGTTGTCATTTCCCCTGGGGGAGCTGTGTCACCTGTCGTCTTGTCATGCCCTGTGATGGTTGGCTGGGCTCTAACCTGGCTCTCACCTGTGCCCACTGCCACGGGCGCAGTGGGGGTGGGCTGAGCCATCACTGTTACCCGCTCTGCAGAGAGGCCCTTGGGGATGCTGGGGTTGGGGTGGGAGGGCCTGAACCCTGGTGAGCCTCCTCACCTGCCCTGGCCACCCTCCTCACCCCACATCTGCATTTCATCGAGGTCCTGGGTAAGATTTCATTTTTAAATCCTTAGCCAAAATGTTTGAAAGCACTAGCTGAGACAGTCTCTAAGGCCCTTCCAATGCTCACCTTCTTTAGCTTATAAAGCACATCCCCTCCACAACTGTGGGGGTATTCTTGGGAGGTCACTAAGATGAGGGGGCCTGTCCCCACTGTCCCTGACAGCTGTCCTGGCTGCCCAGACTGGGTGAGTGAGGACGGCGGAGAGGAGGGGCAGTTTGGGATTGTGATGGGTGGCCCCCTGGGTGTGAAATGGAGGTGGGGAGCAGAGCATCCGTCCTGGCTGTTAGCGTCCACCATGTCCCTGCCAGCCACTGCACAGACATGCTACCGGCCACGTGGCTGACTCAGGCTGCAACTGTCCCCTCCCTACGATGTGGCAAATGTGACCTGCATTTTTGGGGCTGAATACAGCTTTAGAGATCAGGGTCCCCAGCTGACGGGAGATGGGAGGGGAGCTGGGTGAGACAGGACTCCGCCATCAGCCTGTCCTGAGAGTTGGCAGCTGGCCGATGAGCAGGAGCGGGCTTTCTAAAGGAGGGCATCTAGCCGTGTTGAATTCAGTGTAGTTTTGAGTGTTGATTGGTGCTGCGATGTGTGGAGACAGGCCACGGTGCATCCTTGTCCTGCCATAAGCATCAAACTGGAGTGCCCACCGCCACCACGATGTGAGATCAGAATCGCTTGTTTTGTGGGCTCCCAGCCACCGTGGTTCCTAAACACTCTTTAAGCAAAGAGTGTTATCTCATCTTCTTCCCTTCCTCCTTCTGTTGAAGATGACAGAGGGCAGTCCTGGGGAAGTGACTTGCTTGAGGTCACCCACTTGGAGCCACCCCTGGACCCGAGGCTTCCTCCTCTCCCTTCTCTCCTCCACAAGCCCCCAGCCCCCCTCCCTTCCCTTCTCATTTCCTCCTAAGCATTTACCATCTCATTCCAGTAAAGACTCTGTTAGAGGACCACGAAGTTCATCGTGTTCTCTGACTTTTTTTTTTAAGTGTGTTTATGTCCCTGTACCCAACAGGATTCTGTTTTTTTCTAGAACTTCCCTCCTCCCACCAGCTACTGTCCCCACTCTCTGCACCCCCCGCCATCTAGCTTTCTATGCAGGCCCTTCTTTGATCTTGCCACTTCTTGTGGCAGCTCTGTCCCCGTGGGCCCTGTACCCAGCCAGCCTGTGGGCTGTTACAGGTTATCCTGACGCTTGCTAAATGGTAAGGAGATGTTTTTCAGGACCATTGAAAAGGGAGTCAACCCTTTTTAAAATGGGAGAGAATGTAGCGAGGACAAGGAACAGGGTTGAAAGGTCAATGGGTGGAAAATTACTAAGAGGACACATTGGGGCTGGGGGAGTCTTGCTGAGCTAGTCTAACAGGATTGTTGCTACTGGCAGGTCAATGACTTGGACCTCAAAGGCGGGGGATGAGGAACGTGGTCAGAGATTGGGGGTTCAGATATCATCCAGGGTGGGGGGATTCTGCATCAACAGCCCTGGGCCAGGCAGGAGGAAACCAGGAGGGGCCTCATGGAGAGGAGGGCCGGACGTGTGCGAGTGGAGGTCCGGGTATGAACTGGGTTGCGCCTTTCGGGCAGATGCAGGCAAAGCTACTTCTCTTTTTAGAGTGTATTTGCTCCCCTATGATAAAAGCCGGAGATGGCAATGGCACTCCACTCCAGTACTCTTGCCTGGAAAATCCCATGGACGGAGGAGCTGGGTGGGCTGCAGTCCATGGGGTCGCTAAAACTTGGACACGACTGAGCAACTTGACTTTCACTTTTCACTTTCATGCATTGGAGAAGGAAATGGCAGCCCACTCCAGTGTTCTTGCCTGGAGAATCCCAGGGACGGGGGAGCCTGGTGGGCTGCCATCTATGGGGTCGCACAGAGTCGGACACGACTGAAGTGACTTAGCAATGATAAAAGCAGTGTGTTCGCGCTGTTGAGGCTGGGGAAGCAGAGGGGAGCATAAGTCAGGGGCCACGATGAGTTGCAGAGGCCTGTGCCTGCTGCTTGTGCTCCAGGGTTTGGTGTTTGTCCTTCCGACCCCTGTCGCTGTGAACCCTCCTGGGAGAGCACAGCCTGCCCCAGAAGCCAAGGGAGCCAAGCCCACGGTCTCAGCAGCCTCCTGGCTTCAGCACAGGCGAGAGAAACCTGCCCTCCAGGGGTGGGAGCCGCTGCAGCCTCTCTAGGGTCCTGAGGTCAGGTGCGTCTTCACCTGGCCACGCCTGGGGGTAGGGGGATGGTTTGCCACCTACACTGAGCTTCCAGAACCTGTCTTCTCAAGGAGGCAGGTGTATTCTTTACTGTGACCCAGACCTTCCGTGTAAGCTGGAATCCCTTCACGCTCTCAAAGCTGACATGTCCAGTGTTCACCCGTGACCATTTTGCTTTCATGTGTGTGCTAAGGTCGCTTCAGTCGTGTCCGACTCTTTGTGACCCTGTGGACGGTAGCTTGCCGGGTTCCTCTGTCCATGAGGTTCTCCAGACAAGAATACTGGAGTGGGTTGCCATGCCCTCCTCCAGGGGATCTTCCCAACCCAGGGACTGAACCAGCTCTCTTACCGAGTCGCCTGCACTGGCAGGTTCTTTACCACTGGTGCCACCTGGGAAGCCATTTTGCTTTTGAACTTAACTTATTTTTTTGAAGAAATTGTTATTTTACACAGATATTCCTGGATAAGATTGGAAAACATAGAAAAGGAAGGAAGAAGGGAAAAAGTCCCCTGTAACTACCCTGTCCACCCTGTTTCTCTTGCTAGCATGCTGTCGTGTACCCTGTAAGAGTCATTCCTGTCTACATAAAGGAGTCCACGAGGTCTGGAAACAGGCAGGTAGATACATCATCGTCAAGAACGTCTTCAGTCCATGAAGGAACAAAAGAATGTCGTGTGTCCAGACTTCATAGATGCCCTGTAGATACTTGTAATACAAATGTATATATTTAGCAAAAATTACATCATATCATGGTGCTGGAGAAGACTTGAGAGTCCCTTGAGCTGCAAGGAGATCAAACCAATCATTCCTAAAGGAAATCGACACTGAATATTTACTGTAAGGATGGATGCTAAAGCTAAAACTCCAATACTCTGGCCACTTGATACAAGGAGCTGACTCATTAGAAAAGACCCTGATGCTGGGAAAGATTGAGGACAGAAGGAGAAGGGGATGACAGAGGATGAGATGGTTGGATGGCGTCCCTGCCTCGACGGACATGAGTTTGAGCAAACTCCGGGAGATAGTGAAGGACAGGGAAGCCTCGTGTGCTGCAGTCCATGGGGTCGCAAAGAGTCAGACACGACTTAGTGATTGAACAACCACAGCAACACATCATATTTTCACTTATTTTGATTCATGATTCTGTAAAGACTTGTAAATATGACAGATGGGTGTAAGACAGTATTTCGCGGTTATTTTAAATTATGTGTTCCTGAATTCTAGTGAGGCTGAACACCTTTTCAATATGTTTATTTTCCTTTTTTGTTTCCTCTGCTGTGAATTGTATGTTCATTTCCTTTGCTCAGTTTCATTTTGTGAGTAATTATCTTTTTCTCATTGATTTATAGATATTTGTATATTGTCAGTAGTATTATTTTGTCTTCTGCTTTTTAAAACTAACTTATTGAGAAAGCTTTTCTACGCAAAAAGTATGCATCATTTTATTGGCCTTCCATTTTGGAGAGAGATGATAAATACATAGGTAGGTAGGGTTTGTTTAGCTGGTCGTTTAGGTGGTTTGCAGTTTTGCATTAACAGGAACATGGTTGTGTGTCAGTCAGCTAAGTTATGTTCTGGTAACAAATGACCCCCCCGCCCAGTCTCCATGGTTTATCGCATCATGGATTTCTTTTTCACTCAAGTTACACGACCATCACCTGCTGCCTGCAACTCTGCTTAATATCCTTGTTCCTCTGGGACCCTGGCCTGCAGAGAAGCCCCCATGGGAGACATTGCTGGTCTCAGGGCAGAGAAAAACATGGTGGAACACAGTGATTCTTTAAGCTCCTGCTCAGAGGTGAGAATTGACATGTACCACACGTGAGTTCCCATCGCATTTCATTAGCTAAAGCAAAGGGTACCACCAGGCTTGATGTCAGTGGGGTGGGAAATATCCTCCCCACCTGCCCACACCTCCTCCCCACCCCCCACCCTGCTGTTGAGGGAGGGACAGTGACTGTTTTGAACATTACAATTTTCCTTGTGGGAGGATGAACACTGCTCTACCCCTCCCGCAATTTATGTGTTTGTGCCTCAGGATAAATTCTTAGAAGCAGAGTTGCTAGGTTCAGAATATGCACATTTGTTAAGCTTTTGCTATTCATTGTGTTTACTAGGTTTTAACTGTTGCTGCGTGTCTGCTGTGAATTTATAAGTAATTATAAGTCCAATGACCATTTTCAAAAAGAAAACAAGTACTATTCCATGAAAATGCGTCACTGCCCTCCCTAACCTTCCCCATAACTGTAACAACTCATCTAGCTTGATAGTTGTCAGACTGTTTTCATATTTTATTTACTTCTCCTGGCCACCTTGCGAGGTTCGGTGTTCCAGGTATTTCATTGCTATTTACAGATGAGATACCTGAGGTTCTCAGAGAGGTTGAGAAATTTACTCAGGGCTTCACAGCTGGTGATAAGGAGAGGCCCTGACTGATACCAGTCCAGCCCTGGGCTCTTTCTCTGCCCTTCTGGCCTGGGGAAGCTGAGGCTAGACTCTGTCCCATCCCCCTGCCCCTCCACCACCCCCAAGCAGCCTCTTCACCTTCCCCACCTCCCTTTCCAGTTGTGCCCAGTGGCTGGGTGCGAGGTCCCTGGGAAGGAAGCCCTTGGGCTGGGCCCTGGCCAAGAAGGCCCGGGAGGCTGGCTTCCTGGCGGCACTGCAGAGCCTGCCCTCTGAGGACGAGCTGCTTGGGCTTAATCTGTATCACTGACCATCTTTGGATTTGGAGAGGGGATTTACTATATTTAGAAAAAGTTAAGGGAGCATTATAAATCCTTAAAGTGGGCAGAACTGAAGCGATGAGAGTCTTTATTGAGGAGAGTGGCTTTTTCTTAGGAGTAGTGGATTTTAGACCAAAGGGATTGGTTTGAGTGATGTTTAGGTGCTGAACTCTATATAAACCTTGCGGGGCCGTCACTATAAAGAGCAGGATTCCTTCTTCAGTCCTTCATGGAACTGCTACTGTCTGTCCAGTCTTTGGAGCAAAGGAGAAACTGAGCTCAGAGTCGTACTTCTTGTTTCTTATCTCTTTGAGATGGAAGTGACCCTCTATCATCTTTCACGTCGGTTATTCATTTCCTCTGAACCTGCAGTTTCCTCACGTGTCAAATGTAGAAAAGTCTTCTCTGCCTACTCTGTATGGTTGCTGGGAGGAGCCTGTGAGATTTAACGGACGTTTAAGATGAACCACAGAAGCATGTAATGTAAATGGATGCCTTTACCGGGATGGCTAAAAAACTGGACAAAAAGTGGTGGTGAAGATGTGGAGAAATAGAAGAAACGGAGAAATAGAAGCATTGCCAGTGGGACTCTAAAATGATGTAAGCACCCTGGAAAAACAGTTTGGCATTCTTCAAATAATTAAACATAGAGTTACCATATGACATAGCAGTTCCATTCCCAGAAGATAGAAAACAAATGTCCACACAAAAACATGTATTAAAATATTCATGGTAGCATTATTCATGAGAGCCCAAATGTGGAAACAACTCAAATGTCCATGAACTGGTGAATGGATAAACAAAATATGGTATATCCATGCAGTGGAATATTGTTCGGTCATAAAAAGAATGAAGTATTAACACATGGACAAACCTTGCAGACATTATGCTCAGTGCAAGAAGCCAGGCAGAAAAGGCCACTCTTGTATGTCTCTATTTGTATAAAATGGCCAGAACAGGCAAATCTAAAGAGACAGAATATAGATTCATGGTTGGCAGGGCTAGGATGGGAGGGAGAAGACTGCCGGAATGTGGGATTTCTTTTAGGGGATGATGGAAATGTACTGAATTAGATAGTGGTGATGGCTGTACAACTTTATGAATGTGCTAGAAATCACTGAATTGTATACTCTTAAAAACAAACCATGCAAATATTAGTGGACAGTATTTTGACACATTACTAGAAGGCAACATCAGGGAACGGAGTGTGGACTTGGGACCAGACTGGCCTGGACTGTAGTTGTGTGATTTTAGAGAATCGATCGCTTACTCTTTTTGAGCCTCAGTCTTTCTACCTATGACGTGGGGACAGTGCCCAGTTTGCAGGGCTGGAGGGCAGACTCCATGAGGTGATGCCTGTCTCACTTGGCCCTGGCAGGCACTCACGGAGTGGTGGCTGTGATTGTTGGGGTGTCTTCTGGGTGCCTGGCTCAGGGTGCCGGCCGTGGCAGCGTGGTCACGTGGACTCATTGATTTAGCGAAGCGGAGGAGCGCAAGCTAGTGTTTATTGAGTCCTTACTCTGAGCCCCCTCCTGGCATCTGAGTGCTTTTACTTGTCCCATCTCTTTAGTTCTCAGAGCAGCCCTGTGGCCTCCTGGGAGAGCTAGCAATGGACGGGGATGTTTCCAGGAAATGCCGGGTGGGGGTGGTGGGGCCCCCCAAAGGAGACAAGATGTGGGGCGTCTGGAGCTGAGTGATAGGTGACCATTGTTCATCACACTAGTCTCTGGTTTTGTATATATTGGAATTTTCTCTTAAAATAAAAGGTTTATAAACCAGTAACACTATTACCTGTTTTACACGTGGGGAAATCATGGTAGAGCATACATGGTTATACAGCAAGACGCAGAGATAGTGTTCTGCACGCTGGGCCTTAGCAACCAACCTGGGAACCAGGTCCCCCGGGCCAGCGGGCCTCCTAGGGTTACTTGAGACCAGCTCTTCCTACCGCCGAGCCGTCGAGGCCTGGGGCTTCTCTGCCACCCAGCCCTGGCTGATCACCTCCTGTTCTTCCCTCCCCCAAAAGAGCCCGGCTGTGTGACAGATGGGAGATAAAAGGCTGGGGATTGAAGAGGGAAGGCGTTTTCCTTCTGCCCCTAAATGCAGGGGGATTTCTAGAGACCCTGGCCTTCCTGACTTTCAGATGAAGTATTTGCCCTTGGTTATGTTGATCTGGTGAAGCCTGTGGGCACGTGACATCACTTTGTTTCTCATACTATGACCTTTCAAAAATTGGGGAGTCCACTGGGGGTGGGGGCATGTGGGTCTGCCCTGCTTTCTCCCCTCTCTCCCCCTCCCCCTGCCCACCTGCAGAGCAGAAAAGAGACGCAGACCTGAGTGTGAAATCCAGCCCCCTCACCAGCTGGGTGGCCTTGGAGACGTGATCTAGTTATTGATATTTCTTTAATGTTGGATAACTCAGAATGTCACTTATAACTGTAGAGGCGGTGGCTTTGAGAGGCTACCTGTAAGTGGATGTGGGACTGTCCCTGGGGAGGGAGGGGTGGCGTTGTTTGTCCCATGGGGGTGCAGGCCACAGGGTGCTGAACTGGCCGGGGCACCAGGTCTACCTGGCCTCTAACCCCAAGTTTATCACTTTCAAAGCTTTGCTTTTATGCTTTCACTTCGGATACCAGGGGAGTTTCCTTTGGGACTTAGTCTGATCTCTAAAGAGCCTCTGAGAAGAAACCCTGCAGCCTGCAGGCCCTGCAAGCTTACACAGACCTGTTTCTGGCTGACTCCTATGCCCAGGGCTTCCCAAGTGGCACTAGTGAAGAAGCTACCTGCCAATGCAGGAGATGCAAGAGACACGGGTTTGATCCCTGGGTCGGGAAGATCCCCCGGAGGAGGAAATGGCCACCTACTCCAGTGTTCTTGCCTGGAAAATCCCGTGGACAGAGGAGCCTGGGGTCACAAAGAATCAGACACCACTGAGCAACTGAGCACAGCACCAGCGCCCAGAGCCCGTCTCCTCCGCTGTCCCTGTGTCCCTGTCCTATTAACTTTCCTCTGGGTAAGAAAGAGCACTTATAATTAAGACAATGTCATTAAATTAACCCTCAGACTTCTCTTTTTTGAGCTAAATCATTTCATCCGCTGGTGCTCCTTAGAACATCTGTCATAAATTCCAGATACTGTACTGGACATGCAGTAAATTCCAAATAAATTACGTGACGGCTCACTACCCTAAGCTCCATATAAATGCATCTGGAGGGAGGTTTTCAGCGGAGTCGTGCTTAAAATTGGCTATCTGGGGCAAAGTTTCTTGAAACCTAGGTTGACTACCTAAGGGTCTAGATGTAAAATGGAAAATGTGGCAGAAATTTAACTACAGGAGTGCTTCTCTAATTATAGCTCAGCTACGACTGCCCAGTGGGGGCGAGATCTTTAAACAAAACTCCCCTAGAGGCATGGAAGCTGCCCAGAGGCTTTGGAAGCCTAACTGGGAGCTACTGGCCCTTAGAAAATCAGGAAGTGATTCCAGGGTTGCTCAGGCTGTGTTCTAAGACCGTGAGCGGGGGAGAAGCGGGAAGGCTCAGATAGAGCAGAAGCTGGCATGGCCAAGTGCTTCCAGAAGGATGTGACTGTGTTAAAGCAGCGCCTTTTTGATCACCCTGGATAAAATTCAAATATTTTGAAAAGATCCAGGAGTTTGGAGTTTCAGGGGTCCTTCATTGCAGAGCTGGGATGTTTGATTTAGATGGGGATTTTATAGGCTTTAAGGCAGATTTTTTATTTCTGGTGAGTAATCAGTGACTCGTCACTGAAGGTGGAGGCCCTGCACGGCTCAAGCCCCAAGCTTCACTTCCCCATTCCCTTCCCTGTGCAGGCGCCCGAGTGCATGGCCGGGCAGCTCTGGGTCCCGGGAGGTAGTGATAAAGCACCTCAGCCTCTGGCCTCCAGCCTGATGGGGATGATGAATGTAAATAAAACAGCTCACAAGGACAAGTGCCCAGAGAGCTCCAGGAGGGACTGATTAACCCTGTGAAGGGGAGTGGTTGGGAGAGGCCTATTGCAGGGTGCGGCTGAGAGAGTTGCAACCCTGGGCTTTTGGGGATGCTAGACTTTGACTTGGGAGGAAATTGGGGTGAGTGCATTCCAGGCACAAGGAACAGCATGTGCTGAGGCATCTGGCCGCCCAGCCAGATGTGCTGAAGCTCCTTCTGTGCCCCCAGTTCTGTCTCTGGTTGGGTTTGGTTCTGTTTCGGGCCAAGGAGAAGCACAGTCTGTCCCGGGCCCAGCCGTCCACCCCTCTGGAGACTGGCCAGAACATTCCAGCCCGGCCTCTGAGGATTCTCTCCATCTGTCTATCCCACAGCTGGAATCCAGAATCCAGGGCTGTGACGTTTAAGTGGCTGTTTGCATCTCTCCCCGAAGTATCCCCCAAACCCCTTCGCAGACAGGCCGATGCTCCAGCCAGGGTATGGCTGAACCACAGGTGAAATACAGGCTTTGGAGGCGGCCAGTTCCTGATTGGGATCCCCAACCCCGTGGGACAGGAGGAAGGAGGAAGACTGTTCCCTTCTCCTAACTAAGGTCAAGATGAGTTTGGCAGACTTTTAAAAGAAAGGAAACACTGGGTCCTTTCCATTCCTCTTTGTACCCCCTTCCCCTCCTGTGCACATCCTGCCCGAGACTGTTCTCCTCTGGGCAACCACGGAGGCCTGTCCCATCCCCCCGAAACACACCTCACTACTTATCCCCTCCACTAGGAAGGTCCATGCCCAGAGTACTGGCTTCCTTCTGGGGCAAGATGAATGCAACCTGGTGGTAATTCACACTAGAGTGTGAAGGACTGATGGCACCATATCCCCCCAGAGTCCCTGGGTGTGTATGTGTGAGGGGCAAGTTTGGATGATGGCCCACCAGGGGGACAGGTGAGCCAGCCTAGCATCACCCACAGACTTTCATGTAAGCTCTTCCTATTGTCCTCAGGATGGTCCTTTCTTCTGCTTTTGTGTTCGGAGGCTCCTTGAAGTCTGCGGCATTTGCAGAATGAGGAGGGGCTTTGGGTGGGACCTCTGGCACACGGGTTAGCACAGCTGCCTTTGCTGCAGACCCCGGATGGTGGATGGCCAAAGGTGGACCCCGCTGAGTAACCCTGCTGGAACCAACTAAAACTGAGTATGAAGGCCAGAAGCAAAACACATCCTTGCAGAGGGGCGTTTAGATGGACCGTCGGTCTCATATAAAGTCCCTCTACTGTCCTCTCGTGTGTGTGGGGGGGGTGGGGGGTGTGTGGTGTGGTGGCTGCGGGGTAAACAGAGTGGAGTGACCAGAGAAGAAAGAAAAAGGGCAGAGCCTGGAGGCTGGACAGATGGCCGAAGGCCACAGGCTTCCTAGGCAGGTAATGCCGGAGTGAGCCTTGGCACGTCTGCACTCTGGGAGGACGGAGCTCCTTCCCAGGTTATTAAGAACCTCAGTACACAGTGCTTTGAAGTACAGACCCAACAGGGCAGAAGGCTGCGGAGCGCTTCTGCCTGGGGCCCTGACCGGTTGCTTTTTAACCAGTAGAGGGACCAGGGATGCAGTTCCCTTATTAAAAACCAAACAAACAAACAAAAAAAAGAAAGCAGAGCCAGCCAGGCAGGGCCGCGGTGACTTCATCAGCCCTGAGACCCTGATGCTGGAGGAGGAGGGAGATGTGGGCTCTCCCCACAGCCATCACCGCTGAGTCGATCCATCCGTGAAGGCAGTGCCACCCCTCTGAGCCAAAGATGAATTATGTAACAGAGCCCAGATCCCCAGGTGGGCGACTGCGCCGCAAAGGGGCCCTGGAAGACTCCTGCTCGGGTGCCCCCAGGTGCCTGAGGATCAGCCGAAGGGAAGCAGGAATGAAGATGCATCTGTTACTCGGATCCCTGAAACGGGGTTTCTCAAATTGTACAGTTACTGTCTTCGTGGAGTCCAGAAGAGCTTCTTGAATATTGCTCTGCAGGTCCCTGCAATGAAGCCTGCTGCAGAGATATAAAGAAAAGCTACGGAGCATCTGCAGCCGCTATTATACCATCTGGTGGCTCAGAAATATTTTATAATCAAATGAGTAAGACGGGTTTCTCGCACGCCCCAGTGCACAGCGTCCCCTCCATGCCCCTCCCAACGCTCTCTCTGTCTCTCTCTTTCCTTGTCTCTCCTCTCTCTTTTTGTCCGTCCGTCCATCTCTGTCTCTCTGTCTCACTCGCTCACTCGGCCATCTTTGGGAAACATCAGAGAAGCCAGTTCCCAGCAGTAAGACACCATCTACTAGCTTGGTCACCTTGGGCAGCCCTGTCTGTTTTCTCATCCTTGGTTTGTTCCTTTGTAATGTGGAGGCGCTCAGCGCTGTTACGTGAATCAGAGTGAGATTCATATCTGAGCACATCCTGCTTTGATGCTGCTTACTACTTGACTTAGGAAGACTTTTCAAAATTGTCTACTTGAACTTTTCCCGAATATAAATGTGATACATGCATGTTCGCTGTGGAATATTTAGGAAATATAAAGAAATTAGAAAACGAATGAAGAATGTGTAACACCCCCTCCTTCCAAAGGGTCCACCACTAAGAACGTTTGGCCGCTCTGGGGAAGGTTTTCTAAGTAACTTGAGCACACAGATGGTCTGTGTGCACAAACCAGGAGGAGTAACTGGGATATAAATGGAGTGTGAGTCTGTGGGGATGTCTGCGTGTGCTCCCGAGGGTGTGTGTGTGTGTGTGTGCGTGCTCACATGTGTGTGCAATGCCTTGGGGTCCTCAGAGGGGGGCCTCGGTCTGAGTAGGGGCCTGCAGCTTCCCTGATGGAGCACCAGTTCTGTCCCCTGGGTGCCCTTCTCTGAGAGGAGGCGGGGTGCTGGTGTTAAGGGGGGATTATGGGAACATGGCTGGCTCCTCCGTGTTCGTTTCCAGCGACGCTGCAGCCCAGGTGGTCCAGCCCCGCACAGGCCAGGCCGCTCTGGGATGTGGGCGAGGAATCCATTCCCAGATGCCCCGACGCTACCAGTCCTCGACCCCATCATGGTCTGCCTGCCTCCTTCGGGCCCAGCCTTGGGAGCCCCCAGGGCTCGCTTTGTCTGTCTGGCACCCCACCCCACTCCACCAAGAGGCTTTTTCCCTCTTTGGATTGGGAGGCTGTTCTGTCTTCCCGAGACAGGTAAACAAAACAAAGCTGCAGATGCTCTTGAAGGTGTTTGTGCCTTCAGTTGCAGGTCAGTTGGTATAAACAATCAGTGAAGAGTCTCCCCCATTGGCTGGACAATGGAACTGAGGACCCCAGGCCGGGGACAAGTGTTATTTATGTTGATTGGGTGCTGGGAGAGCCTTCAGTGTGGTCACCCTCAAGCCGAACTAAACGTACTGTATTTGCAGGATGGTAGTATAAAACTGACAACATGACCCAGTCTGTCCCTTTCTCTTTCTCTCCCTTTTGGGTTTCCACGTCTATTAAAGCCTCAGGTTTCCCAACACGGATGCTGGTCCTCCCTCTCCCTCCCCTTCTCTCCCGCTCTCCACCACCACGCCCCACTGCCCAGACTAGTTTCTGAGGAATCAGTATTTTCTTGCTTGGGGAAGAGGGGCGTAAATTGTTTTCATCCGTCCAGGGACATGGCGTTCACAGATAAGCCTGAGTATTGCAAACTGGGGTTCACTTTCTGAAGTCTCTGCAACACCTGCCCCCGTGCTGGCTGGTGGTGAAAGCTGGTTACATGAGTTCAGCCTGCCACACAGACCAACCTTGTGAAAAAGAGTGTGTCTGACCATCTGAGCCCTGGGGTCCAAGTGGTAGGCCCTGATCTTTACAAGGACTTGCTCGCACAGTCACCTATCTGGTCTTCGACCCACTAGCCCCCGCTTCTGAGCATCCCCTCAATGCCAGGCTCTCGGCCATGGCAGGACCACATGGGGCCCGGGATGCAGGGCATCTGATAAAAGTTTCTCCCAAGCTGGTGGCTGGCTTGGATCACAGTGGTTTCATGTTAGGTAAAAAATGTCCCTCCTAGGGACTGACCATGGTCATTCCTGCTACGCTGCAGCCACAGGAGTAGATGGGGTCAGGAGGAGAGGCAGGCAGAGGTGAGGGGAAGAAAACAGTTTTCAAATGGCCACACCTATCACTCCTCATTTGGAAGTGCCTCCTGCTACCCTGGGGCTTCAGGATCTGATTTAGGGATGTTAGTCCTCTCCTTCAAGTTCAGCTCAGATACTCTGGGTTCTTCTGCTGGTCCCTGGTCCCCTACGGATTTACTTATTTATTTGTTGGCCATGTCATGCAGCATGGGGAATCTTAATTCCCTGAATGGGGATCGAACTCACACCCCCTGAAGCTTAGACTCTTATCCACTGGACTGCCAAGAAAGTCGATCCCCTACAGATTTAAACACACCTGGGTTATCGCCTCTTTCTATGAGAAGTTAGAGATTCCTGGAGGCCTCCATCATATGTGCCACTATGTATAGTCCAAAACAACTTACCTTAAGCACCGCAGTTCCTTTATTTCTATGTCTTTGATCTTTCAGACTAGGTCCTGGCTTAGCAGACTGCATTTCAAATGTGCTTGTGTGTGTGTGTGTGTGTGTGCAGGCTGCATTTCAAATGTGCTTGTGTGTGTGTGTGTGTGTGTGTGTGTGTGTGTGTGTGTGTGCGCGCGCATGCTCAGTCACTCAGTTGCAGCCCCATGAACTGTAGCCCACCAGGCTCCTCTGTCCATGGAATTTTCCAGGCAAGAATACTGGAGCAGGTTGCCATTCCCTCCTCCAGGGCTTCTTCTTGACCCAGGGATCAAACTGCATCTCCTGCGGTTCCTGCAGGCAGATTCTCTACCACTAGCGCCGCCTGGGAAGCCCGTCTGAGAGTGTGGGGAGGGGGTATATAACAGAAGGGTGTTTTTCAACAGCCTCTGCCATTTCAGAAGGCCTGCTCTGCCGGAAAAGGACCAGTGTCCTGCTGAGCCACTTTCCGGCACATCATTCATTCTTTCGTCCCTTTCCTAGCTGCCCGCGAGGAACCCAGCATGGTACTGGGGGTGTGAAAGCCAGATCGGCAGCGGAGGACTTCAGGTACAGTGAGACCGACCTCTTACCCCAGAAGCCTAGTGTCTCTTTAGAAATACTCTGGGTTCTGGCCTTCTCCCAGGAAATCCAGATTTGTGTAGCATGATGTTATTCAAGCCTGTTTGATCCAGCAGGCCCTGCCTCATTTCCAAAAGCAAGCCTCGCTCTTCAGCTGCTGACCCAGTGTACTTAGCACAGGGGCCCCTCTTAGTTTCGACCAAATTAAGGAATCTATTTCAGCACTTATTAGGTCAGGGAGTCCTGATGTGTTCCTTGATTCATGCTCTTCCCGTTCCGTATCTCATTTACCTGTGTAGCCCCAGGGTGCTTTCTTGGTACCTCCGGGGGCAGTGTTGGCTGGGACAGCGTGGCATTCCTGAATTTCTCCCCATTACTAGCTGAAAGTAGTAGAATCTGAATCTTAAAAAGGAAAATCCATTGCACATTTTCTCTGCTATGAAAGCAGCACATACTCATTAGCACATCTTGAAAATACTAGATGATGAGAAGGAGAGAGAAAAAATGACATCTTGTCATACTTGCTCAGGTAACCATTGTATATTCATGCCCAGAAAAAGCCCTCCTCTGCTACCATCAGCCCTGGCAACGAGTTGCTTAATTAAAAAGAGTATGAAAGAGAGGATCATAAAAATGATGAAAACAAAATACAGGCATTATTGTTCTTTAGTCACTAAGTCATGTCTGACTTTTTTACGACCCCATGAACTGTAGCCTGCCAGGCTTCTCTGTCCATGGGATTTTCCCAGGCAGGCATACTGCAGTGGGTTGCCATTTCCTCCTCCAGGGATCTTCCCTACCCAGGGATCAAACCCGCGTCTCTTGCATTGGCAGGTGGAGTAATTACCACCAAGCCACCAAGGAAGCCCCTGATACAGGCATACCTCGAGCATTTTATTGTAGTGTAAAATATTTCATTTTAACATGAAGCCTGTGTTCATTCTCTCATTCATCCTTCTGATTTAAGCCCCAGGTTTTTCTTGGATTATGGGTCCACTGGATGATGTCCGAATTATCTTTTTTGTAGCATCCTGTCATACTTTTTCTGCGATTCTTGGTTTCTATAAAGTGAAGTAGGAACTGAGTGCCCAATAAGTGCAAATTTTTATATATTTCTAAATTTATGCAGCTATTTTGTTCACGACTAATTTAACAGTGATCTTCCTCAGATATTCGACTCATTTCGTAAAAACAGTTCCTTTCTAACGCTTATTGCAACAGTTGATGTACAGTTTAATTAAGTCAGGTAATCACAGAAGTACAACTGGGATAAGTAGGCTTGAGGACAAACTCAACCGTGTCTTGGTGAGCTCAGAGTACAGCCTGCCCCGAGATCCAGCAGGCCATGGGCGTCACAGAGGGGACTGGACACTTCACACAATCCAGGGACAGCTCAGGGGACAAAGTTAAGGAAGCTCTGGGTTTTTTTCCTAATCTTTTTCCTGTCTATGCTCATTTTTATATATGGAAAACTTTGTGTGCTTTCCCCTCTTAACTACTGGGAGAGGTCTCATAATGTTATCAACTCCAGGCTACAGTTTTTAACTTAAATGTGTATCAGCTAACATTTTGCTTGTGATGAAAGATCGAGAGCTTTCCCTCTAAGATCAAGAACAAGACAAGGATGTCTGACATCCACTTCTGTTTGACCTTGTATTGGAGGTTCCAGCCACAGCAGTTAGGCAAGAAAAAGAAATAAAAGACATCCAGATTGGAAAGGAAGAAGTAAAACCGTTTGCAGGTGAGATGATTTTTGTATAAGGACGCTACTGAAAAACTCTCAGAGCTTATTCATGAGTTCAGCAAAGCTGTGGGATGTAAGACCAATGTGGAAAAATGAATCGCATCTCTGTACACTTGCAGTGAACAATCTGAGGGTTAAATTAAGAAAATCATGTCTTTTATAGGAGCATCAGGAATAGAATGCTTAGGAATAAATGTCACAAAAGAAATACAAGACTTAAACTCTGGAAATGACTAAATATTTTGAAACAAATTAAAAGCCTAATTAAGTGGAAAGACATCCTATATTTATGGATTGGAAGGCTTAATATCATTAAGACAGCCCTGCTTCCAAATTTAATCTGCAAGTTCAACACAACCCCCAATGAAAATTCCAGCTGGACTCTTTGCAGAAATTGACAAGCTGAGTCTAAAATTCATATGGAAACCTAAGAGACTCAGAATAGCCCAAACAGTCTTAAAAAGAAGAACTAAGTAGAAGGGCTTACACTTATTCCTGATTTCAAAACTTATTACAAAGCAAGAGTAATTAAGACAGTGTGGTCCCAACACAAGGATAGACATATAGATCAAGGGAATAAGATTGAGAGTCCAGAAATAAATCCTCACAGTTACAGTCAGTTGATTTTCAATGATAGCAGATAAATCAATAGGGAAAGAATAGTCTTTTCAACCAATGGTGCTGATACATCTGGATAGCTACGTGTAGAAGAGTGAATTGGACCTCAACCTCACTCCATTTATAACTTACACTATTAACCTATATATAAAGTCAAAACGGATCAAAGACTAAACATAGGAGCTAAAACTGTAAAACTCCAGAAGAAAAATAGATCTAAATCTTCTTTACCTTAAATTAGGCAATTATTTCTTAAATCTGATACAAAAAGCATAAACTTTAGATAAATTGGGCTTCATTAAAATTAAAAACTTTGGTTCTTCAAAAGATGCTGTTAAGAAAGTGAAAAGGCAACTCAAAAAATGAAGCAAAATATTTGCACATCATATGTTTTCTAGAATTTTATCTGGAATACGTAAAGAACTCTTACAATGCAGTAATAAAAGACAGACCAATTAAAAAACGGGTAAAGATTTTGAATAGACATTTCTCCAAAGACTATATGCAGGGGGCCAATAAGCATGTGGGTTTTCCCAGGGGGCACTAGTGGTAAATAACCCACCTGTCAATGCAGACTTGAGAGACATCAGTTCAGTCCCTAGATGGGGCAGATCCCTGGAGAAGGAAACGGCAACCTACTCCAGTATTCTTGTCTGGAGAATCTCACGGACAGAGGAGCCTGGCAGGCTACAGTCCATAGGGTTGTAAAGAGTCAGACACGACTGAAGCAACCTAGCACAGCCCAATAAGCATGTGAAAAGATGCTCAACATCATGGGAGCATGATGCAAATCAAAACCACAATGAGATACCCCTTTGCACCTCTGAGAGTTCTAGAATTAAAAAGTCTGATCAATACAACTGTTGGCAAGGATTTGTAGAAATTGGTCCCCTCATGCACTGCTGGTAGAAATGAAAATAGTGGAGCTGCTTTGGAAAATAGTCGGGTGGTTCCTCACATGGCTAAACAGAGTTTCTATAGGATGTAGCTATTCTGTGCCCAGGTATATACCCCCCAAAAATGAAAACGATGTACACACAAAAGCCTGTACATAAACATGGAAAAAACTCATGTCCATCAGCTGATGAGTGGATAAACAAAAGTGATGTGTCCATACGTTGGAATATTATTTGGCAAGAAAAAGGAGTGAAACGGTGGCTCAGTGGCAAAGAATCAGTCTGTGATGTGGGAGGTGCAGGTTTGATTCCTAGGGTGGAAAGATCCCCTGGAGAAGGGAATGGCAACCCACTCTAGTATTCTTGCCTGGGAAATCTTATGGACAGAGGAGCCTGGCTGCCGTCCACGGGGTTGCAAAAGAGTCAGATGTGACTTAGCAACTAAACAGCAACAACCAAACGCCCCAACACAGAGCTTGAAAACAATCTGCTGAGTGAATACAGTGAGTCACGAAAAGACCACATATTGTGTGATCCCATTTATGCGAAATGTCCTGAATGGCAAATCTGTGGAGACTGAAAATAGATTCATGGTTGCCTAGGATTGGGGTTGGGAGGTTGGGGCAAATGGGGAGTGACTGCTAATAAGCACAGGATTTCTTAAAATGTTCTAAGGTTGGTTGTGCTGACGGTTGCACAACTCTCTGCAACTATTGAGTTATATGCTTGAAATTAGTGAGTTGTGTGATATGTAGATTATATCTCAACTAGCCGTTATTTTAAAAACAAAACACCAACACCACTGCTGTCTATCCATCCCTCCCCCATCACCCCCACTGCCGGTAGTCTCCCTCTTTGCCCATCTCAGATTTCTAGCAGAGGGAGGTCTTTTGCATCCTGTTCCTTTGGAAGTATTTGGGACCCTCCTCTCTCCCCTGCCATCCCTCTAGGCCCCTTCTTAGAAAGTAGAATACGCCTCATTCCCCACCCACACATCACTGAAACTTTTCCATTCTAATCTTGAATCTCGTTTTCTCATAATGGGCTGTCTGGATCTAAGTTAATTATCCTGGAGCGGTTGACTTCATCTGCCATCAGCTGGTTCCACTGGCACAGGTCATGCGTGCTGCAGCAAGACCCAGGCTTGCCTCTTCCTCTGTAGCCCTCTGGGGATATCTGGAATCTGGTCTCACTGCCAAGGGGCCAGGAGAGCCTGCAGCATCCAGCACAGGCCTCCAGGGGAAAGAGAGGTGGGGTTGTTTTTAATGTCAAGAATTGTTGTTCAGTCGCTCAGTCGTGTCCAACTCTTTGTGACGCCATGGACTGCAGAACGCCAGGCCTCCCTGTCCATCACCAACTCCTGGAGTTTGCTCAAACTCATGTCCATTCAATCAGTGATGCCACCCAACCATCTCATCCTCTGTTGTCCCCTTCTCCTCCTGCCTTCAGTCTTTCCCAGCATTAGGGTCTTTTCTAATGAGTCAGCTATTTGCATCAGGTGGAACCCACCCTTAAAGAGCTTACTCCTTAGAAGAATCTTGTAGTCTTTCTGCCCAACTATTAGTAGTAGTGATAGTAAGCTCTTTAAAGGCATTCTTGACATTAAAAAATTCTGAGCAGGTTAGACATGTAATGCTTTATGATTTTAATTGATCATTGAAAACGAAGACTTTTCATGCAAATTGTGCTTGGTTGGTTCTGTGGAGACAGAGTGGTTGGCAGTTTGCTTGACCTCATTTAGATGCGGACAGAGATAATGCCCACTACCCTGTGCTGGTCGTCAGTCTGTGCAGCTTGCCATTGATTTGCTGGGAGATTTGACCTTGGAGAGGTCACTGGCCTTTTTGCACCTCAGTTTCCTCATCTGTCTAGTGTGAAGTATGTCTGCCCTGTTGGCCTTGAAATTTGGTTTGACAAGCAGTGAGGGTCTGTGTAGGCGTCTTGGGGCCTTGGACCATGGGGTGAAGGTGACATCCGGGGCGAGGCAAGCCCCCGCACCCCCCTGGCCCCTGCCACTCTTCCTGTGAGGCTGCAGCCTCCTCAGTTTCTCCCCCTGGGCTGGCTGGAAGCCTGGGGGTATCACAAAGGTGCTTCATGTGGGTCCTGGAGAGGGGAGGTGGGGGGTGGGGTCAAGAGAAGGAAAAGTCAGTTTTTAGAGCCCAAAGAGGGGGCAGTAGCTCCCAGATTTAAGGGTTTTGTGAACTGGTTTAAAAAAAAATTATATTTTTTAAAGTTAGGGCCAAGATAGGGTTTCTAACTTCCAATTTCATCACATAAGGACATAAAGCATTCTCATCTACTGTTATTAGTCTTTTATAATATAAGGGGCATTTTATTTTAAGCTTCATTTCCTTCCTTATTTTTACTGAAGGATTGTTGATTTGTAATACTGTGTTAGTTTGAGGCATGCAACAAAATGAGTCAGCTATATGTATGCATGTACATGGTGCATATACTTCAGATTCTTTTCCATTTTGGATTATTATAAGACATTGAATATATTTTCCTGTGCTACCCAATAGGACTCGGTGGTTAGTGGTGTGAATATAGTAGTGTGTACCTGCTAATCCCATGCTTCTGATTTATCCCCCCCCCCCTCATTCTGCCCCCTTTGGTAACCCTAAGTCTATTTTCTTTGTCTGTGAGTCTGTTTCCGTTTTGTAAATAATTTCATGTGTCTTTTTTTGGATTTCACATACAAGCGACATCGTATAGCGCGTGTCTTTGTCTGACTCACAGGCGGTCTTCATCTTCACCCCCCGGGCCCAGCACCCTCTCCGCCATATTCGGCCCTCAGCTCCGTACGCCAGCTCCCTCTTTTCTTCATTCCATGAATGTTTTCTGGGGGTCTCCTACCTGCCAGTCCGCTCAGAGGCCTCTTGGGAACCCCAGGTGACCGCGTTCTTCCCTTCATGTAAGAGGCTGCCTCCCTCCACTGCTCTCTTAAACAGAACCTCTCGTCTCTTCTCAGAAATTCTGGGCTGAAACTAGGGCCCACGTGCCCAAATCAAGGCCAAGGTCAGAGTCAGCCATGTCACACAACCACTTGCCAGGGCTCCCGGAGGCCCCCTTGCACTCCTTGGACAGAGGCGTGAACCAGGCTTCCGGGCTCATGGCTTGGCCGGTGGGAGTCAAGGCCAGGTCTGTTGGTTTCAAAGCCCTCATTCTTTCCATCATGTCATACAGTCAAGGCAGGGACCAGGGGTCCAACTACTTGACTCCTTTTTGCCCCTGTCTGAGTTCTTCTGGAGACCCCAGGGTGGCAGATTCACATGGGGGCTTGTTGTACAAAGTGCCTGAGATTTGTCAAGGGCGCCTGACCCTAAATACCCAACCCCAATGGATGGTCTAGTGAGAAAACTTTGTGACGCAGCCTTTGTTTTACAAACTGTGGTCACCTCCTCATAGGTCCTTCGATGGACCGGTCCACTGAGCCTCCTGCAGGTGCCAGGCACCGTGTTAAGTCTGGGGAGACGGAGATGAGGGAGATGGTGACCTTGTGTCCTGGGAGCTCACAGACTAGCAGAAGGTCAGGGGATAAAGCGGGCCTGTGCACCCAGCCTTGGGAAGGTCCACTGGGAACCACGGGCGGGACCTTCCTGGGGTGGGTGGTGGCAGCAAAGATTTAAAAACTTTTTTGGCTATTCTGGGTCTTACTTGCTCTAGTTGCAGAGAGCGGGGGCTAACTCTTAGTTGCGGTGCACCGGCTTCTCATCGCGGCGGCTTCCCTCGTTGTGGAGCTCAGGCTCTAGGCGCGTGGGCTTCAGTAGTTGGGGCACACGGGCTAAGCGGTTGCGGTTCCAGCTCTAGAGCCCAGGCTCAGGGGTCATGGCTCATGGTCTGGTTGCTCTGCAGCATTTAGGATTGTCTCGGACCAGGGATCGAACCTGTGTTCCCTGCATTGGCAGGCAGATTCTTATCCACTGCTACTGGGGAGGTCTGAGAGGACTTTTTCGAATTGGGTTTTGAAGGGTGCCTAAGAGTTTGCCAGGACAGCCATGCAATTAGCAGATTGCTAAAAGGCGAGGATCAGCAGTGGTGTTCAGTCCCAGAGACTGTCTGTGTTAGTGTGTGCGGCGACACCCTGGAAACAGCTGGGAAAGTCAGTAACTGTTTGACTTCCTGTATTTACTTACTGCCCAGGGCTCAAGGAGAGTGAGAAGGTAGTTTTACAAAGATGCTGGAAGAATAAACTCCACGAGGGCATACACATTTTTTTCCAGGTAGATAAAGAGAGACCTTATTAATAATGGTTTCTGCTGGCTCCGTTTGACCTTGCTCTGAGGTCTCAGAAATCGGTCCTCTTTTTCTGTTATTTGGAGACAGGGGCCCCTGCCTAGGCGATGGGCTCTGTTTTGCAGACTGTGTTCTTGTCTGTGGATCAGCAGTCACGTAACACTCATTTACCTCAGGACTTGTACAGAGTGGGGTGGTATTGATGTGTGAGCCATTTGGCAAAATATCCTTGCTTATAATTGGCAAGAGGACCGGGCTGAAGACGTTCTGTCCGAAGGCCGACTCCACGGTCCAGATGAGGTCCTGGGCTGCCCCCCACACGTTGAGGGAGAGATGAGGTGGGGTACAGAGAGAAAGAAGGTGGGAGTGACAGACAGACACGGACAGACCTGCAGAGAGAAGGAGGTGAGGAGACCAAGAGAGAAGGGAGGGGAGAGACGAAGAGAGACACACAGACACGGAATGAGAGCCGGAAAGAGACGTGCAGAGTAGGAGAGAGACACGGGGGGAGGGAGACTGAGAAACACAGAAGGAAGTGGGGACAGGCGGGGAGAGAGACGCAGAGACACGATGACAGAGATGGAGAGGCAGGGAGAGAGACATGCACAGATGGAGACACTCAGAGGCAGGGTGGGGAGAGGGGCAGTGGATACCCTACCCCGGACCCTGGGGTACGTCCCGTGAACGAGGATGTACTCGGTACACCAGCTCTGCCCACGTGGCCACCGGCTTTCCTGGTGACTCAGACAGTAAAGCATCTGTCTGCAGTGCAGGAGATCCGGCTTCGATCCCTGGGTCGGGAAGATCCCCTGGAGCAGGAAATGGCAACTCAGTCCAGTACCGTTGCCTGGAAAATCCCATGGACGGAGGAGCCTGGTGGGCTATGGTGCATGGGTCGCAAAGAGTTGGACATGACTGAGCGACTTCACTTTCTTTATCTATCAATTGACACCCAGCAAGGTTAGGTAACCTGCTTAAGGACACATAGCTCCCAAGTCCAGGATGGAGACTATCTTCTAGCCCCAGGGTCTAGGGGGTGGCTTTGAGTTAGGCCTCAAAGGACAGGTTGGGGGGAGAAGCTCCAGGTGGGACAGATGATCCAGACACTGCAGGGGTGGAGGCACCTGCTGTATGCTGGACCCCTGGGTGTGGGCCTCACACACACTGTCTCCTTCACCTGCAGCCACTCAGAAAGGCTCAGTAACTGGATGGGATGGGGATCCAGTCTGTCTGGCCCCGCAGCAAGCCCATGACCTGTGGCCACACCACCCTGGGGCTTGGCCAGTGGGGAAAGAGCACCCGAGTTATCTCCCCAGTGTTGGCAGCTCTAAGCGAGCGTCCAATGTACTGAGAAGCTCTCACCTTTATTCTCCAATGCCTCCTGTGGGCTCCAAGGCCCAGCAGCCTCCCCCAGACCTCAGCTCACCCACTCCCCCAGGTCCAGCTCCTCCCCTGGGCTCCCGTGTGTGTCTCAAGCTCCACCACATTTGGGGCTCACACTTTCACTGGTTACCCAACCCTCAATCCTAGCTGTAAATTCTCCTCGTCTTTAAACCTGCTTAAACAGTGATGCTGGGACTTCCGTGGTGGTCCAGTGGCTAAGACTTCATGCTCCCAAAGCAGGGGGCTGAGGTTTAATTCTTGGCCAGGGAACTAGATCCCGAATGCCACAACTAAGACCAGATGCAGCCAAAATAAAAAACAAACAAGCCAAAACAGTGATGCGCTCCACCTGTACCATGGGCTCTTCCTGCTCCTACTGTGAGCTCACGTCATCCGTGCAGGCAACTGTGTCCTTTTATAAAGTTTCCGGGGCCGAGTGGGGGTCGGGGAGGACTGCTGGGCACCCACAGCAGCTGGGAGGTGGCCGGGGGAGCAGGTGACAGCCGCGTGGTGGAGTTCACGCACCCTGACCCAGCCCCGGTCATGTGTACCCATTCTCTGGTATCCTTCTTTCCTGGACAAGTGTTTTCCTTATTAATTCGCAGTGCCTCCTATCTTACTCCTTCATCTACGGCGTGAGCTGAGTGGTACCCGCTCTAGTCTCACACCTTCTGTGGTGCTGATGTGGGCAGAGGCTGCAGCAGGTGCTGATAAACGACCCAAGACGGATACGGGAGGGAGCCAGCCCTAGTGGGCTGGGACACAGTGTCCACAGAATTCTGCCCGTCAGTTTCACATCATTGCCAGTGATGCGATTCCCCCAAGGAGTGTATTAGGGAGGGCAGAAATGCCCTCTCTTGCATCGTTATTAGATTCCTGTAAATTAAGCGTAGAACCAGAATGTTCTCTTAAACATCACGACCATCCCTTCCCACGAGGTGTTTGCAGAACGCTTGTTATTTACTCCTGTTGTTTTCCACACTTGCAGTTTAGAGAAGAAAATCAAGAAATCATGTTTTTGTTCCCCATACAGTCCCATCCCCAACAGCAATAACAAGAGAACCGTCTTCCTGTTATGAAATCGCTGCAACCTCTTTAGGCGGGAAGAATGTTTTGTTACCAGGGAAGAGAAAGCATAAGCAGCAGAGGGAGTGGGTGGGTGGGGAGCGGCCGCACCTCCGCAGGTGGACCACCCCCTGCCCAGGCCTGCTAACCTGCAGACACTAGCTGTGACCTTGAGCTGTACCGCTCACCATTCATCTTCCTCTCAGCCTGCTTCCTTCCACGGTTTCCCAGAAGCCTTTGTTCTGGTCCACAATGAATTGCCGGGAGAAGGAAGATCGTCTCTAGCTAAACATGGTCCTGCTTGCAATGACTCTGGTCCCACTTTATAATGGACAGGTATGTAATGTCAGGTTGTCAGGATAGCTGCGTCTAGCCTTACTCTTTTAATAGAAAATCCAAGGAGAGAAACGAGAATAAATCAGTAGTGGAACCATCTGAAGAGCCTCCTCTGACTTCAGAAATTCCTAGCGGTCATGACAGTAGCTGTCTGGTGGGCAGAGGTGCAGGCTGGCCCACTCCCCTTCCTCCAGATGGAGTTGAGCCTGGCAGGTGATCTGGCCACCCCTGGCCGGGTGCTTTTGCATCCGAAGGCCTGCCTTTTACCTGGTTTCTCCCGCATCTGTTTTCCTTGGTAGTCCTTGCAGGAGAGAGTTTGAAGACTGGCAGTTAAGAAGCTGAGATGAGGCGACTTTGTGTCCCAGCCATCCCCAATCCTACCCCGTCCTCCTGGCTGAGCTCAGAGAATCAGCACGGAGCGTCCTTCTCCCACCCTCTGCCCTGAGCCCTGGCGACTGGGGCCCGTCTCTCTGCAGAAGGAGCCTCCTGGTTAGAGACCTGGGCCTCAGGGGCCAGGAAGCCACGTCTCTGAACTGTGAATATGCCGGCCTTCCAGTCCCGCCGGTGGTGGGTTACCTCACCCTCCAAACCCACACCATCCACAGCACCCACTTCCTTTCTGCCCAGGACCCTGGCTTTAGTGCCATCGTGGCCCTAATGTCAGGCCAGCTTCTCTCCACCCTGGCCAAGTCCAGCAATCCCAGCAGTGGTGGGTGATTCTGTTTCCATATTTAGGGTTGCAGTAACACACACGGAAAACCCTTTCCAGCGGAAGTTTGGTTCCTCTTTCTTCCCCATCTTGAAAGACCCTGCCTTTGCTCTCCGCCTCCTTGCACATTATCACCCTCGGTTTAGCACGAGGACTGAACCTTCACTCACTTGTTCTTCATCATTCATTCTTCAGCTGACATTCCCCTGGATCTCGTTTCGAGGGCATTGGTCATTAGCAAAGGCTCCCAGTCTCTCAAGAGCGGTCAGACCCCAGGAGCACCCTGATGGAGGCTAAAGGGGGAGGCCTGACTCCCTCAAGGTTTGGGGTGTCGGGGAGGCATTCCTGGAAGGGGCTGTGCGGGGAGAGCTCACTAGGGATAGGGAGGGGGGTGGGGGTCCAGGCACGTGAAGCCTTGTTCAAGAAGCTGAGACGTTCCATGGACACCCCCCCACCACCACCTCCAGGAAGGGTGGGCTGAGCTTTTGGAGCCTATCTGATGGCCTTTTATGAAATACTGAAAAGTGGAAAGCAAGGACAATAAAGCCAGACCTCATCAAACTTCGCTTGGGAGAACGAATGCCCTCTGATGGGAATCCAGCCATCTTCCGAGCACGAGGCCTGAGCCCTGTGCATGGTCCAGGGTGGTTCGCTGGGGGTCTCACCCCTCTCTCTCTCTCCCCTTCCCTCTGGTCCTCCTCTTCTCTCTTCCTTTCATCACATTTTTCGTCACTTAGTCAGCAGCTGTCTCTCAGTAGCTTACTCAGGCTTGTGCCACGCATCTGTGAGTAGCTGGGACCCTGTGGGAGTGAGATGGCCAGACGCAAGCCCTGCTCTCATGGACCTCATCACCTAGCCTGTTGGCTGGGGGCCTCTGTGCCTATAAATATTAGATCAGGATGGGTGCGACTAGCCTGGAAACCCTGGTGTACATGGCCACCCTGGGGCATTAGATGGTCATAGTCTCCCAGGTGATGGGGGATTGGTCAGGAGTGGGTGGAGGATGAAAGAAAGAACAAGCTGGTTTCATTTTCTTTCCATCATCTAGTGAGGAATGTTTGCAAAAGAACGCACATCTTGCTTTCTCTGAAATTTGAATCAGTTATCTTTCATTGTTATTGTTCAGTTGCTAAGTCGTGTCCGACACTTTGCAACCCCCTGGACTGCAGCACGCCAGGCTTCCCTGTCCTTCACTACCTCCTGGTGTTTGCTCAGATTTATGTCCATTGAGTTGGTGATGCCATCCAAACATCTCATTGTCTGTCGCTCCCTTCTCCTCCTGCCCTCAATCTTTTCTCGGCATTGGGGTCTTTTGCAGTGAGTCAGCTTTTTGCATCAGGTGGCCACAGTATTGGAGCTTCAGCTTCAACATCAGTTACCTTAATTGCTTTCAAATGATTGGAAGGGAGAACTCCCAGCAAAGGATCTCGGCCAAGCCCAGCTCTCTCCTCATTGTTTTCGTGAAGCCAGTCCCATCTGGGACTTGAGATGGTTGATTTGTCAGTTACTTTGTTCCCTAAGCTGTGTGTGTAATGCTTATTAACATTCTGCTCACAGCCTTTCTTAGGTTGTAGATGTTGCTCAGTTATATCCGAAGGTTGGGCTCTCATATGGAGAAGGCGATGGCACCCGATTCCAGCACTCTTGCCTGGAGAATCTCACGGACGGAGGAGCCTGGTGGGCTGCAGTCTGTGGGGTCGCGAAGAGTCGGACAGGACTGAGCGACTTCACTTTCACTTTTCACTTTCATGCATTGGAGAAGGAAATGGCAACCCACTCCAGTGTTCTTGCCTGGAGAATCCCAGGGATGGTGGGCTGCTGTCTATGGGGTTGCACAGAGTCGGACACGACTGAAGTGACTTAGCAGCAGCAGCAGCAGTGTTCTCTTATGGTGACTGTGTCTTTCGATAATCACGTTAATAACATTTCCATGGCTCTTGAAAGCCTGCCGAGTGCTTTCATATACATCAGCTAATTTGATTCATGCAATATCCCCAGGACCTGGGGTTCTCGCCTCTCTTTCATAAGGAGGAAACCGAGACTCAGAGAGGTCAAGTGATGCGTCTAAGCTTACATAGCTGATACATGGTTGAGCAGAACCTCCGTGCTGGTTTGATTTGACTATGCTGTCCTTGAGTTCGGGTTTCTCAATCCCGCCAGTCTTTATTGAGCGCTTGCTATAGGCAGTATCAAAGGGGAGAGTGGAGTGCAGGCAATAGCAGGCAGAGCTGCTAGGCAGACTGGTGGCTTTGGGGGAGGGTGGCAGCCTCAGGCCAGGGGAAGAGCCCCGGGCAGGTGTGTGGGTGGCGCCTGGACCATCAGGTGGGGACAGCACCTGTGGGAGGCTAGTATAGCAGCGGGCAGAGCCTCAAATGCCTCTGGGTCCTGCTCCCCTGAGAGGTTCAGGCTGGTGTTCTTGGGGGTCTATTTCTATGGAGAGACATCCAGGGAGAGTGGCAAGAATGGGGCAGGACCGTTTCTGCTCTTCCCTTGTTTAGATGAGCCTTCATTCCTTCGGGAAAGAAAGGTGATCCTGGGGATGGAAGGAGGCCCAGGCCTTCACAATGTGCTATTGTGGGCTGCAGCCAGTTGGCAGCCAGACGGGGGAGTGTAGCAGTCCCTGTGCTTATCTGCAGACAAGGGATCCCGTTTCTGCCGCTGCAGAGAGAGGGAGGCAGGCCCCAAGGCTGTGCAAAATGCCCGCTTGTTTCGGGGGGCACCTGCATGGCACCTGCCCCGGCCCCCACAGTGAAGGGAGTGGGGAGCGCTGCCTACCCTGTCCTCTGTCAGATAGAAGTGCTCCTTTAAGGGACTGCTTTGAATGGTGGCTTTTAGCAGAGCCCTGGCCTGTATTGCTTCCTTTGTGGCTCAGCTGGTAAAGAATCCGCCTGTAATGCGGGAAACCTGGGTTCCATCTCTGGGTTGGGGAAGATCCCCTGGAGAAGGGAAAGGCTACCCAGTCCACTATTCTGCCCTGGAGAATTCCATGGACTGTTTTAGTCCACAGGGTTGCAAAGAGTCGGACATGACTGAAGCGACTTTTACTTCACTTTCACACTGGCCTGTATTAGAAAGGATGAGGTCGGGTGTTTCCTGAGTAGCGAGGGATCTTAGGGTACTGCCTGGCTGGGACTCTCCAGCTCAGAGAGGGTAAGTGGTTTTCCCAAAGACACAAAGCCTTGCGGAACCATTCTCTCTAGCTCATGCTGAGTTTTTTGAGGGTTTTTTTTTTTGAAATGGGCTTTGAAGATAAGTGGGATTCTCTTGTTTTTTTTCAAAGACAAATATAGTAAAGAGCAGTGTAGCCATTCTTCTGAGGTCAGTGTGACACTGTGGCCAGGAGGAAGAGCATTTCTGATTCAGAGGTCTTGGCCGCGTGAAGGGAGCAGTGTGCCCACCAGCGTGGGTGGGTGGAAGTCCCCCCGCCACCATCATCTCCGTTCTGCAGCCCCCAGACTTGGCCGTGTCCACGTGCGCTCTCTCTCGTAAACTTTTCCTGCAGCATTTTAGTTCTATGAGAGATGCTGAGGCGTCTCTGTGTTTCTGGAAGAGGTGACCCACTCCCCTCAGAACCACCAGGAGAGCTGGCTGGGTAAGTGAGACTCCTGGGACCTCCCAGACCTGCCGATTGGAATCCCCAGGATGAGGCCTGGAACCTGCATTTTAAACCAGCTCCCAAGGTCAGCCAAGGTGTGAGCGCCCCTCACCCAGAGCCAGGACGGAGGTTCAGATCTTGAGCCTGCCCCGTGGCTGTGCCCTCAGATCAGCTGTTTCCCAGTCCCTGAGCCTTGGGATTTAGTGTGTAAGGCGGAGACACCATGCCTGCCTTGGAGGTCAAGATCGCCTAAGGTGTGCCCGGGGCGTGGTGGCCTTCAGTGGGCCTGCTCACTGGTGATCAGGGCAGGGTGATTTGGGGTGCAGAGGGGTGCAGGCGCTGGGTGGTGGGATGTGCCCGCTGGGAAGGCGTCTGGCCATGAGCAGCCTCCCAAAGGAGGGGGGCCTTTGGGACTGGGGAAGAGACTGTGTTTAGGGCCTCGAAGCTGCAGCTTACGAAGAGCCTATAGGGACTCCTGGAGATGGTGCCCTCTGGCCCTCTGTCGGGTACCTGGGCTCCCAGAACTTGGGGTTCTTTGAGGGCACTCAGAGCTGGCTTCTTGCTTGGGGAGGTGGTGTTGGAGTGCACCCACATGCTTGCCCTTCCCTTGGGGCTCCTGATTTTCCGAGTGTTGTCCGTCATATCCTCTGCCCTCCAGAGCAGCCGCAGACTGGGAGTGGACTGCGGAGGAGCCCCCAGGACCACCTGAACCTGACAGCTATTGAGAGGACACTCTCCCCTACTGGTTTCCACGGCACTTCCCTTCCGTTCCCCTGACTGCCTCCTTGCCCAAGTGTCCTTGCCCCTCCTGTCATGCCTTTCCCCCTTTCCTGGGGGGACTGAGCCCCCTCTTCTGTGCCTGCAGCCCTCCCATGGCAGGGGCAGCACCTGCTTATAGGAGATGAGGGTCCTGCCACCACCCCCCGCCACCGCCCTGTGTTCCCACTGTGTATCCTTTAGTAGCTGGGACCTGGAACTCAGGAAGGCCCTTTCCTGAGCTGCACACTCCCGCATCTAGGGGAGGTCACCTAGGTGTCACCAGGCACGTGCATCCTGGCCCCTCTAACACCAGTCTGAAAATGACTTGCCCAGGGAGCTGGGTGGGAGGGATTTGTGTCCCTCTCCCCTGCACGCACGCACGCACGCACACGCACGCGCACGCACGCACGCACGCGCACGCACGCACGCACGCACGCACACGCGCATGCACACGCACACGCGCACACACACACACTTTGGAACTAGAACTCAGGTCCTCTGACCTTTTGCTCCTCCCCGGTGATGCTCTTGAACAGTAAGTGAAAGTGAAAGCCGCTCAGTTGTGCCCAACTCTTTTTGACCTCAGGGACTATACAGTCCATGGAATTCTCCAGGCCAGAATACTGGAGTGGGTACCTGTTCCCTTCTGCAGGGCATCTTCCCAACCCAGGGATCGAACCCAGGTCTCCTGCATTGCAAGTGGATTCTTTACCAGCTGAGTGGGTGCCCTCGCCATATACCTGCCCCAGGCCTTCAAGTTTCACCCAGGCTCTGAGAAGACAGGGCACGAGGGAGCCCCGAGAAGCCGATCTGGACCTAACCCGGGTCTTCTGCTTTCTGGAGCCCGCTCCTCCCACCATCTTCCCAAGGCTGCACCTCTCCTGCTGGATGCAAGTCCCCACCAGCCGTGTCCTGTGGGCCCGCCCTGAGCGCCCACCAGACCGGAATGTGGACCCTGAGGGGTGCTTTGTGCACCAGAAGCGTTCCCTGCTGGGCTCCTGTAAATAGCAAAATCTCAAAACTCACCTACAGCTCTGGTTTTCCCAGAGAACATGTGTCTGACCATCCCCAGCTGACGGCACTTGGCCCACCTGATCTGAAGCTTCCTTCCTCCGCGGCCCGTCCATAGCCTCAGCCTCCCACCTCAGTGGCTCCAGCCCTACCTCGGTGGCCTCTGGTCCCTGCCCTGTCTGCCTCTAGGCTCCCACAGCCCTGCACTCCCCTGGACTGTATACTGTCCTGGTTTCTACTCCTCGGCATGGACACTCTGCCTGTGTATCTCTGAGCCTCCAGCAGTGGACGCAGGGAGCCCTTGGAACTTGGCGCCAGTGTTTGACCTTAGATCAAGGAGGCTAGAGCTGCAGGAGCCCCTGAATTTTTGTCAAAGTACCAGAAAAGCTCTTGTCCCCTTGCACGGCCCCCTGACTAGAGCCCCCCATGGATCCTTGGAATTGCAGTAAGCCTCGTGCTGGGGGTGGGTCTGCCCTGGACACCTGAGCTGCCCAGGGTCCTCGTGAGTCACGTGGTTCTTAGTGCCTGTCCCGGGACCTCGCGACTGCACGTGTGCACGTGTGTGTTAGTGTGTGCCTGCCCACAGGTGTGCACCCACGGTCGCTGGACTGGAGGCCCCGAGTGCAGGGCAGGTCCCTCTCCTCTTTGTCCCCCAGACTGGCATTTAATCCCATGGTCAGTGGAGCTTTGGTGACTGCTGGGGACCTTTCTCAGGATCCTTTCGACGCCTCACGATGCTGTAGGCGCTCAATCCCAGAGCTCCGTGTGTCACGTCCTCGTTGCTCCCTGGCACACCTCCCATGGTCTCCGCAGTATTTCCTCTGGGTCACTGCCACCTTCCCCCACTGCCCCCAGGGACAGCGTGGGGCGCCGGGGCTCCGGGTCCCGGGTGTATGTTTGGGTTTGAATGATGCGTGTTTACTGAGCTTCCCTGCTGCCCGCACCAGCAGCTCCAAATGACATTTCAGGAATTGAATTACGACATTTCAGTACTTGCAGAATCCAGGAATAGATAATTTGATTATATCTGTTGGAAGTCATTGCCACAACTGGCTCCGTTTCTTCGCCAACATCCCTCCCTTGTGGGGAGAGACAGCAGAGGAATGCCGCAAGCCCTGGATTGTCCTCAGAGCGCGTCTCCCAAGCCGGTGGCCTTTTCTTGGGGTTGGGGAGAAGCCCTAGGCTGCCTCCAGGCAGGACCTGGGCCTGCCTTGTGTGCCCCTGGTGCCCGATTGCCCAGCCTGCCCTGTGTGGCAGAGCTGACCCAGCACCCAGACCGGCTGAAGGGGCCGCTCTGGGGTCGTGGCCCAGGCAGAGGCCTGTTCCTCCCGCGTGAGGGGCCAGGGAGTGGGGACGACCCCGCCGTGCCTGAAGCTGCATCAGGACTCTCCAGGCCTGATCTCTGGGCTCCATCTCACCTCTTCCAGGTTGTTTCTTTGGGGCTCACATGTCCCATGGCCAACTGCTGCTTCCTCTGCCTCCTAGGGAATTCTCTCTGGGGTTTCCCAGCCTCGTGGTATCAGCGAACCTGTCAAGGTCGCAGGGCGCCCTTCTTGGCTCTTCAAGGACATCTGCCTTCCTGCCTTCTGGCTGGGAGTCCAGCGGCTGGTTGAGTGTAGACACGTGCCCTGGGCACCTGTCTGGGTTCTGTGTGGAGCTGAGCTGAGCCCTGGCCTGGCCCCTGTCCAGGGTGTGAGCCCAGACGTGTCTGCTGAGACAAGAGGGGCGGGGAACCCCTCCCAGCAGTGAGACAGGGAGCAGGTGTAGACCCCAGTGTCCAGGAAGAAGTGAGTTTTCCTAGTGAACTTAAGAAGAGAGGTTCTGAGCCAGGAAGGACAGCTCGATGCCGGCTCCTGCCCTCCCCCCCTGCTCTTTTGGGGCCCTTCTCTCCATGTTCTCAGCCTGAGGACGTAGCTGGAGCCTCTTGCTTGGGTGATTTTAGGCGTAGGGTTAGGCTCCATGGGATCCAGGCCCAGGGCTTGTTGTTTAGTCACTCAGCCATGTCCAGTTCTTTGTGACCCCATGGTCTGTAGCCCGCAAGACTCCTCTGTCCATGGGATTCTCCAGGCAAGAATACTGGAGTGGGTTGCCATGCCCATCTCCAGGGGATGTTCCTGACCCAGGGATCGAACCCAGGTCTTCTGCCTTGGCACGCAGATTCTTTACCATCTGAGCCACCAGGGGCTTCCCAGGGCTGGGAACCCGCTTTTGTCTTCCATGTGGGGCCTGAGCCCTGTTCCGGACACGGACCTGCGGGAGTGTAGCCAAGCTCCAAGAAGTGAGAAGGGGGCTGGCACAGGGCAGGAGGCAGGTTGATAACACAGGTCTTGTTTGTGGTCGCTTGAACGAGCAGGGCCCGTGGACCTCCTGGTTGCCTCTGGTTCAGTTCCTTCTGATGAACAGCAGGTTCAACCACCGCGGAACCTGCTCCTGCCCCAGGGGCTCTCTGGCCAGTGAGAGGTGTCCTCACAGTGGTCCTGAAATGGCTCCCGTGACCAGCAGTGCCGTGGGAGGGATCTGAGAAGGAGGTAGCAGTTGAGCCAGTCAACGTCGTCACCTTTTGATTCCCTCTTTTGTTGTTTCTGTATGTTACTTATTTATTTTTTTATTTTTTCTGCCTGTGCCATGTGGCATGTGAGATCTTAGTTCCCTGACCAGATATCAAACCTATGCTCCCTGCATTGGGAACACGGAGTATGAACTCCTGGGCCCGCCAGGAAAGTCCCTTGATTCCTCCTTAATCAAATAGTATATGCTGTGTTTGGATCCACCAGAGAAAGCTGCACGAGAGCTCAAAGGAAGCATGACTTCAACTAGACCGGAATTAATTATGCTTTAAGAGGTTCAACTTGGGATTTTGAAAAAAGCGAAAGGCACTGGCCTCGCTGGGCCACTCCCAGTGTGTCCTTGAAACCTTTCCACTCCTTGAAATGTACTTCTAAACATTCTGGAAAAACCAACTTTCTCCTTCCATCAACAACCCTTATCTCCACATGCAGGCACATACCTACCTGGTCCACTTATCATCGAGAGCCGACTGGGCTGGGCCCCCGGGGCTGCTGGGGACTCAGGTATTATGTTTGGCAGCCTGCCCAGGGCAGCCCAAGCTTGTCCTTGGAGGGGGCCCCAGTGGAGGGAGCGGAATGAACCTAGGAGCCCTTTTCTTCTTTCTCTCCCGAGTCCCCCTCTCCCCTTGGTCAGTCCCTGCTTCCCCATCCCAACGCCTCTTCTTAGTTCGCTTCCAGCCTGGTTCCCAGCCATCCCAGTGGCGCTGGGGCATGGGGTGGAGGACAGAGCCGCAGCACCTGTGAGTGTGTGTCCATCGTGTCCACGGCTGCATGCACGGAACCTGGTGTGTGTGTGTGGTGTGTGTGTGTGGTGTGTGTGTGTGGTGTGTGTGTGTGGTGTGTGTGTGTGGTGTGTGTGTGTGTGGTGTGGTGTGTGTGTGTGGTGTGTGTATATGCACATGTGCTTACAGGGGACTTTGGGGTTAGGATTTTTTGGCTGTTCCGTGTTTGTCCCCAGCTGTGGAAGTTCAAGCCCCCTGTGTGCAGAACCAGACTGTCTCTCTGAGGATCGGTTCATGGGCTGCAGGCAGGAAGAGGAGGTGCTGGCCTCCGGGTGGCTTGGATCGCCTCAGAGCTGAGTGGGGTCCCTCGTGTCAGCAGCCCCATGGCGCCAGGCCGGGCTTGGCCCCGGTCCCGATCAGGAAGCCGCAGTGGGTGGCAGGCTGTGACTGGGTTCACTGCACTTGGACAGTTCTCTGCTCCTTAACAGGCTGCTTCCCATCCTTATTTCCTCTGCCCGACGAGCCTGCAGATGCAGAAATGTACCTCGAGGGCCTGCGCTCTCTTACCTAAAAAGCCCGAGAGCCCCGTGGCTTACCTGTCAGTGTCTGGTGAACAGACTGCAGTCTCATTTCACCAGCTGGCTCTGCTTGCCCCTTGGCTCCGTGTCCGGTTCTGATCGTTCTTCAACTGGGGCTGAAGATCTAATGTGCCGCGTTTCCGGGGCGCGAGCCGCATGGCTCTGCGGGCTACGTGGCTCAGGTGAGGGTGGAGGGGTGCTTCTTCGGGGCGCGGTTTGGTTCTGTCTGAGTGTGTTGAGTGCCCGTTCCCTGCCCTCCATCAATTATTAACCCCCTACTGTGTTCCAGATGCTGCGCTCCATGTGGGGGGCACACGATGGGTGAGGCTTGATGCCCGAGAGCCCAGGTGGGTTGGGAGGTGAGCAGGGAGGCATATATGAGACACGGTGTCATGGGCACTGCCACTGGGGCAGCGGGAGCCCACGCTTCCTGGCCTGTAAGCTGAAGCTGGTCCTGGGGGAGATGGTTAGCCCCCCATGGCCTCCAGAAGCCCCCTGGACTCTCTCCCTGCCCCTGATGTTTCAGTGCCTCCCTGAGTTAGCAGATCAGCACCACAGGGCCCCCCTCCAGCCTCATTGTCCCCACGCTGGCCTTGCCCCGCAGGTGGGACAGTCTTGAACAGGTGTGATACTGGGGGCTGAGAGCTCCAGCCAAGGCCAGGCCACTGAGGCCAGCAGGCCTGGGCGCCTAGGATGCTCCAGGACGGAGATCAGCCTGCGGGCTGGGAGAGGCGGGCGGGCCGACTGGAATGGGAGGCAGGCAGGAAACTGAGGCCTGGAGCAGCGGGCTTTGTCCTGGGAGGAACAGGTCCAGCACCCCCACCCCACCCCCCAGCACATTCAAGACATTGCCGCTTCTCCATGAATAAGACATGAGATGGTCAGAGCCCTCGATGTAGCATTGTTATCATCTGACTTGATAATAGAAAAATTAAAATTTAAAGTGATCTAAAGTGACAAGTGACAGGAATGTTCCTAGAAACCGGAGATTGGGTGGCGGAGCAGGTCCCAGGACAGATGGTAGCAGACAAAGAAGCCCCTGGAGTGGGTGGGTTTTAATGTTTCAGAGTCCTTAGTCGGGGACAAAAGGTCCCTTGATTCCAGGGCTGGGGGGCTTTGGAGGAGATCCCCATCTTCAGTGCCCTGGGTCCCAGGCCTAGGCCGAGTCACACACCATGGTTTGGTTTCTGGGTGCAGGCTCCGTGGCCCTGGGGTGGCTCCTTCCTGCTGGGGTCCAGAGCTGACCCCTTGGACCGGAGGCCCCCTTCTCACTGAGAGCCCCCTTCACCCCCGCATCAGCCTCGGGGAACAGACGCTCCTCCGCCTGGCCCTTGGCAGTTGCAGGCCCGTGGGAAGCGGGGGGCCCTGACCTGCCCCAGCAGCGCCCCTGCCCTGAAGGCTTGGATGTTCCCATTCCTAACCAGAGGGCCCTGGGGATTCTTAATCCAAGCCCCCCACCCTGCCTCCCCTGGGTCCTGCAGGCGAGGCCTGGCTCCCAGGGCAGCGGAGCAGGCATGGGTGTATCTCGCTCAAAGATGAATCCATGATAAGGGTCCGGGTGAGGCAGGACTGGGGGCTGGAGGGGGCGTGTTGGGTGGAAAGGAGAGAGTGCTTTGGCCTGTAGGTCTGCACCGGCCTCTTAGAAGGGCATGGGAGCTGAGCTGGGACAGAGAGGAGGCAGGCAGGACTTTCTGATGCATTTTAGTCTGTGTTTTCCCCCCAGGGGCCTCTAGGAAAATCCGGCTGGATGAGTCCTCACACCCCCGCTCCCTCCCCTGACTGGCTGTCCCCAAGCTCAGGGTGACCTGGCTGGGTTGGCCACCCACCCCCCGCCATGTCCCTACAGTCCTGTGCCTCCCCTTCCTTCCTTCTGGGTGTCCTAGATCTTCCCCTGAGCCGCTGGGCCACGACCTCCGGGTCACTGGGGCAGAACGCCAGCGCCCAGGGGACAGGGCCACATAACACACTTATTTTAATTAGAAGAGTTATGTAACAACCTAAGTTGGCAGAATACAGGGCAAAAAAAAAAAAAAAAATCACTGGTGGTGGCCTCCCTGCACGGGCCCTCTCTCCTCTGTGTGTTCCCTTCTCGTCTTGTTTGTTTTCATTTCAGGGTCGACACCTGCCTTCCAGGGTTGCCTGTTGCCCTTCCCTTGGCAGTTCTTGGTGGTCTTTACAGAGTGTCCTGAGGGGCGGGGGCTGTTTCTCTTCACTGTTTATGGTGCACAGGATGCAGAGATGGGGCCCTGTCCTGCCCCCTAGGGGATGACCCTCCAGATGGGAGGCCTGGTTTGGAGCCAGCCAGCACCCTGTGGGTCATGCAGGTGGACAGACACAGGTACATCAAGTTTAAAGATAAACACGTGACAAGGGTCCAAGTGAGGCAGGAGGGAGTCTGGAGAAGAGCTCTTGGGTGCAGAGGGAGAGAGTGCTTTTGACTGTAGGTTCTGCAATGGCCTCTTGGAAGGGCCTGGGAGCTAAGGTGGGACAGAGAGGAGGCAGACAGAACCCCACCCCCTCACCTCCGTCTCCATGTCACCAGCAGCAGCACTGAGATGGTGTCCTAACCCCGCCATCCTCCCTGGTGAGGATCAGTCTGCAATTACCTTGTCTGTTTGCCTGTGATTGGTCGATGGTCTGTCTCTTCTGCTCCGGGGAGGATGCCCAAGGGACGGGACTTTGTTGGCCTACTGGCCACATGGAAGAGATGCCTTAAAGTACTTCCTGGACAGATAGGACAGGGAGGGGTGGTAGGCTGACATCTGTGCAATGGAAGAATCCAGAAGGGTGGTCTTTGCAGGGGGATCAGAGCCCAGAGGGGGTCTGGGGGTCTCTTCCCTAGTCAGCTGTCTTTTGAGAAGAAAAATGAGACAATTGTACAAAAACAAGGCAGTGTGGGGAGGGGAGAGAATTCCTACCTATCCTCCCAGTGCAGAGGCAACACTTTGGGGTACATGCTACCCTGGGATGCCCCGGACAGATCCCAAATCCTACAGACGTGATTTCATATGTGGGATAATTCCTCAACTACTGTCAGGGAGCCTGTGTGTGTGTGTGTGTGTGTGTGTGTGTTTTCATTAGCGATGTTTTGTTCTCTATACAGTTCACCTAGCAGCACTGTATTGACAAGGAACCTGTCCTTCCTGGACACCCTGCTACTCATCCTGGGGCTGGGGTGGTGGTGGGGGTGGGGTGGGGGCTTTGCTCAGGCCCCAAGCTGTGTGTCACGGCAGTCTGGGTGAAGCACAGTGGCAGAAAGAATGGACACGGCCCCCACCCCTACTTCATATCACTTAAGAAACTCAAGACAAAGCTGTCAGACAAGCCACAGAGGAAGAACACAGATTACAGCTACGTCATCATCACTGCTGGTACTTACATTAACTGTATCATTATTTGTTGGGATGAATGTGAATTCTGAAGTCGGAACTGACCTGGATTTAAGCCCCTGATCATCCTCTTTGCAGCCAGGTGACCTTGGATAAGTTAGCTCCCTTATGTATGTCAGGGACAGTCCCTCCCTCGGAGAATTGGAGGAGAAAGTGAAACCCCAAAAAAGTGTCTGTGACAAGCCCTTGTGCACACGGTGTGCTAAGCACATGTTGGCTGCCTTTCTGCCCTTCTTTTGTGTTTGGTAAAATAGGAGGAAATCAACTGAAAAACTATTAATTAGTTTTTCTATTTAACTATCAATTATTTCTCCTGAAATAATCTGGAGAGTTGTTGGAAAGCTGATACATATTCATATTAGCCATGACCACTCATTAACATATAATTTTGAAAGATCCCATTCTTGTGCTGAAAATGTTATGTCAGTGGTTACACAACCATATACCTTTGTCAAAACCCACTGAAACATATACTTAAAATGGGTGAGTTTTATAGTATGTGAATTATACCTTAAAGAGCTTAACTTAAAAAAAAAGACCCCATTTTTAATGCCAACAAAGCATATGAAAATAGCCAGGTCTAGCAGCAGCAGATGAAGAAAAAAATGACATTTAAATATTCCAGTTTTGTTTCCTTGCTACAAGAAGTTATACACATTAGTTCATCATTCAACAGGCATTTATTGAGTGCCTGCTCTATGCTGAGCTTTGTTTAAGGCTCTAAGGACCCACCTGAAAAGTAATGACAAACCTCTCGTCTCAAGCGGTCCACATTTCTTGGGGGGACCTAAAGTAAATGTGATGAGGGAATAAACTGTACCACCCGTCAGGTGCTATGTGCCCCAGGAAGGCTTTGAGCAGGGTGGTGGGGAGAGGAAGCAAGTTGCTGGAAGGTCTTATAATTTTAGGCAAGTCGGTGATGGGAGACCTCATTAAGAAGGTGATATGTGTTCTGTAAAGCAATTATCCTTCGATTTAAAAATAAATTAATTAAAAAAATGAGAAGGTGATAGTGAGCAAAGTTCGGGGACCGCTGTCCAGGAGGGTAGTTCAGGTCCAGCCAGTACCAGACCCCCGGGGGAGTGGAGCTTCCAGGCGTGGCGGACAGGGAGCAATTCGGGGCAGCCTCGGAAATCTGAATGAGTGAGGACATAAACCCTTGTCACCGAGCAGGGCAGCCCCCTTAGTGACTGTCACACAGTGCATATTTCATGAAAGTTTACCATAATGAGGCTATATCTTTTATATAGTGTGTTGTAAAGCAGCATAATAGTTTATTGAAAAATGTTAGTCTATTTATTAAAATCATCCTTTGTGGCCTGACTTTGCAGGCTTTGTTACTGTTTCATTCTTCTGAGGGCCCAACAGTTTGTTAAACCAATGCCCTGCTGTTCAGTGCTTTCTCCTTCTAGATGGTGACACCAAGAAGTGTGGGGGAAGCCGGACAGCAGGGGTGACGTCCGCCCTAAATGGCCGAATGGGAAGGGGGCGGAGCTGAACCACAGCTGAAGGCCGGTGCCGCGTGTGTCCAGACTTGCTGGGCCCTCTGAGTTTATTCTGTTTCTCCATTGCTTTAGATGCCACATTGCTGCTGCTGCGAAGTTTGCGTCCCAGTCTGTGGACTCTAGTAAAGTGGCCTTGCCCAGTGCAGCTACCTGGCTGGCACCGAGTGCCCAGCTGCACAGTACCCCTCCCACCTGGGCATGGCTCCCTCCACTCCTCCTGGTCGGTCTCCAAGACCCAACCCCCTGCAAGCCCTCCCTTCTGGAAGCTTCCCTTCTTCTCTGCTCACATCTCCCTCCTGCATGTTGAGGGTCTCCCTAGCAGACGAGCAGCTCCCAAGGCAGTGCCCAGGGCCAAGGTTATTCACCAAAATGCATGACCCAGACCTGCCTGCCTCTCTCCCCTCTTCCACTCCACCCAGGTGCTGGGTTTGGTACCGAGACACAAAAGTGGTTCTTAGGAAGTTCTCTTCTGAAGAACTGTTAGCCCAGGGTGGAAAGTAAACACATGAACACACAGGAACATTGAGAATCATTTTCGGGGGCACAAGCGGCCGAGGGGCCTTGGAAGGCACCAGGGGAGAGGGCATCGGAGCGGGTGCAAAGGAGGGTGAGCTGCCTGAGCAGAAGGTATGGGGCTGGGCTGGCCTCTTCCCTTCAGAGTAAAGGCCTTTGTTGAGCAAGGTGGTCATTTCCAGGCCTGTGCCCTCCTGTGGGCCGGGTTTTGGGGGGACAGGATGACCCTGGCCCTGGCTGCATTCAGCTATCTGGATTCTCTGGCATATTCCAGCACCAGGACTCAACAGCTACAGAATGGAGGAAGGGATATTCTCAGTGTTTGGAAGTTTGGGAAGGGGCTACCTCGAATGGGAGCATGGGGCTCATTTGCTTGAGGAGTTAACACTTCCAAGGCCCAAGGGGATCACAGAGATGTGGTTGCAGCTGTCAGTTTTATATCTTGTCTGCACCCCCCTCCCCACAAAGAAGGTGCCTGCCATGTGGTCCGGGATGTGGGGCCTGGGGGAGCCTGCTGTCCTCTGGGTATCTGTTGTGGAGAAGCATGTCCTTCAAAGTGTCTTTGCTCTGAGTACACATGTGAAAGACTCATTGTGAAAAGGGCAAAAATGAGCAAAAGAAGAAAGCAACGCAGGCCTACGGTTCAGAGATTATCACAGCTAACACTTGGGGCCGTGTCTTCTGGTCAGTATTTATTTACAGAGAGGTGAAGAGATGTTGCGGTATGTTGTCATCGATGTCATTTAGTATCATTTCAGCCCATGTATCCATGTCATTAAAAAGTGTCTGTAAACGTTTAATGCAAAATCACAGGGTTTTGAACTTGGCAATGGTTCTTCCCAGCCTTCTCGTTCCATGGAAGGAGGCCCTTGTGTCCCTGACCTCTCCTGGGGACATCAGAGCAGGGTGGGCGTTGGGACTGGATGTGACCCTGTGAGCTGCCCCCCAGCCCCCAGCCCCAGCTCCCTGGGTCTCTCTGCCTTCATCTGCCAGATGTACATTTGTGTCTCTGGCGCACGGGTCTGCGATTGTCCACCCGAGCAAATGATTCCAGAGATGGGTCTTGACGTCACCACCGCTGCCCCGGAACCCTGTTTCCCTCTTTCTGTTTATAAAACGTCCTTCACTGTGTTTCTCAGAAAAATTGTGCAGATGATAGAGGTGTTACTTGTGGTAGTTAATTTTGTAAAGATTTGATATTATTCTTATTTATGTTTATTTTTTGGCTGTGCGGCGTGTGGGATCTTAGTTCTCCAACCAAGGATCGAACCCGTGTCCCCTGTACTGGAAACATGGAGTCTTAACCTCTGGGCTGCCAAGGAAGTCTGGGAGTTAATTTAAGGGGGGAGGTATTGATGGTGCTGAGACAGGTATGAGGGTGGCCGTACATGAGGGCACACACCCCGGCTTTTTGATGGGCTGGGCTGTCGGAGGACAGCTGTGGGCCCAGCCATTCAAGCCAGGCACAGCTGGGCCTCTGGGAACAGGAGCAGAATATTGGGGGTTAGATGGCCTCACCGGCAGTCAGATGACCGACTCCCAGAGGCCTTGAGTGACGGGGTGGTGCTTGCTGGCCAAGTCTGCCCACCGCTTTACATGATGCATATCAGATTGGCCAAGGGTACAAAACCGGAGTACTGTCAAATTCCAGAAGCGCTGGTAGGTTGAAAGCAGGAGGGAATGTAAGATGAATTTAACAGGGTAAAAGGTAAGCTTTGCGCTTCGGTTGAGCACAGATTCATTCACTCATGAATGTTCAGGTTTGAGGGAAAAAATGGGAAGATGTGGGAGGCTTCTGTGCACACGCAATCCTGGCTCCTCCTGGTCGGTCTCCGCAGGCAGCGCAGCAGCCCCCGAGCTGGCATCTGCAGCAGGCCCGGCTGGGGGTCTTCTGGGCAGAGCTCCCTGGGGACCAGGGGGCCCTCTTGTAAGGGAAGGTGAGCTTCCTGCACCGGGCCCACCTGCAGGTCCAGACAGGCATTGTCCTCGCAGCACAAATGCCTCATCCCTGAAGAGGTGTTGGCCAAGCCAGCTGTGCACCTGTGGGTTGTGTTGTCTTTTAACCACAGTAAATTGACAATTTTCAGAAGTCCAGCTCTCAGACAGCAAGTGCATGAGGCTGGAGTGGTCTGGGGATACAAGGCTCCTGTGCCCTGGAGATGGTGAGGGGGTAGTGGGCAGGCCGCCAGCGGCCGGCCAGCCTTCTCAGGGGGCCAGAGAGCGTGCAGCGGTGCTGCTGTGGGCTGGACGGGCATGGATGTGTGTTTGCTGTTTGTGTCTTTAAGACGACTGGCTTTCTCCCCCCAGGCCAGCCCTGCTGGACACAAGCCTGTGGGCCCCTGGCAAAGACCTCCCTGTCATGCTCCTCTTAGGCCTCCTTTCACTTGGGAGCTGCGGGTGCTGACCGCAGCTGCCCACTGACCTGTGATGTGTCAGTTGCCCCTGCCTGGATGAGGGAGTGTCTTAGAAGTCCTCGGAAAAGCTGCTCCCTAGTCCACAACCCCCTGCATTTCCTGTCTCTGCCTGGCTGGCTCTTATTCATCTTTCGGTCTCCATTTAGATGTCACCTCCTCCAAGAAGCCTTCCTGGATCCTTAGATAGGACTGAAAGCCTCATCACAGCCCCCTCGAATCCTGCACTCACTATCCTCATGGCATCTGTCACTTGCCTCATAATCTGATGCACCTGAGTGAACTCCTTGAAAGCAAGAATTATACATATTCCCTGTTGCATCATGACACCTGGGACAGTGCCTGGCACATAGCAGGTGTTTGGTTAAATGTGTTTTGAATGAGTGAAAGGATGCACGGATGAGACTTCCATTTCATCTCCGAGACCACCCTTTCCCACGGGAAGGGTCAGGTGTGGGAACCACTGGTGTTTTGGTTGGCCTGGGTCACTGGGACAGAGGCAGCCCTCATGGGGCTTATGCTACCCCAAGAGCGGGGCTTCCTGAATCCTTGCCCACTGCCTCTGAGTGGGGTGAATGTAAAGCGTGGGTGTGGTCTCCACGGCAGGCCAGCGGCAAAGATTGCCCATCCTCCTATTCCTGCCTGCCCACAGCAGGCCTGGGACCCGAGTACTTCTTGTAGCCCCTCCAGATCTCAGAGAAGCCTGGGGAAGGGGGCTTCTTTAGGTGAGACCCTACAGCAGTGAGGGCCTCCCTGGTGGCTTGGATGATAAAGCGTCTGTTTGCCATGCAGGAGACCTGGGTTTGATCCCTGGATTGGGAAGATCCCCTGGAGAAGGAAATGGCAGCCCACTCCATTATTCTTGCCTAGAAAATCCCATGGACGGAGGAGCCTGGTGGACTACAGTCCATGGGGGTCTCAAAGAGTCGCACACAACTGAGCGACTTCCCTTTCTTTCATAGCAGTGGGGGCAGGGTGGCTCTGTGCCCTGCAAGACCTTCCACCCAGCATTTGGGGGTGAGAGCGTGGTTCCATGAGCTCCGCACTCTTCTGGCCCCTAGACGCTGAAACCAGTGGAGAAGTGGACCCCAGTGACAAGCCGCAGGGGACTGCGTTTACATCAGGGTCTTGTCCTGGTGGACAGCTTGGACTGCATGACTGCTTGTTGTGGGGTGACCTGTGCTGTGGGGTGTTTAGGAGCATCCTTGCCTTTACCCCTCAGGTGCCAGTAGATGACCCCCCCCCTCCACCCCCAGTTATAATGACCAGGAATGTCTCCAGACACACACACACCATTTTTCCTGGTAGTTCTGGATTTGCAAGCTGGCTCTACGGCCAGAATCAGCGTCCTGCTACTTGAAAAAGCGAAAGTGAAAGGCGTTCCATTGTGTCTGACTCTTTGCGACCCCACAGTCCATGGAATTCTCGGCCTCACTCTTTTTTTTTTCTAATATAAATTTACTTATTTTAATTGGAGGCTAATTACTTTATAATATTGTATCGGTTTTGCAGTTGTAGGCAGATGGCTGAGCCACTGCTGACCTCTGCCGTTGGGGCAGAGTGTGGGGAAGGACCAGGTTAGAATGTCGTTTCTCCAGGCAGGTCAGATAAGCCCTATCTCCCCCGCAAGGAGAGAGGTGAGCAGTGTCATTTTTTTAAAGATATGTATTTATTTGACTGTACCGGGTCTTAGTTTCAGCATGCGGGACCCAGTTCCCTGACCAGGAATCGAACCCGAGCCCCCTGCTTTGGGAGTGTGGCATCTTAGTCACAAGACCACCAGGGAAGGCCCAGAAGTGTAATTCTTGCAGAAGACCCCGGTGTAAGGACAGGGACCGAGGGACAGAGCTGACAGGCTCCTATCACATGGGACCAGTCTACAAGAGGCAGCTTTCAGCTGGCCTTAGTGATGGGGGCCTCAGTGGCCCCTCTCATGCGGTCACTGCTTCACCCCTACACTTCTGTGGGACTCCATCCCCTCCCCAGCCCCTCCCCCATGGTAAGACACCAAATAGCAGTCCCAACAGAGTGTGTTTAGACTGAGCCAGGGGGAGTGGGAAGCTTCCCTGAGGAAGGGACCCTGGGGACCGAGGAAATAGCGGTGCTGGGTCTGGCCTTGGCAGTCAGAATCCTCAGACTTCTCCGCTGTGAGCTGAGCCAAGGCTGGGATGGAAGCTACAAACACGGGCACCAGAGGCAGGCAGAGCCCCACGAGTGAGCTCCGCCTAGCACCCGTGCGTGGCAGTTGCTCTGCAAATGTTCTTTCTTGTCGTCCTTCCATGAGCCTCCCACCTTGAGCACCTGGGGCCCCCAAAGGCCACAGACTTGACCCCAGCTACTCGGGTCTGTGAGGCAGCCGAGCTGCTGTGGTCGATCGGAGCAGGGCACTCAGGGACTTCAGCACTTTCTCAGCTCCAAGGTGTCAGAAATGCAGTGCCCCGGGCTGAACCCCAGAGGGTGTCTGGGGGCAGGGCCTAGGCATCTGCATTTAAGTGAGCAGGCCAGCTCCAGGCTTGTGTCCTGACAGGTGGGAGGTGGGCCCTGGAAGGGAGGTCTTGGGAGACTGTGGGTGGGAGGCATCTCGTTGCCACCGAGTCCTCCGGTGTGGATGCTCTGCCAAGAGCCCCAAGCCTCCCGGGCCGGGCCGGAAGGGTTGTGATCTCCCCACGAGACACTGGGCTGGTTTCAGTTGTGGACGTGGAATGGAGAGCCGTGTGGGCAGCTCCCGGCAAGAGCCGTCTACACCGGGGTGGTGGCGGGACTCTGCATCACTTGGCTGAGCCGTGTCGCTAATAGGATTCGCAGAGCATTTCGGCTGCCGCAGCAACCCAGAAGCTGATCATTTGCGGAGGAATGAATAATTTATTTGTGTTTTTAGATGACTTATCCCTTCATCACGAATACGATGGCTCAGCTGTGCGCGCTCTGTTGGCTGCAGAATAAGAGGCTTCGCGGGAGGACTTGCCTTAATCCTCCACGGGCGCCCGTTTGCAGGCTGCTTTGCAGGCTGCGTTTCAGGGATGCCCAGATTCTCTCTGGTGCTTTCCTTTCTTTGTGGGAAAGTTATACTTTCCCTCCTGGCCACCTGCTTCAGGAAGCACAGCCTGGGCACCAGCTGGCCTGGTGGTGGTTTCAGGGTGGACCGGCAGCTAAGGTGTTAACACCAAGATGCAGTCGAGTTCTGACAGGGGGAGGGGGAGGTTTCCAGTTTCTGTGTGTGACCAGCTGAAAGCTACACACGATTGCAGTCACCCTTAAGAATCCCCGATTTTTACGCTTGCTAGTTCCCACGTTGCCCCTCCCCACTCCCCCAGTGACCTTCCTGACTCCAGCCTCAGTTCTGCTACTCTTTCTGCCCAGGCTGCCACAACCATCTTCCTCCTAGTCCCTTGCCCGAGAGCCCTCTGTGGCTCCCTATTGCCACAAGCCACCTGGCCCCAGCATTCAAGGTCCTCCGTGGTCTGGCTGTGTCATTCGCTGCAGCCTCATCTAGAATCTCCTCTCCCTCTGAGCGGCCTGCTTGCTGACTCACTCATTAGACACCAACTGAGAGTCGGTGTGCCTCCAGGCCCCGTGCATAGGAGACGTGGGAGCAGAATGTGTCCCTCCCAGAGCTCAGTCTAGAAGGGCCAGGAGCCCCAGCAGGTGGCTTCCAGGCAGCCTCATGGACCCGCAGGAGCCCCAGGAAGGAGGGGAGGCCGCATGGGAAAGTCTCTGAATTTTTCCATGTCCTCAGTCTACCGCTCTTGGTGGGATTGAGGCTCCGAGGGCACCTGCACTGGGGCCTGATTACCCAGGTCCTCAAATGGAAAGTGCTGGGGCCTTGGGACCACCAGGGCTTCAGAGAGGCGAGGGGTGAGTATCTGGAGCCTGGACCTGAGGAGACTGGTCTGCGGGGAGCCTGGCTGGGAGCCCCTCAGCCCACCCTTCCTGCCTCTACAAAGACCCCACCCCAGGGCCCACCCTCTGCCCTGCTTTGCACGTCTTGCTTAATTACACTTAAATAATTAGTGCCACTCTTGCTCCTTTATTGCTCCTGGAGGGCAGGGTTTAGTCTCTGGCAGGTCCTGTGGCCTGCAGGGCTGGTCGGCTCCGCTGGCATAGAACTCACTGTCTGACTGTGTGACCTTGGGAAAGTGGCTTACCCTCTCTGAGCCTATCTGTTGGTGGCCGATGATCCTGAGATGGGGGCAGGGTGTGAGTGCACCCAGTGATCCTGAGGTGGAGCCTTAAACGCTAGGAGTTTAAGGAGCTTCCATGTGAATGTGTTACCTCCTGTGGTCCCTGCACCCCCCCGCCCCGGGAATTCATGGGATGGGAGCAGCCCCGAAGGATGGACCACTTGCCCGGGGCCGCATGGTGACATGTCAGAGTCCAAGTCCGACACTCTTGGGACCATTTCCATGAGAAGAGGGTGCCTGGTCCCCAGCCTCCACTTCAGGTGCCCTAGTACCTGCTGTCCAGAGGAGGCAGGTGCCGTAAGGGCTCCCCACCCCCCGGCCCCAGCTAAGACTGGCTGCGACAGTGGGCCTGTCTGTGGGCAGAACGTGCCCCACATAGAAATGGCTGCATAGGCTCTGGATTCCTCCCCACTCCCCGCCTCCCTGGACCAGCCGGTGTTTCCCCCGTGGCCGCCTCATTGTTCTCTGTTGGCAAAGCTTTGCTTTTTCTTCCTCCCTCCGGAACAGGAGGCGCCTCAGACGCCGCCGGGAAGAACTCCAGGCAGGGATTTTATGGCCCCCGGTCCCTTTGGCATCAGGAGCTGGTGGGGGGCGGGGGGGAGTGGATCTGTGGCCTGAGCTCCGGAGGGTCCAAGAATTCATTAGTGGGCAATGAGCCATTTTATTTTCATTCCTGCCCACGGAGAATCAGGAGTGAACAAGCTTGGATTTTATGTCAGAAGGAAAAGCAGCGCCTTTAGAAGTGACCTGCCACCTCTACCCCCGCCCCTACCACTGCGGGGTCCTAAGGAGGTCCCCCCTTTTTGCCACCCTCACTTCCAGGAACTCTTACCATCCTTTCCCCAGTACCCAGTATTTTTGTAGCACTCTCTGGTTGTCAGAGTTCTACAACAATTGTGCTTAAAATAAAAAGGTGAACTCCTTGCCCTGTCCTCTGAGCCCCTGCTCCCCCAACCCCCCACTGCTCCCCACTTCTGCCTGTTGGCCATGCTTTGGCCACACTCACTTTCTTGCTGCTCCTTGACGATGCCAAGCATGCTCTACCCCAGGGCCTTTGCATTTGCTGCCCCTTCTGCCGAGAGCCCTCATCATAAGTCTGTCCTTTCCTTTTCGCATGTGTCCCTGACTCTGAGCATCCAAGCAACAGTTATCGCCCCAACCCCAACCCACCCTGGCGTGCTCAGTTGCTCAGTCGTGTCCGACTCTTTGTGACCCCGTGAACTGTAGCTTGTCAGGCTCCTCTGTCCGTGGGATTTCCCAGGTAGCAGTACCGGAGTGGGTTCCCATTTCCTTCTCCAGGAGACCTTCCACAGCCGGGGATTGAACCTGCGTCTCCTGCACTGGCCGGCGGATTCTTGACCATCGAGCCACCCTCAGTCTTCATCAGACCGCTTCATTTTATGCTTTCCCTAGCAGTTGGTGACCTGCTTACTTTCTCCGTTGCTGTCTTGTTACTGGGAAGGAAACCTTTTGGAGCTTCATCTGTGTTGTGTGTCGTGGAGGTTTTTTCCAATTGTCCTGTGGTCCTCCAGGTACCAGCACACTACAGGTTGTCATCCATCGATGGCAGGTAGACGTGAGGACGGTTTCCTCTAGGGGCTTTTATAAGTTGTGCAGCTGTGAGCCTTCTTGCTTGTGTCACTGGTGGACCTATGTCCATCTTTCTGTCGGGAGTAAATCAAGGAGCTGAATTTCTGGGCCATGGAGTTTGTGTAGTCATCTTTAGTAAATATGTCGTTTTTTCACAATGGTTGGAGATCGTAGGTTCCTTTTGTTTTGTGACCCCAGCTCAGGTGTCCTGGTGATGGGAGGGGACACGGGAGCTACCATAAGATGTCATGAGCGCTCCCTGGAAGCCGGGAATGCAGCAGGCGCCCAGGGACACAGATGACCAGAGGGCTGGTGAAGGTGCTGGCCCTGGCCACGCAGGGCTCAGGGTTTAGCTCACTGCTGCCTTGGGGCCCTCTCCAGCTCTGCCCTCTTTCGTGGAGCGTTCCGGCTGTGTGGTCTGACCTGCAAGTTTCGGCTTCCGTGGTATGTTCCATGGCTTTCCCATCCCTGGGGACATCTGCAGGATACACAGCCCCTTCAGCTCAGTTTTGTTTTATTTAATATTTATTATTTGGCTGTATCAGGCCCTAATCGTGGCACGTGGACCTCTGTTGCATCATGCACGTCTCTCTAGTTGTGGCACTCAGGCTTGGTTGCCCTGCGGCATGTGGGATCTTGGTTCCTTGATCAGAGATTGAACCCCTGTCACTTGCATTGCAAGCTGGATTCTTAGCCCCTGACCAGCAGGGAAATCCCTCTAACTCAGTTATTGAATTGAGCAGTGGAGAAAAATGCCTTTGTGTTGTGCCAAATGTGTGAAAGTATTCGGCGAGCTACTACCCCGATTACCTGGGGACTGTGGTGGAATTAATCATTCTAAAACCACAGTCACCTCAGAAATAGTCATAATCTAAAACCCATCCGTCTCTGACTCCAGACCCATTGTATTTTTCTCCCTCAGGGACTTTGCTTCCTAATTAAGTTGGATTTCAGGACATATTAAAATAATTTGTCATCTCTTGAGCACACATTCGCCCCTGGTGCAAGCAGACAGATCAGAGTCAGCCCAGGAGACCTGGGTCTGGGCGAGAGGAGGTGTTGAGCCCTGGCAGGAGGAAGCTCATGTAAGTGCCTTTCAAGGACTGGCCAGCAAGGATGCTGGGCACTGAGCCCTCCGGGCCTGGCCCCTAGAGGAGTAACTAGCCCCAGAAATGGCCCTAGAACCCTGGTTTGTTAGCTGCTGGTTCGCAGTCAGCGCGCTGGGGTGGCAGACTGGGTTGTTTCAGGGATTGAACTCCTTCAGCCCCGACCTGGACCCAGCGTGCATCCAGAGGGACTCCCCCTCCCTAGCCGCCCCCCAGTGCACCAGATCACCTCCTGGAACACAAGCGATCCCTGGAGCTTGGTTTGACTGCCCATCCCCGACATCCAGCACATGACATCTAAGGGTACCCAGTTGGGCTGTGGGTTCCTCGAAAGTCGGGCCAGTGCCCCCTGCACCTAATGCACTCTGCAGGCACTCAGCAAGTGTGTGGGGTGCGTGCTGGGGGCAGGGGGGGGAGCGTGTCTCCAAGGCAGTTTTGCAGCTCAGCTGAGATCTGAGGCTGCCAGTTCTCACGGTCGGCCATGGTGACGAGCTCTGAGAGCTGTGTCCCCCGGCTGCAGAGCTGGGAGGCCCCGTGCTTTGCCCCCCCGTTTCTGTGAACCTGCTCTTTGCCCTTGTGTCTTCTGGGGTAGAGAAGTACAAGAACGCTGGCCTAGACTCCGGTTTGTTTGTTTTTTAACAACTTTACTAAGATACAATCCACATACCCCACAATTCACCCATATAAAGTATACAATGCGGTGGCTTTTAGTACATTACCAAATACATGTACAGCTGCCACTGCAGTCAATTTTAGAATGTTCCATCACCCCCAAAAGAATGTGCCGTCACCCAGAAAGAATGTTCCATCACCCAAAAAGAATGTTCCATCATCCCAAAAGGAGACCCCATACTCTTTATTTATTTTTGTTGATTTAATTTATTCATCTCATATTTTTCTTTTAGCGAACATCAGATAATATGAACAAAGTTATATTGCTCACTATAATTAAATTCTTTTTTTGCTTTATATAAGTTATACACATACTAAAGTGGGTAAAATTCACTAAAGTAAATTAGAATTATTCCAGAACTTTGATCTGTACTTCTCTACGTCAGGACAAAAGAAAGCTTGTCAAGTTTCCCTGGGATCAGTGTCATGCAGCAAACTGATTGACTATATGCTGCTTTTAAGTTAACATTTCCCATTTTTAAAAGACTAATATAAGGTGACAGTCAAAATAATTTTTATCTCAAGTTTGGTGAAAGAACAGAAGCTGGCCATACACATCCTGTTCATATCCATATAGGCCATTTAAAAAATAAGAAATAATAAAAATAAAACTATACCTATAGTCAAGAAAATTCTACTCATCCTGCTAAGAAAAAACAGCTACCAATAACTTATTTTAGAATACTTTAAATACAGATGGAATTTATAATAACTAAATATCATTGTATCTTGTTTTATTGATTCTTAATGCTTCTCTTAATTTTAAAGTAACAGATTACTTCAAAATAAAGCCACACTGCTTAGTATTTTACAATTTTATTCTTTTATAAATTTAAGACGCCTCAAAAAGTCCAGATCCAGGATCACAAAACAAGCAACCTTCAGAATGTATTTTGCTTGGTAGGTGGAATGGTTCTTACTCTTTGGAAGTATAACACGTTCATGCAGTACTTATTTGCTTGAGATGACCACAACCGTTCCACACACTATCACCTTCTGAACTGAGATGTGATGCTGATACCCTGTTCTTAATATTCTGAAACACAGCTGTTGTTGTTTAGTTGCTCAGTCGTGTCCGCCGACTCTTTGAGACCCCATGGACTGTAGTCCACCAGGCTGCTCTGTCTATGGGATTCTCTAGGCAAAAATACTGGAGTGGGTTGTCATTTCCTCCTCCATCCCAAACCTTTTCAGTTCAGTTCAGCCGCTCAGTCATGTCCGACTCTTTGCAACCCCATGAACCGCAGCACACCAGGCCTCCCTGTCCATCACCAACTCCCGGAGTTTACTCAAACTCATGTCCATTGAGTTGGTGATGCCATCCAGCCATCTCATTCTCTGTCGCCCCCCTCTCCTCCTGCCTTCAATCTTTCCCAACATCAGGGTCTTTTCAAATGAGTCAGCTCTTCACATCAGGTGGCCAAAATATTGGAGTTTCAGCTTCAACATCAGTCCTTCCAATGAACACCCAGGACTGATTTCCTTTAGGATGGAGTGGTTGGATCTCCTTGCAGTCCAAGGGACTCTCAAGGGTCTTCTCCAACACCACAGTTCAAAAGCATCAATTCTTCTGTGCTTAGCTTTCTTTATAGTCCAACTCTCACATCCATACATGACTACTGGAAAAGCCATAGCCTTAACTAGACAGACCTTTGTTGACAAAGTAATGTCTTTGCTTTTTAATATGCTATCTAGGTTGGTCATAACTTTCCTTTCGAGGAGCAAGCGTCTTTTAATTTCACGGCTGCAGTCACCATCTGCAGTGATTTTGGAGCCCAAAAAATAAAGTCAGCTGCTGTTTCCACTATCTATTTGCCATGAAGTGATGGGACCAGATGCCATGATCTTAGCTTTCTGAATGTTGAACTTTAAGCCAACTTTTTACTCTCCTCTTTCACTTTCATCAAGAGGCTCTTTAGTTCTTCTTCACTTTCTGCCATAAGGGTGGTGTCATCTGCATATCTGAGGTTATTGATATTTCTCCCGGCAATTTTGATTCCAGCTTGTGCTTCCTCCAGCCCAATATTTCTCATGATGTACTCTGTATATAAGTTAAATAAGCGGGGTGACAATATACAGCCTTGACGTACTCCTTTTCCTATTTGGAACCAGTCTGTTGTTCCATGTCCAGTTCTAACTGTTGCTTCCTGACCTCTATACAGGCTTCTCAAGAGGCAGGTCAGGTGGTCTGGTATTCCCATCTCTTGCAGAATTTTCCACAGTTTATTGTGATCCACAGTCAAAGGGTTTGGCATAGTCAATAAAGCAGAAATAGATCTTTTCTGGAACTCTCTTGCTTTTTCGATGATCCAACGAATGTTGGCAATTTGATCTCTGGTTCCTCTGCCTTTTCTAAAACCAGCTTGAACATCAGGGAGTTCACGGTTCACGTATTGTTGAAGCCTGGCTTGGAGAATTTTGAGCATTACTTTACTAGTGTGTGAGATGAGTGCAACTGTGCGGTAGTTTGAGCATTCTTTAGCATTGCCTTTCTTTGGAATTGAAATGAAAACAGACCTTTTCCAGTCCTGTGACCACTGCTGAGATTTCCAAATTTGCTGGCATATTGAGTGCAGCACTTTCATAGCATCATCTTTCAGGATTTGAAATAGCTCAACTGGAATTCCATCACCTCCACTAGCTTTGTTCGTAGTGATACATATTCCAGGATGTCTGGCTCTAGGTGAGTGATCACACCATTATGATTATCTGGGTCGTGAAGATCTTTTTTGTATATATAGGTTATACACATACTAAAGTGGGTACAATTTTGGCTACCACCTTTAGCTACCACATCTCATTCCCCTCTCCACCTTTCCCCAGCCCTAAGAAATCGTTAATTTACTTTCTGTCTCTATAGATTTCCTATTCTGGTCATTTTCTATAACAGAATCATACAACATTTGTCCTTTTGTGCTAGTTTCACTTAGCATAATGTTTTCAAGTTTCATCCATATTGTAGCACATGTCAGTACTTCTTTTTATGGCTAAATGATATTACACTGTATGAAAATACCACATTTTGTTTATCCATTCATATAGTAATGAACGTTTGGGTTGTTTAATAATGCTGCTATGAACAAGTTTTTTTATGGACGTTTGTTTTCATTTCTCTTGGGTGTATTCCTCGGAGTGGAGTTTCTGGGTTATATGATAACCAGTGTGTTCACTCATTTGAGAAACTGCTAGACTGCCTTCCAAAGTGGCTGCACCATCTACATCACCAACAGCAGTGGGATCCAATTTCTCCAAATCCTCACCAACACTTGCATTGATCTGATGTTTTCTTTTCCAAAAATTTTAGTGGGAGTGAAATGATATCTCATTGTGCTTTGGGTTTGCATTTCTCTAATAACTAACGATGCTGAGCATCTTTTCTTTCATTAAAAAAAAATTTATTTGATTCTGGCTGGGTTGGGTCTTTGTTGCTGCACGCACTTGTCCCTAGTTCCAGCGAGCGGGGGCTCCTCTCTGGTCGTGGTGCTCAGGCTTCTCGCTGCGGTGGCTTCTCTTGTCGTGAGGTTCAGGTGCCAGGGCTCGCGGGCTTCAGTAGATGGGCTCCTGGGCTCTAGAGCACAGGCTCAGTAGTTGGGAGGCACAAGCTTAGTTGCACCACAGCCTGTGGAGTCTTCCTGGATCAGGAGTCGAACTCACGTCTCCTACATTGCAAGGAGGATTCTCAATCACTGGACCACCAGGGAAGCCCCTGTAGTAAGTTTTTAAATTGAGAGCTGTGAGTTCTACTTTTTTTTTTTTTTCCAGACTGTTTCAGCTGTTCTATGTCCTTTGAAGTTCCATATGAATTTTAGAATCAGCCAAATACAAAGTAGTAAGCTGGCATTCTGAGGGGGAACCTGGAGGTTAGCGTGGGGGGTATTGTCATCTTAACAGTGTTAAGTCTTCTGATCTATGAACATGGGATATTTTCCCACTTATTTAGATCTTCTTTCATTATTTTCAACAATGTTTATAGTGTTCAGAATACATTTTGCATTTTTTTGTTAAGTTTATTTTATAAACTTTAAAATAATTTTTGATGCTATTGCTTTTAGAACTGTTTTCATAATGAAATTTGTTAATTTCATTTTTGGATTTTTAATTGCCTATATATAGAAATACACTTAATTTCTGTATGTTGATCATGTATCCAGCAACCTTCCTTAAATTATGTCATTAGTTCTATTACATTTTTTTAGTGGATTCTGTAGGATTTTCTATATAAAAGATGATGTCATCTGCAAATAGAGATAGTTTTACTTATTTTCTAATTCAGATACCTTGTGTTTTTTTCTTGCCTAGTTGCCCTGGTTAGAACCTCTAGTGTAATGTTGAATTGAAGTGACAGGAGTGGGCATCCTTTTCTCATTCCTAATCTAAGGAGGAAAGCATCTGGCATTTTTACCATTAAGTGTGATGTTGGCTGTGATTTTTTCACAAATATCCTCTGTCAGACTGAGGAAGTTTCCTTCTGTTCTTAGTTTGAGTGTTTTTTTATCATGGAAGGATGTTGGATTTTGTCAAGTGCTTTTTCTGCATCTGTTGAGATTAACATGTGACTTTTGCTTTTTATTTTACTGTATGGTATACTGCATTAATTGTTTTCAGATGGTAAACTATCCTTGCATTCCTGAGATAAATCCCATTTGGTATGATGTATAACTTTTTTTATTCTTTATGTTATTGGATTTGCTATGCTGGGTTTGTTGTTGTTTTTTGAGGGCTTGTTTGTTTTTCTTTTCATCCTTGTCCATTAGGGACATTGGTCTGTAGCTTTCTTCTCTTGTGGAGACTTTGTCTGGTTTCGCTATCAAGGTAGTACCAGCCTCATAGAACCAGTTGGGAAGTGTTCCCGTCTCCTCTGCTTTTTGGAAGAGTTTGTGAAGAACTGTTATTAATTCTTTAAATGTTTACAGAACTCAGCCGTGAAACCATCTGGGCCTGGTGGGGACTGTGCTTCGTGAGTAGTTTTTTGATTACTAATTCAGGCTCTCGCCTCGTTATAGGTATGCAGACGTGCTTCTTCTTGAGTCAGTTTCAGTAGTTTGTGTCTTTCACGTTGGCTTCGATTCTTACGAGAGTGTTTTCAAGGCTTCTCTGCTCTTTTAGTCATTGTTGACATTTATTGCATCCCCCTATGAGCAAGTATTTTGTATGTGTGTGCATTTGCTCACGGAATCTTTTAAGAGGTTGATGAACCAGGTAGGATTATCATCATCTCCATTTTACATCCTGGGAGACTGAGGCAGAGAGAAGGTAGATAATGGGTCACACAACTAGGAAATAGTAGAGCTAGGATTTGAGCCCAAGCAGCCCAGCTACAGAGCCCTCTCTGCTCTCCCAGGGCCTCGCTCTGTGCTAGGAGCTGGGAATACCAAAATGAGTCAAAGCTGGTCACAGCCTAAGTCATCCCCCCACCCCGCCCAGAGACCCCAGACCTAGGAGAAGGAGGTGCCTTGGACATAAAGTGAACCAAAGGCTGGGAGGTCAGGATGGGCCCCAGGAGAAAGGGACCCAGGTGAAGCAGGCCTTGAAGGAGGGTCCAATGCAGGGTGTGTGTGTGCGTGAGTCAGGAGTGTGCTCCCTCCCCAGGGCTTTCATCTTCCACCTCTCCTCTCTCCCAAGTGCTCAGAGAAAGGAAAGGGCGTCGTAGCATTTGGATGCTGATGCCCCGCCTGGCAGGAGTTTGGAGCACTAGGCTCGAGCCCAGGAGGTCTGCTTGAATCACCCAGGCATCCACAGTTTGTTCTCCTAGAGAGGAAATGGCATGACCATTTGTAAGACAATTGAGAGACAGAAATCAGGAGCAACCAGACATAACTCAACATAATTATTTCTGCATAATGACTTCTGCTCCTTGATTCCGTCTCCAGCGATGACTGTCATCTGTATCTGTCACAGGAAAGCTAGTGGCCGGGGAGCCCCTGTGGCTTAGCTGATAGAGCCAGGAGGAAATTTGCAATTCGAGTTAATGGAGTGTTCCCAAGCAGACTGGGAGCCAGAAGCTTCTGGAAGGATGGCTCCTCTTGCTGGGAAACCTGGGATCAGAGCTGGCCCAGCCTCCCCAAGGGATCCGGCCCGTCAACCGTGTCACAGCTAGGGACACTGAGGATGGCGGGGGTCACAGGGCCCACCTCAGTCACGGGGCCTCCCGGCACAGAGGAGCACCTCTGCTGTCCTCACTCCACAGAGCTCTTCCTGGGAGAGCTGGGGCGTGTCTGGTGAGACAAGACGATGTCCACCTGGACTAGGAATGCTGTCACCGTCCCTGAGCCGATCCTTGAGCTTGATGTTCATGCAGGTCTGTCCCCCAGAGGCTAGAAATGGTGGGGCCTTTGTGCAGACGACCTGCAGCTGGGGGAGGCCCCCCCTGTGACATTAATTGTGCAGAGTGGCTGGAGGGCGCCAGCCCCACCACCACCATCTGCAAGAGGACCACAGGCCTGGGGCACACATGATCCAACTCTGGAAAAGCAAAAGCCCCCTAACCTGAGGGGGTGCTTGCCTGCAGCATTCCCACGCCTCCTATAAGCTCCTGTAATTGATGAGGGTATCTGGAAAGAGCAGAGGTAGGTTTAAGGGTGTACATTTTGGGCATCCCACTTGGCCACGTGTAACCTTGACATGTGTCCCCAGATCTGTTTGCTCCTCTGTAAACTGGGGGGTTAGAATGCACCCTCCTGGCCAGGGCCGATAGGAGGTCAAGAAGATAAAATGACCACCAGACACATTGCTTCTAGCACATTCTGCCGTTGATTCCAACTTACTGGTTTTCACCAGGGTGAACTTGTGGAGGGCCCTTGACCCTGTCCAGGCTTTCATTTCCCTGAGTGTCCAAGCAGGGCTCCAGAGTCATGAGATGACTTAGCTGAGATCATTGACGTGAACTCATCTATAGAGAAATAGGGGACGAGGTGAGCAGAGGGGGATTTTAGGGCAGGGAAGCTGCCTTGTATGATATTAATATTATAACGTTGATGGTGAAGGACAGGGGAGCCTGGCATGCTGCTGTCCATGGCGTCACAAACAGTCGGATGTGACTGAGCAACCGAACAACAGGATACGTTTGTTCAAACCCACAGAATGTATAACACCAAGAACGAGCTCCTGTGAGCTGTGGCTTGGGGGCGATGACGTGTATTTGTGTAGGTCCACCAGTTGTAACATAGGTATCCCAGTCTGCAGGGGGAGGACGGTGAACATGAGGAGGGCCGTGTCTGGGGACAAGGGGTAAGTGGGAACACTGTATTTTCTGCTCTGTTTTGCTGAGAATGAAAAAACTGCTCTAAAAAATAAAGTCTATTAAGAGTGTTACATGTAGGTATATACAGGTGCATATGTGTATACGTAAAGTACGTCAGTGACCTCCAGTGAGCATTTCTGGTGGGAGATGCATGGTGTTTGCATCCAGCAGTGAGTGTCAGTGATGTAGCGGGCATATGAAGCCCTGTATTGCTGAAGCAGGGTAGAATTCTGCCTGAGCACAAGTGCACTGTGCTTCCAGTCATGTCCATGGGATGCATTTGGGGGCACTCATTTCTCAAACAGAGGTTATTTATTGAGTGCCTGCGGCATGCAAGCTCTGAGCCAGGCACCAGCTGCCCGGAAATGAAGGCACAGACTCTCCGGCCTTGTGGAGCTCACAGTCAGTTCGGGAGAGATGCAGCCCTCATTCTGCAGGGGCAAGGAGAGCCCTGCCAGCCCCCAAGGAGGAAGAGAACCTTGTATTATGGGAGGATCATGGGGAAATGTGTGTAGATTGTATGGAAGCGACTGGCGAGGAAGTCAGTGGGCTCTGGGTCTAGGTGGCCCCGCCTCACGTGACCGGTCTGTCCTCTCTTCCAGGGCATGGTCTAGCAGCCTGGGCCAGGACGTGGAAGCGGCCTCCGAGGTTCTGACCCCTGCTTTCTCTCCACCTCTGCTCGGCCTTTGGTAAGTGCTCCGGTGCAGGGGAGAGGCAGGTGAGATGGGGTGAGGACGGGGCTCTGAGGGGCCTCTACCTCTCTGTGGGGTCCTGTCCACGTGCCGGCATGTGGGGACTTGACCCAGTCAGCGGAAAGAATGGGGAAGGCTTTAGGGGGCAGTCTGCCCAGCACCCCCATGATGGCGCAGTCTGAGCCCACATCCCGTGGGTGGGGCCTTCCTGCCTCTCTTGCTTGGACACCAGGGTGTGGACTTCCTGAGGGAGGGGCGTTTCTGCTGCTTTCCTGCCTTTCCTTCTCTCACTTTCCCCCCTCACGCAGTGAAAGCACTCGCCGGTGTGGGCTAAGAGACCCAGGGTGAGGGTCTGGGGACAGACTTCAGAGTGGGTCTCTGGGCTTTTCTCTGCAAAGAAAGCAGACACAGCTCCATGTGGAAGCAGACACGGCTGCTTTCATTGGTCTGATCTTTCACCAGCCCTGTCGGAGCTGGGAAATGGGGAGGGGCAGGAGCTGGCTCTGGCTACCTGGATATCACTTGTGTACAGATGCCCAGCTGGAGGCTAGTGGGTGGGCACAGGGACACAAGGGGCGGTGCCTGGCCAGGTTGGGTCCTCCTGAGGCTAGTAGCTGAGTGTCAGGAGCTGGAGCAGGTGGAGGGGTCCAAAGAGGGCAGAGGAGGTGGTCCCTGGTGTCTCCTTCCATCCCAAGGCCCCCCTAGGTGTTTCATTTCTCACCCAGCAGACTCAGTAACCCTTACCCCCAACCCCCGAGGATCAGAAACTCTGGGAGGCAGGTGACACCTCTAACAACAAATGTCCTTGGTCGGGATGTCCTGGACCAAGATGGGAAGTGGTAGGACCCCTTCTCTCTGCCATCCCTTTGGTGATGGACAGGAGGGCCTGTCCCCCCAATTCTCCATCTCTGTTTACCTGCTGCAGGCACCTGAGTGCTAAGGCTGCGGGTCCCAGCCTCCTGCCAGCAATCACTCATTCATCCCCTCAACAAAGTATGTACTGATCACTCACACTAGAGCTTCCAGGCTTTGGGCTTCCAGTGGAGAACTGACTTGAATAAAACCTGGTCCCAGGGACTCCATATTCAGGGAAGAGAGAGAGAATTCAGTAAAATACAGAGAAAAAAATGAAGTAGGAAAGGGGATAAGAATGTGTATTGGGGTGACAGCTTTGGACAGAGGAGTTAGAGAAGGCCTCACTGAGAAGTGCCCTGAGCCTAGAGATGCAGTGGAGGCAAGGGAGCAGTTTGGTATCAGGGGAAGAGTCAGTGCAAAGGGCCTGTGGCAGTAGCACATCTGAGGGATTCGAGGGCAGCAAAGAGATCCGTGTCACTGGAGGGGATACACAAGGGCAGGGAGAGGGGATGGGCCAGACAGCTGCTGGGGGTGTAGCTCATGCGTGAGGAGTGGGACATTCACAACACGAGCCCAACAAGGAGAAGCATCTCGGTGCAGTCGAGACCACCCTACACGGGGAGCCCCTCGCTCACTTCACACGTAATTGTTGCTCACAGAGACTTAAGCACTGCTCTAAAGATGCTGGATGAACAGGGGAATGGAGACAGGGCTTCTGTAGGACAAAAGGCCAGAAGAGCAAGGCCGCAAGCTGACTCTGAATGCGGTCCACCTGGCTGTCCCGACGTGGCCTCAGAGTGGAAACTGCGGTGGCTTCGAGGCAGGGCACCCGGAAAGGGAAATCCTTCCTAGGTTGTACGTTGAGGGTTATTTTTAGAGTGACCAGCAGTGACTTTGCAATATCACTTCCTGTGGGTGTCCCCTCCAACGCTCAACCACAGGGACGGGCCCTGCATGACAGGCCTTGTGGGCAGATGCGTGCTCACATGCACGTACACACACATGCACACACGGGGGTGCACACAGGCTGGCATTCTCATCCACTGCACAGTCAGTGGAGGGATGGGGACCACGTCCTGGCCCGCCTGCAGGATGGCGAGCCCCAGGTCAGCGACTCGCTGTCTTCAACATCCCTGAGCTTCTGCTCCGGGTGGGGTTCTGCCCGAGATGGCTGCATGCGTGCCGAGAGTGGGAGGCCTGGCCCTGGGCTCACACCTGCTCAGGAAGGAGAAAGGCAGGGGTCAAAGGAAGGGCACCTGCTGGTCTGTCTTTGCTCAGCTCCCAAGGGGTGAGGCAGAGAGAGAGGTTCCATAGCGCACAGACAAAGGATGAAGTGATGTCCCCAGGGTCTCGCTGACTGCTGGCCCCTGGCCAGGCCCCTGAGCCAGGTCTGAGCCCACAGGTCATCCGCCTCTCCCATCGGGCCCACACTTATCCTTCTCCCTTCTCATCCAGCCCAGACCCAGGCCCAGGCCCATGGCCATGATTTCTGGGACAGCCTGCATTTCACATTTCCTGTCCTGTGGACTCCTCAAATTTCCTTGGGCTGGTCAGACCCTAGGGGCACGTTGGTCACTTAGCAACACCCATGTCACAGGGTGGCTATTCTGAGGACCTCAGAGGATCTCCAGAAAACTGGCTCCTTCACAGATGTCACAGAATATCGGGGTCAGAGGGGTGCTGATGGGCAATGTGGAGACCTTAAGGGACCAGGAAGATGGGCTCTTGGGCACGCTGAACAGCACGCCAAGGCCGCAGATGCATTGAACTTGTAAGCCTGCAGAGGATCTGGGGCTGCCTGCCAGGGGCTCCCTTGCCCTCATTGCCTCCTTTTCCACCCTCTTTCCTCGCTTCCTCTCACCAGCTACACCGCTGCCCTGTGCTTTAGATGTTGTGCTGATCGGCTGTGGGATTACTGCTAGCCACACCCTGAGAAACTGAAACTCAGTTCTATGTCTTTGGGGAAGAGAATCGGGGAAGGACCTGAGCTACAAGCCTGGAATGCTGCCTTCCTTCCCTCCCCTTTCTGTCCCCACCACACCAGCACCACGCTTGACTCAGAGTACAGACTAACTCAGGGTAAGGAAGGAAAGAGGGATTCACACCTTCCTTCCTTCCCAGCTGGGGCACCGTGTACATTTCTGTATCCCCAACTCCTCACCAACACCTCACCAGGGGCTTCCCAGGTGATGCTAAGTGGTAAAGAACCTGCTTGCCAATGCAGGGGACATAGGAGACGAGAGTTCAGTTCCTGGGTTGGGAAGATCCCCTGGAGGAGGGCATGGCATCCCACTCCAGTATTCTTGCCTGGACAATCCCAGGGACAGAGGAGCCTGGTGTCCATAGGGTCACACAGAGTCAGACACAGCTCACAACCTATCACGCACACACCTCTTCACCATGATCCCCACTCAGTAGGTGCTCTGTTAATGTGTGCTGACCGACACCTTCTGTGCGAGTTTGTGCTTTGGTGCCAGCTCTCCCTGCAGAAACTTTGGCTTCTGGTGCTGTGATTTAAAGAATAAAAATGGCAAAGGGCAGTGTTTAGGAGCTGTCTTCATTTGGATTATAAATACACTCTCTGATGACAACTCAAGACTGTAGCCCTGGGGCCACTAAGAGGCAGCTGGCATGTCACTGTTGGTGCGCCCAGCGTCTTGGCCAGGCTGATGCCACTTTTCGGGAGAATGACTTACTGTTTTTTATTTCTCTCCAAAGACATTAAACATGAATCAAATAGCAGATGAGATGATTCACTGGAAGTTTTCTTCCAAGTTTCAAAACACACACACACACAAAACGGGATTGGTGTGCTGAACCATATGTAAGTGAAGCCAGACGGCACTGGGCTGGAGCCCTGCCTCCAGGGGCTCTGCTGTGGGCAGCACCTCGCAGAGGGGGACCTCGCCCTGAGGTCGAAGCCCTGTGTCAACCATCACAAAACCCCAGAAGGCCACGGGTGTCTCAAAAACCCCTCAAGTCTAATGTTCATCATGACATTGCTTCCGTTTCTACCCAAGATATCTTAGAATGTGACCAAACCTCATTCATCTGGGGCACAGGAATTCACAATTTGGAAAGGGTTCATTTGGGGCCCATGGGTTGAAAACTGAGTCATCACTCAGGCGGGAACCTGGCAGAAATGAGCCTTCTCCCACCTGCAGGGAGAAAAGCGAATGCGTCTGCCAACCAGGACCCTGGGGGGAGGGACACACACTGTCGCCGGGTGGGTGAACGTCTCTGGTGCCATCCAGGCTCCCACTGGCAGTAGATTCCAGGACGTTTTTGAGGGTGGAACGTACCTCGGGGGCCACGTTGTCCAAACTCATATTTTTCAGATGAGGAAAGTAAAGCTGTGAGGCATGTGACTTGCCCAAGATTGCCCAGGCATCCCGACCCCACCCTCGGGGGCGGGGGTGGCAGGGGAAGGGCAGCGGTGCTGGTAACATCTGATTCCCGTCTGCTCACTGAGAACACCCTTCATCTCCCTCAGGGCTCTCCCACATTCCCACCTTTACCATCTGCCTGAGAAAGAATGCAGAGGCAGTTGTTCAGGTATTTTTTGACTCAGACTTTACCAATTTGAAGGACTTCCCTAGGGGCTCAGATGGTAACGTGTCTGTCTACAATGCTGGAGACCTGGGTTCGATGCCTGGGTCAGGAAGATCCCCTGGAGATGGCAACCCACTCCAGTACTCTTGCTTGGAAAATCCTGTGGACGGAGGAGCCTGGTGGGCTACAGTCCGCAGGGTCAGACACGACTGAGCGGCTTCACTCTTACTTTCACTTTACCAGTGTGAACTGCCCTTCGGGTCATTAGTCCGAATTCCGACTTCTCAGGGTTGATGGTATCTTTTCTTCTCTCCCCAGCTGCCCCTCCTGCCCGCACCCTGCATTTGTTGATCTATCCGTTCTTCCTCATTCCCCTCCACTGCTCTGTATTGCCCCACGCTGTTCTGTGCTGCTCGGTACTGATGTGTTAGGCTGCTCGTTGCCCAAGAAGGTGCCTGGCGAGGTAACAGGCCCAGCTGTGGAGCAGGGCTGGGGCGCTTGCTGGCAGTCTCCCCAGAAGCTCGGGCCAAGAGCTGCTGAAATCACAGTGCTGCCCCCAGCTCCCTGCACGCCCCGCCCAGATGAGGCCCTGCCCGCCTCCCGGCCATGTGCCTCCAGCCACACCACACAGTTCCGCACACTCGTGTCTCCCCGCACACCGACACCCTCTGGCATGTCGCCCCAGCCCTCCCCTACTGCGGGGACCCACCTGCAGCCGAGCTCGGCTCCCGCGTGGCGCACGAGTCACACCTTCGGGTCCTGGTGCATAAAGTGTGTGCTAGCCTAGGACGTGTATGAAGTAGCTGTGGCGGGAATGAAGGAATTGAAAGCGTGGCCCACACTGGTTTCTCCGAGATAACTGAATTCCCGGGGTGAGATCCTAGTCGTTGCATACACCGTTGTGTTGGAAAGGCCTTCTCTCCCGAGAGCACCACCTCCCCCCCGCCGCACGAGACCTGGTTTCTCTCCCACTGGAGCCAGAGAACAGACTGAGGCTTCCAGGCAGCGCGTGGTGGGGCCGCAGCAGTGTGGAGGAAAGGGGCATGCCGAGTGTGTGTGTGTGTGTGTGTGCGTGCTGTATGTGTATGGTGTGGGGGGTTGTGTGTGAAATGTGTGTGGGGTGGGCAATACAGTGTGTGTGTGTCTGTGTGGTATATGTGTATGGTGTGTGGGGGAGTATTGTGTGGGGGATGTCTGTGTGACGTGTGTGCTGTGTGCAGTATGATGTGTGTGTGTGTGTGGGGGTGTGTTGTGTGGGGGTGTGTGTGACATGTATGCTGTGTCCAGTAGGATATGTGTTTGTGTGTGTGTGTGTGTGTGGTGTATGTGTGTGGTGTGGGGTGGTATTGTGTGTCTGCGGGGGGTGACATGTGTAGCATGTCCAGTAGGGTGTGTGTGTGTGTGTGAGTGGTGTATGTGTATAGTGTGGGGTGGTATTGTGTGTGGGGGTGTGTGTGACGTGTGTGGTGTGTGCAGTAGGGTGTGTGTGTTTTGTGTGTGGTGTATATGTATGGTATCGGGTGGTATTATGTGGGGTGTGTGTGTGACGTGTGGTGTTTGCAGTAGGGTGTGTGTGAGGGGCTGTGTGTGTGTGGTGGTATTGTGTGTGTGTGTGTGTGGTGTATGTGTATGGTGTGGGGTGGTACTATGTGTGTGTGTGGCGGGTGACATGTGGCATGTCCAGTAGGGTATGTGTGTGTGCGTGAGTGGTGTGTGTGTATGGTGAAGGGTGGTATTGTGTGTGGGGGTGTGTGTGACGTGTGGTGTGTCCAGTAGGGTGTGTGTGTGTGTGTGTGCGCGTGTGAGTGGTATATGTATATGGTGTGGGGTGGTATTGTGTGTGTGTGGGTGTGTGTGACGTGTGTGGTGTGTGCAGTAGGGTGTGGGGGGGGCTGTGTGTGTGTAGTGGTATTGTGTGGGGAGGTGTGGTGTATGTGTATGGTGTGGGGTGGTCTTGTGTATGTGTGGCGGGTGACGTGTGGCATGTCCAGTAGGGTATGTGTGTGTGCGTGAGTGGTGTATGTGTATGGTGTGGGGTGGTATTGTGTGTGGGGGTGTGTGTGACGTGTGTGGTGTGTGCAGTAGGGTGTGGGGGGGGCTGTGTGTGTATGGTGTGGGGTGGTATTGTGTGTGGGGGTGTGTGTGACGTGTGTGGTGTGTGCAGTAGGGTGTGTGCGTGCACAGGTGTGTCCCAGGCCCACCCTGTCCACACAGATCTGAGTGGCCAGCCCCCAGGAACGCTGGGATTGCTCTGGGCTGGTCTTTAGTTCCTGGGAAGCTCCCTGTCCTTCAGGAGCCTGTCCTGAGTGTCCACAGGACCCTCGAGCTGGTTTAAGTGGACCTGAACCAGCTAGAAGCCACAGGAGACACCGTGCAGTTGGACAGGCCCCTCTCTCCTGCGGATGGGCCTTTGTGGCACCTGCTGTTGTGCTGAGGGCTTCGCAGGTGGCACTAGCGGTAGAGAACCCACTTGCTAATGCAGGAGAGACGCGAGTTCGATCCCTGGGTTGGGAAGGTCCCCTGGAGGAGGGCATGGCCACCCACTCCAGTATTCTGGCCTGGAGAATCCCATGGACAGAGGAGCCTGGGGGCTACAGTCCCTGGGGTCGCAGAATCAGACACGACTGAAGTGACTGAGTGGGTGTGCACTGTTGTGCTGATCCTGGGGACCTTTGACAAGAGCCCAACTTGCCCTGGCAGTGTGAGCCAGGGGTTTGCGCTGTTGCAGGGCTGAGTCCTCCTGTCCTCTTCCCTCTTTTTCTTCTTGAGGAACAGGAGTTGGAATTTCACTGGCCCTGCCCCCTGCTGCATGTATTGAGCCCCCAGGATCCTAGCCCCTCTGCCCACCCTTGTGTGCGCTGAGCATGCAAGGTAGAGGGTCTGCTGGAAAGTGTGGACCCACCTCCGAGCCTGGCTCTGTCTGATACTGTGATTAAGCTCATCAAGCACTTTGCGCATTTCTTTTATCATAAAAGGTGAGATAGAACTTCCGTATATTTGATGCTTCATATTTGTCAAAGCACTTTCACAGCCTTCAGTTCCCTTTATCCTCACCACCATGCTGTGAAATCAACAGGCTGGGACCGTTCTTCCCATTTACAGCCAAGGAAACTGAGGCCCAGAAATGCTAAGAGACAGCCAAGACCAGAAGACTAGAGAGGGGGTCCTGGGAAGAGACTCAGGCTGGCCATTTATGGCCCAGTGAGGAGGGGTCCCTTCTGTACACAGTCCCCATCCTTACTCAGCTCCCTGAAACTGACAGTGGTCCCATTTAACAGAGGAGCAAACAGAGGCTTCGTCTGGAGCCTTGAGACAGGGGACTGCCTGATTCCAGGACCCAGTCCAGTGCGTTCCCTGAGAGCTGCCAGTCATCAAGGCTGCGGGGTGTGGGCCCGCTGGCCGGGACACTTGCTTCCTCTCCCACAGGGAGGACGTTGCCTTGCGGGAGGACTGCAGCTCACGTCCGGCTCGGAGCACTGGAGTAGAATTTCAGACTCACTGTGCCGCCTGCCTGCAGGTCTTTCCCACGCGGGCTTGGTTTACATGAGTCACTGCACAGCCAGCCAGGCCCAGGCCGCTGGGAGGAATTTACTCCACGATGTGCACGCACTGGGGGCCCAAACCCCCATGCGTAATAAGCCAACGAGGATGAGGGCGCTCCCCTGACCGCGAACTCTGTCCCCCGGGGCTGACCGAAGTGGGAGCAGATCTATCAAGGGGCTGAAGTCTCAGACAGGCTCCTGCCTCCACCCAGCAGTGTCCAGTCTGCTGTGGCCTCTTAGGTTTCCTTCAAAAGAGCGTTCGTTTGCGGCCGGCTCTGGGTCCCCGAGAAGGAGATGCCCTGTGATTCATAACGTTTGTTTGTTTCAACTTCAGAGCTTTTGTTGTTGGATTGAGCAGGGGCAGAGCCCTGCGTCCTGGGCTAGATTCATTGAGCGTTTGCAGGGGGCATGGGCATTTGCTGGGGAGGGTGGGGGGCATTACCAGCACCCCCTTGCAGCCCTCTTCTGTTGCTCCCTACGACCCCCTCCTCTGCCGTCCACACAGCGTTCCTGGCACTCTGTAGTCAGGCTCACCACTCCTGTCCGGGTCTCGGTGGTGTGGGGTGGGTTCTCTCCCGGCCCCCTCGCCCTGGCAAACCCTGTTCCCTTTGTCCGCCCACCTGGAGCACTCCTGGTCCCTTGTAAGCAAGCCTCTTACCCTTGTTGTGAGTGTGCTAGAGGGCACAGGGGCCACCTAGGGAGGGGCCCTGTGTCTCATTCATCTGGGCGTTTCCACGCCTGACACAGAAGGGGCCTCAGGAATGTTTGTGGGCCAAAGGGAACAGATTTCCTCCACACACCAGCCTGGCGCTCAGGGATGTGCTCCCCCTAAGCCTCACAGTTGCCTTCAAATGAGGCTTCAGCTGGGGCAGAGGAACTTTGGGGACTTTGGCCCAGGCTGTGGGGACTCTGCACGTTGACCCCCACCAGGCTCGCTCAGGCCTGCCCTCACCAGGCTGCTGGCTGTGCCCCTGGCCTGGCTTCCAGCTCCCTCTGCAGACACGTGGGCCTCACCTCTGGCTGGACGCGTAGCGTGGACAACGGCCTTAAGGAAAATCACAGGGTCTTGGTTTTGGTCCTACCTCGAGCCCTTTTCCTGTGCGTCAGCGATTCCGTGGAGGGAGGCTCACCCTCCAGGCCATTTCCTCTTCCTCTCCCTGTCGTGTTCTTCCCACAGAGGCTCATTTATGTCTGATCCACCAACCTGCCTTCCTTCCCTGGGGAAGCAGCTCAAAGCACTCCTCCCCTGAGGATTCAAGTAGCCGTGACCTTGGCTCCGGAGCGAGGCGCACCAGGCAAAGGACCGCATAGCTGGGGTGTGTTCACGGGGGAGGGAGGAGATGGCCCCAGCCCAGTGAGTGGACTTCGAGTCTGACACCTCCAGGCCCCCTCTTCTGCTGCAGCTGGTCCTGTGCTGGTAGATGGAACTTTCCAGAACACCACATCTGAATTCCAGAATGTCCCTTCTTGGAGCTTGAAGTCATCCATATCCCTGATGTTGTTGTGTCTGATTCTTTGCAACACTATGGCCCATAGCTCACCAGGCTCCTCTGTCCATGGGATTCTCTAGGCAAGAATACTGCAATGGGTTGCCATGCCCTCCTCCAGAGGATCTTCTCAACGCAGGGATTGAACCCGAGGCTCTTAAGTCTCCTGCACTGGCAGGCGGGTTCTTTACCTCTAGCACCCCCTGGGAAGCCCAGGTACAGAGTCACAAACTGTTAGAACAACAGGGTCCTAGAGGAAACCCATTCACTTATTCGTCTCTTCATTCATTTGGGCCCTGTGCTAAGCCCTTGGTCACACAAGCATTATTTCAGATATTTTTACTGAGTCCTGGTTGTGTGCCCTGTTCTGGGCACTGTGGAGATGTAGCAGTGAACAAAAGCAGGGAGTCAACCATATATCACTACAGCACCAAGCAGTGGGAATGGCCACGGAAAGGGGCCAGGGTGAGGGCAGATGCGACTCAAGATGGTCTCCCTGGCGGAGGTTCCCCCAAGACTTGAGCAAAGACGTGAACACTGAGGGAGTGTGCCTTGCAGATACGGACGGGAAGGAAGGGCAGCCCAGGTTGTTCAGTTGCTCAGACATGTCTGACTCTTAGTGACCCCATGGACTTGGCTCCCTGTCCTTGGGGAACTGCAGAATCAGAAACCTTGGGGCTAGAACATGCTAGCATATTCTCCTACTGGCATAAGTGAGGTATATACTCTTTCCTCAAGGAACTCACAGTCTAATGAGGGAAAAACGTAAGTAAATGATGTATTAAAAGTTGAGGTCACAAGAGAAATAGGTTAAAAGATGCTACTAGAATACAAAAGGAAGAATAATTGTAGTGCGGTTGGAAAATGCATCCATGAGTGGGTGGCATTTGAGTTGGGCTTTGGTGGATGAATAGGAGTTTGCTGGGCAGCTGAGGCGAGCAGTCACATGGGTGACTTCAGAGGCACAAGGTGTTCAGGGAAAGCTACACGGCTTCTCTTCCTGTTGACTGAGTGGTTCTTCAAGGGAAAGACCATCCTCTTGGGGAGTCTCCTTTCCTTTCTTCCACCTCTTCTTTCCCCCAGCCTCACGGAGGGCATGTCAACTTCAGGAAAGTGGAACTGGAGAGTGGCTCAGATAGGGAGGAGATTTCTTTGTCTTGCTTAGCCAGCCTGCCTCTTTCTTTCCTTCTTTCCTTTCTTTTTTCCCTCTTCCTTCCCTCCTTTCTTTTATATATTAAAAAAAATATTTATTATTCATTTATTTGGCTGCGCTGGGTCCTAGTTGCCGCATACAGGATCTTCCATCTTTGTTGCAGCATGTAGGATTTAGTTCCCTGACCAGAGATCAAACCTGGGCCCTCTGCATTGGGAGCATGGAGTTTTAGCCACAGGACCACCAGGGAAGTCCCTCTTTTATATATTTTTAAAGCTTTGGGAGGTCTTGGGATTTTAAGCTGCTGGGGCGGATCCAGGAGTCAGGAGGACTCTCAGTTGGATTTCTCAACCAAGTCACTGCTTGGAGCCCAACCATCTGGTGAAGCTCTGATGCAATAGGCTTTCAGGAAGCCTCTGGAAATGGGCTCCCTAAGGCCTGTGGTCTGAATTTAGATTTAGGTACACCCGGGAACTGCCGGCTCCAGAGGTGTTACTGACCCCCTCGTCCCCCAGTTCTTACCTGGGCTTCGTGTTCACCCTCAGAAGAGGAGGAGAAATGCCCTGTCTCTTCAGCCCCTCCTCCCATCCTTACCCGTAGCAGGGACTAGACCTAGGTCTTCATTGCAGCTGGTCTCTGGCAAAATTCCTGAAGCTGCTGAAAATAGAAACTTGTGGGTCTCACCTGTAATTATGACATGCAAAACACCATTATCTTTCACTCATGGGCACCAAAGAGTGAAATAAACACAGGTCACCTCTCCCAGCTGGGTTGCAGTTAGCAGTGGGCCTGCAGTCAAGGTGCTAATGAACTTGGTGGCCCCCTAAACCAGGCCCCTAGGATGTACCCAGTGCTGAGCAGTCACTAGAAATAAAACACAAGCCACCTACACATATAATTTTACCTTTTGTGGTAGCCACCTTTGAAAAGTTAAATGAGATTAATGTTACCAGCATAATTAACTTAACCCACTGTATCTCAAGTGGTATCATTTATCATTTCACTTGTAATTAGGAGAGAAAAACTATTAATGAAATATTTTTTCCCATATTAAGTTGTCAAAATTCAGTGTAAATTTTACTCCTAGAGAACGTATATGAATTCAGACCGGGCACATTTTAAGTGCTCAATAATCCCATGTGACTAATGGTTCCTGTATTGGACAAATCACAGCTTACAGGTGGAAAAACTGAAGCGCCAGCCAGGTGGAGGGGGCGTGGCGGGGGCGTGGTTAGGAAGCTGGGAGGCGGGGTCTCTTGGGGAGCCTGCCCGACTGCACCCTCTAGCGTCCACCCAACCTCGCTGCAGCCAGCGCCGCCCGCGCACCGGGTCCTGGCTGCAGACACAGGCCTTGGAACAGGACTGGCCCCTCCTCAGAGCAGCCGCACTAGAAGCCAAGGCAGCAGGAGGTTTGCTTCCCCACCTGCTTACTTGGAGGAAGGAAGGACGCAAATGCCGTCAGCCTCTTTTCTCCCTAGGACAGGGGCTCAGCCCAGGAGTGTTTGTCCACGAGTCACCAGGAGAAAGATTCAAGGCTCGTGCTGCAAGAGAAACGACACAGACTGCCTGTTTTCTTTTGCCCGCTTCCACTCCCCTGTGTCTTGCTCTGCCCCAGACAGAACAAGCCAGTCTCATCTGCGCCCTCCCATACCTTGAAGTGCAAATTCTTGGCCTCGCCCTCCAGCCTCCTCCCCAGCTTTGGCCTTTTATCAGCAGTTGGTTCCTCCCACCTCTCCCATCATCTCCCCTCCAAGTGTTTCTGAGTCTGCTTGGCCTAGCAAGCTTTGGAGATCTGGGTTGATGAAAGCGTTTTGGAGCAATGGGATGAAATGTCTACCCACGCCGGCAGCTGGCGTTGAGCTGTGATTAATGGGACATTCGAGCCCTCAGTTCCAGGAGACTCGCTGGTCGGCGGATAGAGCTATACCATTTAAAAAAAAGGCTTTAATTTGCAGGCAATACTGACTGGATTAAATATTTTCACAGGGCTCCCCAGCTACGTGTTTACTTTTTTTTTTTCTGTTCCAATTTAGCACATTAAGAACAATAACAGAGTAACTGAGAACCAGAGAGATGGCTTCTAGGGCTACACTAACTCCCTCCCCCACTTTCCATTACTGTGAATAAAATGTCATCTTTGAGGCTCTCAGAAGGCTGTTGCTTGTCTAATCCGAGCCCTGCTTCATGATGCTCTTGAAGCCCAGTAAGAGCTTGAATCAATTGCCCTCCCCCGGTACGTCTGTTCTGCACCCCATCTTTCACTGGAGATGAAAGTTAAGATTTTCTGGTAAATGAAGCCTGGGGTGTTTGCCTGACAATAGGGCCAAGGGGCCATTTCTGCTGGGAAGTGGGAGTGTTGGCTTTGTCATTGCAGAAAGCCTTGCTTTTTGTCAGCCATCTTTCCCAGCCAGGTAATCGTCAATAAGTTGGTTTGTTGGCTTAATTAGTAATGGAGGGGTCTCTGGGGAACAGCGTTCCACTGTCTCTGTTCCCTTGAGGCTGCCTGCTTCAGGCCGAGAGCCTCCAGGAGAGAGAACTGGAGTAAGGTTCTTCTTAAATATTTCATCTGAGCCTTTGGGCAGCACACACAGGCCCGTGCAAGGGTTAACTGAGAGTGCTGTGTGTGTTGTTAGTTGCTTAGTTGTGTCTGACTTTTGGGGACCCCATAGATTGTAGCTCACCAGGCTCCTCTGTCCGTGGAATTCTCCAGGCCAAGAGTACGGGAGTGGGTAGCCATTCCCTTCTCCAGGGGATCTTCCTGACCCAGGGACTGAACCTGGGTCTCCTGCATTGCAGGCAGATGCTTTATCATTTGAGCCACCAATAAGCCCGACTGGGAGGGCTGGTGGAGCTTTATTTGACATCCGTAGGCCCCTTCATGGCTTCACAGTGAGAGTCCCAGGGGGAAGGTTGTCTTGCAATACTGGTGAGAAGTTTAATGTTGGGGCGGGGCGTTGTGCAGAGGAAGTGGTCACCAGCTAGGAGCACCTCGGTGGCCTCCATCTCTGCCCATGGACTGGGGTGCTGAAAGCGCCCTGGGGAGTTCCCAGCCCCACCTGCCCCAGACAAGCTTCTGCTCCCCAGAAGCCTCAGTTCTTTGTCTCTGAGATGCAGATGATGGAGATGGCCTTGCCTCCTCCCAGCCTGGTTGAGCATGACCCCTACCTGCAGCGCCTGGAATCTGCCACGTGTCCTAGAGCTGACCTGTGGGGTTGAGCCTCCAGTGGCTTTTTAAGTCCTCCTTGTCATTCAATGTGGCTTCCACCTGCCATCTTCTTAGCAGACTGCCTTGGCCCTGTGTGGGAATGAAGGATTCCTCTTCAGAAAGTGGACTTCCTCTGGCTCACCCCCCCACATTTTTGTGTCACTTATTATGCCCCATCTGTATGCCACAAGGAGCCATGAGAACAGGCCCTGCGTCTCCAGCCAGTTGGAGGACCAAGGGGACTGGAGTATTCTGGGCACACCCCGTACACCCGGCCTGATGCCAGGCCCCGAGGACATGCAGAAGGCGAGGGGGTCCTGCACTCCTGGGCTGAGGCTTACGGGGAGCGGAGCGCCGGCTAGTGGACACGTGGGCACAAGCATTTGCACAGTTACATTTGCTCCCTGTTTGTCGGGTGCAGGGTGTGATGAGGCTCGCAGGGCTCGTAGACAATGAGTTTCCAGGTTCTTCCAGGGAATGCTGCGGCACCTTCTCTGACTCCATTGCCTTTCTTGGGAGGAGGGGAGTGTTCGCCCATATGGTGAGAGGCTTCCCCATCTCAGAGAGGGACACAGGGTTTTTCGACCGGCGACCTCTAGACGCAAGGATCCTAGATGATCAGACCCCAAAGGGGTCCAGAGTGGTCCTTCCACCGCCCAACCCTCTCTGAAATACACCCCGCCCTTTTAAAACTTGTGGTAAAACACAGACACAGCATAGACGTGGCCGTCTCAGCCATTTCTAAGCATGCAGTTCAGTTGTATTCAGTACATTCACACTGTTACGCAACCAGTCATCTCCACTCTTTTCATCTAAGTTCGGCTTTTGCTCCTAGGGGATTTCTACAGCCGTAAATCCCCCCAACCCTGGATTTTTACCTGGCACCCCAGGGGGACTTTGACATCCTCGTAATTGCCTTGAACTTGCTATGGCAGTTCAGTTCAGTCCAGTTGCTCAGTTGTGTCCAACTCTTTGCAACCCCATGGGCTGCAGCACGCCAGGCCTCCCTGTCCATCACCAACTTCTGGAGTTTACTCATGTCCAGTGAGTCGGTGATGCCATCCAACCATTTCATCCTCTGTCGTCCCCTTCTCCTCCCGCCTTCAATCTTTCCCAGCATCAGGGTCTTGTCAAAGGAGTCAGCTCTTTGCATCAGGTGGCCAAAGGATTTGAGTTTCAGCTTCAGCACAATCCTTCCAATGAATATTCAGGACTGATTTCCCTTAGGATGGACTGGTTGGATCTCCTTACAGTCCAAGGAACTCTCAAGAGTCTTCTCCAACACCACAGTTCAAAAGCATCCATTCTTCAGCACTCAGCTTTCTTTGTAGTCCAACTCTCACATCCATACATGACTACTGGAAAAACCATAGCCTTGACTAGACGGACCTTTGTTGGCAAAGCTTTTTAATATGATGTCTAGGTTGGTCATAATTTTCTTCCAAGGAGCAAATGTCTTTTAATTTGATGGCTGCAGTCACCATCTGCAGTGGTTTTGGAGCCCAGGAAAATAAAGTCAGCCATTGTTTCCACTATTTCCCCATCTATTTGCCATGAAGTGATGGGACCAGATGGCATGATCTTAGTTTTCTAAATGTTGAGCTATAAGCCAACTTCTTCCTCTTCTCTCTCCTCTTCCTTCTTCTCTCCTCTTTCACCTTCATCAAGAGGCTCCTTAGTTCCTCTTCACTTTCTGCCATAAGGGTGGTGTCATCTGCATATCTGAGGTTATTGATATTTCTCCCGGCAATCTTGATTCCAGCTTGTGCTTCATCCCACCCAGCATTTCTCATGAGGTACTCTACATATAAGTTAAATAAGCGGGGTGACAATATACAGCCTTGACATACTCCTTTCCCGATTTGGACCCAGTCTGTTGTTCCATGTCCACTTCTAACTGTTGCTTCCTGAGCTGCATACGTATTTCTCAAGAGGAAGGTAAGGTGGTCTGGTATTCCCATCTCTTTCAGAATTTTCCACAGTTTGTTGTGATCCACACAGTCGAAAGCTTTGGCATAGTCAATAAAGCAGAAATAGATGTTTTTCTGGAACTCTCTTGCTTTTTTGATGATCCAGTGGATGTTGGCAATTGATCTCTGGTTCCTCTGCCTTTTCTAAATACATCTTGAACATCTGGAAGTTCATGGTTCATGTACTGCTGAAACCTGGCTTAGAGAATTTTGAGCACTACTTTGCTAGCGTGTGAGTTGAGTGCAATTGTGTGATAGTTTGAGCATTCTTTGGCATTGCCTTTCTTTAGGATTGAAATGAGAACTGACCTTTTCCAGTCCTGTGGCCACTGCTGAGATTTCCAAATTTGCTGGCATATTGAGTGCAGCACTTTCACATCATCATCTTTTAGGATTTGAAATAGCTCAACTGGAATTCCATCACCTCCACTAGCTTTGTTCGTAGTGATGCTTTCTAAGGCCCACTTGACTTCACATTCCAGGATGTCTGGCTCTAGGTGAGTGATCACACCATCATGATTATCTGGGTTGTGAAGATCTTTTTGTATAGTTCTTCTGTGTATTTTTGCCACCTCTTCTTAAATTTCTGCTTCTGTTAGGTCCATACCATTTCCAACCTTTATTGTGTCCATCTTTGCATGAAATGTTCCCTTGGTATCTCTAATTTTCTTGAAGAGATCTCTAGTCTTTCCCATCCTATTGTTTTCCACTATTTCTTTGCACTGATCACTGAGGAAGGCTTTCTTATCTCTTCTTGCTATTCTTTGGAACTCTGCATTCAAATGGGTATATCTTTCCTTTTCTCTTTTGCCTTTTGCTTCTCTTCTTTCACAGTTATTTGTAAGGCCTCCTCAGACAACCATTTTGCTTTTTTGCATTTCTTTTCCATGGGGATGGTCTTGATCCCTGCCTCCTGTACAATGTCACGAACCTCATTCCATAGTTCATCAAGCACTCTATCTATCAGATCTAATCCCTTGAATCTATTTCTCACTTCCACTGTATAATCATAAGGGATTTGATTTAGGTCATACCTGAATGGTCTAGCGGTTTTCCCTACTTTCTTCAATTTAAGTCTGAATTTGGCAATAAGGAGTTCATGATCTGAGCCACAGTCAGCTCCTGGTCTTGTTTTTGCTGACTGTATAGAGCTTCTCCATCTTTGGCTGCAAAGAATATAATCAGTCTGATTTCAGTGTTGGCCATCTGGTGATGTCCATGTGTAGAGTCTTCTCTTGTGTTGTTGGAAGAGGGTGTTTGCTATGACCAGTGTGTTCTCTTGGCAAAACTCTATTAGCCTTTGCCCTGCTTCAATCTGTACTCCAAGGGCAAATTTGCCTGTTACTCCAGGTATTTCTTGACTCCCTACTTTTGCATTCCAGTTCCCTATAATTAAAAGGATGTATTTTGGGGGTGTTAGTTCTAGAAGGTCTTGTAGGTCTTCATAGAACTGTTCAACTTCAGCTTCTTTGGCATTAGTTGTTGGGGCATAGAGTTGAATTACTGTGATACTGAATGGTTTGCCTTGGAAATGAACAGATATCATTCTGTCATTTTTGAGATTGCATCCAAGTACTACATTTTGGACTCTTGTTGACTATGATGGCTACTCCATTTCTTCTAAGGGATTCCTGCCCACAGTAGTAGCTATAATGGTCATCTGAGTTAAATTCACCCATTCCAGTCCATTTTAGTTCACTGATTCCTAAAATGTTGATGTTCACTGTTGCCATCTTCTGTTTGACCACTTCCAGCTTGCCTTGATTCATGGACCTAACATTCCAGGTTCCTATGCAATATTGCTCTTTACAGCATCAGACTTTACTTCCATCACCAGTCACATCGATGACTGGGTGTTGTTTTTGCTTTGGCTCCATCTCTTCATTCTCTCTGGAGTTATTTCTCCACTGATCTCCAGTAGCATATTGGGCACCTACTGATCTGAGGAGTTCATCGTTCAGTGTCCTGTGGCAAAAGTACATGCTACTGACTTTTGAAGGGTAACGCTCTAAGTCAGCCCTTTAATTCAGCTGACTGAGTATGGTCAAGAAATCAAAGCAGAGGCGGGGGGCCCTACTTTGGAGCCTTGAGGTCTCCCTAAAGGAGACTGGAAACTCAGTGATGGATTCCTTCCACACAGTCCTAAAAGATGCCCATCAGCCCTGACTTTGACAGCCACAGATATTACTCACTCAACCTTCAAGACAATGGTAGGAAAACATGTTTTTCCACCCATGGTTTCTGGATAGATCCCCCCCGCACCAAGTAAAATTTATCTTTTTTGTTTCCTAAACACATCCCTCAAATTCTCCCCACCTTGCTTTTCTTCTCTGTACAGTTGGGAGTGCCAGGCCTGCCCTGCCCACCTCCCAGGGTTCAGGGTCAATTGTTGAGCTCTGTGGTCAAGCTCAAGATGGACTCCTGGTCACATCCTGGTCACATCCCAGCTCCAGCAGACGTGGGACCCAGGGAAAGTTACTTACCACCCCTAGGCCTCGGTTTCACCATTTATAAAATGGTCTGCGCAGCCCCTGGCCCAGCTTGAGTGCTTGATGAACTGCAGCTGCAGTTAGAATGACTGTGATGGGGTTTTTGATGCTGCAGTGGACCGATGCTGCCTCCCATGTGCTCCGGCCTTGAGGAACTCTGTTCAAAGGCAGGATCCATGCCTGATACGCCCATCTCAGGGTCCTGCCATCCAGTGAGCCCCAGAACCCTCAGGAAGGGCCCCCCTGAACTGCTCCCCCCAGAGGGGCCAGGACGCATCCAGGCTCTGCTAGAATGCCAGCTTTGCCAGAAACCGCTTCCCTGGTGGCTCAGATAGTAAAGAATCTGCCTGCAGTGCAGGAAGCCTGGGTTCGACCCCTAGGTCAGGAAGATCCCCTGGAGAAGGAAATGGCAACCCGTTCCAGTACTCTTGCCTGGAGGATCCAATGGAAAGAGGAGCCTGGCAGGCTATAGTCCATGGGGTCAGAAAGAGTCAGATATGACTGAGTGACTAACACACTTACTTGCCTCCAGTGTTAGCAGGTGTGTGTACATCTGTGTACACAACCAGGACCACCACCACCACGGCGGGAAGACCCACTCCTCCCACACTGATGCCCACTCTGAGCCAGGCCGAGGGAAGGAAGAGGACTCTAAAGCCTCGCATGTCTGCCTATGGGGACACGTGAGAAGGGCTGGGAAAGCTGAAGCCTTCCCAGGCAGACCTCGGAGCCCCTGGCCGTCACCTCCTAGCAGTTGTGATGACCGTCCTTGTCCCATCCCCGATATGGTCCCTTCCTCTCCATAAATATTTGTTAACATCAGGCGGAGGAGGAATTAGGAGTTTGGCATCATGTGGATCTTAAAGAATACAAATCACCAACATGTTCTGAGGCCATTTCATACCATGGTTCTGAGCAGCGGTTTGGTTTTCACTGAGGCAAATGGATTCTAAAGGGATTGATCCTGGGAATTTGCTGGCAGTCCAATGTTTAGGACTCAGTGCTTTCACTGCCAGGGCCCAGGGTTCGATCCAGGCTCAGGGAACTAAGATCCTGCAGGCTGTGCAGTGCAGGGGAAAAAAAAAAAAAAAAAAACAAAGATGTGAAAGGACCGACCCTGAGCTCTCAGAGCCCGGAGCTTCCCAGAGGTGGCTCGTTTCCATGATGAAAAGAGAAGGAATGCTTTAGGGAAACGATGCGTTGACTATCAAGGTGGCCAGCAAGGCCACGTTCATGACCATGTTGTCCTCCCACCCTCCCCAGGCCCTTCTTCCCCTTGCTGCCCCCAGGAAGTTGTGAGACGGGGCCATATGATCGGGTCCAAGGGCCGGCTTTGCCGCCAGATCCTCCTGGTCGGCTTCCTCCCTGGTGAAGCGGGACGAATACAGGCGAGGTGTCTGATTAAAAACAAAAGTGTCCCACGTCTATGGACCTTCTTGTGGTTGTCCCCAATGCTGGCAGGTCAGGAGTTAAGCCTTTTGGAACCACACGGCCCCTAGCATGGGGTTCTGCCCCACAGACACTGATGCCACGTGTTATCAGCTCAGTTCCCTGGGCAGCTGTCTTAGCACTGTACACTGGACAGCTTCAAAAACAGAAATGTATTCTCTCACAGTTCTGGGAGGCTGAACATCTGAGGTCAAGGTGTCAGCAGGCCTGGCTCCTTCCAAGGCCTCTCTCGTTGGCCCATCGACAGCCGTCTTCTTCTTTTTCTCTTCTTCTCAGGTGGCCTTTCCTCTGGGTCTGTGTCCCAAGCTCCTCTATTCAAGGGCACCAGTCAGATTGGTTTTTAAATTCTTTTGGCCAGACTGCACCATATGGGAACTTAGTTCCCTGACCAGGGATCTTGCCCCCCGCCCCCTTGCAGGGAAAGTGCAGAGTCCTCACCATTGCCAGGGAATTCCCATAGCCTCATTTATCTTAATGATCACTCTGAGGGTGTGTCTCCAAATACAGCCACATCCTGAGGTCCAGGAGTTAGGAGGTCAGCGTGTGAATTTGTAGGGAGTAGTTCAGTCTGTGACAGCAGCTGGCCCTCTCCGCTGACCTCTCTGGACATGTGGACGCTCGCCGCCAGCAGAACAGCCTCAGGTCTCAGCGGAAGGAGTGAAGAGTGAGGGTGGGTGGGTGCGGTGAGACCCTCCACATCGCAGCCCCCTCTGCACATGGGTGGCTGCCTTGGAAGCCAAAGGCAGGAGGCAGAAGGAGAGACCTCTGAGACAAACCACAGCTCTCCCTCCCTGCAGATGTTGGCTGGGAGACTCACAACTGAGAGGAGCGTGGCAAATACAAAGCCTTGAGAGCAGCTGAACTGAGCAAAGGATCACAGATGAGCGTTTTAGTGCAGGAAATACGTAGGTGGATGTGTGCAGTCTGCAGGATGTCTTAGGTCGAGCCTGGGAGCCCTGGGGTGGGAGTAGGGTTGTCGGGGGTGGAAGGCGCTGGGGGCCAGTGGAAACTGACAACCATGTTACATAGTGACTTGCTGGTTTCCACTTATGAGGCTCAACCAATAGGTAAAGCAGAACGGAAAGTGGAGAGGGTAGACCCTGACCCTGTGAAAGTCATGGTTCCCACGCAGGACAGAAGCCCATGTGGAAGGGGGAGAGGAGGAGAGGGAGATTAAAAGGGGGATTAATAACTTGATCTCCCAGAGAATCAAGAGATCCCTGTCATGTTGCTGGACTGAGACATAGAAGATTCTTATGTGTTTATTTTAATTTTGAATAAAACTACACAGAGTTATACATTTGAAGTTACAAAAAGATTTACAGTAAAAACTCGCCACATGACCCTTGTCTATCAGCCATCTCTCTTTCTGTGGCCAATGTTATCATTTCCCAAGAAGTCATTCCGAGTATGAACAACACACATAGATTTTCTCTTTTTTTACAAACAGTAACAAACTGCATGCTATCCTGCACCTTTTCTTTTCACTTAAAAATACATCTTGAAGATTATTTCGCATTGGTCGCAATGACAGATGTCTGGGTTGTTCATTATTACAGACAACAGTGCAGGCAGTGGTCTGCGTGCTGTGCTACATCGCTTAAGTCGTGTCTGACCCTTTGAGACCCTATGGACTGTAGCCCAGCAGGCTCTTCTGTCCATGGGACTCTCCAGGCAATACTGGAGTGGGTTGCCATGCCCTCCTCAGAATCTTCCCGACCCAGGGATCAAGCCAGGGTCTCCTGTGTCTTCTGAGTTGCAAGTGGATTCTTTACCTTTGAGCCACTGGGGAAGCCTGGAAGTGGTTGTGCTGTACACAAGCTATTTGCACAGGTGGGAGCATCTCTAGATGTGTTTCTAGAAGTAGGGTTGTTGTGTCCATGGCAACATGTTTGTAATTTTGAAAGATCTTCCCAATTCCCCCCCCAAACCTGGGGTTTAGAAAAGAAAATTTTCTATAATTTAAATTTCTGTAAATTTAAATGTATGTAAACTTAAAAAGTCATAAAGTAAAAACAGTGATATGTATAAAACTAATAAAACCTGGGAAGAAACTGAAGAAAGAGGGACTGCCAGGGAAAATATGTGAACTGCATTGAATATGTTTCCTAATGGGGGTTCGGTACATAATGTTTAGGATTCATAAATGTTAAGAAGCAGTTCAAGAGACTTCCCTGGCAGTCCAGTGGTTAAGACTCTGTGCTCCCAGTTCAGGGGGCTCAGGTTCAGTCCCCTAGTTGGGTACTAAATCCCCCACACTGCAGTGTGGCCAAAAAAAATTTTTTTTAAGATGATAAGATGTTTAAAAAAAAAAGAAAAGAAAAAAAAGCAGTTCAAGGTGGTTACCTCTGGGACGAGGGTGGAAAACCCTTTGTGTGTGTTTTATAATTTTATTTATGTTTGGCTATTTGGGTCTTCGGGAGAAGGCGATGGCACCCCACTCCAGTACTCTTGTCTGGAAAATCCCATGGGCAGAGGAGCCTGGTAGGCTGCAGTCCATGGGGTCGTGAAGAGTCGGACACAACTGAGCAACTTCCCTTTCACTTTTCACTTTCATGCACTGGAGAAGGACATGGCAACCCACTCCAGTGTTCTTGCCTGGAGAATCCCAGGGACAGGGGAGCCTGGTGGGCTGCCGTCTATGGGGTCACACAGTATCGGATACGACTGAAGTGACTTAGCAGCAGCGGCAGCGTTTGGGTCTTCATTGCTGCTCCAGCTTCTCTCTAGTTGCAGAGAGCAGGACTTACTCTCTAGGGGCGGTGCTCAGGCTTCTCTTGTTGCGGGCTCTAGAGCACACAGACTGCAGTAGCTCGGGTAGGTGGGCTCAGTAGTCACAGCTCCTGGCTTTAGAGCACAGGCTCAGTAGTTGTGGCACAGAGCTCTGTGGCATGAGGGATCTTCTCTGACCAGGGATCAAACTTGTGTCTCCTGCATTGGCAGGGGGATTCTTCACTGCTGAGACACCAGGGAAGCCAGAAAACCCTTTGTTTTCATTTTCTGTCCTGTATGCTTCAAAAGGGCTTCCTTGGTGGCTCAGTGATTAAAGAGTCCACCAGCAATGCACGAAACCCAGGAGATGTGGATCCGATCCTGGAGCTGCAAAACTCTGGAGGAGGACATGGCACCCCACTCCCGTATTCTTGCCTGGAGAATCCCATGACAGAGGAGCCTGGCGGGCTACAGTCCATGGGGTCACAAAGAGTCGGACATGACTGAAGCGATGTAGCGTGCATGCAGGGTCAGTCTTCTGTGCAGGCATTAGGGGAAAACTCCATGGAGAGCACACGTTTGCATGCCTTCAGTTGCCTGGGACTTTACTATGCACACTGGATACATCCTCTTGGTGCTAATTCCAGATCCACACAGTGCTCCCAACCACAGGGTTTCTCAGAGGCCAAACAAGAAGGGATTCCTTTAAAGTTTCTGGATGCCTGTTCTAAGGATAAAATCAGAATGCAGTGCCTGAAAGAGGAAAGAAATGCTCAGAACACAGGGCGTGTGCTGCAGTCAGGGTGACAGTTTGGCTGGGAGTTGATGAGGGTGATGAGTAGAAGGTTTTCAGCCTCCAGTCTTGTACAAACCCTGCTGGGCACTCGATGAGGGCCTCATTCCTGTTCATTTTATGTGGCCGTTTTCTCCACGTTTCCGATTCTGGAGGTCAGGATAGACCTTGCAGTGCGAGGCGGCCGGTCCTGACTCCACTGGAGCACCCAACCTTCCTCGTGGTACACAGACTAAGGGTCCCCCTCCCCTCCGGGGTCCCCCTCCCTGCGGGGGTCCTACACACACTGGGGACAGCTCATCACCGTGATGGCTGGAGTCAGGCCTCTCGGGCCACTGGTGGGGGACACTCGGGGGACAGTCCTCCAACCTGCTGGGTGGCCGTGGGAGGTGGGGAGCCCTCCCCTGCACCCTGTCCACCCCATCTCCAGCCCAGCCTCTGTCTTGCAGGTGTCCCCGCGGCCGCCATGGGCAAGCAAAACAGCAAGCTGCGACCGGAAGTGCTGCAGGACCTGCGGGAGAACACGGAGTTCACGGACCATGAGCTGCAGGAGTGGTACAAGGGCTTCCTCAAGGACTGCCCCACCGGCCACCTGACCGTGGACGAGTTCAAGAAGATCTATGCCAACTTCTTCCCCTACGGCGACGCTTCCAAGTTCGCTGAGCACGTCTTCCGCACCTTTGACACCAATGGCGACGGCACCATCGACTTCAGGGAGTTCATCATCGCACTGAGCGTGACCTCGCGGGGCAAGCTGGAGCAGAAGCTCAAGTGGGCCTTCAGCATGTATGACCTCGACGGCAACGGCTACATCAGCCGCAGCGAGATGTTGGAGATCGTGCAGGTGCGCCCGGGGGGCGGGGCTGGCACCGGGGGCGGGGCCTCAGCAGACCGCGTTCACTCGGGGACCCCATGCGCGACTCCTCGGCCCGCCTCTGGACCTTCGGGGCCACGTGGCTGCCTGCCCCTCTATCCTGCCCTTCAGAAAATGACTGACTGTCACCTGACCAGCGGGCCCTTAGATGGTGATGAGACAAGCCACTGTTGGGCCTCCCAGATGGTGGCAGCGGCGGTTTAGTCGCTAAGTCCTGTCTGACCCTTGCGACGCCATGGACTGTGTAGCCTGCAGGCTCCTCTGTCCATAGCATTCTCGAGGCAAGAATACTGGAGTGGGTTGTCATTTCTTTCTCCAGGGGGGATCTTCCCAACCCAGGAATTGAACCCGGGTCTCCCGTATTACAGGCAGATTCTTTACCGCCTGAGCTATGGTGGAGCTAGTGGTAAAGAACGCACCTGCCAATGCAGGAGAAGGACCATTGTTTACCTATCATTGGTGGTACAAAGCCCTGGCCTACACGCCCCTGATGAGCTGTGGTCTTCCCAGTTCTAAGGGGAGGGGGTGTCATTCTCAGCCTTTCACAAACTCTGAGACTAGGTATGGTTGGGGTGGTGGTGGTGCGGGGGTATGATTTCCTGAGAGTTACCAGTTATTGTTCAGTTGCTGAGTTATGTCCAACTCTTTGAAACCCTGTGGATGGCAGTATGCCAGGCTTCCCTGTCCTTCACTACCTCTCAAGAGTTTGCTCTAACTCATGCCCATTGAGTCAGTGATGCCATCCAACCATCTCGTCCTCTGTCATCCCCTTCACTTCCTGCCCTCAATCTTTCCCAGCATCAGGGTCTTTTCCAATGAGTCAAAGGTGGCGGAGTAACGGAGCTGGGAATTAAAAAGAGAGGACCCTTGACACTTGCGAAAGGCACTGCCATATTCCCCTATTTAAGAATGCAATAGACAGCTTGTCATGTCCTCAGGAACACACAGTTGTAAAGCCAGACTGAGACATTGGTGGTGACGGAATAGGCTCTGGCCCAGGAAGCGCCACTTCAGAAAGCTCTTCTCTCCTGTCAATGACTCTGGCAAGGGAAGCTGTTTTCTGGCAAGAAACCAAGTTTTGTTCACTTCCCCAGGTTCCCAGGTGCCTCTGCTCCCTGGGTCCCCACCCCCTGCTCCCCCACTCCTGGAGCCTGGGAACTCAGTTCTAGAATTCCTCAGAGGAGGTGTTCTCTAGTCCACACAGTAGAAACTTCTGGACTAAACTACACACAGAGGGTATCAAACTCAGGAGCTCCTTGATCAGCAGCAAGTAGCCTGACCCGTTTCCCAAACAGGTGATTTGCACGCATGAGAATAAACCAGCACAGGTTCAAGGGAAACTGTCCTTCAGCCATTGATCCTGGCTCTTAGCGACAAGCAGTAGTGGAAAGAAGAGATCTGCTTCTGGGGAATCACCTGTCCCGACCTACCTCCTGGCCCTCACCCTCCTCTGTCACTGGCCAAGCAGACTGGCTGGGCCAAAGCTTACAGACACGGCAGAGCTGTGAGAGCCGAAAGGGGTGCCTTCCTGTCCAGATGGGATCTGGCTGCTAGGCCCCCAGACCGAGTTCCTAAACCCTAAGCACCTTCCCCCTTTGTCGGCAGATGCTAAGCAGGATGCCTGGCTGCTACACCTTCATCAAAACAGACTGGGCTCCAAGTTCATCACAGCCCAGCAGAGACAGGGAGGGTCTTGGCTCTGCATTCTCCGCACTCGGACGAGTGCCTGGCTCTGTCCCAGGAGGGAGGCCTGTCCCAGGAGGGAGGCCTGTCCCAGGAGGGGGGCCTGTCCCAGGAAGCGGGCCTGTCCCAGGAGGCAGGGCTGTCCCAGGAGGCCCTGAAAGACACACTTGCTGTGCGGTGAGGCCTTATCACCCCTGCCTGCAGGTGGAGAGGGGCCAAGGAGTACAGAGTATAATAGATACAAGAAGCCTCACCTGGGGTCATTCTTTCTGGTTTGGTTTTGTAAACCTGCTTTTTAAGACATTACAGCTTCCAGGTTTCTGCTGTTCTTGGTCTGTTTGTGGAATGAGAGTATCAGTCAGTCAAGCCATTTCCACATAGAATCCCAAGTAGCACAGCCCCCTCACTCTCACATGTTACTCTGATGAGCTGCTGGTCACCGGCTTCATCATGGCCCCCTGGACACACACACACACACACACACACACACACACTGATGCACATATACACACGCACACACCACTACGCCTGGACTCTTGGACAGAGACGGCCTGCATGGTGCCGAGCCCTCGGATGGCAGCATCCTGAAGAGAAGGTTCTCGGTCCTGCTGGAGAGACCCATGGGCCCCGGGCCTGTCCTTTCTGGGGCTGGTGGTGTGGTTTCCCCTGGGAGTTGCAGAGGCTAGCTTTTCTTGCTTCTCACCGAGGTACAGCAATCCCATAGTCAAATATTTGTGGCTAAGCGTGCCGCGTGATGCACCGTGCACACACATGTCCGTGTTGCCGAGTGAGTGAGGGGGCGTCCCCAGCCGCCCCCCTCCAGAAGGCCTGAGAGCTGTCCCACTTCCCGCCCCCAGACAGCCCCAGTCTTGCCGCTGTCAGAGTGGGTCATTTCACCTGCTCTTGAACCTCACATAAATGAGGCTGGCTTCCTTTTGCTCATGAGCTGTCTGCAATATGCATGCACGGTATTGGGAAAAGCCCCGGAACATTCCAGGAGGGGAGGGTCCTGGAGCTGGTGGGCAGCCCAGCCTCTCCTCCTGCCGTGGGCGAGGGTAGGGGGGCAGATCAGGCCTGTGCCCCATCCCCCCAGGAGCACCCAGAACCTCTAAGCACACGCATCTGTGTGGCCCTTTGCAGGCGATATATAAAATGGTGTCCTCCGTGATGAAGATGCCAGAGGACGAGTCCACGCCGGAGAAACGCACAGACAAGATCTTCAGGCAGATGGATACCAACAATGACGGTAGGACCCCCGCATGTCTGTGCCGCGCTGCCGGGAGCAGAGAGGCGTTTGGGGCCCTTCCCTGCAGCTTCTGGGACCTTGCCTAGCCCAGCCCTGGCCAGTGCAGCTATGCTGAGAGCTGGGCTTCGGAGACCAGTGTCCTGCCCCCTGAGCGGTAGTCTCGTCGCTTCTAGAATGGGGAGACTGTGGGCCTGTGGGCGTGTCCCAGGGAAGAAGAGGCAGGTGTACCCATGGCACCTGGGTTGGAATCAGGTGTCCTGGGTGGTAGATGGATGGATGGCCCCCCACCATCCCTCCTCCAGGCCCCAGTGGCCCCAGCGACTGTCGGAAGGTGCTGGCCTGCAGCAGCTGTGCCAGGCTTGGTGGGACCACACCACAGCAGAAGTGGTGGGTTTTGGCGGGGGACGGCCATGGGAGCCTGGCAGGGAGGATGTGCCCTGTGTTTCCTTCTCTGCCTCGGCTGTGAGCTTCTTTGGGGTCCACGCCAGGGAGGGTAACCATGAAACAGGATGGATCCGCACAAAGTGCAGCCCCAGAGCCATGTCAAATTTGCTTTTGAAGAATAAAGAAACGCGGCGTTTAGAAAAGAAAAAGAGAAAATACCTGCTGCGCTGTGCTTGGGGGTTGAAAATAAGTTAATGCATGGGAAAGCCCCCCACTCCCTGGCCGAACCTTTAAGTGCTGTTTGCAGATGAAGGCAAATGACTGAGCCAGCAGGGGAGGGGCATGGTGGGGCTGCAAGCACATCAACCCATGGAGACAGTTTTCAAAACACGATCAACGTAAGACAGCCTTGCGCCTGGTGTGGCCTTTGGGCAGATTCACAAAGCATGTCTTCCACCCTCCAGGGTAGCAAGGCACAGGCTTTGGATTCAATAGATCTGTTCCAGCAGTCTTGGCTTTTCCGAACCTCAGTTTACTCTTCTGTGAAATGGGGATAATAATTCAGTCTCTTGTGGTTGTGAGGATCCGGAGGATCTGCTCTGACCTCTCAGCTCTGTGCCTCTTCCCAGGCTGTCCGTGAACCAGGGCCTGCACTTCTCCTGTGAGCCCCGGGATCGGCCCTGAAGCTTGGGGAGGGGGCAGGAGAGGCAGTGTTGGAGGAGAGGAGAGTGAAGCAGGGGTGTGCAGAATTCAGCCCTCGTCCTTCTCTGGGTTTGCCCCACACCCTTCCCACCTTCCCGGCCCCTCCTCAGAAAGCACAGGTAGTTGCTGAGGCCACGGGTCCTGAGTCTGGCGGAGCACCAGGAGCACCCTGATGGCTGCGGACAGACTGTGCTCAGGGGCCCCCATCCCCTTGCCAGCCCCGCTTTCTGCCCAGAGGAGAGGCCAGTGCTTTCATTAGCTCGTTGCCCTGAGTAAGTAAGTGTTAATCACTCAGTCGTGCCCAACTCTTTGCGATCCCCATGGACTGCAGCCCACCAGGCTCCTGTGTCCATGAGATTTTCCAGGCAAGGATATTGGAGTGGGTTGCCATTTCCTTCTCCAGGGGATCTTCCTGACCCAGGGATCAAACTCGGGTCTCCGGTACTGCAGGCAGATTCTTTACCAGCTGAGCTACATGGGAAGCCCCTTGCCCTGAGTGGTCAGGGTAAAGTCTTCGTTAACCGTATGAACAGTCACAAAGCCCAGTAGTCCTCTGCATCATCCCAGGAGCCTCCTTTTCTGCCGGGGAGATGACTGCTCCCCTTCCCAATCTATCCCTTTGCCTGGGGTGGTTTAGTCTCCTGCTGGGGATGCTCTGGGGGTGTTCACGCCTTTGAGACAGGCATGGCTGTGATCCCCCCACACAGATGAAGACCCTGGGACGTGGAGAGGTGGGTCGCTTGCCTGTGGAGGCAGAGCTAAGTGCCCACCAGTGTGCTGGGCATGGCCCCAAGCTCCTGTGTTGGGGTCACTGGCTCTATTTCGTTTTACAGCTACAGAGGCAAGACCGAGGTTCCCCCAAGGCACAGGTTGCCAGAATGCAGGGTCTGCTTCAAACCTAGGTCCCTCCCATATCTGTATCTTGGGAGAAGTACCACGTGATCAGTGAAAGCCAAACGGGTTTTTCCAGAAATGCCTTCAAAGCGCGTGGAGCCTGGACAGCATCCCGCCTCTAGAGGGCTCGAGACTTGGACCCCAGGAGGCTTCCCCGACCCAGGAGCTGTCCGTGTGTTCTCCCGAGGGTGGCAAACAGTGAGCATTGGCTAACTCCTGTTTCTCCTGTCCTCCTTCCTGCAGGCAAACTGTCCCTGGAAGAATTCATCAAAGGTGCCAAGAGCGACCCATCCATCGTCCGGTTGTTACAGTGTGACCCCAGCAGTGCAAGTCAGTTCTAAGGGGTTGGCGTCTGGACAGTGCAGAGAAACACAGGCTTGTCTTGCCATTTAAGCTTTGCTTGCAAAAGTGGATGCCTCCTCAATCATTCCTGCTCTCCCGGGGCGGCCAGGCAACACGTCACTGCACCTGCCTGCCAGGCAGCTGTGCCCCACTCCTCACCTGGCCTCCTCCCACCCCCACCCCGCCCCGGTCCCTCCAGGATGACATCCTGGGGATGTGTTTACGTGCAGGGCTCATGGTGTCCTCACTTTCGGGGCACCTCCCAGCCCACAGGGAGCCCTGAGGACACGCCAAGGATACCAGTGGGACTTTCTGAGATCGCGCCAAGGCCAGCCGATTGATCTGTGATGGCAGGTGACTCTGTGGGAAAGATGGGGACAAGAACAGAGGGAGAGGAGACGGGCAAGCCCTCCCCGTGCATGGCTCCACCCAGCTCGTTTGTTTCCTCCGACCAAAACCGCTTGCACGTATATATACCGTGGTCTCCTTTTAATATATAAATTATACGTACGGTGATGTGAAATGTAACGTGTAGGTTCCGTATTTAATGCCTTGATTGCCTTTGAAGTGTGGTTCCCTCGTGGCCTGTGATTCCCACCCCCCGGCCCCCCCGAGCCTGGTTACTTTGTGGTATTTATGCCCTCAATCTGCCCTTCTCCAAAGGACATGCATGCATGCCCAGGGCTGTGGAGACCCTCCTGTCCATGTCGTGAACGCAGGTGTCTCTGTGAGGCTTGTCCTCCCTGTTGATTGGTCTGGCATTCCCTGTATTAAAATGATCAAATAAACAGGAGGTGTCTGAGTCTTCTGTTGGCCTGCGACAGCCCCGGCTCGGCTGCCGTGGCCTGAGCGCTCTCTGGACAGGTGGCCTCTGTGGGTCCAGCTGCTCATTGTAAACTGGGCTGCCCCTGTGTCCCTGCGGCCATCACTGTGTCTATAAATCCTGTGCAACCTCTCCTTCCATCTCTGCCTAATGCCAAGAAATACGTGGAAATAAAACATGACTGTTCTTGGGGGTTTGATGGCCAGGCTTCTGCCTCCTTCCCTCCGTCCCCCAGCTTCTCTGCCCCCCGCCCCCAGCCCAGCCCCATGGTTTAATCAGCAAGGTTGTGAGACTACACATCCCCAGCAATGACAGGGCCTAGACTCTGGGCATACGCACCGGCTAGGAGGGCGGGCAGGCCTGGTTTCTCAGGCTGTGGCCATCAAAATGCTTCTGGTTTCAGAAGCAGCAGAAGGGGCCTTAACTGTGGGCAAGGTGGGCACCACCTTGTCAGCCTGGCTGACACTGCATCTGAGGGGCATCACTAAGGACGTTCTGGTTCTTTCCGCTGCCCCACCACCCTGCCCCTGGCCTCTGAGGCAGCTTCTGTCCACACCCTTGAATCCTTGGGGTCCCTGCAGGGTAAGTGAGGCTGACACGGGAGCCTTCCAAGACAGGACAAGAAGTGGCCCTGGCTTATTTCTTCCTTAAAAGGGAAGAGAACTTTCCAAAATTCTCCTGCCCACCTCACCCTGGCCAGGCTTCTCGATGCCTTGGCCTGGAGAGTGAGGTGCCTAGAGGCACCCAGGGTGACAAGGGCCCCTCCCCCAGGGGGCGTGCCACCAGGACGGGTGGACAGGACTGAGGTTCTGGTTCCAGTGTCCGTCACACCCGCCCACGGGCCAGGTGACCGCTCTTGAGTCTCACCTGGAGAAAGGCAGGTGATCGAGGTAAGTGGGCAAGCATGTAGGCTGCCCCACAGCAGAGACACTGGCTGTTTTTAGTCAACTTAATATCTTTTAGGACTCCATGCCTGTGATAGAAAGTGTGAGCCCCGTCTGCTAGTGCTTTTGCGGTCAATGGCATCGCCAAGTCCAAACCTTCATGGGCAGTGTCCACAGGGATGGGATGAGAGCGGGAGGCCAGGTGACCTGGGGCACTTGCTACCATGAGGCCGCATCTGATGGTGCCATGATGAGGGGTGCAGAGGAGGCTGCAGTGCTGCTAACAGGATATTGCCCAGTAACGAGGCATAGATGGGAGTGACTGCAGGTGCAGAGTTTGCCATAGAAACAGACAACAGAATGTCTCTCTCTCCCTCGGTGGTGGTGTTTAGTTGCTAAGTCACTTTTGCAACCCCACGGACTGATCCTAAAGGAAATCAACCCTGAATATTCATTGGAAGTACTGATGCTGAAGCTGAAGCCCCGACACTTTGGCCACCTGATGCAAAGACCAGACTCATTGTAAAAGACCTTGATGGGAAAAATTAAGGGCAGGAGGAAAAGGGGGCAACAGAGGATGAGATGGTTGGAAGATATCGGTGATTCAATGGACTTGAGTTTGTGCAAACTCCAGGAGATAGTTAAGAACAGGGAAGCCTGGTGTGCTGCAGTTCATGGGGTCGCAAAGAGCCGGACGTAACTGAGCGACTCAGTAATAGCAGCAACAATGGACTGTAGCTTGTCAGGCTCCTTCTGTCCATGGGATTTCCCAGGCAAGAATATTGGAGTGGGTTTTCATTTCCTTCTCCAGGGGATCTTCCTGACCCAGGATTTGAACCCCATGTCTCCTACATGTGGGTTCTTTACCACTGGGCCACCAGGGAAGCGCCTCCCTCTGAATACTTATTCACGTATATGGTGGTGGGGTTGGGTTGGGGGATGGGAAAGAGAGAGGCATTGTAAGGAACTGGCTGATAGGATTATGGGGGCTGAATGGTCCCAAGATTGGCCAGCTGGAGACCCAGGAGAGCCTACGGCATTTGTTCCAGTCTGGGTCTGAAGGCAGGAGCCCGTGGTCCCAGCCCAAGACCGCCAGGCAGAGAACAGAGCCTCAGTTCAGCCCTTGTTCTAGTCGGCCCTTTGGATGAGGTTCTCACCCTGGTGGGAAGCCCTACAGTACTGTCTGCTAATGCAGTGTTAACCTCATCCAGAAACACCCTCACAGACACACTCAGAATAGCGTCGAACCACCCGCCAGGACACCCATGACCCAGCCACACAGACATAAAATAACCATCCCTGTGCTTCCACACAAATGGGAAGGATGTGGATCTGGGGTCCTGGTGGGCCCTGCCCCAACAGAAGCTCACAGAAGCTCACAGAAGTCATGGTGGTTCCTTAGGGAGTCATCGGCGATGAGGACCTGCCCTAAGGAAGGGAAGGGACCACCCACAGGCCTGTCACTGACTCGGGGACTCCCTTAGAAGCTGTCCGTACCCCTCAGGTCCCAGGAAGTTAATGGCAGAAGGAGAACCAGTCAGATTATCTTACCCCCCACCCCCCACGTGGCCCCTTTCACTGTGTGTGTGCGTGTGTGCAGGGCGACAGGCAGTGTGGTTTCTGCAGGCAGGGCTCGGTGGGACTCGGGGGTCCAGTGAGGATATGTGTCTGTCCTGCGGGGCAGTGCCATGGACGCGTGCAGGAGGAACAACCCACATAGACACTGGGTGTTGAGGGTCCCATGCGTCCAGCCTGCATCAGCAGCAGGCAAGTGGCCCCTGGGGACCAGTGTGAGGCTGTGTCGGGTGCCAGCCTTGCAGCTCCTTCCAGGTGGGTGGGGGAGGGACCTGAGCCCCCTGCCCCGGCTAGCCCGGGCTGCTTTCACAGTGGGGGCAGCCCCGGACCCTGTCCCCAGCTTGTGGCCTCCGTGAACGTCGTGCCTTTCTCAAGACTCTATGCCAATGGAGCTGAAAACTTTCTTCCAGAAGGTCACCCCACCCCTCCCGGGTACCCTTCACAGTGCCCCCACTTGCCTTGCTCACAGCGCTCTTCCCCTTGAACTGACCTCGCAGTTCACCCCTTCCCCTCCCCGGAGCCAGTGCCCAGCCTGGCTTGGCATTAGCTGCTCAGGGTGTTCCCTTGGTGGCCTCCTAGTTAGGACTCTGGGCCTTCACTGCAGTGGCCTGGGTTTGATCCCTGGTTGGGGTCATGAGGTCCCACAAGCTGAGCAGAGCAGCTTAAAACAAAAGGCAAAAAAACCAGAAGTTCTGAATGAGTGAGTGAATGAATGAAGAGTAAGTGTTGGGGAGTCCCCAGTGGCACAGTGGATAGGAGTCTACCTGCCAGCGCAGGAGATGTGGGTTCAGTCCTTGGCCTGGGAAGATTCCACATGCCACCAAGCAACTAAGCCCGCATGCCACAACTGCTGAGCCCGACAACAAGAGAAGGCCCCGCAATGAGGCGCCACCCCCCCCCCCGCCCTCTGCAACTAGAGAAAGCCTGAGTAGCAACAAAGACCCAGCACCACCAAAATACTAAATTAATTTTTTTAAAAGTCAGTATTGGGGGCCCACCTTATGGTCTGGAACTGCACCCAGTGGGCCCTGGACACAGAGGCAGAGGAACAGGTCCCAGCCTGGCCACTGATAACCACATGACCCTGGACACATGCGACAGGGACCCAGAGAGCCAGGGGTGCTGCCCTTGACCCTGTAGGTCAGCTGGCAGAGGGGTGGGGCGGGCAGGTGCAGGGCCTCAAGGGAGGGCAAGGATACCTATGGGCCAAGACCTGCCCCTCTGACCGTCTAGCTCAGAGCAAGGACTGCGAACAGCTCACGGCTTCTCCAGAGAGAGGGGCCAGAGCCAGGGTCGGACCAGGCACCTGGGGTAGGAAAAGCATGGACCCAGGGCCGTGCAAAAATGGAGAGGGAGGCACACCAGCAGCCATTGGTACCCTGGTCCCAACGTGTGGGGACAAGCAGGACCTGGGGCTGGGCATCAAGGGCTGGTCAGTGGGTGAGGGGAGATAAGGGCAGCGCCCCTCGGCTTCCCACACCACCGCGCTTCAATAGGGGGAGAGGAGGGCTTGTCTTCACAGCCAGGGTGGGAGGGGTGGCCCACCGTGTCACCAAGCATGCTGTGGGCACCTCAGGAGCCCAGGGTGGGGGCATCACCCACCTGGTACAGGCAGGAGGTGAGAACAAAGGCTATGGGGGACCACCAGCTCTTCCCTGGGTGTGAGGCAGGAATGAAGGCTGGGCTCACCTTGAGGGGCTTCACCTGTGCTCAGGAAGATTCTGGGGAAGCAGCCTGGTCCAGGACAAGCTGTCTGGAGCCTCAGAGCCTAGATACCCGGTGTGGCTGGCCCTGGATCTCCCTCTGAGCTGGGCGATGTTCCAGTGCCCACAGCCCTCCTGTCACAGTCAGGCCTCTACCAGTGGCATCTGTCGAGTGGCTAAATGTTAGTGTTAGTCACTCAGTAATGTCGGACTCTGCAACCCCATGGACTGTAGCCCACCAGGCTCCTCTGTCCATGGAATTCTCCAGGCAAGAATACTGGAGTGGGTTGCCATGCCCTCCTCCAGGGGGTCTTCCCGACTGAGGGATCGAACGTGCATCTCTTACAGACCCAGGGATCGAACGTGCATCTCTTAGGTCTGCTGCATTGGCAGGCAGAGTCTTTACCACTGAGCCATCAAGGAAGCAGGACCTGACAGCTTGGTGGCAGTGCAAGACCACAGAGGAGTCTCAAGCACGAGGCGCTGCTGCCCTCTGGTGGCCGTGGCTGGGAGGGCCGTCTAGGCTTGAGTGCGCAAACCCCCCAGCCTGGTTTAGGAAACTCCGGGACCAGATTCGTATCTGAGCTTTCTCTCTCTGCCCCATTTGACAGGTGAAGAGCTTGAGGCCCAGGGGTGACCTGATTTTCCGTGAGACACAGCAAACAGAAGGTGCAGCTGGGCTCCTGGTGCCCAGGACTTGGAATCCCTGTTGATAGGGTTGTCACATAAAATAACAGGGTGACCAGCCAGCAAGTAGAGTAACCTAAAAAAACCTGACAGAGAGGGATGGAGTCTGCATAGACATGCAAGGTCACCATCTTCAGGGTCACTATGAGGGGTACGAGGAGCAGAGAGCTACAGAGGACAGGCTGAGTGGAGCCTGTGCAGCACCAAGGATGGTCAGCTGGGAGGCTAGAGAGGGCTGTCGAAGGCCTGGACAGTAGTGTGTGCGCAGGCTTCCGGCTTGGCTCGCAGTGCAGGCTGGTCTAGGTGAAGACTCAGGTCTGACCTTGGCCCCAGGGGGTGACTCCAGATGGGGCAGAGCCCCCCTCCCTGGCGGGGGTGGGGGCGAGGGAGAGGCAGGGGTGAAGTCCTTATCCCCAGGGGCTCTGATGTCTCCATTAGCCTCCAGAGCTGGGTGGGCACAAGTCAGAGCCCCCTCACCCTGAAAAGTTGCCAAGGAGGCCTTGGTCAAGCCCACCCAAGACCCCGACCAAGCTCCCCGGCCCTTGTTTAGCAGCTCATGGGCACAGGAGCCACATAACAGGATTTTTCTGTTTCCTCACCTGGGAGGCATATTTTATATAATTCCTTTAAAGTCAGCAATAGACACATATAAAAGTGCGCATGAAGTCAGTCTGCACTCGCCTCCTCAGGCCCTCCATTTTCCTACTACGTCTCTGTCAGTTCTTCCAAAAGTTTCTGTATATGCAGGTAGGTATGCGTGTGCACAAAGTTTGGTTTGCTCTTTGTACAGACAGTAGCTCACCACACACCCACGGTCCCCACCAGCTCTGGCAGGGCCCTGCGTCTCGCAGTGGCTGTGTCCCAGTGATCATCTCAATGGTTCCCTCCTGGTGAACACACATTTGCTTCTCATATGTGCTATACAGACACTGTTACAATGAAAAGTCTAGTAAGTGGCCATGTCCGAGATTTCTTACAAGTTAGAATTCTTGGGGCAAAGAAAATGTGGATTCTTTTTTTAATTGTGCATTTGTTTGGGGCTTTACTGGGTCTTCGTTGCTGTACCGGCTTTTTCTCTAGTTGTGGTAAGATGGGCTTCTCACTGCAGTGACTTCTCGTGTGACACACAGGCTTGAGGGCATGTGGGCTCAGTTGTGGCTCCAACTCTAAAGCACACATATGCTCAGTAGCTGTGGCTCCCAGACTCTAAAGCACATGCTCATCAGCTGTGGCACACGGGCTTAGCTGCCCCACGGCATGTGAGATCTACTCAGATCAGGGATTGAATCTGTGTCTCCTGCACTGGCAGGCGGATTCTTTACCACAGAGCCCCCGGGGAAGCCTAGATAATTTTTCAAATTGCCAGATTCCCTCAAGAGTTTATTCATATTCTTGCCTTCCCATCTGCCATGGGTGAGCTTGCCCGCTTACCCAGCTGGGGGAGTGAATTCTATCTTTGCCAAACTGATGGCTGAGATTCTCATAGTTCTAAAGGTTTGTTTCAAGTTTTCTGTGAAGAGTTCATATCTTGCCCACTTTCTACAGCATTGTTCCTCTTTTATTGATTTTTTTGGAACTTTTATTATGAATAAAATCGGCTACTTCTATGTGTTTTTTTCCCCTTTGCCCCCTACATTTTTTACTTCAAATGTTTTCTTCTAATAGCTTCGTGGCCTAATCCATCACAGTGAAAACTTACACCTGGCGTTTATTGTGGTACAAGGAGCGTTAGCACCTTCTACTTTCCCAGGGGGTTACCTGTTGTCCCACAGCCCATCCTGTCTGACGTGGGCCCAGCAACCTGCGTTTTGAGACGCCCCCAAGTGACTCGAATAAAGACCTGCCTGGCTTGCCTTCACCTTGGACCAGGAGCCCCTCCTAGTGGGGGCCTGTGTGGGGACTCCAGCACCGTGTCAGCATCTTATGAAGGCCTGAGCTGTCCACTTCAAACCAAGGTCTGTGTCTGCGAATGAGAGACAGTACTATCTTTAGTCTGCACTGCCACCTAGAACCTTCTAAGAGGGTCCCAGAGGTAGTGTTGACACCCATCCAGCTGTCTGAGCTCTCCATCCTCTTGCCAAACTCGCATGCTCATGCCCAGGTGTAGGGGCCAGGTGAGGTCATTTGGGCCAGCCCAGGCCATGTCACCATAGACTCCAAGTGGCTTCACCAAACCCTCAGGCGCCAGGTTCAGAGGCTGTGGTGTGGTTGTCATGGGACCTCTTGCGACTACTTCCGTCCCCACCAGCACTGGCTGGCTGGTCATACTACTTTACCTAAAGTGAGGGAAGAGCAGTTCCTAAGCCCTCAGTACAGCCTACTTTTTGAGGGGAAACCCTCTTTTCAATCCATAATCAGCACTTAGGAATAACAAGGTACAACTTCTGAAAGACTACCAAAACCTTGGTGTCTAGCTTGTACTTCCTGGCACTAATCTACACAGAACAATTTCTCTATCTTGAACTTTAGTGGGCAGATTCAGGACCCAGACAAGGATCTGCTCACAGGAAGTGGGGCAGACTGTTCACTTGAGTTCTTCTGCCTCTTCCGCCCAGACTTCGCCAGACCTACTTTCTCTGTGGCTCCTGAGAGGTCTCACTCAGTGGTCTGCCAACTAGAGCAGTGCTCTCAGGTCCAAGGACACCAGGAGTGGTGATGAGCCAAGGCCTAGTCTGGCTAAGCGGCCAGGAGGCAACAGGCGTCACAGCAGTGTGTCCAGGTGGAACTCAGGCCTGGGGGAAAGCGGCTTTTCAGAAACTACGAAGTCACTCCCCTCAACTCCTTGGTAAAGGTACTAATAGCATCAAAAGTACTTAATCCAGCCCCTGAGAGGCAAGACGCTACAGCCTCCCTGTCTGTGCCTGTGTGCTATTCTCCCCATGTCCTTCTAACAGAGCTGGCGAGATACTCGATGTCACCTGCAGGGACTGGGGCCGGTGAGAGACTTACTCAAGAGACTCTGGCTTTTACATGGCCTGCCCTCCTGTCCAGAGCTACGGCAGGGATTCACAATTCCCTCTTGGAAATCTAAATGCAAGCCTGCCACCCTTTTTCTGAGGTGAAGGGTAAAAGAGAATACAAAAGGCCAAGGTCAGATAAGAGCTGCAACTCTGTAACAAGCTAGTTTGTAACTGTACCTTTTCCTGTGTGTGAAGTCAAGGTGCAAATATGAGACTGGTCTCTGGAGGCAAGGCTCAGAGGGCCCTGTGTACCTCGCCTAGGCAGCTGCTGTGACAGGCAAAGACCACTTAGTTAACAAGGGGCTCTGGCGTACCAAGCTCAGTCAGCATCCAGGGTGGGGAACCACTAACAGCTGAGGCTGCCCAAGGTCTCGCCTGTCCTTTTCCTCCCCCTGCCATGGGGTTAGATGCCCTCACTACTCTTCGAGACGCCACATCAGACTTTCTCCAGGACTCAGACTTGAAATAAAAATGTCAAAACAGAAAAAAAGTATTCCACGGATTTTTAAAACATTAAGAACGTGTCAACTCCTCAGTCTTCTGGGGCAATTTTCTCAGCCTACAGGGAAAAAAACCATAAAATTCCCACCTATAACACAAGCTCAGGTGAGCCACCGGAAATGAACACACCATAAAAACTTCCCAATGCCAAGTTATGTCAAGATCCTTTATTCCTTTTTGTTAAAACCGGTCACAACACTAAGCTTCTGGCCCACCCTGCTGATACACAAGCCACAAACGCTTGCTCAGCAGTTGAAGCCTTTAGTAGCATGTTTGAAAAGTGAATAAAAATCCATATAAAACAAATATTCAAATAGTTTCCATAGGAACACAGATAAGTGTGACCCCATCTCCCAGTCTTCCACATTGGTGCACCTGTGCCAACCCTACTCACATAGACATCTCAGAACTAGCAGTAATTAAGTTAAATGGTCCCCCCCAAACCCTTAAATCAAGCTAACCTCGCAGTTAACAGCTACAAGAGTGGTATCTACACATTAATACGCGTGGAAGCGCAGGCTGCCGAGTGCCGCTTCATGCCGCTCTCCCGGGCACAGGACACAGGCAGGGGACTGACGTCCGGCTCCTCCACTCCGGGCGGGAAGTCCTGGGCCCGGATCTGCTGCATCAGTTGCCTGCAGGAGACAGGCGGCAGTCAGAAACCCTGAGTCACCGCTAACCAAGCGGCTCCACAGGGTGTGACACAGTAACTTATTCATGAGCCTATTTACATCTCTGGTTACTATGTCATCAGGAAGCAATTCAATGTAGTACTACAGCAAGCATTTCTTCAGAACCATCTTTTTGCTAAGAAGGAAACCACAAGTCACATGCACTAGTTAAAGTACTCTAGGTACAGAAATAGACTGACCAGCCTTTTCTAAATCAACTGTGCCTTAAAATTCTGCAACTATATACATCACTATTATTGGAGGAATTTTCCTTTCATTGTAATTATTCCAAAATTTCTAAAGCATATATTCTTAATATGGGGAGAAAAACAAAAATAATTATTATTTAATTCTAAGCAATTTCTTAATTCTATTGGACAAGAACAAGCATAATCAACCCTGGAAGGTACCTAATTCTTATCAGAACCAAACACACACTGTCACTAACCACGTTGGCCCTGACATCACATAGTAGATGGTGGGTCTCTGGAATCCATTGAAGGTAGAAGCAGCAGCAACAGTGTAAGCACCCATGTTCTCAAAGAGCATCCAATCGCCCACATGCATCTCAGGTAGGTTACAGCGCTCAACAATGCGGTCCAGGCCGTCACAGGTCGGTCCCCAGATGCTGGATGAATAATACTTCTCGTCTGGTTTGGGTCTCTACATTTGAGACAGAGAAACACACCTGCTTACACTTGTTCTGACCAGCCATCTTCCCACTGGTGTATACAACACATTCGGAAGGTACCTTCTGCAGAAGAGGCTTCACGTGCGCGTGGTCGTAAAGAATGCAGTTGAAGGAGCCATATACTCCATCGTTCACGTAATACATGAACGTCCGTTCACTAGACTCCTCTTCATCTAGAAAAGCAAATTTAAAAAAACAAAATGATTAGAAAAGCAGAAATAGTCTCAACTACCACTTAACCATTTTGGGTACGAACTTTCAGTATATATGTGCAATGACTCAATCTTGATACCTACCATCAGAGCCTGTCTGTTCCTTTAATACAAGTTTTTTGGCAATAATATTAACTGCGAGCGTGAAAGCTGATGCAACATAGTATCTGCCTGGCTCAGCTATGATTCTCACTCCAGAGTCGGATGGAAAATACTTGTCCAGTGCTGGGTTGATTACACTGGTGATCTACCAGAGACAGACAGAAAAGAGTAATTGGTCATCAAGGGGAACTCACATGGGGCAGCGCTTTGAAACACATCAAAAACACTGAGAGCTGCCATCAGCAGAGGTTTATCTTCAAACAGCAAAAGATAAACACCTCCCTGAAAACCAGTCTGCATATCCTGTGGTTTCATTTTGATTCCCCTCAAGACTTTTTACTCTTTAATAAGATGTTATGGTATGATTTTATTAAGCAATGGGACAAATTTATTACCAGTGCCTAAATATTTTTATCTAACATATAAATATATACTTACTAACAAGGTAAACTCTGTATTCTTCCTATTCACATAAATTTTAACAAAGTATGGATTTTATAAGTAAGTAGCATATAATGGCTTACCTTCAATGACTAAAAAACAACATTCTAAGTAAAGGAAGCACAAAATCTAGCAAATGATGTACTAAAGTCAGCAGGTTCTCTTAACTCCACAGTGACAGTCCTCAATTTTCCTAAGACTTTTGAAAATACTGTCTCATTTTATTTTAGAAAACTATTAAGATAATACAGGGCTTCCCTGGTGGCCCAGAGAATAAAGAATCTGCCTGCAACGCACAAGACCCAGGTTTGATCCCTGGCTTGAGATGATCCCCAGAGAAGGAACTGGCTACCCACTCCAGGGGGTCACAAAGAGTTGGACACAACTGAGAGACTAATTAACTAACATAATACAATTTTAAATAGCACAGAAATCATTCAAAATACCACACCAAGTCATTCAAAATACCACACCAAGACATTTACTTTCATGTTTGTACAGTCCCTTCTGATGATTAGTTGTGACATATAAGTTTTGAAATATTTCAAAAAGGAACCAACTAAGAGCTACAGACTGTAATTTTGTTATAAATTACCTCTTCAAATTTAAGCTTTACATCCTCAGATCCAGGAAAGCCACCACCAATATCAAGCAGATACATGTTGAAACCAACCTCAGCCTAGAGTCAAGAAAATTAAGTCCATCAGCCAGATTAAAAAGCCATGAAAAACGTATACAGCAGGTTAAGGTTAAATATGTAATATGAGATGAATTTTACGAAGGTCAATTCTAGAACTGGGACAAGTTGTTAATGCCATCCCTGCCCCCTTCCTCACACATGGGGCTCACAGATACTCACGCCCATGTCAAAGACACAGCGGGCATCAGAGATGGCCTGCACAAAGGTCTCAGGATCAGTACAGCCACTTCCCACGTGGAAGCTGGTGTCAAAAATAAAAACACAAAAAACACACTATTTCTTACTATTTCTGGAAATAACTATTCATGGTAGAAGACTTATAAAACTTGCATTGTCTAATACTTCATCTCCATCCCTGCCATCACCAAGATCTCACCTGACACCAATGACATCAATATCTAGCTCTTTCGCCCGTTCCAAAAGCAGCCTGCTGGTTTTGAGCGTGGCACCAAATTTGACACTAAGGCGACAGACTGCTTTGGAATCATCAGTGGCGATCCGCAAAACCAACCTAGAAGCAAGAAAAGTATATCAAATTTCCCACCGACACAAGATCACCTACAGCCGTGGTTAAAATAAGACTCCTTGGCTCTGATACCCTGTGGTCTGAGTCTAATTTGGTTTAACTCAGTACACAGATAATTTACTAGTATGGAAATCTAACAACTGGAAATTTGAGTTTGTTCACATTATACATGTCCCATATCTGATCCGCCCTCAAATGGAATAACTTACTTGGCCTTTGGATGTGCCCTGGCAACTTTCATCAGCTCAACTTCACTATCAAAAGTCATCATCTGGACTCCGTTATTGGCAGCATACTTAATCTGAGACACTTGTTTACATGGATTTGCATAGATAATCCTCTCTGGGGGCACCCCGAGACTCTGCACCAATTGTATTTCAGTCTGAAAAAGAGGTATTTACACATGTAGCTAATATATGGACAAGCTGGCCCATGTCCACTCTCTTTAGCATCCTCTGCTCAAGCAAAGCAATTCTGATCTTCCCTGCTGGGAGGGCCATTACAGACATCATTTGAGTTCTGCTGCTTTTGCTCACCTTGCTGGCACAGTCAAATCCTGTCCCAATGGCAGCAAGTGTCTTCACTATGGTTCTGCTATCATTGCATTTGACTGCATAAAAGGGGGTGACCCGAGGAAGAGCTTTCAACCATCTCAGATGTTTCTTCAGAATGTCTCCCAGGTCCGCAACATAGAAGGCATCCTTATCATCCTGCAGTAAGAGTGGTTACAGAAGACCCATCAGCAATTTAACAGATGTGACCAAGGCACAGCCTTCCCTTCACTTGCCCATCGTTCTCATGAACCCTAGTCAATCATGGACATGATAATCACAATTGTCACTGGAGGATCCACAGCCAATTAAATTCCCAATTCCCTAACAGGACATTTCCATAAGACCCCTCTGAAGTTTCCCATTCATCTGCCTAATATTCTCAAAGCTGCACTACCAGCATAGACTTCATATATACTTACAGAAGAAGAAACTTCATTAATTTTTTGGTCCAGAATGTCCTTGGCAGTAAAGCCTTCATCCAAGAAATGGCAGTCAAACTCTTCATTACTAAAGCTGTTCATGGTCTCTTGATGTCTTTTTGAGACACAACAAACTGCAAATAGGGCAGACAAATTTACTCAGAAGTTTTATTAATACTCAGTAACTCCTAAGATAAACTTGCAACAATCACAAATACTTACGTAGAAAATGTAAGAGATGGAATTTAAAGGGATTATGCCAACTTTTCACAAAGGCAATTCTCCAGGAATTCCAAGTCCACCGAAGATGCGTGTGCTCTCTGTACAGCAGTGGAAATGTTCGATAAACACACAATCTGCTGTCCACCTTCAGAACACATTAAATTGGAAGATCAGGTATTGACAGCACACACACACCCAAGAAGCAGGGCTACTAAAGCACCCTCCAGAGTGCTCATTCCCTAGGTTTGGAAATCCCATTATTTCTAGGTTTAAGTCCAATGGTTCTATAAATCTCAATGGAATGAGGACCTCACAGATTCAACACTAGAGTTTTTCAAACTCAACTTCCATATATAGTACTGTACTTAGTCACTCAGTCATGTCTGACTCTTTGTGACCCCATGGACTATAGCCTGCCAGGCTCCTCTGTCCATGGGATTCTCCAGGCAAGAATACTGGAGTGGGTTGCCATGCCCTTCTCCAGAGAATCTTCCCGACCCAGGAATGGAACCCAGGTCTTCCGCATTGCAGGCAGATTCTTCACCAGCTGAGCTACCAAGGAAGCCCATATATAGTTCTGTCCACCTCAAAAAAGGCACTCCAAACATTCCTGCTAAAATGCAGAATACAGGTTTCAGAAACTTTCCTGCACTCAGTCCACTGAGAGGGAAAAAGCTTCATGACAGCTTACTTTATTTCAGACCTGTTTCTCTTTAGAAGATTAAAACAGCATGATAGCAATTTTGCAAAGCTGCCATATAAACACCTTGCTATTTCCTACATTTGCTAAGTCTTATACAGAAGAACTTTTAGTGACCGACAGGCACTGTTATCAATTTACTGAGTGCTCTAAATTTTCCTGAGAAATGAGCTAATTTTCATGCTAGGCATGTGTTTTTTTTTAAAACATGCAATAAAAAAAAATCAATAGAATGTATTACAGCTGCTGTATCTAAATGGCAATCGATATTCTAAAACCAGCGCTGCCTACTAAACTACTTGGGATTCTGGGAATCCCAACTATCCTCACAGGCACTCTAACTTACATGATTGGCTATGAATGATAATCACCTGGGAGTTATTATCAACTATGAATTACAAAAATTAGCAAACAATGATTTCTGAATAAACAAAAATAAAGCTCATTTAACCATCAGAGCCACTGTCCTTGGCATTCTCGAAATGTGACATTGGTCAATGAGTTACCTTAAAGTTATTATTTTAACCTATTTAATCTCTGATAGGGAGGTCATCTTTTCCACTGTGCAACCCACTTCAGTGCCTGCAGCCTACTGGCAGAGGCCAGGCAATGGTTCGGGGCCGGGTTTGCTCTGGCATGGGACACTATGAGAGGCCCAGGGGGACGAGCCTGCCATAAATCCAAACCCATGCATGGGAGAACTTGCAAGACTTGATCTAATGTGACTTGCTGGCTTTGTCAACCTCCTAGCTTCCTAATTTGCCCTTAGGGGAAGGGAACAGACCGCCAGCACACACATTCTGTCTACAAAAGTTAACATTTAAATAGGGTCACCAGTGATAGACTGGGCCGTTTAGGGTTTTTAAAAAAAAAAAAAAAAAAAAAAAAAAAGACAACATTCAGGCTTAAATTTACAAGTGTGTATTTCTCTGAAACACATCACTATTAAGTATTTTGCTTCCTTGTATCTTTCAAAGCTTTTCTTCAGTAACTTTTGATACAGAGAAAGTTCACCCTAGAACACCTTTGGGTGTTTTTTTCTATATGGCTACGTTACTTAAACTGACATGGATTAGCAAAACATGGTCCTTCTCTGGTATGAAATTATTTTTTGCCAATTGGGAAACGTTAGACAGGTACCAACTCAAACCGCAACTGAAAATTTTACAAATCGATTAAATTTTAGGTTTGAATGAAATTAGCACATTTTGTCCTCCCTACTAGACACTCCTAAAAGGTTCTGCTCCCCACATCTTCCCTCGTTATTTCGGATTCTCAAACAGTCGGCCGTTTGGGGAAAATCTTGTGACTGGCTCCTACGTCTTAGTCGTTCGTCTGATCTTAATAATCTAAGGACTTTTCCTAAATCACCAAGTCAAAGATTCCATCAACATTTCTAAGTCCGGCCGAGCAGTATCAGTTACACACGGGTTATCTCAGCTCTAGCGATCTGAGTGGCTTTCTATATTGGGCCATTCGCTCTGTACACACAGCAGGGGGGGGGGGGACTGAAAAAAAAAAAAAAGGAAATTCCAGGGCAACACGGCGGAACGGCACGTGCACGGGAGGCCGGCACCCCGAGACTTGTGCCGGGCTCGCCTCCTGCCTCCTCCTGCACCTGCTGCCGGACCACCACATGGGTTTAAAAAAAATAGCGGCTGAAGGATCGATCTCCTCAAAGAGCTTCCGGCTCAGAAAACCCTCACTGACGTGGTTCAGAAAAGGTGAACCCTGGGCCGCCCCAGCGCCAGGCTGCCCTTGAGCCGGGAGGGGTCGGGTTCCGGCTCCACCCGGGACCCCCAAGGCCGACGGGCCGGGCTCTGCGACCACGTGTCCTCGCAGCTCCAGGGGCCCGCTATGCTCCGGCCTCCGGGACACGTGGCCGGCACCCCCCGCCCCTCACCCGCGCCAGCCCGCCCGCCCGCCGGCCTCCCTACCGCCCGGACGCGACCCCTCTTTTACCTCAGAGCGCAGGGGCGCGGCGGGCCAACCCCATGGAGACAACGCGCCGCCGCCGAGCGCTAAAGGACCCGCCGGCCGCCCCGCCGCCCCCGTCAGCCGCTCGCCCGGCCGCCCGCCGCCTCGCTCCCTCCCGCGGAGGACTGCCGGCCCGAGGTGGCGCCGGAGCGCTGGCAGAGGGGCGGCGGCGGCGGAGGCTGAGGGGGAACTGACAAAGCCCGGCGCGCCGCCGCGCCGCTACTTATAGCGCCGCGCGTGTCGTCATGGAGACACACCAGCTCAAACCAGCCGCGATCGGTTCCGTCCGGGCGTCCTCCCAGGGAGGGGGCGGGGCCAACTCGGGACGGGGAGAGGGAGGGGTGGGGGTCGCCGGCGGATCAACGTCAGCACCTCCCAGCCCCGCCCAACCCCGCCCCTCCCGGGCCCGCCGCCGGCCCACGCATGCGCACCAGCCGCGGGCTCCCCGGGGCTCCGCGCGCCTGGCTGGCCGCCTAAGGCGGGTAGCCGCTCGCACGCCAGCCGAAGGATTGCAAAACCTGCCTCTGAACGCCCGCCGGATGGCAGCCTGTGCGCCAAGCCAGCGCTCTCCTTCCACCTGGCATCAAATGCCGCGTGCCCTCGGGCAGAGAACGGAAATCGCTGGGCGCGAGCGGGCCACGTGGACCCCACCTGGCGGACCCCGGGCCCTTCTTTCTTTCTGCGGGGCGTCTGTATATGCCGGTGGGAGGACCTGGAGGTGATCCTGGAGCAGCTCCACCCCACGAAGAAGTGGGGCAGGAGGCAGAAGGGGCAGTGGTCAGCGGGCAAATTAAGAGGCACAGCTTTGGGCAGCTCTCGAGCCGCTGAGCGTATTGAACCGCGTCTGACATGTCCGGGTGTCTTCCTAGAAGGTAGCAGGCAGCCGAGGACATGCGAAGAGGCACGTTGCGCTTAAACCAGACTCGTCTAAGGGCGTTAGGGCAAGGGGTGGGAGGTAACAGGTCTGCAAGCCACCGGGCGATCCACTGTCCTTTGTATTGTTGTTCAGTCGCTCAATCGTTTCCGACTCTGCGACCCCAGGGATTGCAGCACGCCAGGCGTCCCTGTCCTTAACCATCTCCTCCTGGAGCTTGGTCAGACTCCTGCTGGTTGAGTCAGTGATGCCATCCAGCCATCTCATCCTCTGGCGTCCCCTTCTCCTGCCTTCAATCTTTCCCAGCATCGGGGTCTTTTTCTAATCAGTGGGCTCATCAAATCAGGTGGCCAAAGTATTGGAGCTTTATCCTCAGTCCTTCCAGTGAATATTCAGGATTTATTTCCTTTAGGATGGACTGGTTTGGTCTCCTTACAGTCCAAGGGACTCTCAAGAGTCTTCTCCAACACCACAGTTCGAAAGCATCAATTCTTCCGTGCTCAGCTTTCTTTATGGTCCAACTCCAACATCCATATATGACTACTGGGGAAACCATAGCTTTGACTATTCAGACCTTTGTTGGCAAAGTCATGTCTCCACTTTTTAATATGCTATCTAGGTTTGTCATAGCTTTTCTTCCAAGGAGCAAGCATCTTTTAATTTCATGGCTGCAGTCACCATCTGCAGTGATTTGGAGCCTAAGATAATAAAGTCTGTCAGGGTATTGGGTGGTGCTTATCAATGACTTCTCTGAGGGCAGCTGTGATTGGCTCGCTTTGGGAGAGTTACGTGAGTCCCAACACAACAACAGTGTCTACAGGAGGAATACATACGGCAAAAACTGGGAAACTGGGAGTCCCCAGGAGTGCAGCCAAGACCCTGGTGGGAGAACTGGCCTCTCCCAGATGCTGCCCACCCTCACCACCACTGCCGACCTTAGGGAGGCACGTGGGGCACTTTTTTCCCCTTGCATTTAAAATGTTCCTTCCCTTGTAGACAAAGTCCAACAGACACCATTATGTCCCAATGTAGGGTGTGACTGACCTGAGGGCTGCCGGTGGGAGTAAAAAGGTGTGAAACTAGCGCTAGCCACACAGTGAAGGGGACGAGCCTGGCAGAGCTCAGTGCTATAGTCTACCTTGGTCTCAATTTGCTGTGTGATCTTGGGTAAGTTACCTCCCTTCTCTGGGCCTCAGGAGAAAACGGGACTAGATGACCCAAGGATCTTCACTGCTACAAAAACCTCCTTTGTGAAGAGTACTAGTTTGATGAATGCAGAAGTGAATGAGTAACCTAGCTTTCCCTGGGCCATGCATGGCTTCCACAGAATCAAGAAGACAGACGACAGAAGAGGGTAAAGAGCAGCAAGTCCTCATATGTGAGGGGACATGACAGCTGCCTTTACTCTTGGTCACCCTGATCAATTTATTCTTTACACAGTCCTTGAGCAACCACTGAGTACCAGGTACCACTAGGGAGGCGGGGGGTGGGGGGGTGGATGGCAAGAGGAGTGCGGGGGGGTGCAGAGGTGGGGGTGTGTTACTCCACCCTAGCAAGTTTAATTCCTAGGAGGGATTGAGATTAACAATGCAATAAACAGTCCCATCTGAGAACATTACAGCCCCAGGCACTAAGTGGGACAGCTTCGATTTCGTGGTGAACACTCTGGGATTTGTCCCCGCTCTGTGAAGAAACATTTTGTTCCAGTGACACGCAGATTTTTTTCCCTCAAACTCCGGAAGTCTCCTGTGTCCAGTGCCAAGGCCAAGAGGGAGCATTGTCTGCTGCCCTGCTCTCCCAGGCCCATCAATCAACCAGTCCTTGTGGCGATCATTGTCCCCTGCTATTGGGCTTCCTTCCAGTGGGGGTAACCGGATGTCTCCGAGTGTGGGATCCTAGTGGGAGCCTCATGTGGAGGGAAGGCCAGCCAGCCCCCCTGCTCCCCCCCACTCCCCACCCCCGTCCTGCCAGCAGCTTGCTGTTCTGTGACCTTGGCCATCTCCTTGACCCTGTATGAGCCTCTCTGTCTCCAGCCATCAAGGGTCTGGCCCTGGTCTAGGGTCTCTTTCAGCTCAGTCCTGTGATTGTATTTTAGAATTAGAAGTATTCACTAGAACAAAAAGGCGAATTCTCAGTTCAGGAAGCCAGGTGGTCTGTCTCTCTGCCACTCACACGTGCCACTCCTGCACAGGTCACCCCCACCCACGGCCTCTCTTGCCAGCCCACCTCTAACATACAAACTGCATGTATGTTGCACTCTCCTCTGGGGAGGCCTGGCCATGCCCAGATGACCCATCTTGACCCAGATGGGGAAACAGAAGCAAGGGAAGGAGGAGGTGCTGGTTCCCTGAGGGCTGGCCCTGGGGCTGCAGGCAGACTCTTGACTTTGGCCTTAGGCCTGGGAGTCAGCAGGCCTGAGTCATTAAACCCAGTTACTAATCTGGATCTGAGAAGATAAACCTACAGTGACTAAACCTGGTCTTGTTCAAATGCATGGCATTCTTGTATTTCTGCATAAATTCCATAGACTTTATCTTCTCCCTTACAATTTTTTTTTTCCTTAAAGAAAAGCAGCATATCCTTGCAAACTATGAAGTTACCCTTACATGGAGATAAGGTTTTTGTGTTTGGTGCAGAGGCAGTAACTTAGAGAAGGAAGCAAAAACATCCGAATGCATGTGGGACATGCCAATAAGATCGGTGCCCTTGGTCATCCCACCTCAGTTCTGGGAGCAACTCCAATTATTTTAGCTGCCTTCAGCACCTAGCTCATCACGAAACCCTGAGCATCACTTCTGCTCTCTGGATCTCAAGGCCTTTCGGTAAAATGTTCTTTAGCTGGACTGGACTGGATCAAAGCTCTGATGTCCTAAGAATCTCTGACGTATTTTACAAAGAACTCTGTATAAATCTGCTGACCATGTTTTCTAATACCAAAAGTGAAGACGTGTCCTCCACAGAAGGTGTTTTTTCTTAAGTTATTTATCTCAAAGGACTAATAAAGGTACATGATGATTACAAGTGCATGGAGTCACCTTTACTGAACAGGAGTAACATCAAAGATGACGGTCAGCAAGAATTTACGTATCCGTGTCCTCAATATTGAACAATCAACGTCGAGAACTTTTCGGAAAACGGGTTTATATCCGGTCCACGTGTCCGTGGTCATATTCCACACCAAGTTTCTTCCCAGGAGTGTAGTAAGAGTTGACTGTGGAGTGAGGTTCATGACATCCGGCCACAGGAGGATGTGGGGACCTGTCCTGCCAGGGTGCCACTAACTCAGGGAAATGGCACTCAATCACGGCACACAGCTTGTCACGTGTGGATGTTTGACCAAAAATAGAGCTCGGAAGTTCATCACTCACTAACCCTCCAGCCCTGCCCTTGAATTGTTTTAGGTGTTTCCAAAAGTCCAATCCACCCTCCGAGGCGGAAAGTGTATGTCTTTGCCAATTTCCAAATGATGTGCCTGGGGCAGCCGGGAGCTTCCGGGGAGGCCCTCCTCGCTCTGAACCACACAGGCGTCATCGGAGAAATGGAGCATCCCCAAAAATACCTGTCAGAAGCCAAAGACACCAGTGGAAACCCCAGGACATTTGTGTTACAAAGCCTTGTTGCATCACCGCCCCACCCAGCCTCCACCCTGGTGTGGCTCCCTGGGAGGTGCTGGAACAAGGGCCACCTGGCAGGAAGTGGGTCAGGGCCTCCGGGAGCCCAGCAGGGCCCTGCGGCTGGTCAGTGGCCACACAGTACATTGAAGGGAAGAGGTGGCCTTTGTCCAGGGGTTGAAGCAAGCACTCACTTGCCTGGCGCATTGATTGTAGCGATGCTTTGCTTCCCCTCGCCTGCCTTTTCAGTGGACAGAAGTCAGAGTCCGAGGAAGTGTGTGCTTGGCCAGCTTCGGACACTCCACCTACCTCAGATGTGGTTTCACAGCAGGACAGGTTTCAGATCTGACCAGCCATTTGTTTGAAATCCTTCACTGGTGGCCCTTGGTCCACAGGGTAAAGGCCTAACCCCTTAGGCTGGCACCCAGGACCCTCTGACTCTGCCCTCCTCACCTCCCCAGGCTTACCCACCTCCTGCTGTCCCAAGCCTGACATCCCAGCCCAGATCACACTGGACAGGCTCCTTGGGTCTCCCACTCCCACTCCCTTTGAAGTCAGGACCGCGATTTACTTCTTTGCTTAGGTATCTAGCCCAGGACCTGGTACACAAAAGTCTGTTGCTGATGTTAATTTGAAACTAGGGCCATCCTGAGAAATCTGTGGTGTGCATCCGCTGCATGACTGCAAACTGGTGGGAGTTTCTGAAAGTCAAGGGATAAAAGATTCAGAATGTTTTCCTTTGGTCATCTGTTCGTTTATTCAATACACATTCATATTGTGCCTGCTACGTGCAAGTGAGGTGCTAGGTGAGGGCAGACCCCCACCTCTGGATGCAGCTGTGGGCTGGCTTCTTGGGGACCAGCAGGGAACTGATGGGTGCCCAATGAAACCTGACCTTCTCCCCAATGCTTAAACAAAACTGATTCCTTTTATTTTTTCTTAAGCTCCTGGTGATTGCATCTGACCTGACATGCCGCAGCATCTCTGCTAGGTTTGCCATGGCCCCATTTTTGCTGGAGCCGCACCCTGATGGGGCCCCACCTGTGGGAATCCCCAGAGTCTACAAGACTTCTTCCTCCCATGGCAGGGAACAGCACGCGGAAGGCGCTTGCACAACCTAAACCATCTGGGAGGTGTGTGCTCTCTTCCCAGGAGCGGGGTGAGCATCACTTTCCTGCCGAGTCAGAACCTGCTGGCTGTCAGAACCCAGCCAGCAGGGTCATGCCGGCCTGAGCCCCGGGGGGGGCCTGGACACAAGACAGCCACGGGATCCCAAGGAGGGGCTGCAGGAACACCGAAAGAGGAGGCTCATCGCCTCCCTTCAGACAGCCTGCGGGCCCTTGTTCTAGGCTAGGCCCCTCCTGCCGCTGCGGGGAAGATGAGCAAAGGAGGCCCCTGCCCTCAAGGCACTGACAGTCCAGAGGGGAGACTCATCCCAGGGTTTCTGCTCCGCACGTCTGGTCGCTGGGACAGTGGTCACCAAGGGCAAACACCGTGGAGCCCAAGGGCAGAGGGGTGAGCTCCAGCTGGGTGCTAGGAAGAGCTCAGGGAGACCTCTGGGCCTGGGGAGGCTCGTCCAGGGCTGAGGTGGGCCACGGAGGTGCCCAGGGCACACAGGACTGGAACAGGACCTGGGGGTAACACCACGGTCCCCACCTCACTTGAAGAGAGGACCGAGGAGTATGATGTGCAGGGGTCACTCTAGGGGTATCATCCGACCCCCAGGGGCTATTGCCTCACTGAGCGGACAGTCTGGCTCTGGCCCCAACCTGCCTTTTCCCATCAGCCTTGCCAGATCCTCACTGACAACAGGACCCAGTGATCTGACAACTTTTTCATTTATCGGCCGTACCGAGAGACTTTGGCCAGTACTTTGGCCACCTCATGCGAAGAGTTGACTCACTGGAAAAGACTCTGATGATGGGAGGGATTGGGGGCAGGAAGAGAAGGGGACGACTGAGGATGAGATGGCTGGATGGCATCACTGACTCGATGGACGTGAATCTGAGTGAACGGGAGTTGGTGATGGACAGGGAGGCCTGGCGTGCTGCGATTCATGGGGTCGCAAAGAGTCGGACATGACTGAGCGACTGAACTGAACCAAGAGACTTGTGGGATTTTTAACTCCCTGACCAGGAATTGAACCCAGGCCCTAGGCAGTGAAAGCGTCGAGTCCTAACCCCTAGACCATCAGGGAAGTCTCAGGACCCCGTGGTCTTAGAAGGCAAGGAGGGCCAGCAGATACAAGTACAAAGCCTCCCCCCCTCAGCATGCCCTGTATCACTGAGGCCAGAGCAGGCAAGGCAGTTCAGCAGAGGGAATTGAACTGGGACGGGAGCTAGCTCCAGAGATAACTGGGTATCTGACAACTGCAGGAACCACCACCACCCACAGGGCTGGGTGAGCGAGGGCCACCTGCAGGGGACCTGGGGGCTGTCCAGTGGGGACCTGAGGGGCTGAAACAAAGAGGATGCTGCCTGAAGCAGAGAGACAGGAGGGCAAAGATCAGCTCCTGCCATCCTGAACCTGTCAGCCAGAAAGCTGGCAGGCATGATTTCCCGGGGTAGGCCCCCATCTCCACTCACAAGACACAGACCATGGCCTGGTGGGGTAGGGAATGGGTCTGAGATCCAGCAAGCCAAGGAGAGGCCCAGTTCCCTTTCCAAAGGCTTCTCAGAACCTTCCTGCCCGCTCGGGAGGTCACTTCCCAAGAAGGGTCTGAAGGGCACAGTGTGAAGTTATAGGCTGGTTTAGGCAACAGGGAGGATTAATCATCTGCTCTAAGGAGAAGGCTCAAGGAAGGGAGCTTCCAGTATCATTCACTCAAAACCTTGAGGGCAACGCTAGAGACCAGACCTTTCCAGCGTTCTCATTTCTGTGCCCTGAGTGTGGGCTCAGCTCCCCTCATGGTTCCAAGATGGCCCCAACTCTTAGCACCAGGTACAGAGAAGATGAAGTTTGGTGGAAAGTGGGAAAGGACATCTCTACCTCTTATCTAACAGATCATTTCCCTCAGGACACTTCTGTTCTTGTCTCTCTGCTTCTCCATCCCTGGAAAGGAGAATAGGGCCTCCAGGGCTGACGATAAACTGATGGCAATTCACTCCCTAGCCCTGAGTGTGGCCTCAGGCCTCCCATGAAGAGCATGATACCTAGATGCTATCTGTTAGGCTTTAAATTGTATCTCCCCCTCCCACACACACCCCTAATTCTCCCAGGTGGCGCTAGTGGTGAAAACTGGCCTGCCAATGCAGAGGAGATGCAGGTTCAATCCCTGAGTCAGGAAGATCCCCTGGAGAAAGGCATGGCAACCCACTTCAGTATTCTTTTTTTTTTTAATTAATTTATTTTAATTGAAGGCGAATTACTTTACAATATTGTAGTGGTTTTGCCATACATTGACATGAATCAGCCATGGGTGTACATGTGTTCCCTATCCTGAATCCCCCATCCCACCCTGCCCCATCTTATCCCTCTGGGTCATCCCAGCGCACCAGCCCTGTGCACCCTCCATGCATCGAACCTGGACTGGCAATCTGTTTCACATATGATAATATACATGTTTCAATGCTATTCTCTCATATTCTCTCAAATCATCCCACCCTTGCCCAATCCCACAGAGTCCAAAAGACTGTTCTATACATCTTTGTCTCTTTTGCTATCTCACATATAGGGTCATAGTTACCATCTTTCTATATTCTATACATATGCGTTAATATACTGTATTGGTGTTTTTCTTTCTGGCTTACTTCACTCTGTATAATCAGCTCCAGTCTCATCCACCTCATTAGAACTGATTCAAATGTATTCTTTTTAATGGCTGAGTAATACTCCATTGTATATATGTACCACAGCTTTCTTATCCATTCATCTGCTGATGGACATCTAGGTTGCTTCCATGTCCTGGCTATTATAAATAGTGCTGCGATGAACACTGGGGTACAGGTGTCTCTTTCAATTCTGGTTTCCTCGGTGTGTATGCCCAGCAGTGGGATTGCTGGGTCATAAAGCAGTCCTATTTCCAGTTTTTTTAAGGAATCTCCACACTGCTCTCCATAGTGGCTCTACTAGTTTGCATTCCCACCAACAGTGTAAGAGGGTTCCCTTTTCTCCACACCCTCTCCAGCATTTATTGCTTGTAGACTTTTGGATCACAGCCATTCTGACTGGTGTGAAATGGTACCTCACTGTGGTCTTGATTTGCATTTGTCTGATAATGGGTGATGTTGAGCATCTTTTCATGTGTTTGTTAGCCATCTGTACGTCTTCTTTGGAGAAATGTCTGTTTAGTTCTTTGGCCCATTTTTGATTGGGTCATTTATTTTTCTGGAATTGAGCTTCAGGAGTTGCTTGTATATTTTTGAGATTAATTCTTTGTTAGTTGCTTCATTTGCTACTATTTTCTCCCATTCTAAAGGCTGTCTTTTCACCTTGCTTATAGTTTCCTTCGTTGTGCAAAAGATTTTAAGTTTAATTAGGTCCCATTTGTTTATTTTTACCTTTATTTCCATTACTCTGGGCCACTCCCGTATTCTTGCCTGGAGAATCCCATGGACAGAGGAGCCTGATGGACTACAGTCCATGGGGTCATGAAGAGTCGGACATGACTGAAGTTGCTGAGCACACAGCACCCAATCCATCGTTCAGATCCTCAGCCCAGTACCATGGAATGGGACCTTATTTGAAGACAGGGTTTTCACAGTCAAGTCAAAGGAGGTCATCAAGATGGACCCTCATCCCACACGACTGGGGGTCCTTATAAAAGGGAAATTTGACCACAGATGAAGAAGGAAACAGACAGAGCTGGACCCCATCTTAGGCCAGGCTGCGAACATTAGGCTACACACATGGTCACCCTCCCAGTGGACTTGGAACTTTGTGCCCGGTGTCTATAGAAGTGGCATACCAATGGTAAACCAAACCCCCCGGATAAAAGAGCCTTGGGACTTGTACTTGGACTCTCTGTTGCCTAAAAGAATATGCTAATTATCTCTGTAACAGAACAAAGTCGTAAATTCCATTATGTTTATCTGGATATGACCACAGTCCTATTGATAAACGTCCACTGTTTATCTAGTCTTATGACATATGAATCATGGGTTAACTTTGATCGTATCTCTCTTTTACCTTGTCCAGACTAGTTTCAAGGAATTTGGGGAGGTGGGTTTGCGCAAGTACACTTAGGGTATATAAGGTTTTCACAAAAACTGGTCTGGGTCCTTGGCTAAGAGGAGACTCTGCCTTGGGCCCGCCGGTGTAATAAACTGCACACCACTATCTGCATCGTCCTTCTGAGTGAGTTTGTTTCCCGGAACGCATGGCTACAACACAGAGAAAAACAAGCACAGAGGAAAGTGGAGCTGAAGACCCAGGGAAACCAGGGATCAAAACGATGCTTCCACGTGCCAGGAAACACCAAAGATTGCTAGAAATCCCTTGGAAGCTAGGGGAGATGCCCTCCCTGGAAGATTCCACCTCACAACCCTCAGAAGGAATGAACTTTGCTAACACATTGATCTTGGGCTTCCAGCCTCCAGAGTTGTGCGAAAATACGATTCTGTTGTTTCAGCCCCCAGTCTGTATAACTTGGTTACATCAGTCTGAGAAAACAAATTTGCTGTTGTTGTTTAGTGGCTCAATCATGTCTGACTTTTTTGCAACTCCACGGACTGTAGTCCACCAGGCTCCTCTGTCCGTAAGATTCTCCAGGCAAGAATACTGGGGTGGGTTGCCATTTTCTCCTCCAGGGGATCTGCCCCACCCAGGGGTCCAACCTGGATCTCCTTCATTGCAGACAGATTCTTTACCTGTAAGTCACCTGGGAAGACCAGGAAACAAATACATTATCATTAAACTGTCTCCATGACTCTGTCTCCAGCAACTGAACCCCTCAGGACCTGCTTCCCTGGAAGAACCTTCTCTCCCTTCCTCAGCAGACTGCCCCACCTGTATTCCTTGCCCTGCTGGGCCACTCCCCTCACAGCTGGGCTTCCCTCCCGCCCTCCTGACCTGTCCCCTGGTCTCCATTCTGTTGACTTTTCTGGATGCTGGAGCGTGGGAGGGCAGAAAAGCAAAGCAGGCCCCACCTTCCTGGAGGAAGGGTAAAGGGTAGATATTGAGATGAGACAAGACCAAAAGGATTCAGTGAATCAAGAAGGAACTTCCTTTATTAAAAAAAAATAATGTCAGCTCTGGAATTTCAAGGTCTGAATAATCATTTTCACCAACAGTCCAGGGAGCTAGCTTCTGCATGGTGGTTGGTAGAAAGAAGCTTTCAGAACTCAGCAGCTGCCATATACGTCACAGGCCTCTTCTTATCTGCTGCCCCTCCCAGAGCTGCACCCCAAAATCCTCTCTGAGTTGGGACTGCCTAACAGGCCTATGGTAGGCTGGGAGCTGGAGGAGTCCCTGGAAGGGCCCAGCTGAGGGCTGACGGAGCTGGGAGAGTCAGGAGCAGCTGGGCAGGACTCAGGGGTGGCGAGAAGAGAGGTGAACTGGAATTTACAAGGATAGCTGCAACCTTCATCAAGGAGTGAAGTGGAATCTAGACAGGCGTGTGACTTGTTCAAACCCAGAAAGTGTGGGGAAGATGGTGACGCTTCAGCCTTGCTGGCTGGGAGGCTCACCTTTGGAAACCTCTCCCTGTAAGGGCTACCCTGAGGCCATCAGGAGGGGAGACACCGCAGGCCACATGGAGAGCCTGTGTGCAGGTCCTGAGCTCCCGAAGGCTGTGAGTGTGGACACTCGCAAATAACACCTAGCCCCAAGCCAGGGAGTCTCTCTCAGCCATCAAACCCTCCCAGCTGAGGCCCCGCCCGGTATCACAGAGCAGAGATAAACCCAGCACCACTGTTCCTGACAAACTGAATCAGTGCACATAATAGATGGAAGTTTTACCCACTCAAGTGTAGGATATTTGTTATGTAGCCACACAAAACTCAAAGAAACACCTGTAATATTCTGGCCAAAAAATTTTTAGCCAGGCCCTCGCACTCCAGCAAGAAGCAGTCTCTGCAAGAACTCAGCCTTGGAGTTAAATCTGTCCCAGTAGAGTAGCTGGGCTTCTCTGGTGGCCCAGATGGTAAAGAACCCACCTGCCAATGCAGGATAAATAAGCAGACACAGTTTTGATCCCTGGGTCTAGAGGATCCCCGGAGGAGGAAATGGCAACCCACTCCAGAATTCTTGCCTGGAGAATCCCATGGGCAGAGGAGCCTGGTGGGCTACTGTCCATGGGGTCGGAAAGAGTTGGACACGACTGAGCGACTTAACACACAGACACACACACACACAGTAGTAGGGAGAACAGGCTCTGAACACAGAGGGCCTGGGTCTGAACCCCAGTCCTCAGTGGGTCTCAGTTTCCTTGGCTCTGAAAGGAGAAGATAGAGAAGCCACCTCACAAGGTCCTTGTGGGGATTAAATGAGGTCATGTAGTGTCTGTAGCACCAATGTTGTACCTTTTGGACTTGACCCCGAAACAGAAAAGCTTGTCATACCCCCTCCTTGATACAAGATTGTTTTCTGTTGTAACTTATGTAAAACAAAAACAAAACAACAGCAAAAAAAAAACACAAAAAACAAAAAAAAACCAGCAGTAATTATTATTTTCTTGATTTTTTTCTTTGGGTTTTAAAAAAAATCTAATTTAAAGACCAAACTTCAGTTCTAAAGACATTATTCCAATTAAGTTAAGCATTTCACATGCAAACTAAATTTGTACCTACTCAACAAAAAGATGGTATCTTGCAGTTTGCATTTTTGCTGTTTAGATTTTCAGCACCCAAACTACAAGTGGAATTACAGAATTGCAACAGTTCAAGCTGTGTTTTGTGCCTTCACAACCTCTGTAAGATCCACGTGTTTGAGATGACCAGGGCTGAAGCCAGAAAATCCTAGGTCAGCCCACTGAAGCATCACCCCCCACTAGCAATACTCAGAATGAACCCAGGTGGCCTGGTCCATGGGAATCAGGTCCAGCCTGGACCTGGGAGTTCTGGGGATTAATTTAGGTGCAAAACACGACCCTCATGAAAGGGTGAGTAATGAAAGGGTGAGGTTTCCATCTTTGTTACTGAAACTCACAACCACAGCAATTGTTTTGAACAAAGGAATTGTTTTCAGTAAGGAGCATTTTATCAGTGACATTGTTTACAACTAGTGGGCACAATGATAATAATATGCAGAGCAGCTTTTGGGTCAGTTTTATTATTGCTTTGAAACTTATCTACAAGCTATGTGGGTCCTCATTGCCTGCACCTGGGCTCCACTGCCCCTCCCTAGAACCACAGCACCCTGTCAGCATCAACGCTGCTCTCATCAGAGCCAGTCTCGGGTTCACAGGTCCTTCCACCCTGTGTCTGAGCATCTAACGATTTTTTCTTTCTTTCTTTTTTTTTTTTTGGCTGTGCAATACAGCTTGCAGGAACTTAGTTCCCTGACCAGGGATCGAACCAGTGTCCCCTGGGGCAGCAGTGCAGCGTCTTAACAGCTGGACCACCAAGGAAGTCCCATTGAGGGTGTTCTAATTGATCTCATATGAAATTGTACCAGTTGTTGTTCAGTCGCTGTCATGTCTGACTCTTTTTGACCCCATTGACAGCAGCACACCAGGCTTCCCTGCCCTTCACTATCTCCCAGAGTTTGCTCAAGTTCACGTCCATTGCTTTGGTGATGCCATCCAACTCTCTCATCCTCTGTCACCCCCTTCTCCTTTTGCCGTCAGCCTTTCCCAGCATCAGGGTCTTTTCCAGTGAGTCGGCTTTTCACATCATGTGGCCAGATTATTGGAGCTTCAGCTGCTCTCCTTTAGGATTGATTGGTTTGATCTTCTTTCAGTCCAAGGGACTCTCAAGAGTCTTCTCCAGCACCACAATTTTAATTTTTTGGTGCTCAGCCTTCTTTATGGTTCAACTCTCACATCCGTACATGACTACTAGAAAAACCATAGCTTTGACTATATGGACCTTTGTTGGCAAAGTAATGTCTCTGTTTTTTAGTATGCTGTCCAGGTTGGTTAAGGCTTTTCTTCCAAGGAGCAACTGTCTTTTAATTTTATGGCAGCAGTCACCATCTGGAGTGATTTTGGAACCCAAGAAAATAGAGTCTCTCACTGTTTTCATCAGAGAAAGCAATGGCACCCCACTCCAGTACTCTTGCCTGGAAAATCCCATGGACGGAGGAGCCTGGTAGGCTGCAGTCCATGGGGTCGGTAAGAGTCGGACACGACTAAGCGACTTCACTTTCACTTTTCACTTTAATGCATTGGAGAAGGAAATGGCAACCCATTCCAGTGTTCTTGCCTGGAGAATCCCAGGGACGAGGAAGCCTGGTGGGCTGCCGTCTATGGGGTCGCACAGAGTCGGACACGACTGAAGTGACTTAGCAGCAGCAGCAGCACTGTTTTTATTGTTTCTCCATCTACTTGCCATGAAGTGATGCGAGTGGACGCCATGATCTTAGTTTTTTGAATATTTTGAGTTTTAGGCCAGCTTTTTCACTCTCCTCTTTCAGCTTCATCAAGAGGCTCTTTAGTTCCTCTTTGCTTTCTGCCATTAGGGTGGTGTCATCTGCATATATAAGGTTATTCATATTTCTCTCGGCAATCTTGATTCCAGCTTGTGATTCATCCAGCCTGGCACTTCATGTGATTTAATCTGCATATAAGTTAAAGAATCACGGTGACAATATACAACCTTGATGTACTGCTTTCCCAATTTTGAACCAGTCTATTGTCCCATGTCTGATTCTAACTGTTGCTTCTTGATCAGCTTACAGGTTTTTCAGGAGGTGGGAAAGGTGGTCTGGTATTTCCATCTCTTTAAGAATTTTCCACAGTTCTTTGTGATCCACATAGTCAAAGACTTTAGTCAATGAAGCAGAAGTAGATGTTTTTCTGGAATTTTCTTGCTTTTTTGATGATCCGATGGATGTTGGCAATTTGATCTCTGGTTCCTCTCCTTTTCTAAACACAGCTTGTACATCTGGAAGTTCTTGGTTTAAGTGCTATTGAAGAGGGGCAGCCATTCTTTCCTCCTTCTTCAGCGGTCCTAGAGCACGTGGGCCTCGCACAGTCTTGGAGTAAATCTACCCTCAGGCTCAACCGGTCAGATATAGGAGAGATACCTGAGCCAGACCTGCGGGGCCAGATTCCAGGGGTCAAATAGCCTGGGCCTGGACTGCTGAGGTGAGTGCTGGCATCCTGGAGGCAAAAGGCCCGGGAACCCACCAGCCAGGATCAGCTTACAGCAGGCAGCTAAGGGAGCCATTTAGGGTAGACATGTGGAGAACAAGCCCATGGCCTGTGGCCAAGAGAACAGGAAAAAGTGAATGCAGGGGGGCAGCTACCCCAAGCCTGCAAGGGGTCACTTGCAGCCCCGCCAGGGCAGTCCTGACCCCCTCAGATGTCATGAAGTTTCCTCAGCTCCTTAGAAGAAATCTCCTTTTGCTTAACCTAGGTCACTTTGGTTCCTTGAGAGCACACATGCCCTCAGAATAAATGGGAACATTTTTCTGAAAGAATATGATTTAATTTATAATAATCTCCTCACAATTGGATTTCTAGGACTGAAAGGACATGCAAAGTGAAAAACAAGAGATGCCTATGACTCCTTTGTATCTCTTGTGAGTCCCCCCATTAAGTGAGGTTCATTCTGGAACTTGTTCCAGGCAGAACTGATTTGACACCAGAGAATAACGTGCGCAGTCCCCAGGTCTAGATTTTCTCACTGCATCTACACTTGCAGGCTCGCTCTATGGCTCAGGCCTTTCTGACGGGTTCCCTGGGTCTGTTCTAAATACTCTTTACACCCACTCCTGCCAGTGGTGCTCCCCCTCTAGGCCAATGCCATCGGATTCTCAACCCTGTAGTGTTCTCTATTTTTGCTGTTCAGTATGGCACCTACTGGGCCTCCCTGGTAGGTCAGCTAGTAAAAAATCCGCCTGCAATGTAGGAGACCCCGGTTCGATTTCTTGGTTGGGAAGATCCCCTGGAGGAGGACATGGCAACCCACTCCAGTATTCTCGTCTGGAGAATCAGCAGGGACAGAGGAGCCTGGTGGGCTGCAGTTCATAGGGTCACAAAGAGTCAGACATAACTAAGCACAGCACAGCACATGGCAACTACGGATATGCCCACTGGACACTTGGAATGTGAGTAGAGTGATTGAGAAACTGAATTTGTAATTACATTTAATATTGGTTAGTTTAAATAGCCATGCCTGGCTGGTGGTCACCATGTTAGATGCTGCAGTTTTAGGTCAAAGCTAGAAATGTTGATATTAGATATGCAAATAGTGACACACACCCCACAGCATTTGCATTGTGAAGACCACCTGCCCTTGCTGGGAGCGTAGTCCCCTGTCGACTTGGCCTTTAAGAGCTGTGCCCTCGAGGCAGGACTCTGGCCTGGGACAGGATATTCACTGGACGGTCTGTTAACTCAGCAACTTCAGAAGCAAGTGGGAGCAGCTCCCAAAGCCACAGGCTGTACCCTCTCAGCTCTGACCTCCCTTTGGAAGAAAGCACCCCTCTGAGGTGTCATCATTGTCAGACTCGGAGAGCCTCCCCATGACGTCATCTTAACTTTAAAACCATTTTTTCCTGCTGCTGGACAAAGGCAGTTCTTCCTGTCGTAAAACCAAACCCCTTATTACTCGAAATGGACTCACAGTTAAGCATCACTTTTGTGAACGAAGGATCCAGAAAGATGCTGAGCTGCAGATTTGAAACACAGGGGAAGTGAACGCGACACCGTCACACCTCTGTGAAGTCACAGGTGGACAACTCCCAGTGACATCATTGAGTGCAGCTCACAGAGCGGGCTTGTGGCCTGGCCTGCTGACCGCTGTGGGAGACAGCTCCCGACCGCTTAATTGCACGTGTGCACTGGAGCCTGGGGAGTGACAATTATTGTGTCCTGACCTGCACCCTGCCAAGATAGCAGGCAGCGGGCATCCGGAGGCCTGGTTTCTAGCCCTGGCTCTTCCTTGTTCTGTTGTTTCCCTGTTCTTTTTTTTTGGCCATGCCATATGGCATGCAGAATCTTAGTTCCCTAACCAGGGATTGAACCTGTGCCCCTGCAGTGGAAGTGTAGTGTCCTAACCTCTGTTCTGCCAGGGAATTCGGTCGTTTCCCTGTTTTTTCTTTTTCTTTCTTTCTGACTGGGCTGGGTCTTCGTTGCAGCTCACAGGCTCTCTCTAGTTGGAGCTTAGTTGCTTAGCTGCTTTGCCACATGTGGGATCTTAGTTTCCCGACCGAGGATCAAACCCACGTCCCCTGCATGAGCAGGCAGATTCTCAACCACTGGACCACCAGTGAAGTCCCTTGCCTCCCTGTTCTGAACCTCACTATTTTCCCATCTATAAAATGAGAGGGCTGATGATACAGAGCATTCAGTGTCCTTACGATGCTGACTATCTCCATGTTCTTAGTGAAGCAAAGGGAAAGGAAAGACTTACCCAGTGAGTGAGTAGCCAAGTTGGGCAGAAGCTCCACGCTTGTGCACAAGCAGAACTGTCCTTAGGGCATTATGTAAACGCCAGCTTCGTGACCCACCTTCACTGAGAGGTAGACCAGTGACTGGTTAGCTAGTCAGCAGCAGTCTCATGCAAAACAGCTCTTTCTCCTCTAAGAAGAGCTTGGGTTTTGAGGTAGAACATCTGTTCAGGTCCCAAGATCTGAACTGTTTTCTGTTGAACAATTGCAATTTTTCTAGGCCTCAGTTTCTTCATGTGTAAAACAGGGAAATACTATCTACCTTCCAGGGCTGTCATTTCTTTGTATACTTCATTTTTGCCTTTCACTCATGGTGGTGCTAGTGGTCAAGGACCCACCTGCCAGCGCAGGAGACATAGGAGATACTGGCTTGATCCTTGGGTCAGGAAGATCCCCTGGAGGAGGGCATGGCAGCCCACTCCAGTATTCTTGCCTGGAGAATCCCATGGACAGAGGAGCCTGGTAGTCCATGGGGTCGCAAAGAGGCAGACATGACTGAAGTGACTAAGCAGGCATGCACATATAAAATAACAACCATATGAGTGCTAGTTGGAGTAGCTATTCAGATGCTAAGGCCATACCAGTTGTTTATATGTTGAAATAAATCCTTAGCCCTGAGCCCTCTGACTGTTGCTCCCGCCCCACCTTGGGACCCTTCCTCCCTCCTAGTCTACCTGCAGGATTCAGCAAAGATAGAGCTGCTACCCATTTCTCAGGGGGCCTGTGAGACCCTTCTTACATCTTGTTGGCCAGGGTCTGTGTGGTACCAGTTTATTTGAATGAATGTGTCAGCTGCTCAGTCATGTCCAATTCTTTGTGACGCCATGGACTGTAGCCCTCCAGGCTCCTCTGTCCACAGAATTATCCAGGCAAGCGTTCTGGAGTGGGTTGTCATCTCCTTCAGGGAATCTTCCTGACCCAGGGATCGAACCCAGTTCTCCTGCATTGTGGGCAGATTCTTTACCGTCTAAACCACCAGATAGACTTGATTTTTCAGAGCAGTTTTCAGTTTATAGAAATATTTCTCAGAAAATCCAGAGTTCTCATCTGTAGTTGGCCAAAAAGTTCCATTGGTTTTGAAGTTTAAAAAAATAAGACACATTTTTCATTTTCAACAAGAACTTTGTTGAACAACATAGTCACTGTTTTGTTCCTCTACCTTCTGCCATTTTTCAGGCAACTTCAGGCATCTTCCCCAAACTTTCTTATCATTTTGAGCAAAGCACTGTTCCAACTGTAACTGAAAGCTTGGCCTCCCTGTACATCCTTGCGGAATCAAATCCCAGAGGCGGAGTTTTGGATGAAGCAGAAAGGGAGAGCTTTATTGCTTTGCCAGACAAAGGGGGATATAGCAGGGCTCCTGCCTCAAAAAACCATGTGTCTACCCCGGAGAACTTGATGAGGGGAGTTTATAACAATGAGTCAAAATTGGAGTCCCTAACAAGATTAGGGTGTGAGCAGGGCTTGGTGGCTCAGATGGTTAAGCATCTGTCTACAATGCGGGAGACCCGGGTTCGATTCCTGGGTCAGGAAGATCTCCTGGAGAAGGAAATGGCAATCCACTCCAGTACTATTGCCTGGAAAATCCCATGGACAGAGGAGCCTGGTAGGCTATAGTCCATGGGGTCACAAAGAGTCGGACAGGACTGAGCGACTTCACTTCACTTCAGGGCTTGCACCCACTTAATCTCATCTCAGGTAGTTGGTCTCTTAATCGTGATGAGCTTTTCTGGTTCCTGTAATCCTGCCTCAGGTGGTGTCTTGGCTGCTTCTCCCCGGCTGTTGTTGTTCAGTTGATAAGTCGTATCCGACTCTTTCAGACCCCATGGATCACAGCACACCAGGAGTCTCTGTCCTTCACTATCTCCCAGAGTTTGCTCAAATTCATGTCCATTGAGTTGGTGATGCCATCCAACCATCTCATCCTCCAGTGCCCACTTCTCCTCCCATATTCAGTCTTTCCCAGTATCAGGGTCTTTTCCAATGAGTCGGCTCTTCGCATCAGGTGGCCCTTGAAGTGTTGGAACTTCAGCTTCGCATCAGTCCTCCCTTGATCAGAAACAGTTCAAGTCTGCCCTTTGGAGCTCAGGGGAGGTCATGGAGGCTGGAGTCTTGCCTATAAGAAATGGGGGACAGAAAGGCCTCTGTGCCTGGGAGCCCCACAGGGACTTGCTTGGTTTGCCAAAGTGCCTTTTACAGCCTTCCAGAGAATTGAAATTTTTTCCCTTAGGAGAATTTTTTAAGTATAATTTTAAAACATTATTTTTATTATTTTTAAAAATTTGGCTCATTCCTGCAGCATATAGCACCTTACTTCCCCAACCAGGGATTGAACCTATAACCCCTGCATTGGAAGATGGAATCACTGGACCACCAGAGGAAGTCTCTTCATTAAGAGAATTTTGTAAAGACTGAAATAAATGGAAATCTGAAGGTGTGGTGTCTGTGAATACAGCGGATGAATTAGAAATTCTCAGCTAAGCTGTAACAGTTTTTGCCTGGTTATCCAAGATATGGACTTCCTTGGTGGCTCAGATTGTAAAGAATCCACCTGTAATGTAGGAGCCCTAGGTTCATTCCCTGAGTTGAGAAGATTCCCTGGAGAAGGAAATGGCAACTCCAGTATTCTTGCCTGGAGAATTCCACGGACAGTGGAGCTTGGAGGGCTATAGTGTGTGGGGTCGGAAAGAATTGAACATGACAGAGAGACTCACGCTTTCACTTTCCAAGAAACAGGTGGTATTGCATTATCTGGATGGAAGATTATGCATTTTCTATTGATTAATTCTGGACACTTTTTGTCTAGTGCTGCTTTCAGCTGGTCTAATTGAGAGCAGTACTTGGAATTAATCAGTTGGTTTTCCAGAAGTAGCTCATAATAGAGAACTCCTTTTCAATCCCACCAAATACACAGTATCATCTTCTCTGGATGAAGATTGACATTTGGTGTGATTGGTGGTGGTTCCTTTTATTTGTATCACAATATCTCCCATTGCACATTATTGTACAGTATCTACTTTTCATCACCTGTCATAATTGATTTTAATAAAGAAACTCTTATGTTAGTTTTAAGTAGAGAATCACATGTGGAAATACAGTCAGATTTTTTCTTTTTTTTGCTTAACTTACATGGAACCCAAATATCAAAGTAATTAACATCACCAAACTGGCTATCTGCTGCATGGCATAACAATGATTGTTCTCAATGACTGTCTCAATTTGATCGCTATCAACTTCAAGCCATCTACTTGACCATGGAGCCTTATCCAGCAAGAAATCTCCAGTAGGAATCTTTGCAAGCCACTTTTGACACATTCAATCAGTCACAGCATCTTCTCCAGACACTGAACAAATCCTTTTCTGTGTTTTTCAGTTGCATTTTTACCTTTCTTGAAATAATAAAGCATAATATGCCAAAATGTTGCTTTTTTTATCTTTAGTATTAAAATGGTTACACAGAAGTTCACCATTTTTTTTTTAATGCATGCATCAAATTGCCAACATCCGCTGGATCATGGAAAAAGCAAGAGAGTGCCAGAAAAACATCTATTTCTGCTTTATTGACTATGCCAAAGCCTTTGACTGTGTGGATCACAATAAACTGTGGAGAATTTTGAAAGAGATGGGAATACCAGACCACCTAACCTGCCTCTTGAGAAATCTGTATGCAGGCCAGGAAGCAACAGTTAGAACTGGACATGGAACAACAGACTGGTTGCAAATAGGAAAAGGAGTACGTCAAGGCTGTATACTGTCACCCTGCTTATTTAACTTGTACGCAGAGTACATCATGAGAAACGCTGGATTGGAAGAAACACATACTGGAATCAAGATTGCCGGGAGAAATATCAATAACCTCAGATATGCAGATGACACCACCCTTATGGCAGAAAGTGAAGAGGAACTAAAAGCCTCTTGATGAAAGTAAAAGAAGAGAGTGAAAAAGTTGGCTTAAAGCTCAACATTCAGAAAACGAAGATCATGGCATCCGGTCCCATCACTCCATGGGAAATAGATGGAGAAACAGTGGAAACAGTGTCAGACTTTATTTTTTTGGGCTCCAAAATCACTGCAGATGGTGACTGCAGCCATGAAATTAAAAGATACTTACTCCTTGGAAGAAAAGTTATGACCAACCTAGATAGCATATTCAAAAGCAGAGACATTACTTTGCCAACTAAGGTCCGTCTAGTCAAGGCCATGGTTTTTCCAGTAGCCGTGTATGGATGTGAGAGTTGGACTGCAAAGAAGGCTGAGCACTGAAGAATTGATGCTTTTGAACTGTGGTGTTGGAGAAGACTCTTGAGAGTCCCTTGGACTGCAAGAAGATCCAACCAGTCCACTCTAAAGGACATCAGTCCTTGGGTGTTCTTTGGAAGGAATGATGCTAAAGCTGAAACTCCAGTACTTTGGCCACCTCATGCGAAGAGTTGACTCATTTGAAAAGACTCTGATGCTGGGAGGGATTGGGGGCAGGAGGAGAAGGGTACGACAGAGGATGAGATGGCTGGATGGCATCACCGACTCGATGGATGTGAGTTTGAGTGAACTCCGGGAGTTGGTGATGGACAGGGAGGCCTGGCGTGCTGCGATTCATGGGGTCGCAAAGAGTCAGACACGACTGAGCGACTGAACTGAACTGAAGCACTACTAGAATCATCTTATAGGGAAAAAAATCAACTTGTTGGCAATGAATACGCACTCCTTTGCCTGCCCCATTTCCGTATTACTAACATCTCATATCAGTGTAGTGTGTGTGTGTGCTTCGTTGCTCAGTCATGTCTAACTCTCTGTGGCTGCATGGACTGTGGCCCGCCAAGCTCCTCTGTCCATGGGATTTCCCAGGCAAGAATACTGGAGGGAGCTGCCATTTCCTATTCCAGGAGATCTTCCCAACCCAGGGGGTCAAACCCACTTCTCTTGCATCTCCTGCATTAGCAGGCAGATTCTTTACCACTAGCGCCACTTGGGAAGCCCTCTTCTATCAGTGTAGTATCATTAAAACTGGTGATCCAATATTGAAATATCACTGCATTATTGTTAACGCAAGTCTGCAGTTTCCACGAGGCCTCACTTTTCATGTTGTATAGTTGTTAACTGCTTTTAAGATCATTATGCCCTGAGTTCGGGAAAGTTCTTGTGATGGCGTCGGTAGAAAAATCCAGGCACCAAAGCATCATCTGTCTCCAATGACATCCAAGAATCTACTCCTTTCAACCTATGGAGGTCAACTCTCAGATCTGAATCCAGTCCACTGCGGTGAACTGTAAAGGGGCTCCATTGCACCTCACTTCAGGTGAAGGGGAAGGTGGGCCTCGGGGGAGCCTAGGAGCCTGAGGGGTCATGAAGTTCAAGGTGGCGCTGCCAGAGGAAGACAGCCTGCTCAAGGGGCCTAAAGTCAGCTCGCTTTTGGCTTAACACTCTCAGCTGTCTGGCACACCAGAACCCACAGCCCGAGTTCCCCAGAGAGAAACCCAGGGCAGACGTGGAGGGCTGGAGGTACTGTGAGAGCAGGTGAGAGGGAGCTAATGAGGTCTTCATCCACCGGTCAGTCTGGACCCACCTGGAGGCACAGACAAGATCTCATTGGTATTCTCGGGCTCTTCTTTTCTATCCCTGGCCGCTGATAAGTGTGCAGTGCTTCAAAACACATGGGCTAACCTGGTTTTGTGGGTTATTTGGGGCAACTTTCACAGTAGTGTGTCTATAGTAAAACATACCTCAAATTCCAAATAACTAACTTTCAAATGGAGAAGGAAACGGCAACCCACTCCAGTATTCTTGCCTAGAGAATTCCATGGACAAAGGAGCCTGGCGAGCAGCAGTTCATGGGGTCATAAGGAGTCGGACATGATTGAGTGTCTAATACACACACGCAGCTTTCAAACAAAACCTTATATTATAGCCCGCTCTCCATTCCAGAAGTGGGGAGCTGCTGAGTGCTGCATGAGACGGAAAAGCAACAGGTGGGCTGCCTTTACTGCAAATGACACAATCCATCCTCTAAAGAAATTAGTTCTACTGTCCCTGTGTCCTTCCAGCGGGTCTCAGGGTCCAGATCCTGAGCAGTGAGCCCTGGTCGCTCTAGCCGTGACTAGCAAGACTGCGTGTCTAACTGGGAGGAACCTGTCTGTGGGGAGGACTGGGGACCCTGCTGTGTCCTCCACACTTTGCTCCCCACCATGTGATGAAGGAAAGAATCCTGCGAGGGGTGGGGGAGGGGGGAGTGAGCGGCATGTGCATCTTAATAATATGATGTTTCTGCTTCAAATGTGAGGCTCTTTGTAGGGGAGATAAGGTCTGCAGCCTGGCGTAGAAAGGGTCAAGACATATGTGAGGGCAGAGCAGGGGTTAGGAAGGGTTAGGGCATGGACAGTAGTCCTTCCATTGTTGATGTTCAGTCGCTCAGTCGTGTCCAGCTCTTTGCGACCTCACGGACTGCAGCACGCCAGGCTTCCCTGTCCTTCACCATCTCCCCAAGTTTGCTCAAACTCATGTCCTTTCAGTTGGTGATGCCATCCAACCATCTCATCCTCTGTCATCCCCTTCTCCCACCTTCAATCTTTCTCAGCATTAGAGTCTTTTCTAATGAGTCAGCTCTTCACATCAAGTGGCCAGTGTATTGGAGCTTCGGCTTTAGCATCAGTCCTTCCAATGAATATTCAGGGTTGATTTCCTTTAACATTGACTGGCTTGATCTGCTTGCAGTCCAAGGGACTCTCAAGAATCTTCTCCAGCACCACAGTTTGAAAGCTGCTACTCTTTATTTTAATTTTTTGATCTTGCCAGATTGCATGTGGGATCTGAGCTCCCCGACCAGGGATCAAACCCATGCTCCCTGACTTAGGAGCGTGGACTCTTAACCACTGGACCACCAGGGAAGTCCGTCTCTTTAAATAAGAAAGGCAGACAGCCCAGAGAATGGGAGAGAACAAGATTCTCAGGGGCTGGACTTGGGTGGGGATGACTGTGGCCAGGTCCTTGCCTTTGGAAGCCCAGACACTCCCTGCTGGGCAGGGCTCGAGAGACTGGCTCAGGCCAACCCAGGTAGGGAGGCCTAGGGGATAGAAGGTTTATCAGGGAGCCAAAGACCCCAGATGGCTATGGGCAAGCAGGTGACCAACCCCAGCTCTCCAAGGCTGCGGGCATCACATGTCAGAGTCTGTCTGGGGCCAGTATGGTAGCCATATGTGCCATTTTCCTCTGAGGGCTGGTCATCTGGAGACTCCATGCTTCTGTTGATGGACAGGCCACCCCTGGGACATGCCCTCCTAGTCCCTGAGCTGTGGGACCCACTGTTTAGTCGGGGGTAGGGGAGAGCGGCCACTGGGTTTGTCCAGCAGACAGTGGCCCAGGATGCCTGGTCTAAGAGGCACGGTGACCTGGCTGCCTGAGGACCACATGGACTGTGGCCCATTAGGCTCCTCTGTCCATGGGATTCTCCAGGCAAGAACACTGGAGTGGGTTGTCATTTCCTCCTCCTCCAGGGGATCTTCCCAACCCAGGGATCGAACCCCGGTCTCCTGAATTGGTAGGTGAGTTCTTTAGCACTGCGTCATCTGGGAAGCCCAAGGTTCCACCATGCCCGCCCAAGGTTGCTTCAGGACGGCCTCTGGGGACTTGCTCTCCAGCCTCAGTGATGGGGGCCATCCTTAGAACACCTCTGGCAACACTGGTTCCTCTCATGGGCTCCCTGCTCCTGCTGCCTGATGCCCCCCTCCCACAGGCGCCCCCCACTTCCTCGAGGTGCCTGACAGGCTCCAGGCCCCTCGGCCTGGATGGCTTGTGCAGGGTTAAGCCGGCTGTGCTCCGCAAGGGGGAAAGCAGGCCAAGTTACCCAGCCTGTTTGTGGCGGGAGCAGAGGAAAGGCCAATCCAAAAGGAATCTTTCATTCCTAGCTGACCAAGACCTTGAGCACGTCTGGGGAAGGGGTCCTCACAGTAAACTAAGATTCAACAGCTGAGCCCGAAAGGAGGTATGTCCTGAAGAGCAGAAAGAAACAGCAAAAGGGAACCCACTGGGAAAGGAGAGAGAAAGGGATTTCAGAGCTTGTTGAAAGCTTAAGCGCTGCTGTGTAAAGATTCTTATTTTTCAAAGCTATCCTCCAGTAGATAACTCTGTTCATTTCTCTCAGATTTGCCCTACCTGAGAGAAGCCCGATTCTTCAGGCCGTATGAGCATCCTTCACCTAATGGCCCTGGGAAGGGGCCTACCGGGTTTCCTGAGGCTGAACTTGTGGCTCCAAGACGATCAGGGCAGAGGATTCCCGGGGCATCAGGACTGGAAGGCTGGACAGGAGTGACATTCAAGATTGGTGAGAGGCGGGCTTGGGTGGCTGTCACTTAGGACAGGAAGAGAATTGGTCAGCACTGGTCTGAGTCACCCAGATAGGATATGGGCAGTGATCAGACACGAAGAGGAAGGCAGAGCGGGCATGGACATTTACTAAGCACTTACTGTATGCCTGACCTGTGCTTCATGCATTGTGCTCATTAACTCACTGAATCCTTGGGGCAACTCCTCTGCTGGTGAGGAAACTGAGGCGCGGGGAAGGGTTGGGACTTGCCCGAGATTAGCCACGAATGAATACAGAACTGGAATTCAAATCCAGGCTTGTTTGACTTCAGTCGTCACTTTGGAGGAAAGAAAGTGAAGCTTCTAGAGTCTCTCCGATGTCTCAGGCCTGCAGGAAGGAGTTTTGCTGCTGGGGGTGAGAGGCCATGGAGTCAGGAAAGGTGGGGTGGGATCAGCAGACAATGGGAGCCTTCTGCCCCCTCCAGTCCTGTGGAAGGAGTCTCTGGAGGAACCATACTCCTTTCTGAAATCTTGCATACAGTCAAAACTTCCCAGAAGAGTCCCTTGTGAGTTGACCCATTTAAGAACAGAAGCCATTAGCTCGATCATCTACCATTGCCCCTTGGAAATGCCCTTGTAGGATCAATTACCCTCCCTGCCACACAACTGGACACTAAGTATCACATGGTATGTGACAAGATCACCCATCTTGGAGCCAGAACTTGGTGTGTAATCCCAGTTCTACTGTGTGACCTTGGATATGCCACTTCACTTTCCAAGCCTTGACTGTCCTCATCTATAAAATGGGGATAACAGTAGTCACTCATACAGTTTCCAGAGGAATAAAGTCAGAGAGATGGCACAGGCGGAAAAAAAAAAAAGCCACTAGTACCCTGTCTGGCACAGAGCAGATGTTTTGTTTGAGTCCAAATCTGGGGGAAATGGAGTTTTGTAGCAGGAGCATCCTGATCTGAGAAGAGGGTTTGCAGGCTTTGCTCAGCTTACCTGAAGATAGGCCAGTACCCAGGGGCCAAGTGTATGAGTCAGCCTACATAATTCCCTGTAACGCCTGTAAGCTGTCCAACATGTATTTAACAGGGGCCCTGCAATTGATCAAGGCCTCCCCATCAATCATGCCCTGGGGCTGGGGGAGACCAGCAGGGCAGCCCCAGTGGGCCAAGCAAGGCCCGAGACAGGCATTCTGTGGTCTTGTTCAGACTTAGCTTCTGACTGCTTTGAGGCCTTTGGCGGATTACTTAACTTCTCAATGTCTCGCTCTCCTTATCTGTAAAATGGGGATAATAATACTTACCTACCTCACGGGGCTTGTTGCAAGAATTAATTAAAGTTTATGAAGTGCTTTGAGATTCCCGGATAAAAGGTTCTGTGAAAGTACAAAGTATTATTATCATAATCCAGTAGGCTATAAAAGATAATTTTGCAGGAAAAGGCAAAAACTTAATTTCCATACAAGCAGAAACAAAGGCAGATATAGTCATAGAAAGTGGGGGAAAAAGGTCTAGAAGATAATTTATATAATTTTTAAAAATTATACCATGTTTTCTCCCTACCAATAATCAATGCAGCATGATAATTACAGATTTCAGTCATAGACCAGCAAATGTTAATAATAATGAGTCTCTAATAATAAGAGTACCAGGGCCTGGGTTGGGGACTCTGAATGAATTATGTTCTGGAATCCTTTGACCACCCCATGAGGTGAATGTCACCACTCCAGTTTAACATACAAGACAAGGACTCCAGGACTAACTCTAGAATCCCCTCTGGGCCTTAGCTTGAAGCTCTGAGGAGCGCTTGGTGACACTCTAACTCCCCTTGCAGATTTGAGAGGTAACCACAGGGGAAACTGAGGCAAGGGCTGGGATCAGGTGTCTTGCAGGAAAAATGAGCTCTTGCCACCCTATATTCTAGATCATGTTCAAACACCAGTCCCCCAAGAAAACCACCCAGTCTGTGTCTCTAGCCTCCTTTCTTCCTAAGAAAAAAGGAAAGACTGTCTCCACCTGCCTCCGAGCTCTGTTGGGAGAGTCAATTACCTTCTTTTAAAAAAAATTAATAGATGATAAATAGATAGATAGAGCTTTCAGACGGGAGGCCCATGTGTGGAAAATTCCATATTGCTGATCCCTTTCATGTCTGCTTGAAGGCTTTCCACAAGTGTAATTAAGTCCCAGGCTGGGGAGCCTGGGGTGGGGGGAGCAGACAAACCCAGGCTCTAAGAGGGCTCTCTACATGGGGGAAGCAGAGACAGAGTGGGATAACCATCACCCTGGGGTCCAAGGAGACTGGATGGAATCCCATGCTGCCCCCCTCAATAGGTGTAAAATTTGGGGCGAATTCTCTAACCCCCAGGCCCCTTAGTCAATGCTTGGAAAGCATCTGATACTGAAAAGAGTGATTTTTATTATTCTTTTGTATATTAGATACACAGAAAAATAGGAGGGTGCAAGGGTGGGCTGAATAGTCATCTAATATCACAACTTACTTGGAAAATGAAAAAATACACATTTAGACTTGAAAATTATAACATGAAATGAGTGGGGCCCCAGGAGGAAGGTGTATCTGTCTTGCTCACTCCATGATTCTGTGTGTCTGAGGAGGTGTCTTTGCTAGGAGGGGGAAGGGGCAGGACTGGTTGATGGAGAGGAAGGTGAAGCCTGGAGATGGGGTCCCAGGAGTGTGGACCACTGAATGGAGAACCCGGGTCGAGCCTTCCCAAGACACTGCCTCTGGGCGACAGATGCTGAATGTCCTATAATTTCTAGTCACATTTTTTTTTTTTGCTTGTTTTGTTTTTTGGCTGCACCATGTGACTTGTGGGGTCTAGTTCCCTAGACTGCCAGAGAAGCCCCTGCAGTCACTTTTTTCAGATCTCAGATTTGCCACCCACTGTCTGTGACTTCAAGAGGGTTTGAATTAATCTGGGCGCTTCCTGATCTGAAACCCTGGGACCCCTCTCCCCGCCAACCCCAGAGTGTGCTGATTATTCAGCCAGTCAGCACTGGGCTAAGTGCCCACACAGAGGCTCTTGGTCCCAAGAGGACCCGCTATGCCCAGATCTGGGCCAGCTCCTCTGAGTGTGTACTCAGTGACTCCCCACTGGGAATCTATGAGGTCAAGTACTAGTATCTTTTCTTTTTTAAATGTTTATTTATTATTTATTTTATCTGCATCAGATCTTAGTTGCAGCACAGGGGATCTTTCAGCTGTGATGTGCTAACTCAGTTGAGGCATGTGGAATCTAGTTCCCTGACCAGGGATCGAACCCAGGCCCCAGCACTGGGAGACCGGAGTCTTAGCCACTGGACCACCAGAGAAGTCCCAAGTGTTAGGATCTTAATTTTACCTTCAGTAAATCATTTCCTACAAGAACAAGGTCCTACTGTATAGCACAGGGAACTATATTCAATATCCTGGGATAAACCATACTGGAAAAGAATATGAAATAGCATGTATATATATGTATAACTGGATTACCTTGCTAAAGAGTAGAAATTAACATTATACTTTCACTGTGTGTGCTCAGTCACTCAGTCGTGTCTGACTCTGTGACGCTGTGGGCGGTAGCTTGCCAGGCTCCTCTGTCAATCGGATTCTCCGAGCAAGAATACTGGAGTGGGTTGCCATGCCCTCCTTCGGGGGATCTTCCCAACCCAGGGATCAAACCCAGGTCTCCTGCATTGCAGGCAGATTCTTTACTGTCTGAGCCACCAAGGAAGCCCAAGAATACTGGAATGGGTAGCCAATATCTTCTCCAGGGGAACTTCCCAACCCAAGAATCAAACCAGGGTCTCCTGCATTGCAGACAGATTCTTCACCAGCTGAGTTACCCAGGAAGCCCATACAGTCTCTATACTTCAACAAAATAAATTAAAAAAAAAATTTCCCATGAAATTCTCTGTTCTATAAAGAAAGAGCGAAAGAGAACATGTGATGTAACAGAACACAGAGGTGAAACCTCTCACCCCACACCCAAAGGGCAGGGAGCAGCGCTCTGTGAGGGTCTGAGTGGGAGGCAGGGACTGCAGGAGGTCCCGGCCATCAGGAGGGTCTGAGAGTCTCTGTCGTGTTCCCGCATGCCGGCCTCCTTGGGCAGGTGACAAACAGCCAGGGAGGGACAAACATTTGCAGACCCGGCCAAAGCAGCCGCTCTTCCCACCAGATATGGGTCCCAGAGTGGGCCTAGGTTCTCAGCAGGGAGAGACCACCCCCTCCTCTCCAACAAAGGGGTTGACACAGATCGGGGAGAGGAAGGAAATCCAAGTTCTTTGACTCTTAGAATCTGAGGGGTTGAGTGTTAGAAGGGATTTTGAGATCATCTAATTTTACAGACGGGTTTCCCAGGTGGCGCTAGTGGTAAAGGACCCACCTGCCAAAGCAGGAGACATAGGAGACCTGGGTTCGATCCCTGGGCTGGGAAGATCCCCTGGAGGAGGGCATGGCAATTCACTCCGGTGTTCTTGACCATGGACAGAGGAGCCTGGAGGGCTACTGTCCATGGGATCACAAAGAGTCAGACATGACTGAAGTGACTTAGCACACACACACCCAATCTTATAGATAAGAAAAGCTGAGACTCAGTTCTGGGGGCTTCCCAAATATGTCCCTGGAGAGGGAAAGTCAACGTTCCCTTCCTGCATTTCCCACTGACTCTTTGATTTTGGTGGCCTCTGAGCCTTGGTTTTCCCATCTGCAAACCCAGGGTAACAGTAGTTCCCTTGCCTGTCCCCCAGGACAAAAGTAAGAGGCCAGAGTGACCATAAGAATAGAAAGTCTGGCAGGAGGCCATTGGGGAGCATGGAGGCCACCAGGAATGATCAACCAAGAGAGGAAGGGGCTGGAGGGTGCAGCACTGGTGCTCCTCCTCTACTGGACCTGCTCATGGAGAAATGGTCATGGGAGGGCAGCTGGGGCCTTGGCAGGGCCTTGCCCTGGTCACTGAGGCCCAGGGGACTCCCAAGAGCTTCTATCACCTCTTCTATTGGAGGCTCTTCCTCAGGGTGAATCAGGGCGGGGTCCCAGCCCTGAGCAGAGGCAGGCCTCCTTCAGGGACAAGGAAGAGGTTTGGGGAGATGACCCCTGCTCCCTGACCGGTACCCACTCCCACCCTACCCCGACACTGGCTTTCAGGTGGCTGGGGTTTCTCCTCTGTTTGGCTGCGTCCTGAATGCGCCACGTGGGAAGACACCATGGCTGAGGATTATAGAACGCCCATTGTGTGCGGGGAAATGCTCATCTCCAGTTCTCAGCCATCTGGCTCAGCCAGCCATGAAGTCTGGGTGTGGAAGCCTCGTTTGACACATGCAGGCCCCAGGGCTCAGGGCTGTTAGGCAGTTGGCCCAGGGCCACACAGCACGGGAGGGCACAGTCAGTCTCCTGGGGTCCACTCCCATGCTCTGCGGCCGCTGGGGGATGGTCCCTTCCTCTGGCAGAGACTGAGACGTGATCAGAGTCAGTGAGGGGAGCCTGGGGTCTCTTCCGGCCACAGGGAGAGAGAGAGATGTCCGTGCAGGGAGATGTTGGACTCAGGGCTTGCCTAACCGTTTTCTAGCCCCCATTCTGGGGCCTGGGGCTGGGTACCCTGGACTGTGATCTGGATAAGGTCCCCACTGGGCTCTGACTCTCGGCCTGGGGCAAGAGATGGGACTGCACAGACAGGGCTCCAGCCTGAGCCTTGGAAAGACTTCTTGTCTCAGTGGGCCCTGGATTAGTGTAGGATTAGTAGAAAAAGGCCTGGTCTGGACCTTTGGTTCCCTGGACTCCCCACACCCTGGCACAGTGGACAGATGAGATGCTCTGGGCCAGTGTCCTTACCTGTCAGAATGAAAGGGGGGTAGGTGTTGATTTTAGGAAGAAGAAAAACCTCCACATTCTGCTGTGAAAGAGATCTTCAAGGTACTCTGAGAGAAAAGCATGGTGCTTATGCAACAAGCTAACTAAAAATTCGGTATATATTATATATTATATTTTAAAAATATGCTTGTATATACACGACGTATACCTATTCAAGGTATGATCAATCATGTCTGACTATTTGTGACCCCTTGGACTGTAGCCCACCAGGCTCCTCTGTTCATGGGATTTCTCAGGCAAGAATACTGGAGTGGGTTGTCATTTCTTCCTCCAGGGGATCTTCCTGGCCCAGGGATCGAACCCACCCGGGAAGCTCCATATTCTGTGTATAAACAGACTCAAAAGATATATTTGCTTATTTTTCACAAGGAAACAATGCTAGAATAAACCAAACATTTCTTTCTTTCTTTCATTTTATTGTAGCATAATTGATTTACAATGCTGTGTTAGTTTCTGCTGTACAGCAAAGTGACTCAGTTATACCTATATTTTCTTTTTCATATTCTTTTCCGGTATGGTTTATCCCAAGATATGGGATATAGTTTCCCGTGCTAGATGAGTAGGACCTTGATGTTTATCCATTCTGTATATAATAGCCAAACATCTATTCTTAAAGGGTTGCCCAAGGGAGGAGGGAGAGCCAAGATGGGTGGAGAGGGGGACTCAGGCATGGAAGCTGGGCCTCTTGATGCACAGTGCTAATTTTGGAAATGTGCACATATTTCATATAAATTTAAAAATGAAGGTAACTTTTAAAAAAAAACTACCCAGCAAAGCAATCTACAAAATTAATTACAACACACCGGTTAAATAAAAGTTTGCATATCAATGTGGTGACATAAATGCTCAGAGAAGAATAATCTCTGCTGGGTGCCTTGATGTCACAACTTGGTGACACTAAGCCTCCTAAGGACCCACGAAGACTGCTTTTAGTGACTGTCTTCATGGTGCTGATGTGGGTGTTGCGGTTCTGAAACGGTGACATATGTGAATGTATGTGCGTGCGTGCTCAGTCGCGTCAGTCATGTCCGACCCTTTGTGACCCCGTGGACTGCAGCCCACCAGGCTCCTCTGTCCATGGGATTCTCCAGACAAGAATACTGAAGTGGGTTGACTGCCCTCCTCCAGGAGATCTTCCTGACCCAGGGATCGAACCTGCATCTCCTGCACTGCAGGCGAATTCCCTTACCACTGAGCCACCGGGCAAGCCCATGTGAGTGTGTACAGCCAGATATTGTCAACGCTGTTAAGAACCAAGGTTCTCAGAGGAAGAGAACGCTGAAGCAAATTGGATGCCAAAGTTAGACGTTGTAGTTGTAGTAAATGCTTCCGGTAAATGTGTGTCTCTGAGTGCGAGGGCCCCTTGGGGAGACCCCAGAGAATTCCACCCAGCTCTGCTCTGCACCTACCCCAAAGACTCAGCCACAGTCTTTGCTAGCTTTATACTCTTTTGGGGAACAAATGTCTTGGTTTGAAAGAAAATTATCTGGCTTTTAAAAACCCCGACAGTCTGGAACCACCAGTGGAGATGCTCACTGACTGTCCCTCAGGACTGACATTTCCTGATTCTGGAAACCCAGGTGCTCAGCGAGCCAACTTACACTGACTTGTGCCTAGCGTGCTTACACTGACTTGTGCCTAGCGTGCTTACACTGACTTGTGCCTAGTGTGCTTACACTGACTTGTGCCTAGCGTGCTGCTGCATAGGAGCCCCATGGGCGGTGGAGCCGTTCCTGCACTTTCCAGCGAAGTGCTGCCTGGTCGACTCTCCCTGAGTCAAGGGCTGTGTTTGCTCTGGTCCCTGCCTCTGGGGCTTGGGCTTGTCACTCTGACTGACCCAGACGTGATGGTTTGCAGTGTCCCTGAACCTGCTGTGTGTTGCAAACTGATAACATGTGCTGCCCTGCTTCATCCCTGCCAAGGCCTCTTGAAGCAGGGACTATTAACCCTGCTTTCTCAGGGGAGAAGAAGCGTGAGGCTGCCCAGCCCTGAACCCAGAGAGGCAATGGTGGACCCAGAGGGGCAGTGGTGGGGCCAGGGGTTGAGTGTGGCCTGACTGACCCCAGAGCCCCTATGTACCTGTCACAGAGAAAATGGTCTCGTGACTCTTCCTATTTTTGTTTTTGAAAAGTCCTTTGGCCATGCCACATGGCAGGTGGGATCTTAGATTCCCAACCAGGAATCAAACCTACCAGGGATCAAAGGATGAAGTCTTAACCACTGGACCACCAGCGAAGTCTCTCTCCAGGCTCTTTCTAAATGGGTGAGACAGGCTGTGAAGGAGCTAAGCTGACAGCAAAGGACTTGGTAGCAGGCTGGATGCTCTGGCCTGGGAATGGTCCCAGCCTTTCCTGGCTCAAGAGAAGTGTACACACAGCAAGATTCTCTACCGCGTACAGGGCACCGCCTCCGTCAGTGTCTGGAATCTCTGCCATGCTGGTGGAATGGGCCTCGTCTATACTTCACAGGTGGGACACCGAGACTCTGCAAGATCAGAGGGCTTGTTAGGGTCATTTGATCTCAGAGGAAGGAGGAGACCCAACTCCGGACTGGGCTTCAATACGGCAAATCTGTCATGGAGAACTGTGACTTTGACCTCCATCTTCACTCTACAGGCTAGGAAGAAGACATCAGGAGGAGGAAGCATTCTCTGACAAAGAAAGCTTCTTGGTTAAAGCTCCAGGTACCAAATTTTGTTCAGAGCCAAAGAATAGATCTTATCGGTCTAGTCCAGTGGTTCTCAGCTAGGGATGCTTCTGGCTTCCCAGGGGACATAAGCTGTGTGCAGAGACATTTCAGGTTGTCACAGCCAGGAAGGGGTGTGTCCTCCTGTCATCTTGTGGGTAGAGGCTGGGGATACAGCTGCACATCTCGCGATACACAGAGCAGCTCGCACTACAGAGTGACCTACCCCCCAAAGTTAGTAGTGCCAAGGTTAAGAGACCCCACTGTGCCTGTCCGCAGGGCAGCAGTGGAGACGCAGACACAGAGAACAGACTGGTGGACTGAGTAGGGGAAGGAGACATTGGGACGCCCACTGCAGGGTACAGGAAACATACACATTACCATGTGTAAAATTAGAGAGCCAGTGGGAATTTGCTCTGCGATGCCGGGAGCTCAAATCGGTGCTCTGTGACAATCTAGAGGGTTGGGATGGGGTGGGAGGTGGGAAGGAGGTTCAAGATGGAGGGGGAAAAAAGGAATGATAAAAAGAAACCCCGTTATGGTCTAGACTTTGGAGCAGGCCTCTCCCCTTTCAAACCTGTTTCTCTTCCCACTTATTAGTACTCTTCAATCACTCAGTTTTCAAGAGAAAGTAATAAGCCACCTGTTCTTAAAAAGTTTTGGGAACGTCTCCATCAGCAGCAGAGTCAGCTCAGTTATAGGATGTGTCTCTTTCATCTCTCCAGGAGGGTTGCATGTTGGGAGACAGTGTTTGGGAACCCACGTGATGCCAATTAGTCAAATAGGCTTCTCCTCTGAGAATTCACCCTCCTCTGAACTTCAAACATCTTGACCAATACTAATCTCGCAGTAGAACATCTCAGGGAGATTCTATCTGCTCTCAAACCAATTAGTTAAACTCTGGGCAAGTTTACCAAACAGTCTTCTTTGATCACAGAATTATTTTTTTTTTCAAATGGTGTGATGTTTTACCTGTATGTCTTCCTTTGACATTAATTTATAGACCAGCAAGGAGAAGCCCATTCTGCTTTTGGAGACATCATTGGCATTTCAGAGTCAAAAATTGCATTTTTTCATTATTTTTCTGCAGTTTGGGACAGAAAGAAAAAGAATCTTGATGTTTGGAGGCACCCAACAAGCGCTGAGAGGTCAGAAAGCCCAGTTCCAGGCTCCGCAAAAGGAGAAAGGATGCCAGGTTCCCTCTGGGCCAGGACAAGATGGCACCCACTGCAGGGTCAGCTGAGCGATGGCCTTTGTTTGACTCACTCTCCGTTCACTGAGTGGCCCCACCAGCAACAAGCCCATTGTGAGGTGCTGGGGCGGCCACAGAGGAAAGAAGGGCCATCTGTGCCCTAATGTTTATAGTCCAGTGGACAGGAGGCACAACTCAACAAATAATGACAGTGTTTCTGTGTGCATCTTCTGAACATTTCCACCTGCCGGTTCTTTTCCTGGTGAATTCTACTCATCCTTCCAGACCCCGCTGTGGTGTCAGCTCACCCTGCTAGCCTTCCTGTCCCAGGCTGAGCTTTTCTCTACCAGGACTCAGGGCACTGGCCCTTTGTTGCTGTTCTCCTTCTGCTATGTGAAAGGTGCTCAGTCGTGTCTGACTCTTTGAAACCCCATGGACTATACAGTCCACGGAATTCGCCAGGCCAGAATACTGGAGTGGGTAGCCTTTCCCTTCTCCAGCAGATCTCCACAACCCCAGGGATCAAACCCAGGTCTCCCGCATTGTGGGAGGATTCTTTACCAGCTGAGCCACCAGGGAAGCCCACCCCCAGGGAAGTCTTCCTCTGCTGCCCACCCGCTAAATGTGAGCCCCATAAGGTGGGACCTGGGGATTTTGTTGTCTGTGAATCCCCTGAACATGGAAGAAACTGGATAAGTACTGAATGAATGAATGAAATGTGTGTGTATAGAGGCCCAAGGCCAAAAAGGAGGTAATGGTGAAGAAATGCTGAGCTGGATGGAGAAACAATTTTCAGCTGATGCTTTGTCAAGCCTGTTTGCTGGTGCCCTTCTGGCATTCCCCCCACCCCCAGAACAATGCTGACAGGCATCCAATCAAACAAATTAATATTCCCTTCCCACCATGAAAGGCTCATTTCATGGGAACAACAAGTCCACACAGCAGTGTGTGGGTGTGTACCCCATACATCAGCCTGATCAGAAACCACCATGGGTTTGCCCGCGTCTTCCTGCTGCAAGAGGTGAGGAGTGTTCAGCTTTCCTTTCTCATGGGAGTTGTTGACCCTCATCTGACCTTTGAGATGGCAGAAAAATGAAGAGGTATGAGCACAGAGAGGGGAGATGAGAGGGGAAATGTTTATCAAATGTGAATACAGGCACCTCTATTGTAAGAAAAAACCAACATAGTTTCCACTATTTAAAGGTCATAAACTTTGGGCCTGTGGAATATTCTCCTGGACATTTCAGTTTTTAAAAAGCACTATTTTTTTTTATATGAACAGGAAAATGGAGACTCTCTTCTCAAGACAGTAAAAATAAATTTACTGTAAGGTAAAATAAATTTACTGTAAGGTAAGATGGATTTAAAGTGAAGAGCAATCGTCACTTAAATTTTAAATAGAGTGTGGGCCATCTCTTAATTTAAACTTGATATTTGAATTTTTGAGTAAGAACAACCATGATTTAGCAGTTTGGAGGCCTCTAAACTGATTCAATTTAGCCTCAATAGATATGCTCATTTAAGAATATTTACAAACTTCCAATTTGTTTCAAGATGGCCCAAACCCACACCTTTACCCAGTGGCATATCGTGATACTTTTAGTAGAATAAAGTGATCTAAAGTTTGCCAACTTCTGTACAGGTTATTGGGGAGCCAAGGAAGGAAGTCAACACAAACACACAATGTCACTGAAGCCAATTTATCGTCGTGTTTGGTTGATGAATGAGCACTGCCTCAGTCATCAATAATGACACGTTTATCAAGTGCTTGCTGAGTGCCAGACCCTGTGCTAAGTATAATGCTTGACACCTCCTTCAGCAGAAATCCATGAGGGATGTGGTGCCACCACCAGCTAACAAGTAAGTGAAATGAAGCCCTGCCTGGGTCCAGAGCTGGGGTGGCCTGCATGTATAAGGGTTGTTCTCCAGGGAAAGCACGTGGAGCAGAGCTCGGTACACAGTGAGGTCCATGGAGGCATCTGTGTCATCACTGATGCTCAACACCTATAGAAATCTATTCCTGCCTGGGATACCCTCCAAGGAAGAAGACACCAGAGTCAGGTGGCCCTTGCTCTTCCAGAATCCACAGGGACCTGGAGACACGCTTTCCCTCATTAGCCTGAACAGGGCTGGGACCAGGAAGTCTTGGGATGCACAGCACTCCTCATGCACTGTCCTGCCCAGTCCTGCCCTTGCCTGCTCACTGGGCCCTGGTGGCACCTCATCTCAGTGGGGAGAATGCCTGCCTTTCCTTCCAAGCCTGGCCCAGATGCTGCAAAGCCTCCTGAGAGTCCACGTGTCAGAACTACCTGCTCCCTCTTGTGACCAACAAATGAGAATTATTACTATTTCTTAGGGTTCAGGATATATAGAGAGGAAGGATTTGAGGTCTCCCTAAGGACTCTGCATCCACATTCTATCTAAACTTCTCTGGCTTCAGGGGTCAGAAACTTATTAACAAAATGAAATGACAGTAGTTAACAAAATGATACAAGATGTGCAAACATGGCCGCAGCTCTTCAAAGCTCTTTCCATGAAACTTTGAGTCTCTGCTGCTAAGTCACTTAAGTTGTGTCCGACTCTGTGCGACCCCATAGACGGCAGCCCACCAGGCTCCCCCGTCCCTGGGATTCTCCAGGCAAGAATACTGGAGTGGGTTGCCATTTCTTTCTCCAGTGCATGAAAGTGAAAAGTGAAAGGGAAGTTGCTCAGTCGTGTCCGACTCTTCCCGACCCCATGGACTGCAGCCCACCAGGCTCCTCCATCCATGGGATTTTCCAGGCAAGAGTGCTGGAGTGGGGTGCCATCGCCAGTGGAGTCTTTTCCTCACTCCTTGAATCTGGCCCTGGCAGAAGTGACATTGGGCTTCTGTGCCTAGAACTGAAGAGGTTTGCCATTTCTGCTCTTGGGCTAGAAACTCTCTGCCAGGCCCCAGTTAGACTGCTCAGTGATGAGAGACATGGAGATGGATGCCCAAACAAGTGAGTGACCCAACTAGCACAGCCAACCCCAACACAGCCCAGAAAGACAACCTCACAGAGCCCAGTTCAAATCACTGACACACAGAATCATGAACTACATAAAAGTACTGTCTTAAGCCACTACACCTTGGGGGTGTTTGTTACACAGCAGTGGAGAACTGGTGCACAGTGCAAGCTCATGGAAACAAAGCCCAGTTCATAGGAATGGAAGCTGGGGGCTAGGAAGTCATTGAGGGCTTGGTGGCTAATCTCTCAATTTCTCTCCGGGGATGTGTGATGGTTCTTACTGGAGTCTACCCTTTCTCCCCCATCACTCTCTCATTCCTGTTTCCTCACCCGCAAACAGTCACCCTAGCCCCAACTCAACATGGCCTTTCCACGCAAGAGTTCATCATCACCAAATGCCTGGGCCCAGTCTCTTCTGCACTCATGTGTATCCTGAATCCAGCTGAAACCTGAGTCTCATGGCCGTATGGTCAATAGGCATTTTGGAGAGGAAGTTTGTCCAAGACAGTGTTCATGGTGGGACAGGCAATACAAGACTACATTTCATCACCCATACGGGGGCAGGTCAGTGTGAGATTTCACTACTGACTAACTGATGAAGAAGCTACAGTAGGAATGATTTTACTGACCAGCACTGGGTCATTGTAGGCTGAGCTGGTGAGTTTGTGCCTCCCAGTTGCTGCTGCTGCTAAGTCACTTCAGTCGTGTCTGACTCTGTGCGACACCATAGACGGCAGCCCACCAGGCTCCGCCATCCCTGGGATTCTCCAGGCAAAAACACTGCAGTGGGTTGCCATTGCCTTCTCTGGTGCCTCCCAGTTCCTACTTGCTAAATACTAGAGACAAGCCTCCATGCTGTGTCTCCACTGGCAGAGACTACAAATTTCACTGGACTTTCCCTGGATCCAGGCCAAGGGAGAAGGCCCAGAATGCACCATCTCCACCATCCCTTTTGGTTTATTTTTCTTATCAGGGGGTAATTTTCTTCCTTTGCCTTTTTTTCTGCCAGCCCTTCATACCCCTTCCAACTACACTTACTGGAACTCCCCTGGACATCTATGATAACAACCTAAAATATATTCTCCCTTATGGAATAATACAGAAGCATATACAAAATTTTGATAATATTGTTTACAAAAACAGAATCATACTTTATACAGGTTTTTGCATCCTAGCATTCTCAGAGAGGTTAACATTCATAGCTCCAATTCATTCTTATCAATGGTTATATAATATTCTAGGGTGAGAATAACTATGCTTTATCCAACCTTCTCCTATTGATAGGTATCCCCTTTGTGCCCACATTTTTCCAGGGCTGCAATGCAATTCTTGAGTATAAAGCCTTATATACTGATGCTTTTATTTCTGTGCATTAGATACCCAGACCTGGAATTATTGTCAAGCTGAAGAATATATATATATATATATATATACACATTTATATAGTTTTGATGGATGTTGTCAGATTGCCTCTCAATTAAGCTGTAACCAGTAATTGAGTACTCATTTCCCCATAACCCCAAGAGCAAAAGATATTCTTACTGTTTTTAAGTTTTGCTCATTTGATACTTATGAAGAATTATCTCGCTATTAACATGAACCGTATTTTCTATAATATGAAGGTTCTGATAAACTTAAAAAATTGTTAGTCGTTTGCATTTGCTCTTCTGTAAATTGCTTCTCTATATCTTTTTCCATTTTTTTATTGGGTAATTGTCTCTCATCAATTTCTAAGAAGTCTTTGTAACTATTAATAATAGATACTAAGCTGCTGTCTGTCCTCTGAATTGCAAATACATATAATTGGCACCTTGTTTAAGGTATCTTTTGCCATAAACAATTTTAAATGGTTTAATATTGACAAACATGTCTTTTTTTTAAAAAATAGTTTAGAAGTCTTCATTCTTGATAAAAATATTTTCCTACTGCTTAATTATTGTGTAGCCTATTTAAAATAAAGAGCATCTTTTTGTGAGATTTTTGTCTTGCTTTTTATATATAAGTTTTATTTGGAATTGATCCCTGTGTAAGTCATAAGGCTAAGAACCAATTAATCCATCTTTTAGAGCTTCCTTAGTGGTAAAGAATCTGCCTGCAATGCAGGATACCCAGGATCAATCCCTGGGTCAGGAAGATCCCCTGGAGAAGGGACTGGCTATCCACTCCAGTATTCTTGCCTGGAGAATTTCATGAAGAGAGGAGCCTGATGGGCTACAGCCCATGGGGTTACAAAGAGTCAAACTCCACTGAGTAGCTAACACTTTCACTTTCTTTTCCATTAGTAAAAGACCATCTTTGTCATGTGTTAGATTCATAAACACATCAAATCTATTTCTGTGTTCTCAGTTTGGTTCCAGATTTAGTTTCTGTTCCTATGCCAGTACCTTATTTATTTGAGTAGTGTGTCTTTCTGGTATGTCCTGATCTTGTAAAGCAAATTCCTCTATTCGTTTTCAAAAAGTTGATATTTTAAAGAATTTATTTTATTCATTATCTGTCCCTTAAAGAAAAAACTCTGTTAGAATTCTATTTGGAATTTCATTAAATATGTACATTAATTCCGGGGGCAGGTGGGCAGTGGTGGCTCACTCCAGTATTCTTGCCTGGAAAATCCAATGGACGGAGGAGCCTGGAAGGCTGCAGTCCATGGAGTCGCTGAGGGTCGGACACAACTGAGCGACTTCCCGTTCACTTTTCACTTTCATGCATTGGAGAAGGAAATGGCAACCCACTCCAGTGTTCTTGCCTGGAGAATCCCAGGGACGGGGGAGCCTGGTGGGCTGCCGTCTATGGGGTTGGACACGACTGAAGCGACTTAGCAGCAGCAGCAGCAGCGGTGGTGGCTATTTTTTAAATTGTTTATTTACTTATTTATTTTTGGCCATGCTGGATCTTTGTTGCTGCATGGGCTTTCCTCCAGTTGTTGTGCATGGACTTATTACAGTGGCTCCTCTTGTTGCGGAGCACTGGCTGTAGGCATGCAGGCTTCAGCAACTGCAGTGCATGGGCTCAGGAGTCGTGGTTGCTGGGCTCTAGAGCACAGGCTCCACACTTGTGGTGCTCGGGCTTAGTTGCTCCGTGGCATGTGGGGTATTCCCAGACCAGGGATCTATAATCTACTGAATTGGCAGGTGGATTCTTTACCAATGAGCCACCAGGGAAGCCCTGGTGGGTGAGTTTAAACATTATGCCTTCCCATTCAAGAATAGGGCATGGCTTTGCCTTTACTGAGGACTTAAAGCTTAAAAAAGGATGCTAAGTTTTCCCAAATGCTTTTTAGACTCAATTTTGTGTGTGTGTATGATTTTTTTTCTTTGAATTGCTGTAATTTTGCTTTTAAAGGAGAAATTTTCATGTTTGGAAATTTACATAGGCTTATAGTCTTTCTTGGAGAAGGCAATGGCACCCCACTCCAGTACTCTTGCCTGGAAAATCCCATGGACAGAGGAGCCTGGTAGGCTGCAGTCCATGGGGTGGCTAAGAGTTGGGCACGACAGAGTGACTTCACTTTCACTTTTCACTTTCATGCATTGGAGAAGGAAATGACAACCCACTCCATTGTTCTTTCCTAGAGAATCCCAGGGACGGTGGAGCCTGGTGGGCTGCTGTCTATGGGGTCGCACAGTCGGACACAACTGAAGCGACTTAGCAGCAGCAGCAGCAGCATAATCTTTCTTATTTTAATTCATCTCTATAGTCTTTCAAAGACAAACATCAAGACGTTTTCATACATGACGAAATACTGTATCATTCAAAATAACATATTTCCAAAAAACTAAATAAATAACATATTTCCAAAACTATTGTCATAAGAAGAGAATTGTGAAATAAGTTAAAGTGGAGAAAAAAATAGAATGCAAAACCATAGACAGCAAAATATTAATTATTTTTTTAAAAAAAGAAATACGCATCTATTCATGAGAGACCACCAAAAGGAAATATAGTGTTAAGAGAGATCTGGGTGTTCCTCCTCCTGCTGCTGCTAAGTCGCTTCAGTCTGTCCGACTCTGCGACCCCATGGACTGCAGCCCACCAGGTTCCTCGGTTCATGGGATTTTCCAGGCAAGAGTACTGGAGTGGGTTGCCATTGCATTCTCCAGGGTGTTCCCTCATAGTCTTCTGTATTTTTAAGGTTTTCTATAATAAAATTGTCATGCTGTTATAATCAGGAGGAAATCTATAATTTAGCTGTGAAATGTCTGTCAATAGAAGGAATTTTTCATATTTGTTTGTATTTATTTATTTGACTGTGCCAGGTGGGTTCTAGTTACCTGAGCAGGGATCACACCTGAGCCCCCTGCACTGGGAGCACGGAGTCTCAGCCACTGGACCATCAGAGAAGTCCCTTGACAGTAAGAATTTTATGTCTCCTTCATATGTAAATAGCACCCAGAGTTTTCACAGCCTGGTGGGGCTCAGTTGATGACTACAGATTCTGGAAGTCTCAGGGGCTCCTTGGCCACCCAATATGTCCCAGTATAAGGACCTATATCACAGTTGCTTGTTTAACCCAAATTCCTTGCTCCTTCCAGCACTTGCTGTCCCTCTACCTCAGGACAGTGCCACCTGACAAGAGCTTCTCTGCAACATGTCCTGGGATAGTGGAGGAAGTGTAAAATGGGGGGACAGAAGACCAGGCCAGTCCTGGCTCTGTCTTTTTTCCTGCTGTGTGACCTTGGGCAAGTCACTTGGCCTCTCTGAAGCTTAAAATAATCCCTCACTCATAAAATGGGGGCAGTCATGCCTGATCTCCTTGGTTGTGTGGATCAAAATCTAAAGGAGATCCTACAGGTAGGGTAACCCTACAGATACAGAGAAGTATAAACCGAAGGGATTGTCCTTGCCTCCACATATAGAGTGCTTTGCCATCATCAGAACATCCTGATTGCAAAACAATTCTTATTTAATTGGATCCATCTGAGTAGGTCAAATAATAATAACAATAATTACCAAGAGTGGTAATCATATCAAGAACAGCTCACTACGCTTCTATTACTAACCTGCGCTTCTCTCCAACGCCTCAGTTTGAAAGCCTCTCCCACTTGCCTGCTCGTGACTCAGGGATCACGGATCAATCCTATGCTTGGAGAAAGGCCCTCGGCGCTTTCTCCCACGAGGCAAACGAGTGGCCAGGGTTGTCATCCTTGCCTTGGTCTCTTCACACCCAACCCCAGATGTGAATGGATTGCTCATCCAGTCTTGACACACTGCTGCATGGACAGGTGTGCCGTCAGACAAGGGATTTAAAAAAAGCCCAGCAGGGGATGATGCTATGGCATCACCTGTACCTTCAGCCAACATCCCTTTGAAGCACTTGTCCCCCACCCAACACAGGTGTGCCCTGTGGCAGCCACCAAGGATCCCTTCCTGCCCCAACACCTGCTGCTGAAACAGGTTCTTTTCCTCAGTTCCCCAGGGAGAGTCATCAAGGAGCCTGGACCCCTCCCCTCAATGAGGTCCAGCCTGGGTGGGACCCCTCCCCACAATGAGGCCCGGCCTGGGTGGGACCACCCCCACCCAAGCCAGGCCTCGTGCTTCTTTAGTAACCCTCTCCACTGATCAGACACCCCTTCAGTCCAATGTTTCCTCCCATGAAATCTTCAAAGAAAAATCCCAGGAGACCCCCAATGTGGTAAGGATCGAGCATGTTCTGAGGGGTGTTGGGGGCCCAGGGACTGAAAGTGAAGGTCACTCAGTCGTGTCTGACTCTTTGCAACCCCATAGACTGTAGTCCAGTTCTAACTGTTGCTTCCTGATCTGCATACAGGTTTCTCAAGAGGCAGGTCAGGTGGGCTGGTATTCCCATCTCTTTCAGAATTTTCCACAGTTTATTGTGATCCACATAGTCAAAGGCTTTGCCATAGTCAATAAAGCAGAAATAGATGTTTTTCTGGAACTCTCTTGCTTTTTCCATGATCCAGCGGATGTTGGTGATTTGATCTCTGGTTCCTCTGCCTTTTCTAAAACCAGCTTGAACATCTGGAAGTTCACGGTTCACATATTGCTGAAGCCTGGCTTGGAGAATTTTAAGTATTACTTTACTAGCATGTGAGATGAATGCAACTGTGTGGTAGTTTGAGCATTCTTTGGCATTGCCTTTCTTTGGGATTGGGATGAAAACTGACCTTTTCCAGTCCTGTGGCCACTGCTGAGTTTTCCAAATTTGCTGGCATATTGAGTGCAGCATTTTCAAAGCATCATCTTTCAGGACTTGAAATAGCTCAACTGGAATTCCATCACCTCCACTAGCTTTGTTCACAGTGATGCTTTCTAGGGCACACTTGACTTCACATTCCAGGATGTCTGGCTCTAGATGAGCGATCACACCATCGTGATTATCTGGGTCGTGAAGATCTTTTTTGTACAGTTCTTCTGTGTATTCTTGCCACCTCTTCTTAATATCTTCTGCTTCTGTTAGGTCCCTACCATTTCTGTCCTTTATCGAGCCCATATTTGCATGAAATGTTCCCTTGGTATCTCTAATTTTCTTGAAGAGATCTCTAGTCTTTCCCATTCTATTGTTTTCCTCTATTTCTTTGCTCTGCTTATTGTCACCCTGCTTATTTAACTTATATGCAGAGTACATCACGAGAAACGCTGGGCTGGAAGAAGCACAAGCTGGAATCAAGATTGCTGGGAGAAATATCAATAACCTCAGATATGCAGAGGACACCACCCTTATGGCAGAAAGTGAAGAACTAAAGAGCCTCTTGATGAAAGTGAAAGAGGAGAGTGAAAAAGTTGGCTTAAAGCTCAACATTCAGAAAACGAGGATCATAGCATCCGGTCCCATCACTTCATGGCAAATAGATGGGGAAACAGTGAAAACAATGGCTGACTACTTTTCTGGGCCCGAAAATCGCTGCAGATGGTGACTGCAGCCATGAAATTAAGAGACGCTTACACCTTGGAAGGAAAGTTATGACCAACCTAGACAACATAATAAAAAGCAGAGGCATTACTTTGTCGACAAAGGTCCGTCTAGTCAAGGCTGTGGTTTTTCCAGTAGTCATTTTTGGATGTGAGAGTTGGACTATAAAGAAAGCTGAGCACTGAAGAATTGATGGTTTTGAACTGTGGTGTTGGAAAAGACTCTTGAGAGTCCCTTGGACTGCAAGGAGATTCAACCAGTCCATCCTAAAGGAGATCAGTCCTGGGTGTTCATTGGAAGGACTAATGTTGCAGCTGAAACTCCAAGACTTTGGCCACCTGATGCAAAGAGCTGACTCATTTGAAAAGACCTTGATGGTGGGAAAGATTGAGGGCAGGAGGAGAAGGGGACAACAGAGGATGAGATGGTTAGATGGCATCACCGACTTGATGGACATGGGTTTGGGTGAACTTCAGGAGTTGGTGATGGACAGGGAGGCCTGGTGTGCTTCAGTTCATGGGGTCGCAAAAAGTCAGACATGACTGAGCGACTAAACTGAACTCAACTGAGACTGTAGTCCATGGGATTCTGCAGGCCAGAATATTGGAATGGGTAGCCTTTTCTTTCTCCAGGGGATCTTCCCAACCCAGAGATCAAACAGGGTCTCCCACATTGTGGGAAGATTCTTTACCACCAGAGCCACCAGGGAAGCCCAAGAATACTGGAGTGGGTAGCCTATCCCTTCTCCTGGGGATTGTCCCAACCCAGGAATCGAACCAGGGTCTCATGCATTTCAGGCATTCTTTACCAGCTGAGCTACCAGGGGAGCCATGTGGGGGGGGAGGGGGTTGGGCACGCTAAACCTCCCTTTAGTTCCGTTCCTGCTACAAGGCCTTTGCACCTACCAGAACTAGGAATGGTTCCCAGAAGCCTCCATCCTCCCACATTTCAGGGGCAAAATGACTGCTGACAAGTTTTCAGAGAAATAAAAGCAAGCCCTTTCCAGGAAGGCCTTGGTCACTGGACAACTTGCCTCCAGTGAGCTGGAGCTAGAGGACTTGTCATTCTGGACACTCAGGCCCTTAAGTTTGGGAAATTTTTCTTAAATTATTTCGTCCATTATTTTCTCTCCCATTTTCTCAGTTCCTCTTTCTAGATTACTTTTTGAGTTGTTTGTCGTTCAGTCTCTAAGTCATGTCTGACCCCTTGAGAGCCCATGGACTGCAGCACACCAGGTTTCCCTGTCTTTCACTGTCTCCCAGAGTTTGCTCAGATTCATGTCCATTGATTGATGATACCATCTCACCATCTCATCCTCTGCCACCCCCTTCTCCTTTTGCCTTCAACTTTTCCCAGGATCAGGATCTTTTCACATCAGCTCCTCACATCAGGTGGCCAAAGAATCGGAGCTTCAGCTTCAGCATCAGTCCTTCCAATGAATATTTGGGGTTGATTTCCTTTAGGATTGGTTGGTTTGTTCTCTGCTGTCCAAGGGACTCTCAAGAGTCTTCTCCAATACCACAATTTGAAAGCATCAATTCTTTGGTGCTCAGCCTTCTTTATGGTCCAGCTCTCACATTCGTTCATGACTACTTTGGGGAGAGTTGTCTTTAACTGGATTATGTGGTTAGTGGTCTTGTCTTCTCCTGGACCTTCACCTTGCCTTTCAACTTTACTTCCTGTGAGACACGTGTTCAACCTCTTCTTCCTGTTCTTTGGTTATTTCATTACTAATATCAAATATTTAACCCTCCAGAACTGTTAGCTGTTTTCTGAGTGTTCTTTGTGTCTATTATTTGCTTCTTGTTTCATGAATGGAATTAACATTCTTTTCAGGAGTTCCCTGAGAATGATTTTCCCTTCCTCCTGTAGAGACATTCTCTTCAGGCTTATTTGTTTATTTGGGTCTCTGTATTTCAAGGTCCCAGATCCCTGATTGCATGTTCCTATTACAGAGTGACGTGCTAAGAGGTTGATTAGAAATCCTGGGCATGTGGGCAGGGCAAGAGGGTCGTTTTCTTAGACCCCTCCTTTTTTTGGTCTTTATTTTGGTGCCGGTGGCAACTCCAAAAGGCAGCCTGGTACAAAGATACATTAGGGGTTTTTTCCCCCACTAACTTCTTTCATTTTAGAGCCTGGCTACAGACCCAAATAGGCTTATCTGGTGGCTCAGAAGATAAAGAATCTGCCTGCAATGTGGGAGACCTAGGCTCAATACCTAGGTTGAGAAGATCCTCTGGAGAAGGGCCTGACAACCCACTCCAGTATTCTTGCCTGGAGAATCACTATGGACAAAGGAGTCTGGAGGGCTACAGTCCATGGGGTGGCAAAGAGTCGGACATGACTGAGTGACTAAGCACACACATAGGACCCAAATACCATGAACAAATATTTGAGAACAGATTCACGCAGAGCCTGATGGGAGTTTGTAAAAATCTGATTTCTGTATGCCCTCCCCAAGAAAGAAAGACGCCCCAGAGTGTAGGACCAGACCAGGCAGCGCTCAATGCATCTACTTTGGAATTTCTGACAAACAAAAGCTCCCCAGCGAAGTACAGCAAGGATTCAGCTCACTTCTCTCAAAAGAAGTGTGGACCAACCTGGTATCTGAACATCAGTGGGATGTCAGCCTCTGGGTCAACAGGGTTTCTCTTGATGGGCTAACCTGGGGAGAACCTCCCAGGTGAGGAGCCAGGTTCTCAGAGGAGTCACAGCTTTCTTTCCTAATGATGTTCGTATTCATTCAGCCTCTGGATCTATTAATAGTTTACAATGTGCCTGATGTCTTCCGTTCTGTCTGGTCCTGTTTCTACTGGGAAATTTCTGTCCCTGGAGATGCTGCATCTCAGAAGCAGCACTGATGACATTCTCCTGAGCTTCTCCTGCGACTGAGTCATGGTTCTTACTGTTCGCAATTCCCTTCTGAAAGTGCTGCAGGTTGCCTGCGGGTGTTGGAAGGCGCCAGCCAAATGAAACATTTAATTTAAAGACTTAGCCCCCAGGAGAAGCGAGTATTATTATTAATATTATTATTATTATTTATCGCAGTTAAAGTGTTCCATCTGTGAGCCTCTGGGTAGTCATAAAACAAACAATGCTTCCATTTAAGCTCCCAGTTAGAGCTAAATGCCCTGAGTCTGGTCAGTTGGAAGCAAGCTGTGAAATGAGACTGAATGGAAATCTCCAATCAGGCTTAGAATGCTTAGATTCCAAATAGAGAAGATTTTCATTCACCGGACATGCCATAGGATCAACCCTGCCCTGGAACATCTCCAGTTGAACTCTTCGGTGAAATTCATAGTTGTCTAGATCCTGGGAGCGTCTTTGTTCCACAAACATTAACAGAAGCCCTGGAGTTAAACCCTGGAGACACAGAGCTGGCCAAGCCTGGGTCACTGCTTTGATTGGTGTCCTGGCGCAGGCAGACAACAACCCAAGATCAGCAAGCTGAGGCTTGGAGTGTGAGGGTGGAGGTCAGCGTGGCATTCTAGGGTGTGATGGAATCCCCAAAGTGCAATTGTCCCCAGCTGCCATGCAAACCAGTGAGACCTCTGTGCTTAGGGTTCTTGGTTCCACAGCATCAGAGGGACCTGGACAAACAGGAATACATCTCAGAGGGCCATCCAGGCCGTGGAGGGGCTTATAACCATCTCTAATGTGTTACCCTGGGGGATTGCTGCTGTTTTGACAAGAAGGAAAAGGCAAGAGGAGCAAGAGGAAGAATAAGAACACTGCTGAAAGAAAGACCTAAATAAACAGAAAGTTTATGGACTGGAAGATATAGTATTGTTGAGATGGCAATACTCACAAATTCACCTTTGCAATTGGTTGATGCAATCCCTACCAAAATGCTAGATGGCTATTTTGCAAAAATTAACAGGCTGATCCACAGATTTATGTGGAAATTGAAGAGGCCCCAAATAGCCAAAACAATATTGATAAAGAAGAACAAAGTTGGAGGATGCCCACTTCTTAGCTTCAAAACTTATTACAAAGCTACTGTAATCGAGCGATATACATACAGAGGGATAATAATAGAGGGATGTACATAGAGATCAATGGGACAGAATTGAGAAGGTAGAAATAAATCCCATATGAACAATGGATTTTCAACAATGGCACCAAGGCAATTCAATGGGGGAAAGAAGACTCTTTTCAGTGGCGCTGGGGCTGATGGAGGAAGTTGGATTCCCCCACAGCATACCAAAAAGAAATCTCAAATGGGTCAAAGGTGTTTTTTTTTTTTTTATGTAAGAGTTAACACTATAAAACTGTTAGATACTAAGTCCTCATGCCCTTGGATTGGGCAATGATTTCTTAAATATAATACCAAAAGCATCAAAGACAAAAATAAAAAATAAATAAACTTCACCAAAATTTAAATTATAAAAAAAATCACTATGCTGTATAGTTCAAATAAGTTACAGCTTTATTTGTAATTGTACCTCAGTAGAAGTGGCCATGAATGACCCTCCTAGGCACTAAGTCTTATACACTGTCAAGGTAAAGAGCTCTTTAAACCACAAGGAAGACCATGTTTCAATAGGGAAATGACAAACCCATTTTGTGGATTTGCAGACAAGTCTGTCTTTCCCTAGAGTTAAGTTTGATACTCAAGTATAAATAAAATAAAGAGAATTGGCCTTTGGAGCACATGGGCTGGGGCAAGAATCACCAGTGGTTGTGTAAGGAGCCAGGATTTTACTTGCACTGGGCCCTGCCTTCCTTTTGCAGGAAGCAGCTGCCTTAGGCAGGCCATTTGTGCAATTCAGACAGTGACGTCGGGATGGGACAGCATATCCCAAGACAGCAGACTTTCTACAAATCACTTCCTGGAAAGAGGGGAACCCCCGGGAGAGAGGGTGAATACGTAACAGGATGTGCAAGCTGTCCCACTGATTCACCCAGACCATTCAGGGAACCAGCCAGGCTGAGCCATGTTTACTGTCGTAAAACTCAAGTCAGTGCCTTGGACGCCGGCGAGCTCTGGAAACGCCCACACGATGGATGAGGCCCCCCCCCGAGCTGGAAACAGACACGAGGGAAAGCAGCCCATGGCCGCATCCACACATGTCAGTCTGCCCCTTTGGAATCGTGGAGACTGGCCCTTGGCACACCAAGGTTTACCCGAGGGGGGAAGCACCACGGGACTCCCCATGCGTTGTAGCCAGTGCTACCCCACAAGAAGACCCTGCCCTTGTGCACATGTGTGTCTTGCCATAGGCTGAGGTCTTCTGCGTGCCTGACCTGGCCTAAGCTTGGTAATGGCCTCATGTGTTCGTGCCCATTTCACTGATGAGGAAATTGAGGATTTGGTGGAGCTGGGGCCAGAACCCAAGTCTTCAGACACTTGGTTCGGGACAATTTCTGTTGTGCCTCCAACTGTGCACAACCAGTTGTGCCTCCTCTGAGTCGTGGGGTATCTGTGGTATAAACAGCCCGATACCGCAGGACTGCAGGACTGGATCCAGGATTCTCCTGGATGTGCCCCACACTCAGGGTGGGAGCCTTCCGCAGAAGGATGCGGCTGTACCTTCATCCTTTCCTCTCTCCTGACTCTTTCCCCTCTGCCTAGAAATTTGTTCAATTCAGTTCAGTTCAGTCGCTCAGTCGTGTCCAACTCTTTGTTACCCCATGCACTGCAGCACGCCAGGACTCCCTGTCCATCAACCATCTCCCAGAGTTTACCCAAACTCATGTCCATTGAATCAGTGATGCTATCCAACCATCTCATCCTCTGTCGTCCCCTTCTCCTTCCGCCTTCAATCTTTCCTAGCAACAGGGTCTTTTCAAATGAGTCAGCTCTTCGCATCAGGTGGCCAAAGTATTGGAGTTTCAGCTTCAACATCAGTCCTTCCAATGAACACTCAGGACTGATTTCCTTTAGGATGGACTTAACCCACCTGAAATTAACCCCTCCTGCTCAGCCCCCACCCTCTTCTCCCTGCCTTGTGGGATGAGCCATACTTCCTCCATCTGGGTTCTGGTGACTGACCTCATGTTTGCTTCTCATCCCCTGGCTCACTCGCTGCAGCCCCTGCTCAACTCTGGGAGAAGTCTCCAGTGGTGGCTGTGTTGACAAGTGCAGTGAGCAAATGTCACATCTTACCGGTAGATTCCTGTCCCATATGATTCCTGACCTTCTGTCTTGGTTCCCATGACATCGCTCTCTCTTGCCTGCCCCAATCATCCTTTATGTTGAGATGCCCTTGACTTGACCTCTGCCTTTCTCACTTCTGAGGTTTCCTCCTGAGTGACCCATTTGCTCCCCATCACTTCCAAGTTCGACCTCCATTTCCAGCCATGGCTAAACAAACATTAAGCATCCACTTCCTGGAAACTTCCAACAGCAGGTCCCTTGGGATCTTTGTTGTTGCTGTTGTTGAGTTGCTAAGTCGTGTCTGACTCTTTGTGACCCCATGGACTGCGACATACCAGGCTTCCCTGCCCTCCACCATCTCCCAGGTTTTGTTTAAGTTCATGTCCATTGAGTCGGTGATGCTATCTCATCCTCCACTGTCCTTGGCTCCTTTTGCCTCCAATCTTTGGGATCTTTGCTTTTAGCCAAATTTGTCCTCCTTGGGGAGCCATCCCACACACTTCCCTGCCCAGGATCCAGAATCTGCAAACTATCCCAATGAGTAATCCGGGGCCCGACCAGGGGCCTGCCCCCATCTCCATCTAGTCAAACTTAGTCCTGCCAGCTTTCCTGTCAAGTTTTACCAGCCTGGGGTGAGACATTCTCCCCTTGCAGCACCTCCCCAGCTGGTCTTTGGCTCTCTCAAATCTCCTTGCAGTTGGAAAATGAACTTTCTAGGACACACGTCTTAATGCCAGTTATTCTTTCAGCCTCCAGATGAGTGGCCAGGTACGCAGGCTGGCTAAGTGACCACCTGTTGCCTGCCACTTGCCCTGCTTTGTCACCTGCCACCTCTGACCTCACAAGTCACCCTCGTGCGGACCTTCCCAGGGGTCACTGTGGGCCCTGCACGTTTATGCAGGCTGCTCTCACCAGCAAAAGGCCACCCCTGCCTGGAACCTTCATCTCAGGAAGGCCCTTGTCTTGTGCTCATCTCTCAAAAATGACCTGTTCTTTTGTCTCTCTAATTAAACTGGAAGCACTGAGCAAGCAGGTCCCCTCTTTCCTTCGTCTCTGATACCTCAGCTGTAGAATGTGCTGTGTGTGCTTAATCACTCAGTCATCTCTGACTGTCTGCAACCTCATGGACTGTAGCCCGACAGGCTCTTCTGTCCATGTGGTTTTCCAGGCAAGATTGCTGGAATGGGTTGCCATGCCCTCCTCTAGGAGATCTTCCCCACCCAGGGATTGAACCCAGGTCTCCCCCATTGCAGATGGATTCTTTACTGTCAGAGCCACCAGGTCCTCATAAAAATCTATAAAACTCCTTATTAAATCCATGTCCCATTTCAGAGAGCACATGTGTCCTGAATTGACCTAAGTGTCAACCCGACTCAGGCTGATTTTTATTTCATCATTTTATTATGAAAAATTTCAAACATACCAAGAAAACAGACTATATGAACCATGTAATGAACCCCCATAATCATCTCCTCACTGTAATAATTATCCACATTTTGCCATTTTTGTTTCATCCTTCTCACCATGACCTGTTGTCCCCAACTCAATTATTAATCATTTTTGTAATTCAAAGATTGTGCTTTTTTTGTTTCTATGCTTCACCACTATCTCTCATGGAAGTGAAATGTTTGCATTTGGCTATTTGCCCAATAGTAAAGGAAAGAAAGTCAAGTGTCATTATAGCAATCAACGGAGGCCAAAATGGCAGCCCACTCCAGTATTCTTGCCTGGAGAATCCCATGGATGGAGGAGCCTGGTGGGCTACAGTCCATGGGGTCGCAGAGTTGGACACGACTGAGCGACTTCACTTTCTTTCTTTCTATATGATTGCATCCTGGTTCTGCATCAACCTTAGATCAAGCATCATCTCCTTTAACCTTTTTTTTTTTTTTCTTTTTCTTGGTCGTACCACATGGCATGTGGGATCTTAGTTCCCTGACCAGGGAGTAAACCTATGCCCCTTGCATCAGAAGTACGGAGTGATAACCCCTGGACCACCAGGGAAGTCCCCATCCCCTTTAACTTAAAACAGGGTGCAGAATAGGTGTCTTTATTATCCCCACTGGATAGCTGATGAAACTGGGCTTTGAGATTCTAGAAACGCACACAGAGTCACAGCAGGTCAGTGGTAGAGCTGGCGTCCGCAGATACCCCAGTCCTCCCTGGCCCGTTTGCACAGCTTACAGCAGCACTCATCGGAAGCTGGCCCCTGGGCCTCTCTGGTGGCTGGTCCCCAGGGAGCCAGTGCGGAGGGATCCCATGGAGCCCTGTGCAAGCACTCTGAGCCGCCTGGCCTCCGGAGACAGAGAGGCTATTCCCGCCAATCTCCCGGTAACGATCTCAGGGAGAAGAAAAGCCAACGGTGCCGAGGCAAGACGGGGCCCGCAGCCGCGTGGGGAGGCGGTTGGGAGTTGCCGTCACCATGGCTCACTAGCCGGGGCCCAGGCCGGGGCTGGGCGTCTTCCCGTGTGTTTGGGTGGGTGACAGGCAGCTGGGTGTGCGGACTGTGATGTAACAGGCCTGCCGCATCTGCAGCCGGGTGGCAAGGCCGCTGACTAACTTTCTTCCTCTGTCAACAGTCTCTAATCGCCTCCACAGCCCGAGAGGGCGGGGGTGGCAGCGCCCACGGCCAAGGCCACCTGCCAGGCACCCAATGTCAAAGACGCCATGCCTCCACCAACCCTGCGAAGCCGCCGCTGCCACAGCCTTGAACCACATGGACTGCTAGGTCTGTCCTGGCCCCGATTGTCTGTCAGGAGAGAAAGAAACGCTGGGCAGGCCCCCAAAGCAGACTGACTTGTGTGTGAAGGATGGTTTTTACCTCCTGACCTAGAGAAGGAGACGAAGGAAGGAGGGACCAAGGACCTCCTGGGAGGCAGGCGCAGCGTAACACATGCATGGGCTGACTGTCTTCACTACTGCCCGGTAAGACGGCTATTGCTCCTGCACTCACCCGTCCATTCATTCCCTCAAATATTTCTGAGCCCCTGCCAGGCACCAGCACACATGTCATCATTTTACAGATAAGAAAAGCAAGGCTCAGAGGTCTTCTGACTTCTCTGGCGAGGCTGGAACTGGTACTCACAGCCGTCTTCATGTGAATGAGAAACGACTGCACCTCTGGGGAGATCTAGCCTCCCACCAGGACACAAGACTCGGCGCGAGAAGCGGGTCCTTGCCAGGCACCCCCAATCTGTCCCCGAGATTGAGTGGATGGAGCAGCTGGGACCCCGGGAGCCAGCCACACGTTCCCTCCCCACGAAACCAACTTTCTCTACCAGCAGAGGCCTCTCACAGGAGAAGGTCACCTTAATGGACTTGTTGGCAAACTCTACCAATGAAAACAGACACTCATGGTCTTGAAACAGAAACTAGCAGCGCTCTTACAGAACAGCAAGCAAGCCAAGAACCCAGCAGGACTGGGGGGCTGAAGCGAAGGGGCTGGTCGTGTTTGATGGAAGGGACAGAGGCTGACACTGGTCCTACGCTCATGGTGGCGGGGGCATGTGACTGGCTTGTGGAAGTGATGGCAGCTTTGTTCTGCCCACCTGAGTCCTGTTTTTCTAGCACTTGAAATGCTCCAAGGAAAAGGATGCGCATTGGTCGGGACTGCCCTAAGATGCGTGGATGAAAATGACCAAGTGAGTAAAAGTCACTCAGTCGTGTCTGACTCTTTGTGACCCCATGGACTATACAGTCCATGGAATTCTCCAGGCCAGAATACTGGAGTGGGTAGCCTTTCCCTTCTCCAGGGGATCTTCCCAACCCAGGGGTCGAAGCCAGGTCCCCCATATTGCAGGCAGATTCTTTACCAGCTGAGCCACAAGGGAAGCCCAAGGATACTGGAGTGTATAACCTATCCCTTCTCCAGCAGATCTTCTCGACCCAGGAATTGAACCAAGGTCTTCTGCATTGCAGGCAGATTCTTTACCAACTAAGCTACCAAGGAAGCCCCGCAAATGACTAAGGGGAACATCTGAGAAAAAGTTTCTAACAAGATCCATTGAGAAGTGGAATGGGGTGGCCTTAAAGGTAATGATGTTCCCATTGTGGGCCATCCACTTGTTTAGGTCATGTTATTATGGATTGCCTAATGCCAGGGGACTTTCCAGTGGTGAAACTCAAGGATTCAGGTTTGACAAACCCATTTAGATGACTGCACTGAGCCACTGTCACAGAATTCCTTTCCATGCAAATGGGAATCACCAACTTGAAGGAGGCCAGGCCCTGAAGGAGGAAGTGAAGGATGGCTGGAGGGAGGTGTGTCACCAGCTGTAGCTGGGGTAGCCAGGGTTCTGGGAAAGCCCTGCCAGCTGTCATGCCAAGCTGATTTGTTTGAGCATTGCTCTGAGAGCCTTGGCAGGTCCTTGGCATGGCCAGCACATGGCCCAGCTGCTTCCCCCACCACCTTGGATCCCATGAAACACGGGAGCAGAGTCTGGGGCAGAAGTGGAAGAATAGGGGTCCGGGGGTGTGCACCCCAAGCACCCCAGCTTGTCTATGCTGTTAAAATAGGGACATACTTCTGCACCAGCTGGCAGAGCAGCACTCCCCGGGCCACCCTACCCTCTGAAATTTTGAGTGCCCTACACAGGCTGTGCCCAGGGTATGTAGGTTGAATTTAAATGCATAAATATCATGGATAAATGAAAAATACAGCACGGCTATGACCTTGGGTTCCTTGGGCCTCTTCCACCCAGGAGCCCCTCAAAAGCGCCAGGCCCACCCTCGAAGTCTCCTGCAGTTGCAGGGGTGGGGGCCAGGCCCCAAGGGCTTCACAAAGAGAACCACTGGGTTAACGTTTCGGTTCTGGTTTTTTCTATAAAGTGGCTTTGGTTTCAAACTACATTTCAGAGAGAAGCTGCAAAATGGTAAGTAAAAAAAAACCACCAGCTCACGATTAATTTGCATGTCTTTATACTGAAAATTGTTGTTGTTCCATCATTAAGTTGTGTGCACCTCTTTGCAACCCCATAGACAGCAGCACGCCAGGTCTCCCCTGTCCCTCACTATCTCTCAGAGTTTACTCAAACTCATGTCCATCAAATTAGTGATGCCATCCAACCATCTCATCCTCTGTCGTCCCCATTCTCCTCCTGCCCTCAATCTTTCCCAACATCAGGGTCTTTTCCAATGAGTCAGCTCTTCATATCAGGTGGCCAGACTATTGGAGCTTCAGCTTCAGCACCAGTCCTTCCAATGAATATTCAGGGTTTATTGAGAATAAAGTTAACTTATTGTGCTGGGGCTATTCCTATCTAGTTTGCGTGGCTGTGGACTGCTTTCATACAGCTCAAAGGCGGTAACTCTGTCAAGGAAGTTAGAAATTTCTCAGCAAAAGCCGAGGTCTTCAAGGCAAAGACTGGCAGCGTGGGGGCCCTTCCTATCTCTAAGGCCCTTCCTGGGTGTCTGGAGTCATCCAGGGCAGGTCAAAGATGTCCATTCAGCTCTGGCCCATACCTGGAAGTGCTCCTTTTAGATCTGTTTTATACCTTGGGGATCCCATGTGAAATTTCCACTGAGTAAGAGTTTATGGTTAAACTCTGGGCTCACTTCTGGTCCAAAGTGCTCATTTTGCCCATGTGGAAGCTCATGACTGGGTGACGAGTAAGTTGTTCTGCACACACGCACACACACACACCCCACCCCACACCACACCACACCCTCCACATCCTCTGGGTGTCCTGAGTCTTGGCATCCTGCTTGCACAGGTGGACAGCAGCATCCAGAGTGCAGCACTGGCTTTGGTCCTGATGCAGTGGCTGCAGATGCCTGCCTCAGTTTCCCCATCTGCAAAGTGGGGGCATCACTTATTGGCTCCTCTTTCATAGGCCGCAATGAAACTTAGATGAGAAAATCCATGTGAAGGGCTAAGGGGAGTGCCGGCAGAATGCTCAATAAAAGTTAATTATTATTATTTGGCCCGGGGCCTCTTACCTATTAGCTGTTCAGTTTACTTTCCTCTCCTTCCCAGCCCCGGGGACGCGTGAGCCCGGCAGGCTGCTGGGCCTGGGCCCTGAGCACCCCCTTAGTCAGAGCCCTGAGTGGAGACGAGACCCGCATGTTCCTCCCTCCCTGCGGGGCAGCGACGTTGCCCAGTCACCGCAGACCTGGCAGAGCCCCAGCAGAATCAGCGCCTCCTCTCTGGCCCCACCATGTTGTTGTCAGGGACCTCTCCCCTCATCCCCACTGCTCCCTCCCCGTCTGTAGTCCTTGTCTTTCCACATCCTGGATGTCCCCGAGTCCCCTGGTCACCAGGTGAAGGGTCAGGCAGCGTGTGCCGCCAGCCAGGGCAGAGTCTCACAGGACCTGGGATCCAGCTCACGGGCCCTGCTCTCCGGCCCATCCTCAGTTCTCTGCTGTCCCCCCGTCTCCTTGGACTGAGGCCCAAACTGGCTTCAGGGTGGGCTGCATCCAGCTGTGGGTGCATCTGGCCGGCAGGAGGTAGGATCCGAGGCATTGCTCCCTCTAGGCCCACAACGCAGGTTTCGAGCCTAATCTCCGACCCTCTCGCTGGAGCATGGGTGGAGAGTGGGGGATCTGGGAGTTAGGACAGGCTACCTGAGCCCTGTTGCTCACCCCCACTCTGAGGGTCAACTGGGAGGAGCTGATTCTACTTGCCTCAGTGACTCAACAGAGCAGCCCAGGCGCTGGGGTGAAGCCCCAGCGAAACAGGGGAGCTCTGTCCTTGTGGGAGCCTGTGGGAAGGCAGGGAGCCCCAGCTGGACCATCAGCTCCTTCCCAACTGGAGGAGGAGGGGAAGAACACTAGAGTCCTCCGAGGGCGAGGCTGGTCCCTGGGATGAGGCTCTGTAGCAGCAAACCTGCCATCCAGCCTGACTTCCCCTGGGTTCCCATGGCCCTGCTGGAAGAAGATGGGGCAGGTCCAGGATTGGCCCAGGGCCTCTGGTGCCAGGGTACTTCTGTCCCATGGAAGGGTTTCTGTCCTCCTCCACCAGGGCTTTCCTGACAGCTCAGATGGTAAAGAATCTGCCTGCAGTGTAGGAGACAGAGGTTCGATCCTTAGGTTGGGAAGATCCCCTGGAGAAGGGAATGGCTACCCACTCCAGTATTCTTGCCCGGAGAGTCCCATGGACAGAGGAGCCTGGAGGGCTACGGTCCCTGGGGTTGCAAAGAGTTGGACACGACTGAGCGACTAAGACACGCACACGCACACACCACCAGGGCAACCAGCGTCCACAGATGGGAACACCCTCCACTCCTGCCTGCCACCCTGTGACATGCTCCATCACACCCCCCGCACCGTGGACAGTGCACCCCGGCCCCAGGCTCTTCTGTACCCACTCCCACAAGCTGGCTCCCTCTTCTTTCCTGCCTCTCTCTGTTCTCCCCTCTGCTCCTCTCTCCTCCTGCCCTTTTCGCCACCATCTCAGCCTGACCACCTCTTCCCTTCGCCCTCCCACCGCACATCAGCTGGGCCCCCTTCTTCCGTGCCCTCATCCTCTGACACTGTCCCCACCTAATTTCCCGCCTCCCTGTGGCCACGTGCCATCAGCCCTTCCTGTCCTCCTTTCCCGGCTTGGCCGCGCACTCTTGTCCTTAAAGCCTCCTTCTTCTGCTTCAGTGGGCGCTTCCATCCAGCTGACCTTGTCTGGCCTCTCTGCCCCACACCGTCCTCCTCACCTCAGCCCCTGTCCTCCGCTACTCCTTAAGTGCAGACCTCCCCAGAGAGCTCAGACACAACTCCAGGTCTCCAACGCCACCCAGATCCCAAGTCTAGGTCTTTCCAGACCTTCTCTCCGACCTCCTCAGAGGTCTAGACCCACAGAGCTGTTTGCGGAGTGGGCAAGTAAACGTCTCCCTACAGTTACGCTGGCGGGAAGTCCACAGCCACCGTCCTCCTGGGATCCGTCCCTCGAAGACTGGGTACTTTGGCTGCTCACGGCCCCACTGCCCCCAGCCGGCCGCTGAGTCCTGTTCATCTCCCATCAAGTGGCCCTGAGGTCTGACCTTCCTCCCCTCTGCCCCAATTCCTGTCCACCTCCCAGTTCCACGACTGGCCTTCCCGCCCGCCACCTCCCAGCCCGTGGTCTCCATGCCCAGCTGCATCTCTCTCCCCGTTGCCATACTGAACTCCTGCTTCTTAACATGAGCCTTTTTTGCACAGGCTGTTCCCTCCATGAACGATGACGTTCCTGCCTCCCCTGCCTGAAGATCTCCTCTTCACTCCTCGATTCCTCCTCCTCCAGGAGCCCTGCTCTAGGGGGCCCAGGAGGTCCCATGTCCTGGGTGCCTGCCCCACCATCCAACCCCACCTGTGGCCTCCGGACTCCTCTCCCCGATGGCGTCCACTGCAGCATGAGCCTCGTGTGCACACAGGCTTTGGTCCCCAAAGCTCGGAGGGCTCCCAGATGGGGCAGCCTCTCTGACCCAGCTCCTAGTCCCCAGCCCTGAGCATGGCCCAGCCCACAGGGCCCAAGCTGTGACCGATGGTCCAGGGTCTCTGCTGCAGGAGGAAATGGGGGTCCAGAGAGGGAACGGGGGTAGGACTGCAAGAATCACCCCACACACACACACACAATTAGGAGCCTGAGAACTTGGTCAAACCTGCCCAGAGCGGCAGTTGCTGTTCCGATTAATTAGTGAACTCTGTAAAGTACTTTGAACATGAAACGCACTATATAAAAGCTAAGTATTATTATTAAAAAGTAAGAAGTTCTCTAATACGCCAGGCTGGAGAGCCTCAGGCTAGTCTAAATAAAATGAACGAATACAGAAAATGAAGCAATTAAAAGGTGATACTTCAAGATTTGCCAAAAGCCGAAAGTATCAAATGGCCCCATCTGCTGGGCACTCCTGGACCCCCACCCCCACCCCCGCCCAGTCTGCATAGAAGGCCCTGCAAGGGCAGACCCTGAGACGGCCTCTCATGCATCTGTCTTGGACCAGTCAGCTGGTGGGAACCCCGGTGCCAGTGGTGTGAGCTTCGCCACGTCAGGCCTACCCTCCGAGCCTGTTTCCCTGAGTGTAGGATGGGCAGGTACAGGCAGCATCAACCCCAGCATCACCCCGACCCCACGCACTAGCCAGAAGGCTCTGAGCGGAGGCAGAAAGGGGTGATAAACAGCATCAGGCTCCATCCTCACTGCCAGGTGACCCCCAACGGGACGTGGCTCCCTCTGAACCTGCTCGCCCTTCTGCACTTGGAGACAGCAACTTCTTCCTCACAGAATTGTCACAGTTAAGAAATGAAAATTAGATACAGATACATGGAAAACTAGGGATTCCCAGGTGGCTCAGTGGTAAAGAATCCACTTGCCAGTGCAGGAGATGCTGGAGACCCTGTAGGGTTTGATCCTTGGGTTGAGAAGATCCCCCTGGAGAAGGAAATGGCAACTCACTCCAGTATTCTTGCCTGGAGAATCCCATGGACAAAAGAGTCTGGAAGTCCAGAGTCGCAAAGAGTTGGACATGATTGAGGTGAGTGTGCACACACGTGGAAAACTATTGACCACAGCACACGACCTGAGGTTGCTTCCTGGCTCATCTGTCAAGCTTGACATACTGAAACGTTATGGATTTCTTTCTTCCTTTTCTTTCTTTCTTTCTTTTTTTTCTTTTGTGTGTGTATATTATATTATCTTTTCTCTCCCTCTCTTCCTTTTCTGGAGCTTGGTCCTTGTCCAAGGGTCAAGGTTCAAATCCCAGCCCTTCGCTGACAGGCAGTGTGACTTTGAGCTCTTCCCATCTTTGTGGAAAGGAGATAAAGATGCCCACCTCTGAGCCTTGCTGTCCCCAAGTAGAAGCCCTCAGTCCAAGGTCAGCCTTGAGGTAGATAATGGAAGTAAATAATTAGCAGAGGTCAGTGGCGTTACACGTACAGTTTCATCTAGGCTGAGCTGAGGGCCTGGATGAAACCTGCCCACAGCCCCTCTTCCCAGAACCTTCATCTGAAGCTCCTCTCCCATGCTTGTCTTGAGGCAGGAGCACCCAGTCACGGGCCCACCTGAGAAAGGGACTGAAAAACCAACAGGAAGTCAAACTCTTCAGCTTCAGGTAACAGCTGAACAGAAATGGTCCCAGATTTGGAACATGGAATCCCGTGCTTGGCCTCAGTTTGCTTATCTGTAAAATGGGCTCTTTGGACTAGAGGATGCCCACAGTCATGGGTGCTCTGACCTCGCTTGTACTTTGCATAAATCTCTAGCTCAGGCAAAGGTGTCTGGCATCCTGGTGGGCCTTGCTCGTTTTGACCTTCTCTGGCCTGTGTAGGTGTGGTGCTCCCAGGTTGGTCTCTGGGCTCACTACCTCTGTAAAGGGGCAGAAAGCAGCCCGGGGGGCACTCTCACTCTGGATGGCCCCTGAGCCCCCAGCAGTCGTGGAGACATCTCCAGGCACTGCTCCAGCCCCACTTCCAGCTCAGACCTCTGCCCAACAGCCACCTGGGGGTCCAGCCTCCACTTGGCCTCCACCTGAGTCATACCCCTGCTTCTTTGGCCTTTCCCCCCAGAAGCCCAGCACCAGGGCTGATGCGGAGCCTGGGCCTTGCTCCCCCAAGGGGTGGCTCAGCCCCTCACACTAGCACTACCTGTGGGGCAGGCCTGCAGGGATCTCCCATGGAACAAATGAGGAAACCGAGGCACACTCTCCCTGCTCAGAGCACCTGCCCTCAGCCCCACTGGGTCTGACAGCTCCCCACCATCCACCCCTGCAGGATGCAAGTGGCTTGTGGGCCTCCTGGGAGACCAGAGGAGCCCCTTCTAAAGGGCCTCCCAGGCTGGGACTCGGTGGGGGGACACACCAAACCTCACGTCTGAGCAGTCAGTCATTGAAAGTACAGGCTCCTGGGTTGTGCTACTGGCCCACTGGATCAGAAACAGAGGCTAGGACCAGGAGTCTTGACTTTGTACAAAACTCTCACAGGGAGAACTAACTGTTCAGGTCACTAGTTCCTGGGGATTCCCAGTCTAGCCCAAGCCCTTGTCTTACTGAGCAGCACCCGAAGCCCCAGGAAGTTGCGTAGCCTGCCAGGGGCACACAGTTGGTGTCCAGCCAGGCTTCCACCATCCTGCACAGCCCCGCCGTGACTCTCGCCAGGTGGTAAGAAGGGGCTGAGGGATCAAAGCTACCCCATGTTCAGGGGACGCAAGCTGCTGCTAGGAGCTGGCCCTCAGCCCAGCACACTTAAATTCAATAAACATTACTGATGACCTAGCGTGAGCAAAGGGCTGGGCTCTGGCCAGACAGAGCCGGGGAAGCCTTCTTCAAAGAAGTAATCTTCTTTAAAAAAGTAAAGAAGGGTCTTGTCGGGCAGCAGAAATTTACAGCCAAACGGTGCGGTGGATGCTTTAGGAAGGCAGGATGAAGCTGCTTCACAGGAGGCTGGCGTGGTTACAGCGCAGGTGTGCGGGAGAGCGAGGGGGCTGGGGGGCAGGGACACCGGAAGCTCCCCAAAGGCGAGGGTTTCCGTTTGCACCACTGCCATGTCCCAGCACGTAGAACAGGACCTGGCACATAGTAGGAGCTCCTGTCTGTTGTATATATGAATGAAAGGATGAATAAAGCTGGAAAGGTAAGTTGGGGACTGGGTCATGGAAAGTTGGGGACCACCAAGCCAAAGAGCCTGCACATCATTCCTTGCAGACAAAAGAGAGCCTTTGTTTAAAATTTAAAAAATAAAAAACTATAATTAAAAAAAAAAAAAAAGAAAAGAAAGACCAGTGGGTGGGGGGGGGGGAAGAGAGAGAGCCTTTGAAGACCCCAACACAAAATAAAAGGTTCAAAAGGAGAAAAAGAGAGAGAGTCCTTTGAGTGTGGGGGGAACCCACCTCATTGTGCTTTGGGAAGATCACTCTGGTGGCCAGTGGGTAACAAGTATGTGCAGAACTGACTGGCAGACACAGGCCCCTTGACCCAGAGAAAATCACGTACTCCCAGAGGCCCACGAACCAGCATTGAGGTTCCCACTGGCAGAGACTGAGGCAGAGAATCATTAGCTCCAAAGTGGTGAATTATGAAGCCTGGCCAGCTGGTCTCCAGGCCTCAGAGGTCAGACCTGGGAGAGGACACCCTTCACCTCTCTCCCCACTGACCCCCAACCAAAGGCAGCTTGAGGGACCTGTGCTTGGAGTTAGCCTGCCTGCAACTGCCCTGAACCCCAGGGTCACTGAGCCCCTGCAAACCCAGGTCAGGGCTTCTACTTAGGCATCCATAATGGAAGCACAATCAGATAAATGCTTTCAAACGCAGCAGTGAGAGCAACAGTTGGTAAAACCCTTTGGGCTTCCCTGGTAGCTCAGCTGGTAAAGAATCTGCCTGCCATACAGGAGACCCTGGTTCAATTACTGGATTGGGAAGATCCCCTGGAGAAGGGATAGGAAAGCCCAGTATTCTTGGGCTTTCCCCGTGGCTCAGCTGGTAAAGAATCTCTGCAATGCAGGAGACCTGGGTTTGATCCCTGGGTTGGGAAGAAGCCCTGGAGAAGGGAATGGTTATCCACTCTAGTATTCTGGCCTGGAGAATTCCATGGACTGTATATTCTGTGGGGTTGCAGAGAGTCGGACACAATTGAGCAACTGTCACTTTGCTTTCCAAAAAGGAATTTGTATTCAAATGCTTTGACCCAGGAAACCTGCTATTGAGAAACTACCTTAAAGCAATCACTAGATTCAGCAGAAAGAAGTTCATCTAAGCATCATTCATGATGAGAGCATGTTTAACAGTAGCGAGATGGCTGAGTACTGCAACGTGAGGCTGCTGCTGCTGCTGCTGCTAATTCGCTTCAGTCGTACCTGACTCTGTGCGATCCCACAGATGGCAGCCCACCAGGCTCCCCCGTTTCTGGGATTCTCCAGGCAAGAATACTGGAGTGGGTTGCCATTTCCTTCTCCAATGCATGAAAGTGAAACGTGAGGCTCAGTTCAGTTCAGTTCAGTTCAGTCGCTCAGTCGTGTCCGACTCTTTGCGACCCCATGAATCTCAGCACACCAGGCCTCCCTGTCCATCACCAACTCCCGGAGTTCACTCAGACTCACGTCCATCGAGTCTTGTGATGCCATCCAGCCATCTCATCCTGGGTCGTCCCCTTCTCCTCCTGCCCCCAATCCCTCCCAGCATCAGAGTCTTTTCCAATGAGTCAACTCTTGGCATGAGGTGTCCAAAGTACTGGAGTTTCAGCTTTGGCATCATTCCTTCCAAGGAAATCCCAGGGCTGATCTCCTTCAGAATGGACTGGTTGGATCTCCTTGCAGTCCAAGGGACTCTCAAGAGTCTTCTCCAACACCACAGTTCAAAAGCATCAATTCTTCAGTGCTCAGCCTTCTTCACAGTCCAACTCTCACATCCATACATGACCAGTGGAAAAACCATAGCCTTGACTAGATGGACCTTAGTTGGCAAAGTAATGTCTCTGCTTTTGAATATGCTGTCTAGGTTGGTCATAACTTTCCTTCCAAGGAGTAAGCATCTTTTAATTTTATGGCTGCAATCACCATCTGCAGTGATTCTGGAGCCCCCAAAAATGAAGTCTGACACTGTTTCCACTGTACCCCCATCTATTTCCCATGAAGTGATGGGACCAGATGCCATGATCTTAGTTTTCTGAATGTTGAGCTTTAAGCCAACTTTTTCATTCTAGACTTTCACTTTCATCAAGAGGCTTTTTAGTTCCTCTTCACTTTCTGCCATAAGGTGGTGTCATCTGCATATCTGAGGTTATTGATGTTTCTCCCGGCAATCTTGATTCCAGCTTGTGCTTCTTCCAGCCCAGTGTTTCTCATGATGTACTCTGCATATAAGTTAAATAAGCAGGGTGACAATATACAGCCTTGACGTACTCCTTTTCCTATTTGCAACCAGTCTGTTGTTCCACGTCCAGTTCTAACTGTTGCTTCCTGACCTGCATATAGATTTCTCAAGAAGCAGGTCAGGTGGTCTGGTATTCCCATCTCTTTCAGAATTTTCCACAGTTTATTGTGATCTACACAGTCAAAGGCTTTGGCATAGTCAATAAAGCAGAAATACATGTTTCTCTGGAACTCTCTTGCCTTTTCCATGATCCAGCGGATGTTGGCAATTTGATCTCTGGTTCCTCTGCCTTTTCTAAAACCAGCTTGAACATCAGGAAGTTCACGGTTCACATATTGCTGAAGCCTGGCTTGGAGAATTTTGAGCATTACCTTACTAGCGTGTGAATTGAGTGCAATTGTGTGATAGTTTGAGCATTCTTTGGCATTGCCTTTCTTTGGAATTGGAATGAAAACTGACCTTTTAAGTCCCTAAAAAATTGGAGGTAGGGAATGCTTAATGATGAGAAAATATTTATGACAACTTTAAGGAAAATAAAGCTGTCTGCATCAAATTGCATTTAAAATTAGACACATCAAATGAAGATTAAAGTGGAATCGCTGAAAAAGAAAAAGGAGACATAAAAGAGGAAATTAATGAAACTGACCCTTGAGCAAGAAGACTGGCCACAGAAGGAAAGAGAGACGTCCAAGATCCCCTAAACCAGGAGTGACAGAGGGGCCATCACGGCTGACTCTGCCCAGGTTAAAGGATTATCAGGAGTACCAAGGAAAACTCTGCATCAACAAAGAGACAACTAAGATGAAAAGCATACATTTCTAGAAATGCAAGTGACCAAAATGGATTCAGGAAATAATCTAAATATTGTAAAGAAACTGAATCAGTCATTTTAAAACTTCCCACAAAGAAAAGTCCAAGCCTGGATGACTTCACTGGTGAAATCTACCTCACATTTATAGAAGAAATAACAACAGTCCTTCACAAATCCTTCCAGAAACTAGAGGAGGAGGGAGTAATTTCCATCTCATTCTATGAAGCCAAAAATTCTGGGATAACAAAACTAGACAAGGGTATCACAGGAAAATAAAACTACAGACCAGTATCTTTTATGAGAATAGATGCAAAAATTCTCAAAAAATACTAGTAAAACAAATCAACTGTAAACAACATATAAAAAATAAGTATACACCATGACCAGCTGGGAATTTTCCCAGGAATGTGAGAAAATGAATTAATGTAACACTATATCAATAGAATAAAAACCCTAAACTGCATGATTAATAGACACAGAAAAAAAAAAAAACCTGCACTAGACAAACTCTAACACACATTCATGATAAAAACTCTCACTGAATTAGTAACAGAAGGACATTTCCTCAACCTGATAAAATATCTTTGATAAACACTTAAAACTAGCAACATATTTTGTGGTAAAAAGACCGCTTTCTCCTTAAAATTGGAAACAAGATGAGAATGTTCACTCTTACCACTTCTATTCAGCCTTCTACTGGAGGCTCTGGCCAGTGCAATTAGGCAAGAAAAAGAAATAAAAGTCATTCAGATTCAAAAGAGAAGAGCAAAATTTTCCTATTAGCAAATGACATGATTGTGTATGTAGGCATACCTAGGAGGAATTGTCAGTTCAGTGCCAGACCACCACAGCAAAGCAAATATAGCAATAAAGTGAGTCACACAATTTTTCTGGTTTCCCAGTGCATATAAAAGTTGTGTTTATACTACCCTCTAGTCTATTAATTGTGCAATAGCATTATGTCTAAAAAAAAATCCTACCTTAATTAAAGAAAAACATTAAGTATTGCTAAATAACCACAATCTAAACCTTTAGTGAGTTATCTGTTTGCAATAGTAATATCAAAGATAATATAGTAATACCAAAAATTTGAAATTTTGGAAGAATTACCAAAATGTAGTAAGTGAGCAAATGCTGCTGGGAAAAATGGTGACAATAGGCTTGCTGGGTGCAGGGTTGCCATAGACCTTCAGTTTGCAAAAGATACATTATCTGTGAAGTGCAATGAAATGAGGTATGCCTGCATAGAAAGTCCTAAGGAATACACCTCCCTGCCCCCACAAACACTAGAAACAGTGAACAAATTCAGCAAGGTCACAATTTGAAGATCAATTTCCAAAAATCAGTTAAGAATCCAACAAAGAAATTTCATTTACCATGGCATAAAAAATATGCTTGCAGATAAAGTTAACAGAAGTTACATACCAAAAACTATGAAACTTCCCTGAGAGATGCTAAAGACAAATAAATACGAACACATTTCATGTTCATGGTTTGGAAGGCTTAATATTGGATAAATGTTGAATCTCTTCAAAATGAATTACAGATACAGTGTAATACTTATCAAAATCCCAGCAGGCAGACTTGCCTGGTGGTCCAGTGGTTAAGAATCTGACTGCTAATGCAGGGGACACAGGACTGATCCCTGGTCCAGGAAGTTGTCACATGCCACGGAGCAACAAATCTCGCGTACCACAAGTGCCAAGTTCGTGTGCTTACAGCCCGTGCTCCACAAGAGAAGCCACCACAATGAGAAACCCACGCACCACAGCAAACAGTAGCTCTTGCTCTCTGCAACTAGAGAAAGCCCGCATGCAGCAACGAAGACCCAGCTCAACCAAAAAATAAAATTGGGCTTCTGGTGGCTCAAATGACAAAGAATTCATCTGCATGGATGAGACCCGGGTTTAATCCCTAGGTCAGGAAGATCCCCTGGAGAAGGGAATGGCTACCCACTCCAGCATTCCTGCCTGGAGAATTCCATGGACAGAGAAGCCTGGCAGGCTACAATCCATAGGGCCACAAAAAATCAGACATGACTGAGCAAATTTCACTTCAAAAAGTAAATTAATTTTTAAAAATCCCATCAGGCATTTTTTGCAGAAATTGACAAGCTAATCCTAAAATTTTTATGGAAACACAAAGAACCCAAACTAGTCAAAGCAATTTTCAAAAAGAAGAAGAACAAAGTTGGAAAACTCAGGCTTCCAAATTTCAAAATTCGTTATAAAGTTACAATAATTAAGACAGTATAGTACTGGCATAAGGATATGTATATGTATATGGCAGGAAAGAATGGTGTTTCAGCAAATGTGCTAGAATAATTATATATCCATGTGCCAAAAGATGAATTCAGGCCCTTAACTGATACCTTACAAAAGTTAAGTGAAAATAGACCCTAGACATGTGTATAAGAACTTAGCATTTTTACAAAAAATGTAGGGAAAATCATCCTGACTTTGGGCTAAGCAAAGAGTTCTTAGATACAACACCAAAAACACAAGTGATAAAAGAAAAAACAAACCCTGATACATTGGACTTCATCCAAAAATTAAAAAATCTTTTGTACTTTAAAATATATCATTAGGAAAATGAAAAGACAAACCACAGACTATGAGAAAACTATTTGTCAATCAAGGTAAAGCACTTGTACCCAGAATATATAGCTCAATAAGAAGACAGATGACTCATTTAAAAAGAGGCCAAATATTTGAATAGACATTTCATCCAAAAAGATAAACAAATGGCTCATTAATCATTAGATAAATGCTAATTGAAACCATTTCACAATGAGCTACACCTCACACTGGATCTAATTTTAAGACCTTGCAATACTGAATGTCAACATGGCTGGTAGGAATGTATTGGGTCAGTCAAAAAGTTCTTTTGGATTTTAAGGAAAATGAAAAGACACATCTTTATATTTTCACCAATAACTTTATTGAACAACATAGTCACCATTTTGTTTCAGTCCCTTCTGCCATTTTTCAGGCAACTTCATAATTTCATCTTCTCAAAGTTTTTATCTTTTTGAGCAAAGAACTATTCCAAGTGACTTTTACAGTCTCCTAGGGAATTGAAACTTTTTCCATTAAGAGAATTTTGTAAAAATCAAAATACCTAGTATGCAATGTCTGATGAATACGGCAGATGAATCAGAACTTTCCAGCCAAGCTGTAACAGTTTTTGCCTGGTCATCCAAGAAGCATGAGGTCTTGCATTATCCTGGTGAAGGATTATGCATTTTCTGTTGATTAATTCCAGATGCTTTTCGTCACGTGCTGCCTTCACTTGGTCTAGTTGGGAGCAGTACTTGGTAGAGTTAATCATTTGGTTTTCTGGAAGGAGGTCATAATAGAGGACTCCCTTCCAATCCCACCGTATACCCAGTATCATCTTCTTTGGATGAAGACTGGCCTTTGGTGGGATTGGTGATGGTTCATTTCACTTGTCCCATGATCTCTTTTATTCTACATTATTGTATGGTATTCACTTTTCAGTTTGGTTCAGTTCAGTCACTCAGTCATGTCCTACTCTTTGCGACCCCATGAGCTGAAGCATGCCAAGCCTCCCTGTCCATCACCAACTCCTGGAGTTCACCCAAACCCATGTCCATCGAGTCGGTGATGCCATCCAACCATTTCATCCTCTGTCGTCCCCTTCTCCTCCTGCCTTCAATCTTTCCCAGCATCAGGATCTTTTTAAATGAGTCAGCTCTTCACATCAGGTGGCCAAAGTCTTGGAGTTTCAGCTTTGACCTCAGTCCTTCCAATGAACACCCAGGACTGATCTCCTTTAGATGGACTGGTTGAATCTCCTTGCAGTCCAAGGGATTCTCAAGAGTCTTCTCCAACACCACAGTTCAAAAGCATCAGTTCTTCAGTGCTCAGCTTTCTTTATAGTCCAACTCTCACATCCATATATGACCACTGGAAAAACCATAGCCTTGACTAGATGGACCTTAGTTGGCAAAGGAATGTCTCTGCTTTTTAATATGCTGCTTAGGTTGGTCATAACTTTCCTTCCAAGGAGTAAGAGTCTTTTAATTTCATGGCTGCAATCACCATCTGCAGTGATTTGGGAGCCCAGAAAAATAAAGTCAGCCACTGTTTCCCCTGTTTCCCCCTCTATTTGCCATGAAGTAATGGGACCAGATGCCTTGATCTTCGTTTTCTGAATGTTGAGTTTTAAGCAAACTTTTTCACTCTCCTCTTTCACTTTCATCAAGAAGCTCTTTAGTTCTTCTTTACTTTATGCCATAAGGGTGGTGTCATCTGCATATCTGAGGTTATTGATATTTCTCCCAGCAATCTTGATTCCAGCTTGTGCTTCATCCCCCCTCCAGCGTTTCTCATGATGTACTCTGCATATAGGTTAAATAAGCAGGGTGACAGTATACAGCCTTGACGTACTCCTTTTCCTATTTGGAACCAGTCTGTTGTTCCATGTCCAGTTCTAACTGTTACTTCCTGACCTGCATACACGATTCACTTTTCATCCTCCATCAAAATTTGTTTTAAAAATGGGATGTTTTCCTTACGCTTCAGTAGAGAATCACATGCGGAAATGAGGTCAAGAAGGTTTTTTTTGCTTAACTTGTGTGGAATCCAAACATCAAAGTGATTAACATAATCAAGCAGGTGCAAATGATTTTCAACACTCGATTTGGATATTTTGAGTATGTCTACTATCTCCGACGTGGTTTACCGCTGATGGTTCTCAATTAGTGTCTCGATTTGATTGGTTTCAACTTCAACTGATCTATCTGACCATGGAGCATCATCCATGAAAAATCTCCAGCACAAAATTTCATGAGCCACTTTTGACACATTTGGTCAGTCACAGCACCTTCTCCACACACGGCACAAATTTTTGCTTTGTATTTCTGTTGTGCTTTTACCTTTATTGAAATAACAAAGCATAATATGCCACAAATTTTGCTTTTATCCTTTCATCTTCAGTATTAAAATGGCTACACAAAAATTCACCAATTTTGCTAATTTTTAAAAAATGCATTCCGATATAACAGCTGTCACAGCACAGTCTAACAAAATTGCTTCAAATGAAGCTAGACAGCTATGTGCTACTAGAGTCATCTTACAGGAAAAAAAAAAAAATGAGCAAACATTTTTGTCCATCCCATATTTTCAAAGTTCAAAGAAATAGTTTTTCATTTTCCTAAAAAGCTAACATAATTTTACCATATAACCTAGTAATTCTCCTTTGGGAACCTACCCAACCAGGATGAAAAAAATATGACCATACAAAAAATTGTACATAAATTTTCACAGAATCTTTATTCATAATAGCCAAAAATGGAGGAAATTCAAATGATCATCAGCTGATTTGTACACTGGAATAATATTCAACACAAAAGGAACAAACTACCAAAACAACGTAGAGGAACCTCAAAATATTACGGTCAGGGCTTTCCTGGTGGCTCAGTGGTAAAGAATCCACCTGCCAATGCAGGAGACACGATTCAAACCCTGATCGGGAAGACCCCACATGCCTTGGGGCAACTAAGCCTGTGCACCTCAACTGCGGAGTCTGTGCTCTAGGTCCCAGAAGTCACAACTACTGGAGCCCGGGTGCCCTGGAGCCCGTGCTGCACAACAAGAGAAGCCACCGCGATGAGAAGCCCACGCCCCGAAACTAGAGCACGGCCCCCCGCTTGTCACAGCTGGAGAAAAGCCGGCACAGCAGTGAAGACTGAGCATCGCCAAATATACATATAAGTAAATAAATACAAAGAAGATTACGGTGAGGTGAGCTAGATACAGAAGGCTTCATACTGTATTGTTCCATTGATATGAAATGTCCAGAAAGGACAATGAGCCAATGAGCAGATCAGTGGTTGCCTGGGGCTGGAGTGGGAATGCCACACTTTCTCCAGGGACCCTAGGAGAGTGCTGGATGCTTTCAAAGTCAACTGTGGTGATTGGTGGTTGCATATCATTTACACACATTTATACAAATGTAAATTTACCGAGAGTCAGTTGAACTTTACACCTTTAAAATTCATTTTATTGAACTGTACACTTAAAACAGGCAACTTTTAATGTACATAAAGTAAACCTCAATAAAGCGATTAAAAATGTATTCCTAAAATATATGTGTAAAAAAGACTGGAAGAAAATGTGTCAAAATAGTAACTTCCTTTGTCTCTGGGTAATAGGATTATGGATGATTTTTTTTTTTTCCTTTTGTATTCTTTTCTAAATTTTCTAAACGTTCTCTATGGGTCTGCAGTTCTTGGATATTCCAAAAATGGTGTGTGTGCGTGCAGGATATGAGGCAAACCTTGTTTGTTGCTTGCTTTGGTGAGAGAAGCTGTTTTACAGCTGCCAGATGCTTCTCGAGCAGGAAAGGCAAAGCACATCCCCTCTCTTCTGGGCAAAGGCCCTGGAGTGACCTCCATACTTATGCACAAGGAAGAACCACAGGTGTTCATCGTCTAGACAAAGGCCGTTCCTGGAAACTCTCCTTGAAACACAGGGTTCAAGGTCATAGCAGGGTGAGAAGGTGGGCAAACTCATAAACAGTTAGAAACCTCCTGGAAGAAAGGAATTGGAAATCTTGATGTCTTCCCTTTTTTATTTTTTAAGAAAAATTTTGACCCTGAAACTGCATCAATAAGTGCACAAATTCTGAGCAAAACAACTTCATGAACTTTCCAGAAGTGAAGCTACCACCCAGAGCAAGATGCAGAATGTTCCAGAAGTCACCTCATGGCCCTTCCCAGTCACCAACGCTTCCAAGGGGAACTACCTTTCTTACACCAAAGACCCCCTTTACTGTTTTTGAACATTCGGCTCTGCATGGGTCTCCAGCTAGAACACATTGGCTGCTTCCCAAAGAGACTGAGGCTATGAAGAGGTGGGCGGGGCTGGGAGTCAGATCTCAGGTGAGCATTGGCTCAGGTGGCCTTGGTCTGGCTTGCTGCTGAGGGAGGCCGGGTGCTCCTGTTGACAGGAAGGTCGGGGCGGCCATGCCTGAGTGGATGCAGGCAAAGACCCCTCCATCCTTCCTGCAGAACCACCTCCAGGCCAACTGAAGGGAAACCTGTCAAGCCTTGACGACCCTTCAAGGCCACGATGAACCCACTGTTAGAGGGAAACTGCCTCACGTTCATACTTCACAAGTGGAGGCAGAGGGTCTGGCCCTTTCAGACTGAGTCTCTGTGACTCTCAGGAAATTGGTTAGAGGCACGCTCAATTGACTAATCTGAATGCTAAAGAGATGTGCCTGAGGAAGTGGGTCATGCCAGTAACTTATATAAATAAGTGAATCACCCGTCAAACCATCAAAACAGTCGTTTTTTTGATGTGGCTCAGCTGGCATTTCCTGAGGAAGAGGTGATGCTCCACACCCAGCCTGCCAAGTGGACAGCTGCTTTGATAAATATTATTCACGGGAGTTTCCACAATGTGGCACAGGCCAGAGCAGGGGGTTGCCTGGAGACCTCCCTCTAAGTGCTCCTCATCAATGTTGACTTGAAGTTTGCCTTCCAGAACTTTCCACTTGGTCTCAGATGGCTAACGTAAAACATGGTCCACAAAGAAGCAATAGATCAATCGAAGCCTTGTTCTCCACTGAACAAAAAAGGTCTTTTCCAAGAGCTGTGGTTGATTTTCTTCTCCCCCACCTCAACTCTTCTAGTCTACCAAAAGCGGAAGCCCATCCTTCCTACATAGCCTTTGGGAGCCCTGGAGGTGGAGCAGGGCCCCTCCACTCACTGTCCTTTCCTGTGACAACCGCGGGTGGGGGGCATCTGCCTTTCTCTACATCACAAGGGCAGCCTTAATACTGGAGGAGTCTTCTCTTCTGGTAGAAAGAGGGTAGATCTTAGGATGGATTTGCCTGGGATGAACCCCACCTCTGACATTTCATACTAACTGTAAGGTTTTGGGTCGTTTCTTAATCCTTCTTAGCCTCTGTTCTTTCATCTGTGAAATGAGGACAATGCCTACCTACTCATAGAGCTGTTGTGAGGACTAGCCAGGATTACAAATCTCAAGAGTGTCTTTTTGAAACACAGTAGGCACCCAATAACATTAGCTATTATTATCATCTTTTAAGCTATCATCCCTTAGGTGTAGGTGCAGAGCCCACCCGTCAGGACAGTCCAGAGATAGATTGTGGCACTTTGGCCCAACCTTCTTTGGAAATTTACATTGCTTGTGAATCTCCATTGTGAAACATCGAAACATCGATGTGGAAGAAAGGAAGACAAAGCCCAGACTCTGAATCAACCAGTAGGTGTAGCGTTTTGGAGACTCTGCAGGAGGGTGGGCCCAGTGACTCACCACAGTGATCCTTTTACTTTTCCTAGTGACCAATCTGATTTTTTCATTACATGGCAATGATTCACCATTTGCTGTCGTAGTTATGTAATTGGAGCTGTTTTGATCTGAGGTGTCTATCTCTGTATTTCAATGTCACCCCTGGGAAGTTCTGGGGAATAGTCTTTTTCACACACCCTAGTACATGCTATAACAAACCATTGTTGAAATGCCATCCTCGAGAAATCTCCTACCTCCTTATTCTCTGAGAAGGGAGCAACTGGAGGGTGAACGGTACCCTGGACTGGGAATCAGGAGACCCTGGACCAGATTCCCCTGGGTTCCTTATCTTCTCTGGCCTCAGTTTCTCCACCTTAAAATGAGATATTAGACCACATCAAACCTAAGCTATGACATTCAAGGAATTTACAAGATTAAACTTTTCTCAACATGTCTTTTTTTTTTTTGCTAGACAAGAGTTCCCAGAGTGTTTGCTATCAAATCCTCAGAGCATGGCACTACAAAGGTAGAAGTGGAAACTCAGTTAAAAGGCAGGGTGGGGAAAACAGTGGACTCATAATAGATATCTTAATAATAAGTTAATCAAGCCTTGGAGGAATGGGGTTCCCAGTATTTATCCATCTCTCTTATGTCATAAATAATAAGCAGTGGAGGATCTGGATATACTGGCACCTCAGCTGCTGTTGTGATCATGGTTCTCAGCAGACCTAGGCCAGGAAAGAAGGAAGAGCTTTGCAGATACCTTTATTGTACTTGTTTTGCTCATCCTCTGGCAGGAGTTCCATGTCTTAGGACTGGCCAAGCAATACCAGCCCCATGGACACATCACGGGGCTAACCACCAGTAAGAGACAGGGCAATCATGGGCACTCAAAATCTAAATTTCCGCTTTTCCTTTTTCCCTGCTCAACCTTAGCATTTGCTGGGCTTCTTAAATTTTTGGATTGGCATCTTTCAACAGTTCTGAAAAATCTTCAGACAAAGTCTCCTCAAACATTACCCTTGCCCCTTCTCTCTTACTTCTCCTTTCAGAATTTCAGTTAAATGTATTTGGACATCCTCACTCTATCCTTCTAGTCCCTGAACCTCTTTTTCATGATTTTCATCTTTTTGTCCCTCTGTGCTGTTTTTTGGATAATTTCTTCAGACCCACTCTCCAGTTCATTGATTCTCTCTTTGTCTGTATCTAATTTCTTAGTAAATCCATTCATTAGATTTTAAACTTCAGTTATCGTATTTTTCATCTATATTTTTAAATGTTCGTTCTTTAAAAAAATCTATCAGATCAGTTTTTTATAGTTTGTTTCCTGCAGATATTTTTAAGCTTACATTTTATTTAACATAATAAACAGTTGTTTTTTTCCCTATCATCCTACCATATGATGTAGTTGAGGGTCAGCTTAGCTGTATTGTTTTTTTTTTTTTTCCCCTGCTTTTTCTTGTTCTTGTTGCCTCGTTTCCTTCCTTATATTTCATTGATTGTGGCTTGCTATTACTGAAAAATTACTTAGCGGGAATTTTTTTTTTTTTTTTTTGAGGCCTGGGATGAATATGAATTCTTCCAGAAAGGATTTGCACTTGCTTCTGCCATGTACCTTGGATCATGTCCCCTTCAGCATCACTTTATTCTAAACTTGTTTCGTGAGGGTTTTTTTTGGTCCCTTCAGGTGATGCAGGCTACCAGTCTGCACAAGGGTTAGCACGTTGTTACAACTTCACAGAGATGAACTTTTCCCCTGACCTCCTCAGCATCCAGAAACCAGTCTTTATAGCCTCCAAAGTGGGCGAAGAAGGGAACATTTGCTTCTGATCACACTCCTCCTGGGTGATTTGCTTCTGATCACACTCCTTCTGGGTGTATAGCCCTTTAGTGTTTTAGCATAATGGGCTGCGGATCTACTAGATTTCCTACCTTCCATGGGCTCTGAGATTTTGAATTCTGCTGGGTTAATTTTCCTCTTCCAAGCACAGTAATAAGTCTACTATCTATGCGCTAAGTCTCAGAAAGTTATGAAATGAAATGAAATTTCAAATTAAAAAATTTTTTTCAAAAATTTCAAATTTCCTTGAAACAGGACATTCTTTCTGCCACATCAGCAATTGTACTTACTCAGATTAAATCCCCTGGAAATTTAAAAGTTACAAAACCAGCTTTAGGGAATTTTAGAGATTTTAGACCTAGAAGATAAATCAGGAAAGCTTTCAACTACAAGTGGTAGAATCATGACAAGCAGTGGCTTTTTTTTTTTTCCTTAGAAAATATGAAGTCTAGAGGTAAACAGTTGGTGGTATTGGGGCATCTGCTCAAGAATGCCATCGGGGTTGGGGGATGGTCCTGGCTTTTTCTGTATTTCTCTTCATTTGTGGTGACTTTTCATTGTGCTGATCATCTCTTTTTTGTTGTTGTTATAAAATGGCCACCATAACTCTTAAGATCATGTCTGTGTTCAAGGCAGGAAAAAAGGAACAAGATGGCACTAGTCACATCGGTCTGTTAAATCAGGGAGGCCAGAGCACCAACCACCCCCTCCTCCCCAGGCTCCCTCATGATTTCTTAGACCAGTCTTGGTTCACCCCTAGGACTGAGCACATTTTACTCTGACTACAGTCAGGATCACATTGGGGAGGAAAAAGAGGAGACAGGCTGGGGGGAGGCAGCCAGTGCTTGTCATGCTGGGATCTCACTGTCCCATTGCCTACCTCCCAGCAAAGCATCATGAACTCAACTGACTGAACCTAAGAGCCTTCCTTGCTGGGGGAGCCTCCAACAGTGGGCTTCTAAGCTGGAGGATGGTTTTCTTAATTATAGTTTTTGTTTTTGTTTTTAATCCACAAAATGCCTTGGAGAGATGACTGCCCTTGAGAAAGTTTCTGCTTGGATGCAGATGACGGCAGGGAAGTCCAGATGTTGTCACGGTAGAGACAGCATGCAGTTTCCAGGCCAGGCCTCTGGGTGATGAAACTCATTAGGGTTTGTTCTTTCCATGCCAGAAAGAGGTGTAGATGGTGATACTGGAATCAGAGGAGCTTCCTCCCTATTCATGATCCCTTTGGCAAGTCACACCCTAGTATTTTCTCTTTTAGCTGAAGCATCAGATAGGGCCAGGCTCCAAGAGGACACACCTGCCGCACTTTGAAGATGAAGTCTGATAGGTATCGGTGGCATAGTCAATAAACCCACTGGGTAGATACTGTACCTGCCTTTGTTGGATTTATATACAGGCCTGTCCTTGGAGACCTCAATCTGGGAGCCCACTGGTGATTGTACAGAAATCCTCTTCATATTCCAACACAGGCAAAGAATCTCTGGTCTTCAGTCCTGGGGGCCTGATGAGGGGAGGTCAGGGCTTTCTGAAGTTGGTGAGTTGGGGTGGGGGGTGGCAGAGTATATGGATGCGCAGACCATCCTTGTTGTGGTGTTCTAGGGAGGAAGGGGCCAACTGGCCCCTGCTGTGTACCGCATACATCCCAGACCTTGGGCTACCTACCAGGCACACACTGGTTTATATACTTCTCCACAGCCTTCCCTGGTGGCTCAATGGTTAAAAAAAAAAAAAAAAAAAATCTGCCTGCAATGCAGGAGATCCAGGTTCAATCCCTCGGTTGGGAAGATCCTCTAGAGAAAGGCATGGCAACCCGCTCCAGTACTCTTGCCTGGAGAATCCCATGGACAGAGGAGTCTGGCAGGCTACAGTCCATGGCAGGCTACAGTCACAGAGTCCTGGAGGGCTACAGTCGCAGAGTCAGACATGACTGACTGGCTAATACAGCACAGCCTCCAGATGGTCTCCGTTCAACACTGGTTCCTGACAGAAGCCCCTGACAGGTGGGTGTGCCTCTCCTCGGCACCCAGAACATCCACCTTCATAATGCTTGTCACCCTTCAAATGACCATGTACCGCTCAGCTCTCCCACTGGACAGGAACCTGCTCAAGGGTGGGAACCGCATCTGTTTGGTTAGTTATGGTTAAATTTTGTTGTATTTCTTTCCATTCTGGTCCAGCACCAGCTCAGCTGGTCCAGAATCTGCCTTTGCTGAATGAATGAAGGAGTGAAACATCAAAGTCCACAAAAGGAAGGACAGCTACCGACTCGCTGAAGATGCTTACGGTACAAGTTAAGCTAAATAATCACACCAAAGAATGAAGCAGCATGACATCACACCTACAGCATGACACAATTGGTGGGGAAATGCCCATAGGTAAATACTGGGACCAAAATGGAAAGAAATACAACAAAATTTAACCGTAACTAATTCCAAATTGTGTGACTACAAGTAATTTTAATATTTTCTGTAATTTTCAAATGTATGTTTTTGCTCTCAAAAGTAAAAATAAAAGAAGTTCCTCAGCGGACTGGATATGAGGAGACTTGAGTTAAGCTTGGGGCATGTTTGATACAAGGTCAGAGCTGCATCAGGTCAGTGAGGATGGATAGAGGAGGAGGTTGGGAAGTTGACAGCTTCAGCAAAGGCCATGAAGCCTTGGAAGGTTCCTCTGAGATCCCAGGGCATGGTCAGTCCCAGAGCCCAGAGCATCCATTGTGGGCACATCCCAGGATATCTGGGGATGTATATGCCTGTTGTCCATTCAGTGCAGGTGTACGTCATATAAGGCCACTTTCTATTAGCTTGTGTAACTGTGGCATTTCACCCGTGTATTAGTCTGCATGGTCTATTACGACAAAATACAGTAGACAGGGTGTCTTGAGCAACAGACACTGTTTTCCCACAGTTCTGGAGGCTGGAAGTCTAAGATCCAGGTGCTGGTAGATTCAGTTCCTGGTGAGGGCCCACTTCCTGGTTTGTAGACGGCCACCTTCTTGCTGGCTTCACTGATGGAGATAGCATGATAGTCTGTCTTTTAATAAGGGCCCCAATCCTATCATGGGGGCTTTACCTTCACGATCTCATCTAAACATAATTACTCCCAAAGGCCCCAGCTCCAATACTGTCCCTTTGTGGAGGAGCGCTTAGAGCTTCAACATAAGAATCTGGGTGAGATGACAGGACCTCAAGTCTGTTCAGTTTAGTTCAGTTCGTTTGCTCAGTCGTGTCCAACTCTGCGACCCCATGAACCGCAGCACGCCAGGCCTCCCTGTCCATCACCAACTCCTGGAGTTTACCCAAACTCATGTCCATTGAGTCAGTGATGCCATCCAACCATCTCATCCTCGGTCATCCCCTTCTCCTCCTGCCTTCAATCTTTCCCTACATCAGAGTCTTTTCAAATGAGTCAGCTCTGCATCAGGTAGCCAAAATACTGGAGTTTCAGCTTCAACATCAGTCCTGCCAATGAACACCCAGGACTGACTTCCTTTATGATGGACTGGTTGGATCTCCTTGCAGTTCAAGGGACTCTCAAGAGTCTTCTCCAACACTGCAGTTCAAAAGCATCAATTCTTCTATAACAAACTGCATTCAGACCTTCCTTCTGTCACACATTATACTATTGCCCCACCCCATTCCCCACGCCATGGGATGCCCCAAAGCACATTGCTTATACACTCCTTAATCTCTTCCTTCCTGCTCTCCCAGGGCACTTTCTTTGAATTCAGTCATCTGTTTATCTTATCAGTTGATTCACTCGTTGATTCAGTGAAATACAAACAATACAGTGCAGAGCACAGTGGTCCTGGATTCTTGAGTCTCCAGCGCAGGGCCATGCCTAGGTCACAGTTTACCCCTGTTGCAGAAACCAGTACTCGAGAAACCAAGCATCACACTTGGAGAGATGGAGAACTCAGGTTTATTACAATGGTGGGCCCAGAGGAGTTAACACTCCAAGCTCTGAGCCCTGAACTAAGGAATTACAGAGTTTTTATAGACAGATGGTAGTGGGCAATACTAATTGTTAATAGTCTAGTTTAAGGGGTTTCGCGCATGCAGGAACAGCAGTCAAGATGGGAAAGGGGATGCCTGTCCTGGACAGGTATGATTAAGCAGGTTTGCAGGGGCTGGGCGATTGCAAAGAGCAGGACAAGGGTGAGTGAGATAAATTCCAGTTCCTAGTATCACAAGTCCCCACTTTCTGAGACTACGTGACCTACATGGTCTAGACTTTGCAAGGGGCAAGCAGAGTTACAGCGGCAGAAGGAGAAGGAGGTTATGTAAAATTTCAACTTTTTACCCCCCACTGCCTACCCTAGGGCAAGGTGCCCAGTAGGGATGCCCCAGTGGATGGAGGAGCCAGACAGGGCACTCCTAGCAAGAGAAAACAGCCTGCGCAGCAGTGGCAGGGAGAGCGGCGGCAAGGCTGGCCTAAAGGGCCAGAGCCGGATAATAAGGGCCTGAAAGCCAAGCCCTGGGCTTGGTGCCTGCAGAGTTGTGGACCATTCTTTCGAGCAGAAAAGTCAATCCATCTGAAGGACTTTGGAAAGACCCCGCCCAGGGGAGGAAGGACTGGGAAGAAGGAGACCCACAGGTGGCCCAAGGATCCCTGGGTTATCACAGCCTTTGGGGTGGTTTTGGCAAATCAATCTCCTTGTGAATTTAGAACCAGACATCACACAATGCTTGGCCCTGAATGGCACGCAGTGGACCTGGGGAGACTAAGATGGGCCGGCCCCCATTGTACAGAGCCTGACCACTCCGGGCTCCCTGGCACTCTGCTTCCTGCTGAAAGAACACACCTGGCGTTACCTGGGAAGGCAGGAGGGTTGGTGAGAGAGGTGCTCCTGGTCCAAGGCAGAGTAGCTATCAGCCAAGCGGAGGGAGGAGATGCAGGGCATGTCGCCAGGGGGCTGCCTGAACAAAGGCGCAGGTGCGCAAACAATGTGCGGAGCAGGCAGCCAGGACCAAGTGTTCTTGCTGGAGGGAGGCCAGCTGAGGCTGGGGACAGGGACCAGCCCCTGTCAGGCAGCCGCACTCACCCTGGAGGGAGCAGGGGGCACGTCTGGGTGGTGCTGGGTACTGGCCATGAGGAGGGGCATTCCAGCAGGGTCCCGACTGATGCATGGGCAATGGGCACGGACCCGTGGGCAGTGGCATGGAGGGAGCCCTGAGGCAGGGAGCACAGTAGGGGCTGTTGTAATTACTTACGTAGGAGGAGCCAAAGGGAAGAAGGGAATGGGAAGCGATCCCTCGAATTTAGGAGGCAAATTTGGGAGGGGCAGGTGATGGGCTGGGTGGTGCATGGGAGAGTTTGCGGGCAAGAAGACCCCCAGGGCCCTGGCTCAGAAGGTGTTAGTGGGAGGGCCTGGGGCAGGAGGAGATGTCAGGAGGCAGTCCTGGAAGAGACAGTTTTGTGGTGTGGGTGGGACGTCCACGTGGAGATGTCCAGCTGCCCAGGGGATGGACACCACTGTGGGGGACCAAGTAGCATCTGAACGTGGAGGTTCAGGAATCAAGTCCTCCTCTCAGGAGAGTGTGTGGTCCAGGACTTCCCTAGTGGTCCAGTGGTTAAGAATGTGCCTTGCAATGCAGGGAACACAGGTTCAGATCCCTGGCTGGTGAACTAAGCTCCCACATGCCTAGGGGTAACTAAGCCCCAGAAAGAAAGCTGAGCGCAGAAGAATAGGTGCTTTGAACTGTGGTATTGGAGAAGACTCGTGGGAGTCCCTTGGACTTCAAGGAGATCCAACCAGTCAATCCTAAAGGAAATCAGTCCTGAATCTTCATTGCAAAGACTGATGCTGAAGCTGAAGCTCCAATATCTGATGCAAAGAACTAACTTATTGGAAAAGACCCTGATGCTGGCAAAGATTGAAGGCAGGAGAAGGGGACAACAGAAGATGAGATGGTTGGATGGCATTACCAGCTCGATAGACATGAGTTTGAGCATGCTTTGGGAGCTGGTTTGGACAGGGAAGCCTGGTACCCTGCAGTCCACAGAGTTTCAAAGAGTCAGACACGACTGAGCGACTAAACTGAACTGAATTAAGCCCAAGTGCCGCAACTACTGAGCCCACCCACTCTGAAACCCCGTGCCTCACAAGTAGACAGTCCATGTGCCACAGCAAAAGATCCTGCATGACACAGCCAAATATATAAATAGATAATTATTTTTTAAAAAGAAGAAGACAAAGAGAGCGTGGTCCACACAGTCACATGTGATGCAGAGATCTGGGGTAAAAGAAAAAAAGACCGCCATCCTGTGCCCTTGGGTTTGGATCTCAGATCTGCTTACCTGCTCTGCGATCCTGGCAAGTTGGTCAACCTCTCTGTTCCTGTTTCCCATTCTCAAAAAGCATAAGACCTCTGGAAGCATTGCTGTGAGGGTGCTGGCCTGGTGCAGGCCCTCTCTGAGCAACCCTCACCCAGGGTTAGCCATTATTGTTGCTGGCCTGGAACGAGGCCTGCAGCTGAGTCAGGGCCTTACTTGTCCCCTCTCAGCTCCCTGCCCACCCTTTCACATTCGGCTCTGATGATGCTGGAGTGGGAACCCTGCCAGCCACTGTGCCTACACCCCTTGCTCCCCGTACTGCCTCTGCCCCTGGGAGGCTGGAACATAGGAGAAGCGCAGAAGGGACCTCCCATCTGTTTTCCACATGAGTCAGCGTCACTTCAGGAGCAGCAGGGACCACACAGCCTGGCCTATAACTTGCAGGCCCCCTGACTGCCCACATGCCTCTCACCTGCCTCCTTTTGTCCTTCACACACACGGGCAGCCTTCAGGCCTTGGCATCATGCTCCTTCCACCATGACAGTCCCCAGAAACCGCCTTGGCGCACTCCCCCACCTCCCACCTCTGCTCTGCTGGGACCCCTGTTTCTCATTGCCGCCCCCCTCTCCCCAGCAGCCCTCCCAGGAAGAAGGGCTGGGAAAGAGCAGAGAGAGAGTGAGCCGGGCAGTCAGGCAAGAAAAGGGAAATCTATTAGAGGGAAAAGAGAGGGTGACTGGCTCTTAAGGAGCATCAATGTCCTCCCTTTCTGGCAGAGTCCTCCTTATACCAATGAAGAATTCTCTGCAGGGATGGTCACGTAGCCAGAGGTCTGGAATCTGGATGTCGCACAGCTTTGAGAAGATAGGCACCAGTGAGATAACAGGATGCCATTTGGGCACTTTGGTCAGTCTCACAGATCACTGTGATTTTATCCTTCATTTGCAAGGTCGACGTAATGAGCCATCTTATCACTGAGACCCCACATGGGCCCTATCTCCTCCCACCTGCTCTGGCCCCTCTGTCTTCCACGACTGGCTGTTCCTTGGTACTTTGCTGCAGGTCTGCCCCAGCTGGAGAGGAACTCCCCCCGGGGAGGGATCTTCCTCGTGGTGTGCACAGATGTATCCGCAGCACGGAGACGCTATGGCTCGGGGCGGGGTGAGTGCTCAGGTAACTTTATTGAGTGAAGAACCAGTGAATGAATGGAGTGAGGGTGTGGGGCTCCCTACTCGAGCAGTCAGGAGTCGGTGTCCTGGAAGGACTGACGGTCCAGGAGAGAAGAAGGGTGGGCACACGGAAGGCCGGCATCTCCCTGGGATGAAGCGCTACATCCAGGGAGGCTGGGTAAGCCAGGAAGGGGCTTCCAGGCCCCAGCGTGGGCAGGGGAGGATGGAGGGAGTTAGCATGGAGGAGGGGAGGCAAACACACAGGGAAAGGTGGGGGAAGTGAAGTTGGGGGCTCCGGAATGACCAGAGCGGAGGCCAGGAGGCTCAGGCAGCCCCGCAGCCTGGGTGGAGAACTAAGGCCTCAGGGTGAGTGGCTGCTGATGCTGGGGTCATTGCTAAGGTCAAAGGCACTGTGCTGGAAGGCACAGACCCCTTCATGTACGTTGTAAGGCCCCTCTTGCAGGGGCCCGTCTTGCCAGGTGCTGGTGGCTTCTCGTGCCAAGTCCAGCCTGCTGGGAGGGTGCTGCAACTCGTGGGCTGTGCATAGCAACTCCTGGGTCTGGGGAGTGGTGGCAGAGGGTGTGACCCCTGCAGGGGTGACCGGGGTGGGGGGGCACACTGACACGGGGTCAAGTCCCCACCCCAGCAGACTGACCTGTGGTCCCAGTGAGTCCGCTTCACCTCTGGATCAGTTTGTTCTATCTGCTGCTGCTGCTGCTGCTAAGTCACTTCAGTCGTGTCCAACTCTGTGCGACCCCATAGACGGCAGCCCACTAGGCTCCGCCGTCCCTGGGATTCTCCAGGCAAGAACACTGGAGTGGGTTGCCATTTCCTTTGCTCTATCTAGCTGCTGTAAAAACTGACCCCGGATTCGAAGTGAAAGTGAAAATCGCTCAGTCATGTCCTACTCTTTGCAACCCCATGGACTTACAATCCATGGAATTTTCCAGGCCAGAATACTGGAGTAGGTAGCCTTTCCCTTCTCCAGCGGATCTTCCCAACCCAGGGATCGAACCGGGATCTCCTGCATTGCAGGCGGATTCTTTACCAACTGAAATACCCAGGTTATTCTCACAGGTCTGGAGGCCAGAGGTCCCAGGCGAGCTTGGGGCTGAGATCAAAGTGTCGGCAGGGCTGGTTCCTGCCCTTCTTACCAGTCTCTCTGAATCCAGCAACGCTGCCCATCGCTACTCACAATAGGTCTTTTGTGGGGCCGGCCAGCCTGTGCCAGCCTGTATTTTATACAAGTGAATATTATCATCTACATTTTTTTCTGCAAGTGGAAAGTGGGTCTAAGAGAAACTGAATGATTTGCCCAGAATAAATGGAGCGGCGGGATTCAAACTCAGGGCATTCTAAGGGGAGCACCCAGCCTTGCCAGAGCTCTGCAGGAGCCCCTTGACTGTCTGGGAACCTTACACCTGAGAGCAGGCTGCCTCTCCTGATGGCCTAATGCCCCCTGGCAGAACTGACTCTCGTTTATGTCTCTGTGGGCCCAGAAAACCGGCCTGTCCTAGCTTCCCTCTTGAGAGAGAAAAGCCTTGGGGTCCATAATAGAGACTCACATTTATGCAGCTCTTTCCTTAAGTGCTTCCCATGTTGAATCTCATTCAAGGGGACTTCCCTGGGGGTCTAATGGTGGGGACTCCATGCTCCCAATGTAGGGGACTCCATGCTCCCAATGTAGGGGACTCCATGCTCCCAATGTAGGGGGCTTGGGTTTCGATCCCTGATCAGGGAACTATTAATAAATCCCACATGCCACAACGGGAGATCCCACATTCCACAACTGAGATCTGGTGCAGCCAAATAAAGAAATAAATAAAATAGAAATCATCTCACTTGAGCCTCATGACAACTATTGTCCACTCTGAAGATGGGGACACTGAGGCATCCAAAAGGCCAAGCACTAGGTACTCGAGATCACAGCAGGGTGAGCGCTGAACCCAGGCTTACTTACTCCTCCTTCCAGTACACGGGGTTGTTTCCTTCCCCTCCCACAGAGGGGCTGTTCCACAGCGAGATGAGCTGCTAGCTCCCTGCTGGAGCCTGACCCTAGCCAGGCCACGGCCACACTGCTCTCCGACAAGCCCAGGGGGTTGTCTCACCAAGACTCAGACCCATGTGGAGACAAGCATGCAGAGAGACCGGCCCTTGGGCAGAACTGCTAGCACCATCCGAAGTGCAGGGGCCGGCTCGGAGGTCGGGCTTGCTTCTTCGGCGGCAGCACCTCCGGCGCCTGGGTTCCCAACCTGGCCGTCAAAGTCAAATTTCATCTCCAAGTAAAAATGTGTCTGCGTTATAAACCTTTGAAGATATGGGTTCTTAATGAAAATGCCGAGAGAAGCCAATTAGAGTGGCATGAACAGTAATCACTATAATAAGGGTAATTGAGTTGGATTTATTATAGCTGATGATGGGCTTTTTTTTTTTTTTTTTGTCTTAAGTAGAGAAAGAAAATAATTTACCAATATTAAAACATGATTCAAGTTTTCCTTCAACCCCCTGAAATTTGGTTCAGTTTCTGGAACCTTGTCTCAAATGTGAGGCTGGCAGAAAACAAGAAAATAAAGTCACCACGAGTGAACTCGACTTTCTTAGGTAGGGTTCTTTTCAGAAGCAAAATCAAATGAAGCCAGGAGAACTTAGCAGTAAGGGAGAGTGAGAAGAGAAATTGAGAAGTCAGGCTCTGTCATTTTCTGTGTCATTTAGACAAGTTTCTCAGCTTCTCTGAACCTTAGTTTCTTCATCTCTAGAATACTTATATAATATTAACTCTGGAGGTTTGTTGGGAAAATTAAATTAAGCTAAATTACATTCAACTTAATTGAAGAAGTTATATAATAAGCCTGGCGGCATCAATAAATGTTAACAACATTCCCTAACACCAGGGAACTATCTATGCAGAGGGCTCAGGGCTCCAAAAGTCTTGCCACTACTTTTTTTTTTTAAAAAAAGCAAGATAGAAATGTCTCTCTCATGTAAAATTCTACAGGTAAGTAGTCCCAGTCTGGCAGGGTGATTTCACAACCTTCAGGGACCCGGGCCCCTTCTCTCTTGCTGTTTTGCCACCCTCAGTAAGACGTTTTCACCTCAAGGCCCAATATGGCTGCCAAGCTCCAGCCATTATGTCCTGTTTCTAGTTAGTGAGAAGGAGTAAGGAGCACAGAGGGGCTCTCTGACTCTCATTGAAGGACACTTCCAGGAAGCCACACACAACACTTTAGCTTACAAACCTTTGGACAGAATTTGTCACATGCCTCACTTGGCAACAAGGGATTCTGAGGAACATAATCTTGATTGCAGCAACTGTGTGTCCAGATAAAACTAGGATCCTTATTCCTAAAAATAGTGAAGGACAGGGAAGCCTGATGTGCTGCAGCCCATGGGGTCAGAAAGAGCAACCGAACAACAACGTTAAGGAAGAAAGGGGACAAATACTGGGGGAAATAGGTCATCTCTGAGCTGTTGCCCCATATGACAGGCTGGCTGGGTGGGTTGATGGGATAACACACTTGTATCCCTAAATCAGTGTCTTCAGCCCACCTCATTACACAAGAGCCTCCACATCTCTCGTGTCAGACTTCCTTGGCCCTAGTCAGAGCCTGAGACCAGCCAGCTTTCAGAGGTGGAAGTTGTGGAATGCAGGGACCAAGTGGCATTTTTATGCAGGCATTTATTAGGCAATGGGAATTTACCATGTGCCAGGCACCACAGGTATCATAACCTCTCCAAAAATTTAGGATTTTTTTAAAAGTGAACGCTGCATTTAGATAATGTTTATTGATGTGGAAAAATCCACAGAATAGTATATTCAGTTACCAAAAACAAAACAACAACAACAACAAAAAAACCCAGCATAGAAAACAGTAGGCGATGTGGTGGCTCAGATGGTAAAGAATCTGCCTGCAATGCTCCCTGCAATGCAGGAGACCCAGATTTGATCTGGGGCTCAGGAATATTCCCTGGAGAAGGATATGGTAATCCACCCCAGTATTCTTGCCTGGAGAATTCCATAGACAGTGGAGCCTGGCTACAGTCTACAAGGTGGCAAAGAGTCGGACGTTGTGCAAATGTCTGACTAGGCACAAATTGTGGCTAGTCTAGACTGAGCGACTGGCACTGGCACTGCAGTGAAGCATGCAGGCTCCATGGGCAGCCTGAAGCCCGGGGGTGGGAGGTAAAAGTGTTCAGAAAGGTCAGCAAGGCCGAGAAGACGGGCCAGGTTCAGGCCCCAGCTCCGGCCTCAGTGTGCCCACCTGGGCAGTGGGAGCACAGGGCTATGCTTACCAGGTTTTCCTGCTGGAACAGTGCGGACTCAGGCTGGCCTGTCCATGGATTCAGAATGCCTGGACTCAGAAACAGATCTACTGGAGGGTTCACTCTGGGGTGACCCCTGGCCTAATCAGAGCTGTTTCCTACATTCTCACCTCGCTCTTTCCCCTTCTGGGTCTCCTCCCACCATATTCCTGGTGTGTGGGTGAGTCATGCTCTCCCCTAGGACTCGGGGCACAGGGAAGCTGGAGAGAGCATGGGGGGTGGTCTGGGGGGAGTGAAGTTGGGGTGCATACAGGTTAGAGGACCTCAAGTGTGGCTGAGGTGGCCAACCAGTCTGGAAATGAGGAGAAAGAACTCCCGGGACAGGGCCACCTCTCACCGGCTCAGCCATGGAGGACACCTTTGCCCCCAGTGAAGAAAGATGTCCTTCTCTGGGGAGCACACCTGGAGGACCACTCACAGTCCTCCTTCTATTATCCAGCCCCAGGCACCGCTCCCAGCACTACCGCTGTGGCCTCTGATGCAGAGATTTTTTTTTTTTTTTAAGGGGCTGAAATGGGCAAAATGCACTTTAGACAAATGAACAGAAGGGCGTGAGCCCCGCTGTGGAGCTCTGAAAACAGCAGCTGTGGGGAGAGAAGCCGCATGACAGCTCTATGTTCTAGAGTTGATTCCAAAGCATCTTTGACCTGCCAGTGCCTGGTCCTGTGAGCTGATGTCGCATCCTGAGGGACCGTGGCTAATGGATGGGAGGGCCTGGTGAGGAGAGACCTGCTCATGCCATCTCCTCCCCACTCTGTCTGGTGCCCTCTTCCCTTCCCCTGCAGATTCCTTGATCCCACACATGGAATTCCCTTCTCTCCCCTTGGCCCAGATCGCTGGGGCCGCCACCAGGCTCTGCCTACCCTCCCCCCCACCACCCCCGCCACCCATCGGGTATAATAGCTGCATTCTACGGCCTGGGCCAGTATCATCTCCTCATCACGCCCAGGGCAGCCAGGAGCCAGCCTCTCTGACTTCCTGCCTCACTGCGTCGCTTTCCCTTTAATTTACTCACCGTGTTCCTGCCAGAATCTTTTTCTCCTGTAATCACTCCGGCGGGCTGTCTCCCTTAGACCCGAGGCCCCCAGATCCGGCCCTTTCTGGCTCTCTCCTCCTCTCCCTGAGGGAAAGGTGAGTACCCAAGAGGGTCCAGCATCTCCGCGTGGTACGTGCACGCACGCGCGCGCACACACACACACACCAGCCCCTCTGCAGGCCTTCTCCCGGGTCTTGTGGTCCCGGAGTGCAGACACACTCCCCTGCCTCAGGGGTTGCGCCCTCAGTGTTCCGAGGGCTGCTGGTTGGACCTGACTTCTCCTCACAGTTCTCTCTCCAGCTGCATTTCCTCAGGGCTTTCTCCACTTTCCAGAACAAAGCCCACAATGTTGGACTCACTGTTACGTGTTAAACTTCTCAAGTAGGGCTTCCCAGACTGACTATGCTTCAAGCCCCAGGAAGCCTGGATCCTGACCATCTCCTGTGTGTGTGCAGCTACCAAGGCGCATGGCCTAGAGGAGATGGGTCCGGTGAGCAATATTTCAACTGGAATTCACGGCCTCTCATCGGCTAAGGCACCGAGGCTTGGAGAGGCTCAGAGAACCAGGCCAGCTCTAAACCCTGCATTTTCTCTTCCTCTTTCTCTGCAAATAGATGGCTTGGGTGAAAACAGGGCAGCCAATGTACAAATCGGCCCACAGACTGTTGTCCCCTTGGCCCGTTCTCCTTCACCTCCCCTATGATCCTCCTTCTAGCATCAGCTCCCCTTAGGAAGCTCTTAGATGAATCTTTATTTATTTGTTTTTCCCAATCTCCAAAGGAGTACTTGTATCATGGGGTTCTTTGTCGCGGTAACACTGATTCTTCTTGCTAGTTCAAACACAAAGATATTTATCACAGGGCATTGGCTAGTTTAGTGGGTTTCTGGATGACCAGGGAACCAGGCTTCGATGGGTCTAGCCTCACTGTTGACAGGGACCGCCTGGTGTGCTGCTCAGCCTCCCTGCAGATGGGGTCCCCTGCCTTCAGGGCTCTGCCCACGGAAGTCTACAGCGCCATGGACTCTACTCTGGTGAGTGCTGGCATCATCTGGTCAGGCCGAGCCATCCTTAAACCAGGCTCAGACATCCCCTCTCAGTCCACTGGTGTCCTGGGCTGAATAGTGTCTACCCTCAAAAGGATACTGTAAAGTTCTAACTTCCAGAACCTCAGAATATGACTTGTCTAGAAATAAGTGAATTAACCCACGTATTTAGTTCTGTTGTTGTCACTAAGTCACGTCTGATTCTTTTGCAAGCCTGTGGACTGTACCCACCAGGCTCCTCTGTCCATGGGATTTCCCAGGCAAGAATATTGGAGTGGATAGCCATTTCCTTCCCCAGGGAGCCTTCCTGACCCAGGGCCAAACCCGCATCTCTTGCTTGGCAGGCAGATTCTTTACCACTGAGCCACCAGGGAAGCCTGTATTTAGTTTAGGTGAGATTGTATTGGAAGAAGGTGGCCCCTCCTCCAATGATGACCGGGGTCCTTATAAGAGGAGGGGAGACGCAGACACACGAAGGGACCACAGAGGCAGATGTTGGAGTGATGCTGGCAGATGTAGGAGGCAGAGGTTGCCATCTCCAAGCCGAGGAAAGATGAGGATTGCCGAGCACCACCAGAAGCTGGAGGAGACTAGAGAGGATTCTCCTCTGCAGTTTCAGAAGGAGCACTTTGATTTCAGACTTCTGGCCTCCAGATCTGCGGGACAATAAATTTATGTTGTTTTGAGTCTCCTAGTTTGTGGTTTCTTTGTTACAGCCACCCTAGGGGGGAACACGACTGGCCACAGGGACTCCCCAGTGGGACATGGGATGGGCCTGAGGTGAGGCAGTAACCCTGCAGGAGCTGGTGCACGGGGAGGGTAGCCACCTGTCCATTCAACTTACCTGCGCCTCCGGGATCTTCTCAAGCCCAGTCGTGTACAACCACCTCCCTGATGATTAATTACTGCTGGGCACGCCCAACCTGTAGCTCGATGGCTCAGACCACACTCAGTTCAAGATGCCTCGCGCTGGCTCATGGTTACTTGGCATCTCCAGCGGCTGACATTCAGCCTAGGACTTGTTTCTCAAACGGAGAACAGTTACTTGCTGATGACAGATGAGAGCATTGCTTGGCTCTGAAACGCTGAGCATCTGTGCTGTGGTTCCTCCACCAGGGCTGGTCTAGGACCCTTCATCGCCTTCTGGTGTCACACAGACACTTGGGCATCCCTGACTCTGCTGGACCATCAGGGCCAAATGGCAGAATTCCCTGCCTGGAGGCCTGAGTCATCCAGGAAGCCTTGTTTTACTCTGGCCACAGAGTGAAACAGAGAGCCTGTGGTTAAGGCTATTCAGTAAGTGGGACGGAGTAGCCTGTGGAAATAGAATATATGTTGTCTCCAAAATCCGTAGGGATTCCCCATGCTTTGTGCCTCTTCCTCAGTGTGGAGTGGATGTGCCTACCAGTTCCAGAAACTCCGCTCAGACAGGAGGGGTTTGTCAAATCCTCTGATACACACGTGTTTTCCTAAAGCATCTAGATGACACCTGATCCTTCCTGCCCACCAGGTCCCATCAATGTAATGGTCCAGCCTGATAATTTCTGGAACAGTTCAAAACCTAAAACTGAGCAGGACTCTGTGAAGCCTTCCCAGGGACAGACTCTTCCTCCTCACTCCCCCTTCATCTCTGGCCTCTTGTTGGTAAAAAACCTTTAGCCTTCTAGGTCTTCCCCAAATTCCAAACAGCAAAGTTAATCAGAGAAATGAGAAAATGCAGAAACAAAGGAAAACAGTCAAGCAGGACTAAAGAACAGTAGTTTAGCCGTTAAGAAAAAGGCAAGGATATTTAGTTCCTCCTCAAAGGCTGTAGATAATATCCTGAGCCATAGTCGTGAGTTGTTTTACAGATACTAACTCGCCTGGTGGCTTAGTATTAAAGAATCCTCCTGCCATTTTAGGAGATGGGGATTCTATCCTTGGATTGGGGAGATCCTATGGAGAAGGAAATGGCCAACCCACTCCAGTATTCTTGCCTGGGGAATCCCGTGGACAAAGGAGCCTGGCAGGCTATAGTCCACAGAGTTGAAAAGAGTCAAACACAACTTAGTGACTAAACCAGCAATTCTCGCATCAAGTGGAGAAATTAGCTACATGGTGACCACCAACATGTAGCCCCAGACCAGTAGGAACCAGAAGGTTAATGATTGAGAGTCCCAAGATGACACCACCCTTATGGCAGAAAGTGAAGAAGAACTAAAGAGCCTCTTGATGAAAGTGAAAGAGGAGAGTGAAAAAGTTGGCTTAAAGCTCAACATTCAGAAAACTAAGATCATGACATCTGGTCCCATCACTTCATGGCAAATAGATGGGGAAACAGTGGAAACAGTGGCTGACTTTATTTTTCTGGGCTCCAAAATCACTGCAGATGGTGATTGCAGCCATGAAATTAAAAGACGCTTACTCCTTGGAAGGAAAGTTATGACCAACCTAGACAGCATATCAAAAAGCAGAGACATTATTTTGCCAACAAAGGTCCATCTAGTCAAGGTTATGGTTTTTCCAGTGGTCATGTATGGATGTGAGAGTTGGACTATAAAGAAAGCTGAGTGCTGAAGAATTGATGGTTTTGAACTGTGGTGTTGGAGAAGACTCTTGAGAGTCCCTTGGACTGCAAGGAGATCCACCCAGTCCATCCTAAAGGAGATCAGTCCTGGGTGTGCATTGGAAGGACGATGTCGAAGCTGAAACTCCAATACTTTGGCCACCTGTTGCAAAGAACTGACTCATTGGAAAAGACCCTGATGCTGGGAAAGATTGAGGGTGGGAGGAGAAGGGGACGACAGAGGATGAGATGGTTGGATGGCATCACTGACTCAATGGACATGGGTTTGGGTGAACTCTGGGAGTTGGTGATGGACAGGGAGGCCTAGTGTGCTGCAGTTCATGGGGTCACAAAGAGTCAGACACAACTAAGTGACTGAACTGAACTGAACTGAAACGTCACCCAATTATCTCATCACCAACCAATCAAAGAATGTCCACAAGCTGATGAGGCACACCAGGACCCTCTCTCACCTGACCTCTGCAAACCCTTCCACAGAAGTCATCGGGTAACTCAGGTTTTTTTGTGCATGAGTTGCCCATTCTCCTCATTTGGCCCCACCCTGAGCACCTTGCTTTCAACACTGTACTTTCCTTCACAACAACCCCGTGTCAGCAGGTTGGTTTTACTGTGTGTTGGATGAGCAGACCCAAGTTTGGTTCGGTAACAGTCCCTATGACCACATCATGCAAGGACTCAGAGAGCAGTCTCATGGCAAAAGAACACTATAGACCTTGCAGGTAACAGACCATCTCTGGTGCCCTCTGCACATGTAAACAGAGAAAGGGCCTTTCCCAGGTCAATAATTGCCCATAGATGCCATAGCTGGAGAAGTTTACTTCATCAGAAAGAGCACAGTGAGAACAGAAGCTGTAGTTTAAGTAATCTGATTAAATTTCAAAACTCCACTGTCATCCTTCAGTATCCTGAGATCTCTTCAGTTCAATTCAGTTCAGTCACTCAGTTGTGTCCAACTCTTTGTGACCCCATGAACTGCAGCACGCCAGGCTTCCCTGTCCATCACCAACTCTCGGAGCTTACTCAAACTCATGTCCATTGAGTCAGTGATGCCATCCAACCATCTCATCCTCTGTCGTCCCCTTCTCTTCCTGCCTTCAATCTTTCCCAGCATCAGGGTCTTTTCAAATGAATCAGCTTTTCACATCGGGTGGCCAAAGGATTGGAGTTTCAGCTTCAGCATCAGTCCTTCCAATGATTACCCAGGACTGATCTCCTTTAGGATGGACTGGTTGGATCTCCTTGCAGTCCAAGGGATTCTCAAGAGTCTTCTCCAACACCACAGTTCAAAACCATCAACTCTTCAGCACTCAGCTTTCTTTATAGTCCAAACTCTTACATCCATACATGACTACTGGAAAAACCATAGCTTTGACTAGATGGACTTTTGTTGCCAAAGTAATGTCTCTGCTTTTTAATATGCTGTCTAGATTGGTCATAGCTTTTCTTCCAAGGAGCAAGCATCTTTTGATTTCATGGCTTCAGTGATTTTGGAGCCCAAGAAAATAAAGTCTATCACTGTTTCCATTGTTTCTCCATTTATTTGCCATGGAGTGACGGGATCAGATGCCATGATCCTAGGTTTTTTAATGTTGAGTTTTAAGCCAGCTTTTTCACTCTCCTCTTTCACTTTCAGCAAGAGGCTCTTTAGTTCTTCTTCACTTTCTGCCATAAGGGTGGTGTCATCTGCCTTTGTGAGGTTATTGATATTTCTTCTGGCAATCTTGATTCTAGCTTGTGCTTCATCCAGCCTGGCATTTCCATGATGTACTCTGCATATAAGTTAAATAAACAGAGTGAAAATATACAGCCTTAATGTACTCTTTTCCCAATTTGGAACTAGTCTGTTGTTCCATGTTGAGTTCTTACTGTTGCTTCTTGACCTGCATGCAGATTTCTCAGGAGACAGGTAAGGTGGTCTGGTATTCCTATCTCTTGAAGAATTTTCCACAGTTTGTTGTGATTGACACAGTCAAAGGCTTTGGCGTAATTAATAAAGCAGAAGTAGATGTTTATCTGGAACTCTCTTGCTTTTTCTATGATCCAACCGAATTTGGCAATTTGAAGAGGTCTCTATAATTAATCTGCATTATTTGAGTCTTGAATGGTGAAAATGACCTCTCTGATTTGATCAGGGATGCAGTCTTGCTTTGATATTTTTTGTAAGAAGAGGGAGCTTCAGCTACATGCACTTATCTGGTTCCTGCTGTGACCATCCTCATCCTGGGAAGTGGGAAGCCAGTGGGGATTCCAACTGTCTATCCATGGGATGGGATCCCAGATCCACAAGGCCCTTATATGATGGAATCAGTCACAAGCCTGTTTTGTCACTTGACCCCCAGAAGCCAGTACTCTGACTGGAGGGCTGTAGTCACCAGATCCTACTAACTGGTCTTTAGTCCTGAAAGCTCAGAACTAATGTCGGACAGACTCCTAGAATCTTGGTTCCAATCACTCCCTCCACAATCCCCTGTTAATGGCCATGGCCTCTTGGGTGAGGTTTAGGCAGGCTTACCTCAAGGAGATCCCTCTCTCTAATTTCAGGGGCTCTGTGGTGTGGGGGGCTGGTAAAGCACTGTGAGTTTGCACACTGATGACTCAACCCCGGTCTCCATCTGTTAGGCTCGACATGTCCTCAGTCACACAGACCAAGGAGGGCTTCAGGGGCTGCTCATCTATTTGTGTCCCAGGCGTCACAGGATGGCCGGAAGTCAGGTGTTGCTACTTGGTATCCCACAATTTCCTTTGAAATCAGAGCCCATCTCAGCAACAGCAAATCCTACAGCTGCCCAAGCAGCTGGGGGAAGGCATTCATGACATCTCTCTTCAGGACACTGGCACTGCCCAGACAGCAGGTAAAGGGAGGCTCCTCTACGTCCTCAGAGGGGACAGTGAGGGGTGGGGTGGGGGGCCTCATGAGGCAGATTACCCACCGGGTATTCTCACATTAGTGCAAGGAATCTCCAAATACTTATCTCAGAACACTGGGTCTGGTTCCCAGTCAACGACCCAGCCAACAGCATTATTCCCAGTGCCCGGGCTAGCCCAGGGACTCCAGAATTTTGCTCAGTGCAACCACATTAATAAAAATCAGCACAGTCTAAAATTCTGTTTCTTTCTTCCTAGTCTAGTTTTCTCAAGTCCATTCTCCTTTATATTCTCCAAGTTTTTAACAAAACAAACTGGCAGAGGTTTTTGGTGGAAGAGGATGATGCTCTATTTCCAGAAGACCGTGCTCATCTTCCTGTATCTTGCTGGGTGATTGGTCTAAAGGGATGAGCAGTGGGGTGAGAGAGGAAGGGTTTTTTCTAGCACAAGCCTTCTCTGACCTCTAAGGAATTTTTTGTGCATGTGTAGTTGGGGATGGGGGGGAGTGTCTCCGTGACCTGAAGAATGAGAAATATATGGTCTCTTTATCTTTCATCTAAGCAGGATTCAGTTGCTCCTTGCTCTTGCTAAGGGTATATCCATCTACAGGGGACAGATTCCAGCTGGTCAGCCTGGGTCCCATCTATCTCCTGCCTCACCTTGACCTGACCCCAGTCACCCAGTCAGTGTTGAGGTCCTAGGTCTGAACCCCTCAGACCTAAGGACAGCCCCAAACTCACACCCCTCTGGAGAGCCACTCAGGAGCACAGCCTGGAGGGACGTGGCCTGGAAGAGCGGGGGGTGGGGGGTGGCGCTTCCTATGGCCACTGGAGACTTGGCCCCTGGGCTGTTCCTCTCTTGAACTTCTGTCCCTAAAGGTTCAGTTTGCAACCATTCAGAGGGTGACACTAGTGACATCTCTCCCAGGGATCCAGGCATTGTCATCTATTGCTCCTTAGACTCACCTGACCTCTTTTTGGCATCCTATGTGATGCCTCACTTTCTGGTCCTGAAAAACAGAACTGATACCCCCTAGATGTCAGGGCCAGAATGAGACGATGGGTGTGAAACTGTCTTCCACAAGAAGGAATGGCAATGGGGTGATGAGGAGGCTACCGAACCCTTTCCCAACCATGCAGACAGAAGGCCAGAACTCAGGCCAACCCAGCACTGGGGACAAACATGAGACCCCTCTGTCATCTCTGACTCCGGATTTTGGTCCAAGACCAACCTCAGTTCAGCTCTTGGCTTTTAGCTCAGTCATTCAGAAAGTCCTCCATCCCCTCTGAGCTTCCACCTCTTGTCAGTAGAATTGGGACAAGGATCTCTAGTTCAGAGGTTATTGCAAAGAGCAGACCAGAGAGTGGGTCTACAGAACCTTGAAAAATTCAACTCGGAGGCCACTGCCTCTGACTGGATTAAGACTGTATGAGTGCTGCCTGTAGTACCATCCATCAGTTCTGAGGAGCTGCCTCTCCAGGAACTTTTGCTCTTTGCAGAAGGTAACTATCATCAAACCAGTCAATCCTAATGGAAATCAGTCCTGAATATTCACTGGAAGGACTGATGCTGAAGCTGAAGCTCCAATACTTTGGCCACATGATGCCAAGAGCTGACTTATTGGAAAAGACCCTGATGCCAGGAAAGATTGAGGGCAGGAAGAGAAGGGGACAACAACAGAGGATGAGATGGTTGCATGGCATCACCAACTCAATGGACATGAGTTTGAGAAAGCTCCAGGAGATAGTGAAGGACAGGGAAGCCTGGAGTGTTGCAGTCCAAGGGGTCGCAAAGATTTGGACACAACTGAGTGACTGAACAATAACTTTCAAAGTGGGAATATCCACACCCAGTTTGGTGAGGACACAGGGGTTTGCGCCGGGGAGTGTCCAGATCTGGGGGCCTGAAAGGGTGAGAATGATTCTCTCGAGGGGCCGTAAACTGCCCCTGGAAGGTGAATGGTGAGAAAATGATTCTGGGCCATGCTCCGTTGGAGTGTGTGTCCAGGGGCAGCGTAACGTGCCTGTGCAGGAGACGTTGCCCACACGGCAGGGTGAGGGCCTCTCCAGGCAGGACTCATCCCCTTCTCCTGCTCCCAGGCTCCCTCCCCAGGGTACATGCCAGTGAATGAGTGAGGGAAGGGCCCAGGGAACTTCATGGAGACCTCATGAGTCAACTGACTCTTAACAGTTTTCTCCATGCCTGAAGGCCCTAATAGTTAGCAAGACACCTACCTTCTCCCAAGGAGAGTAGGACCAGATCCTGGAAGGACACCAGGCACCACCACTGAGTCTGGGTCTCAGAGAAATGAAGACACACGGCAGCACAAAAACCTGTATACGGATGTTCATAGCAGCATCACACCCTAACAGCCAAAAAATGTGGCTTCCTTGCTGCTTATTGTTTAAAATTACGTTTCTCTTAATATTGAAAGCACTTCCATCTGCAATGAACAAAATTCCCTCCAGGGTTTATTTCTACGATAGCCCACAGAATGCTCTGTAAGTTAGTGGCATAAGAATCCAGATAAGCAAATAAGAAAATTCTGGGACTGCTGCCTTAATTTAGAAGGGTTTTTATTAAAGGATTCGAAAGAGGCTTTCTCCAAGTGGTGTCCTCCGCTGCTGCGTGTACAGAGGTGCAGGAGCTTTAGAATTATTTCCAGGGGTTCCTGCTTAGAGGAAAGAGCAAACCAAAGCATGTGTGTGGGGTCCTGGGCATCCACCCACTGGGAATCTGGGTAAGGGAGGGAGCCCAGCAATGCGGTCTCAGGAGGAGGTCATTGCCAGGATTCTGGACTAGAAGGAGTCAGAGAGCAAGGGAGAGCGGAGAACCCTGATGTGGGGTCAGGGACCTGGTCAGGCCCCTTGCCCTCTGGGACCCTGTCTCCTCACCTGTGCTCTTATGGGGCTGGGCCAACTCAGGGTGCCTGCCCTCTGACACGTAGTGATGGAAACCTTTCTTCCATTGCACTCATCCCTGGCAGGAAGCAAAGCAAGGGTGGGGGCCAGAGCCTCTTTCTGACCCTGTCCCTGGCCTCCCAGCTCTTTCAGGCAGTGTTGCCTTGGGGCTCTCTCTCAGAGGGCCACAGGCTCTGGAGCCAGGAGGTCCTGAGAGCTTCAGGGGTCCCTGGGAGGCAGATTTCACGCTCTGAGCTGTGTAGGACTGATGGGAAACATGTCTGGGGACTAAGAAGGAAAATCAGGATAGGAGATGGGGGAAGAGAAGGGCCTTGAAGGAAGGCCACAGTCCAGGTCCTCTAGGGCCCAGCAAGGCTTCAGGGCTGCAAACAAGCTTCTCCGTGTCTGTTCCACCCGAGTGGGTTCTCACATCCACACCTCCTTCTCAACTGTCCTGGGCCCTAGTGGCTCTGCTGGTACCTCTGGTCTCCCAGGAACGTGGCGAGAGCCCTGAACAGACCCAAGTCCCAGGGTGTCCTCCCGTCTGGGGCAACTGCGCGGCCTTTCTTCAGGCCATCTCTGCTTCTCTCCCTGGCAAGTGATGAAAGCTTAGGTTCTGCTCTTACAAAGGTCAGAAAAAAGCTTGTTTGTTCCAAGGATGGGTGATGGGCTGAGCAGCGGCCTCAGGAGGAGAATGGGAGGTTTAGTGGACTCGCCCTGTTCAGAGGACAGAGGTCACTTCTCTGCCTACAGGTTTCTACGGCGGACAGGTTGTCCACCCCGTCCAGCCAAAGGAGCCTGACCTCTGCCCTCCAAGCAGGACATCGACAAGCCAGAGGGCATCCTTGAGGACTGGCCAGGATGGGCACCCTGTGACCCTGCTCTAGTTTAACGCTCTGTTCCTGCCATCTGGTAGCTCAGGTGGTAAAGAATCTGCCTGCAATGCGAGAGACCCATGTTCGATCCCTGGGTCGAGAAGATTCCCTCCTGGAGAAGAGAATGGCGACCCACTCCAGTATTCTTGCCTGGAGAATTGCATGGACAGACCATGGGGTTGCAAAGTGTCTGAAGTGACTGAGCAGCTAACACCTTCACTTTCACTTTCCTGCCATCCTGAAATTCATAACAATTTTTGAATAAGGGCTTTACCTCTTTTTTTTTTTTTTTTTGGACTGTGTGAGAGAGTAGGAAATATATATACTGGTCTCTGCTCTGGTTCCTGTAACAGAGCTCCTAAGACCTTTGAGATGGTGATAAGAGCTTTTCGAGAGTTTTTTGTTCCAATATTTGCCCTTTGATCCCGCTTTCCTGACACGACTTTTTAAATAGCTTGGAACTTCCTGGGTGATAACAGGCGTGTTTTGGTCGAAGGAGGTGACTCTTGGATGATTCCTTGGTGAGGGCTGATCACCCCTCATCCAGAATAAATGAACAAGCCATGATTAGAAGCTTGGAATTTTCAGCCCCGCCTCCCCAGCTCCTTCTCAGGAGAGGAAAGAGGCACTGGAGATGTTAATAATCAATCATGCCTGCACGATAAAAACTTCCATAAACATCTCAAAAGTACAGAGTTCAGAGGGCTTCCGGGTTGAAGGACAGGTTGGGGTGTGGGGGCGAGGGGTGGCTTCTCACCTACCCGCGGACACTCCTCGCCCTAAACAGCTCCTGCATCTGAATGCTCCTCTGCGTCTTTGATCCCATCCCTTCATCATAAACCAGCAAACAGCAGGTGAACTGTTTCCCTGGGTTCTTTGAGCCACGCAAGTAAATTAATCAGAGGAGGGGGTCCATCAGAAGCACAAATGATGCCCTGAACTCACAATTGGGGCCCAGGTGGGGAATATGAGTCTGTCCTAAATACTGAAATCTACCTGCAGATTCTGTAGCAGGGCCTGAGCACAGTGGCGAGGAGAGGCGTGGTTCAAAGCGAACCCCACCCCATTCCCAACCCCAAGCCAGAGCCAGGCCTGTCACCTCAGAGCACAGCTGTCAGAGGAAGGAAGGGATCAGCTTCTGCAGAGCAACCCTGGGAGGTGAAGGCTGGTAGTTGGAACCAATGGAGGGGGCTGCAGAGCTCCAAGCTGCAAGGGCTTCACCCCAGGGACAGGACACCTGGTGGACAGATATAGGGGATGTTGTGCACGGAACTGGGTCCTGGAACGGACACCTGGAATGGCCTTCCGGGACCTTGAACCTCAGTCAAAGGCCACCCGGGGGATGGAGAGACCGCCACCAGAACCCAGAAACAGGGATGGCAGTGATGAGGAATCCTAGCACGTGCAGAGAGAGCCACCTGCCCTGGCCTGCTTCATAGGCAGGAGGCCTGGTCTTTCCCAGGCACCCTTCCTCAAATAGGAAGCTGGCGAGCTCCCAGACCTGGCGTGGGCTGAGCCGAGCTGGGCTGCTGCAGCCAGGCCTCCCACACACCCTCCAGTCTCGTCATCGGCGGCCAGGCTGCTGTTTCAGATTTGGCATCGCTCCTTCCTGGGACTTACATAGACAGGCGCCTCCTGTCTGACGGCTCCTCTGCTATTAAAGACGAGGCCAGCTTTCCCCTCACCTCCCCAGTCAAGCCCCAGCCGTGGCTCACCAACCAGTCCTCGTGTGCTGGCCACTGCCACTCTCTGCTATTTGCTTAGCTCTGTTACCACTGATGGGCCAGCAAGAAAAGAAAGGGCTTTTCCTATCAGGACCTTCAAGATGCGAAAACCATCAAGCCTGGTGGTTTAGAAACTCCTTTCCTTGGAACCTAATATTCTTTTGACGTCGCATCTTTGATCTTGTTTCTGGAAAATCTTTCTTTCTTGAACTGGTGATGATTCCAGTATGCTTAGAGAAGGGAGGCTCTGCAGACAAACTGGAGTTGGGGGTCAGTGATTTCCAAAACAGGACCAGACTCTTTCCTTCATTTCTAGGGGGTAAAGTGATGCTGACGTAGGGGCAAGACGTCCAGGTTTGCCCAGGACTATCCTAGCATGACTGTCCACAGTCACCCTAGGCCTCTGGCCTGGAGAGAGGGTCTGGGAGCTCTCAGAGAAAGTGGCAGGGAAGAGGGTACCTTGAGGACAGGGCTCAGCATCCTTGCCTCTCTCCCTCCCACCCCACCCCTCCCCCAGCACTGCAAGGCCATGCCAGGCAAAGCTGGCTTGGAGACACTGGCCCCGGAGCCAGTGATGGGTGAACAAAAACAGATTCTGCTTTCCCAGCCACCACCTGTCACCGCCCCTCTCCCGCATCTCTTCCCACTGATGCCCGCCCAGCAGTCCTTCCTACCACCATCACTCAGAAACCCTCCTCCAGGATTTCCTGTATCCTACTCTTCCCACTGGGTATTGTGTCTGCCCCGGGGGAAAGAACACTGAAGCTCTTGGGATTTCCCACGTGCCAGGGTGTCTTATTATTCACAGTGGGCCCCTCGGACCACTCTGATGGTCTATGCAAACTGATGGCTCAGGACAGGGGCTGGTCACAGGAAGACCAACCGCCGTGTGACTTGAGCCACAAGATACCAAATTCAAGCTGGGGTGTGGTGGTGGGAGGGTGTTGCGGAGACTGAGTTGACCACACGCCCATGGGTCAAGCATGCCTAGGGAGTGGAATCCCCCCAAAATGCTGGACTCTGAAGCTCGGGTGAGCGTCGGAGTACTTTTGGACAGTTGTCATACTCGGCTGCTGGAGGAATGCCATGACCCGAAGATAAAGGAAGCTCTGGGCTCAGAGCCCTTCTGACCTCACCCCCACACGCCTCTTCCTCTGGGCAGCTCTAATTCATATCTTGCTGTCATAAAACTGTAACCATAGAGTCTAGCACTTTCCTGAGTTCACTGAGCTACTCTGGGGATTATCAGGCCTGAAGGAGTCTATGGGAACCCCCGTGTTTATAGCCAGCTGGTCTGAGCTTCCGGTTGGTCTAAAATGAAGTCTGTCTCATGGAGTCGGGGCACTTAACCTTGAGTGTGGCTGACCCCAGGGAGCACCCCTTCCTGAGGCTTTCTCTTTTCCACAGCACCCCACCGGTTAGAACACCCCTCTCACTGGCTCCCTGACTTCTGTCTCATCTTTGCTCTGTGTCATCTTTCAACCTACTTCCAGAAACCCAAATCTTGGGACTTCTGTCGTGGTCCAATGGCTAAGACTCAGTGTTTCCAATGCAGAGGGCCCAGATTCAAGCCCTGGTCAGAGAGCTAGGTCCCACATGCCGCAACTAAAGATCCTGCCTGCCGAAACTAAGGCCTGGTGCAGCCAAATAAATCGGTAAAATGTTTTTAAAAGGAGAGGAGGCCTCAAATTAAAAATACATTAAAAACAACAACAACAACAACAACACTTCAGTTCTTACCAGGCCCCTCCCTCCTTCTGCCCCTCATCGGCCCCTGTTACCTTCTGGGTAAGGTCGAAACTCCTTAGCCGTGGCTCTTGCTGACGTCTCTTCCGCCCAACTCAGTCCCAGGAAACTTCCCTCTGGTTTCACTGCATTCCTTGTAGTTTCCTGAATCTTAATTGCCATGACAGATATCATAACTTCAGCCAGAACCTCACCTTCTCCTGGAAGTTTATCTTCGACTCTTTTCCCATGACTCATGGCTGATGTAGGTGCCCGCTTGTACAGGCTCCAGCACTCGCCACCAGCCAGCGGTACTTATACCGACGGTGGGACTGTCTGTCCTTTGGACTGATGGCTGCGCCATGCACTTGAACTTCTCAAAGGTGAGGACTGCGCCTCGTGGCTTCAGCCCCTTCCCAGCATCTGGAACTCAGGAGGCTCCTAGCACGTGCCTGTGGGATGAATGGGTGAATGAGTCACTTAGCCTCGAAAATCTCCACTGACTCGATCATTCAAAGAAAGGAAGATGTACAAATATTTATTGCTCTAGTTGATGCTGGTCCCACATGGCCTGCATGTCAGAAGGTTGTCCTGCACACAATATACAGGGAGCTGTCATCCACGTTCTGTCCCACATTTTGTCCCTTTTTAGCACCATGTGACATTTGCAAGTCCCTGGTACCCAGGGAATTCATATGGATATCTGGATTACATAATCTGATATTAACTAAAGTAACTGTTAAAATGCAGAAGTGGTTTTAAATATCCCAGAAAAATAACCAAAAAAAAAAAAAACAAAACCCACCAAAACCAAAACCCCCTGAAAAACCTCAAAGTGGAAATAATCCTGATAAACGGATCCAAGTGAATGGGTACGGTATGAAAAAACAAAGATTTGGTCTCTGTCCCAAGTTCCTGCCTTGGAACTCCTAAAGTGCTTGCCCAGGATGATGCATATTTTGTATGCAAATGCGATGACTCTTAAAGGGCCTGCTAGATCATTTCAGGATGGAGGTTGATCACCAGAAAAACTAAACCATGACTAGGGAGCTGGAACTTTCAGCCCCAACCCCTGATCTACAAGCAGGGGAGAGGACTGGAGATGAGTTCACCAATCGGCCTCCAGTGGCCAATGGTTTAATCAATTGTGCCTATGTAGTGGGACCCCCATTACAAACCCTTAACCAACGGGGTCTGGCAAACACATCCCTGTACCAGCGGGCGATGGACCCCCATTCCACAGGGAGGAGGCCCCTGTGTTCAGGCTATTCCAGACCTGGTCTATGCTGTTCATTTGTGCCCATTACAAGGAACTGTGAGAGTAAGTAAAGCATTTCCTGAATTCTGAATTTAATTAACCCCAGGAGCTGTGGAGTGGGGAGGGGGTTGTGGGAAACACCTGAATTTATATAGGCACTGGGGCCGATTTGTGGGCCACCTGGGGTCCCCATGTGTGACTGGCATCTGAAATGGGGCCCATCTCGGGATTCCCTGGTGCTGCAGTAGTTAGGACCCCACGCTTTCACTGCTGAGGGTGTAGGGTCAATCCTTTGTTGGGAAACTAAGATCCTGGAAGCTGTTCAGCTTGGCCAAAAAAAGGAAAAAAGGTATATCACGTCAAAATTGGATGGAATTGTTAGACCCCTGCACCCTGTCTCTCCACTGGCACCAGAGAATTGGAGAATTAGCTATTGGTATGGAGAAAAACACTGCATAATAGGTACAGGGCTGACAGACATCCAGCAAAACCAGTGCAGACGTAGTGGTCTGTGACAGGAAGTCAGCCATTCTTTAAAAACTATCGAGACCATTTGAAGTGTGGATTCATACTGATCGCTTTTGCTGACAAGAAGCCTCCTTCCAGGTTCACAGTTATCGTGGGACACTTCTTCAAGTAGCAGCCCATTTGAAAACTAAGCCCCCAGAGCCCTAGACACACCTCAAACTTCTCTCTATAAACTTTTCTTTACTCAACCCAGTTCTTTGCAAACTCTTGCAAATGTAATGAAAAATATCTACAAGCTCCTTTTGAGTTTTATTTTAGCAGAAAAAGCCTAAGAGGCATTGTTGTTTAGTTGCTCAGTTGTATCCTACTCTTTGCAACTCCATGGACTGCAGCTCACCAGGCTCCTCTGTCCATGGGATTTCCCAGGTAAGAATACTGGAGTGGGTGGCCATTTCCTCCTCCTGGGGATCTTCCTGTCCCAGGCATGGAACCTTCATCTCCTGCATTGGCAGGTGGATTGTTTACCACTGAGCCACCAGAGAATCCCCTAGGAGGAATTGTGTGAAGTTGCTCAGTTGTGTCTGACTCTTTGTGATCCTGTGGCCTGTAGCCTACCAGGCTCCTCCATTCATGGAATTTTCCAGGCAAGAGTACTGCAGTGGCTTGCTTTACCAGTGGGCAAATGCTTAAATGGCTAACATAATGGAATACAAGATGGTAACAAACCAAAATACATCCCTTTGTCAACAAATACCATTGGAAAATGCCTAGAAAACATGAGTGGAAATTTGAACAGACAATCATTAGAACAAATTACTCAGTGGTAAGCTTGCTGTATACAATTGGATAAAACTGTGGATATTGCTTATGTCTCTGGAAAAGGTCATGTTTCAAAAATGAGGTGCACAAACAGCTACTATTTTATCCTGAGCCTTCAAAGGAAAGACTACCCGGGAAGGTATTTTCTCGACCCTAAATGACCTCTTCAAAACAATGTGCTATTGAAAAACTCTGTGAGCAATTGGAACTGCATTTTACTTGGAATTTAAAAAAAAAAAAAAAGAATTTAGAATCAGGTTACAAAGATAGCAAAGCAGGGAACTCACTGCCCTTATCCTTGAGGAAGGCAGAGAGTGACACCAAAGAGCAAGGCAGCCAGAAGTGGTTAATTTTGTAAAAAACAAAACTTTTAAATGTAGTAGGAGATTTTCAATAATTTGCAATGAGATAAGAGTGAACAAAATCTTCCATTCCACAGATATCCAAAAGTGATCAGGTGACAGAACGCTTAAAAGACCCACTGAACTGAGAACAGACAAAAAGCAAGTGTCCAGAATGTAGAGAGACTTTCTCTGATCTCATGACCGTCACTTAGCAGATACTTCAAGCCTAGACACGCGTGCGCACACAATGTGTCCCTTCAGGAAAAAACATGCTGTCCTGATAATTCTAAGACAGGGCTTGCTTTAGTTTGTGCAGTTGAGCATTTGAAAGTTGAAAATGTTCCCATTGCTTTGTGATTTTTGAGAGGGATAACTGACAATCTAGCCATCAATAAAAAAAAACTTCCATATATGCACACTCCAAAAAGTAGAGTTGGGAACAACAGCAAAGACACTTGGGAACATAATTCTCTGTTTTAAAACCATCCCTATAAACAGCCCTGGTGAATTTTGAATATATTTATTAAAAGTGTAACAAAAAGCCTCTGGTTAGTTTGCCACAACTACAGATATACAACAGGGAAGATGGAAAGCTGTTCACTAGTTTCTAATGACAAAAAAAGGATCTTTATGTAATTGGTGGATTTATTTACTTACTTATTTGGCCTCACTGCACAGCCTGTGAGATCTTAGTTCCATGACCAGGGATTGAACCCATGTCTTCGGTAGTGAAATCACAGAGTCCTGACCACTAGACCACCAAGGAAGTCCTTATAACTGGTGGATTTAGAAGAGAAGCATGAATTTAGAAAATGAAGCCCTTATTTGTTTGTTTGTACTCTATTATTATTTATTTATTTCACTTAGCATAATGTCTTCGAGGTTCATCCTCATTGTACCAGGTGTCAGAACTGAAACTTTCAAACTTATCTCCCTCTAGACACCACCACGCCCTTGGCTGTTGCAGCCAGGCTAACCTATTGTTGCCCAAAATGCCTTTCACACATCTGCCTCTGACCCACTGCTCATCCTATTCCTCCCTTCTGGAATGTTCTTCCCTTGTTCCCACTGACTCAAGCCCTGCTCATGCTTGGAGCTCAGCTCAAACCTTCCCCTCAGGGAGCATTCTTGGATCATACCCCAGAGGGGCCTTTCTCTTTCCTAGGATCCCTCAGCACTTGTAATCTGCACCCAGCATGCTGGGCTGTCCCCTGTGTGTGCACCCTGTTTCTCTGTCTCCAGAGCCAGCTCTTGAAGGAAGACTTGGCCTTGTGTGTCCCTGAAACCCCTGTGAGCTCTATGCCAGACCACCTGCACAGCAGGGGCCTGAAAAGGAAATGCAGAAATGCATAAACAAGGACTTCCCTAGTGGTCCAGTGGCTAAGACTTCACGCTCCCAATTCAGGAGGCCTGGATTCAATCCCTGGTCAGGGAACTAAGACCCTACATGCTGCAGTTAAGATCCAGAGCAGGAAAAAAAAAAAATGCATGAACCATGGTACATTTCCTAAGTACCCCTGCCTCTGTAAGTCACTTAAAGAGACACTTTCTGTGTCTGTCTGCCCAGTCAGCAGTCAGGACCTCCCAGGCCTGGAGCAGACACACCTCAGCCTTGAAGACTAGGAAGCCCCGGGTCACAATCCAGCTGGGCTGCTCCGTGGCTGTGTGACTTTGGTGGCTCAGCCTCGGTTTTTTCATCTACAAAATGGGCAGATGCTGTAGGCTTTCTGGGGTCATTGTGCACAGCAGTTGGACACCACGTGTGAAGCATGCCCCACTGTCTGCAGCACTTAAAGGTGTGAAGTCTACAGTGGGCAAGGGACTTGGACAGAGTCCATGGTGATGGTGAGCCTCCCCTGCCCACCCAATCCGGGGCTCTGGCCATGATGCTCATCCTAGAGCTCCGCTATCCCTGGCTTTCTGTGATGGGAGCCCCGCTCAGTGGCTGCAGGAACACACTGAGTGTGGAAAACAAGAAAGATATTCTGTGGGGTCCTTTCACTGTGGACACCATGTGATGGTCATAAGACCCTGGCCTCACCCCAACCCAAGCCACATGCCCACCACTGCTGACTGGCTCTTTTTTTCTCAGGAAGAAAAGAACTGGAAAAAAGCTAAAGTGTGAGGCTGGGCTCAGGGTCAAGGGACTACAGGGAGGTGCTGGGACCCGGAGACCCCTGGTGCCCAGAGGCAGGGACGTCAACGTCCCTGCTGTCTGAGACTGCGGCTTCCACTCTGACCTTTCTCCCCAAAGCCAAGTTCTTGTAGCAACTGGAATTCCCAAAGCTCTTCTCACCAGTGACCCTTTGTCTAGTTGACCCCACAGTTGGAAACAAGCCTCATTGTCAGAGAAGCCTTCGAGAGATCGTCCTGGGGTATTCTCTCTAACTGTTAAAGGTTTCTTATTTATCTATTTATTTTTATTGAAGTTTAGTTGCTTTACAATGTTGTGTTAATTTCCACTGAACAACAAATTGACTCAGTTATGCATATATATATTCTTTCCCTTATGGTTTATCCCAGGTTATAGAATACAATTCCCTGCTCTAGTTCTGTAGGACCTTGTTGTTTATCCCTTCTATACATAATAGGTTTATTTATTTATTTTTATTGAAACATAGTTGATTTATAAGGTTGTGTTAATTTCTGCTGTACAGCAAAGTGACTCAGCTACACATGCTTTTTTTTTAAAATATTCTTTTCTATCAGGCTTTATCATAGGATATTGAAAACAACAGTTTCTTTTTAAAGAATCTATCTAAAATGTTTCCTTCTCAATGGCAGAAGTAGGCAAACTGGCTTTGAAGAACTAGAAACAGTAGGAATGTGTACAGAGGCAAATATTCCTCCCCTCCGCCTACCCCAAGCTGGAAGGACTGCCTCTGTTAAAAAGAGCGGCTGCCTTTCCCCGCAAAGGCAGCTGGCCTCGCGGCCCCAACGCCCTGCCCTACACAAGGCGTTTCTTCCCCCAGGCTGGCTACGGGCTGGCCTGGCCCTCCAGCTCCAGCTCCTCCCCTGTGTTGGCAGCACATGCTCCCTTCATCTGGTGGCCCCTGTCCCCTATCCCCAGGGCACCACAGGCGCCGCACCAGGAGGCCTGCCCAGGCCCGGACAGCTGACCCCAGACCTTCCTTCCTGGAGGCCCTTCCTCTCCAGGATGCTGACCCACACAGGGCTGGGGCCAAAGGCTTCACTCAGCAGCCTCTGGAGGAAACTTGCCATCTGGAAAGACTAGTGCTAAGAAGTGAGGTCATCCGGATCTGCCATCAGCAGAAACTGGGTCAAAAGTGAGCTTGACATCCCTCAAAGGGCCTGTCTGGAACTTAAAATAGGGAGCTTTCAGAAAGGGAAAAAGAGAAGGGTTATTGGACACAGCAGGAAGTCACGGTATGGATTTTGTTACTCCCTAAGGAACAGGATTTTAAAAGGTTGGATGAAACAAAATCAAAACACTAACTGCTACATACTAATAACAGATACCATTTACAATAGCATCAAAAATATATAATGTGATAAATATTGCTACAACAGCAGCCATACTATAATATATAAATGTGCCAAAGTAGCGTGTTGTACACCTTAAATTTGCAGTTATATGTCAAATATATTCAATAATCTTTTTAAAAAATATGAAACACTTGGGATATTTCTGACCAAAGTTATAAAAAAAAAACCCTAATATCTACAAAACATTGTGAGAAATGAAAGATAATCTAAATAAATGGAGAGTTATATTGTGGGGGGAAAAAAATACCCACTTGTTATGGGCTAGCTGGATTGCCCAAGTGGCACAGGTGGTAAAGAACCCAGCTGCCAGTGCGGGAGACATAAGAGATACAGGTTCAATCTCTGGATCAGGAAGATGCCCTGGAGGAAGTCATGGCAACCCACTCCAGGCACTTCTTGACGCCATATTCGCTCGTCTAGAACTGAGTGACATGGTTACACCTAGCTCCAGGAAGTCTGGGAGGGGTAGTCTCTATTCCAGAAGGGCATGAGCTAGCATGTGGGATTTCTATTGGCCAATGGGAAGAGGCGGTCTCGGGGCTGCTGTTACTATGCTGTGAGAGCGGAAGGAAGTGCGAAGGCCTGGGCGACTGTGACCCTGGGGAGAAGCTGAGCTGTCAGGGCCCTTGACACCATGCCTAGCACACACAGACCACAGCGTGCTCTGGTTAGTTATACAGACTCCGAGACCCTCGGGCCGAAACGCCTGGAGGACACTTGCTCCCACTTCAGACCTCCTAGTGACGTCGGTGGCCCCGCATGTGGCTGCCCCTCTTCTGTCTGAGGAGACCTGTGACATGTCGTCCTCTCCTCCCAAGGCAGTTCTCACTCCTTTGACTCCAGTGGTCCTTCTGTAGCTTGAACTTAAGCAGGCCCACAATTTCTCAGTTCAGTTCAGTCGCTCAGGCGTGTCCAACGCTTTGCGACCCCATGGACTGCAGCACGCCAGGCCTCCCTGTCCATCACCAACTCCCGGAGTTTATTCAGACTCATGTCCATTGAGTTGGTGATGCCATCCAACCGTCTCATCCTCTGCTGTCCCCTTCTCCTGTCTTCAATCTTTCCCAGCATCAGGGATTTTTCCAATTTCTGTGCAGGAATAATTAGGTTAAATTAAGACCCGAATGGGGGTATGGGTGTCATGCCAGGTGGGGGACGAAGAGACCACGAGAGGGGACTCCTCAGTGTGCACAGAGACCTCCAGGCACTCAGGGCATAGTGTGTGTCCTGTGGGTGGTCAGGAAGGGACTCCCCTCCTACTCAGAAGTGAGAGGAGGCAAGGAGGGGGCTGCCCCCAGATGAGGGAGGAGAGACAGGCTTGGGGTGGGCTTTACCCCAGGGTCGCTGGTCTGTGAGCATCTTTAGTAATGGGATACATCTGAGTGCAAGCCCCAGGTGGCGGCTCCACTGAGGTGAGCCGGATGGGCGGGGTGTCCCCTGCCCAGCTTCCCAGATCCCCACGTTGCTGCAGGCAGTGGGGAGCCCCCAAGCACCCCTGAAATGATGCTGCCCTTGTCCGTCAGACCCAGCAGCCCTACAGATCATCTGACAAAAGGCCCAGAGCAGGGAGACAGCCCAGCCCTATGGCCACTTCCCGGGGGGCCAGTCAGGCCTCAGGGGTCAGGTGGCTGCCTGCACAACCTGGCTTTTTCTACATTGACCCCTGAGAGTTCCTCTGCACAACCGAGAGGAAATAGTCTCAATGCCAGCTGTCCGGGATACACGTGTCTGCAGCCTTTTTCCAGGGAGGGAGCCGTGGCTCATGGGAAGGAAGCCTAGCCCGCAGGAAGTAATACTGTGGCATTGCTGATTTCTCAGTGGCTGAGTCCTCCAGTCCGTGAAAGGGACTTCACAGCGCATCTGTCCCCAAACGTGGGCTTCACAGCAGTCCCCAGGGGACTGCTGCCCTGCTCCTCCAGCAAACAAGATGCATTGGAGTTCTGCAGGCCGGCCACATGCGTCTCCCCTCCTGCACACAGGCAGCCTTGCTGCAGCCCTCTCTCACCCAGGGACCCTACCTTCTGACCGGAATTACAAGGCAAGCTCCGTCAGCCACACATGGTCTTTCTGTCTGCTCTCCCTGAGGACCACAGGAAAGATCCCGGATACCATCTGACCCTGCAGTGCATCCTGTCGAGGCCTGGGCCCGGGAGGGCAGAGGTGGGTCCAACCCCCTGCCCCGGCCCCTCCTAGCTGCATTTTTTCAAACCAAGTGATTCTGTGTCGGCTGTTTGTTTGCCTAGGGACTACCATAACAAAGCACCACAAACTGCCTTAAATGACAGAAATTCATCAGCTCATGACTCTGGGGCTGGAGGACCAAGATCAGCATGTCAGCAGGTTCCTTTGGAGGCTGTGAGGGAGAATTCTTTCAGGCCTCCCACCCCTTGCTGCTGGCAGCTTGCTGGCAATTTCTGGCATTCCTTGCCTGGGCGAAGCAACACTGGGATTCTGCCTCCATCTTCTCACGGCCTCTCTCTGGGTCTGCATGTGCCCAAAGTTCACTCTTTACAAGAACACAGCATCTCGGATTAGGATCCACCCCTAGGACCCCATTTTAGCTTGATCCTCTGAACGATCCCATCTCCAAATAAGGTCACATTCATTCATAGGTCTCACTCATGGGTCTTGCAGGTTAGAACTTAAACCTGTGGATTCGGGGGGAGAGGAGGAACAGTTTAACCCATAATAGCAGATAAACTGGGCTTCTCTGGTGGCTCAGGGAGGAAAGAATCCGCCTGCCATGCAGGAGATGTAAGAGATGCCAGTTTGATCCCTGGGTCGGGAAGATCCCCTGGAGGAGGACATGGCAACCCACTCCAGTATTCTTGCCTGGAGAATCCACGGACAGAAGAGCCTGGTGGGCTACAGTCCATGGGGTCACAAAGAGTTGGACACAACTGAGGGATTCAGCACACATAGCAGATAAGCCCTCTAGTCACTTAGACCATCAGGCCCACCAGGGTGCAGGCTGCAGTTTCAGTCCTGGGCTACAGGCAGTCACCCAGGAAGAACAAGAGGGAGACAAATGTGAACTCCACGGCCAGATAATAACAGGGAGCCCAAGGGACACAGAGAGTCCAGTGAGTAAGGGCAGGGGAAGTGCTGAAGTTCCCACACTGAACCTGGGCCTGGGTCCCTTTGGGGAAGTGAACCCCTCCGTCCTCAAGGCAAGAGGCTGGCATGGGAGGCTGGCAGGCTGGAGGCTCCCTTCACTCGAGGGGCACCCGCAGGTCCCCCCAGCCCTGGCCACACAGCCAGCTGCCTCGTCTCAAAGATGCAGGTGGCCTGGCCATGGGCCACCAGCATTCAGAGCTTTCTCCACTCAGTGAAAGCTAGAGCACACCGCTCTATCCAGGGTTCTAGAAATACAGATTTTCCACTGTGGTGAGCAGCTCCCCAGGGACGATGGCAGGAAAGTTGTTCAAACAGGTGACGTCAGTTGTGGTTCGAACTCCTTCAAGCTCTGTACCAAGGGGCTGAACTCCACCATAGCTGAGGAGACAGTGAATCACGATGTGATTATGTAAGGCGTAGTTATTAGGACCAAGCAGAAGCTTTGGGAGACCGGGGTCCTTGCATCTCTGCCCAGTGGCTCAGGGCTTGCTCAGCCCCATCCTGGTGGCACAGCCAGGCTGAGCAGAGGGATCGAGCTGGCACTCACTCCTGGCAGCCTCAGAGACCCCAGCAGCCCCTTAAGCGGCATGAAGCACCCGGTTCCAGTCCAGGACCTGGATCCATCATGTCTGGCTTGCATCTTCCCTTGGACCTGCTGCTCACCGCTGCTTCACAGTTTCTGCAGTCTATAAGGTGTTCACCCAAGTGGTGACAAGCAGCCTAATCTATGGAGCCTGATTGTGGGTGACGTACACCCACGAGATGAAGAACTGGGATGTCTGCACGGTTGAAGGAATCTGACAAATAGACAGGGCGTGGCTCAGATGGGAAGGTCTACCATGTCCCTCGAACACACCACACCTTGTGCAATAACACTGGCTTGGGTTCTGCTCTCTTTTTCCATAACTGGTATTTAACATCCATACTCATTGTTTCCCTGAATGACAAGACTGGACCCACAGAGATCCATCAAGCACTGCAGAAAAATTCCTCCCAGAGATGGGGGGTGGCTGCTGGTGGGTGCGGGGAGGCACACGCTGTGCAGGAAGGGAAGGAGGCAACATGGATCTGTGGGGGCGCAGGGGGGCACTGAGGGGGTTCATGAGATGCACGTGCATGCTGGGCAGAGCAAAGCAGGAGCACAGTGTTCTGGGCCAGAGAGGCCATGGCGGCCCCCCGCTCACTCCACCTCGGCAGTCTCACAACAGCTCACATCCTTCGGTCAAGCCAACAAAGTGAGGTCAACTTCAAGTTCTCGAGAAAGAGGACATTGGCCCTGAGTTATCAGAGCTTCCAGATAACAGGAATTGGGCTTCTGCCCTCAGTTCTCAGGAGAAAACGGTCCAGAAACTAGGAGAACCTCCGTGCTTTCACTTCTGCAAAACGGTGGAATCTGACCCTGGGGTTTCCACAAGTGGAAAAGCACTGGCAGCGTGTCTGGAATATTCTAGGTGCCCTGCCAGCGACAGGCCTTGTTATCAAGTTTGCTATTTATGCTCACAACCTCCCAAATGATCTGGTCAGTGGCACTGAATTAAGATAGTTCAGTTCGGTTGAGTCACACAGTCGTGTCTGACTCTTTGCAACTCGATGGACTGCAGCATGCCAGGCCTCCCTGTTTATCACCAACTCCCGGAGTTTATTCAAACTAATATCCATTGAGTCGGTAATGCCATCCAGCCATCTCATCCTCTGTCGTCCCCTTCTCCTCCTGCCTTCAATTTTTCCCAGCATCAGGGTCTTTTCAAATGAGTCAGTTCTTCACATCAGGTGGCCAAAGGATTCGAGTTTCAGCTTCAGCATCAGTCCTTCCAATGAACATTCAGGACTGATCTCCTTTAGGATGGACTGGTTGGATCTCATTGCAGTCCAAAGGACTCTCAAGAATCTTCTCCAACACCACCGTTTGAATGCATCAGTTCTTCAGTGCTCAGCTTTCTTTATTGTCCAACTCTCACATACATACATGACTACTGGAAAAACCATAGCCTTGACTAGATGGACCTTTGTGGGCAAAGTAATGTCTCTGCTTTTTAATATGCTGTCTAAGTTGATAAGATAGGCTGCATGCAAATTATTGCATAAAGACAATGGTGCTCAGAACCCGAGGCTCATTTTCGAGCCGGGAGCAGAGCTAGGAAGATGACTGTGGAAGCAAGCAGACAGATCTGTGGTCATGTGGCTAGAAGTCCCCTTACACAGTGCGGTGCACAGACTCTCTCGTCACTGTTTACCCCATGTTCTCCTCTTTCAGGAGAAGGAAACAGGCTCCCATCTGAGGGGACTCTCTCTGAGAACTGTGGTCCCCTTCACTTAGAAGCTTCGGTCCTGTGGTATGAAAAGCCACCATGGCCTCAGCCCATGCACAGGAGCATGGAGCAGAGGGCAGGGTTCTGCCTGGAGCCAGCCTGAGGTCACAGTGGGCGAGGTGGGCTTCCTACTTACTGGGGTGCCTCTGTTTTTTACAATCAAGTCTTTTGATTTAACTGGGGTAACAAGAAAGGGGCTTCTCTGGTGGCTCAGACAGTAGAGAATCTGCCTGAAATGCAGAAAACCCAGGTTCAATCTGTGGGTTGGGAAGATCCCTTGGAAGAGGGCGTGGCAACCCACTCCAGTATGCATGCTTGCCTGGGAAATCCCAAGGACAGAGAAGCCTGGCAGACTAGCAAGAAAAGCCCCATGAGTAGAGTTCCCTTGGCTGGTGTGGAGGGTTTCGAGACCAGACTGCCCAAAGATGTACTGGTTTTACTGGACATGCAGCTACCTTCAACAGGACTGGGGTGAGGGGCAGTGGTCATGGTAATGCATGGGCTCCGCTCCAAGTGCTGAATCACACACTCACCTGTGTGTGCAGAGTCCTCCAGATACTGCTATGCAGAGACTGGCGACTGGAGGCTGGAGCTGTAAGCCATCCTGGATGGAGATCCCCAGCTCTGGTCTCCAGTTTTCTCTCCTTTCCTCCTGTTCCCAGTCTGGCACCGTGAGACACCTGGGTAACCCAGATCCCCTTTCCCGGAACATGAGATGCCTAAGAATAATGGCACCCCACTCCAGTACTCTTGCCTGGAAAATCCAATGGATGGAGGAGGCTGGTAGGCTGCAGCCAATGGGGTCACTAAGAGTTGGACACGAGTGAGTGACTTCACTTTCACTTTCCACTTTCATGCATTGGAGAAGGAAATGGAAACCCACTCCATTGTTCTTGCCTAGAGAATCCCAGGGACAGCGGAGCCTGGCGGGCTGCCGTCTATGGGATTGCACAGAGTCAGACACGACTGAAGTGACTTAGCAGCAGCAGCAGCAGCAGTCAGCAGAGGTATGTGCATACCTTGATTCCTGCTCCCAGGTATGTGTGTACAGACAGATACAAATCAAATAGAATAAGGGGTAGATATCCAGTATAAGGAAAGCTGAGCCCCGAAGAATTGATGCTTTTGAACTGTGGTGTTGGAGAAGACTCTTGAGAGTCCTTTGGACTGCAAAGAGATCCAACCAGTCCATCCTAAAGGCGATCAGTCCTGGGTGTGCATTGGAAGGACTGATGTTGAAGCTGAAACTCCAATACTTTGGCCACCTGACGCAAAGAGCTGACTCATTTGAAAAGACTCTGATGCTGGGAAAGATTGAGGGCAGGAGGAGAAGGGGATGACAGAGGATGAGATGGTTGGATGGCATCACTGACTCGATGGACATGGGTTTGGGTAGACTCCAGGAGTTGGTGGTAGACAGGGAGGCCTGGTGTGCTGCGGTTCATGAGGTGGCAAAGAGTTGGATGTGACTGAGTGACTGAACTGAACTGATTCAGTATATTAGGGACTTCCCAGGTGGTGCTAGTGGTAAGAATCCACCTGCAGTGCAGGAGATGTAAGAGATGCGGGTTCGATCCCTGGGTCAGGAAGATCCCCTGGAGGAAGGCATGGCAACCCACCCCAGTGTTCTTGCCTGGAGAATCCCATGGACAGAGGAGCGTGGAGTCACAAAGAGTCAGAAACAACCAAAGCAAATTAACACTCAGACATGCATCGAGTATATAAAAAGAACTGCTACAACTTAACAACAACGAAAAACCCCAAACTACCCAATTTAAAAATGGGCAAAGGACCACAGTGGGAAGCCTGCACAGCAACACAGAATGAAACATAGCAGAGTAATTTTCCCCTGTGAACAGCACAGGACGTTGTCGCTTGTACTGAGAATAGCATCTTCAGTGAGCAGATGCCGCAGTTGGCAGAGCAAGCCTCGCCGGGCATCAGGGCCTGAGCCTGGGCTGGGGAAGAGTGGGTGCTGTAACAGAGCAGGAGGCTGGCTCAGGGCCCCACGCTGGGCTGCGGGCTCCCTCAGGTCCCAGCTGCCCTAGTGCAGGCCAGGAGCACAGAGGACAGAGGGGAGCCTCGAGTTGAGTCATCGGCAGGATGTACACAGATCCGTGGAGGGCCTCCAAACTTGGCAACCGCTGAGGAAATGATTTTCAGTTTTGTTTTTTTTTGGACTCTCATCTCACCTAGACACTCAGCTGGGACTCTGCTTCCTATTTCAAGATGTTTCCAAGCAGTTGCGTTTGCAGAGACCTTCATAAACACACGTCCAGGGGAAGGAACCAGAAGAAAGCAGGCTTTCTCCAGGCCTGCCGGTCAATTCCCTTGGCCCCAGCATACCTTGAGTGTTTTAACAGGAACATGGTGGTGGAGGCCAACCAAGGGGGTCAGGAAGCCGAGAGACTCTCTGTGCTGCTTTCTGGACTTGATCTCTGGCCATGAAACAACTGTAAACAGGAACAGGAATCAGAAGACTTATTGAGCATCTATTTACTGGCACCTGCAGGGCCTCCCTGAGAGGCTGGCAGAGGAGGAAGGAAGGCCAGCCTTCCCCCACGATGACAGTTAATTGTCCCCTTTCTCGTGTGGCATTTCCAGGTTCTCAGGGGGAGGCTGAGGACCGGTGTCTGGATGGGGCCTCTAATTACCCTCTCATGGACCAGCCGGCTAGCTTTCCCCCAGCCCCACCCCTCCCCCACGTGGCTGGGAGGTGGTCCCTGATCGAGAGCCCTTGGTTCTTCCAGCCTGCAGAGCCGAAATTCTTGAGCTTCCACCTGAAAAACCATTCACCACTTCGCCTGTTCTATGGCTTTGTTGTTGTTTTTAATACATTAGTGGTTTCTAACAGTTTCAGGTTTACCAAAAAATGGAGAATATGATTCAGGGTGTTCCTGCACCGGTTTCTGCTCTTGGAAGCATCTTAGATCCACATGGCATATTTGTTATAGTTCACACCCCAATGTGGGTATGTTATCTTTAAGTCCAAAGTTCACTCCGATTTCCTTGGTTTTCTTTCTTTCTGTATTGGCCCCGAGGCGTGTGGGCTCTTAGTTCCCTGGCCAGAGACTGAACCCGCTCCCCACGCACTGAAGGTGAGGAGTCTTAACCGCTGGAACACCAGTGTTGCCCTGGATTTCCTTGGTTTTAAATTGAGGTCCTTTCTTTGTGCCAGGACCCCAGCCAGGTCACCACATGACCTTTAGCATCATGTCTCCTTAGGTTCCTCTTGGCCTAAGTTTCACCTGGACTTTTGTCTCCCTCTTTAGACTGGAAGCTTCTTAATGGCAAAAAGTGCCTCCCAATCCCTCACCCTACCCCCAAATGTGCTTTGCCCATCGAGAGGCCCAGCGACATGGAAGGGCTGTGCCTGGAACCTCGGCTGTGGGTTGTGGCTATTTCCTCCCAGCAAACGTCCAGACAATAAGATCAAGCGAGTAACAACAGCAGTCATTTCTGGAGAACCAGGGTTCTGGGGGAATTTCACTTTCCTTGTTTCATTTCTATAACGTTTCCTTGTTGTTGTTCAGTCACTAAGTCGTGCCCGACACTTTGAGACCCCATGGACTGCAGCACACCAGGCTTCCCTGTCCTTCACCAGCTCCTGGAGCTTGCTCAAAAACTCATGTCCATCCAGTCAGTGATGCCATCCAGTCATCTCATCCTCTGTCGTCCCCTTCTCCTCCTGCCTTCCATCTTTCCCAGCATCAGGGTCTTTTCCAATAAGTCAACTCTTCGAATCAGGTGACCAAAATATTGGAGCTTCAGCTTCAACATCAGTCCTTCCAATGAATATTCAGAGTTGATTTCCTTTAGGATTGACTGGTTTGATCTCCTTGCAGTCCAAGGAGACTCCAACTGCAGTCTTCTCCAGCGCTGCAGTTGAAAAGCGTCAATTCTTTGGCGCTCAGCCTTCTTTATAATGTTTAAAGCACTTTAAATAATCAGCATGTATTTCTTTCCTAATTAGAAAGAATAAGGTAAATTCAGGTTGCAAGTTGGGGCCTGACGGTGTAAGAACACAGCCTGGGCAGGTTCTCTCAGCACTGGAGGTGCCCAGATGTCACCCCCTTGACAGACGAAGAGTCTGGTGCCCCCAGATATGGGGCAGCTGCCTGGGGTGACCAGCGGGTCCAAGATGAGCCCAGAGCACAGTGGGCTGGCTCCTTCCAGTCCTTACCCAAGCAAGGCGCCCGGAAAGACAAAGACTTCAAAGCTGTTGGAAATGAATGAAATTTGACACATGCCCACGATTCCCAGTTTCCTCCTGAAGCATTCTGGGTCCCCATATTCCATTTCTGAAAAGACACCCTTGTTGGGATGAGTGAGGCAATGTGGTGATGGAGGAAGGAGCGCGTGAGGTGGCCAAGTCACACTTGGGCTCCAGATGCTGCCAGGCTGCCCTTGCTCCAGAATTGAGGCACCCCCACCCCCACCCCACCGTGCCCCCACGAACCCTTTCACCTCCCGGCACAGCTGCTGCCTGCCATTCATGCCTGTGCCTGGAGACCTCACTCCATTCCCCACTCTCCAGGGTGCCCTGGCACTCCTCACCCCAACTCTGCCCTGCGTTGCCTAGCCCCATCCTGGTTTTCTTGGTTCACTCGTGTCCCCACAGGGGGAAGGACCTGGCCCTATCTGTCTCTTACATGTCCCATGTCTCCCATCCACTGTCTGGGGCAATGCCAGGCACACACTGAGGGCTCGAACACATCTTGCCTGTAGAGTTCGAAAAGTAAACTGATGGAATAAGTATTTTCAAGTATAATTGACAGACACTCTGAAGCCTCAAGGCCTGTTTAGAGCCCATATCCTAATAAGGGAAGCAAGCAAAATAAGCCTCTCCAGGGCCTGACTGCCCTTAGCTTTGGGGACTTCTCCTCCAACCCATCACAGCCATGCCCACCTGGCTGCTGCCCACATTAGCCCTGACCTGGTGACCATCTGCCCAGGCAGGGCCCTCAGGGAGAAGTGGGCGAACTATGAGGTTTTTCCACTAGACATTCTGCAGCCTAGAGATGATGGAAATATTTTTGAAAACTGCTGAGCTAGAAGTCAGATTTATTGATAAGTATTGTGTGTCATTCTTTAAACTGCAAATATGCTTTTAGAAAGAAATTAGGATTCTGAAATCAAAGTGAGAAAAGACAGAGATGAATGTGTGCAGGAAAAATTTTCAAATTCACCCAAAGCTTAGGCTTTATTCTCATCAAGAAAACCGCACAGAAAGGAATAGAAGGCATTTTCCTATTTGGGGTCTTGGCAACATTCCAAGCAAGGGAAGGGAGACCCCAGTGACCAACAGGCAGCGGGAGGAAAGAGATGCAGGAAGTGAGTTCTCGGGTCTTTATCCAGAGCCTTCTCTGAGATGGTCCTTCAAAAATGGAGGCGGTGGCACTAGTGGCAAAGAACCCACCTATCAATGCTGGAGACACCAGAGAGGTGGATTCAATCTTCGGATTGGGAAGATCCCCTGGAGGAGAAAATGTCAACCCACTCCAGTGTTCTTGCCTGGGAAATCCCATGGACAGAGGAGCCTGGCAGGCTACAGTCCATGCGGCTGCAAAGAGTAGGACGCGACTGAGCACACAGGGGACTCACGAGGAAGAGGGGGTGAGCATCTGGTGAAGATATGGCTCCTGCTGATGAAACAGTGGTGGCACAAATGGGGTCAGGCAGTGGGGAGTGAAGCCTTAGGACTCCATCAACTGTGTCCATGGTGATGGAGCCTGTGACCCAAGCGTGGAACCCATTTCACTAACATGGGGGCTGGGATCCCATTTGAGGCCGAGTCTCCACCGTGGTGCTGCCTTGTCACACAGTCAGGTGGCTGTCCTGTGGGCAGAACCCACCGGTAGCTTGCTCCTGCAGTGTTGCCCCTACACGCCACCTACCTGGTCCACACTGGGCCAACTGTGCTGGTCAGACTGGGCAGGGAAGCGGGGAGGGTGCTTGCTGTTGTTTAGTCACTAAGCTGTGTCCGACTTTTTATAACCCCATGGACTGTACCCTGCCAGGCTCCTCTGTCCACGGAATTCTCTAGGCAAGAATACTGGAGTAGGTTGACATTTCCTTCTCCAGGGCATCTTCCCAACCCAGGGATCGAACCTGCATCTCCTGCATTGGCAGGCGGATTCTTTACCACTGAGCCACCAAGGAAACCCCATGGATGTTTAACATCCACCAGATCCTATCGTTTTCTAGGCAGTGTCTGGTTCCTTGGGCTTCCCTTGTGGCTCAGCTGGTAAAGAATCTACCTGCAATGAGGGAGACCTGGGTTTGATCCCTGGGTTGGGAAGATCCCCTGGAGAAGGGAAAGGCTACCCCCATGCCAGTATTTTGGTCTGGAGAATTCCATGGACTGTATAGTCCATGGGGTCACAACAGAAGTCTGGTTCTTTATGCACTTTACCTCATTAAATGGCCTTGGGAGGGAAAAACATGTATGTCCATTTGACAGAGAAAGAAATCCAGCATGTTTCTAGATGTGGTAACCTGCAAACCCAGCTGTTTCCTGAGCTGGTAGTACCTGGGGACCCGAAGGTGGGAGGCACTGCTGTGGGCGAAGTCCATGCCCAGGAAGGTGTTGCTATGGTTAACAGTAGCAGGAAGGAGCTCAACCCACGTGTTTGATTGAGCTTGCAAAGCTGCAGGCCAATCTGATGGCGTTTTTGCACAGGTGCCCTGGGCCCCACGTCCCTGGCCTTACCTGATGTCACCGCTTCTCTAGAGGGTCCAACAGGAGCCAGAACAGGGGGGAGACGTGCAGTGTGTTCTGTCCAGCTCCCTTTCTCTTTATCAGCATCAGTTAAGACAGGGCTGCTCGCGGTGGACACAGCCCCTCTCCTGGGCTGCCAGGGCTGGGTGAGTTAATTGGAGGGTTTAGGGTGGAGACGATAGATGGCCCTGTGAATGGACACGCTGAGGTTTAGAAAGTAATAACATGACTTCCTTGGTGGTCCAGTGGTTAGGACTCTGTGCTTCCAATGCCAAGTGTTTGGGTTCGATCCCTGGTCAGGGAACTAAGATACCACATGCTGTGCTGCAGGGCCAAAAAAAAAAAAAAAAAAAAGGAAAATTAAAAAAGGGATACTGCCAAACTTACAACACAACCAAAAAGAAGAAGACAAGTAATAATAACAGCTGAGGAAGAACAGAAAGTGAGGAGACATGAACAGAAACCTCAGATGCTGTGGCCCCTGGGACTGACCCTGAGGGTGAGCGGGTGGGTCTGAGCCCCTGACCTGAGTTTTTTCAGGTAGTTTCATGGAGGGTCTGTTACTCAGCTCTGCTTGAAGAGAGGAGAACATGCTGGTTTTCCTTCATGTGGGGCTGCATTTGACTACATGAAAGGCAAAGACCCTACTTCCAGGCCAAACCCTCAGGGGAAATAATTATTTTCCAGCAGACGTTTCTTAAATGACTCTTCAAAGATCCATGCCCCATCTCCCCCTGGCAGCAGAAATGCCCCTCCAACCCCCGCCACCCTGGTGGCTGAAGAGAGAGGCCCACGGATCTGGAACCATCTCCCATTACCGAGGGCCACCATGTCTGCCCGGCCTGCCAACCAGGAGCTCTAATTAGGGGGGAGGGCTGAGTGTCAGCTTGGCTGGGCTGTGGGTACCAACCTTCGGTCAGGTGTGTACGTGAGGTTGTCTCTGGTTGAGACACACGTTCGAATGGGGTCGACTGGGCGAAGCAGATGGCCCTCCCCACGGCGAGTGGGCCTGGTCCGGTCATCTGGAGCCTGAACGTAACAGGAAGGCAGAACTAGAGGGAACTCCTCACGCCTGACTGTGAGCTCGGACACTGGTCTTTCTCTGACCTTTGGACTCAGACTGAAAATCTGGCTCTTCTTGGGAAAGACGCAAGCCAGCTTGCTGGCTGCATGGCTTGGGACTTGTCAGCCTTCATCATCACATGGGCCAATTAATTGCTAATAGTAAATCTCTTTATGTAGGTCTAAAATCTCCTATTGGTTCTGTTCTCTGGGGATCCCTGACTAATAGAGTCAGCGTGGTTAATAGCATGACCATATCTCCAATTTATACAGCCCAACAAACACCCAGAGCCTGTGGAGCTCATTAACTCAGAATTATTAATTAAGTGCCTGCTGTGTGCACGGGAGAATAACCACACAGGTCTCGCCACAGATGCAGAAGTTAACAGTCACAACGGTGGCTGGCTGTCCAGAGAAGACCACTAAGGCAGCTAAGGAGAAGGGAGCTTCTTAGTTGCAACAGAAACCAGCGAAATAGAGTTCACTTATTATTGTGAGAGTTACAGCCACGCCTCTTCTACGTGTGTTTTTCAAACAAACTTGTTGTCATGGTAACTCTCTTAAAACAAGATGCAACAAGGTTTAAAGAGCCTGAGAGCTAATTACAATAGTGCTTTATATTTAGTTACACCTTTCTTCTGAGGAGTCTAATGGACCTCATTCATTAAGCTCCATCCTCTGAAGTCTTTAGGGGACAGATATTATTAAACCATTTTACAGACGTAGACACCAAGGTAAGGATGGGTTAAGTGACTTGGCCACTGACAGGCAGCTTAACCAGGAGCAAGCCTGGGCCAGACCCACGTCTCCTCTTGTTTCCTTCTGTTTTCTCTACTCATCCATCTCCAACGGGGGTTTTGTAAGCCCTTCATCATGAAAGGCTCGGTTTCCCACAGTGTGATTGGGGGACCCCAGATTCTGCCACCATCCCTGTGCAGAAAAATCTGCCCAGCCTGGGAGGCTCAAGGATGGCAGGGATGAGGGGTGGGGGGAGGAGAGGCAGGGCTGTTGGGGGTCTGCAGGAGGTGCTGCTGCCTGGACTCTCAGCCCGTGGAGCCAACATCCACAGGCATGGGTGGCTCACACAGTTGGCCAGGGGCCCTGGGGCCTCAGGGCACGCCTGACACCAAGCGGCGCCCGCCTCAGTCACAAGAGTTGGACACTCAGTGCCAGCCACGCTGGCCAACAGGCTGTACCGTCAACATCCCAGAGAAACCCTGTGCTGGGGCCTCTGCTCAGCAGCTCTTGGAGGGGGCCCAGATCAGAGCAGCAGCTATGATGTCAGAAACCAAGGGGCTCTGTCCATCTCAGAGCCGCCGAAAGACAATCTCTGATTCTCAAGCTGTCTGAGGGCTTCTCCAGCCTCTCTGCCTGGAATGTTCTTCCCCTCCTTCAAGCCTTTTTCAGATCTCACGTTCTCAACAGGGGCTATCCTGACCAAGCCTCGTCAGCCCAGTGCCCCTTCCCACCCCCGGCCTCTCCCTGAGCTGGCCCTCATGGCTTTCATCACTTCACGAAGCCTGTGAGGTATCCTCTGTCCCCCCCATGAAAATGCAAGTTCTGCAAGAACCCGACCCTTGCACAGTGTCATCAATAGATACTGATAGGAACCATGTTTTTTGACTCAGGCTATTTTGACTCAGGATGAGCAAAAAGGGGGAGAAACAAGGGGCAGGGGGTCCCTGCCATGTTTTGGGTGTGTTGACTTGAGACTCCAGCAGGCACACAGATGAAGGGTGCAAGGCTGTTGGTAGGGGATATGGTCCTGAGAGAAAAGGGGGAAACCTGGGCACGCCTGCACCTACACAGGTGGGTGAAGACGAGCCAAGGACCAGACAGTGCCCAACACGCAAAGGAGTCAAGCAGCGGGGAGGAGAGGGTCTAGATGCGGAAATATTGAGATGAGCCCCCCTGGTCTACAGGGCTTCAGTAGAGGAGTGGGGGAGGGCATCAGGAAGGGAGGCGGGGAGGGGGACCTTCAACTCGCCTTTCAGAAACCCAGGCTGGGTAGGAGGAAAAGGGGAGGAGGGGAGGGAGGTTTCCACTCAAATTTTAACTCACAGTTGGAGCATCTGAAACAGGAGGAAGGCCCTTGGTCAGCCGGGTGTGTTGGCAGAAGCTGGACTGTGAGTTCAAAGGGACAGGACGGGGGAAATCCAATCAGGCAGGTGTGAGGGCCTGCTGAACGTGAAGGTCGGTCCCGTCAAATCCCGAGAGCCTAGGATTCGTGATGCTGCCCGGAGTCTGAAAGAAACCCAAGGCTAATAGGAAAATACAGTTGGCCTTCCTCCCACCCAACAGGAAAGTGTATGGCCCTCCAACTTTGAAGTGCCATCTGGGTTTCCATAATAGGCTTGGGTCTGGTTTCCAGCACCGTCAGAAAATAACAACTTCCTGCTCAATTAAGACATGTGTATGTTGGGGCAGAGGGGAGGGGTTGGGGGGACAGTGGGGGTTGGTAGGCAGGAAGGCCTGGAGCCCATGGGCGATTTCCAGCCTCTGCAGGAGGTCTGAGCAGCAGGACACCCCACAAACACCCTGAGATGTGTCCCTCCCAGAGCTGGCTGCAGGACATCCTATCTTCAAGGGCAAGGAAAGAATGTTTTCTAACAAATTTCCATTCACCCAGGATGTGCTCATGATGAAGGTTAAGAGTCTTAAGTAGGAAGCAGCACCCTAATTCCCAAAAGAATTTTCAAATCTGTTAGACTTTTATTGCACTAATTTTAGAAAATTTACATATGGATTAAAACAATGAATTTCAAGAATAAAAACTATTAGGAATGGGGACTTCCCTGGTGGTCCAGTGATCAGGAATTTGCCTTCCAATGCAGGAGACGCAGGTTTGATCCCTGGTTGGGGAACTAAGATGGCACATGCTAGGGAAAACTGCATGCTGCAACAAAGACCCACTGCAGCAAAAAATAAATACATAAATAAATCAAAACTATTAAGACGGGAATTTTCCTTACATGCACGAAAAGGTGTGTAGTATTTGGGCTTCCAAGGTGTGGTAAAGAACCTGCCTGTCAATGTAGGAGACACAGAGATGTGGGTTTGATATCTGGGTTGGGAAGATCCCCTGGAGGAGGGCATGGCAACCCACTGCAGTGTTCTTGCCTGGAGAACCCCATGGACAGAGGAGCCTGGGGCTACAGTCCATGGGGTCACAAAGAGTAGGACACGACTGTGGGACTGAGCAGATTCTAAATCAAGCCACTGTGTAGGCCTAATTAAAAGGCAACTCCAAATATAAGGCAGCACCATATTTTGCCAAGGAGAAGAAAAAAAAAAGTTCTGCTCATTTGGACAAGGATGTTGAAGAAACAATCAAGGGTCAACTTATAGTACTTATACACATAATGGCACCCCACTCCAGTACTCTTGCCTGGGAAATCCCATGGGCGGAGGAGCCTGGTAGGCTGCAGTCCATGGGATCTCGAAGAGTCGGACACGACTGAGCGACTTCACTTTCACTTTTCACTTTAATGAATTGGAGAAGGAAATGGCGACCCACTCCAGTGTTCTTGCCTGGAGAATCCCAGGGATGGGGGAGCCTGGTGGGCTGCCGTCTATGGGGTCACACAGAGTCGGACACGACTGAAGTGACTTAGCAGCAGCAGCTATTGTTTAGTCACTAAATAGCCTCAGACTCTTTTGCAACCCCATGGACTGTTGCCTGCCAGTCTCCTCTGTCCATGGGATTCTCCAGGCAATACTGTCCGTTTCCTTCTCCAGGGTCAAATGTATTTCTTACTACGGGACACAGTGAAAAAAACACTTGAAAAACACTGAGGTAGAATTAGGGAAACTCAGAGGGGTAATAAAATTAGAGGAAAAGCAAAAGCCCAGGATTCTCAACTCAACTCGATGTCCTGTGTTTCATTACTCCGAACAAGCGATGGGTATTCTCCAAAGGTGCTCCTGGGGGTGGAGGGGTAGGAAGGAGACACAGGAAACCGATGGACAGTTCCTGGGGATTAAGAGGTTCACGGAGAACAAAGGCTCTGAAATCAAGGGTGAGCTTGGCCATAAGCACGGAAGTTCAGGGCACGGTCAGCAGGGGAAGAAACTCACCTCAGCCCAGTGAGAAAACAGGCAATTAGAACACCCACCTGCTTCCCGGCCGCCCGCAGATCTGAACCGCCTGCATCCTCTGCCCCAGGTTGTCTAGGTGAGGTCCATGCCTCTGTGCACTCCAACCTATCCCTCCTTGGCTAGTGAGGTCTTGCTAACATATGTCTACAGATGCTTCCTAGGGTGGCCAAATCTAGCAGATAAAAATACAGGCCACCCGTTACAGCTGATTTACAGATAAATGATTTTTTAAGGTAAATACGCCCCATTCAATATTTGGGACATATCTATATCAAGTTATGTTTGCCTGAAATTTAAATGTAACTTCATTTTATCTGGCAACCCTACTTGATACTCCCTCCACTCAAAAGATGGTACCTAATTTCTCTTCCACTACGCGTGGACTGTACTTAGTGACTCACCAGCGACGGATCAGAGAAAAGGTAAGTGAAGACGTGCCAGCCCTAAACCAGATCAAAAAAGCACTGTGGCCTCGGTCTCAGGTTCTCTCGCTGTCTTGGATCCCTGCCTCTGGGTGAGGGGAGGACACCCATGTGGCCCTATGGAGAGGCCAGTGTGGCACAGAGCTGAGGCTTCCTGCCCACTGCCACGTGTGTGAACTTGGAAAGGGGCTCCCCTGGCCTCAGTCAAGCCTTTAGCTGATTGTGGAGACAGGGAGTCAGAAACATCCCGCCAAGCTGTTACTGAGTTCCTGATCCCCTGATGCTAATGGACAGCTGTTACTTTAAGCTACTATGTTTTGAGATAATCTGTTACACTGTAATAGGAACTGCCTGCTAATGGATCTCAGGTCAATAACCATCCCCTGTCGGACACCACTATCTCCTTTTTCTGGATTATCCCGAGGTGTATAGTCATGCTGGAATCTCTGTTTCAAAAACCCTTGATCTCACTTTTTTATTCTTCTATACACTGAAATTTCTACTAATGGCTCTATAGTCACTATTTCTGATTCCCTTTTCCCTCTCTTTTCCTGAGCTATTCAAATAGGCATTTCAGCTCTGAAAAAGCTCTGGTCAAGTAGGAATCACCCCTCTTATTTAATCCAAAATCCAACCTACAGTCCTCATCTAACTTGACGCAACTATTCATTTGATAAATACCTATTAAGTAGCTACTGTGTAACAGGCATTGTACTAGATGATTGATCTATAGCAGTAAGCAAAACAGACCAGAAAAGGGGGAAAAAAAAAAACCCACTCCTATCTTTCCTTATGGAGTTCACATTCTGGTATGTGTGTGGGGTGGCAGTGGGGGTGGGGGGGATGGGACACACAGTAAGTTCGCAAAGCATTATGCGTATTTCTGGTAAAATGACATGATGTCTGGGATAAAATAGTCCAAAATAAAAGGCCAATGGATGGGAGCAAAGAGGAAAATAGATGAGCTAGTGTCATTGTCATTAATCATTTTTAAAATTTTTTCAATTGTTTTTATTCATTTGTTTTTGGTTGCATTGGGTCTTCATTGCTGTGAGCCAGCACTGTCTAGCTGTGGCAAGCAGGGGCTACTCTCTGTTGTGGTGGACAGGTTTCTCATTGTGGGGACTTCTCTCGTTGCAGAGCCCAGGCTTTAGCTGCAGCACGGGGGCTCCGTAATTGTGGTGTGTGGGCTTAACTGCTCTGCGGCATGTGGAATCTTCCTGAGCCAGGGCTCAAACCCGTGTCTCCGTGTCCCCTACATTGGCAGGTGGATTACTATCCACTGTACCACCAGGGGGAGTCTATGTTGTTAATTACTGAAGCTGGACAGTGAATAGGTACATGGAAGCTCATTAAGCTCTTTGGCTTTGGTTTGGGTTTGAAATTTTCCATAAGGAGAAGGGGGCGACAGAGGATGAGACGGTTGGATGGCATCACTGACTCAGGGGACTTGAGTTTGAGCAAGCTCCAGGAGATAGTGAAGGGCAGGGAGGCCTGGCATGCTGCAGTCCCTGGGGTCGCAGAGTCGGACATGACTGAGCAACTGAACAACAACCCCAGGGTGGTCCTGATGGCAAAACCCCAGCCCCCAGCTTCAGGCTGGGCCTCTGGCTCATGGACGCCCTGCCAGCACCTTCTAGGTGGAAGCCCAGGAGAAACGCGGTCATGTTCTCAGGCTTGCGAGGAAGTGATCAGAAATCATGGTGCACAAAACTCACGTGACATTTTAAAAACACAAGGTACTTCGAAGATAACGTGGGGTTTATAGCAGGTGCTCCAGGAACAGCCCCCCGAAGAGGAGGGGCTGTTTTAAGGGGTCCCTAGGGGAACAGTAGGGCCCTGAGGATGCGTTCTGCAGCTTTCTATCTACTCAGCAAGTTGTCTAAAACATCCCTCACAGCTTCAGCTCAGGCCTCCATCTGCCCTTTCAGGAATCCCCCAGAACAAATGCTGAGGGACACCTCACCCTGGGAACACCCTGGTACTAAGGAACACGCTGAGGTCAGAGCGCGTGCGTGCAGCGTGGGGGCAGGACGGCGCTGACAGCACTCCACGGAGCGCCACAGAGCCTCACACTGTGCCTGGCGCTCACGGACACGCGGGCCCCACATGCTCCTCACCGAAAGCAAGGATCGGGCCCACTTTCAGGGGGAAACAAGACCCAGGGAGGTTAAACAGGCAGTGGACGCCCAGCTTGTAGCAACAGGGCTGGGACTGCCCACTGGGTCACAGGCCGGCCTGGTGCCCCTGTCTCAGGCACCCTGGACGGGCCCGCACCATCGCCCTGAACCTGCTGAGGCTCCAGACAGACGAGCCCTCACTTCACAGGCGAGCAAGGCCCCTTGGCCAGAAGCAGCGTTGCTTCTGCAAACTCCCCAAAAGGTGTACTGGCTCCCCAAACCACAGGGAGGACCCCAAAGAAAGAAGGAAAAGGTTGGGGGAGGGGCCCGGGAAGGTCAGGTATAGGTGCAGAAGAGCCTGACCCCAGGACACAGGTCTGGAAACAGGTCCCTCAACCCCAGGGAAACAGGCCAGCCGGCAGCATCCTTCTTTACCTTCTTCTCAAACAATGTGGGAGACACAAGAGTCACAGGAAGCTGGAGCCCCGAGAGAAGACCAGGGGACGGGCCGAGAAAGGAATGGTGGGGGCCCTCTGGCACCACAACACAAGTTGTGTTGGCTGCCCAGGTAACAGGAGGCTCTTTCTGGTGATGTGTCTGTGTACACACACACACACACACACACACACTCTCTCTCTCTCTCTCTGTCTCCTTTTTTTCCTGGAAACATCCTCTCCCTCTCCGACCACAGAGGTCACAGCCTGATCCGTGCTGTTCCCAGTTTGCAGGGCAGCAGAGACACGTGGTGGGGGCACGGCTGCAGGAAGACCGGAGGGGAGACCGAGGAGACGGAAGCAAGGTCCCAACAGGAGGGAGACGAGAAAGGAGGCGGCCTGGATCCCGGTGGCCTGAGGCGGTTACTCTCCAGCCTGGCTGTGTTCATTAATGCCTTTGCCTTTGTGCTCCCGACATCTCAACTTAGATTCTATCATTTACAACCCCAACAGTCACTATCTCGGACTCTTCACACATTTACATACAAAGAAACCAAAATAATTTTTCAAATTAACTCAAGGAATGGGTCTCTCTCCAAGAAGCTGTTCAAATGAAAGCATTTATTTTCATAAACGTCATCTCCAGCCAGTATATCTCTAATTGCACTTAAGACACTGGGGGAAAAAAAAAAATCTGTTATTTAATCCTCTGCCAGGTTAAAAGAATATCCAGCAGCTTCCACTTTCTGTTTTAGATGGCTATTACCATTTAATTTACATTCTCTTGGTATAAAAATATGTTTTAAAAAATCCCAGACTAACACATAAACACATTTACCGGCACATTCTTAAAAACACAAACATGACCGAAGCCCATAGTCAGGGGAGAGGAGAGTGGCCTCTTGGGGCGGAGGCAGGGGCCGAGCGGAGTCGTGAGCAGCAGCGGGCAGGGCAGACAGTCCCAGAAGACCCCAGGCCCTGGTCTGCAGCCCAGAAGACCCTCTCAGCTCACGGGGCACATCTCACAGTATTAGAAGACAACCACCTCTCACACTGGATTAAAACCAGGGGGAAGGAACAACGTTCTCAGGGAGCCACAGGGCACAGAAGTGCCCTGGGGCTTCATGTGGCCAGCCGGCCTAGCCCCAGAGTCTGACCAGAGGCCTGGGGACCACGGCCCAGTCTGGACTTCTCTCTGCAAACGTGAGGGTTCCCTGGGACTTGAGGGCTGCCTAACCCTGGCTGTGGCTAACACGCCCAAATGAACGACGATCCGGCGGGAGAGATGCACTGAGCTCCTCGGGGTCACACGCAGGGCCTGCTCCGGTCTCAGTGGAATGGCCGCCTCTGCCTGGGCCGGGACCTGAGATGACCTGCCGAGCGGCGCACAGCCTTCCTCTCCTGCCGGTGCAGTTTCTCAGCCTCCTGCTGCTTCTTCTGCTGCTCCGACTGAGAAAGAAGAGTACATGAGGAGAAAGAAAGAGAAAGGACATGCCAACAGCCCTTTCTGGGGGCCCGTCAGAATGCCAATGGCACGACCACCACCCTTAGCCCGGTTCTGGCAGGGACAGCAGGACCAGTGCCAGCCGCCATGGTCCCTTGTGAGAGCTGAAGCCTTAAATCCCCTGGGCTGGAGCGCGGCCTGGGCACGCCGGACTGAACCACACAGCTCAAGGCTGGCTCCTCAGCCCACACGCCACTCAGCTGCTCACGGGAGAGCCAGCCTTAAGAAGGCGTGATGGCTTTCCAAACGCCCACGACTTCTCTTGCGGAACTGTCCTTCACTGACAAGCCAGAGCCATTCAATAGTTTATTCACACTGTCTTAAAGACAAAGAAAGTCCTTCTGTGTCCCCAAACTGTGTAATAACCCACCCATGATTAACAATGCAGTCCCCTGGACCTAGTTCCAAAGAGAATCAAACTTGAAAGGCAGAGAGCTACCACTAAACACTGATAAAGGCTCGGCAGACACGTCAGTCAATCCCAAGTTCACGGCCGGAAGGGGCACATGGATTCTGGGATGGCTGCTGTGAAGGCACTGTTCTCAACACTCAGGTGAGAAAACCAGACCTCCTCCAAACAGTGTCACTAGTTTCATAGAAGAGAGCTACATCAGTGTAGAATCTGCGCTGAAGGGAAGAGAAGCTTCGGAGTTCTAAGAATACAGCTCTGTTCCACCAAGTCTGGTTTGGAGAATACAAACCCCTAACTGTGAAGCTCAAAGTAAAAATCTTAGCTGGTGGAACTAAAAGAAGGTCCAACTTTGACAGCAGTGGTGGGGCAACCACTTTCAGAGTTGAAAATGCTGCGTTAGAGACATCTGCACGGTCTGCCAGCCTGTGACCTGCCCTGCTCCAGGCACCTGGGGGTACTCATTCACATGTCCGCCTTGAAGAACAAGTCTCTGTGTTCACTTATGGCCAGGATTATTCCACTTCTGTAAAGTGAAAGAGCTGGGAGGTGACGGAATCATGAGAAAGGAACATGATTTGTAAGACCAAAAACTGATGACTCTCCTATTCGAGGAAACCCTAGGACTGAGATTCTGAAGAATCGAGCACTTTTCCTATGTACCATTTTTCAAAGCCTTTTCAAAGTAACCCTGCCCAGTGTGCTCCTCTGTAGGTCACTCCCCGGGCCCCACCCAACCCAGGGCGTGGTCCTTCCTGCCTGAGGCCAGCCCTGACCTCTCACTACAGAGTGAGGAACCTCTGTCAGCCCCCTCAGTCTGCCTCCTCCTGCAACGGGCCACCAGTGACTTTTTAAAAATAGAAACGGTATGCTGGTCTCCTACTAACTAGACCTTTTCAACTGTTTTCCACAGTTCTTAAGACCACGGTTAAAATTTAACCTTGCACACAGCCCTGCTGGACAGCTCTACGTGCCTTTCAGGCTACGTGTGAGGCCACAGTTGGCAGCCCCGTGATGGCTGTGCTTCACATATGTAGGCTCACTCCCACCCCCAGCGAGGCTGGAGGCTGAAGCCCTGCCCACCCCCCGGGGCTCTGCTGCCCCTCACCCAGCTGTCCCTCACTCCTCCAGCTGGGCCGGGCCCCTGACACTCCCAGCCCTGGGCCTCCAGGATCATGTCCCACATTACGATGAGGTGACTGTACGTGATCTCCCTCCATTCACAGGACTGCAGCACCCACAGCCACAGCTCTGTTCTGTGTGTCCCTAGCACATGGCAGAGAGCAGGCTGAGGCTCCTTTGTGAATGGAGAACTCAGAAACCAAAGGGAAACTGCAGGCTCCCTAGCAGAGTAGATAATGTTGTGTCAGGAAGCCCCTGAACACTGCTTATTTAATATTCTGTTTCTTCATATTAAGAAAAGTGAAGTTGTTCGGTCGTGTCCGACTCTGCGACCCCGTGGACTGTAGCCTACCAGGCTCTTCCATCCATGGGATTCTCCAGGCAAGAATACTGGAGTGGGTTGCCATTTCCTTCTCCAGGGGATCTTCCCGACCCAGGGATCTCCTGCACTGCAGGCAGATGCTTAACCTTCTGAGCCACCAGGGAAGCTCTCATATTAAGAAGCATCCCTTTAAAAATGCCTCTGGTCCAAGTAACTCTGGGAAATGAGGTACTAAATAAAGGTAAACAGGGAGTGCTGGGGCTTTTTAAGTCAGGAGCTGCTCTGTATCTTTGATACGGACATCTGTCGTGGATTTCCCTTGGGGGTGTGGGCTTCCAGGAGCCCCTCCTCTGTCTCCTGGAGCACACTCCATGAGGCCCGGCCCGTGGAGTCCCCACAAAGGCAGGTGTCTACACATGAGCTCAGAGGTAGCAGCGATCCCTGCAGAAAAACCTCTGTCCAGAAATATGCGTGTGTTCATTCAGGATCCCATGGGCGGCAGTCCGCCAGGCTCCTCTGTCCATGGGATTCTCCAGGTAAGAAAACTAGAGTGGGTTGCCATTCCCTGCTCCGGGGGATCTTCCCCAGGAATCAAACCCGGGTCTCTTGCATCTCTTGCACTGGCAGGTTTTACCACTTTACCACTGCGCCACCTGGGAAGCCCCTGTCCAGGAAAAAAACTGTCCTTATCTCCAATCTAGAGAAGAGCTGTATTTGCAAGATGTTGCCACTGTGTGACCGATTCGTTACAAGTTAAGAGTCAACCAGCTTCTTCTCCTCCCTGTTCCTGTCCTGACTCCTTTCCCACATCCATGGCAGTCCTATCTTGGGACAGGGGTGCCGGGAGCCAGTGTGAGGAATCCCGCCTGTGACAAGGTCATGAGGAAGGAAGCTGACATACGCAAGGCGTGCTCAGACTTCAGGGACCCCTCTGGAAATTCCTAAGCATGTACCCCAACAAAAATCTGCCGGTTTTTGTGCTCTGCTTTTCTACTCTTCTGACATTTTCTGGAAAAAGTCAAGGCTTTAGTCTTCTGCATTTGAAAGAGTGTTTCAATCCAAAAACCCCTCTGATGGCTTTCTAGCCTGCCTGCAGGACTCGTACAGCTGCGAGTGTGATTGTTTGAGGCCTCCTGACCGCAGGAGGCACAGGAAGCTTCCGAGGAGTCAAAATCTTTAGAATAGGACTGATTAAAAGTTTCATTTGTTGAGTCAATACTTGCTGCCAAATTTTCACATCCTTTATTTGTAGATATAGTTGGTATACAGAAAAACAAGTAGTAGACCTTGTATTAGAAACATTAGATCTTTGAGTTAAGTACCTTCTTTGTTATATCCCACTGCACCTTTGTTCTATAGAGATGTAACTTTAATGCTTTAAGGAGATGTAGATTAAAGAAAAACACTTCAGGGGAAACAAAATTAACATTCATTAAGGAAGAGAGCCAAAAGTGTTAACAAGCCTCTTGGCCAGAAGATAATGTAAATCACCTGAGACCTTTTGTATACAAAATGATGTATAGAAACAGTCTGAGCTGCGAACGCTACATAATTTTGTGTTACCCATTGATCTCCATGTTTTATCAAAAGTATAAAAGGCCTTCTGAACAATAAAGGAGGGGGCCAGTTTCTCGGACCAGTTTCTCGAACTAGTCTCTCGGCCTGGTTTCTTGGGACTCTTGGCTCCCCCCGTGTCTTTCTCTCTCTTTCTTCTTCTCTCCCTTTCCCTCTCTCTGCTCTTTACTTTAACTTCAGGCTGAATCTCAAGCGAGGCATCCTTAGATATTCAAGCGGGCGCCGGTGGCCCAACGTAAATGGTGCAAATTCCTTGTCTGGAATTTTATTGGTCTTCCGAGTAAACCAAGCTATTCAGCCCTCTTCCTCCACTTAATCTTCCTACTACGCTATAGTTAAGAAACAAGTCTTTCCACGCTAACGCCGTCCACCCTCCGAATTCCCTGGATCCACCGGGGCTGGACCCCGGCACAGGGGGGAGGCTAAACGCAAAGCACACACCTGCACCAGTACCTGGCTGGCCCAGGGCCCCGGAGGGAATGAACTACAGGGTATTTAAAAGTAGAATCTGGGACCTAATCCTAGTTTTGCCACTACAGAATTTTAAATAATATTAAGGCATAGGTTTTTCTCCTTCAATTTGATTAACATTTTAGAAAGTATATATGAAAATACTTGGAAAACTCGAGATTTTACTTGAATATATCACGCATCTAGTATAAAAGGATTTGTATTAAAAAAAAAAAACAAAAAATAATTCCATAAAAATTCTTAAATAAAACTAAGATTTAATAGTTGAAATTCTATTAGTCAAAGGATGAAACAGGCATAAGTCAAACGCCAACTGATGCATTCCCCAAACTAATGTCAAAGCCTCTCCTAGACTCAACCGCAAGGCTGCTTTAAGTATTTTCACTTAAATGTTTCGTTTTTGTATTGCAGTTTAGTCACTAAGTTCTGTCCGACTGTTTGCGACCCCATGGCCTGTAGCCCACCAGGCTTGTCTGTCCGAGGAGTTTCCCAGGCAAGAATACTGGAGTGGGTTGCCAATTCCTCCTCCAGGGGATCTTCCAGGCCAAGGGATCGAACCCATGTCTCCTGCACTGCAGGCAGATTCTTTACCGATGAGCCATCAGGGTAGCCCTCTTTTGTTTTTTGGGGTGTTGCGGGGAAAATCAGAGCCATCTTATTTCCAGTTTACCACCAATCATAAACTGATACTGACCTTAGTACCTTCCAACTGGGGAAACGTGGGGAAGGAGTATGCTTGCGTCCTCCCAGCTCACCCTGTGCGGCAGAGGGAGCCCTGTGCCGGGCAGCCGGGAGCCTGTGAGGTCTTCCCACAGGGGACCTGTGCCTGCCGCCCCCTCAGCATCGTGAACTTCACAGGGAATTAGGGAATGGTCGAGGGCACACAGAGACTCTCTAAGAAACTAGGCACAATGAGTTAGTCTGAACACACAGCCAGTTTTGGCTTATTTAAATGAGAAATCTAAGATGCAAGTCTGCTGTAAATGGAGACAGATTTAACTGAAAAGCTTCTTACACACAGAATAAAAAAGCTCTAATGGAGGGAGTGGGAAGAGGGGGATTTGGGAAAAGGTGATCAAAAGTACAAACTTCAGTCACGAGATAAAGGAGTATTAGGGGTGTGACGTACAGTGTGAAGACTACAGTCAAAACTGCTATATTACACATAGGAAAGCTGTTCAGAGGGTAAACCCTTAGAGTTCTCATCACAAGGAAAAAACAATATTTTTTCTTTTTCTGCTCTTTTTTTTGTATCTATATAATGAACAGTAACTAAGTAAAAAATATCCTTATCATTTGGCAGGCCTTCTGACGACATCAGAAAGAGCTGTCAACAACCAGAGATGAATGAGCGGACGTTGTGAACACATTTCTCCGAAGGAAATGTATGAATGGCCAAGAGGCGCATAAAAAAAATGCTCTACCATTGTTAGTCATCAGGAAAATGTCAATCAAAACCATAGTGAGATACCACTTCACACCCACAAGGATGACTACAATAAAGACCAACAGTAACAAGTATTGGCAAGGATGAGGGAAAAAACAGAACCCTCACAGACTGATGGTGGGAATGGGCAATGGTGCCATAGCTTTGGAAAACAGTCTAGTCACTCCTCAAAAAGTTAAAAAACCAACAACTCTAATGTCCACCATCAGATTAAGGGACAAGCAAATTGTGGTATGGGCTTCCCAGGTAGTTCAGTGGTAAAGAATCTGCTGGCCAATGAAGGAGACATGGATTTAATCCCTGGGTCGGGAAGATCCCCTGGAGAAGGGAATGGCAACCCACTCTAGTATTCTTGCTTGGAGAATCGCATGGACAGAGGAGCCTGGCGGGCTACAGTCTATAATATCGCAAAAGAGTCGGACTCCACTTAGCAACTGACCAACAAAAAACTGGTATATTCACAGAATTAAATATTACTCAGTCGCAAAAACGAATAAAGCTTTTGTACAGGCCTTTAAAAACATGCTAAGGTAAAAGAGGCTAGTCACAAAAGAAAACACGTTGTGTGATCTATATATACACACAATGTCCAGAACAGGCAAATCCACAGGCTGGGACATGAGAGGGTGGGGTTTCCTTTTGGAGTGATGAGGATGGTCCAGATTTAGACGGTGACAATCGAGCACAGCATGTGGTGACTACTAAAAACTCTGGGAGTTGGTGATGGACAGGGAGGCCTGGCGTGCTGAGATTTATAGGGTTACAAAGAGTCGGACACGGCTGAGCAACTGAACTAAACTGAAAAACCATGAACTGTATATTTTTAAAAGGGTGGATTTTAGATACTTGTATTGTATCTCAATTTAAGAAAAGGATCAGAAGCGAAATCTTTGTCATTCTTTCCCTCTTTGTGACAATACATACTAAGCAAGAATGACTAAATGAGACAAAAATTTTTTTGAAAACTAAAACCATGGAGCTTCTTCACTCACCTGTTCATAGCAAATATTTAAACCAGCTTATTCCTCCTTCATTGTATGCCAGGTGTCGTCAAAGGTGGCTTAGAAATGACTGTTGTTAAGTCAGTTTAGAATGGGGCCTACTGCGGATAGAGTAATTCGCCTCCTGAAACTATCCACCCTGGGCAAGCTGATTGCACTGTGATGAACACATGAGAAATCATCAGTTCTTGATCAAGTCCATGTGAGCCTGAACTATTCTTTCACAGCCGTGGATGGTCAGGACTTCTGTTTTACAAGGTCCCACCTCGGGTGGCCCAGTGACCCCGAAACCATGCTGCGGCTCTTCACCAACAGTACCGAGCCTGGGGTCACTGGGGGCCTGCCTCCCTCGGGACACCAGACATACGCCTGGCTCTGCCAATGCTCTGCCTTGCAGTGTGCCTGCAACCCAGGAGCGGCTCCGGCTGCAGGGAAAAAACTCCCGAACAGCACACGCTCCCTCAATGGGGGGAAGCCTGGAAGGCAGCTCTGAGGTCAGACACACACAACACTGCTGGAAGCCTCGTCTTCCTTCTGTGAATTAAAAAGGAACAAGAGAAAGCAACTTACCTTCTTTAATGTAAATGTCAGTTGTTTGCTGCCAACCGTGGTGTCGGATACACTCAATGTTCCGTTTTTCGCTTCAAGTTTCAACCGGTCTTCAAGGGTTTTACTGCAGGAAATTTAAGAGAATGACACATTAATTAGGGTTATGTTTTGATTTCCCATTAGAAACAAGCTTTAATTAGAATTGATCACACAAAGAATGACCTTTTACACATGTGGTAAAGACAGAAAATGGCATTTGTTTAACACAATCAATGGACAGAATTGCAGACACTCAAACCGTCATTACTCAGACTCAGCAAATAGGCAGTAGGAACAATGGATGTCCCAAACACCCACTAATTAAGTGTTTTAAGTGGTGGTTCCACATATTTCAGTGCTTGCTATTTATGTTACTAAATCACATTTCTGAAGCCAAAATGCAAAGGAGCCATATTTCTGAAGCATGTAATTTACTGTAACGGTCAGAGGCACTTAAGCTGCTAAACCATTTTATACTAAATCCAGGCACCAGTTAGGTATGTGAGCAACTCATTCACCTTCTACACAGCAGTGAACACAAAGCCTTTCAGGTCAAGCCACAGAGAAGTGCCATGAGAACTCTTGACTTTTCCTTCACTCCTTAGCTTGTCGGCCACGCTCATTGCCCACAGCACAAGCAACTTGACACATGAGATCATCTGATGGCACTGGGTGCTGACTGAGCCTGATCCAGGGCCACCTCTCCTTTCAACTTCGTACTTGACGTACTTTCGGACACAATTTACCCCCAGCTCAAATTTCACTTCGTGATCATGTTTCTAAAATCTCTTTCTATAATCTTTGTCTTTGCTATAGTCTGCTGTGCCTGGCAACTCACTGCATCTATGACAGTCAAGATGTTGATTCTGATTTTGAATTTAGTACCAGTTATATAACACTTCATTACATGTTCTTATAACAATGCTTTATTATAAAAGCAGATCAGCATTAACTTGCTTTAGAGTGAAAAAACAGAACTAAGCCTAAAGATAGATATTTTTAGTAAGTTTTAGATTGGGGGCAGGAGGAGAAGGGGACGACCCAGGATGAGATGGCTGGATGGCATCATGGACTCGATGGATGTGAGTCTGGGTGAACTCCGGGAGATGGTGATAGACAGGGAGGCCTGGCGTGCTGCAATTCATGGGGTTGCAAAGAGTCAGACATGCCTGAGGGACTGAACTGAACTGAACTGAATGTCAGCTCTAGCCCTCTGCATGTGTGCATATTCATTCATGTCCAATTCTTTGCGACCCCATGGACTGGAGCCTGCCAGGCTCCTCTGTCCATGGGATTCTCCAGGTTAAGAATACTGGAGTGGCATGATTCATGTTGATGTATGGCAGAAACCAACACAATACTGTAAAGCAATTATTCTTCAATTAAAATGAAAAAAAAAAAAAAGACATTGGAGTAGGTTGCCATTTCCTCCTCCAGGGAATTTTCCTGACCCAGGGATCAAACCACATCTCCTTTGGCAGGTGGATTTGGGAATCCCTCTAGAAAAGGTTAAAGCAATACCCTCACATACCTGGAATGAAACTAGGAGAGGAGAGGAGAGGGAACCAAAAAGAATAAGGTTGTCTCTTCTATTCAGTTCCTTCCTCAAAAAAAACAAGTAAAAACACTTCCAATACTCCTTGCACCAACTTAAAACTGAATGCACCCTTTTCTAATTTAAAAGCTTGGCTGAATTTTAAAGAGACTGGTGGTGGTGGTGGTACATTGTATGAAAGAGTCGTCTTTTTCCTGAAACACGATCTTTGGGACTAATTACTGAGAACACAGCTCCACGAGACAGTGATGCTCCTTTGAAATTCTGAAAGCCAGTGTTTGATGTTCACAGCTTTGAAAGCTCTACCTCTAGTTTACAACGACTAGTTAGTACTAAATATACCTTCCTTACATAATTTGAGACATAAAGTGGTTAGCATAGAAGTAGCAACTCTTTTCTAAGCAATAATGCTATTAAGAAGCACTTTTAAAGTACTTTTCATCTTCAAAGTTCTTAACAGACTAACTAATTAATCCTTTCAACATCCCTGAGACAGAATATAGATGGCAAAAAGGGAGGTAAGATATTCTATAACTTGCCCCAGGCCACAGAAGGATTCGAGTCTAAAACCAGGATACCAATTTAGGAATTTCTGGTTTCCAGGCGTGTGTCAGACCATGCTTGATTTATAAAGTTTTGTTCAGGAAATGTGTCCGTTAAGTATTCTAAATGACAAGCTTCCACATGACAAACTGAGTGAAATGAAGGTTTGGTTTTGCCTTTTCTTTTTTTTTTTTTTTAACCAGAATTCAAAAGTAAAGTGTAAACCGACTCCAGCATGTGTGACTCATGTCAGCCTCAGCAAATGCCTTTGGTCGTTCATTTCATTTTTGCTTTTCCTTTCCAGGGCTATAATCGCTGAGATTTTAAAGGTAACAGGAATTCTGAATAACTATGGAGCCACTGAGACAAGGTGGTATCCAGAGAACACTAATTTGGGAAGAAAAAGACTTTTCAAGTAAATTGTGGGAAATTACTACTCTTCTCAGGATGACCTAGCTCCTCCATGACAGGGCAGAGCAGCTCTGGTCTCCTCTCCGGGTACCTGGCCGTGCGCTTGTAGAGACTTGTCCTGTCTTGGCTCCCTGGAGAGACCTGAGCTTTGGAAGGAGCCGTGGCAGAGGATCAGACACGGGGGCCAAGGCCAGAGGCTTCTGCAGTAAAGCAGGTCCCACTTTCTTCCCTTCAAAGTCAGCCTGTGAATGCGGCTGCAAACCAGCAGTCCCCAAGCCTGCTACCCGAGTGTGAATTTGGTCAGAGACGATGGAAGACCCGGCCAGAAACCTGCAAACTGTCTACTGTGAACAAAGAAGGAAACGCAGGAGCCTCAGTGCTTGTCCTTCTCACACTCGCCCAGGATGGCTGGCCCTCCCAGTCACGCTCCCTTCCCTGTCCCGCTCCCCTCCCTGTCTAGCCTTCAGGTCGGCTCGCCTCTGGCTACTTTCTAATTGACGGTCAAGTTAGGAATTTCAATAGGAAAAAATAAAAAGCTTTTCTCATGATGACTGCGGGGACTGCCAAGAAGACAGATATGACACGGGCTATATATAGCAGGTGAAAAGTGAGAGAAGTACTCACCACAGGATGGAGTGGACATGAGGTCAAGAACGTACATGATCAGTATGGCTGTATTAGAAGAAAGAAGAGTGGGCATAAACTCCAGGGGGAAATACTAAGGTATTTATTAGATGCTCCAGGATAGCTGAAAGATTTACTTCTTTGAGGCTCTAAAACACACACACGCACTGATATTAAATTAATAATAATACTCCTTCTTGGAGTTCTTAAAATGATTTTGTGAGGAAAGGGAGGGAGAGAGTGGAAGAAATCCATAAAGGCACAGAGAAGAGGTAAGTTCAGTTCAGTTCAGTCGTGTCTGACTCTTCGAGACCCCATGAACTGCAGCACGCCAGGCCTCCCTGTCCATCACCATCTCCCGGAGTTCACTCAGACTCACGTCCATCGAGTCCATGATGCCATCCAGCCATCTCATCCTGGGTCGTCCCCTTCTCCTCCTGCCCCCAATCCCTCCCAGCATCAGAATCTTTTCCAATGAGTCAACTCTTCGCATGAGGTGGCCAAAGTATTGGATGCTTTAGCATCAGTCCTTCCAAAGAACACCCAGGACTGATCTTTAGAATGGACTGTTTGGATCTCCTTGCAGTCCAAGGGACTCTCAAGAGTCTTCTCCAACACCACAGTTCAAAAGCATCAATTCTTCAGCAATCAGCTTTCTTCACAGTGCAACTCTCACATCCATACATGACCACAGGAAAAACCATAACCTTGACTAGACGGACATTTGTCGGCAAAGTAATGTCTCTGCTTTTGAATATGCTATCTAGGTTGGTCATAACTTTCCTTCCAAGGAGTCAGTCAGTTCAGTTGCTCAGTGGTGTCTGACTCTTTGTGACCCCATGAATCGCAGCATGCCAGGCTCCCTGTCCATCTCTAACTCCCAGAGTTCACTCAGACTCACATCCATCGAGTCGGTGATACCATCCAGCCATCTCATCCTCTGTCGTCCCCTTCTCCTGCCCCCAATCCCTCCCAGCATCAGTCTTTTCCAATGAGGCAACTCTTCGCATGAGGTGGCCAAAGTACTGGAGCTTCAGCTTTAGCATCATTCCTTCCAAAGGAATCCCAGGGCTTATCTCCTTCAGAATGAACTGAATGGATATCCTTGAAGTCCAAGGGATTCTCAAGAGTCTTCTCCAACATCACAGTTCAAAAGCATCAATTCTTTGGCGCTCAGCCTTCTTCACAGTCCAATTCTCACATCCATACATGACTACTGGAAAAACCATAGCCTTGACTAGACGGACCTTTGTTGGCAAAGTAATGTTTCTGCTTTTGAATATGCTATCTAGGTTGGTCATAACTTTCCGTCCAAGGAGTAACCGTCTTTTAATTTCATGGCTGCAGTCACCATCTGCAGTGATTCTGGAGCCCAAAAAATAAAGTCTGATGCTGTTTCCACTATTTCCCCATCTATTTGCCTGAAGTGATGGGACCAGATGCCATGATCTTAGTTTTCTGAACGTTGAGCTTTAAGCCAACTTTTTCACTCTCCACTTTCAGAGGCTTTTTAGTTCCTCTTTACTTTCTGCCATAAGGGTGGTGTCATCTGCCTTTCTGAGGTTATTGATATTTCTCCCAGCAATGTTGATTCCAGCTTGTGTTTCTTCCAGCCCAGCATTTCTCATGATATATTCTGTATACAAGTTAAATAAGCAGGGTGACAGTATACAGCCTTGATGTATTCCTTTTCCTATTTGGAACCAGTCTGTTGTTCCATGTCCAGTTCTAACTGTTGCTTCCTGACCTGTATATAGGTTTCTCAAGAAGCAGGTCAGGTGTTCTGGTATTCCCATCTCATGAAGAATTTTCCACAGTTTATTGTGATCCACACAGTCAAAGGCTTTAGCATAGTCAATAAAGCAGAAATAGATGTTTTTCTGGAACTCTCTTGCTTTTTCCATGATCCAGCAGATGTTGTCAATTTAATCTCTGGTTCCTCTGCCTTTTCTAAAACCAGCTTGAACATCTGCAAGTTCACGGTTCATGTATTGCTGAAGCCTGGCTTGGAGAATTTTTATGCAAAGGTAGGAAGTCAAGAAACACCTGGGTAACGGGCAAATTTGGCCTTGGAATACGGAATGAAGCAGGGCAAAGACTAATAAAGTTTTGCCAAGAGAATGCACTGGTCATAACAAACACCCTCTTCCAACAACACAAGAGAAGACTTTACACATGGACATCACCAGATGGTCAACACCAAAATCAGATTGATTATATTCTTTGTAGCCAAAGATGGAGAAGCTCTACACAGTCGGCAAAAACAAGACCAGGAGCTGACTGTGGCTCAGATCATGAACTCCTTATTTCCAAATTCAGACTTAAATTGAAGAAAGTAGGAAAACCACTAGACCATTCAGGGATGACCTAAATCAAATCCCTTATGATTATACAGTAGAAGTGAGAAATAGATTTAAGGGACTAGATCTGATAGATAGAGTGCCTGATGAACTACAGACGGAGGTTCATGACATTGTACAGGAGACAGGGATCAAGATCCCCATGGAAAAGAAATGCAAGAAAGCAAAATGGCTGTCTGAGGAGGCCTTACAAATAGCTGTGAAAAGAAAAGAAGTAAAAAGCAAAGGAGAAAAGGAAAGATCTTCCCAGTTGAATGAAGAGTTCCAAAGAGTAGCAAGGAGAGATAAGAAAGCCTTCCTCAGCGATCAATGCAAAGAAATAGAGGAAAACAATAGGATAGGAAAGACCAGAGATCTATTCAAGAAAATTAGATACCAAGGGAACATTTCATGCAAAGACGGGCTCGATAAAGGACAGAAATGGTACGGACCTAACAGAAGCATAAGATATTAAGAAGAGGTGGCAAGAATACACAGAAGAGAAGAGGTAAACTGAAGGAAAATAAAGGAATCACCCCTCCATAGTCTGCATTAAAGGGGATACAAAGAGAGTAGAGAAATGAATCCACAGATAAATGGTGAATTTTAAGTACTTTGTTTAAACATGTAACTTTGTAACACATAAAGGTTACTGAAAACTGAGTGCTTCCACTTTGCACACATTGCTTCAAAGCCTCTACTGCAGCAGATGTAAGTTCAGGCAGCCACTAGGTGTTAGCTCAACCTTCAGCTCAGTTAAAATCTGAGAAGGTTCCACTATTGTTACCAGTGTGGCGGGGACAGGCACACGAAGCCTTTCTGGAGGACAACCTGGCCACACTGATCACACACACCTATTATGACCCAGCAAACTCTATTGTCAGGTTATGGTCTAAAGAAATTCTTGCACGTCAGTACATATTTATAACTGTGAAAATGGAAGAGAAAATCAAGAAACAACCTAAATACTCAAAATTAGGTATTATGGCCCATCCACCTTCTGAAATACTTATGCAGCCATAAGGCAAACCTCCATGCACTTACAAAGAAAACATTTCAAAACTTGTTTTTCAATGAAAAGAACATGTGACTTGGCAATGAGATTAGTGCGATCCACAAATGTACACATGAGTGTGTGCATACCTGGGAGTGACCAGGAGGTCACTCAGGACCTCAGGGAGGGAGTGTCGGGTGAGAGGAGACTGTTACCTTTCATCCTATATTTGTATTTCAGCGATAGCATGCTTGTGATAATAAAGTCATACATACAGCGATGATAACATGCTTGTATATCAGTGGAGTACCGATTACTGGAGTAATAAAAGATTCTCTTTTAAAGAAAGAAAAAGTTTGAAATGAAACTTCTTTCAGAATTAGACTTTTAGTTCTTATCTACTATCAGTGAGAAGGAAATTAGCTGGCCACAGTTGTTTGATTCAAAGAGGATAAGGTTGCAGACATGATAAGCAACTCACCACGAGATACCAAAGTACCTGATGAAGATGAGTTCCTTGAAGGCAGAAAATCTCTTTGCAGAGAGTTGGACACAATTTAGTGACTGAACAACAACTACAACGACCACAGAGCAGGTGCTTCAAAGAATGTTTTCATGAATTGAGCTGTAAGGGCCTCCCGGCATGTAGTATTTATCGCCTAAGGAGAGGAGCTATCATCTGTTACCGAAATCTGGAAAGCTATCCTAAGGACTCTTTCTCCTGAGTTTACCTTACAGACACCTCCAGCATGTACATCAGGTGCCCCAGACCAAGGCTACCCCGGTAACTGAAGGGGGTCACGTGCCCTGATTCCCAACAGAGGCCAGTGTGAACATCTTCTCTTTCTACCTAGAAACAGAGTCACTCCCACCCATCCTGAATTGTCTCCCTGGTTTCTGAAGATGGACCGTCTCTTTAACTGGTAGCTCCTGGCCCCATTCGCTCCTGACTGCTCACCCAGTACAGCCCTACCAATTCAGTCCAGTCATTTCTTCACTCTGCCCTTTCCATGGTTAATTCCTCTCTGCATATTAATAAGACAGCTCTCAAGCCTAAGAACCCTTTCCTGTCAAGCTATTGGCCTTGGTTCCTTCCTTTCACTGCCAGTATCTTGAAGGAACCATCTACGCTAATTGTTCACAATGTTCTTTTTTCTCCCATTCTTTCCTTGATCTTGACACTGTTCCCACGGCCACGCCTCCACGCTGGGAACCCCCCCTCCACCCAACATCGGTACCATGCCCTTCTCTGTGACATCCTCTCCACGCTTAGCTCTTTCCAGTCCCCACCCCACCCCCAACTTTTGGGCAACTTCTTAGTACTGTTTACTGCCCACCTTCTCCTTCAGCCCTCTAAATCAGACCTCTTAGCCCCAGGCTAGCAGTACATTCCTGACACCTCTAAAACCATATCTATTACTTCGCATGCACTTGTATGCTTTTAGAGAAGTCTATGGTTTTCACCATAGACTTAAAAAAAAAAATCTGTTGTTCCCAAGGGCTTTATTCTGAGCCCTCGTTTCCCTGTATGCACTTCTGCAAAGTCTTTTTAAGCCAGGGTCTCAACCCCACAGGGAGGCTGCTATCTCTTAAACCAATGTCTCTGGCCTACCTCCTACATTCCCATTTGTCAGCCGAACATGACCAGGAGGACACATGGGTCTTGGAGACTCAATGTGCTGAATACCCAGCTCAATACGTTGAGCCTTAAATTTGTTTTTCATTCTGTATCCTTTATCTCAGTGGCAACACTGCTAGACATTTCAACATCGCCCCACCTCCTTTGATATTAAATTAGTAATCCAACGGTATTATAGTGTGCTTCTTCTTCTTAGACACGCTCAGGAATAATCTGGTTCAACGTCTGTCTGCTCCTCTCCACCCCATGTCAGGCATTCATCACTTGCCCCTGGGACTGCTTTATTACACTTGGCTAGCTGATCTCATGGGCCCAGTTTCTCCCTGCATTTTCTCTCTGAAACTGCAGTATTTCACTAACATTTTCTGGGAAATAGGGCTTTGTTACACCTATGCTTTTATTTTCTACAACAAACATGCACTGCTTTTACTGTGTTAAGTATTTACATAACTGGGAGGAGGGACTGAACAGATCTGATCACAATAATCTTAGCCCCAACCTCCCCTGGCTCGCCCGTACCTCAGCCAGGGCCAGGGCCTCACGCGCCTGCCTCCCCGGCTCCCGGGCTGTGCTCCCTGCTGCTCACTTGGTGCTCTCGCTGCACGACCACAGCTCTTCCCTCGCCTCCAAACAGCTGTCCTGTTCATACGGCCCCTTTGGCCAAGAAAGCCAGCTTTCCCACCCTGCTCTCAGTGTTCATCCTTTTTCTTTCAAAAGACCAGTTTCAATACGACCTCTAATTAAGACTTCAGTGAACCTCTAAAAATCCACCCCCTCTCTTCCTCGCACATGTTCCCAGGACTTCTGGGTGCCTCACAGAGCCCCAGCGAGAATGGCGGTGCTTCCAGCACGTGAGCCAGGCCCTTCCTTCCCACCCCCGGGGCCCAGGATGGCACTCTGCTCACCCAAGGCACCAGACGACTGTCTGACTGACGGATGGGTGGGTGGGGAGGTTGACATGTGGATGAATAAACGCAGGAGGAAAGCACAGTGCACTGGAAGGCACCTAAGAATGTGCTGACAGACGTATGTATTCATGTGACGCTCGTTACCAGGCTAAGCAATGGAGAGAACTCACTCTGGTTTTAAAAACTGAAATGGTTTTAAAGCTGAGCAAGTCCAAGTGGACTTTCAAACATAATCCACTTGACTCCGATGCTGCGTTTTGCTGACTGCCTTGTGGTAACTCCAAGAATAAGCATAAGGAGTCACTTTAGCTCTCTGAAGGATAATGGTACAAGGCTTCATTAAATAATATTATAACATTATAAGTTCGGGATTTGCCAAAATAATCCAGTCAAGACTAGAATTCAACAAGGAGTGTGCGCCCAAACACCAGCAAACTGCGGGCTATTCCTACCAAAGGGTGGTTACTCTAAGCAATGGGACTTTTAAGCCTGTGTAAGGATTATCAGTCATATAGCTCTTCTCAAAACAACTATGTAACTTACTGATGCTTAACTTATTAAGAATGTGTAACTGCAGTGTATTAGCTTGGCTATCATTTATTGTTAAATACTAAATGTACATCCCTTTTGTTTTCTACATAAATATCCTACCAAAGCTCACAGGCAAAACAAGAACGTGAGACAGTCTGGTCTTGTCTCCCATCCTCAAACTGCAGCTTCCTGTTACCATGGTTACACTGAAAACGACTGCTCCCAGACCGTCCTGGTCAGTGGTTTTCGGGTAAATGAGTTCTTTTTCAGCAGATCTTGGAAGAGTAACTTCCAGGGCTGCCTGACAAGGAGTCAATGCATAGAAGATCCACAGCCTCACAAGGATTCATCAAGTGCCTACTCTGGTCCAGATACAGATTCAGGAGCCAGAGGTAAAGCAAATAACACAAGACAAAAACACGGGATAATCTAACAAAGAAATTCACTCCATAGAAACAGATACTAAAAACAAGCAGTCTTCCCTCTGCTTCTAACTAGGACTCCAGGTAAAAATCTAAGAATGACAGCTACATAAAAAGTGGGGTTGCACACACTGCTGATGGAGACAGAAAGTGAAGTAGTCTTTCTGGAAAAAAGTCTGACAGTTTCTCAGAAGGTTAGACATAACGTTACCGTGTGACCAGCAGTCCCACTCCTAGGTATGCACCCGGGAGAAATGAAAGCATATGTCCATGCAAACACATATACAGATGTTCACAGCAGCACTGAAAGGTTGAAACACCAAGCATACCCATCAACTGATACATGGATAAATAAAATGCAGCATTACCCATACCCTGGAATAAAGCTGAATGGAACAGACACATGCTACCACATGGATGAACATTAAAGACATCATTCCAAGTAAAGGCAATGGGACAAAATGCCACATATATGATAACATTCACATGAAATGTCACAAAAGACAAACCTATAGAGCTAGAGAACAGATCAGTGGTTGCCTGGGGGTGAGATGAGATGGAGTAAATGGGCGTGAATACTGACGGATGGGGTAAGGAACTCTGCTTGTGGGGCTGTGACGAAACGCTCTAAAACTGACTCTGGCGGTGGCTGTCCAACTCTGTGACTATACCAAAAACCAGTGGACTATGTACTTTATGTATGTGATAGTTATGTAAATTACATTTAAAGAAACTTGTTACCAAAAAAAAGTGAGGTTGGTAGGTAAAGAAAATCTTCTCATGAGATATTAAACCTATTACTAGATTGTTTGTCTACTGATGTATCTTCTGTTAGGCACAGCCAGAATTTCTAGATGCTCCTGGATCTAAGTTGAAGGATTCCCTCAACATTTTGTGCCTCAGACATTCGCTAGAAACTGGCAAAATAAAGATGAATGGGCATCTCTCCATTCCAGAAACAATTCAGTCTATCTATCAATGTCCTCCCCACCTTTCCCCTCTTCTTCTGTCTGAAAAAGCACAATTTTCAAACCAGGAAGCTGGGGGTTAGAAAAGCACAGGGCACAGAACTGGAACAGCCCCTGTCTGATGCCTCATCTGCCTTGCTTGGCACCCCCCGCCCTTTCCCCTTGGCCTCCCAGACCTTTAGGCTCTTCTTACAAGATTGTCTACTCTATTACATCCAGATCCCGTATATCAACACTCGGCCAAGAAATTCTCAAAGCAGAGAATTTCATGTGACTCTCATGTGACTTAGAGCTTATAAACACTGGGGGCTTAAACACCTAACTCCTTACTTAGACACCTGACAACTGAGACTGTTCAAATAATACCATTTCTTTTTAACGATGACTTTTTAAAATTTTTACTGTAGTAAAATATTTAACCATAAAACTTACCATTTTAACTATTCTTCAGTGAACAGTCACACTGTTGTGCAACCATTATCACTATCCATTTCTAGAACTTTCTCATCATTCCAAATGGAAACCGCATAGCTCATTAAGTGGTGTCTCCCCAGGACCCAACCCTGGCAACCACCATTCCACTTTCTGTTCCTGTGTACTCACCTATTCCAGAATACCATTCTTTCTGATCTCTTTGTTTTCCTACATAAAGCTAAAAAAATTCCTGGCAAATTTTCCAAGTGACCTTTTAAATACTCAGATAAGCTACGATGAGAGTAAACGTAACTGAAATATTTTAAAAATAACTTTTTGTGAAAAGAAGCTGTTACCTCTACAATTGCCACCATCATTTTTAAGAGTGTGGGTTTTGCAGAATCAAAGTGCTCTAATGTACGTATTTACCAATACTCCTGGGGCTACACCCTGCATCCTACTCTATGTAAACTATGCCTCAAAAAGTTGTTCAGAATCACTACAGTAAGGACCAGTGTATGTCCCCTCTGGCCTCGAGCTGCTACTGTCACATGAACTCCAAAGATCAAGATGACCCCTTGAGGGCACAGGGCCAGCCAGGAAGAGCAAGGCTGGACACTGAGCAAGCCAGGATCAGGGGCAGCATTACTCACTTCATCAGCTTCTGTTTTGTGGCTGAATCTTTGAAGCTTCTGAATTCCTCGCCAGCTTTGATCTCATAGAACTGCGGCTTGAGGACCGTCTGCTGATCCTCCCGGAGCTGTTCCTGCCTCTTCACTTTTTCCTCCTGTTGGAGAAGCCGGCGCTGTTTCCTGACCTCTGCGACCCAGTCTTTTTCATCATCTGAACTCTCAGAACTTTCTGCATCACTTGGTTTTCCTTCCGGTTCTTCCTCCTCTTCCTGAAAATAAAAATAGTTAAGAAGCAGCTCCTTTCCCTCTGCCAAAAATATCGACCCGTTATTTCCTTTTAAATAGCATTAACCTATCAGAGTCTGTGACATTGCGTGCATTAGAAAAAAGTCTTTAATAAAAGAAGGTATATTCCTAAGCTGAAGGTCAAACAAATTATAGCTTTATTCAATGACTCTTCTAACCTATACAGAAAACTAAATATTACACAAATTCTAAATGATAAACAGTACATTACTTTTCCATGAAGTTCCTGTTGTTCTAAGAGTCTCAGTTTCTTCTTCCTTTTTTCACTAATTTTGGAAACAAGTGGATTCAAAAGCCTAAATTCTTCACTTTCTTCGTCTACTTGGAAGTCAGGGTTCTCAAACATAACTTTAAATCGATCATCAGTGAGAATATTAGGAAGGCTCTGTAAGAAAAAGAATGTCAAAATTTAAAGTTAATATTAGAATAAAATCTGCCCAGGAAGACAGCTTAAAAACATCTTACTCAACAATTTATTAAAAAGCAACATAAGAAAATAATAGCAAATGAAGCAACTGACAAACAACTAATCTCAAAAATATACAAGCAACTTATGCAGCTCAATTCCAAAAAAATAAATGACCCAATCAAAAAATGGGCCAAAGAACTAAATAGACATTTCTCCAAAGAAGACATACGGATGGCTAACAAACACATGAAAAGACGCTCAACATCACTCATTATTAGAGAAATGCAAATCAAAACCACAATGAGGTACCACTTCACACCAGTCAGAATGTCTGTGATCCAAAAGTCTGCAAGCAATAAATGCTGGAGAGGGTGTGGAGAAAAGGGAACCCTCTTACACTGTTGGTGGGAATGCAAACTAGTACAGCCACTATGGAAAACAGTGTGAAGATTCCTTACAAAATTGTAAATAGAACTGCCTTATGACCCAGCAACCCCACTGCTGGGCATACACACCGAGGAAACCAGAATCGAAAGAGACACATGTACCCCAATGTTCATCGCATCACTGTTTATAATAGCCAGGACATGGAAACAACCTAGATGTCCATCAGCAGATGAATGGATAAGAAAGCTGTGGTACATATATACAATATATATACATATATACAACGGAGTATTACCCAGCCATTAAAAAGAATACATTTGAATCAGTTCTGATGAGATGGATGAAACTGGAGCCGATCATACAGAGTGAAGTAAGCCAGAAAGAAAAACACCAATATAGTATACTAACACATATATATGGAATTTAGAAAGACGGCAATGATGACCCTGTATGCCAGACAGCAAAAGAGACACAGATGTGTATAGCGGACTTTTGGACTCTGAGGGAGAGGGTGGGATGATTTGGGAGAATGGCATTGAAACATGTATACTATCATGTAAGAAACGAATCGCCAGTCTATGTCCGATGCAAGATACAGGATGCTTGGGACCGGTGCACGGGAATGACCCAGAGAGATGTTATGGGGAGGGAGGTGGGAGGGGGGGTTCATGTTTGGGAATGCATGTACACTAGTGGTGGATTCATGTCAATGTATGGCAAAACCAATACAGTATTGCAAAGTAAAATAAAGTAAAAATAAAAATTAAAAAAAAGGCACAATTTACTAAATTATTATGAAATTGTTAAAGAACCAATTTCCAGGCCTTCCTTCTTGCTTATTTCTTCAGTTCAGTTCAGTTCAGTTCAGTCGCTCAGTCGTGTCCGACTCTTTGCAACCCCATGAATTGCAGCACGCCAGGCTTCCCTGTCCATCACTAACTCCCGGAGTTCACTCAAACTCACGTCCATCAAGTCGGTGATGCTATCCGGCCATCTCATCCTCTGTCATCCCCTTCTCCTCCTGCCCCCAATCCCTCCCAGCATCAGAGTCTTTTCCAATGAGTCAACTCTTCACATGAGGTGCCCAAAGTACTGGAGTTTCAGCTTTAGCATCATTCCTTCCAAAGAAATCCCAGGGCTGATCTCCTTTAGAATGGACTGGTTGGATCTCCTTGTAGTCCAAGGGACTCTCAAGAGTCTTCTCCAACACCACAGTTCAAAAGCATCAATTCTTTGGTGCTCAGCTTTCTTCACAGTCCAACTCTCACATCCATACATGACCACTGGGAAAACCATAGCCTTGACTAGACGGACCTTTATTGGCAAAGTAATGTCTCTGCTTTTGAATATGCTATCTAGGTTGGTCATAACTTTCCTTCCAAAGAGTAAGTGTCTTTTAATTTCATGGCTGCAATCACCATCTGCAGTGATTTTGGAGCCCCCAAAATTAAAGTCTGACACTGTTTCCACTGTTTCCCCATCTATTTCCCATGAAGTGATGGGACCAGCTTATTTCTTATCCACAATCAAATCCTATTAACCTATTTCACAGCAAATATATATTATTTGGCTGCTGCACACAATGAGCTAAAAATGAGTGTTTGGGGCTAACTTTATGCTTAATATGTTGGAAAGAATTTTCTTTAGTTAACATTTTTTGATGTAAAAACATTTCTCAAGGAAATACATGGTTTTGAAACGTGGCTTTTTAAGCATGGCTACTATGCTGAATGAGAATTAGTGAGTCTGTCAACTTCAGATTCCAAAACTGGGAGAGGAAGCATGCACCAATAATAAGTTAAGAATTAACATGGGGTAGGAGGGAAGCTGATGGTGTAAGTTTACTGACTCTGAGTTACTTGGAAACATAATGGATATTTCCTTCCCTTATAGGATAGCCTCATCAATTTCCCCCTAGGCCATTGCATTGTTCTCAAAGGATACAGTGCACAACTGTGATTTCAACATAATAAAGCTTTACGATTGACACCTACTTGGATAGCTCAGGACTGACACTGAATTCCTTTTTATTTGTATCCCTTCTGAACAGAACATTTTCTAGAAATGCACTATAAACTTACTGAAGTGAAAGTCGCTCAGTTGTATCAGACTCCTTGCGACCCCATGGACTATACACTTCACGGAATTCTCCAGGCCAGAATACTGGAGGGGGTAGCCTTTCCCTTCTCCAAGGGATCTTCCCAACCCAAAGATCAAACCCAGGTCTCTCGCATTGCAGGTGGATTCTTCACCAGCTGAGCCACAAGGGAAGCCCAAGAATACTGGAGTGGGTAGCCTATCTCTTCTCCAGAGGATCTTCCCGACCCAGGAATCGAACCAGGTCTCCTCCATTGCAGGCGGATTCTCTACCAACTGAGCTCTCACTGTAGCCCAACTATAAACTTAAACAGATGATACTTGAATACAGCTCAGGGCTTCCTACTGTCCTAATCTGCAGTAGGCTTGGAAATAAGATAAACTAACCTACCTGACATGGTTTGTACAGTAGACAGCTTAAGGAAGAGGCTGGAAAAAACGAACCTGTCTGTGGTGGCCCCTGGCTCTACCTAACAGACTTTATCTTACTGCCTGCTTCTCCACTACTGAGAGTAAATATGGCTCTACGTTGTTGAGTCAGAATGCTGTTTTTGTACAACAACTACACAAAAAATTGCCAACAAGGGTCCGTCTAGTCAAAGCTATGGTTTTTCCAGTAGTCATGTATGGACATGAGAGTTGGACTATAAAGAAAGCTGAGCACCAAAGGATTGATGCTTTTGAACTGTTGTGTTGGAGAAGACACTTGAGAGTCTCTTGGACTGCAAAGAGATCAAACTAGTCAATCCTAAAGAAAATCTGTCCTGAATATTCATTGGAAGGACTGATGCTGAAGCTAAAGCTCCAATACTTTGGCTACCTGATGCAAAGAACTGACTCATTGGAAAAGACTCTGGTGCTGGGAAAGATTGAAACCAGGAGAAGGGGATAACAAAGGATGAGATGGTTGGATAGCATCACTGACTCGACGGACATGATTTTAAGCAAGCTCCAGGAGCTGGTGATGGACAGGGAAGCCTGGCATGCTGCAGTCCATGGGGTCACAAAGAGTTGGACACGACTGAGCAACTGAACTATACAAAAAAATTGGCAAACCATGAGACACTAAGGAACTTGGGCTATTTATTACCTGTATGTACCTAGAATCTGACTCAGTTCAGTTCAGTTCAGTTGCTCAGTTGTGTCCAACTCTTTGCGACCCCATGAACTGCAGCACGCCAAGCCTCCCTGTCTATCACCAACTCCCAGAGTTCACTCAAACTCACGTCCATTGAGTCGGTGATGCCATCCAGCCATCTCATCCTCTGTCATCCCCTTCTCCTCCTGCCCCCAATCCCTCCCAGCATCAGTCTTTTCCAATGAGGCAACTCTTCGCATGAGGTGGCCAAAGTATTGGAGTTTCAGCTTTAGCATCAGTCCTTCCAAAGAACACCCAGGACCGATCTCCTTTAGAATGGACTGGTTGGATCTCCTTGTAGTCCAAGGGACTCTCAAGAGTCTTCTCCAACACCACAGTTCAAAAGCATCAATTCTTCAGTGCTCAGCTTTCTTCACAGTCCAACTCTCACATCCATACATGACCACTGGGAAAACCATAGCCTTGACTAGACGGACCTTTATTGGCAAAGTAATGTCTCTGCTTTTGAATATGCTATCTAGGTTGGTCATAACTTTCCTTCCAAAGAGTAAGTGTCTTTTAATTTCATGGCTGCAATCACCATCTGCAGTGATTTTGGAGCCCCCAAAATTAAAGTCTGACACTGTTTCCACTGTTTCCCATCTATTTCCCATGAAGTGATGGGACCAGATGCCATGATCTTAGTTTTCCGAATGTTGATCTTTAAGCCAACTTTTTCACTCTCCTCTGACTAACCTTTAATAAAATTCTATGATATGCTGAGTTTTTAATATTTGAGACACACTGAAGGTTTTTCTATTATCATTTCCAAGACAGATTTAGAAACAAGGAGATATGTCCTAGTTCTTGACCCCAAGGCACTCACTCACTCACAACCTGAGTAATAAACAAACCAGACTCTATGCTACAAGGCACTTTATGAAGGATGCTAAGCAGACATAAGTGCTCTAGGAGTAGAGGGGTAAAAAGTAATTCCAAAAAGAGACATCTCAGTGGGGAGGGGGAGGGAGGAGGGGTGCACATAGGGGAGGAGGCTTGAAAGAAAGGTACTTTTCAACAGATAGGAATTTGGGAAGAGCATTTCCAGTCTCCTGAGGAGTGGTGAGCAGTCTGATAATGCACGGAGAGTGGCAAAATTTGAAAAAAACAATTTTTGATCAGGCCAGATTGTAAAAGATTTAATATGCCGTGACCTCACTCTGCAGGTAAGGGGAAATGACTAGGGAAAAAGAGGATAAGGAGGAGAAAGGTGACAAGCAGAAGAGTGAGTCAAGAATCTCAGAACAAAGAAAGCTGCTCTGTGATTCTGCAGCCGCATGGTACATGGTGGGCTACTGAGTCAGAACTCAGATATGAGAAAGACAGGAGAGGCCACTTGAGGAAATGGGAACAGAGACAGGGCCTGAATCAGGGCAACTGGAATCCAAGGGTGAAGATACACTAGTAAGCTAGAATTGACAGATATCTCTATGGAGGAGATGGGAGGAGAAATACTGAAAAATGGTATTTAAAAATTTCTACCAAATGTCTAGGTAAAGTGACTAGAAAGCTGGGGAATACGGTCAGTTAGGATCTATCCTTGGAGATGATCAGGAAAAAAAAGACATAGGGTGGAATAAAGGGCAAGAAATTATGTACCCAAGAGACCCAGATGTCCCCCAGTGGCTCTAAGTACACCGTGATACATTCAGACAACACAGGATTATTTAGCGCTAAAAAGAATCAGGGTATCAAGCTACGAAAAGACAGCGAGAGACCCTTTCTAAGCAAAAGAAGCCAATCTGAAAAGGCTACGATCTCAACTAAATGACCCTGTAGAAAAGGTAAAGCAATGGACTCAGGCAGAAGCTCAGTGGGTGCTAGGGGTCAAGGAAAGGGATGAAAAGGTGGAGCTCAGAGGGTGTCGGGGAAGCAAAAATACGCTTACCTTCTAATAGTGGACATGTGTCTCTATACATGTGTCTCAAACCACAGCATGAACACCACCAAGGGTGAACCCTAATGTAAACTGTGGGCTTCAGGGGATTATCACATATTAATGTAGGTTCATCAGCTGTAACAAACATCCCCCTTTGGTGAAGGATATTAACATAATATCCTTGGGTGGGTTGGGTCTGGACATAACGCACGTGTAGGGGACAGGGGATATGTGGGAAATCTCTACACCTTCCTCTCACTTTTGCTGTGAATGTAAAACTGTTATTAGAAAGTGTCTTTAGAAAAATCCAGTGAATGAGAGAAGTTAAACAGAGAAAAAAACAAAATTATGTTCCATATAAGACTGGTTAACTCAGTGTACGCCTGGATTCTGCTGGATGCCATCAGGTGTCTGAAAACCAGGCACCAGGGCTCAGGAGAAAAGAGAGGGCTACACTGGACACATTTTAGAGTTACCTGTAAACACAAGTCAGGTGATACTGCCCAAGACCAGAAGAATAGCTATTTCCTAAGTATATATTTTCAGGTTTTATAATTATACATTGTCAGGTTTTATATACTTAGATATAAAATGTAATCTATATGTATATAAAATGTATATTTAGATACAAAATGTATAACCTATACGTATGTGAAGTTGCTCAGTTATGTATGACTCTTTGCGATCCTACTGACTGTAGCCTACCAGGCACCTCCATCAATGGAATTTTCCAGGCAACAGTACTAGAGTGGGTTGCCACTTCCTTCTCCTGGGGATCTTCCCAATCCAGAGGTCAAACCCAGGTCTCCTGCATTGCAGGCAGACAGATGCTTTACTGTCTGAGCCACCAGGGAAGCCAATGTCCACGTATATACATATGTAAATATACAAATCCCAAAGGAAATCTTTTCTTTCCCATCCTACTGTATTATCACATTTAATAAATAACAGAGAAACATGTTAAAAAAAAAAAAGAGTAAGTTGGCTAGTATTCTCTTTTTTCCCTTAATTTAAAACAAGTTGCACTGCCCAAAGACAAGTATGCCTTGGATGAACAAATATAAAGTAAAAACACTTATAACCAAGCTGTAAAAATACTTCCCCCAGAGAGTTTTCCTAGTCTAATTGTTTGTTTTCACAGCTGTCTTTAAAAAAAGTAGGATGAGACAGAGCTAGTGATGTGCTGTAGTAGTTTACATACGTCTGGTTCACAGTCTGCCCTATACACATGTGCATGTATGCCAAACACACGCCACTGAATCTGGGAAACATTGTAAGGTGCTGTCACACTGTAGCCCTGCCTCAGAGAAGGGTGTTCTGGGTAGATCTGAGTGGGGATGCTCATTATCCACACTGTGTCCCAACACAGCAACATACATGAGGAATACTCCACATTTAAAACAGATCAACACTTGCAATGCAATGGTATCTATGAAATTAAGGTGATGCCGACTTCTGAGTAAAGATGGTGGTTTGAACGGGAGCATCTCCTTCCAATCTCTGCTAAAACACCACTAAAACAATAGAAGAGGGGCTTTAAAAGAACATGAATCCCTAAGGATGAGGAGGACAGGAAAGGAGACGGGAGCAATGAGGCTGCAGAAGCAAGAGAGGAAGGTCTAGCACCCGGCATCCCCAAGCGGAGGCCCTTCTGGAGGGGGATGCGTCCGGCAGGGGCTGCAGCACGCTGAGGACGCACCTGGCACCCAGGGAGGCAGGTGAGGGGGAGATGCCGCCTCATCCCACACCCCCACCCTCCTGCTGACAGCTCCCAGTCCTCGAAATGCTGGCAGCCAGGCCGTCACCCTCTGAGCAAGAGACTGACCAGAAGAGAGGCTGAAAGACACTGAGGTTTGGTGCGTTCCCAAACAAACAGACTGGCCAGGTCAGCACAGAGGACCGAGGTGCCCTGTCACACCTCAGGGCCTCTACTCAGCTTTTTATATCTTCCACTCTTTTAAATCTGAACCAAGGACTATGCACCACAGCAGGCAAAAACTACCCACAGTTTTTACCGAAGACTATTTCCCAGCACCTGAGTTCCTGGACTGAGAGGGCCCCAAGGTGGCCAGCACTGAGGCTGGATCTCTGGTGGAAGATGGCCCCCAGAACAGCCCTGGGCCGGTCCGAAGACTTCCTTGGACTCTTTCTCCTTCTTGCCTTAGTCTCACATTGGAGGGGAAAACCCTAAGGAACTTCCTGAGGAAAAGCCGCATGTAAGAGTGATTTGCTGTTGTTGCTACTGATAACTGTGGGTGTGAGGATCAGACTGCTTGTCTGTCTGGGCTGGAAACAACACTCCTTCAGAAACCTGAAGGTCCTTATGATCCTGGGTCCATCATGGGCGTGAGGTGGAGTGAACCACCAAGATGCTGGCTGTGAACCAGGATTTGAAGGGGACCATTCCAGAACGGAGCTAAGCAGAAGAGGAGACGTAAAGAGTATCTGCACATCTGTAACAAAGTAAATGCTGAATAGTTATGTATGGATGTGAGAGCTGGACTATAAAGAAAGCTGAATGCCGAAGAATTGATGCTTTTGAACTGTGGTGTTCGAGAAGACTCTTTAGAGTCCCTTGGGCTGCAAGTAGATCCAACCAGTCCATCCTAAAGGAAATCAGTCCTGAATATTCACTGGAAGGACTGATGCTGAAGCTGAAATTCCAATACTCTGGCCACCTGAATGTGAAGAACTGACTCATGCAGGAGGAGAAGGGGACGACAGAGGATGAGATGGTTGGATGGCCTCACTGACACGATGAACATGAGTTTGGGTAAACTCCGGGAGTTGGTTATAGACAGGGAAGCCTGTCTATATGTTATGTTTTAAAGCTTTTCAGTACCAATTAAAGATTGTGTGGTTTCTGTTGTTGTTGTTACAGTTCTGTACACAGAGTTTTGAAAACTAAGTATTTCTCCAAGGTTTGTTAGGAGTGTTGCCTGCCCTCCCATCCTTCTATTCACCCTCTTCTTTCCCCTCTCCCATTTTCAGCTCCCCTGACACTCTTGCCTTTTTAGTTCATTATTTCGGTCTAAAACTCTGTCCCTTACTGCTGGCTTATGGTGCTACTTCTTGATTTTCAAATGTCAGGCATTGTCTTTTCTTTCTTTTCTTTTTTTTGTCTTTAAAAATTTATTTAAGCAATAAACTTGATCACCTCACAATCCTTAAGGCTGGTAGGACACTTCTCCCATGGTCTCTGAACCACAGAACACACCTTGCCTACGGATGTCATGCATGACAGTACCTGGCTGGGCTGCTGCAGAATTCTAGAGAAGTACCTTCATACAAGACCTTAAGGCAATGGTGGAAATTTGGCAGAAAAGGCCAATAGGCAAGAAATGGGACTCCTAAGAAAAGTGGCTTAGCTACAACGCACACCCTTATAGATCAAATGGATCACCATTTGCTTGCCTCTCCCAAAGTGCTTGTACCTACTGGGAGCTCAATATGTATTAGCTGAAAGAATAAATGAATTGATTCTTAATTAGAATTAACACCACCGCATTTCTAAGTTTGGCTAAGGTCCAGATAATTGCTTCCTGACACTATGTGGTGAGTACTTGCCATTGCAGATCTAACATGAAGTGAATGGTAAACATCTTATTAGAATTTAATTATGTTATCAGTGGGAGCAATATCTGGGAACATATTTCATTGTCTGCCTCCATGAAATTTCAGCTGGAGTCAAAGCAGGCCATAACTGCATTGTACTGACTTTTAAATCAGAAGTTACCAGAGCTATTAAGGCTCTTAAGGGTTTGAAAAGCTGAGTTCAAAGACAAGACTAGTGAAGTGCTGATGGATTTAACAATTCTTTCAAGTATTCTTTACAGTTATAATGAAGGACTTTTTTCTTAATTCAGGAACAGTTTTTAAGATCTTTGTTTTTTGTTGTTTTAGTTTTGGCCTCACCTTGCAGGATCTTAATTCCCTGGGATGCAATCCAGGTGCCAGGAGTGAAAACACCAAGTCCTAACCACTGGACCACCAGGGAAGTTCCAAGGTCATTTGAATTAGATAAAAGTGTTAAACAACAAATTAGACAAGCTCTCTAACAACAGACTTTTTGTTGTTGCTGTTGTTTAGTATTTAGTAGCTAAGCTGTGTCTGACTCTGCAATCCCATGGACTGCCGTCCGCCAAGCTGTTCTGTCCATGGGATTTCCCAGGCAAGAATACTAGAGTGGGTTGCCATTTCCTTCTCTGGGGGAATCTTCCTAAATTTAAGTATTTCTGGAAAGAAACTGAACTCTGATCATGAGACCTGACTTGGGTCAGCAAGCCACTGAAAAGTCAATGACAAACACCCCTTTCCAGCAGTATTCTAGAGTTCACACCACTACAAACACCATGCTTCCAGCTTCCAATAGCTGAAGGGAAATTGATGGAAGAAGAGAGGGATTTCTCAGGTTCTTCCTCTTTGTACTTGCAGTATGAACAGCACGTAGCTAGATGCTTCTTTATAGGATAACCCCATAAATTGTTTTAAAGGCACAGACAACCATGACTTTCCCATAGACTCTGGAGGTCACTCTGCATGTTTTCAGCTCTTGGGGTTGTTGCTACCATCCTGCACCCCTGGGCACAGCAAACGCCGACTGTGTGCTCTGTCTCCTTCGGCCGTCTCTAACCTCAGCAAGAGTGTGAAGAAGAGGGGCAGAGAGAAACAGGGCTTCCCCCACATCTTCATAATTATAAGACTTTTAAGAAAGGCTCCTGTACACTGTGTAAACCATGCTGCACAAAGTATTAAAATTAAACGTTAATTTGTGTTGTATTCTTTTTAACACTGAATGTCATACAGACTCAGATGCATAAACTGTAGACAGGAAAGAAGACCTCGGCATAACCAGCTCCTCTCCCTTCCCACTGCAGCTTCCAGTGTGTAAATCCAAAGATGGTATCTGTGAAGCTTGGGGAATGATCTATAAAGCTAACAAGTTACCTCCCTAACCATCCTCGGGCTGGGTTAACAAGAAAATCACTGGAAGCATGCCAAAGAGAACGTCAAGGGAGCCAGAAGCACTTACATTTTGAACACTTAAAGCTCTACGCATACATGTGATACACTGATGAAATTAGGAAGGTACACAGCCACAAACACAATCACAGCACCAAGAAGGCCCCCCGTCCCCACCACAGTCCTACTCTTCATCTTAGAGAAGAACAAGCTATGACCCAGTGAAGCTCAGGGGCACCCACAAGGACACAATTGGTGAGCAAGGGGGACCAGACATGAGACTTTTCAGTGGCAGCCCCCTGACACTCCTGAAGAGTGGTACAAAAATAAACACACGAAGAGCTCACTTGTCTCCATTCACTTACCTGGTTAAAAAACTAGGGAGAGAACAGAAAAGAACAAACACTAACAAAACTCTCCGGACAGCTCAACACAGCTGGCCCGGACACAAAGTTTGGCCATCGACTCAGGCAGGCAGGTCCTGAAGGCTCTTAGGAGAGATGGGATCTTTACAACTCATTCCAGAGAAGAGTCCGGCCCACTTATCTGCCTGCCTGATCTAAGCCGATGGGGAAATAGCACGGAGAGGAACAAGGAAGCTCTCAATTCTCTGGGAAAATGAGAAAAAATCCGCCTCCTGTCTTGACACCACCAGCTGACCCTTACTTAGTTAATGACCGACCTTGTCCATTTTACATCAGTGATGGAAGGTAGAGAGCAGTTATTCCTTAGAGTGCATGCGCCCAGTAATGCCAAGTCTAAACGAAAGCTGGTTAGTTTTTCAGTTATAAACAAACCTAGTGACTACAAAGAAAAACAATAAACAAACTAAACATTTAACAATAAAAGGGTTATTTAAAATACATCCACAAGATAAAATATGCAGCTCTCAAAATATTTATAAAGATTGTTTAGTAAAATGGGAAGCCACGTGTGTTATTTTACAGACCCAAGATAAATATTATATTTATATATATATAGTAGTATCCTATTACAGTTTATAATTTTAAGATAAATAAGACAGGAAGGAAATTCACTAAACTATTAATGATGCCTTTCTCTGGATAGAAGTACATGAGTGACTTTCTTCTTTATATTCTTATCTGTTTTACAAACTTTCCATACTGAGCATATACTATCTAATAAGCAGAGGGAACAAGGAAAACTAAACATATTTTCAAAGTAAAAGGATACGATTTACTATCAAGAAAACAGAGAAATAACTTATCAAGATTTTCTTTGCCTTATAAAATCTTACCTTAACTTTCTTTTTCCAGGTAGATTTTTGTTTCTCCTCCTCTTCCTCAATTAATTTAAGTGCCAGCTCTTTGTTAACTTTTGGCAATTTCTAGTGGAGGAGAAAAAAATAAAAAGTTGTACTGCAATACCTACAATTGAGCTTTGAAGGTTAAAACAAAGAGTAGGGACAAAGGGACTCCATGTCCTACACCGCCCTGGCCAATATACACACACATATTCACTGCTTTTACCTAACAATCTGGAAAAAGGACAAGCTTGCTACTAGTCTCTGCACTGACAGTGTGTGTGTGCGTTTTACAAAATGTCCAGTTAGAAACGATCATATCCCTCGGTGGTTGATCTCGATCAGGCCGGGAAGGCAGGAGGAGATGGGGTTTCCACTTCCCCTCTGCTGGCTGCAGGGCTGGTGTCGTGCATCAATAGTTCTGTCTCCTGGCAGCAATGATGTGGCTCCAGTAGAGCAAGAGAGTCCAGTTTGTGGCTTCCCCACACTCCCGGGAACAGCCTCGTCCTGCCTCGAGGGCCCCACCACCAGCTGTCAGCCCTCCTCCGAGGTCCGAGTCTCTAGGCCCGCCTGTCTACTGCCCAGTCCTGGCAAGTTAGCTGCTCCCTGTAGCCACCGCCTCCTTTATGAGTACTGCAGTGTTTCTGCCTCTTCACCTCTCTAATAACCGGGTAACAATTCTTTTACATTAAATTCTCTGATAATAGAACTAGAGTGGCCTGACTCCTGTCTGGGCCCTGGCATAGTCTGACGACCATTTCCCATGATCCAAGCAGCTAGCCTAAGACATTCCCACGTGTCACCAAGAAATGGGGATTATCAAAGCCCCAGCACTCCAAAGTCTAAAAACACCTGTTTGAAAACAGCATCATATTTCCTTGGTAGGACCGACAGTATCAGCTCACCTGGCATTACTTGCCACAACACCTACCTTTACCGTAAGGATGAAACTAGAGCATCCACCCTCACGACAAATAAAACATGTCAAGAATATTAGTGAATGACGTAAACTAAGAATGGGAAAAGAAAGAAATGGATGGAAAGCTTCTCCGAATAATAAACAAAATAAAAACGAAGAGCCTTTCTCTAGTAGCTTCGATGCTGACTCTAACATTTACCTTTAACTGCACTCTCTGTGCTCGTGTTTCTTCTATCTTCTGCCGGATCTTATCTTTCCTATATTCTTCATAAGCAAATGGATTTACCATCAGTTTCACCTTTTTGAAGAAGAAGAAAATGAAACAGAAGAGAACTATATTTAGCAGCATGTCTCATATACAGCATGAATATTATGCCAAAGGATAGATATTTTACAAATCTTAAGTATGTTTTATAAAAATATACATAAGTAGAGAAGAAATGGCCACAAAGTGATTGTCAGTCACCTTAAATAACTGTAGCTTTGTACTTACCTTGTGGTAGAGCCTTATATCCATGAAAAATCCATGCATATATGCCCGAAGAAAAGGTGATCCAATGAGATGTGTGAGCCCTGGGGGAAGTTAACCAGAAGAGGGCAGATCTTTATGAAATCTTGATTACAATTCAGCAGTTTTTCATGGACTACAATTTGATTATAATTTCACTTCTAAGTAAAAATTTAAGGATTAGAACCACTAATCTTCTTTAACAACTGCAAAGAAAATTTTAATCTACTTCAGCAACATTATCTTACTTATTTTTAATGTAACATTGTACTAAGCATAAAAATGCTAGAAAGGTATTCATGAGCTGTAACAGACTAGTAAAGAAGGGCTCCCCATACTATTGGTTCTCAGGTATTTTTCTTTCCATGAAAGTGAAGTCACTCAGTCGTGTCACTCTTTGCAACTCTGTGGACTGTAGCCTACCAGGCTCCTCCGTCCATGGGATTCTCCAGGCAAGAGACCTGGAGTGGGTTGCCATTTCCTTCTCCAGGGGATCTTCCCGACCTAGGGATCAAACCAGGTCTCCTGCATTGCAGGCAGACACTTTACCCTCTGAGCCACCAGGGAAGCCCTTTATTCCATAAGCCAGTTTTAAATCTAAAAATAATACTGAGATTCAACACTAGGTTGTCAACTTTCATATTGCCAAGCAAGAACAGGACCGGGATAGGGGCGGGAGTGAGGTGGGGGAGGGAGATGGCCCGTAATTTCCAAAAACAAAAGAAAAACTGTGTCACAACAATAATGTAGAAAAGGTATGCGTTCCCCTAAAACAGAATAACTGGCAAATGTCTACCAACACATGTACTATTATACACGCATACTGCATTAAGGATGAATGAAAAGTCCAATGCCGATGAGTGTCTAGCAGCCCTGCTTTAAAGAGTTTCTTTCACAGGGTTCCCAAGATTTAGTAGACTTCATTTACAATTAGTGGTGCTGGGGGTCACATAAGGATGCCCTGCCTATGTCATAGAAACTATTAACTGCAAATATTTACACAGAGAAAGGTTATGAGAATATTCATCTTCAGAATAAGATCGCCTATGAAATAATTCACATGAACAGCAGCTTTAGTTGGTATAATACTAAGTGACTAAGGTTTCAAGGAAAGCGTTACCCTGATTTCCAAATTTTAGAAATAAACAACCCTCCAGGGCTACAAATAATGTCTAGGTGTACATAACTTTGTACACATAGGTGTACAAAACTTAAATAGAACAACATCAAAAGCCAAACCTAAATTTAGGATAATTTCATAAGGTAATTATAAGTCTTGGTCAGAAAAATACTTTCCTAGAATGTTAGGTCAATAAAACTCCATTGTTTGAATTTGCACAGTGGAAACTTAAAAGGGCAGTGGGGCGGGCTGAACCTTAATGAAATGTCCAAATGCACAACAATCTGCATCGAGGTACCTGCACATGTGTTTTTATAACTTTTAATTTCCTCTATTAAGTATATAGAACTATTTATGGCCCAGAATTATTCCCATTCCAAGTTAGGTCATGAATAAAATCCAGCAGGAAGTTTTTCATATTAAAACAATTCTAAGGAGAGATCTGGCATCAGGTTTTCTCATCCTTAGCTCCAGAGAACACTAGCCCCAACAGATCTTGGAGGAAGATGAGGTTCTGTGACTAAGTAAGTGTCCTCCCGCCTGGCAATTTACAGTGTATAATGACATTAAAGGCTGAAAGTCCACAGTAGAGAAACTGATCTAACTTGGTTAAACTGAACATTTCTCAAACTTATTTGTCACAAATCTCTTAAAATGATAGGTAACATTATGGATTGTTTAAATACTGTACTGAGTAATTTTCAAGCATGATAGGATTCATTCTCTAAGCAACTCGATGGGTAGGTATCATTGTTATTATTTTATAGATGAGGAAACCAAGGCACAATGTAGTTAAGTAAACTGGTTAAGTCACAGAGCTATTACGCGGTAGAGGTCGGGTGTGAACCCACGTCAGCCTCTCTGAAGCCTGTATTAGCCACTATGCTGCCCACCTAGCACTTCTTACAGAAGCAGGGGGCCACGCAACACATTCCAGGAAATGGCATGGTACAGGACCTGCTAAAGGCCATAGCTAGGAAATGACAGAACTTAGCAAGTTTTCAAATGCTATAATCTTAAGAAACAAGAGAAGTCAGTTACATGGCCTTATTTTCACTTTAACATAAGCTACTTATTCAATAAATGGTTTATACTGATGGTAAAATCTATTGAAAAATATAACCAATGGCTAATTTATATTAAAAGATAATAATCGACATGAAGATGATTTCTAGTATAATTTATTTTGTTGATTATTATATCTATTTGCATAGTCTCAAAGCAGTGTGGGGAATTCCCTGATGGCCCAGTGGCTAAGACTCCATGCTCCCAATGCAGGGGACCCAGATTTGAACCCTGGTTGGGGAACAAGATCCCACATGCTGCAACTAAGAGTTCACATGTCACCAACTAAAGATGCTGTGTGTTGCAACTAAGACTTTGTGCAGCGAAATAAATACATAAAAATATAAGCATCTGAAGAAAAAAGTTGGCAGCATGAATGTACATATTTAAACCTTTAAAACTGCCTTCCTCACCCAAAATAAACATAGTCAAGAGACTATGCACCCAAAAAAGCACCCAAAATATACTAAACAAAGTAGTTTTTAAAAATTCACAAAATAAAAATGTCTTTTTATTCTCCAGTGTAAGAATGTAGGTGAGTGTCACACATCCATACTGTAAAAATTACGCTGGAGATATTTAAGAAGGCATTTCCACAGAAAGATCTATTTTACCTTATTTCATCCGTAAGTCACTTTTCTAAAGGCTAAACACAACTCTTTTCTTTTTAAACACATTAAAATTTAAGGAATTATTTTGGTGGTAGCTGGCAGAAAATAATTTTGCCTGAATTAACTGTACTAAAGATATAGTTTAAATATAACGTTTAAGACTCTTGTCTAATCTGTTACATGACTTATTTTCTTTTAACAGCTATTGTATATCTCTTTGTTCTAAAGACAACTAAGCTGCCTAGGCTTGTGAAGAATGGATCCTGTTTTCCTGTTCTCAATAATTTGCTATGCACGCTTTTCCCAAGAGAGCAAGATTAACAAAACCTACTCTCATCCTGCAAACTAGTCCTAGTCAACTAAGACAAATATGTTCTTCAGGGTGTCAGTATGGCTGAGGCTAGTTAAGAGCAAAGACTCTAGGTTTAAATTATAACCCTCACATTTACCACCACTGAAGCCTTTGGGAAGTTACTTTAATCTTTCCATGCCTCAGTTTCTTTACCTATAAAATGAAATCATAATAATATCCACTCCATAGGTGTGAGGATTAAATAAAATGTATATAAAACATTCAGAATACTGCCTGGGCACACGTAAGCCATATTTTAACGTTGGCCATTATTAAGAAGCATTTTTGGTTTGTATTCTTTAAACCCAAAAACAGTTAAGGTTCTACATATCTGAGGATTCAACCCATGGTTTCTAAGTTGTGGATTAGATCTATTAATAAGCAAACCTACAAAAGAGACAAAAATCATTTACGTGCAGTCTCTGAGATTTCTCACAATCTTATTATATTCAAATAGTACTTGAAAGAAAGTCACTGCTTCCTGGACTGGTATTTTCCTATACATAGATGGTAGGCTAAAAAAATTGTTCCTCACTTAACATACAAAAACACTTCAGTAGACTGAACTTATCTGGATCTTCTAAGCAGACACTATCCGCACTATGTTTAATACCTGATTCGTCAGAAAGAGAAGATCTGCAACATCAGATAAATGTGCCTCCATCACTTCTGATGTTCAAAATTCAAAACAAGTAGAAATAATTTTATAAACATTTCATCGTAATTTTCTTTTACCTAAATTTTCAAGGTCTTTCTTGGTGACAAATTTGTAATCATCATAAACTGTGCTTTCTGGGTTCTCTTCTAATTCTTCTGTCAAGTTGTCCAAGAAGGAGCACCACCTGGGAGCAGGACCCAAAACCTGCCGGGTTGACAAAAAGTTATCAAGTGTATACCCTCATCATATCAACTAAGAGCCAGTTATTTTACAACCAGCTTCCATAAATATACTTTTAAAATCCTTGATTCCATCAGAAGTACTGAGAAATAACTGCAAAATGCATCACCACGTCTATAATGGAAAAGAATAAACAAAGTAGGAAGAAGCTTAGGCTTACAAGGGAAGAAAAATCTCAGTCTGGGATACAATGCTATTAATAAATATTCCTACGTGAGAACTATGAAAAATAAGTAATAACTCAGATACTAAGAATAACATCCATCTATATAGTTCCACCACCTCTCTCATTCAAAACATAAATAGAATTTACAAAGGCATACACTTGGCATAGCAGATTTTTTAAGTTTGTCATGCACAACAAACAAAAGTCTAAACAAAAGGAGAATCACCCTTTCTTAAGAGTTTTCAACTAATGACTTGATAATTACATTCTATCTTACATGGTCCATTTCATGTAGTTGATGAAAAAATTAAAATTCTGTGTATAGAATTCTTCAGATTTAACCTAAAAGGGATGGCCAAGATCCACAATTAGTCCCAATGAAAGGCTGAGAAACAAAGGATTAAAGAGAATGTATAACCAAGTAATAAAATATGGATACTTCAATTTGTAACCCAATTACTTCCATAAAATAATGATTGTTTTTCACTTTTTTGCCCTTGATACAACTTTTTCCCACCAGATACCTCACCCACTGAGGTCAACATTTATCCCAAAGGAAATAACACCCAGCAGGAAAGCCAACCTCATGGTAGAGGCTTTCAGAAGAGAGAACTCTGGGCTCTTACAAAATGGATCTATCCGCCTGTGTATTCTGTAATCAATTAAACAAAGAACAAAACTCATAGTGGAAATTATTAAATCTAGCTTAAACTTTTTAGAGAAAGGAAGGCAGGAGGAAGAGAGTTACATCAAAGAAAAATGGCCCCTAATATCCTCTTCAACCATTTAAAAAAAAAAGAAAAAAGCAGATGTTAGATATAGCCATATAATTTAGTTTTATTATTTTGCCTGATTAGAAAGAGAGTGATCCCACCACTCCTGCCAAAGGCTATGGGGCTCATGAACAAGAAAAACAACTCTTAATGACCATTAAAAAGTACCACTGAGAATTTTCTTACAAGCATAATCTATATAATTCTTAAAAACAGAAGGAAAGGTCTTGATACACTAAGTGGTTTGACTAACCATAAAAGACAAATCTTGAAGAAATGCAAGGCATTAAAAAAAAAAAAAAATCAATGTAGACCACTTTAAAGAAACTGTTCTGATATTAAGCAATTTTAGGACAGTCGCTTGAAGTCAACAAATACTGATATTAATTACTACTAGATATAAAACACTGTGCTAAACCAAAGTCCCCGACCATGGTCTTACCCCCCAAGGAGTTAAAAAACCTAACTGGAGCAGATAGCGTGTATGTGTGTGCACACGCATGCACATGCACACACACTCAGCTGCTTAAAGAAATGGACTGAGATTGCACTGAGTCCGTGTGGGAGACAAGTGAGGGCCAGATGAAACAGGCTGGGTTGGGATAAGCATATCTGAAAGGACTTCCGGCTGCAATGAACATGTGAGCAAACTAGGAAAACCACGGGGCATCTTCTGAGAGTGAGAGTTTAGGCACCGGAGCTACAAAGGAATCTGCTTTCCATCAGTCACAAAGCTGCAAAAGTGCAGCTCTACCACGTGCTGCTGTATGACCCAGGACAGCAGCCTTCTCTTTCAGAGAGGAACAAGGTATATTCACTATTAGCACTTTTCCGGGACGTTAAGATCCAAGGTAGGTTCTTACAGGAGGGTCCAAACTTCACCTGTTTTAAGTGCTTAATTTCCAGTACCTAGAACATTGCCTGCCAAGTAGCAGGTGTTAAGGGTTTCATAAATAAATCGATTCATACATAAAACACATATGAATGCATTTAAGATTTCCAAACAAGACTTAAAAGGTCTTGTCTGGCAAAAGTATTTTTTAAATTGTCTAGGACCTCACAATAGTTTCACATTTAAACCTTATATCAGTCATAAACATGGGGTTCAAAGACAATGAAAAGATACTACTCTGGGTTTACTGACTATTCCTGGGGGAAGAGATGTAGGAGTATCAAAATATCAGACCAGATCTGACTTACTTTCACGTGGTTCTTTTTAATTATGTTTCTTGATTGTTGTCTGGATTCTAATGGAATTGTTGCAGATTGCCTCTCTAGGGACAAGTCTGGCTAGGTAAATAATCTCTGCCATCAAATTCACGACCATCAAATTTTACAGGAGGAAATAGTTCCATCAAAAACAAGAAAGTCTAATGGGCTCATTTTATTAATCACGTTTCCCTACTTCCTACTCAGAGAAAAAAACATCAAAATGATGATAACAAAGTTGAAATTACTGATTTAGCTGGCATTAACTAGAGGTTTTATCGACATAAGAGCTTTCCGCAAAGGTCTACCCCCAATAAGTTGCAAAAACAGTGGTTGGCTTAAACAACAAAGAGAGTTTAACCACATCATGCACAGCTCTGATGTATCTGTAACGACCACAGTATTAATTCATGTGTAAAATTTCCTCACCATCCTTACTCATAAAATGTTAATCCTTCAACTAAGATTTTAAAATAAATTAACTTATTCTTAAAATTCAGGCTTCACAACTTGAAGAAAACATCTTTTTTTTTTTTAAATAACCGACATACTATTACTTACTATCTCAAAAGTTTCTAGGTTTTCTGTAGTATCATTATATTGTTATATTCTCTGCTGCAGTCAAAACGGATTATTCTTTGATGATCTACATTTTTACGCAACTAAGAGTTTTGTTTCAGAAACCTGGTGAAGATTCTTCTATTTTAAACTTCAGTGATCTATGATATTCCACTGTTTATTCATAAAGAGTTTTCTAAAGTACAGGTTAGTAAAAGTACAGAATTGGAAACTGACTCAACAAACTGCTATAAAGGATACTGAGGTGTTTCTCAGCAATTTTAATGACAACCAATTTAAACAGAAATACCTGTCCTCCAAAAGAGAGAATCTTTATTGGTGTGCTATGGGACGCCCTTGACTCAAATGCAGCCAAGTATCTGCTTGCTCTAATCCATTTGGGGAAAAGAACCAATTTGAAGGTACATGAAAATACATGCCACATGCCCAAGATTATTTGTCTGCATGATTACAAGCTACCTGTAAGAGGTTAAGCATATATGCCTAGTTTAAAACCTCAAAATTCTCGTATATTCTGGTAACGGACAAAAATGATGAAGAGTGGGGAGGAAAGACAATATTCAAATTCTCAGAGAGTTGACAGAAAACGGTATCCCTTCGCTTCTTCTTTTTAAAAACCAATGTACCACACCTAAAGCTGGGTTAAGGCAGAACTAAGTATTGAGGATTACTGGATGGATGGTTTTAATAGATCGAGGGTGATTAACAATTACTGACATTATTAGAGACAAAGAACCAACTGTACTAACTCAATATAGATGACAGTCCTTTCCATTTACTTAGAACAATACTGAGAGTATTTCCTACTATTAATCTAAGTCACTGACAATATAGAATAGCAATTAAATATGAAATTGTTATCTTGAGTTTTAAACTAATTATCTAAAAACAATTTAAAAAACTTTAGTAACTAAGAAAACTCTTAATTACTCCATTTAGTAGAACTATATCAGCATATAATAAATAACTTCCTTCTTTTTTCACAGTAACCCTGAATCAAAATGGGAAATTAACTGTATGTAAAATACCCAAGTGGTCTAATACATCTACCAGTTAAAGTTTCCCCCAACTAGAATTTTAACCCATATCTAATGTGGACTCTGTTACTCTCACTGTAAGGCCAATATTCTTTATTAGAAACTGCTGGGGCCAAAAAGCATCTGAAACTCAGAACCTTAGGCATTTTCCGAAAGGTAACAACAGTATGTATACTGCTTTTACGTAAAGTCTTCAGTGGTGTCTGGGTCAGTGGTCCATAACTAAACATATTAAAAGTTTTCTGAGGCAAAATCCATACATCTTCATGCTAGTGATCTGGATAAACAGACTATAAACAGTCTTGTCATTACATGTCAGATTTGAGTCCTAATGAAGCATTTCTGATTTTGCCGCCAATAAGTTATAATAAAACAGAACAAAACAAAAAAACAACTAAGGGCTTTTTGGACTTCAGAAGGGCAGATCAGAGATGATGGAGTATACTGTACTGTAAATATCATTAACCACTATTAATGATGATAATTTTTCTAAATGGAAAGCCTCTACCTTCAGAAGGGGAATGGGATTTTGCCAACTAAGACGACCAACCCTGCGTACATAAACTCAAAGGCAAACTTCCTTTTCAAACTTTCCCTCCATTATAAGCTGAATGACACCACTAGCACCAGCATGTATTTTCAAATTCTGACAGCTGGGGATTACTAATAACCGATCATAAATAAGCCTAAGACAAGAGAGACAGCTGGGTGAGCCAAGGGAGTGACCATGAATTTGAGCATGTAATTGCATTTGCAACATAATGAGCTGCCTAATTGCATATTCAAGTTTACATGCATTTGCGTGAGTAATTATGAGTCATTTAAAGGTACCTGACTTGTAGTGCTTTGTTCTCTCATTCCTAAAAATCAGATTAGCAAAAGAGCGATTTAATTTTAACATTTAAAAATACTTATTTTAAAAAGGAGAAAAATTATTATCCACCATGGTTTCAATTTTCATTCCGTTTTTAAAAAGTAGTTTAGACACTGAAATAAAATGATAATAAAATAAAATAATTGTTTAGTTGCTAAGTCGTGTCCGACTACAACCCAATGGACTATAGCCTGCCAGGCTCCTCTGTCCATGGGATTTCTCAGGCAAGAATACTGGAGTGGGTTGCCATTTCCTTCTCCAGGGCATCTTCCCCACCCAAGGATTGAACCCGCGTCTCCTGCATTGGCAGGTAGATTCTTTACCCCTGGGCCACCAGGGAAGCTCGATCATAAAATAAGGCCAGGTGAAAAGGAAACAGTAGGATCACTTATGCTACCCTACCACCATCAGCTGACAAACATTTTAGTGGCACACTAACTATATATTATATCCTCTCCCTCCCAAGCCTAGTTAAAATGACAGTAAATCAATATAAAAGATAATAACCTGCAAGGACAAAAAGAACAAGAGAAGAAAATACAGTGGTTAACAGATTTAACACAGCATAAATTACAGAGGTAATAACAAGGAGGAGACTAGATTTATTCCTTAGAGTCCTTGAGACCCAGCACTCCCAGGCTCCATGTATCTGGGAAGACAGGCCTGAACAGAGGGGAGATGACGGAGTTGATGAAGCCCCTTAAGAAACCAGAGGACCGTTCCCTGGAGAGAGTGAAGGAAAGCTGCTCCACGTGCGTGGATACCCAGCAGTGGTGACTTGAGCTGTAAGGCTGGAATCGACAAACTAACTGGCAGCCTACACATCAAAGTACGTGGCCCTCCACCCCGTTTCCAACCCAGGAGCCATACGCGTGCTGCTGGGCTTCCATCCCTGCCAGCTGAAACCCCCAGCACTCCTGGTGAGAAACTGGGGGATTCTCTATAGAAAACTAAAGATCCCCAAAGACAGCCTTCCCAAAGTCTCTATCTGGGAATTCTCCAACACAGGCACAGACCTCATTTTATTGCACTTTGCTGATACTATGTTCTTCAGAAATTGAAGGTGTGTGACAACCCTGTGTTGTCAGATGCCGATTAGCAGGCTGTTGATCCCTGGGATCAAGATCCCCTGGAGAAGGAAATGACAACCCACTCCAGTTTTCTTGCCTGGGAAATTACATGAACAGAGAAGCCTGGCAAGGCTACAGTCCGTGGTGGTCACAAAGAGTCAGACACGACTTAGCAACTAAGTAGGAGTGTGTGTGCTCAGTTGCTTTCTTGGCATCTCATGGACTGTAGCCTTGCCAGGCTCCTCCGTCCACGGGATTTCCTGGGCAATAATATTGGAGTGGGTTGCCATTTCCTTCTCAAGGGGATTCTTCCTGACTCTGGGATCAAACCATATCTCTGGCATTGGCAGGTGGATTCTTTACCGCTGAGCCACCAGGAAAGCCCCCCTCTTTTTTAGCAATAAAATATTTTAAAATTAAGAAATGTACATTTTTTAGACAGAATGCTCTTGCACACAATATAGTATAATGTAAACATAACTTTTATATGCACTGAAAACTAAATGCATATATCCACTGGAGATCTACTGACTTTGAGCTTGATGATATTCAGAACATGCAAGCTTAGTGAACACCAAATAGTCCTGCTAAATTGAGGAAAAGGGCTTAAAAGAATTACTCTCAAGTGAACCATGGCCAATTCAAGAGAGCAAAAATCTTATTCAAAACCATGACATTCCTTCATAAACCAAATGTCTTCAAGTTCTCTTTTAAGTATTCAAAGCTGTACTATATTTAACCTAAGTATTTCTAATTTGAGTTAGAATGAAAAACTGTTCATTTTTGCTTTTTCCAAAAATTACAAATAGTCATTAAATAGTATGAAAAAGTCCTCAGCTTCCATCTTCCTTCAAAGCTCAAGAAAAAAGGAAGAATCTTAACATGGTCCTTCTTTTTTGAAGTCCACTGTTAAATGGGGCAAACGTGCTCTCGCAGGGTCTCCTCCTCATTCTCTCCTAGAGAGCCTGACTGTGGCTCTGCAGCAAGTATCACTGGATGTTTATCATGTTCCACGCAGTTTCCTCAAGTTCACACCCAGAGTCCACAGCTCCAAAGACTCCAAGCAATGTTAAAATCTTCTGCTTCCAGTCTTTTCCGGTCCCAATTTCCTAACTATGCTAAAAATGCTCAACCTTGACGGCTATGTCTGCACATAAGAATACATGCCAACAGCCCCATGGGTGCTAAAGGCACTCGGCCAATTTAATCATTTGAGAATGTATTTATCTTTTTGATCACACACCTGGTAACACCCACTCTCCAAGATCTTGTTTTGTCATTTTATTCCTGCCAGGAGTTACACAGATGGTTTTAGTGTGCTATCCTGGTTACCACATCAGCAGTTTCCTGGTTCTATCCTACTTCCTTACAGGCAAAGGAATTTATTAAAAATTTTTCAGCATATTCTGATGCCTTCTAATTCTAAAGTCCATGTAAAATCTAAGGGTATCCTGAAGAAACTTGGCAGAGACATAGGAAGAGTAAAATGTTTTAAAATTAAGGTTACACTCCTCAACACTGCTATTTTTTTTTAGGGGGGGGAGTCCAAAAAATATTTTGCCCCAACATTTAGCAGTTAATATTTATCTACATACCAAAAAAAAAAAAAAATTTATCTACAAGGTACCATTTGGAACTAGGAAATCCTGAAGAATGCACTTTAAATTCAAGCAAAAGAAGATTTTCCATATATTCCCAAAGAAAGCCAAAGTAGAGCATTATACTGACAGAGCAAAAGAGGGTAAAAGAACCCAAGTTCAAGTCATAATTGAATAATATGTAATCAACTATAATGCACTTCAGTAATTTTCTACAACCCAGGTGAAAAGTCTATTTCAGATTTTAAATACGCGTGTTCCCCACTATGATGACAGACAGGATTCCTACACATGACAATATAATGGCCTTACTAGGATATACAGACTTCCCTGGTGGCTCAGACGGTAAAGCGTCTGCCTACAATGTGGGAGACCCGGGTTCGATCCCTGGGTCGGGAAGATCCTCTGGAGAAGGAAATGGCAACCCACTCTAGTACTCTTGCCTGGAAAATCCCATGGACGGAAGAGCCTGGTAGGCTACATCTATGGGGTCGCAAAGAGTCGGACACGACTGAGGGACTTCACTTGCTTTCTTCTTTCACTAGGATATACGGTATGTGTGTGTATGTACAAGGTTGTGGGAAGGATGCAGTATGTATGTTGTATTAATCTTTTCTTAGTGAAGTCTTAGGATAGATTTCAAAAACCTGACATAAATCTAATCATTTTCAAAAAGAGAAGTGCTTTACAAGGAAAAGCATACATATAATGACATCTTCAAACTCAGAATGAAAGGAAAGCTATGTCGTTTGATGGGGGGAGTGATGAAAGGGAAAAGATCACCTCCTATAGCAGAACCAAAAACTGGACTCCAAAAATCAGACTCCATGGTAACCAAGGCAAAAAGTGACGTATAATAAGGTAGAGGGACACTATTTACTTGATAAAAGAAGCGTACTAATATATCTGGGAAGAGAAGCTCTCTTTTAGAACTAAACTTGAGAACCATTTCATAGATCTCTCTCTAAGGAACTCTTAACTGGACAGTATTTCTTTAAAACACGTTTACGAAAGAAACTTCATATGACTGTTAAACATCAAAGAAGCATTAAACTGTAATTTATGAAGGTCCAAGTAATATGATCCAAGCAAACAGCTTAATGACTTAACTTGACTCTGTGTTGTCCAATACAGTAGCCACTAGCTACATGTGGCTACTCAGACTTAACTAAGATGGAATACAATGTAAAATTCAGTTCCTTAGGAACTGCAGAGTACATCAAGAGAAATGCTGGGCTGAATGAAGCACAAGCTAGAATCAAGATTGCCGGGAAAATATCAATAACCTCAGATATGCAGATGACACCACCCTTATGGCACAAAGTGAAGAGGAACTAAAAAGCCTCTTGATGAAAGTGAAAGAGGAGAGTGAAAAAGTTGGCTTAAAGCTCAACATTCAGAAAACTAAGATCATGGCATCTGGTCCCATCACTTCATGGGAAATAGATGGGGAAACAGTGTCAGACTTTATTTTGGGGGGCTCCAAAATCACTGCAGATGGTGATTGCAGCCATGAAATTAAAAGACACTTACTCCTTGGAAGAAAAGTTATGACCAGCCTAGATAACATATTCAAAAGCAGAGACATTACTTTGCCGACTAAGGTCCATCCAGTCAAGGCTATGGTTTTTCCAGTGGTCATGTATGGATGTGAGAATTGGACTGTGAAGAAAGCTAAGCGCCTAAGAATTGATGCTTTTGAACTGTGGTGTTGGAGAAGACTCTTGAGAGTCCCTTGGACTGCAAGGAGATCCAACCAGTCCATTCTAACGGAGATCAGTCCTGGGTGTTTTTTGGAAGGAAACTCCAGTAATGCGAAGAGTTGACTCACTGGAAAAGACTCTGATGCTGGGAGGGATTGGGGGCAGGAGAAGGGGATGACAGAGGATGAGATGGCTAGATGGCATCACCAACTCAATGGACTTGAGTTTGGGTGAACTCCGGGAGTTGGTGATGGACGGGGAGGCCTGGCGTGCTGCGATTCATGGGGTCGCAAACAGTTGGACACAACTGAGCGACTGAACTGAACTGAACCGAGGCACACTGAGCGCATTTCAAATGCTCAATAATCAATCACACATGGCTATTTGCTGCCATGTTGGACAGAGCACATCTTGGAACGTTTCCATTAGAGAAAGTTTTCTGAACAGCACTGGTTTAGAAAACTCAAAGAAATGAGTGATGAATACCCATTAATAGGAAAGTAGGCAAATAAATTATGACATACCTATATAATGAAATATTGTGGAACTATTAAAAAGAATGGGTTTACTTTACATTTATCTGATCTGATCAGAATAATGTTGATATACCTTTGCAGGACAAAAATCTCTCTCAGAACAGTATGCATCATGAGATCCCAATTCTGCAAAATCACACGCTAGTGCGTGGGCAGGGTTTGCAGGATGGGCATGGAGGGAAAGAGAATGTACACCATCTTGTTAACAACGCTAGCGGGAGTGGCAGTTATGAAGGACTTCTTCGGTTCATACATTTCATTTTTTTTTAAATAAAGCATCTTTCCTAAAGTAAAACAATGTTCCCAAAGGCAGAGAGGCACACATACAAATGGAGTTACCAACTGATCAACAAGCCATACAACATCAAACTGAAACATCAATTGTTTCAGATGATCTTTATGAAGAGAAGCAGGGGTCCAGCCTATAATTCAGGATTGAGGCCCTTAGTGAACTTCGTATATTTGTGATATTGACTGAGAAGAGACCTTTATGAAAGACAAAAGCTCTTTTTTTCTCTCCAGAAAATTCAAGAACTTAACTCACTCACAACTTTCGTTTTGAGAAATATCAACCACAATCTCAGAAATGCAGATGATGCCACTCTAATGGCAGAAACCAAAGGAGTACTAAAAAGAGCCTTCTTGATGAAGGTGAAAAGGGAGAGTGAAAAAGCTGGGTTAAAACTCAATACTCAAAAAACTAAGATCATGGGCATCCAGTCCCATCACTTCATGGCTAATACATGAGGAAACAATGGAAACAGTGGCAATTTTTATTTTCTTGGACTCTAAAATCACCGTGGACAGTGACAGCAGCCATGAAATTAAAAGACACTTGCTCCTTGGAAGGAAAGCTATGAAAAGCCTAGCCAGTGTATTAAAAAGCAGAAATATCACTTTGCTGACAAAGATCCATACAGTCAAAGCTATGGTTTTTCTAGTAGTCATGTACGGATGTTGTTGGACGATTAAGAAGGCTGAGTGCCACAGAAATGATGCTTTCGAATTGTGGTGCTGGAGAAGACTCTTGACAGTCCCTTGAACTGCAAGAAGATCCAACCAGTAAATCCTAAAGCTATGGTTTTTCCAGTAGCCATGAACAGATGTGAGAGTTAGACCATAATGAAGGCTGAGTGTCTAAGAATTGATGCTTTTTAACTGGAGAATACTCTTGAGAGTCCCTTGGACTGCAAGGACATCAAACCAGTCAATCCTAAAGGAAACCAACCCTGAATATTCACTGGAAAGACTGATGCTGATGCTCCAATACTTTGGCCACTTGGTGCAAAGAACTAACTCATTGGAAAAGACCTTGATGCTGGGAAAGACTGAGGGCAGGAGAAGAAGGGAGCAACAGAGGATGATATGGCTGGATGGCATCACCGACGCAATGGATATGAATCCGAGCAAACTGCAGGTGACAGTGAAAGAGAGGGAAGCCTAGCGCGCTGCAGTTCATGAGGTTGCAAAAAGTCAGAGATGACTTAGCTACTGAACAACCACCTAATGATCACCAAGCCCTAAGGATGTATTACCTCCTTATTGTCTCTTCTGTGTCTTCCTTCACCACCCATTGCCAGTATCTCAGAGGGAGCTCACAGAACTTTTCCTGATCAATTACAATCCTAACTCCTGCTTCCCTGGTGGCTCAGACGGTAAAGAATCTGCCTGCAATCCAGGAGACCCGGTTTGATCCCTGGGTCAGGAAGATCCCCTGGAGGGCTGCAGTCCATGGGGTCAAAAAGAGTTAGACAGGACTGAGCAACTAACAGGCACAACCCCTGCTTCAAAGTCACCCCTTCCTACAGGCAGAATAATCTTATCCCCATATCTGATCTCACACCCCTGAATAAAACCCATCAAAATCATGCCACTCCACTTTAAACCAAAACCAAAAACACTGTACAAAAGGTTTGGATATAGGCCTTTTTATCTCTCCAGTTTTACTTATCTCTTGCCCCTCCCTATCCCTAGAAAACCTAAGCTCCTTCCCAGTGCACTGAACAGATCTGAGGCTCTCATTTCAATTCCTGTGTGCAGAAAGCTCTCTCTTTCTACCTCTTCACTGGTTAATTCCTACACATCCTTCAGGATTCAGTACAGGGACTTCCCTGGTGGTCCAGTGGTTAAGAATCTGCTGTGCAATGCAGGGAAGTCATGGGATCTTCGCTCCCCAACCAAAGAATGAACCTGGGCCCTTGGCAGTGAACCACCAGGGAATTCCCTCCATTTAGTAATTGTGGCCATGTGATGCGAAGAGCCTACTCACTGGAAAAGACCCTGCTGCTGGGAAAGACTGAAGCAGGAGAAGAGGGTGGCAGAGGATGAGATGATTGGATGGCATCACTGATTCATGCACATGAGTTTGAGCAAACTCCAGAAGATAATGAAAGACAAGGAAGCCTGGCGTGCTGTAGCCCATGAGGTTGCAAAGACACGACTGAGTGACTGAACAGCAACAACAACAATTTTCACAACTACCTTCTAGAGCAATTTAAACTGCTAATAACACAAGTCAATCCCACAATCATCACCCAAAAGGGCATGGGGGAAAAGCAGATGACACTGAAGCAAGGAGACGGATAGACGGAGGCTCATTATATCCATCTTTACTCTTATGCATATTTGAGATATTTACATAATAAAATTTTGTAAATGAAGTGTCAAATACGCATTCCTTCAAATCAGCACATGTTCACTGAGGGCCCACGAAGTACTGGACATGGTTCTAGTCACCAGGGATACAGCAGAAAGTAAAACACACAAAAGTCATGCCCTGAGCGTGCTGACATCCAGGCACATGTGCACTGGAAGATAAACTTGCCTGGAATTTGAGAGGACACCATATTAAAGTAAAAGAAAGTCCAAGTCTTAGAACTTTCTTTTTGTTTTCTGAATTAGCCTGGGCTTTTAAAAGAACTTAACTCAAATTTCTTACCTATTTGTATAACTTGTCTATTTTTAAGTTTAAAAAAGAAAAAACAAAACACAAGAACTCCACAGTAGGTAATACGCATATTAGTCAAAGAAAGTGCCAGAGGATTCAGACCATCAGGCAAACTCAGAAACTAAAAACTGACCCCTGGCTGTAAGCACTACCTTCTACCACCACCTTCTAGGCGACTATACCAACAGGCCCCTGGAGTACCAGAGTGATTCCCATCTCTCTTTTGCCCGAAACAAGAATGGTAAAGAGATGAACCTGGTGAGCACCAAGACAGAAGGAATCACCAGAGCTGGAAAGACATGATCTTTGGTCAATATTTGATTTAAAACTAAAAACCAGCATCTGAATAGGAAGCTTTCAAGCACACAGGCATGCCAGATGTGCAACCGTTTTAGCAAAAACAAGTATCATCTAAAAACATATTAACAGAATAAGTTAATGCTATACGTGCGTCAAATATTTCCATATGGAAATTACGTTCATTTTTACCTTGCCGGAACTGAAATTAACTTTTGAAAATGTGACAGGATGTTCAGAAAATTACTTCCTGAGTGTTACACATTAATGCTCTCTGTGCGTCTGCTATTCTGGTGACCCAATAAAATGTGATGGGAAATGGAGAGGATTTCCTTTGTTGAGAAAAATGCCAAAGATACTGTTACTGCCTGAAAGTGTTTAGATTAAAATAGGAAGTCCACATTTCCCCCTTGTAAAGACACAAACAACTTGTTTGTATTAGAACAGATGCTTTATTAGCCACCTGACACTCATGCCTTACTTCCCATTTCACAATTTTGAACATATAACTGAAAGATTACAAATAGAACACGACACCTTATAAAGCAATTTCATGCATAAGAGAAAATTCAGTTACAAGAGATCTGCTGTGAGGTTGGGTAAGTTAGAAAATAAGCTCACTCTGCTTTTCATCCCTCTCTTTTTCTGTTAATTAGAAAAAGTAATGAAAATACATGGAGCTTGTAATTAACTGCCACTAACCTGCTGTTCTGCCTATAAGTGCCTCACGTATTTTTCTCCATAAAATTAGGTCTATCACCTTCCATAAGATGTCTTATCCCGCAGATCTTTCCTATGGGATTGGCTTTATCTTTTAAATGCTTTTCTTAGAGAACAAAATTAAATGTATGTTCCATCTACATTTTCATGAATCAAGACATCTAAAAAATACCCATCTCTGAACTCAGAGTTGAACTCAATTTAAAATGAATCAGGTTTTTCATTCATATTTGTCTTCTCTTTCCTTTTCCACTGCTTCCTGTATTCTGATAGCTCTTTCCACACACTCAATAATGAAAATTTTCTTCCTTAGTCTAATGTGCATCATTTTCTTTACCTCCCATGGGGTGCCTTTCTTTTAGGAACTTATTCTTTTCCTAAATCCTATAAACATTCCTTCTCTAGATGGTGCCTGATAACACAATTCCTTTTTTTTTTTTTTGATAACACAATTCCTGAACTCTTTTTCTGAGCTTTCTCTAATCCTCTATCTGTGAATTACTTCTCAATGAACAAGCATATTAACAACCCCAAGATCAGCCCTTCACTGTATCTCTTGTCCTTCCCCAGCCCTACTCACATGTGGAATCACTGCCAACATCCTGCTAAATTTATTCCTTTGACTTAGAACTGAACAAAACCCCCAAACCCTTTTTCATAGATACCACTGCAAAGCCCTATCTCACTCATTCTGAACTTGCTAACTATATTTAAAATTTCTTTCTCTTTCTTCTACTCTGACCACTGTATTTAATACTTCTGAGCTGTAATTTCATTGGTTTAACTTCTTACATAGAGACCAGGTTCTACAGTCAAGCAGCTAAGATTAACAAGATGGTGCAAAAGAATCTGCCTGCCAATGCAGAAGACCCAAGAGACTCAGCTTTGCTCCCTGGATCAGGAAGATTCCCTGGAGGAGGAAACGGCAACCTACTCCAGACTTCTTGACTGGCGGGCTACAGTCCACGGGGTCACAAAGAGTTAGACACAACTGAGCAGAGCACAGAACAGCAGCAATTAAAGTCAAACCTGAAAATCCTTCGGGCTGCCCTTCAGTAAGTCTAAAAGAGCACATGTGCCTCGGGTGTCGACCAACATCAGATACAGAGGGCAACCGACAGCCAGGGGCCTTGTCACCGAAAACTTATCTTAAATTACCAGAATCATCCTCAGTATGGCAATGCTATGAGAGGTACTGGGAACAAATATCTTTTGAAGAAAACACTCAAGCAGTCCCTTTCAAATCGCATGCCTCATCTCAACCACATAACAGTGATCTCTAAGAGTTTATAATAACATGGGAAAACAGGAAGTGAGAAAAAAGCAAGATATTAGATCATATCAATTAAAAACAATGGAAAAAACAGAGCAAAATGGTAAAATGTGTTTGCCCTTCTCTGGCAGCTCAGTTGGCAAAGACTCCACCTGCAATGCAGGAGATCCCAGTTCGATCCCTGGGTCAGGAAGATTCGCTGGAGAACGGATAGGCTACCCACGCCAGTATTCTTGGGCTTTCCTTGTGACTCAGCTGGTAAAGAACCCACCTGCAATGTAGGAGACCTGGGTTCAATCCCTGGGTTGGAAAGATCCCCTGGAGAAGGGAAAGGCTACCCACTCCAGTATTCTGGCCTGGAGAATTCCATGAACTATGTGGTCATGGGGTCGCAAAGAGCTGGACACAACTGAGTGACTTTCACTTTCACTTTGGTTAATGGAAGAGTGAGTTTTCTACTTGTCTTTATTGGCCATTTTCTATAGTGTGCTTTTGATAACAGAATGTGGGAAATGGACTTCAGCTTTAAAACTGATTTTTAATTTAAGCAACCAGATTTCATCACTGCTTTCTGTTTCAATCAGTTCAGTCAGTTCAGTTCAGTTGCTCAGTTGTGTCCAACTCTTTGTGACCCCATGAATCGCAGCACGCCAGGCCTCCCTGTCCATCACCAACTCCCGGAGTTCACTCAAACTCACATCCATCGAGTCGGTGATGCCATCCGGCCAATAACTGACAGCAAAACCCATGGCGTTCAGTAGTACTCTCTCAACCTCTAGTTTACATGACCTGTAACAGACTGAACAGTATCAAATCGTATTTCTCATGTCACTTTCTTCACTCACACCTGTGATTTTGTCACAACCTTTTCAGTATATCTTTATTTTGTTCAATATCACATTCTTCCTAGCTACATAAAAGCCCACATTCATATAATGTTAAATATAAATACTCTTTGCCACTGGACCCATCAAATTTTACTCAACGCAGAAACGTACAGCAGCAATAATCAGCTGAACATCTGTCAGGCAGCAAGCACCATGATAAATGGCGAAGTGTCTACTGCACACAGCTGTCTCACAAAATCATTCTTCCTTTGTAGCTCAAGAAACAGAGGCTCAGTCAGGATAAGCAACTTGCTCAGGGTCACCAAATTTGTAAGTGGCAATCCAGGAATTCAAACTCAGGTCAGATGAATTTTAAAATTCCTTCCATAATCAACTCGGAATGATGAAATGCCTTCACAATCCAGCTCCGGAACTAGCTTGTCATTTGACCTTGAACAAATGACTCGACTTCTCAGCTATCAATGAAAGGGGTGGACGAGATGACCTCAAAGCTCCTGACCTGCTCTAGTGTTCTGTGCTTCAAAAGCTTCCCCTGTTCCTTTGCAGCCTGTGGCAAAACCCTTTATTGTGGAAAACATTTCACCATTTATCTGTCCAGTTCATGCTCTGTCTTGTCTGTCCTCTGATGCTAGAAAGTTCCCCAGATACATCTGGTACTGCCTCCTTAAATCAAGAAAATATGCTGCAAATGGCACTAGAAAATTGGAATTTCTCAATTTAAAAAAGAAGAAAACAGGAACTTTGAACAAAACTACTTCTGTCACTGTGTCTAATATCTCTCTGCTTAAATGAGCAACTGAGAGGAAAATGTGATCCATCACTTTTAGGATTCCATGTGAGCACTAACATATTCAGGGCCATTTCAGCGTATACTACTGGGTCAAAGAGATCTGAGGAATCTCTGGTATCAGATTAGTAAACCTAAGAGCCGTCAGTCTTGGCTTTGAATCGAACTGGATCAATGGTCCATATTAAAAGCCAAATCTTAGAAAGCAGCAGGCACAGCACTTCCAGTAGCTCCAGCTAAAAGCACAGGAAGAAAAATGATGCATTTCCAATCATTATAATGCATAAGCCCATCCTATCCTACATGCAAAGCCAACATTCCCACACATTTCAAAAAAGGTACAACAAAAGCTCAATGTCCTTACTTTCATATTCTCCTTCTATATTTTTTTAGGAAAGAGGTTATCTCACAACAGCACCAGTAATACATCTTCTGGATGAGGCATTTCTTTTAGAAATCTGTCAGCCCTCACAAACATAATGCTTCACAGTGAAAGTGAAGTCACTCAGTCATGTCCGACTCTTTGCAACCCCATGGACTGTGGCCTACCAGGTTCCTCCGTTCATGGGATTTTCCAGGCAAGAATACTGAGTGGGTTGCCATTTCCTTCTCCAGGAGATCTTTGCGGCCCAGGGATTGAATCCAGGTCTCCTGCATTGTAGGCAGAAGCTTTACCATCTGAGCTACCAGGGAAGTTCAGAAATGCATAAGGACTGCATGACCCTAAGATTCTGTGATCATTCTGATTAGAACATACTGTCAGAGCAAAGGAACTGATCCTTATCCTGCTGTATAAAAATTACAGTCTAGCACTTATGAGTCATGTTCTTAACTTTTTAACTTCACTAATGGTAGCAGAAAAAGGCAGATGCAAAAAAGCAAAATGGTTGTCTGGGGAGGCTTTACAAATAGCTGTGAAAAGAAGAGAGGCGAAAAACAAAGGAGAAAAGGAAAGATATAAGCATCTGAATGCAGAGTTCCAAAGAATAGCAAGAAGAGATAAGAAAGCCTTCTTCAGCGATCAATGCAAAGAAATAAAGGAAAAGAACAGAATGGGAAAGACTAGAGATCTCTTCAAGAAAATTAGAGATACCAAGGGAAGATTTCAGGCAAAGATGGGCTCAGTAAAGGACAAAAATGGTAAGGACCTAACAGAAGCAGAAGATATTAAGAAGAGGTGGCAAGAATACACAGAACTGTACAAAAAAGATCTTCACGACCCAGATAATCACGATGGTGTGATTACTCATCTAGAGCCAGACATCCTGGAATGTGAAGTCAAGTGGGCTTTAGAAAGTATCACTACAAACAAAGCTAGTGGAGGTGATGGAATTGTAGTTGAGCTATTTCAAATCCTGAAAGATGATGCTGTGAAAGTGCTGCACTCAATATGCCAGCAAATGTGGAAAACTCAGCAGTGGCCACAGGACTGGAAAAGGTCAGTTTTCATTCCAATCCCAAAGAAAGGCAATGCCAAAGAACGCTCAAACTATCACACAATTGCACTCAATTCACACGCTAGTAAGGTAATGCTCAAAATTCTCCAAGCCAGGCTTCAGCAATACATGAACCGTGAACTTCCTGATGTTCAAGCTCCTTTTAGAAAAGGCAGAGGAACCAGAGATCAAATTGCCAACATCCACTGGATCATGGAAAAAGCAAGAGAGTTCCAGAAAAAACATCTATTTCTGCTTTACTGACTATGCCAAAGCCTTTGACTGTGTGGATCACAATAAACTGTGGAAAATTCTGAAAGAGATGGGAATACCAGACCACCTGAACTGCCTCTTGAGAAACCTGTATGCAGGTCAGGAAGCAACAGTTAGAACTGGACATGGAACAACAGACTGGTTCCAAATGGGAAAAGGAGTACATCAAGGCTGTATATTGTCACCCTGCTTATTTAACTTATATGCAGAGTACATCGTGAGAAATGCTGGACTGGAAGAAACACAAGCTGGAATCAAGATTGCCGGGAGAAATATAAATAACCTCAGATATGCAGATGACACCACCCTTATGGCAGAAAGTGAAGAGGAACTAAAAAGCCTCTTGATGAAAGTGAAAGTGGACAGTGAAAAAGTTGGCTTAAGGCTCAACATTCAGAAAACTAAGATCATGGCATCTGGTCCCATCACTTCATGGGAAACAGATGGGGAAACACTGGAAACAGTGTCAGATTTTGTTTTGGGGGGCTCTAAAATCACTGCAGATGGTGACTGCAGCCATGAAATTAAGACACTTACTCCTTGGAAGAAAAGTTATGATCAATCTAGACAGCATATTCAAAAGCAGAGACATTACTTTGCCGACTAAGGTCTGTCTAGTCAAGGCTATGGTTTTTCCAATGGTCATGTTGAGAGTTGGACTATGAAGAAGGCTGAGCACAGAAGAATTGATGCTTTTGAACTGTGGTGTTGGAGAAGACTCTTGAGAGTCCCTTGGACTGCAAGGAGATCCAACCAGTCCATTCTGAAGGAGATCAGCCCTGGGATTTCTTTTGGAAGGAATGATGCTGAAGCTGCAACTCCAGTACTTTGGCCACCTCATGCGAAGAGTTGACTCATTGGAAAAGATTCTGATGCTGGGAGGGATTGGGGGTAGGAGGAGAAGGGGACGACAGAGGATGAGATGGCTGGATGGCATCACTGACTCCATGGACGTAAGTCTGAGTGAACTCTGGGAGTTGGTGATGGACAGGGAGGCCTGGCGTGCTGCGATTCATGGGGTCGCAAAGAGTCGGACACAAGTGAGCGACTGAACTGAACTGAAACTCAAATTTGGTATAAGAACAGCTAAAAATCACTGCAAACCAGCCACTGTCAAAACATACACCATTATCTAAGATTGTTCAAACTACAGTTATCTGATTATCTTATATATGTTTTATTAATTTTTCAGCACATATTAATCGAATGCCTACAGCATAAAAGGCACTGCTTTAGGTGGTGGGAATGTAATTGGGAAAAAAAGAAACAATATCTCTGTGTCCATGATTTTTATATCATAATAAAGAAAAATACACATTCATTACATATTTATTCGTTTTCTATTTATATAAATATATAAATAAGTAAATAAATATAAGGAAGATTTTGTGCTTCAGTGGAAAGTTATATATAATCAAGAGTAGGGGGTCCACAGACTTTTTCTTAAAGATTTTAGGGCTTGCAGACCACAGGGTCTTTCTATCATAACTACTCAACTCTACCTTTTTGGTCAGAAAGCTGTTGTAGACAACACACAATAATTGAATGGGTGCACTGTTCCAAGGCAGTGGGCATTTAGTTAGGTGTTTAGTTTGCCAAACTCCTGGTCTAAGAGCACGCCTTTCGAGATTACCTGATTCTGATTCCATGGGACACATTTTACAACTCTGTAAACTGTAAGTAACCGACAGCAATGCAAGATTAATTGCTAACAGTCACGTGAAAGAACTCTGTCCTGGACAGACAGCCCTCCATACCTTTGAAAAGCCAATCTACTCATTTGTACATTCCCAACTCAGTATCACCTTATTCCACGTAAATCTCTATTTTAGACTTCACCTTTGATGACATGTGCCTGATTCCTTTAGTAAGTTAAATGAAATTTTTAACATGTTTATTTGAGATCTATGTGAAAGTCATGACTTTCCTTTTTTCTGAAAATTATTCTTAAACAGTTTTTGCCATCTTGACCCAAGACACACAATGGACTCACCTGAAAGCGTCAGGGAGACTTCAGCACCAAGAAGAACGGCCAAGCACAGCTTGTTCCCTTGGCAACAGATGAATCCAAATGAGAGCTGCATGGACTCCGTTTTTCCAACTTTGATTTTCCTCTCTACTAATTCTGCGTTTGGGGCTAATTTACGACCTGTAAGTTATTTCCTGCTGCTGGCAGCAATGGCGAGGGATTTGGTCTTTTGCTCTAACCACTTGTCGATCTCTGTAAACGGATGAGCAGTTTTCAGAGACCTGTTCTCTGATGGGTGAGAGAAAATGGAGACTCTGGTCTTTTAGCCTTTTCCATTTTGTAGGGCGTTCTAAGTTAATGATAGGAGCTAAGATGTTATGCTGAGCAAAATAAGCCCTTGGAAGCTGTCAAGGAGAAGAGTGATAGACTCTGACTGGTTGCTTTTACATTTTATCATCACTATTCTTGGCCATGTTAGGTTGCATATGGAATTCGCTGACCAGGTGTGGAGCCTGCACCCCCTGCAGTGGAAGCGTGGAATCTTCACCATCGAACCACCAGGGAAGTCTTACTTTTATATTTTAAATTAACCTGGCTGTTGTATGAAAAACAGAATGCAAGAGAGACAAAGTGAAAGAGGAAGGATCTGATAAGAGGCCATTAAGGTAACCCAGATGAGTGGCAGAAGCAGAAGTACTGGAAAATGGCTGGATCTGAGCCAACACTGGAAAAAGAGTTGACGGAGGTTTGGATGGACCGGACAAGGACACGCGAAGAGGAAGAGGACGGGCGAGGAAACACAGTTGTGCCTATGCTCTGGGCCGAGGAACTGAGTAAGCAATGAAGTGAGAAGAGGGGTGGGTGGGGAGCTGGGACCAGGCATTCTGCTGTGGACACGTAACTAGAGGGCACCAATGAGACGTCTAGCGGAGAGGTCTCCACCTCCACGGCCCAGCAGACTGGTGGGTATGTGACTCTGCAGCTCCGAGGGGAAGGAAAGGCTGGAGACAGAAGTTTGGAAGTCCAGAGCACACAGGTGTCCCTACAGAGCCCGGGGGACAGGTGAGCTCCGAGGGGAGAACAAAGAGACAAGGACTAAGCCCCAGCACCAAAGGGAGAGTGCCGAGGCTCAATCACCAGGCCACGAGAGCAGGAAAGGCAACGACAGCAGACTGGCTGAAGGGTGAACTGGGCGGTGGGACGACAACCAGGAGAATGTGGCCTCCAGACGCCAGCGCGGCCTGGCCGAGGGGGCTAAACGCCGCCTAAGTGATCTGCAGACGAGGTCTATTTTACGGGAGAAAGCATGACTGCCTGCACAACAGACTCTGTACGAAAAGCAGAACCTTCTGTCGGCCAAAGTTCTCTCTGCCACCTGCCTTGTTTCCAGAGACTTTCACCATCTTGCCCCTAGAAGTGTGCTGCTATAAAAGACCAAGTCCCTAGCCCCAAACTTTAAAACGAGGAAGAGAGTATCTATATAAAAAGGAGACACAAAATACTCTGAAAGGTACTGTCAAATATAATGCTAAACTAAAACAATGTATTTGCCAAACGGACAGCTGATAAAAATATGTTATCATCTTATGAGGTGAAGGTAAGGACTGCTAGGAAGCACTACGTAACTATGCCCTTGAGCCTTCTGGAAAATCATGCCAAAACATCCCAAGCAGTAATGCCTTCCCTGGTGGCTCAGTGGGTGAAGAATCCTCCTGCAATGCAGGAGACACAGGAGACGCGGGTTCAACCCCTGGGTCATGAAGATCCATCCCCTGGAGAAAGAAATGGTGATCCACTCGTTTTCCGGCCGGGAGAATCCCCATGACAGAGAAGTCTGGCGGGCTACAGTCCATGGGGTCACACAGAGTTGGACATGACTGAGCACTCCCATCCCAAGCAGCAATGCCTCTGGGAGGATGTGTGCTTGGGTGTTACAATTAAGTGAAACAAGCGTCCTTGAGATTTTATGCTTCTTAATATATATAGTCATCTCTCTTTGCAAAGAGTTCTATACATTTCATGCATTATGCTGTATAAGTTTCAGTGTTATTTCTTAAAAAAAAAAAAAAAACATAAGCACTGGTGTAAGTAAATATAACTCTTTATGTGTTTAACTCTGCCCTATGTGCAGGTATTCTGGTTCCAAGAGTACTTTCCAAATTCAAAAAATTTAAGTGTTTAAAAAAAAAAATCATACATCCTCAATTAATTGACTTTTATTTTTCTAATTCAAATAGCTTCTTAATAAACAAGTAATTATTCTTTTTCTCAAGTTTATGCATTCACGTGTGTGTGTACGTGTGCTAAGTCACTTCAGTCGGGTCCAAGTCTTTTTGACCCCATGGACTGTAGCCCTCCAGGCATCTCTGTCCATGGGATTCTTCAGGCAAGAATACTGGAGTGGGTTGCCATGCCTTCCTCCAAGGGATCTCCCCAACCCAGGGATTGAACCTGTGTCTCTTACGTCTCCTACACTGGCAGGTGAGTCCTTTACCACTCGCGCCACCTGGGAAGCCCTTACGCATCCATACACATTCTCAAGCGTGCCAGTTATCACATGTCGGTCATGTGTGGTCTCGGAGCTCATTGACCCACGGGGCCTTGGAGCCCAGAAGCATCTCCAACAGGAACAGTACTCGGCACCCTAGCAGGCTTGGGCTGGGTGCCACGGGACTTGGATTTCATCTGGAGTCCATGCAGTTGCCAAAGGTGTTAATTAGGAAGAACTAACCTACGATTAAATTATATTTCAGAGGAACCCAAACTTGAAAAACTGTTTCTGGCATTAGTCCTGAAAGCTGCAGCTGAATTAAGCCCTGGAATTTAAAAAGCAAACAAACAAAAGGACAGATCCTGGTCTCTCAGAGACAGAAAAAGAGAACACTGAGAAAATGGGGAAAGAGCTGGAGAAAACGTATTTGGTCATAAAAGACTACCTAGCTATTGGGATAAGTAAGTGGCAGAGACTATATAAATCAGGAAGTGCATTTACTTTAAAAAGATTTCAAGTACTCAAGAAAGATGGTATAGGGTAGATAGGCAAAAATTAACAAGCTGAAAGAACATTAAGTTGTCTTCATTTTCAGCACAGCCTCAAAGCAGGGGGGAAAAAAGTTTTATAAGATGTTAATACAAATCGTTGTCCAAACCACCTATATTTGGCATGAATTGCATATTCAACACACACTTCTCTGGTTCTACAGGCCTCAAATAAATCTCTGTGAAAAATGTCAGCCTGGTGAGTTTGATAAAATCTTAGCAAAGATGGCAGGCTTTCAGACCCCTGGGCTCTTTCGCTCTGGAGTGTCACGGAGAACAGGTTCCAAGTAAAGATAAGTGGCACCATAAACCCTCACGGTGTGCGAGGCAGCAGGGCAGAAAGATAGGTTAGGGAGGAACACTTAGGTACAAGCTGCTGCACAATGTTCAGCTGAGCAAGAACAACTCTGCACTGACCGTCCACATGGGCAGCCACCTGGGAGCAATCTCTGGGTGGCTTTTTGACTTCGCTTGGTTACATGTGAACTACAGAGTTGAAACTAAGAAGATCTTCTAAGATAAGCTAACACTGATCGAAAAAGCTGCTTCTCACCACCTGGCCAGCAACGGGTCCCCTCTTGTGTGAAGCTCCCAGTGCTTGGAACAAAAAAACCCAGCCTGAGAAATGGATCCAGACAAGTAGAAGTGAACGGGGGTCTCCTCCAGTTCTAAGTCTATCATCCCCTTTCTCCTCCTGGATTCAAGCAGTCACTTCCATGTCCACACATTCAACCAGGGAGAAAGCGGCTGTCACCTGCGGTTCTTTCCTCTCCTTTCCTCCCTACATCCAGGCAATGACCAAGCCTATCTTACAACTGTTGTCAACAGTCCCAATTCTGCCTCCACTGCCACCATCTTTGCACAAGCTGGTGAAATGGCCTTCCTGCAAAAACAGAACCGCCCCACCCAGCTCCACACCGAGGGGCGTCCAGCCGGAGGCTCCTCATCAGCTGAGAAGACCCCCGATCCGGCTCTACTCAGTGCTCATTCTCCCTCCCACTGGTGGACTCTACACTCTTCTTACACGAGGAAGGGCTCTTTGACATGAGACAACAAGAACTTATAGGCAGATGCTGAAGATCAAACCACAGAACGCCCTCTTGAGAGGAAGACAGAGAGAGACCTCTTCCAGGAGAAGTTCAGGGAGGGGCAGGCTGATTTAGTCTGCCTCTCCTGAGGTGCCCAGATGGGCTGACGCTGTGAGAAGACTCAGTGCTGGACTGAGGGAAGGCTCTTCTTGTAACAGACACAAGTCTTTATCAGCGGACACCTCTGGACATGCTGCCTGGCTATTCAAGAAAGATAACCTCCTGGAATCACTGCCTGCCAGATCAGACTTCTCTGAAACTACCCTAGAACCTCCCAAGCCCCAATTTCTAAAGGGGAGGTCTGGCAAAGGTAACAGAGGGACCATGTCTCTCCTGCAGATCACCACAGCCTGTTCTTGCTGCTTCTGGATTAGATCTGATCTAATCCATTCTCCTGGTGGCAGCCAGAAGTTAATAATCCTTCAGAAATGCAGGTCTGATCCTATCACTCTTCCACCTGCACCACCACACCCAGACCACAGGATCACGGAAGGCGGAGCACGCCTTCAGCCAGAGCCACCCTGTCCCTCAAGGGCAAATGCCCAGCCATGTGTGTTACCTTCTTCTGGATCTCGGCAGATAATGTTCCCTTTAGTTCCAAGACCCTTCTCCCATTCTGCACCCCACCCTCTTCATCTAGAACACAGAACCAGCCTTCGAGTTGCTCCTCGGAAATCAATTTCTCTGGAAGGTTTCTCCAAGTATCTGCCATACTTCCCACTAGTTTCCAGTTCAGGTTCCTTACTTCAGTTAAGAGTGTTCATCAAGCTGACCGGAAACTGTCTACTTTCTTGTTTTACTTCCTAATAATGAGCTCTTCAAAGAAACGGGTAGTACCCTATCCACTGTTACACTGTCAACCTACAGCACTGGGCCTGACACAGCTGATACAAGCAATAAACAGTTACTGATTGAATGAAGACAAAGATACATAAACTAACAGGAAAACGGAGGCAGTATCTCTGAGAGGCCGGGGAGAAAAGGAACAAACGACAATTTAGGAAAATGGAAAAGCTGCTGTTTGAACGACCTTCATTTCACCATCAACCAAAAGAAACATTCCAAAGTGCTTTCAACAGCATATCAGGTTCCTGAAGCCATAGAAAGTCAACATTAACAGAATATCTTTTTTTTGGGGGGGGGCGGGCGGGGGGGACATACACATGTTTGAACCATTTCAAAAGAACCATCATAAATATGAAGAATCTTCATAACTGGAGGCTAACATTGATCACAGAGAGTTTACTCCCCCAAACATCTGATCTACAACCCCAACGTTCTTCTCCACAGATCTCAGAAAAGGAGATGTGTGCTGACCAGAATCGAAGGCCAACTTTGCAGTACAGGCTTTTCTGTTTAGGCATGGGTAGGGATGAACTGAGAGAAGTGTCTGGCATATGTAATGGAAGAATGCTTTAAGGAAGGAGAAAAAAAAAGGGACAAAATAGCAAACCGCATGCCATCACGGATCGTGGCAATCTAAGATGGTTTCCTATACACAGAACCCATTTTTAAAAGACAATGCAATGACTGAAAGAGTCCTAGACTTTTATTTTAGAGGATTAGGTCTCTTGATCACTAACAGCTGGAAGTTTAAGATTCTGAAACAAAAAACAAATGTAAACCTGAAGAATAAAGACAAATTTCTACTGACAATTTTTAATGGGATGTTAAATAGTTTCCCATAAAAGAATGGTTAAGCATTTATTACTTTATTGGCTCCAGGAAGCACAGTGATTTGACAAATGAGCCACTGTGTCTAATTTAGACAGCCACAGGCCCAAAGTCCCTCGACACAGCCAGTTTAAAAATACAGTGTCTTTCCTTGTTCTATTTTTACCGTAACTCCTTTTTGTATCACTTACCGGAACGTAATAGATGCCCATCTTGGGGGCTTCATTGGCAGTAAGAAGCATTCCTAAAAATAAACACAATGAAAAAGGTAAACATAAGGGAAAAGAAAAATACTCTTCCTACTTGCTTTATATTTTGAAATGAGTGAAATGCTCAGAACATGAGGAACAGCAGAAGAGCCAGACCAGCGGCCAGGCACCCCCGGAGTCAGGTTGTGGGCTGTGGTCCCTGACCCTCCTGGATGGGGCGTCTGAAGTATCAGAAAGACCAGCTTCCCCATCTGCAAAACGCTAAGGCTGTATCAGCTAAGTGATTGAGCGGTTCCCACAGAGAAGGGCCACCATTTTTAAGGGGGTAAGTTTTAAGCTTCAGACACACCAATAAAAGGTAGCTTTGATGCACTATTATTATGAAAGTTAAGAAAGGTATCTTTCTGTTATTCAGGAATCCAAGAACTAAAGTAAAGCATTTCCCACAAAATGTCATAGCAAAGTAGTTCCTCATGTTTGAATTAAACTTTACACCTTAATAGAAAACAAAATGGCTTAAGAGGAATGCTACATTGTAGCTACACTAGAAAAGACCCAGACAGAATCTGACAGCCTTTACCAAAATGATTCACCCAGAGAGTGGTTGATAATTTAGTCCAGGTATCAGCATTCTCAGAAAGTGAGAATGGAGTGAGGGACAGCCTGTGGCATCCAGTGATGGCTCCCCCTAACCCCAGGAGCAACAGTAACGAATCCACTATGCTTCGGCACAGAACCAGGGCACTCAGCTGGCTCAGCCCTGGGCTGAGCTACCCACTCCCCAACCCCACCCCGCAGGGGCTCTCATGGCAGCTCCGATCCTCTCTGCCCTGTTCCAGAACGATGCACCGAAGCAAAACTAAAGTCAGTCCTTTGTAATTTACAAAACACTACTGCGTACTTTATCTTGGTGAAGACGTGATGACTCTCCGAGGCAAGGACTATCATCCTTATTTACAGATCAAAACGTAAAGCTCATATGTACCAAGTTACAAGTGCTGAGAAGAACATTCAGAACATTACAAGCTAGAGAATTTAAGAGGAAAATTTCAGTCAAGAGCTCTTGTTTTTAAATACCTTTACATATCAACTTACGTTACCTTCATTTAAAACATGTATTTGTAAAATACAACAGAAAAATCCACAGAAAGCACACGTTTGGATTACCAGACCCCCGACCCAGGGATCAAACCCAGGTCTCCTGCAAGGCAGGCAGCTTCTTTACTGTCTGAGACGCCACGGAAGCTCACAGTCCTAATTAAGTACACCAAACGTTAAGGATGGTGATGTAATTCTGTGATTTAAAAAGTACTTTTGTGCTGTTCTTCTGTTAACACAAAAGCTTGCCAAAGGAATGCTCTTCAATGCTGTTAACAGGAATACAACGCTGAGGTAGAGAGCAGGAGCTCAATGCTCTGCCGGCAAAGCCATGTTGTACACATCAAGTCTAAAGGGGGAGTGAGTCCTGAGCTGGAACCAACCTTCCCCAGAAAACACACACACACCCTTCACCAGAACATACACACACACACACACAAAACTTTCACCACAACACACACAGAGCCAAGGAAGCAAGACACACAAACACAAACACACACACACACACTCCCTCACTCGCTCGAGGAAGCAAGAAATGTACGTCTAAATGAAACTCAAGTAAGAATCAGACACTTTCTCATAACTTGTAGCCTCCACAAACTCTTTCATGTGGAAACTTTTTCTGTCCCGGAGACAACTGCTCACTGAAATTCACCAGAGGAAGAAACCACCTCTACTGACCTGCACTTCCCAAGTCTAACAGCACCATCAGAACTTCTCCGAGACCTTTAGACAGGGTTAAAGAAGAAGGTCTGGAGATTGAAGAGACATCTTACAACCAGAAAGAAGGCTCCCAACAAAGACGTCCCCTAAGCCCAGGTTCCCTGGCTCAACCCTGAATATTCAAGTGAACACTTTACAAGGAGACACACCACACCTACCAAACAGACCACAGAAAAGGCTGGGCTCTAATTACACAGAAGAATCCAGGCCAGATGCAGCAGGCTGTTTCCCACAATGAGCAGGACCTCACTTGACCAAACATGGACAACAACACAAGCTGACCTACCAAGAAACCGAAGTCGGGACAGTTGGAACCAAAACCAGTTATAAAAGAGAAAACAGCCTCACACAGCCCAGGGAACACGAGGAGTTTCTAATAAGAGGGAAGCAGGAAAGTCAAGCCAGGGATGGAGTTAGTTCAGCAGAAATTAAGACGATCACAGGTAAAAGGCGAGAAGAGGGCAAAGTACCAGGCTCAGGCACTCTACCTCCACAGGTGAGAAGGCAGCTTGGGAAAGCGAGACCATTTGCTCAAGGTGACCACTGCACTGATTCCAAAGCCCGTGTAACATGGGACTCTAAAACTCCAATGACAACTAAGATAAAGTGAAAAGACTTCTTGCATGATCAAATAAATCATTAACACAGATATAAACACCATACAGTAACATGACAAATGTATTTAATAAGGATGTCAAACTGAAAAGCAAGACAATTACACATGGTGACAATTTAAAACGCACAAACAAGTGATTTATAAGACAAGAATCTCTGGGAATTCCCTGTTGGTCCAGTGTTTAAGACTCCACTCTTCCAAGACAGGGGGTGCAGGTTCGATCCCCGGCTGGGGAACTAAGACGCCACAGGCCACTCAGTGTGGCCCCCCAGAAAGAATTCCTCTAATGGAAGGAGTAATGACACTTGTGAAGAGATTGTGAGATTATGGCTTTTCCTTTAAATTTCCTTACAAGGGGGCGAGAGAGAGTGAGATGGTTGAAGGCATCACCAACTCAATGGACATGTGTTTGAGTAAACTCCGAGAGACAGTGAAGGATGGGGAAGCCTAGTGTGCTGCAGTCCACAGGGTCGCCAAAAGTCAGATACGACTGGGCAGCTGAACAGCACCAACAATAAAAATAGGAACCTTGGAAGAGAAGGCAGAGATCGTTAGCACTGAGGAGGAGGAGCACACAGCTCCAGTGTGGACAGCAGAGCGTAGGACGCAGTGAGCTGTGACACGCAGAGAAGAAATCTCATCTGTCCAGGCTTTGGGGGCGAAGGACTCAGGAAGGTCACAGCTCAAAATCAGAAACACTACTCAAGCCAGGACAACTCAAAGCGTGCTCCCCGGGCCAGTCTGAAAACTGCCATCAAGCTTTCCGTTGAGTACAGAAACTGAAGAATTTAGAAACCTGTATAGTGACTCGACCTTGCAGCAAGTTCCAAACACGTGACCCTTTTCCTACTAATCCATCTTCATGATATTTAACAAAAGTATCCACCTGCAATGGATTGGAAATTTAAAAACAAAACAAAAAAACATAAAAGGCTGGTCCTTCACCAGATACATCTGAGAATCACTGCCCGGAAACGGAGGGCATCGGGTCATAGCTGGAGCGGCTCAGAGCAGACAAGCTGGGCAGAACTGCCCTGTGCTGGAGGAGAAAGGACAGGACACGCCTTTTCATGCGGTCAACTCCTACAGAAAGCGGGGAGCCTGCGGTTTTACTACACATGGCGCCAAGCTAGTGATGGGCCACATCTTATTTCTAGGCAGGCTACTGGGAGGCTACTGAGAGAATAAAAGGTGACTTCAGGTCTGATGATACAGACTGCCTCCAGCAGGCCTAAAAGCAGGTGAAAAACAGCCTGGATCACTGGTACAATTCTGAAGCCTGAGTAGCCTTTCTGAGTGGATATCTTTTCCTTCCCTCAGTGGTTCTGGATTCCACAGGTTGGGCTGGGGCTCAGCAAGCACTGCGGACCAGGGTCGTGGGGCCGCGACCTCAGTTTCCCAACCTGCACGGCAGCACCCGACGTGGAGACACTGCATGAGCAACTAGAAGCTGAGGCAGCCACAAAAGCAGAACAGTTTCTCAACGTTCTGAGCAGTCTGGGTATCAGAAACACATGACAGAACAGCAATCAAGATTCAGCTTTAATTACTCCAAAATGAGTAAGTGAGAAGATAAAGAATGCTTACGCTCATAGTGATGAAGCAAAAAAACCCAACCAACGATGTTAACGGGACAGGAGAGTAAAGCAAGGGAAAGACAGCAACCACACTCGGTCCCAACCCTAAGACAGCCGTGGAGGGACGTGCCTTTTGGGGCTCGCCAGCTTGTGAGATAAATCATCTGGCTACTGTTTGTGTCTGATTAAGCTCTTATAAGCTACCTGACAATAAAGTCACTCTTCTGACCAAAACACCATCTTAAATGTTCTACCTCCGGGAAAGCATCCTGTGTAACAGAGAGAACTGCTGGCCATCTAGGCAGAGCCATCACGCTTCTCCTTGCTTGTTCTGGGATGACCAACAGGATGGGAAACGACACGGAGAACCCGTCAGCCCTGAGCACCACCCTTGCCCCAAATATTTAACCCACAGTGCACTGGGCTGTTAGATTTCACTTCTATTTTAGAACAACAAAAAATACAGGGGCCGGAAGAACAAGTAAAGGACACCAGGAAAAATAATCACAGGAATCCAGGATGCAGAACATCTTACGAGACTACAGACCTGATGGTAGAAAACTCAAGTGCCGTGCAGGAAGGGGAAGAAAGGATGGGAGAGAATTCCTGATTGAAAGAAGTGGAAGACACAACAACTAAATGTAATCCACAACCTTGCTGATAGACTAGTTTCAAATAAACGGGCTTAAAAAGGCATTTGGTGGACAAGCAGGGGAATGTGAAAAACGAAAGGTATTATTAGGAAAGGACTGCTTTCTTACATGGGGTAACAGTATTTCTGGTACCAGCAGAAGGTTTCTACTCTGGTGAGATTACAGTTACATTCCATGCCTGCAGTTGACTCTCAACACCTTGCACCTTATCAGTATTCTATACTATCAAAGCCTTCCATGTCTGGACTAGCCCTGCCCAACAGAAATACTATGCAAGCCACATAAGTGACTAAAAATCTTCTGGTAAGACACATTAAAAAAAATTTTTTTTAACAGGTAAATTTGAGTACATTTTTATTAACCAGTAAGTCTAAAATATTTTCACTTTAATATGTAATCAATACAAAAATTAATGATCTACATCACATTCTTTCCTGTTTTGTGGTACATCTGAAGTCCGGTGTGTATTTTATGTTTAGAGCACGTATTTCAGATTAGTTACTCCGCAAGTTCTCTGTGGCCACACGTGAGCACAAACCAGTCAGCACACAGGTCAACAACTTTCGTCACCATCTGCACTCTTCAAACCCCCACTCCTTCAATCCAACTAACCTCTTGTTCTAACTTCAGTTTCACCCGATTTTATTCACCTTTGTACCTAGCCCAAACCCCATTTTAGACCACTCAGCACCTCAACCTAGGACCCCAGCACCTTCATTAATTTCTGAATTCATCACAATTTGACTCACTCCTATTATAAGAAAATTCTCCCAACGATCACAGATGAAAAGCTAATTACAAAGGTTCAGGGTTTCTCATCTTTTTCAGGAGAGTACCCTGTAACTTAAGAAAGAGCACAGGCTCCACGATCAGGGGAGGCTCGCTCCAACTGAGCCTCTGCCACACAGCGGCCGGGTGACCAACCCTGGGCATGTATCTCAGTTTCCCTACCTCCAAAGATGCAAAAGGGAAGGAGAGGGGAAAGGAAGGGAAGGGGGAAAGGAAGGAAAGGAACGGTAAGGGAGTCACTAACTCTTCCACATGATTAAGTGAAACCACGACGACATCCGGACCCACAGCACAGGGCCTTCCTGCCCCTTTCTGCCTCCTCTTCTGCGATGCAATGCTTTGTTCACTGAGCAATGCCCGGGCAATCACTTCTCTCGCCTTCCACAGCTGCTGGCTCCTTCACTGTCAACTCTGTCGGCCTCTCCACCGGCTCTTCCCTCTCACCTCCCTTTCCATGGACTCAGGTCCTGCTGTCTTACGGTCTCTCCACTTTTCATCGGTAACTGCCTGCACTGCCACTTCTTCTGTGATGACCTCTATTTACATGTCTTAAAATTTTATGTCTGCAGACCTGCTTTCCTCGGGCCACGCTGCCTACTGTGCCCTGGACGTGGCTCCCAGGATGAGGCTGTAGGTCAGGGCGGGGATCCACAACCACTTGGGAAGCAGGTGAAAAATAACCCATTTCAGGGCTCTCCCCAAGACGCTCTGAGTCTGCACACCTGGTATGGGGCTGAGGAATCTGTACTTCTTAAAAAGCTCCCAGGTGATATTGGTGGGCAGGCAGGTTGGAGACCCTCTGCCAGACACCGTCACTGCCTCACTGCCGCCTCAGACTCAGATGCTCAGAGAAGACAGCACCATCTTTCTCTCTGAGTCTGCCCTCTCTCCTGTGCTGCCGACCTCAGCTCTCCGCCTCTCTTCCTATTCGTTTTAGCCCAAAACTGATCTACCTTCTGCCCAGTGGACAGAACCGCCTTCTGTGAGAATGGCCTGCACCCGTCCTGACCACAGACAGCGCCCAGCCACTCAGCATGGTCACTCCGGGGCCCACACCCCGCACAGCACCTGCTTACAGACCCTGCACTCTGGCACACGGGGCTCCTCTTGCCCACCACGCCTCTCACCAGCACCCACACTCAGTGTCAGCGAGGACCTCCCCTCCGCCCTTCTCTCGCTCCTCTGCCTGGAGCCCCTCGCTCTCCTGCCGTCACAGGGCCAGCGTGCACCTCCGTAGCAGAACTTCTCCTGTTTTGCCTGGTATCCCTCCATCAGAAGTATCTGTGTGTGTCCGTCCTCAGGACACAACCCTGCGGGAGAGTGAGAAGTGTTCTCATTTTCTCTCCTTCCCCAGAATTCTTCAGATTTGCTTGAAGGTAGTATTAAATCTCGAAATCTACCAGGTACTTTACAGAAGAGCCAGCAACACAGAATATACTCGACGTCTGGCTTCGCCAGCCTTGTGTATCATCAGGCAACTCTGGCCTCCTCCAAATCCCTAACCTCAATCTACACAAAATTACTAATCCCATAAAAGAGCTAAAGTGCACACTAAAATAGCACCTTGCCTGCCCCGACCCACAGAGTGCCACCAGCTTCTCCTAACAGCTAGGCTGGCTGGGGGCTGAGTCACTGAGCGTGTCACTTTCTGAAGCATCCACATCACTTCCTGTTCCTAATTTTGCAAGTAAATACAATATCTAAAAACTGTCTTAACTGAGCCAAACCCTGTCTTAAGAAATGAAAAGAGTTTAAAACCCTGTAAAGCAAAGCCTAGATTCATCTCACAAAATGGCCTGCTGCTCCGTAGTGCATACCTGAGTTGGGGTAGAGGCAGACGTCATTAAGGTCATGTTCTGGCTCCAAGGAAGTAAATATTTTTCCCTAAAAGAGTAAGCAAAAGTGAACTGTTAAAACAGTTAAAGGAAGACAACTTTTGGCAATGCGATTTACAGGAAGTAAGCTGGGGACATAACTCCATTTATCCTGCTTATGTGAGAAAATAAAGTCACCTAACAGAAATCACAGAATTTAAGGTTAAAAAAAAAAACACTTAGAGAATTTCTTTTATCAATTTATCAAATCCTCTCATTTTAGAGAGGAAGCTCTCTCAGGAGGGAGAGCTGACTTTCTTCAGAAAATAAATACAAACTTTTAAAGATAATGTCTACACAACAGGCAAGGGTAAAGTTTAAAATAAATCTGTACGTCAACTTAAAAATGTCCATAATCTGGAAGACACACCCTAGTTAAACTTGTCCTCAAAGAAACAAAGAAGAGATAGTCAATACGGTAAAATGAGGCTGGTATCTGCCATCCTGTGTTGCTAGGATTTGAGAAGAATCAAGTAAGATAATGAATATAAAATAATTTAACAAAATGCTATAAATACATAAGGTGCTAGTTATTATACAGTGAAGGGTAAAATATTTTATTTTAAATGTGGGGGGAAATATGCTGTATTTTTTAAAATTAACAGAAATTAAGTGAAAGAAAAAAGAAGATAATAGATGGGAGTGGGAAAGGGTGATGAGAAAGATAAACAAGGAGAGTGAGTCAAGCAAAAGCAAGTAATTTGGGTGTTGGTCAAGAGGGCGTATTCAGTCATTACAACAACGCCAAGGTAAAACTTACTGTAGCAACTACAATATGACTTCAAGACCTGATGTTGAAAATGTCTGCCAGCTCTTGCATTTATTAACCCATTATTAGAGGCTCCATGGCGGCGGGGGAGAGGAGGTATTAAAAAACTAATTTCGTGCTCCATGAAAAACAGCAGCAAGGTTCTAATTCAAGACAGACAGTGAAACTCACAGTTACCTCCCTTTTGTCTCAAGTTTCCAATGAAACGAAAAATGGAAAGAGAAGAGGAAAAAGGATGGGGAAATCGGAATAAAAATAGCACAGAACAAAAAAGAGACAGTACCACAGTTCGTGAAATCCACGCTGGGGAAAACTATGCCCATTGGAGGGCTGGGAAGGGGGCATTCCGACTGGTTAGTCATCACCTTTAGGTAGGATGGGAGCCAGGCCATGGAAAACTTACTCTACCAGTGTGTTAGGAACTTTCAAACATGAGAAGTTTGCATTTGTAGAGGTAAAAAGAAATGTTTTAAAGTACACTAGTTTGGATTATCAGAAGAGTAGAGAAAAATTCAGGCCTAAGACACCATGAACATTCAAGAAAGCCCTCAAAACCCTCCAAACTCAAAGCGAGACAGTTGGCTCCTGGGCAATGAAGCATCAGGGGAATTCTTCCGAGGACTGATGAGAGCCAGAGGCCCTTCCTTTTCTCTGTAAGGAAGTCTCAGGAGGGCCCGAAAAGGTGACGGGGCTTCAGAGACAGGACACGCCCCAGGGATAACTCAGTCTCCACAAAGATCCAGAGGAAAACACGGAGCAGAGTAAGGTCAGTACTTTGAGAGCTGACAAGTTGTCCCAGCAGCCAGGGATTCCCATCAGCAGCTGACCTGTGATGAGGCTGCTGGTGGCCCCTCTGCCCTGTGTAGGGGAGCCCCACAGGAAGGACTGACGCTTGCCCTCCAGTAACTAATGCTGAGGCTCTCAGCCCCCCACACTCTTTACCTCAAAAATGAATCTTTCTATTTACAGTAACACTTTAAAGATGCTAAGTCTGAAATCAATAAACACAAAGACTCTTAAAAGCAATTGCTACACTGAATGAATTTTGTCCCAGTAGATGAACTAACCTTTTACTACTCTCTCAAAACAGGAGAATCAACAACATAGGGTTTTGTTACTTTTTAAATGACATTTAAAAGGACACAGAATATCAAACATTCTTTAAGACAATACTACTTTTAAGAAAAACACTATATAAGAAATTGGGCTTCCCTGGTGGCTCAGATGGTGAAGAATCTACCTGCAAAGCGGAAGACCTGGTTTTGATCCCTGAGTTGGGAAGACCCCCTGGAGAAAGGAACAGCTACCCACTCCAGTATTCTTGCCTGGAGAATTCCATGGACAGAGGAACCTGGTAGGCTAAAGTCCATGGGGTCGCAAAGAGTTGGACACGAGTGAGCAACTTTCACTTTTCATGTAAGAAATTACTATAAAGATATCATATCTAAAATCTATTTGTTTGACACAAGGAAAGGGTATGAAATTGAGATGCATAATAACAGTGATATGGGAATATTAGTGCGTGTGTGCTCAGCTGTGTCCCACTCTTGCGACCCCATGGACTGTAGCCCACCAGGTTCCTCTGTCCATGGTATTTTCTAAGCAAGAATACTGGAGTGGGTTGCCATTTCCATCTCCAAGGGATCTTCCCGACTCAGGAATTGAACCTGCATCTCCTGCATTAGCAGGTGGATTCTTTATCACTGAGTCACCAGAGAAGCCTGGAAAGATTAGTAGTAGCTCATAAAAAGTTTCCTAAGGTTGCAAAAGAGCCCCAAAATCTAGGGGGTTTCTCATGGATCAAGTTTTTTAAAAATAATGATTTATATCTACCTAACTGAAGAGTTGATTCATTGGAAAAGACTCTGATGCTGGGAGGGATTGGGGGCAGGAAAAGGGACGACAGAAGATGAGATGGCTGGATGGCATCACTGACTCCATGGACGTGAGTCTGAGTGAACTCTGGGAGTTGGTGATGGACAGGGAGGCCTGGCTTGCTGTGATTCATGGGGTCACAAAGAGTCAGAGATGACTGAGCGACTGAACTGAACTGAACATGTAAAAATGCGTGTCAGTTCTAGCAAATGAGGAAAAGTTCTTAACAGGAAGAAAACGACCTTAAGGACCTGGAAGTAACTATCTTCCAGGGAAGGGCCTGAATGGATACTCAGTATTTTTTTCTCAAAAACCCGTATAACTCAAACAAGGCAACTGGAAAGAAAAGGAACATACAGAAAATAGGCAAGTAAGTCATTTTAACAACAAAAAATACTTACTGAGTTCTTATTCCACATTTTGATAATTCGAGAGTCAGCAGACAAAATCAAATCTAAGGAATCTTGGAAATGAACTGATTTAATGGGCAGCCCATATTGGTGATCTTTAACTAGCAATGGCTTATCAGATCGAAGATCATACAATAAAACCTAAAAGAAAAAAAAAGGTATTTCTGTTTAAATAAAATATTTCATCTTAAAAAGAAACTTTTAAAAATGAACATCCTCACTCAGAGTACAAAGACTCTAAAGTGTCAGCCAGAAAAAATACTCCAGAAAAATCTCAATTACCCTTCCAGGGTATGGCTCTATGGATTCAACCCTAAGAGTAATTTTTAGGCACACTAAGATTGAGAACTACCTGGATAAGTTAAGGAAGGAACCAAATGGGAAAAGTGCACAAGAATTTGTGTCATTTATGAATTTAATAAATATAAACACTGAGGGCCTAGTATGTACCAGGCACTGTCTCAGTGGCTGAAAGAAACAAGAACAAGAATCATCATGAAGGCAGTGGTGGCAGATTAGAGACAGATGCTGGTGGCAAGGCTATGACTTTGGGGGGCGGGTGGAGGGCAGGGTTCTCTTCTGAGCTCTATCCTGATAGGTGAGGGGCCTGGGGAAGCTGGATCTCAGACCCAGGTGGCAGATGATACAGGCACTCTGCTGGAAGCAGGGCTCCCGCCTGTGCTGAGGTCTGGACGGACTTAAGTGTGTGGGCTCTGCCTTGAAGGAAAGGGGGAAAGATGAAATTAAATCTCTGAAGCTATTTCATTCATACTCCTCAGACTAGTCAGCATTTGCTGAGGCAGGTCCCACTGACCACTCCCTGCACAGGATGTGGGAGACAGTGCTGGGTGGGAAAAAAAGGCTCCTTGGACAAATACCTTTTGGAAACACTGACTCAGCACATTTCTTGTCTACAGGGATTCTCAGAGCCTCCACTGTATATTAAATGCGCTATAAACCTCAAAGATAGGAATCTGGAGAATTTCAAATTTTTGTTTTTCCACAGAACTCCATTCCACACACTCAAAACACTGCTCTAAACCACAGTCAAGAGGACACATGAGGCATAGCCCCACGGCAGCTTCAGCTTGAGAATCTCTCAGACCCACCATTGGGGCCAGAAGCAGAGTTTCTCAAGGTCCTGACAGCACACGGCAATCTGAGTACCCTCTCCACGCTGGCCAAACAGTAATGCCTCAGAGTCTGGTCACACAGTGAACAGACGAGTGGGTATTTCCTGTGATATACACGCCTCTGAAACAGTAACTTAAGAGCGAAGTTTCCAGCTGAAACATATTTACCTGCCCTGTGGACGTTCCAACGGCCATGGTCAAGGCACCATTAAATTTCAAAGCAGAGATCGTTGGCAAACTGTTTATTCTGAAAGGCAAAATATTTGCGTTCCATGCATATATGGTCAAATCTCTTCCAAGTAACAAATTATTACTCTTCATTTCTAATGGAGAGGATCACATTTCTAGTCTCCTATTTAAAAGAACTGTATCCAAACTTTCCAAGTCAAAATGAAAACTAACCTTTACTTATAAATGTAACTTACCTGAAAAAATTTGCAGGTTATCTTCTTTTAAAACTGTAAGAAACATTATTAAAGTAACAGTAAACAATAAAAGTTACTGAAAATATAAAACCAACTGAAAAGGACCAGTATGACAGTTATCTTTCATTTTGATTAAGCCAGAATGAGGTATTTACAGAAATGACCCTTTTTGGCTTAAGAGGAAACAGCTTTATATTCAGATATGGATATACCCATTTTCACTTTAAAAGTCAATGATGTCAAGCTAAAAAAAAAAAAAAGACTAGTCCCCAGATGAGAGCCTAGAATCTCTAAAAGTAACAGAACAATGGATGTTTACAGCTATTAATCTAGAATATGCTTCTCACTCAGTAACCAAAAGTAACTCTGGGGTGGGAAGGGTCCTAGATGATGGCCATAGTCCTGATTTCAACAGCTGTTGTCTCCATGACCTTGGACCAGAACCTAGAGTCCAGGCCGCTGACTGCTGGCATCCTCAGGCCTCTTACGCCACCTAAAGCCTCAGCCTGCAACTACACTGAAGCATCAAGTCCTCTCCTTACATCAACTTCCACCACTGACTCTTCAGACTGAACTCTGGAACCATTCTTGGTGAGGTGATACTGTTTTTCCTCATTTATTCAAACCTGTTTGTTTCTTCATAAAATGTTTTCCTTTTCTTGATAGTTACGTATCAAGATTAACCCTCAATATTTTACAATTTTTGTTATAAAAGAGAACTGGTTTTCATTGTATCTTTCTACATGGACTCTGCTGATAAACATCAAAGCCACTGATTTTGTACATTTATTTTGTAACCAATTTACTTAAATCTCATACTAGTTTTTATAGTTTCTCAGTTCGTTCTACTGAGTTTCTCAGGCACACAATCACATACATCACCTGTAAACAACAAAGCCTGTCCTCCCCTAGCCAATATTTAATTCATATTTCTTTCTCTGACTGTACTGGCTTCTCCTTCCAGAAGGTCACCTATGTCCAATAACAGAGGTGACAGCTTATAACACTTATGTCAGAAAAAAATAAAGCTAACCATAAAAAAGTAACAAAAAAAATCACCCCAAACTAAATCGACAAGTAAAGCTACTTTCAACACTACAACATACCCAGATTTCTTCCCGATATACATGTAAGTTCACTGTTTTTCCTATGAAAATGTAATAACACACAATAGGTAACTGCGTGGTTTGTCTGGATTCCACCACCAGATCCTACAGAATGGGAAATATAAATTCCTGTAGCATATACATTTTAATTCAGTTCCACGGTAACTAAATAAACAAGGAATTCCACTGGCTTCCCCACTTAGTGAGCTTCCGCAGGAAAGGATTTTTCCATAAAACAATCACAAAACCACAACCTTGGAGAAACATGTTTTAAGAGTTTCATCCTTCAGCAACTGCTTTTAATTTAGTATTGACACTGTGGTTGCTGTTCTACAGTCACTAAGTCATGATCCACTCTGCAACCCCATGGACTGCAGCACACCAGGCTCCTCTGTCCTCCACCATCTCCCAGGGTTTGCTCAAACTCGTGTCCATTGAGTCAGTGCAGCTATCTAACCATCTTGTGCTCTGCCACCCCCCTTCTCCTTTGGCCTTCAATCTTTCCCAACATCTCAGCATTGACACATCTGTTTAAATCACAAGTTGGTGAGTATTTAAACTCACTTCTACTTACTCTGAATCAGCCGTGACACTACTCAAGGCACAGTCTAATACACCAACTCGGCCCCGAGTCCTCGGGTCCCAACACTCTACTCGGCCCTAAACAAACAGAACAATCATTGTAAATTACAGCTGCTATTAGGAAATTTTTAGAAAAATACTCCCTAAAAAGAAAATGAAAAGCCTTACTGGTTATCGCGTGCAGATTAAGAACTTAACATTTTTAACTTTTTACTTGTATCTTTTTTAGTACTGTCAATCCTTTCATCATGAACTGCATTTTTTTTATAATTTAAAAAAGGAAAAATAAAAAAGGATGGTTAAGGGAAAAAAGGTCCAAAATGCAATGCATGATACCTGATTGGACCTTGATTTGGTTGGTGTGGTAGCGGGGAGAGGAGTTATGAAAGACATTTTGGTATAACTGGCAAATTTTAAATGTAAATATTATTGTATCAATGATACATATTTAATATATGTACTATAATAACTGTCACAGAAGAAATCAAAATCTAACATATAATATCAAAATTAATGTAAAAATGAATTTTAAAGTGGTCTGACTATGCATATCAAATATCAAACCCCCAAGGGTTGAATATGACTGCGTACACACGAGTACACACACATACACACACACACACACACACACACACACACACAGTAATCAAGGAACCCAAGGAATTTCAGGAACCCAGCCTTTGGGCTGGGTGGTCTGCGCCCTCTTCAACAAGTCTCATGGCTGGTCTTAAAACAGCTGGTGCAAGAGAAGCCTGCTCTAATTCACAACTTCTCTTACACAGCACGTTTCCTGGTGTCTAGCCTAGCTTGCTCTATAAGGACTCTATTCAAATAACCAAATTTTTCAAGGAAATTATTTTAAAACTTCCCCTTGGTAATCTCAAGAAAAGTAATTAGCGAGATAATGCTTCACTGGCCTAACTTTGGCATAGTAGTTTTTCTAACAAGGTCAACATAATTTTATATATTTCCATTAAATCAATCTTAGGTGATCCATTTCAAATCTTAATCTTTTAACCTAAAAATGATTTGAGTAAAGAAATCTACATTTCATCCATATGAATTGGTTTAATAAACTACAGTACATCTACACAATGGAACCTTACCCACCAGTTTTAAACAATTACCTTAGTTTTCCAAGTAATTACAAGCACCAGTGTATAAACACGTACATTATATAGCATTACATTAAAAAAAAAAAAAGCAGATGAAGAACCACAGCATAATCTCAATTTTGTGAAAAATATTTAAAAACATGTTACTAAAACATATGCATACATGCATAAACAAAGAAAAACAAAAACGAAAGAAGAATATTACAAGTCATTAAAGAGTCACCTCTGGTGTAGGACTTGATGACTTGAAGGTACAGAGGGCATTTTTTAACAATATATTTTTGACATATATACCTTTTTTTTATACTGTGTTTAACAATATTGTAATTTAAAAAAAGCAAATCTAGAAAAACTCCTAAGTATGAAAGAAACTGAATCAAAGGTGTTACATAGTTTAAAATGCAAACATGCATAATTGAGTGCTACTATACAGGATGTCCAAATCACACTCCATGTCCCCTTACAGCTGATAATGCTCTCATGTAGGTTCTTCCATGTGATTTTCACCAGCACAGCGCCTCCACACAGGTGGCAAGTAATTTTTATCATCTCCATTTCACTGATGAAAAAAATAAGCCTCAGGGAAAGGAACGCAGTCATAAAACTAACAAGCAGCAGAGAGCTGGTGAAGAGCAAGAGTGGTCGCCACAAGAGCTGGCAACTATCAGCTTCACCCCCAGTGATGACAGCCCCCCACCCCCAAGGCCAAATCCAACCCCGAGGGGCACAGTCTGCAGCAAGAGCACAGCTGTGTCTCCGAGGAACATGACCCACCGTTCACGTGAAAAGCAAACCAGGGGCTTGTCTCGCCATCAGCACTCTGCTCTTAGGAACCAAGTAACCCTGTCTTTACATCAAACTCTGTTAGCAAATGCAGGGCGAATGTTTTTCAAAATGAAGTCAATGTATGCTTACCTCTATCGTTCCTGTGGCAAATAAGCCATGCACTGAATTTATGTCACAAACATTATTCTCCCTAAAACAGTAGAGCGATAAGGGAGAGAGTTTTAGCATCTGCTTTAGGGGAAAAGTGAAGTCACTCAGTCCGATTCTTTGCGACCCTATGCACTGTGGCCCACCAGGCTCCTCCATCCATGGGATTCTCCAGGCAAGACTACTGGAGTGGATTGCCATTTCCTTCTCCAGGGGATCTTCCCAACTCAGGGATCGAACCCAGGTCTCCCGCATTGCAGGCAGATGCTTTAACCTCTGAGCCAGGGAGGGACACTCAAAAAACTTTCTAAACAAACAGGAACCCACTACTGTGGAGAAGGCGGCAGCCAGCAGATTCTCGATCATCTGCACATGAAAAGCACCAAGGCAGCACAAGGGCCCTGGAGTTTCAGACGGCGGGGTGACACCCTACCTGCCCGGGGATGAGCCGTGGAAGGGCTTGCTTCAAAACCACCATCCTACTGCCACAAGAGCAAATTTCTCAATAATCTTCTCCCAAAGCAAAATAACACAGGCTAAAAAACACCAATCCAGAGGCGTGACCAGCCTACTGAGTCCACCGTTTCTAGGCTTGAATTTTCTTTTCTCTGCAAAACGCTTTTCACCAACTTCAAATGGTCATCATGAGGATTAAATGAAAAAACTATAAAACCTCAGCACAGTGTCTATAGTTTATAAGACACTCAATAAATATCAGTTACTATTATAAACAGGAAATTCTGGAAGTAAAGAGCAGATAACTCTTTTATTATTCAAGGATGCATCATGGTGTTACAATTTAAGAAAATAAAATTGGTATTTCAAAGCAATGTGGGAAAAAAAAAAAGGTAACAAGAGTTTACCGGTTTTTATCATTACCTGTTCATCCAACCTTTAAAAATCCCTTTCAAAGCAATAAGGAAACTCTAGCAAGCTCTTTATATACCTGCTGCTGCTGCTAAGTCACTTCAGTCATGTCCGACTCTGTGCGACCCCATAGACGGCAGCCCACCAGGCTCCCCAGTCCCTGGGATTCTCCAGGCAAGAACACTGGAGTGGGTTGCCATTTCCTTCTCCAATGCATGAACGTGAAAAGTCAAAGTGAAGTCGCTCAGTCGTGTCCAACTCTTAGCGACCCCATGGACTGCAGCCCACCAGGCTCCTCCTCCATGGGATTCTCCAGGCAAGAGTACTGGAGTGGGGTGCCATTGCCTTCTCCACTTTATATACCTAGATGAGAAGTAATCCAGCTTCCACTCCATACTAGCTGTGTGACCTTAAACAAGCTACTTACCTCTGAGTTTCAGCTGTACTATTTGTAAAATGGTGGTAATAATAGTACCTACACTGTAAAATTTTGCTATAAGCTTCAAATGAGTGAATATATATAAAATCCTGAATAAAGACCGGCACACAGTAAGCGCTTTCACTACTGTGTTGCTGTTGCTACTACTCAGTATTAACATTATGACAGATTCATTCCTAAAATATTTCTCTATGAATAAAACAAAAGTAAAGACTATAACACATGATAAAAAGAAAACGTGAAAAAATCTTAAATGTCCACTAGCAAAAACACAAAAAATAAAATTTAAAAAAACGCTACTCTGAGTTAATTCAAAATTTCCCTATAAGAGAAAATATCAGAAAATTAAAATAATGAATGAAAATTTAAAGAACACAGAAAAAAACAATAACAATTTCTGAGGTGAGTTAAAACCTTTTTGGATAGATACAAAATTTTTTTTTTTAATTTTAAGACATCTCCAGGTCTTTTAGCGATTTTTTTTGTGTGTAGGAGAAAATTTAACATTACTCTTTTACCTAAGCTGCCCAGAGAGCTCTGATTAAATGCAACACAGGCTATGTGACAACAAACTGGGAGTCTGGCTCCATCTCCTGGCCGAAATAAATACAGCAGGATTCTTATAACAACACTCACGCAGCATCTGTCTGTAGAGGGTTCAGGTACCGTCCTTGTTCCAAGTTCAATCTATAAACTTCCGAGCTGCCAAACAATGAAAGGGTTAAAAATCCAGTAAACTAAAGGAACTTTTCTTCAAGTAAGTATAATTTTTAGAAACATATCTGTCATAAGGCATCACTTCCCACGGTAAAACTGATACAAAAATGTACTCTAAACCTAAAAGATAATGACCTTATTTGTAAATTTGTTCATGCATACGGGTGATTTCAACCATCCATGTGCCAAGGAAAAATTATGAAGTTGTTAAGTAGAATATTATGAAACATTATGAAGTTGTTAAGTAGAATATTATTTACAAATAACAGGAGAATAGGAGATCCAAAATGCATCTATAAGTGTATATAAGAACAAGACTACAATGAAGTAACAGCAAAATACTACTAAGGGCTTTCTCTGGGTGGCATAATTATAGGACAGGTGACTTTTCTCTTTATTCTTTTTCATGTTTTCTCAGTTTTCTAAAATGGATAATCATAAAGAAGGCAGCATTTAAGAATAATGTTTTACAACGCATGCAATGGGGCTAAGATACTGACTTTCCACCACCATCGCCCTACGGGGTCACCATGTCTCTAGATTTAGAGCCCCATGCCAATGAAAGTTAAGGATGTGACTCTTAAATGAGCCAGTCACTTTGGAACTACACCCTCTGAGCAACCACAAGGCAGAGATAATGTCTTAGTCTTCTTTTAATCCCTCTCCTCCACTGTAAGAATAGAAATCAAAGGGTGATTAGACCCAATACCTTGCGCCAACAAAGTACAAGTCACAGGATGGATAATGGTAAGAGAAATCTCGCCCAAACTTTGGTATTCTGGTTTTGTAGTAGAAACCTGATTGTGAATGAAATTCGATGTATCTATCATTATGCAGGAAGACAATCTGAAAATGAAACAAGAAAATTAGTTTGCTTAGGTTTCTAGATAAAGTGTTTATTTCATCATCACTGAAACTGGCAAAGCAAGAAAAACTCTCGTTTTGTCCTCTCCTTGCTCTCTGTAAACACACGTGTATAAACACAACTCACCATCATAGCTAAGAAATATGTTAAGAATCAACCTCTCCATTAGTTACTTAATGTCTTCCTGCATTCTAGATAGGTTTTTTGGCAAGCTTTACCTTGTAACTGAAAGACTTACAAACAAATTTATCAGTATCTAGAGAAAATATATCATAAAATTGAATATTCTGAAACATATGATAAATAGCTCCCACAGGCTATAGAAACTGTATTCCATAGTTGCCAGAACTGTAGACAATATATAAAACATACCAGCTCTGAAATTTCGATTTTCCTTCACAATGACACCTGACATCACTAAAAATTTTTCATTTTGAATTTAATAAGGCACTTCTACTGACAATTCTATAACTGCTGAAAATGACCACAGAGCTGAAAGACACATTAATGGCACCAAAAAAGAAAAAAAGCAAATGTAAACATATAAGCCGTGTCTTGAACTGCTTCAGTATATACCACAACCACTTACTTGCACAGTTAATATTAAACAAACAACCTGCTATTGTATTTTTCACATGAGTAAGAAACTGAAAGCAAGCTGGCAAATAATACTACTTTAAACGCAATAATGAAAATCACACACCTAGGATATAAGGTGGTCTAAAAAGATGACAGCTACCAATTCCTAAAAATATACGTAATGTCTTATTCATACATGCTATGGAAAACTTATTTTGATATCAGACTTGCCAAAGACTGTCTCCATCCCTGTTGTCACATTCACAAGACAAACTGAACAGATATTAATAGCAAAGAATAGATCTTATTTTACTGCGTGCTGCTGCTGCTGCATAGCCACTTCAAATTTAACCATGGAAATACCATAAAAACACTCATCATAAAAATAAACTCCACTCATTCATTTCTTGAGCACAGGCAGTACAAACCAATGCTATAAAACATACCTTTGAATAGTCATCAGACAAAGTTTCAAAGGTGACAACTGAAAAATAAGTAGTAGTAAGAAAAATATAATTATCAATATTTTTAATAAAATTGATGCAAAGATTCTAATTCAACACAAATATTATATACAAACGCTGGGTTTTGCTTCCTTTTTTGCCACCTACATAAAATAAGAACAAAGATGTCATACTATATTGCCCTCAAAACACCAAGTGGGAAAAAAAAAAACACCAAGTGGAAAGTTAAACCTTTTATAGTTTCTTAATACAGATCAGCTACATTTTCTACAGAACTGAAGCAAATTAGATAATAAATTCACCAAATATAATGATTTGTAAATTTTGCCACAGTTTTTATGAGATGTTCAAAGTAAAATAACAAACATTAAAAGCTCAAAAATGTTTGCTTGAAAAAAGGTAACAGTAACTTTTTACTCATTCATAGTATACCTGTTAAACAAAACTAAAGAGTGAAAACAGTTACTACTAGCAGCACATGGAGTTTGTATTGCTTTTTTTAAAATAACAGTGAAACAAGTTAGGAGAATACAAATTCCATTAATGTCTTTTCCCTCACCTCAAACATGGGGCCATCTCCATGTTGGAGATGAACTTCCCCATCTCAACCTGCCCTGGTACCAGGCAGAATTCTAAGAACGACCCCACTGACCTTCCCCCGGTACGGTCCCCTGCTCTGGACAGTGTGGGTAGACCCTGTCAACATGAGGATACACCACTCTTGTGAGTACGTCACATTTTATGGCAAAGCTGAGATTGATAATTCTCCCGAGCCCTTTAAAAACAGTGAGTGTTTTCTCCAGCTGGAAGCAGAAGAGGCAGATCTAGAGCACAAGGAACTGCTGTTGGCTTGAAGGAGGCAGAGACCAGGTGAGGCACACGGGCCTCCAGAAGAAGAGTGTGGCCCCCCAGCTCACAGCCAGCAGCAAGCAGGACCTCAACCCAACAACCACAACAAACTGCGTTCTGCCAACCACCTACAAGTTTGAAAAAAGATCCTGCCCAGGGCCTGTGCAAGAGTCCTATCCCGCTGACACCATGAGGTCAGTCCTAAGCACAGGACACAGGCGAGCCTGCAGGGACTTCACCTACAGAGCTATGAGTAATGAAATGAATTTTCAAAGCTGCCACATTTACTGTAACTAATACACAACCCACACCCAGCTTAAAAAGGAGAAAAGTATCCAAATATAAAAACTATTTTCGTGAATTCAAATATAATCTCTTACCTTCTGAATCCAAACACCTTTCAAACTTCAAGGATAACTGGTAGGTGTCGTAACATCGAACTCGAGGTTTATACGTTCCTATAAAAAATTCGATGGGATGTAAAACCTAAAGGACATACTTTTTATTATCAATATCCTGCAGATATGTTGATTATACTTTTTGTTTAGCAGTCAAGTAGGATAATTATAAGCTTACCAAACAAAAAGAATTTAAAAGCAGCCCTTTCCAACATGTGAAGGGAAAAATGAGCAAAGGATATAAACAAGGAAGACACAGAAAATGAAATACAAATAACTAATAAACTTCACAAATATTCTAATAGAGTAGGTTTTTTAAAAACTAGTTTTTATCTATCAAATGGCCAAGATGAAAACTTGGTTAATATTTGCATTTAGGTGGATATTTAAAAAAAAATCTACTCTCATACTTTGGTAACAAGCATGAAAGTGAAAGTTTGAAAGTGTTAGTTGCTCAGTCATGTCCAACTCTGCAATCCCATGGACTGTAGCCCGCCGGGCTCCTCTGTCCATGGAATTCTCTAGGCAAGAATACTAGAGTGGGTTGCCATTCCCTTTTCCAGGGGATCTTCCCAACTCAGGGATCGAACCTGGGTCTTCTGCACTGCAGGCATATTCTTTTCTGTTTGAGTCACCAGGCAAGTACAGTGACAAGTTTAAATTGTTACAAATTCTTTGAAGGACAATCTGGCAGTATTTGTAAAATATGTGATATTTTTACATCTTAAATCTTTATTTCAATTTATACAAATTTAGTCTACAGAAACACACCCATAAGCGTACCAAAGACATGAAGAATGTTCACTGAAGCATTATTTACAAATGGCCAAAAGATGAAAGTAAATTAAATGTCCACTGAGAGGGAAACGGTTATGTAAATGATGGTAGATCATTACATAACTTATAAAGAGGATAGATAACACAGACCTGTAACCACTGACATGGAAGCTGTCAAAATACAGTATGAAGTGAAACGCAGAGTGAGTGCAGCAAGAGAGGTGAGCCCTGCAGGGTGATGCTCGTAATATTAATACAATCCGCCTTCCGTATAACTCAACTGTGACAGTGCTAGTCCTCTGCACAAAAATCGATGGAGGAATAAGCACAGTGACACCTGGTATATTTTAATACAATTTTAGGGTCTTTTCCATTTTCTCCTGTGTATTTCTGTTACATTTTTTTTTTATAAGATTATCACATTTGCAATCAGGAAAAGACTGATTTTTAAAACCAGTAAGGATATTTCTATATCTAAAAATTTCTTAGCCATGCCCTACTGCATGTGGGAAATTAGTTCCCCAAGCTGGGATCAAACTCATGCCCCATGTAGTGGAAGCACAGAGACTTAACCACTGGACCATCAGGGAAGTTCATAAACCAATGAGGATACTTCTAAAAGCAAGTGATGAAGTAGTCCTATAGGTTCTGACATGCATCAAAGCCCAAGATCTCACTTAAAAATAGTACACAGTATAGCCGGGCTTCCCAGGTGGCACCAGTGGTAAGGAACCCACCTTCCAATGTAGGAGATGTGAGAGATAAGGATTTGATCCCTGGGTCGGGAAGATCCCTTGGAGTAGGAAATGGCAACCCACTCCAGTATTCTTGCTTGGGAAATCCCACGGACCAAGGAGCCTGGGGGGCTCGAGTCCACAAGGTCACAAAGAGTCAGACGTGACTGAGTGACTGAGCACACACATTATAGTACATTGTAGTATGTATATCTACACATACATACTCTCTACGTAATATACATGTTATATATAATCTACAACTGTAGTCTATATCCTGAACATAAAACTGGAGGCTAAAAAACATGGATAGTGTTAGTAATGAGGCAACCACTGACACAGAACAAAAGAGAATGGCATGTAGATGTATAAAAGTTCTGTCAAAGAAGAAAGTGGTTGGAAAAGAGATATAGATGAATGTCAAGCCAAAAACAACAATAAAAAGTAAGTGGACAATATCTAGAATATATGGAGCAAAATTACAACCAAAAATGGTTGAGTAATGTTGCTGTAAAGGACAAAACATTAAAAGTTCCCTATATTTTATGGTTTTTTTCATACTGATGAATTATTGCTAACACGAGGTCTTAGTAGCATAAGAAATACTAGTACCTGATAGAGAAAGTCATTATAATAAAAATGACCTTTCCTGGAACTCTCACTCCTTGTCGGTGGGAGTATAAAATGATCTGACTACTCTGGAAAAATACCTAGCAGGTTCTCATCAAACTAAATACACACCTACCCTATGACCCAGCAACGTCCTCAAAACAGACTTGTATGAGATGGTTTATAATGCTTTATCAGTAACAGCCAAATAATGAAAATAGCCCAGATGTCCATCAACTGAAGAATAAACAGAGTGTGGCATATTCCTCGAAGGAAATATCGCTTGGTAACAGCAACAAAAAAAGAACCATTCACACATATAAGGACATGAATGAATCTGAAATACAAAGTCCTAGGTGAAATAGGTCTTACACAAAAAAAATACACAGTACATGATTACATTTATATAAAAGAATCTATTTAAAACAGGCTAAATTTGTCTGTAGGGAAAAGGTAAATCACAGAGAGGGGCCTGGCGACACATGAGTCGGGGCAGGGACTGACTGTGAGGAGAATGTTCTGGGTGGAAGGAAAGTTCTGGATCTTGCTGGGGGTTTGGGCTACATAGGCATATACATTTGTTCAAACTCATCAAAAATATTTACTCATGCAAATTTTTTTAAAAAGCCATAAACAAACACTGAACTCTAGTTAATGACATATACACTGAGGTATTTAGGGGTGAAAGATACTAATATCTGCAACTTACTCTGAAAAGCATCTAAACACAGGGTGGACGGATGGATGGCAGAAAGATGGGATAGACAGGTGATAAAGCAAACACAGCAAACTATTGAAGCATCAAGGTGACAGGTAAATGGCTGTTCACTGTACAATTTTTCCAGTATTTCTGTATGTTTGAAATTTTTTAATAATAAAATATTAGAATAATTTTCCCTTTTCCTCCAAAGCATTTCCTGGTATGAAACATATGTTAAATTATAACAAAAATGATGCTTACCAGTTGCTAAAATATACTGCCCATCTTTTGATACCTTAATAGTGGTACAAACAGTAGGCATTTCAAAATCCTGAATAAGTTCAATTCTCCTACGGATATCTGCAAAGAAAGAAAATACATAACTGGTTTAATGGTCACATGCTTATTCTGTGTCACAGGAAGACAGAGATTTTGGAGCAGTCCCTATAAACAACAAAAACCCAGTGCCTCCCAGCCTTGGGAAGGCACCAACACAGCCCCACTACACAGCAAGATTTTCTCTCAGCTCCTACCTTATTTTTCGAAACTATTTTATTTGTACTTTTCAAAAAGCAAAGAGTATCACCGTTAATGGGGGGAAAAATGTCCATAACAGTGCATTAAGCATCCAGTTTCAAGTCCCGGATTAAGGGGGACAGAATAAACATTAAACCACTACTGTTATTCAATGATGGATCATGGCTAAATAATAAGCTTAAACTTTTAAAATCTTTTAAAATTTATATAAGAAACTGGTACCAAGCTGCCTTTTGCCTCTCCTTGGCAGCACTGATATGAAGCCAATAGGATCCAGGCTAGAGAAGACTTACAGCAACCTCTCTGGGTTAAAACACTAAGATGGACTCTCAAAAACGGGTTCCCTAACACAAGGGGGTGTGGCTTCTAGCTGGCTGCTGTATGTGCCCTCTGCAAGGACCACATATGACTGTCCAGCCCCTCACTGCCTCAGTCACTAAACCTGAACCTAAGATTTGAACCGGCTAAGGAGGAGTGGACCACACAGCTTGGAAGACAGGGATAGTTTTGAGATGGGTTAGAATGTAGTCAGTGAACTACATTTTTCCTCTAAATAATCTGAGTCTGTTCGCTTACACACTTGAACACTGAGTGGCAAAGAGAGAAACAGAAGAAATCAGAATCAGTAAGCATTGAGAAAGCAGCAATTGCTTTTTTCCTTTGATTTAAAGTTTTAATTTTCTAATTTAAAACATTAAATTATTTATCATTTTTGTTTGCGCTGGGTCTTCCTTGCTGAGCACAGGCTTTCTATAGTTGCGGCGAGAGAGGGCTACTCCCTAGGTGTAGGCTTCTTGTTGCTGTGACTTCTCTTGTTGTGGCGCACGGGTTCTAGGTGCACGTGCTCAAGAGTTGTGGTGAAGGGGCTTGGTTGCTCCACCGCATGTTCTGGATCTTCCCAAACCAGGGATCAAACCCACGTCCTCTGTGTTACAAGGTGGATTCTTAACCACTAGACCACCAGGGAGGTCCTTAATTTTCTAATTTTATAGATACTATATAAAGCCTACTTTTCCAAGATGCTTGCTTTGAGGTATTTATCTCACATCCAGAAACCCCTCCATTATCTTAGGTCTTTGATTTGTAGAAAATAACTTGAACAAGATATATGGGAAGTTAATCATTCTTCATACATAACAAGTTGTAACAGAGAAAATTTAATAAAAGTCTGTCTGAAATGATTTAAGTTAAAAAGTGATCTTACAAGCCTATCTTCCCTGCTGTCATAACTTAAAGAATAAAAATCTTCTACAATGATCTTTCAGGGTTCATGTTTATATGTCCTGTATATAAAATTACTTTGTTCAGAAAAAAAAAGGTCCAACGTCTCTATATCTCAAAACCTGACAGATGGATTTAACAAACGGAAAAAGATTTTAACATGCTGGAAAATAAAGCAATTACGGAACCTAGGACAGCTAGTCCTTCTAGGATTGCTTCAGTGGGTATGGCAAGACTATAAGGCCCTGGCCAGTCCGTTAACCTGAGTCATTTCTCAGCATTATTTATGCAGCTGGGGAGCTTTACGAGTGAGTCTCCTCCAGACAAAGAGCCAGCTGGCTTACTACTTACTTTAAAGGCAGTGGACCCCTATATTCAGTGTTCCTCAGCTGCAGCACAAGCCTACTGCATGCAGAGCACCCATCTGGGCCACCCTGAGTGCCCCCTGGGACTCTGGGCAGGGAAGTGACAGAAGAATGCTGGTGTTCACGCTATTTGCTGTGCCACATGATGCATGGGGTCCTCGTCTCTGACCCAGGAGTCTTATGACTTCTGCCATCATCCATGAAACAGTAAGAGGCTTAACTGACTGCGATGTGAGTAGGTGAAAATCAAACCCCACGCCCACAGGTGACTGTATTTACCACAACAAAAGTTTTCTTCAGAGGAAAAGGGCAAGAATGTTCATTTCCCACTGCACGAATTCCACTGTTTTTCTGAACCTTCACTTAAATATAACAATAAGTAAGTAAAAGCATTATAATAGGGATCACAAATGTGGCTGAAATGGAAAAAAAAAAATTATACTCACCGACATCTTTCTTCTGAAGTGCCCTCTTCTTCCTGTCAGAAAGCCACTTAAAGAAAGCAAAGAGACTTCATTTTAAAACACATTTACTTGAACTGTCTCTCTGCTTACAAAAAATAATACATGCTCATATTTAAAAACTGAAACTTGAAGGAATATGTAAGATAGAAAAGGAAAATACTCTGTAATCCTAACCCTACTGTTACATCCTGCCATATAGATTTTTTCCTGGTATGCATTTTCCTATACTAGACAATAAATTTTAAGAACTACCATAATTTTACACAAGAGAAAACTAGTTCATCTAAATCAACCTAAGGGAAAGCAGTAAGCCTCAAATAGTATGGGCTATAACTAATATATGGAACCACTTGAAGTGAAATTTTAAAAAGCAAAACATTAAATGAAGAAACTATCTCAAATAAATATATTTTTTACAAAACAAAAAACTAGATAAATAGCTGAGACTTGATGATAAAGAAATGATACTTTTAAAACTCATATTCACAGACACCACATTTTGTTCTGTAATTACTATACCTTATTTTAGCTAGCAATATAAATCCATTGCATGAACAGGTCCAATGATGAAGCACCATAAAGTACAATTACCTTAAAGCAGTGGTTTTCAACCAGGGGCAATTTTGCCTCCAAAGGGCATCTGGCAATTCTTAAAGCATATTTGGTTGGCACAGTGGGATGGGGTGGGCACTCTTGGCATCTAGTGGGTAGAGGTCAGGGATGCTGCCAAACCTCCTACAATGCACAGGACAGCCTGTATGCTAAGCACTGTCCCTCCCAAAATGTCAATAATCACGAGGTTAAAAAAACATATGCTCAAGAAATCAAAGAAAACCAAGAGAAAGATTAACAGATACCATTTCTAAAAGCACAAACCCAATGTACAGCCCATGTTAGATACCAGACATTATAATCTTTAGGGCCCTTTGGTCACGCAGACCCACCCCTAAAGACACTCACTGTGATGTGTGATACCTGAGGAAGGGTGGACACTGGAACACATGTCACTCTTTGAAGGGCCTGAGTCCGAGTCAGAGTTCTCCTCCTGCCTTTGTCTTCAGAGCACTGATTTGTGGGTTTATACTAGTCTTTGTGATTACATTGTTCTGATTTCATTTGAGGCAATAATGTTTCAACTAGAGGTGATGTTAAACTGTATTTCTGGGCAATCGACATGTCCTTTTACATCAAACTAACACAAGCAAAGGGCTTCCCTGGTGGCTCAGTGGTAAAGAATCCACCTGCCAATGCAGGAGACTTGTGTTCGATCCCTGGGTCAGGAAGATCCCCTGGAGAAGCAAATGGCAACCCATTCCAATATTCTTGCCTGGGAAACCCCATGGACAGAGAAGACTGGTGGGCTGCAGTCCACAGGGTTGCAGAGAGTTGGAAACAACTGAGTAACTAAACAACAACAAAAGACAAGCAAAACAGAGGTATATTACCAGGGCCTCTCCTTTAATATGGTATTCAATTTATCTTCTCAGAAGTTATGCTCAAGAAGAGGCCAGTTCACTCAACAGCTGGTCTCATACATCATGAAAAGTGAAGGTGAAGGTCTCTCAGTTGTGTGTGACTCTGTGACCCCATGGACTATACAGTCCATAATACTGGAGTGGGTAGCCTTTCCCTTCTCCAGGGTATCTTCCTGACCCAGAGATTGAACCCAGGTCTCCCACATTGCAGATTCTTTACCAGCTGAGTCACCACGGAAGCCCAAGAATACTGAAGTGGGTAGCCTATCCCTTCTCTAGTGGATCTTCCCATCCCAGGAATCGAACAGGGGTCTCCTGCATTGCAGGTGGATTCTTTACCAACTGAGCTACGAGGGAAGCCCAATGCTATGATTCCCATCCTATGAGGGATGCTCATACATCATGACCATGGGGCAAAGAGAAGGGGATGGAGACTGCCTTCTAAATGGGAGCCTGGGGCCTTAAAGGGCCAGAAATTCTGTACCACAGTGATGGCAGGAAGCAAAGACAATTCATGCTGGAGTTTCTGTACAAACTGACAGCACTCCAGGACAGCACACTAGACAGAGTCTGTCCGGTACAAGAATGAATCAGGCTAAGTTTTAAAAATTCACCAAAGACCTGAGAGTTGTCACTGATTCCGGGCATCCTCTTTGTGTTCTATAAAATCACCGCTAATAGAGAATGGCACTTTACCAATGCCTAATAATTTAACCTGAAACCCAGCAAAAGAGCTCCGGAGATGCTGATGACTTAAATCTCGCACTGGACAGGCACCCTGCCGTCACAGGGGGGGAGAAAAAAAAAACCCTAGTGGATCTTACATTTGAAGTAGGTAGAGCAAAATGTGCTCAATTCTCCATTTCAACTATCAGCAACACGGTGCCCCCAGTCATTCAGACCCAAAGCCTAACAGTCCTCTCTGGATTCTTTCCTTCCCTTCACCTCAACTCCCTACCGCTATTCAACCCACTAGCAAGCGCCACTAGCCTATCTAGCGCCACTAGCCTATCTCCAAAACACCTCCTTTACCCCACCAAGTCTTAGTATCTCCTTTGCCACCATCCTAGCCCAAGCATCAGTCTCTCAGCTGGACCATCTAACTCATCCCCACTCACTCTCCCCAGCTGCAGTAATCTGACACGGAGTAGCCAGTTTGAAACCCAACAATAGCTTCCATAAGCATTAAGAATAAAACCCTAACTTTCTACCTGAGCCTACAAGGCCCATCTCTTCAGTCTCATCTGGCCCCCTTCTCCCATCCCACTGAGCATTCCACAGCCACCACCGTGGTGCTTCTGTGTCTCCAATGTGCCAAGTGCATTCCACTGCAGGTCACTGACACCTGTTCTCTCAGCACAAAAAAACTCTTCCCCTTATCGCCACAAGACTCCATCCTTTTCATCATCCAAGTTTCTGCTCAAAGGTTGCCTCTTGCAGAGAAGACTGCCCTCAAGGCTTTAGTCCAAACCACTTTCTCAGAACACTTCATCCACAAGAGCTCTCTTATAGACACTCAGCAGCCAAAGCACTTATCGGTATCTGAAGTTGTTCTATTTGCTTACTTATTACCTTTTTCTCCAACAGGAAACCATATCTGACCGGTTCATCACGTATTCCAACACTTAGCTCAGGACTGCCTGCACGTACTCACGTCCCAGGAAATGCACGGAGGAGAACAAACTGAGAGGGATCGTGCTGTGTGACAGCCGGAGAAGGAGTTATTTAACCTGAATTCTAAGAAGAAACTGATCCTTGGCTCCAAACCTTTTAGGGTCGGACACAAGAAAAAAGCTACACTGATTCTGATTTCCAACGGCAGAACTCAGACCAATGGTAGCATGTAGGAAGGGCCATGTTTTAAAAACAACTGTCTAACAAGTAGTCTCAAGTGGAAAAGAGCTTCTGCCAAATTTTCTTCTCACTGGTAGTGCTTCCACGGTGGCTTGACCATCACTCTTAAGAAATAACATTGAAGCGTCAGAGCCTAGGTGTGTGACCCCTGGACAAGTCACCTTTTCCCTCCCTGGAAATTTGCATATTTCTAACATGAAAAGATTGGAAGAGAATCGCTGACTTTCCAAGCCCCTTTCAGTTTTGGCGTCTAAAGACTCAATGATATGAAGTTAACTTCAACAAGGTTCAAAAATGTGTCCATGTCATAAATTCTGCAGCTGCAAAGCCTGCATTTCCCTTCACTGCTGTATTTCTAGAACTTGGCATATAACAGAAATTCAAGAACAGCTGAAAAAAGTCGAAGTGTTAGTCGCTCAGTCCTATCCGGCTTTTTTGCGACCCCAGGGACTGTAGCCCACCAGTTCCTCAGTCCGTGGGATTCTCCAGACAACAACAATGGAGTGGGTTGCCCTTCCCTTCTCTAAGGGATGTTCCGGATCCAGGGATCAAACCTGGATTTCCCGCATTGTAGGCATATCCTTTACCGTCTGAGCCACCAGGGAAGCTGATGAGGGGCATTTAAACGGGGGAGAAATATCTGTCAACCAAACTGTCCACGTTTTCCTCCTTGGTTGTAGCAGCGGCTCTGAACATCCATACAAGTCCAAAGGGACACTTCCTCTGTCTAGAGAACTTTCCCCCAAGATAGTTCAAGAAAAACTCATCCATCCTGATTACCCCGAGGCCCAATTTCTGGCATGGTAACAGCACGGTCGTCGTCTCCCAGCACCGATCAGCTTCCCCAGGTACCATGCCTCGCCTCTGAGCCTCCCCGAGACCCGGGCCGGCCCGAGGCCAGCAGAAACTGCCAGGGACGGAGCGGAGGAGACAGGGGCCTCCGCGAGGAGGAGGACCCGACCTGACTCACCTCGGGAAGGGACTTGCCGCAACTGAGACTGTAAATCTTCACCTCGTTGAGGCTGGAGACCTGCATGGCGGCGCCGAGGAGGCAACAAGCCCCGTTCCTGTCCGGGACCCTCTCTCCGCGGAGCAAGGGAGCATCAGAAACTTAAGAAAGCCTGTCGGAGCGCATGAGCAGCGTGAGGCGCGAGCGCCGGCGCTGGGTGATTACGCACTTCCGGGTGCCGGGGAGAAAAAAATGGCCGACTCCGGAAGTGACGGAATTAGGGGAGAGGATCTGGTGAGGCTTTCGGAGAGATGGCAGCCCCCTGGGAGACATGTGAAGATGGGGAGGGCCGAAACCGCTCTCCCTCCTCATGGCAGAGACGCAGGAAGCTCTTAGGGTCGCTTCCCGGGCCGAAGCGTTGAGGTACCCCGGAGGGCGTGGCTGGCCGGGCTGAGGAAGCCTTCGGGAATGGGGCGGGGGGCTCCCAGTCAATGAAGCCAAGTAGAGAAGGAGACCTGTGAGCAAATGCGGGGTGGCAGTAAAATTCTGTTCTCACCAGTGTTTCTGCAACCTTCCCATAGAAATAAATGCTTTTGGAGATGTATTTTAAAAAGAAAAACTGGGGGCGACTGCCCCGACGATCCTGGGCTTCCTCTGCAGGTGGTACGGGTTCAATCCCTGCTCTGGGAACTAAGGTCCCGCGTGTTGCATGGAGTGGCCAAAGATGAAAATTAAATGATTAAATGAAGATTTTTTTCCCATCTGGATTTTTTTCGGAAGTATTTATCAATTGGTTGCAATCGGTCTTCTTTGCTGCGTGTGATTTCTCTACTTGCGGAGGTTGGGTCGGGGTGGCGCTCTTTCGTGATGCTTGGGCTTCACTGCGCTGCTTGATGTCACTGCGGTGTCTTCTCTTGTGAAGTCTGGGCTTGCAGGCTCAGTGGATGCGGCCAACGGGTGGGCTTAGCTGCTCGGCAGCATGTGGGATCTTCCCAGACCCGGATGGAATTCTGCATTGGCAGACGGATTCCTATCCACCGCAGGGACCAGGAAAGTCCCATCATTTGGATTTGGCATTCATCCAGAAGAGCAAAACTCACCACCCCGACATGTCTCTTTGGGATGTGCATTAGTTCCATCTGAAAACAATCACAGTCCAAAAAACATGGGAAGAGACTTGACCTTCCCATTCTCTGTCTAGCAGAATGTAGCCAGAGGACCTGTTCTAGGAAGGGAGCTGTCACCAGAGATAACTATAGCATGAACTAGGTGTGGTGGACAGGGAGGAACCTAGCAAAGTCTGTTAAAATTCTTCCACCTGTCCCATTGTCTCTGAGGTACCCAGCAAGCATTTATTTGTTTACCAAACATTTGCTTTTTAATCTCCATGTCAGTTGCCTTCCTTGCCTTTGAAGTCTCAAAGCAGAGCCCAAAACAATTTTTTGTCTTTAGCAAAAGAGGCGAGTGAAAAAGTTGGCTTAAAGCTCAACATTCAGAAAAGATCATAGCATCCGGTCCCATCACTCCATAAAAAATAGATGGAGAAACAGTGGAAACAGTGTCAGACTTTGTTTTTTGGGGCTCCAAAATCACTGCAGATGGTGATTGCAGCCATGAAATTAAAAGACGCTTACTCCATGGAAGAAAAGTTATGACCAACCTAGACAGCATATTCAAAAGCAGAGACATTACTTTGCCGACTAAGGTCTGTCTAGTCAAGGCTATGGTTTTTCCAGTAGTCATGTATGGATGTGAGAGTTGGACTGTGAAGAAGGCTCAGCACCGAAGAATTGATGCGTTTGAACTGTGGTGTTGGAGAAGACTCTTGAGAGTCCCTTGGACTGCAAGGAGATCCAACCAGTCCATTCTGAAGGAGATCAGCCCTGGGATTTCTTTGGAAGGAATGATGCTGAAGCTGAAACTCCAGTACTTTGGCCACCTCATGCGAAGAGTTGACTCATTAGAAAAGACTTTGATGCTGGGAGGGATTAGGGGCGGGAGAAAAAGGGGACGACCGAGGATGAGATGGCTAGATGGCATCATTGACTTGATGGACACGAGTCTGAGTGAACTCCGGGAGTTGGTGATGGACAAGGAGGCCTGGCATGTTGTGATTCATGGGGTTGCAAAGAGTTGGACACGACTGAGTGACTGAACTGAACTGAAAGATGGTATTTGGACTTCCCAGGTGGCTCAATGGTAAAGAATCCACCTGCCAATGCAGGAGACTTAGGTTCAGTCCCTAGGTCAGGAAGATAACTCTGGAGTAGGAAATGGCAACCCACTCCAGTGTTCTTTTTGCCTTCTTATACTATTCTTGCAGGAGGAGAAGGAGGTAACGGGGAATGGAGTGGTTGGATGGCATCACTGACTCGGTGGACATGAGTTTGAGCAAACTCTGGGAGATAGTGAAGGACAGGGAAATCTGGTGTGTTGCAGTCCGTGGGGTCACAGAGAGTCAGACACGACTTAGTGACTGAACAACAACAAGCAGTATTCTTGCCTGGAAAATTCCATGGACAGAGGAGCCTGGTGTGTTACAGTCCATGGAGTCCCAAAGAATTGGACAGGACTTAGCAGCTAAGCAGCAGCAGCAATGATGGCATTTAAGGTGAGGGTTTTGACCGTTTTGGTGCGTTGAATAACTGAGTAGTTTCCCCGAGTTTCTCCCATGTATTTATGTTTAGTTCAGTTCACTTCAGTTGCTCAGTCGTGTCTGACTCCTTGCGACCACATGAATCGCAGCACGCGAGGCCTCCCTGTCCATCACTAACTCCCGGAGTTCGCTCAAACCCATATCCATCGAGTCGGTGATGCCATCCAGCCATCTCATCCTCTGTCGTCCCCTTCCCCTCCTGTCCCCAACCCCTCCCAGCATCAGAGTCTTTTCCAATGAGTCAACTCTTCGCATGAGGTGGCCAAAGTACTGGAGTTTCAGCTTCAGCATCATTCCTTCCAAAGAAATCCCAGGGCTGATCTCCTTCAGAATGGACTGGTGGGACCTCCTTGCAGTCCAAGGGATTCTCAACAGTCTTCTCCAACACCAAAAGCATCAATTCTTCGGCACTCAGCCTTCTTCACAGTCCAACTCTCACATCCATACATGACCACTGGAAAAACCATAACTTTGATTAGACAGACCTTTGTTGGCAAAGTAATGTCTCTGCTTTTGAATATGCTATCTAGGTTGGTCAAAACTTTCTTTCCAAGGAGTAAGTGTTTTTTAATTTCATGGCTGCAATCACCATCTGCAGTGATTTTGGTGCCCAAAAAATAAACTCTGACACTGTTTCCACTGTTTACTCATCTGTTTGCCATGAAGTGATGGGACCAGATGCCATGATCTTCATTTTCTGAATGTTGAGTTTTAAGCCAAGTTTTTCACTCTCCTCTTTCCCTTTCATCAAGAGGCTTTTACTTCCTCTTCACTTTCTGCCATAAGGGTGGTGTCATCTGCATATCTGAGGTGATTGAGATTTCTCCCGGCAATCTTGATTCCCGCTTGTGTTTCTTCCAGCCCAGTGTTTCTCATGATGTACTCTGCATATAAGTTAAATAAGCAGGCTGACAGTATACAGCCTTGACGTACTCCTTTTCCTATTTGAAACCAGTCTGTTTCATGTCCAATTCCAACTGTTGCTTCCTGACCTGCATATAGGTTTCTCAAGGGGCAGGTCAGGTGATCTGGTATTCCCACCTCGTGAAGAATTTTCCACAGTTTATTGTGATCCACATAGTCAAAGGCTTTGGCATAGTCAGTGAAGCAGAAATAGATGTTTTTCTGGAACTCTCTTGCTTTTTCCATGATCCAGCGGATGTTGGCAATTTGATCTCTGGTTCCTCTGCCTTTTCTAAAACCAGCTTGAACATCTAGAAGTTCATGGTTCACGTATTGCTGAAACCTGGCTTGGAGAATTTTGAACATTACTTTACTAGCGTGTGAGATGAGTGCAATTGTGTGGAGTTTGAGCATTCTTTGGCATTGTCTTTCTTTGGGATTGGAATGAAAACTGACCTTTTCCAGTCCTGTGGCCACTGCTGAGTTTTCCAAATTTGCTGGCGTATTGAGTGCAGCACTTTCACAGCATCATCTTTCAAGATTTGAAATAGCTCAACTGTAATTCCATCACCTCCACTAGCTTTGTTCGTAGTGATGCTTTCCAAAGCCCACTTGACTTCACATTCCAGGATGTCTGGCTCTAGGTGAGTGATCACACCATGATGATTATCTTGGTTGTGAAGATCTATTTTGTACAGTTCTTTTGTGTATTCTTGCCACCTCTTCTTAATATCTTCTGCTTCTGTTAGGTCCATACCATTTCTGTCCTTTATCGAGCCTATCTTTGCATGAAATGTTCCCTTCAGTTCAGTTCAGTTCAGTTGCTCAGTCGTGTCCGCCTCCTTGCGACCCCATGAATCACAGCAAGCCAGGCCTCCCTGTCCATCACCAACTCCCAGAGTTCACTCAGACTCACGTCCATCAAGTCAGTGATGCCATCCAGCCATCTCATCCTCTGTCATCCCCTTCTCCTCCTACCCCCAATCCCTCCCAGCATCAGAGTTTTTTCCAATGAGTCAACTCTTCTCATGAGGTGGCCAACGTACGGGAGTTTCAGCTTTAGCATCATTCCTTCCAAAGAAATCCCAGGGTTGATCTCCTTCAGAATGGACTGGTTGGATCTTCATGCAGTCCAAGGGACTCTCAAGAGTCTTCTCCAACACCACAGTTCAAACTCATCAATTCTTCCGTGCTGAGCCTTCTTCACAGTCCAACTCTCACATCCATACATGACTACTGGAAAAACCGAAATGGTCGCTTAGTATCTCTGGTTTTCTTCAAGAGATCTCTAGTCTTTCCCATTCTGTTGTTTCCCTCTATTTCTTTGCATTGATAGCTGAGGAAGGCTTTCTTATCTCTTCTTGCTATTCTTTGGAACTCTACATTCAGATGCTTATATCCTTCCTTTTCTCCTTTGCTTTTCGCTTTTCTTTTCACAGCTATTTGTAAGGCCTCCTCAGACAGCCATTTTGCTTTTTTGCATTTCTTTTCCGTGGGGATGGTCTTGATCCCTGTCTCCTGTACAGTGTCATGAATGTGAACGTGAAATCGCTTAGTCGTTTCCGACTCTTTGCAACCCCATGGACTGTAGCCTACCAGGCTCCTCTGTCCATGGGATTTTCCAGGCAATAGTACTGGAGTGGATTGCCTCCGTCCGTAGTTCATCAGGCACTCTATCTATCAAGATCTGGTCCCTTAAATCTATTTCTTATGTCCACTGTATAATCATAAGGGATATGATTTAGGTCATACCTGAATGGTCTAGTGGTTTCATGTTAGTACACTTTTACTTGATTTTTCTCATATTAGTCTATCTGATGTCAATTTAATTCTTAAACCAGCCAAAGGAACCTATAAGGGTAGAGAAAGATTTTTTTCCTTCCTGGCAATTCCACATAAAGGATAAAAAAAAAAATGTCCTAAGAAAAGTGATCAGGAATGAAGTGGTTTCTCTGATGATCATCCAGTTACTTAGAGACCTACCTTTATTGTTGCCTAGACCTGAGGACTTAGGAATTCTTGGAGTAGAATATTTTTCTCATCTTCCTATGCTTTCACTGTACTGAATAAATGCGTTTTTTAGTAGATTTTTATTACCAAAATACACAAAATCCTACAAATAATAAATAATGAATGTGGATGCCATGCTATGCTAGATGCCTTTAAGTTACAATTTCTCAAGGCTAATTAAAATGTCATTTTTTAAAAAAATAAAGCCCATAAAATTTCCTTTCTTTAATTAAACTTGGGATGGGCTCCTTTTTAAAAATTAAAAAATCAATTTCTAAACAATTTTTAAAGGTTACTAGGAAATATTGACTTTTATAATTATTTGTAGTTTACAGTTAGTACAAAATATTGGTTATATTCCCCATGTTATAAATGCATCCTTGTGCCTGTCTTACACCCAGTGGTTTGTACCTCCCACTCCCCCACCCCTTTATTGTCCCCCATAACTGATAACTACTAGTTTGTTCTCTCTCTCTGCTTCTTTTGTTACAGCTAGTTTGCTGTAGTTTTTAGAATCAACATAATACATATATAGGCAATATCATACATATTTATCTTTCTCTGACTGACTTATTTTACTTAGCATAGTGCCCCCCAAGTTCTTCCTTGTTGCTGCAAATGGCAAGGTTTCATTCTTTTTATGACTGAATAGTATTCCACTGTACGTGTTGATGGACATACACACACACAGAATTTATCTGTTGGTGAACCCTTAGGTTTTTTCCATGTGGTGTAGAGTTCCTTTTAAACGTGTTCTTCACCCTGTTTTCTTTCTACTTCATTTATCATAGGGATTTTGTTTTATGTATTTAGAAGTATAATAGCGTATTGAACTCATATATATAAAACCCAGTTTCAGCAATTCACACATGAACCATCATGTTTCAGCTACACCCTCACCACTTCCTCATCCTTGGATTACTTTGAAAGATTTGAACTCAGTCCATGACAATTACCTCTGTGGGTTGTAACGTACTTGTCTGACCACCCCTTCCATCTAGACGTGATGACAAGTCTGGGGCTTAGTTCATCTCTGGGTTTCCTGGGCCTGGCACATAGCACACTCTCGTAAAGATTTCTTGATTTAAAATTGTATCAATTAATCGCTCCTCATCCTGACCCAAAGTCCTAGTTATTTGTTACCTACATTTTGGCCTTTGGAATATTGAAAACAGCACAGCTCTCTGACAGATGATGGTTGTTTCAAACATGCCCAGTTATACACCTTGTCTCTCCAACAAGAAATGTCATAGCTTAGAGTCAGGAAACACACTGGAAGGAATGCAGTGTTTTCTGCCAGATAGAACAAGGTGTTCTCAGTCCTCGGTGCCAGGATGGCACCCTCCCTGCAGTCACTGGCCTGAGGGTTCAATCCAGTGTTTTATAGGGTGGAACTACAAAGCAGGTGCTGCTTCTCGGGTGTTTCTAGTTTCATCTCTAGCACAAATATTCAGTCATTAGACTGGGATGAACTTGAATGCAGTGAACTTGAATTCAGTACCTATCCTTGAAGCTAAGAGCACAGACTTTAAAGCCACACTGCCTGGATCCAAACTCTGGCCCTACCACTGGCTACCTGGATAGAGACTGGAGAGAACAAGTTTTGTAATCTCTCTGCCTCTGTTTCCTCATTTGAACAATGAGGATAATTACAGAATCTGCCTCAGAGGGCTTGACGTAAAGATAAAATAATTGCATGCCATAAATCATTGAGTCCAGGATATCTATTACTTTGAAATCAGGATGTGTCTTGTGTGTCAAGCATATTTAATTGGCAGTAATTTTTCATCTAATAGTACATGGGATAATGGTGCATCTTATAGTTAATGAGCTTTTAGATTCAATAAAATGTATATGGGGCGCTTAGAACAGTTCCTGACATAGTAAGCACTATGCACTAGTTATTATTAATGCTGGGGAACCAAAACATTAAAAACAGTTTAAGAAAAAAAAAAAGTTGTAGACTCTAAATAACCTTAAATGCTGTGTTATTAGTTGCCATTCCAGAAACCTTCAAGCAGCCTTCAAGATCCCTCTCCCAATTCCTTACTTCCACAGCCCATTCATCTCCAAATCCTTTTGATTCTCCCTTTCAGATGGAGAATTCATTCTTCTGTGTTCTCACTGTGAGATGAAATCAAATCTCATCCTCTCCCACCTGGCCCAACAAAATCCATTTGTTCTGATCTTTGTGCCTCAAATCTGACTCTCACAGGAGACAAAGCCATGTCTCTAATAGGCAAACCCAATCACGTTAACACTCCAGCTCAAAACTTTTTAGTTCTCCGCAAACCTAGAAGAACACATCTGAACAACCTGGCTGCCCCCTTCTGACTTTCCCAGCCACCGCACCTGGTGTTGGCCCCTCCCAGCACCTCTCTCATCCGCGCCCTCACTCCCTAGACTCTCGGAGCTGAAATACATACAGCTTTGAAAAATATGAGACCCCCAAATGGGATTGACACACATTCACTATTGATATGATGGATAAAATAGACAACAAACTAGAGCCTACTGTATAGCACAAGGAACTTTACTCATTGCTCTCTGGTGACCTAAAAGGGAAGGAAATGCAAAAAGGGGGGAATATAGTATACGTATAGCTGATTCAATGGCATCACTGACTCAATGGGGATGAGTTTGAGTAAACTCCGGGAGTTGGTGATGGACAGGGAGGCCTGGTGTGCTGCAGTCCATGGGGTCGCAAAGAGTCGGACACGACTGAGCGACTGAACTGAACTGAACTGATAGCCGATTTGCTTTGTCGTACAGTAGAAATTAACACTGCAAAGCAGCTAAACTCCAATAAAAAGTAGAAAAATGTGAGACCTTCTCTCACGCCTCCTTCAAGTCTTTGCACCTGCTCTTCTGATTACTTCCACCCCCCCAACCACCCTCCCCATGTACCTCAGCAACTCCCACTCAATCTCCTTCATCTCCAGGAGGCTTTAAATAACCTAGATTCTCATCATACATTATATGTAAACTCACTGCACTGTTTCTTAACCTAGAATTTACAGATGTATTTGTAAAATAGCATCTCGGGTGTAGTTTTTTTTGTTTTGTTTTGTTTTTCCTATTTCAACAATAACCTTTTAAACAGTTGCCATAAGCATATCTGATTCTCTGATTGGCATCTTCTGAAAAGTACTACTGCTCATACCATCACCAAGCTTGTGTTTCAGTTTATAGTTCACTGGTTCCACGTGCCACTACTTTTATTGTCTCAGTTCAGTGGTTGGAAGGAGAGGTGATAGTGTGAAAAAATACAGTAGGGGCGAGTGTGAGCCTACTGAAAACCCAATGATGTCACGGCCTGCTGTGTGAAATAAGGTTTTGCAGTTGATCAAATCGGTAACAGAGGTGGAAGGAAGTAAATAGGGTGGGGATAGAGAATGTGAAAGCCCTCAGAATGTATATTCATTTAGCAAAGCAGCAATTGATTGTCGTTTAAAAAAATATATCAATCATCGTAGTAAATTAATTTGAGTTATATTGCTTTTAATTTTTTTTTCAATTTTGCATGAAAATAACTTATGAGTTTGTTTTGGTGTACAGTAATACAAGAGCGAAAAGCCTAATAAACTTATACCTGGGTTTACATTTGTGCATCCTTAAATAAAACACTAGAAAGAATTAAGTCCTAAATGCAACATGACGGTGTCCTGGATTAGATCCTGGAACAGAAAGATGACATTAGTGAAAAAACTGGTAAAGTGTGAATGAACTATGTAGTTTACTTAATAAAAACTGCACCAACGTTAATGTCTTCAGTTCAGTCGCACAGTCATGTCCGACTCTGCGACCCCCATGGACCACAGCACGCCAGGCATCCCTGTCCATCACCAATTCCCAGAGTTTACTCAAACTCATGTCCATCAAGTCGGGGATGCCATCCAACCATCTCATCCTCTGTCCCCTTCTCCTGCCCTTAATCTTTCCCACCATCAGTTGCCAGGGTCCAGCCCCGGTGGATCCAGGGAATTCGAAGCGGGGACGGAGTCGGAGTGTGGAAAAGGACTATTTAATTAGAAATATAAAGAGATTAGGAAAGAATAGTGTAGTAGGAAAATTAGTGGAGAAAAGAGGCCGAATAAATTGGTTTTCGTGGAAAACTAATAAAACCTCAAGACAAGAGGTTTGCACCATCTACGTCAGGCCACAGGCCCCCACTTGAATAGCGGAGGGTGCCCCGCCTTGGGCTCCCTCTTGTGGGTCTTAGAAGCCAGGGCAAGTAAGTAGACTTGGCGAGCCTCCGTGGTCCAGATGGGAATTCACCCGGAAAAGGGGAGAAAAAACGACATGGGGGAGCCCAGCATCGGTGCAAGACTCACAACTTTATTTTCAAAATCAGCTTATATACCCCAAGTTGTACATAAATAATGGAATATGCAAAGTTATGCAGGGGTCCTGCATATAACAGCAGTCCTGACCCTCATTGAGACCAGGCTTTCTTTTTGCATACCTTCCTGTATACAAAAGGTCTCAGGTGGTTTACATTATCTTCTGGCCAAGAGGCCTGTTAATTTTTATGGCTCTCTTCCTAGATAAATGTCTATCAACCAGAAAACTTTTTCCCTAGAAGTGTTTTTTCTTTACCCTGCATCACGTTACATTCCTGTAGAACAAAGGTGCAGTGGGTTATAACAAAGAAAGTACTTAACTCAAAGATCTAATGTTGCTAATACCAGGTCTACTACATGTTTTTTCTATATACCAACTATATCTACAAATAAAAGTATGAAAATTTGGCAGCAAGTATTGGCTCAACAAAGGAAACCTTTAATCAGTTCTATTCTAATAATTTTGACTCCTCGGAAGCCCCTACATTCCCAGGATGTTTTAAGCTTCCTGTGCCTCTAGCGGTAGGGAGGCCGCAAACAATCACATGTGCAGCTGTAAGAGTCCGGCAGGCAGGCTAGAAAGCCATCTGAGGGGTTTTTGGATTGAAACTCTCTTATTATGCCCAGGAGATTTATTATCTAAAAGCTCTAAATTAACTTTTTCCAGAAAAAGGTGGGGGGGGACAGCCCCCTGTTAATGTCAGAAGAGTAGGTGGAAAGCATAACACAGTTTACTGCAGGCAGACTCTGGTTTTTGAGGGTAGATGTTCAGGAAAATCCAGGGGGAACCCCTGAGGCCTGACTCGCCTTGCCCATCAGGCCTCTCCGCATGACCTTGTCATGGGTGGGATCTCCCGTGCTGGCTCCCAGCAATCAGTGTCTTTTCAAATGAGTCAGCTCTTCACATCAGGTGGCCAAAGTATTGGAGTTTCAGCTTCAACATCAGTCCTTCCAGTGAACAGTCAGTACTGATCTCCTTTAGGATGGACTGGTTGAACCTCCTTGCAGTCCAGAGGACTCTCAAAAGTCTTCTCCAACACCACAGTTCTAAAGCATCAATTCTTCGGCACTCAGCCTTCTTCACAGTCCAACTCTCACATCCATACATGACCACTGGAAAAACCATATTCTTGACTAGATGGACATTTGTTGGCAAAGTAATGTCTCTGCTTTTTAATATATTGTCTAGGTTGGTCATAACTTTCCTTCCAAGGAGTAAGCGTCTTTTAATTTCATGGTGGCAGTCACCATGTGCAGTGATTTTGGAGCCCCCCAAAATAAAGTCTGACACTGTTGCCACTGTGTCCCCATCTATTTGCCACGAAGTGATGAGACCAGATGCCATGATCTTCGGTTTTCTGAATGTTGAGCTTTAAGCCAACTTTTTTACTCTTCTCTTTCACTTTCAGCAAGAGGCTCTTTAGTTCTTCTTCACTTCTGACATAAGAGTGGTGTCATCTGCATATCTGAGGTGATTGATATTTCTCCCGGCAATCTTGATTCCAGCTTGTGCTTCATCCAGTCCAGCATTTCTCATGATGTACTTTGCATATAAGTTAAATAAGCAGGGTGACAATATACAGCCTTGACGTACTACTTTTCCTATTTGGAACCAGTCTGTTGTTCCCTGTCCAGTTCTAACTGTTGCTTCCTGACCTGCATATAGGTTTCTCAAGAGACAGGTCTAGTGGTCTGGTATTCCCATCTCTTTCAGAAGTTTCCACAGTTTATTGTGATCCACACAGTCAAAGGCTTTGGCATAGTCAATAAAGCAGAAATAGATGTTTTTCTGGAACTCTCTTGCTTTTTCCATGATCCAGCGGATGTTGGCAATTTGATCTCTGGTTCCTCTGCCTTTTCTAAAACCAACTTGAACATCTGGAAGGTCACAGTTCATGTATTGCTGAAGCCTGGCTTGAAGAATTTTGAGCTTTACTAGCATCTGAGATGAGTGCAACTGTGCGGTAGCTTGAGCATTCTTTTGCATTGCCTTTCTTTGGGATTGGAATGAAAATTGACCTTTTCCAGTCCTGTGGCCACTGCTGAGCTTTCCAAATTTGCTGGCATATGGAGTGCAGCACTTTCACTGCATCATCTTTCAGGATTTGAAATAGCTCAACTAGAATTCCATCACCTCCACTAGCTTTGTTCATAGTGATGCTTCCTAAGACCCACTTGACTTCACATTCCAGGATGTCTGGCTCTAGGTGAGTGATCACACCATCATGATTATCTGAATTGTGAAGATCTTTTTGTATAGTTCTGTGTATTCTTGCTACTTCCTAATATCTTCTGCTTATGTTAGGTCCCTACCATTTCTGTCCTTTACTGATCCTTTCTTTGCATGAAATGTTCCCTTGGTATCTCTAATTTTCCTGAAGAGATCTCTAGTCTTTCCCATTCTATTGTTTTCCTCTATCTCTTTGCATTGATAGCTGAGGAAGGCTTTCTTATCTCTCCTTGCTGTTCTTTGGAACTCTGCACTCAAATGGATATATCTTTCCTTTTCTCCTTTGCTTTTCGCTTCTCTTCTTCTCACAGCTATTTGTACAGCCTCCTCAGACAGCCATTTTGCTTTTTTGCATTTATTTTCCATGGGGATGGTCTTGATCCCTGTCTCCTATAAAATGTCATGAACCTCTGTCCATAGTTCATCAGGCACTCTCTCTATCAGATCTAGTCCCTTAAATCTATTTCTCACTTCCACTGTATAGTCATAAGGGATTTGATTTAGGTCATACCTGAATGGTCTAGTGGTTTTCCCACTTTCTTCAATTTCAGTCTGAATGTGGCAATAAGGAGTTCATGATCTGAGCCACCGTCAGCTCCCGGTCTTGTTTTTGCCGACTGTATAAAGCTTCTCCATCTTTGGCTGCAAAGAATATAATCAGTCTAATTTTGGTGTTGGCCATCTGGTGATGTCCATGTGTAGAGTCTTCTCTTGTGTTGTTGAAAGAGGGTATTTGCTATGACCAGTGTGTTCTCTTGACAGAACTCTATTAGCCTTTGCCCTGCTTCATTCTGTACTCCAAGGTCAAATTTGTCTGTTACTCCAGGTGTTTCTTGACTTCCTACTTTTGCATTCCAGTCCCCTATGACATATTTTTGGGGTGTTAGTTCTAAAAGGTCTTATAGGTCTGCATAGAACCATTCAACTTCAGCTTCTTCAGCATTACTGGTCAGGGCATAGACTTAGATTACCATGATATTGAATGGTTTGCCTTGGAAATGAACAGAGATCATTGTTTGTTTTTGAGACTGAATCCAAGTACTGCATTTCGGACTCTCTGATGGCTACTCCATTTCTTCTAAGGGATTCCTGCCCACAGTAGTAGATAAAATGGTTGTATGAGTTAAATTCACCTAAAATTACTTAAGAATAAAAGTTTTTTTGTTTGCTTGCCTGCTTGTCTTTTAAGAATCAGCTGATATTGAGAGTCCTCCTGCTAGGTCCATAGAGCTTCACCGTTTCTTCTGGAGCCTGCTTACTCGTTTTCTCTCCATGAGCATTACAGGAGGCCTGTGTATAGATTTCCCAACTATCCACCAGGACCAGAACACTTTTTAAAATTTTTGTTTTTATTGATTTATTGACTTGTGGCTGGGCTGGCTCTTTGCTGCTGAGTGAGCTTTTCTCTCGTTGCTTTGAGCAGGGGTGACTCTCTAGTTGCGGTGTGCACGCTCTTTTTCAATGACTCCTCTTGTGGAGCACAGGCTCTAGGGTGCAAGGGCTTTAGTAGTTGCTGCACGAGCTTAGTTGCTCTGAGGTGTGCGGGATCTTCCCCGATCGGGGATTGAACCCGTGTCTCCCACATTGCCAGGTGGATTCTTTACCACTGGACTACCAGGAAGGCTCAAGAACCAGAACTCTTGATGCCTCTCACCCCTGGCCTCCCTGCTCTCACGCCTACCTGGACTCTTAGCCCTGAGAACAACCTTTTAGAAATACCACATCAGATGATTCCCTTCTCCTTCTTAGAACCCAGTGCACTCACATTTAAATCCCAGCTCCTCCCTGATGCCGATGCGATCCTCCACCGCCTGTCTTCAGCCTACCTCTTTCTCCCCAGTGGCTTGGCCACATTACTTGCTTGCTTTTCTGACCTCAGGGTTCTTGCACTTGCTGTTCTCTCTGTCTAGAATGTTCTGACCTTAGCATTTTGCCACTTTGCACCATCTGGATCTCATTTGAAATGTCCCTCCCCACCCCCAGATGCCTTCTTTGACCCACAGCAGTCCCACCCCCACCTGGCTGCCTCCATCACATTCATGTGTTTTGTTGTCTTTCTTGCATTTATTACCTGGAATGACTTTGCTCTCAGACACTGATGAAAGTTTTTTTATCCTCTGGTTCCTCCATGCTCGCTAGCATGGAAGCCCCTTGAGAACAGGGACCTTATCCATCTGACTGCTATACATGTATGTAATTACATGCAACACTGAGAACAGGACAAATATAAATTTGTTGAATGAAAGAGAAAGATGTTATTCTCAGTGATTCCCAAAGATAATGCTCTGTCTTTCAGGCTCTTGCTGATGGCATGGTCTTCCTCCCGCCTGACAGACCCCGTTTCAGAATACTGAAGTTCCTGGTGGCTGGCCACACCTTGCCCAAGCCCACCTATTTCCCTGTTTCTCTAATTCATCGCTCAGGCTTCCCGTAAATTCCTGCACAGGAATTTACACACCTTAAAAATATCATCAACAACTGGATTGGTTTTCTGTTGCTAATAGGAAATTACGACAAACGTAGTGGCTTAAAGTGAAGTGAAAGTTGCTCAGTCATGTCCGACTTTTTGCGACTCCATAGACTGGAAAATCCCATGGACGAAGGAGCCTGGTAGGCTGCAGTCCATGGGGTCGCTAGGAGTCAGACACGACTGAGCGACTTCACTTTTATGTTTCACTTTCATGAATTGGAGAAGGAAATGGCAACCCACTCCATTGTTCTTACCTGGAGAATCCCAGGGACGAGGGAGCTGGTGGGCAGCCGTCTCTGGGGTCGCACAGAGTCAGACACGACTGAGGCAACTTAGCAGCAGCAGCAGCAGACTGTAGCCTGCCAGGCTCCTTTGTCCATGGAATTCTCCAGGCCAGAACGCTGGAGTGGGCAGCCATTCCCTTCTCCAGGGGAGGTAGTGGCTTAAAACAGTATCAATATTGACCCACAGCTGTGTATGCCAGAAGACTAGTATGGCATGGCTGCTTCTCTGGCAGAAACCATGGTGTCATCCAGTCTGGCTGGTCTGGAGGCTCTGGGGAGAAAGCGGCTTCCCAGATCATTCTTGCTTTTGGCAGAATTCAATGTTCTGCAGTTGTAGAACTGAGATCCCTTATTATTTCCTTGCTGGCTGTCAGCCAGGGGCCACTCCTAGCTCCCAGAAGCTGATCACAGGTTCTTCCCCTGTGACCGCTCCCCCACTTCCCGCCACGGGCAACTTGCAAAATAGACACTTGTAGTCTTTCAAGCCAGCCAGAGTAGGTCTCAGACTTCCCCTCTGCATCCAACAGAGAAGGACTCTTGTGAGTGGGTGAGCCCTATCTTAAGATCAATTGATTAGTAACCTTAATTACATCTGCAAAACCTTTTTGCCATGTGATGTAACATAATATCATATTTACAGAGGAGGGAATTATGCAAAGGTGAAGGACATTGGGTCATCTGGGAATCCTGCCTAACCATGTGCAGCCTGTATAGTCGTCACCATCACCATCATTGTCATCATAATCAGCATGGACAGGTTGTCTTTCCCACCCAGAGAAGAAGAGAATCCCTCCTGAGATACAGCAAGGATTTGAGAAACTAAATTAAGTACACGTGTATTCAGCTATTGGCTTGAAATGCCTTTAGGACTTCCCTATAAAATTTTTGTATTCTTTTAACACTTTGCTCTTGATTATGTGTCCTGTAACCATATTCACTCATATACTCATTCAGCAAATATCTATTGAGGGACGTTCCTGGTGGTCCAGTGGTTAAGAATCCACCTGCCAGTGCAAGGCACAAGAGTCTGATGCCTGGTCTGGGCAGATTCCACATGGTGCGGGGCAGCTAAAGCCCACGTGCCACAGCTACTGAAACCGGCGTGCTCTAGAGCCTGAGTTCCTCAACAGGAGAGTAGCCCCCACTCACCACAACTAGAGAAAACCCACGCACAGCAGTGAAGACCCAGTGCAGCCAAAAAAAAATGGAGCTATTGAGTTACTACTATGTGCTCAGGTATTTGTCAATGTCTGCTTCAGGTTGCTGGGTTCTAGAAGGCATATTTGAAGTGACATTACACTTATGAAAATGCTTTGCAGATGACATTATTATATGAAAATAAGATACTACCATGTAAGTCTTTCTCTGTGGGCTGACTTGGCACACAGATTCCAGAGTCAATATTATGAGATAATGTTCAAGTTTTCTGGAATGCACACGCAGTTTGCACATTGGTGCTGCCCTGCATTTTCACATGGCCTTGTGTTATGCTTTTTGTCCATTTTATATAGCTTGGGCAAGAAAGAGAGAGGAATAGACTTAATATTTTTGCTGTTAAAAAGATTTCCTTTTTACTTATGTTAAATCCACAAATGGATGATGGTGAATTATAGAACGTTTGATCATGGAAATCTGTTCCCTAGGTAGACACATAATAAACACTTCATGTCTGTTGAATAAATAAATGAACAACTAAATTTAAAAAGTCAAAGTTACATACATGTTCTTAAGAAAACAACTTTCAAAAAAATAATTAAAAAAAGAAAACAACTTTCACAAATGTTATTGACATAAATTTATTATTGTTTCTGCTAGTTTTTAAATTTTTTTGTTTTCATTAGTATTACATATATGGGCATTTAGCTATCTTAAACTGGAATGAGTTATTATCTACATTATGGACAAACTTAAGCTGAACTTTAAGTAAGGCTGTGTTTCGTTTTATTGTCTGCTCTAGGTGGTGGTGGTAGGGGGTAATATAAGTTATCTTATTTCCATAAGATAATACAATCCAACCCTGAAATCTCCCCTCTGATTCTTTCCCTCTTTTTTTCCTCCCTTTATGTTCCATTCATTAGCCATTTAGTGGACCTATTTCCAGACCTCATGCATATTAGAGAAAAAGACTGCATAGAGCACAGTCCATGCTGAAAAGGAGTCCAGAGCAGGAGAAATTAAGCCAGGGGAAGTAGAAGTCAGACTAGAAGCCTTCTTATACTTGACCATGAAGATTCTCACTAGGGCCTGAGAACAAACCAGATCACAGCAAGCACCCCATACCTTGCCCCAGACTGTGGGATGCTACCTTGGGGCACATTTCCCCCTTAAATCACACACTTACACTTTGTGTAAATAACACCAAATACACATGGGCATGCATTTCCAGTCTATTTAAAGGAGCTTTTTTGGAAAGTTTCATGTATTTGTTGTTGTTTACTCACTAAGTCGTGTCTGTCTGTTTTGTGATCCCATGGACTGTAGCCGGCCAGGCTCCTCTGTCCATGGGATTTTTCAGGCAAGAATATTGGAGTCTGTTGCTATTTCCTTCTCCAGGGGATTTTCCCAACCCAGGGATCGAACCCACCTCCTACATTGGCAGGCAGATTCATTACCGCTGAGCCACCTGGAAAACCTGAGTTTTTGTGTAGAATCCTTTGAATAAGAACAGATGTTTACTGAGAATGAGCACAGGCTGATTATACTACCCCAAAACTGGTGACTTCTGTGCTTGAAGGTTTATCACCATCCCCACCTCTGCAGTGGGATCACTGGCTGACGAGGAAACCACAAGCGAATTCATTTCATCTCCAAATACCCTGTTCACAGCAGGCCTCATCGAACGTAATTATTTCTTGACTCAGTTGTCAGAATTAAGCAGCTAGACTATAATGGTTCTCTGTTCTAAGAGCATTCAAAGTGATCAGGTTATAACAAAGGAACAAAAGCCACTGGTTTTGGAAAAAAGCAGCTCACTTCACAGATGACCTGCTCAGGCTCTTCAGAGCTCCAGGGCTTCCTGCTCCATAGAAACAGAGACAGTGACAAGCATGAGATAGGCAAAGGCCCAGTACGGTCATGAAGAGCCCTGTGCTCACAAGAGCTTCACCCACACCTGGTTTAAAACTCTGCTGTTACATCTTGAAATTCTTAACAATTTTGGAGCAAGAGACCCTGCCTTATGTGCCCAGTCCCACATACTGGGCATGATGGGTGCATCAACAAGGGGCTCCAACTCATTCAGGGGGTGGGGAGGCTTTCGGGAAAAGGAAGGGGCAGTGGATATTGGGAAATGCAGCCAAGAAGGTACAAAAGAGCCAGATAGTGAACTGGTATATTGCATGTTAAGGCAACTGGAAATTCACCCTGAGCTAATGGATGTCAAGCTAGATGGGTGGGGTCAGATTTGCAAAAGCAGCCTCTCAGGCTGATATGTGAGTTATATTTGCTGGGTCCAGCTATTAAGCAGTGATTGCAATTATCTGAGTGAGTAATGAGGAAGGCCTGCACATAGTACCACTAGGGACAAAGAGAAAAATCAGCAGACTTTCATGATTGTCGTTAGGGCTAAGGGAGAGGGCAAGGTTAAATGTTCCTCCCAGTTTCAGGGTCAGGCATGATGGTAGAAAACACAAGAACAGGTCCTGGTGGTGGGGGAGGGGTGGAAAGTTGGGGGGATAAATAAATAAATGAGAAGATGTTCATTCTCACCACACTAATCTATAGATTCAATGCAAAACATCAGCAGGCTTTTTTTTTATTTTTTGGTAGAAATTAAGCTGATTCTAAAATGTGTAGCAGTACAAAAATTATTTTCAAAACACTTTTAAAAAACCACAAAGTTAGAGACTATTTAAAGGCCTACAGTAAAGTCACCGTAATCAAGATGGTGTGCTTCTGAAAGAAGAATCAACAAATATATCATGGAAAAGAAGAGAGAGTCCAGAAAAATATCCCAATTTATATTGTCATCTGATTTTCATTACCACCCAAAGTTTGTAGTTTATATTAGGTTTCATTTTTGGTATTCTGTGGGTTTGGACAAAAATGTGTAATGACATGTATTCATCATTGTAATAGCATTGGGTTGGCTCAAATTTAAATTTCAGTTTCCCCATTAGATGTTACAAAAATATTATATAATACAAACTAGTTTCACTATTTTAAAAATCCTCTGTATTCTATCTACTCATCCCTTCCTCTCCACTACACTTGAATTTTTGAAAGTTATGAAGAACAAGTAGTTCCTGTGGAAGTGGATGAAATATCTCTGGGAGAATGTATAGATAAGGCTTCTTAATCTGAAATCCAAGAGTCTAGGTGGGCCCACAAACCCCTTGATGATATCATATGAAAAGAATCCTATGTACATGTAATATACACATATTTTTCCTGGAAGGAGAGATCAACAGAGAATCAAAGGGTTCTGTGAGTCCTCAAAAGCCATGAACCTCCAGTGTAGCTCAAGAGAGCAGTGGATAATGAATGGAGACAACAAAAATAAAGGGAGGTCAGAGAAAAGACGCGCAGGAAGGAGCCTGAGTGACTACATAAGACGATGGATTCATGCAAGTCTCAACAAGGGGTGATTCCAGAGGAGAGTGTTAAATGAGTTGTAGTGCAAAGGAGACTCTTGAGAGCCCCTTGGACAGGAAGGAGATCAAACCAGTCAATCCCAAAGGAAATCAACCCTGAATATTCATTGGGAGGACTGAGGCTAAAGCTGAAGCTCCAATACTTTGGCCACCTGATGCAAAGAGCTGACTCACCGGAAAAGATCCTGATGTTGGGAAAAATTGAAGGCAGGAGGAGAATGGGGTGACAGAGGGTGAGACGGTTGGATGGCACCACTGACTCAATGGACATGAATTTGAGCAAACTTTGGGAGGTGGTGAAGGATAGGGGAACCTGGCATGCTGTAGTCCATAGGATCACAAAGAATCGGATATGAGTTGGCGACTGAACAACAAACTAGATAGGGGAGCACTGATAAACACGACCACACCTGTTCCCTGGGCTGAAAAATGGGAGGATTGTTTTTGAGGAAGTGGTGAGGACAGAGCCAGATGGGGGCGGCCTGAGAAGGGAACAGCACCCACCTACACACGCTCAGCTGGAGATTCCTCCCACCAGGTGCAGCTCTTCCTGTCTCCATCCCTCATGAATCTGGGCCACTCTAAGCTCTCAAGGCCCTGTCACTTCTCCAGGGAGAACCCTATTTGAAATGGGTTTTCCCAGCTACTCTCAGTCTCATTCCCACTTTTGATCTTCTTTGTAAGAACTTAAAAAATGTTAATTTCTTATGCTTATTTACCTGTTTACTTGCATCTGACCTGCCTTCCACACTAGAATGGAAGCTGCCTGGGGCCGGGGTCTTGTGTCCCCTGTGGTTCCCCTAGCCATGAGCACAGGCTTGTACACACAGTAGGTCCTCCACAGGCAGGGGAATGCGGATGTGCCTGGCAGTCGGGATGTGAACACAGTGCTGGACATTTAGAATGAAGGAGAGAGACCCGGGGGGCAGTGGAGTAGGGCTCAGGGACCAAGGAAAGAGGTTTAAAGAAAGATGATGATTAAGGGAATTCCCTGGTGGTTCAGAGGTTAAGACTCAACACTTCCACCGTGGTGACCTGGGTTCAATCCCCAGTCAGGGAACTAAGATCCTACAAGCTGCAAGGCACAGCCAACAATTAAGACAATAATACAGAAAGAAAGAAGGCTGAGTTTGCACGCTGAAGGGGAGGATCGTAGAGTGACGGTGTGCTGGATGATGAAAGACAGCTAGGAGGTAGCTGACAGAGGAGATGGGGGAGGCTTTGGTGATGAGCTGGGGAGGGGGTGCCAGCCTCGAAGAGGGGGACCTGTCATATCCTCTAAACAAGAACAAGGCAGCAACAGGGTGAAGGACTACATAAGGTGGTAAATCCATAGACCGGCAGAATTAGAAGCAACACTGACATCTGAGGGTATCACTTTCCTGGGGAGTGGGGGGTGAGGTCATCTTCAGAATGAAGGCTGCAAAGCCTCCGGGAGAGACTGCAGCCGAGCAGCGAGGCAGACCTGGCTGAGTCACCACAATGGTCTTGGGTCAATTTACCGTGTCCCCCACCAGCGGGGAGGTCTGTGAGAGCAGGACCGGAACTAGCTTTCACCACTCAGTCCCTGGCACCTTGAACGGTCCTGGCTTGCGGTCATGGCTCTGCATATCTGTTGAAAGCACAGAAGGGTGAGTGCCGGAGGGAAGGGACAACCGGACGGAGGCCACGTGTGGAGCCAGGCAGCACGAGGGCACCTCTCGGGCACGGCTGGGCTGCCTGGGGAGCAGGGGGAGACTGAGCACCAAGGGTTTTGCTGAAATAAGGTGAGATGGATTCACAGGAAGAGTAGGTCATGAGAGCATCAGAGGCGCTGATGAGAAAGCAGTTCAGACCGTTTGCCTGGCCTGAAAAGAAGCCGCGCTGGGAGGAGGTGGCCAAGCAGAGGAAGGCAGAGGTGTGTGCGTGTGTGTCTGTGTGTGTGTGGGCGCGCTGAGGGCAGTGCAGTGGGGGCTGGGTATGAGAGCGGGATACTGGTATTTAAGCTTTCCGAGGTGGGGCAGTTTCAGGTGATGACAAGGCGCAGGGTGCGGCCACAGGAGTGGGCAGCTGAAAAGGCAGATGGAAGGTCCTTGGAGTGGAGGAGCTTTGGAGGCCGGGGATGGACATTGTCCATGGGGACACTCAAGCCACCCCGCTCGAGCTGGAGAGAACCGCCATACCAAAGTCAGATGCTTGGGTCCTCGCAGAGGAGCGGGGGGAGGGGCTAGTGATGGCATTTCACTCATTCATCTTCATTCATTCATTTAGGAAATACTCACCGTCGATTTGCTTTGCCTTCACAGGCAACCAGGCAGACAGGAGTCTTTCCTTGACCTAGTCCACCGTCTCCAAGGACCACGCAGGTCTCTGCTTTCCCCGTCCCTTCCTGGGAGGGGGAAAGGGCGTTGCCCTGCTGGAGCCTTGGCCGCAGCGGCTTCTCCGCAGACACAGAGGCCTCTGGTCTGGCCACACCGGTTACCCTCGCCAACCCCAGATGTCCTCGAGGTGGCGGATCAGCACGAAGGAGGCAGGTTGTCCTGGAAGATGTCGCCAAGTTGCCTGCAGGCTCTGGGATCAGGGGGAGGACCTGGAGCACCCTGGGCAGGTCGGGAGTGAGGAGAGCAAGGCACAGAGAAGCAGCAAGTGCCCAAGGTGGGATGAGACGGGCTGGCCGAAGATATGAGGGTCCCCAAGGGCCTCCCAAACTCAGGCATGTGGCTCAGGGTCATCCCCCAACCCAGACCCATGGCAATCTCCCAAGGGATTTCAGCACCCAGTCTCACTAACATCTGGGAAGTCCTGCTTTGTGTGTCACTTCATCAACCTGGTTGACTCTTCAGCAGGTTTCCGAAACACAGAGACTCGCGGAAAATTCATGCTGCTTCTCACGGCGGTTGCGTGTTGCGGACCCTCATTCCTCTGTGACATTCTTATTCAAAACTCCCTAGGAGTGCGGTGCTCATTTTCCAAACGGAAACCATCCTGGTGTCACTGTCACCAGAGAAACCTATGGAGAGAGAAGATGGTCAAAGGGACCTTGACAACCTCCTTTTAAAAAGTGCCAGGCAGGAGCCTCCTTTGTAGAGCCAGGGAACCGCCTACACTGTCCTCCCCACAAGCCCAGCCAAGGGACCGGCTGCAGGCTCTCAGTGGAATGCCAGGACGAGGAGGACAGGACTGGCCACTTCCTCTATCACTGTCACCTGTGCTCTGGCCTGCTGGCCAGGCGCAGGTCTCCAGGGTCAGTTAGGGAAGAAGAGCTCACAGTGCTAGTCTTGGTGACTCAGATATAGGGTCTGGACGCACTAGGTCATCTCCAGAGTTGGCTGCAGACTGAAGGCAGGAGAGGGGATGGGGGCACCTGGGCTGGGGCTTTCCCACTCCAGCCACGAACCCAGCAACTTGCTCCAGCAACCCAGCAAAATGTTGGCTGCACAGTGCTGAGATCAAAGCAGAGTTGAAGCACTCCAGAAATCTGACATACTTGACCTCTGAGATTATTAAGCAAAGCATGCTTCTCAGAACCTCAGGTTCAGCAATGTTTATCAGATGCTGACGAAGCCAAGGTTCATGGCTATGAATATTTATTGATCAAACTATTAGCTATCTGATGATATGTTTGCTGTGTCACAGGATGTATTATGTGATTACAAGAATTCACTCATTACACAGACCTTTACTGGCAGCCGTCCTTGTGAAGGTGGAGATGAGGACAAGAGTGAAGCCTGCTGATCCACTCCAGCGATGAGGACAGACAGACGGACAGCAGGCTCTCGGGCCATGGACAGCAGGCTCTCGGGCCATGGCTCTGAAAACCCTGAAAGAGGAACGGGTGGGGATCCAAACAAGGATTTAGAAAGGTTTCACCGGTGGGTCACGCTTGGGTGGCCTTGTTTGTTTTCGGTTATTTTTTTGGTAAATGGTATTTGTGGTTGCTTTCTATATTTTAACAGCTTTATTGAGAAATATTTCACATACCATACAATTCACACGTTAAATTACAATTCTGTTTTTACACAGTTGTGCAATCATCGCCACACTCAATCTCACCTTCTCAGAGAAACTCTTAGCAACCGCTTTCCATTTTCCTCTAACTCTTCCCCACCCCCTTGCTGCTGCTGCTGCTGCTGCTAAGTCGCTTCAGTCATGTCCGACTCTGTGCAACCCCATAGACGGCAGCCCATCAGGCTCCCCCGTCCCTGGGATTCTCCAGGCAAGAACACTGGAGTGGGTTGCCATTTCCTTCTCCAATGCATAAAAGTGAAAAGTAAAAGTGAAGTTGCTCAGTCGTGTCCGACTCTCAGCGACCCCATGGACCGCAGCCTACCAGGCTCCTCCGTCCATGGGATTTTCCAGGCAAGAGTACTGGAGTGGGGTGCCAATGCCTTCTCCCCCACCCCCTTGCTTTCCCCCAAACCCTAGACAACTACTCATCTGCTTTCTGCCTCAATGAACTGGCGTATTTTGGATATTTCACCTAAAGCGAATCATGACGATTTATGGTCTTCAGTGACTGGCTTCAGTGTTATCAAGGTTCATCCATATTGAAGCGAGTGTCAGCCCCCTACTCCTTTCTGTTTGTTTGTTTTTTGCCTGGCTATCAGTTCCCCGACCTCGGACTGAACCCTGGCCACAACAATGAAAGCCCAGAATCCTAACCCCTAGTCCACCAGGGAACTCCCCACCCCTGCTCACTGTCATTGCCAAATAATATTCCATTGTGTGGATATGCCACATTTTATTTACCTGTTCATCAGTCGATAGACATTTGAATTGTTTGGGGTATTATGACTAATGCTGTTGTTCACATTTGTGTCCAAGTTTTTGTGTGCATGTAGTTTGAATTTCTTCACTGTATACCTGGGAGTGAGGTTGCTGGGTCATCTGGTAACTGTGTTTAACATTTAAGAAACTACCAAACTGTTTTCCAAAGTGGCTGAGCCATTTGTTATTGCCACCAACCGTGTATGAGGGCCCCAACTCATCTCATATCCTCATTAGCACTTGTTTTCCTTTTTTAAATTATAGTTCTCTTGGTGAGTGTGAAGTGGCATCACATAGTGGGCTCAACTTGGGCTCCTGGTCATAAATTTAAAGTGGAATTGTAAGGGGGGAAAACTCTCCTCAATCCTATTTGGGTCTCAAGCTAGGCCTAAGAATTAAACTGACACAGAACAAATTAACAGGAGAAAAGCATACAATTTTTAAAAACCAGAGCAAGAAGCTTTTCCATCTTTCAGACAAGCACACAATGAATCTGTGACAAATGGACAAGACAAAGGGGCTTATATTGAGGGGTAATAAGTGCTGAAGAAGTAACCTTGGAAGATAAGGGTTAGTTTAACAAGGATGTTGGTACAGATCTTAGTCCCCGGCTCCCCCCAACCCAACCCCCCACCCTGCCCATCTCTAGTGATAAGAAAGTCTTTCTCCCCCTTGGATCAACGAGGACACTTTCATATGGGAGTTTTATCTCCTGCTTTCAGGAAAAAGAGCAAGATCAGTGTCCTTCTTGCTCTGATGTGTCTTAAGTGCCTTTCATTCAAAGTAATCAATATGCCAAAGTGGCCTGTTCAGGGGTGAAATGTTCCAGTCTCTGCCTCTATCTGCGTGTCTTCTTCCCCATGTGTCTCTGTGTCTTCTCTTATGATAAATCCAGTATGATGTCATCCCAATATCCTTAACTAATTATATCTGCAAAGACCCTTTTCCTAAATAATGTCCATCCCATCGACAGAGGAGTTGACAGCTACAGTCCGTGGGGTCACTAAGAGGTGGACATGCCTGAGCAAGCAGGAAACTTCTGCACCTGAGGTTCAGGGTGGATGTGAATTTCTGTTGGGGAGAATACTATTCCATCTGCTACAGAAGATGAGAGTAAAGATGACAATGACGTAGAAGGATCAAAAGAAAGAAGACAAGCAGGCAGATATAAGATACATTTAAATTCATTTATCTTTAAACTTTTCATTTGAGCATAGTCGATTCACAATGTTGCATTAGCTTCAGGTGTACGGCAAGTTGAATCAGTTATATTAGTACATGCGCCCACTCTGTTTTTTAGGTTCTTTTCCCATATAGGCCATTACAGAGGACTGAGGACTGAATAGAGTTCCCTGTGCCATAGCGTAGAACATGTAAGGTATGCTTTGGATTGGCCATTAGGAAGCTACTGAAACGAAGAACTGGAGAACAGAATGGGACACAAGAAAACATTCACTTCATGTTTTTGAAAGGTTGTAATAAAGCTAGGAAAGTCCTTTTGGGTTGCAACAGATATTTGCTTATTTCCACATCTAAACATTTGAATGTTTGCTATATGCCAGGCCATTTTTGGGCTTTCCTCATGGCTCAAATGGTAAAGAAGCTGCCTGCAATGCCTGAGACCCAGGTTTGATCCCTGGGTCGGGAAGATCCCCTGGTGAAGGGAATGGCAACCCACTCCAGTATTCTTTCCTGGAGAATCCCATGGACAGAGGAGCCTGGCGGGCTACAGTCCACGGGGTCACAAAGAGTCAGACATGACTGAGTGACTAACACACACACACACACACATACACACACATACACACGAGGCCATTTTTATTTCCATTTTTATTGAACTTCTGGTGGCGCAATGGTAAAGAATCCACCTGCCAGTGCAGGAGATGAAAGAGACGTGGGTTCCATCCCTGGACTGGGAAGATCCCCTGGAGAGGAGACGGGCAAGCCACTCCAGTAGTCTTGCTTGGAAAATTCCATGAACAGAGGAGCCTGGTGGGCTAGAGAGCAGGGGGTTGCAAAGACTAGGGCACGACTGAGCGACGAAGCACAGACACAACGAAAACAACGGGACCTTGGTGTCCCCATTTTATAGGCGAGGAGACCTGACTACAGGAGTTTGTACTTGGAAAGGGCACAGCTGATCCATGACAGAACTGGAGACAAGGTCAGAGCCTCTCAAGTCCAAGGCAGAGCTTGAAATGCTGGTGGGTTCTCTTTGCTGGAGCCGGGAGACTCCTCCTCAAGCACTGGCCACTCCTTCCTCCCTCCTGGCTTAACTGCATCAAAGACATGTTAGAAGTGATTGAACGCATGAGTGACAGATGGGTCACGTGTTTACAACTGGGCAGAATCAGTATCTTCCAAAAGAACCCAGGAGGGGGGAAAAGGAACTTGGAAATGAGAAACAAAAGGAGAAAAAGAGGGCAAGGAGAGAGAGGTGCTTTTTAAGGTGGCTGATACTCAGAGCACACCTTGACTGAAGACTGGTAGGGACCTGTCGCTGAACCCTATTGTTTAATCTTCAGAAAAAAAGTTGTAAAACAGGAATGATTATTATCCCCACTTTACAGCCCCCTGAGCCCTAACTGTGGAAGCTCACTTGGCTGATGAGTGGAAGAGCCAGGAATTGAACTCCACATAGTGTGTTAGAAGCTGCTGCTCTGGACTGGAGGAGTCGTTTAGATATTGTTGTGTAACACTCAGAAGAATGGAGTTCAGATCCCAGGACTACCACTGACTGTGCTCTCATTCGACTCACTTAATCTCCCTGGGCTTGTTTCCTCATCTGTAAAATGAGGATCATGGCACTTCTTGAATGTTTATATCTCATTTTTATGCATGTGCTATATCCTGCTCCGTGTTTTGTATTCATAGCTTCATGAGTTGGAACAGCTCGAAGTTCTGTTTACCATGCTTGTTTTGCTCTACCACAGGTCTGAAAACTGATTTATTTTTGCAAACTCCACGGAGGCTGGAAGATACTGGAGGAAAAAAAAAAAAAAAACTTGTTAAAGGAAATGAACACTTATCTCTGTGTACTCGAGTAAAGGAATCATGAGAATTCCTCGGCTTTATTTTCTTCAAGAAAAAAAAATAAACACCATCAGGATGCTGTCCTTAAAATCACAAGGGTTTTGGCTGGATAACAAAATATAGATCGAAGTACTCTGAGTCCCTAGAGAAAGATGTTGGGCAATAACAAGGGATTATTATAATATGCCAAACGTAATGGCAAATAATATGCCAAACGTAAACCCCTAGAGACCTTCTAAGAAAGCAGAGGGAGTGAGAGATGAAGGGAAGGTTTACTGAGCATAGCGGGTTCTCAGGCTATGACTTTGGTGCTTCGAACACTATTTTCTCTCATCCTCAGAGCAGGCCTGAAAGGTGAGCATAATTGCCCTCCTTTTTAAACATAGGAACCCTGTAGCTCAGCGAGGTTAAGCAGTTTATCAGATTATCTGATTCCAAAGCCTAATCTCTTCCTACAACACCATGCTGACACTCCAGGGACAATTTGGCTTGCATTTTTCTCTTCTAGAGACCTGTCCCTTCAGAAAACTTCCCTGGGTCCTTCTCAGCTAAGTCTAAACAAATTCACCCAAGCCGATTGCAGGTGGAATCATGCATCGTTGAGAAGGGTTGTCTCCATGCAGTAAGGAAGAGGGCACCGTGTGGGAGAGGCCAGTGGACAACAGACCAAAAAGACCACCCTTGTCCTTCTAGTTCCCAAACCTGATGGGACTGTTCCCTTCTGCATGATTTAGCTGGCTCAGTGCACAGCCAGTGACAACTGCAGAAATATTTCTAGAATATTTAGCCAAAGCCAAATTCATAATACGCTAGAGATGATTCAAGGCTGATGGCATTTCTTCCCCAGCCTTTTTTTCCCCAGGAAGAGATAGCATTCTTTAACCTGGGTTGTAACCTGGGTTCTTCCAGAACTGTGTCTATAAACCTGTTTTTATTTTCGTAACCTGGGGGTATTTTATAAATGTTGGTCAAAGCACTTCAACTTAGTGCAGCTTTCAGAGACTTTGGGAGTTGGGGTGGAGAATTTGAACAAGGGTACTAAATGCTGCTTCAGGCTAATATATGGAAGGAAACCACTTTTGTTCTATTGATGTATGGGATGGGAATGCTGTTTTGTATTCTTCCAATATTCTAAAGGGGGCTTCCCTTGTGGCTCATCTGGTAAAGAATCTGCCTGCAATGCGGGAGACCTGGGTTTGATCCCTGGGTTGGGAAGATCTCCTGGAGAAGGGAAAGGCTACCCACTCCAGTATTCTGGCCTGGAGAATTCCATGGACTGTATAGTCCATGGGGTCAAGAAGAGTCGGACATGACTGAGCGACTTTCACTTCACAATATCCTAAAGGATCAGGCTCTACAACTTTTGGTTGATGCCTCTCTCTTTCTGTTAAAGAGTGATCTCACTTTATAGGGAAACAGGAGAGTAACACCTTGATTCAAAATGGATAAGTACATATACTGTCTTGAAAACTGCAAATCAAAAAGCCCTGGGACAAGACAGAGTTGTTTCTGTCTCTCTCTCTCTCTCTCTTTTTTAGTTTAAGATGTAAGTTGTTCAGCAAGATCTCTTTATTTGCCTTTGAAATCAAACGTATCTGACTCAGGTTCTGGTGTGGTAAATTAGTGATAACATAGACTGATAAATTTATTTTTATCTCTAAAAAGCAATCTGTAGCAGGATGCCAAACTTTATGTATAACATATAATCTCAGTCATGTCCTAAAGCCCATATTTGTATATATGAATATACATTTAAAAAATAACACCAGGAAGAAAAAAAATAATAAAAAAATAAAAAATAACAGAGGCAATTTGAATGTTAACAGTGGTTATTTTTAAATTGTGGAAATATAGCCTTCGAGCTCTAGAGCCTGTACTCTGCAACAAGAGAAGCCACGGCAATGAAAAGCCCAAGTACCACAATCAAGGACAGCCCCCACTCTCTGTAACTAGAGAAAACCTTCGCAGCAACGAAGACCCAGCACAGCCAACAATAACTAAATAATTAAGTGTTTTGTTTTTTTTTAAAAAAGCGAAAGACCAGAAAGATTGTAGATTCTGAGTAAGATGAGCAAGACTACAGTCCTTATTCTTTTCTTAATCAGATATCCTGGAGTTAATTCATGTCAGACTTTTATTTCACCAAAAAAGAGGAAATCAGATTTATAAAAAGAAAAGGATTCATAAGCAAAGTTGGGGATGCTTCTAAACACGTTGCCCAATCTCTGAGAAGCCAGGTCTCTGAATAAGGAAGGATGGGGAAACCTGTACTTAGATGGAAAGCACAGGTTCTCACATTGAGGACCGGGCCTGCAGGCTTTCTGGGAGCAGTCGGAAGGACATGGGATTTGGATCAGAAGTCTGAGTTCCACTCACAGCATTGCCACTTATCAGTCATGTGACACCAGCAATTCCAGCAACATCTGTGGGCATTGATGCTGTTGTTCATAAAAGAGGTCTGCTCCCAACTCTGTGTGTTAGTTGCTCAGTCATGTCCAACTCTTTGCAACCTCATGGACTGAAGCCCACCAGGCTCCTCTGTCCATGAGATTCTCCAGGCAAGAATACTGGAGTGGATTGCCATTCCCTTCTCCAGGGGATTTTTCTGACCCAGCGAGACCCGAACCCGAGTCTTTTGCATTGCAGGCAGATTCTTTACTGGCTGAGCCACCAGGGAAGCCTGACTCTAAGGGATCTGTCTTCCCTGGTTGGAAACAATGGTATTCCAGATAAAGTCCAAAATACAAGATCCTAGGTCAATGTCCAACCAGGCCACTCCTTCCCTGAAATTGCCACTTAACCTTCCTGTACACACTGGGTTTCCTCATCCTTGGTTTCAGGTGTCCTCCCTCAGGAGGGAATGTCGCAAGGACTGACTAATGCGCCCGCATGTCCCAATCACGATGATACAGTGGACAGCTGCAGGGAGTTCCGACCTGCCATTCCCGGCTCCACAATAGGATTGCAGGGCCATCTGCTGTGACCTTAAAACTCACATTTCCGTCCTGCATCTGGGGCTCTTACGCATTAGGCTTCTTTTCAGAGGTCTGAAAGCATTCCCCGTAGCAGGTGGCCAGTCTGGCTAGCCTCAGGTGGCAAGGGGGAGCACACACTCAGGGACTCAACTGAAACTTCTTCAACATCCTCTCCCCCCTAAAAAATAATTTAGAGATTTTAATCTTTCCCAGAAACCACTGAAAATACCATCCACGAAGAAGGATGCACTAAAGTTTCCTCCTAGCCTCCAGAGAAAATGAATTCTTAGAGGTGTTTTTGTTTTTCTTTAAACACTCACGCGTTAAGTTCTGGGGGGTTCCATCTGTTGTTTTCAAACAGCACGGATTACGAGCTCAAGCCGCGGTACTACGCGGTAGTTTTATTGATAAATTCCTACTATAGTCACTGCAATTACAAAGGCGGTCAAGTCGAGTGGGCGCGCCCTGCGGTGGACAGTTTCCTTGGCAACCTAGGGCAAGCTCACGCCCACGTCCAGAGGAAGACTGTTCCTCTGCCCAGGTGTTCCAAAACATATACGAACCTGTCGTGGCGCTTTCCAGACACCAACAGACAGGTCAGTTCTGTCTCTTGGTGATCCCCCTTGAGACCCGGTCCCCGGTTGCTGTCAAGGGATGGAGTAGAGGGTGGAGAGACGCGGGGAGGGCAGGTGTCCGGGTCCCCAGCGCCTCCCTTGTTTCTCTCGGTCGTCCGCTCTGCTCCGTCGTGGGGTTGGGACCCCCGTCTGATGCTCTCCAGAATCCCGCCGGTCCCCAGCCCAAGCTGATCGGGGTTCGGGAATCTGGCCAAGACGCGAAGGGAACGGATCCGCCGCCCCCTCGCGCGGCACGGTGGCCCCAGGGGCCCCAGGGGCCCCGCGCCCCGGGCCCCGGCGGCGGCTGGAGGCGGGCTGCCGGCTATGCAAATTCTCGGCGGGGCGGGAGCCGCCTCCCGCTCGAATAAAAGCTCAGGGCGGGGCGCCGCACAGAAGCCGCTGCCTCCCGGGAGCCGGCCGTGCGCTCCTGCCCCGCGCCCGCCCGCTGCCTGCTCGAGCAGCCCGCGGGCTCCCGGTAAGAACGCGCGGCGGCTCGGGGACCCGAGGCGGCTCGGGGAGAGGGCTCGCGTCGCGACCCGGGGGACCAGAGCGAATTGCCCGCGTCCCCTTGGTCCGCGCTCCTCCTCGGCCCACGCGCGCCCTCCACGAGCTTTCTCCGTGGGAACCCGGGCGCCGGCGCCTCTGCTGTGCCCTCCCAGGGGCCGGGGCAGGTGGCATCTCCTCGGGGCCAGTTTGTCCCCAGGCCATCAGCCATCGAAAGCGAAAGGAACTGCGTTCTGTGTGCTCGAGGTTAGGAGGGGTGAAGACTGTCTTGAAGTGGAGGGAGACGGGGGTCGACCAGAAGAGCTTGCACGATGGGACTCTGGCTATTATTATCCTGGGGTTTTTCGTGGCCATCCCGGGAGCTGCTTTGGGAGGCGATGGAAGGGAAGAACAAGCCGAGGGGAGAAAGGTGTGGGTGTGTACACGTTTGAATGAACGGAACGGATCGACTTTAGACGCTGGACAGAAACTTCCAACCAGATTCAGCGTGTTACCCACCTCTGCAGAATAGACTCCTAGTCTTGCGGAAAAATGACTTTAATAGTCCCCTCTCTTTCCCTCCCCCTCAACCTTACTTTACAAAAAGAGAGGTTTTTCTGGAGTGGTTTTTTTTTTTTTTTTCATACTTATTTGGCTGTACTGGGTCTTAGATGCAGCATAGTTCACCAGGACCTTAGCCAGGACCTGGACCGCCAAAGTCCCTTGAAGTGTTTTAAAAGTAGCATCAGTCTCAAGGCTGATCAGTTAAGATCTGGGTTTGCCCAGGCTGCCCTTTGTGGAAGTGCCTCCTGTCTGGTTCCTGCATCCCTGCACACACACACAACCCCCACCCCCCACCCCTTATCCTGCATCCCAGGAGAGGGAGAAAAATAGTCTAGGAGGTGCCCAAACCCAGGCTACTGTCCCCCGCTTTGCAATATCCAGTGTGGGTCTTTTTCTGAAATAGGAGAGATAGAAACCACAGTCCTCCTCCTCCTCCCCTCAAAACCAGTCCGAATAACCTGAGGGAAGGAGGATTTTTGGGAGTCTTTGTGAAGACCGGAGGGCTTTCCAGGTGGAGATAAGCCTCCGGCACATGGCTGTCCTTGGAGCTATAGAATCTGAACTGGAAGGTCAGAGAAGGAACAAATGGGGAGTGGGAAAAGCGAGAGGATTAATTTTGAGGGAAGGGAGTGGTGAACAGGTAGAGATATTTGACACTTGTTTCCTCCTGTTTCTGTTTGTGTGTGTTGCTGTGGTTCTGGTTAGTAGCTGGATCAAAGAAGACTGGAAACATGTCGGAGTTTTGGTTAATTTCTGCCCCCGGAGATAAGGAAAATTTACAAGCCCTGGAGAGGATGAACACAGTAACCTCCAAGTCTAACCTGTCTTATAACACCAAATTCACAATTCCTGACTTCAAGGTACAATTTCCTGGGGAGGAGGAAAGAGGTCATGGGCTGGGGTGGGTGTCTTCTGGAAAGCCAAGGAGAAAAACTATGTCAAAGGCACCAACGCTGAGGTTCAGCCTGGGTGCGATGCTGGACTGGGGGTCCAGATGGGACTGGCCTAGGTGGGGGCTTCACAAATAGTCCCAAATTAACTGTGGTGACTGTGGATCCAGAGCCACGGACAGAATGAGGAGGAGACAAGGGTGTGGCTAGCAGTGACTTCAAAAGATGGAAAGGGTGTCTTACACACTTGGGTCCTCAGGAGTTGTTCTCAGATCCTTTCTGTCTTCAATATCTAAGAAAACGTTTCAACATGGTTTAAATGTGCAGGCTTGGAGATGTTCATCCTTGATTGCGTTCTTGGGCTGGGAGCAAGATGGGTAATCTAACATCCCTCTGGTTCTGATGGAGAGAGAAAGAAGGAGGTTCAGTGATAACTGTGTAGATGGCAGAAAGAGATTTTAAAATGAAACAGGCATGACAGGATCAAGATATGTGAAATCTTAAAAAAAATTGATAATCCTTTAAAAATTTATTTATTTGGCTACGCTATGGGATCTTTAGCAAACTATTCAGTTCAGTCGCTCAGTTATGTCTGACTCTTTGCAACCCCCATGGACTGTAGCGCATCAGGCCTCCCTGTCCATCACCAACTCCTGGAGTTTACTCAAACTCATGTCCATTGAGTCAGTGATGCCATCCAACCATCTCATCCTCTGTTGTCCCCTTCTCCTCCCGCCTTCAATCTTTCCCAGCATCAGGGTCTTTTTCAAATGAGCAAACTCTTAGTTGTGGCAAATGGGATCTTAGTTCCGTGACCAAGGACTGAATCCAGGCCTCCTGCATTGGGAGCATGGAGTCTGAGTCACTGGACTACCAGGGAAGTCCCTGTGTAGTCTTCTTAACTTCCAAAAGAGTAGACTGTTTGCCATGCTTCCTCCAAGAGAAGAAGTGTAAGGCAGTCTTTCTGCCCTACAAATATCTCTTGGGGTCTGGAGTGGGTGAGTGCTGACAGTCAGTCCTGTCCAACTCTTTGCAACCCCATAAACTGTAGCCTGCCAGGCAAGAATACTGGACTGGGTTGCCATGTCCTCCTCCAGGGGATCTTCCCAACCCAGGGATTGCACCTGCATCGCTTCTGTCTCCTGCATTGGCAGGCAGGTTCTTTACCACTAGCCCCACCTAGGAAGCCCCAGGTTCTGGAGGGATGTTGCTAAACGCCCAGAGGCAGTTCTTCTAGTGAATTGCTATATAATCCTCTTTTAAACCTCAGTTTGCCTCTCTGGCAAAAGACCCGCATAGTTGCTAATGAGGCTCCTGCGTTTGCTAGAGTTTATGGTCTGGTACACTGGAGGCCTGTACACAACATCTTTAAGTGCATCGTCACCACTCCCACATTATAGATCAGGACAGGCTGAGGAAGGAGACTGGGGCTGTGGAACTGGTAAGCAGCAACATTGGCTTCTGAGCCCATTTCTTGCTGATTTTTCCAGCCTGCTGTTGTTTGTCCATGATCACATATGTGAAGCTTAGTAAACGAAGCATCCACTCATTGCTTACTTACTACATGTGAGGCATTGTATTAGCCCAAGGGTACAAAGATTTTAAAAAGACATGACTTCTGCCTAAAGTTACTTAAAATCAAGTCCTTTGAAAAGGAATAACACTTCTAGGAATATCCAGGCTTCTTGGTTTCCTAATTACTTCTCAATGTCTGATGAGTGGTTGATGAATTGAGAATGAACTTTTCCTTCTGATTCTGTGAGTAGGCCTTTAAATACAATTTTGGACACGGTAGCAATTTCCACAGGAAGAAACAGGTCGTCATAAGTAAGCTATCCTGAAAAGAAAAGGACTTTCCTAAATGAGAGCAGGAGGAAAAGCTGGGCTTGCCCCAGAAAGGTCATTGTTAATAACAGCAGAGAGGGCCAGACAGAAGGCTTGGCTGTACTAACGTGGAGGAGAAGGGCTTTCAGAAATGGTAACTTCCTCGACTGGCTTTTGTCACAGCTTTTCCTCGGCTCTGAGGATTAATCCCCTGGAGAGCAGACTGTCTTTCTCTTTTTCTGTCTTTTTAAAAAAACTTTATCCCACTTGGTTATGTGGGATCTTAGTTCCTCAACCAGGGTTCAAACCTGCGCCCCCAACATTGGAAGTATGGAGTCAAGCACTGGACTGCTAGGGGAGTCCCCCAGACTGCCATTCTTAGAGGAAAGTGAGCTGAGGGCAGACCAGGACACATAAAGTCACTCCTTCCTCTGGCTGAAATGCTAGTTTATCCTCTTGGCCCCAAAATAAAATAATAGTAATAACAATAATATTCCCAAATCCACTGGTTTCTCTTGAGAGCTCTTCTCGGTTTCCAGTGTGACCATTGACCCAAGGAAAACTAAGCCAAGATGGAAGTTATAGAATTCCCTGCCCTGGAGTTGAAAGGGCACTCCCCCACCCCTCTGCTACAAAGTCTGAGCCCCTGACTTCTCTCCCATCTTTCTAGGTGGGGACCTTGGATTCCCTTGTCGGCCTCTCTGATGAGCTGGCGAAGCTTGATATCTTTGCTGAAAGGTAAAATATTTCTTATTTACTATATACAAGTGAGAATGTGCCAATGTTGTCAGAAGACACAGTGCTTTTGCTTTGGCTGGCCCTGGACGTCACAGGAAGAGCCGGGTGGGTCTTCGTGAGGGTGCAGGAGACCTTGAGGAGATTTGCTTGCTCAGGCAGCATGGTTTTTTAGGGGGCTGCCATTCAGAGGACTATGAAATAAGGTGCTGAAACACTTAGAAAAATATAATGCAGCTTAACCCTGCCAAAAGCTTTTCGTGGTTTTTTTTTGTTTGTTTGGGTTGGTTTTTGTAGGAACATATGCAAGTGCACACCATTAAAAATTCAAATTACAAAGAAAAGCTGTCCAGTAAAATCTGATTTCTTCTCACCTGTTTTCCATTTTCCTGTCCCCTTGTTTTCCCTCTTTTAAGGCGATGTTATTATAATTTTTAGGAAAGCCTTCCAGAGACAGTCTGTACCTGTACCAGTAAATATGAGCATATTCTTAAAAATAATTTTATACAAATAATAGCATATATCCTGCATCTTGTTTCCCCACCCTGAATCCCATTTCTTAGAGATAATTTCATGTCAGCCCATAATTATTTAAAAAAATGGCTATATTACCTTGACTAAATGTAACCTAATTTATTTGAATTTTCCTATTGATGGACATTTAAGTTTTCTAGTGTTTTGCTATTACAAACAACGCTGTAATGACTCTCCTTTTTTGTACTTCTTTGTGCCCATGTAGGAGTGGGATAATTATTTTAGAACCTTAAAATCATTTATTTTAAAAAATTATTACAAATCTGGTGCATAATCATTGGGAAATATTTATAGATTATTATTGTTGTTAATTCACTAAGTGACATCCATGGACTGTAGCCCACCAGGCTTCTCTGTCCATGGGATTCACACATTTCACATGCTTTCCCCTTCGTATGTTATGCTTTGGATCTCACCATTAACTAGTCCACTGTAATGTTACACCATATGGATTTGCCATAATTTATCTTTCAGGTAGGTTTTAAATAATAATACTACCTTGTCTTGGTGTGGATGAAACTCTGTGGTTTAACAACTGTTTGCACTTGGTTCTAAGAAAAACACAGATGAAATAGGTGACGAAAGAGTCTTCAGGGGCCAGGGCATACACCTGCCACTCTGCCTGTCCAGGGGAGACCAGGTTTTGGCCGCTTGATCCTCTTTAGGGGGTTTCCTTTTCTTTTTTTAAAATTTTATTTATTTATTTTTGCTTGTGCTGGGTCTTCACTGCTGCGCGGGCCTTTCTCTACTTGCAGCCAGTGGGGTCTATTCTCCAGTTGCAGTGCAAGGCCTTTGCATTGCAGTGGCTTCTCTTGCTTTGGAGCACAGGCTTCTTCAGTATTTGCAGCGGGTAGGCTCAGTACTTGGAGAAGGAAATGGCAACCCACTCCAGTGTTCTTGCCTGGAGAATCCCAGGGATGGGGGAGCCTGGTGGGCTGCCGTCCATGGGGTTGCACAGAGTTGGACACGACTGAAGTGACTTAGCAGCAGCAGCAGCAGCAGGCTTGGTACTTGTGGTACAGAGGCTTAGTTGCTCCCAGGCATGTGGGATCTTCCCGACCCAGGGATCGAACCCATGCCTCCAGCATTGGCAGGTGGATTCTTTACCACTGAGCCACCCACGGTTGCCTATTTTCAGGGACTGTGGACATGTGCTTTTATTACCTTCTCAGGGGAATGGTGATTTGGATGCTATGGCCTTTTCTGATTCATTTTAATGAAAATTGTATAACTAGGATTTCTAGTGATCACACTAGAGGTTTCTGATCTGTAGCTTGGTGCCATGGGCTAGAAATTACATTTTGTGTGTTCTACTTCCTGTTCAGCCACCCATCACCTAAGAATAAAAAGAAGCCCTTTGTTAGTAACATCTTGCTCTGCGTGGGATGTTGGACTAACCACAAAAAGGCAATCCTAATTATCAGGCAGTTTGTAGCTCACAGTCCTCGAGAAAGAAAACCTTCACCTTCCTCATCTGTAAAATGGAATGGTAGTGATCATCTCTGTGCTTTCAGGGAAGAGTGAAGGGGAGTCAAATCATGTTGAATCAAGAGTGATCAAATCCCAGGACATGTTCTAAGAATCACTAACATCCAAGAAACAAGTGGGATGGTCCCTTAATATCAGCTCCTTTCAACAGCTGCTCCACCCCATGGGGAGGTGGGTCTAACAGATACCAGGGAGCCTAGCCCACTATCCTGGGCTGGCAATGCCTTTTATTGGCAGCCCTGACAAACAGCAGGATGCTATACAGTGAAGGGGCAGCAGCATTGGCCTAAGGAGAGTAAATTGTTAAAAAAAAAAAAAGAAAGGAAAAATGTGAATTGTTCCTAGGCCTGCTGTAGAAATGACAGCTAGTCAACATTTTAATTTCTCTAGATCTTTCTTTGCTACCAGTTTTCTTCCTTAAAAAGGTGCATGTCCTTAAATTCTTCCTTGTTGACCAGAGCCCCTTCTACCTCTCATAAAATTTTGTGACCTTAGATTATTATCACTTCACTTTCCTTTTTTGTTTGTTTTTTGGTTTGGTTTTTTTTCAGTAAGCATTAGAGTTTTATTCTGTGCCTATTGGTTACACAAATGACGTGTTTAAGAAAATAATGAGCAAGGCAGATTAAGTCTGTAATTGTGAAACAACACCTGAATGAATTAAAGAGTTTGTTTTTTCTTTAAATATATAAACAGAGTGAGCTATGGCAGAATGAAAATCACTGTGCCTTGCTGTATTTTTTTCCTTGTGGGTACATATTCCCAAGAGCCTTCCTATCAGGAGAAGAAAAGTGGTGTGGACTGAACACCCTGAAATTCTTATTTCTAGCATTCATCCAGTCTGGAGGTCAGATAACTTTTGTTTGGGGGTTAATGCTGGGGCTTAGGGTAAAACAATGGGAAACACTGATAAAATACAAAGATCAGCTTCAGTTAGAAGGACACAAGTGTCATTAGATAAATAAAGGCTAGCCGGGAATGTAACCCAGGCAGCATGAACCCGTGAGCACTGCTTCTGGTTAGGAGAGCAGAGAAGGATCAGGAGTTTTCAAGGTGTATTGTTTCCACATCCTTTTATTATTTATTTACCTGGGGCACTACAGTGTTTTTCCGTGTAGCTGGAAGGCAGCTTTTGCTTGCTTACTGGAGCCTTCCTTTTATTTTTGATTGATTGCCCCATACCGTCTTTGGTAATTTACCCTGTGTTTACATTTTGATTCATGAACTTTTGAGAAACCAAATGATTGTCCCTTGAAAAGAGCCCTCCCCCCCCCTTTTTTTTCCTTTTATGTTTGAGTTCTTCTCAGTATCTTAGCCTGTTTTGTGGTGTTGGTTAAAATATTACATTTCACTGGCGCTTGGGCTGTCAGAGGCACCTCATGAGTTTCTTTGGTGCTTTGGTGACTGTCACCTGCCCCTGAGAGCATTACCTGGTCTGCAGAGTTACTGGTGGATTTTCTTTAACCACGTGGTTCTGTAAAGCTGCCTGCGGGCTGGCTGATGAAAGATTCCATATCCAAGTGTGGATGTCTGTTTAGTGATGCGGGTCTTAGAGAGTCAGCTCTTCAAAGGGCATTCTAGAGACAAACAAAATATATTACCCAAACTTCTCTTCTCTCCCCCTGCAAGAATATCAGGTCAAAATTATCTGCATTGACGCAGCTTAGATTGACTGGACAAATACCAGCTGAATGCCTGTTTATGCTTTCCTCAGGGCTTGGTAGTCCTGCTGCTTGTGAGCTGACTTCCTGCTCCCTGAAATGACTAGTCTTCCCCACATCCTACTCTCCCTGTTATTGCCTGTTTCCCCCCATTCAGCTCCTCCAGACTCTTCTCCCAACCTCAGCCCTTACCTTCAGACTCTACTAGTATTGGGCTGGCCAAAAATTTCTTTTGGGTTTTTCTGTAAGATGGTACAGAAAAACCGGAATGAGCTTCTTGGCCAACCCAATACCACTGAGCGCACCTGTCCCCTCCTTCATAACACCCTCTGTGGTGCCCTTGTATATTTCCTTGTGGCATCATTAGAAGACTGTCTTCCCAGCTAGACTGTAAGCTCCTGAAAACCAGCTGAATGAATGAACAGAAGAAAGAATCCTGGAATATTAGAGCTGTCAAGGTCTTTAGAGATCTAATCTAACTCTTTCATGTTCCAGGTGAGGAAACATGCCCAGACAGAAGCTTCTGGAAAGAACTGGGTGGGCTGGGGGAGTAGAGGGGAATAGACCTTTGATCCAAATTCAACAATTTGCCCATTAATGGTCAGTCTGTTGATCTGTGCTTTGCGGTTGTTAAGTCACTAAGTCACGTCCGACTCTTTGCGACCCCATGGACTATAGCCTGCCAGGCTGCTCTGTCCATGGCATTTTTCAGGCCAGAATACTGGAGTCGGTTGCCATTTCCTTCTCCAGGGGATCTTCCCAACCCAGGGATCAAACCTGTGTCTTCTGCATTGGCAGGCAGATGCTTTACCACTGAGCCACCAGGGAAGTCCATAAAATATATTTTAAAAATCAATTTAGTTTCTTTTATTTTTTAAAATGTGGCTACTAGAAATTTTATATACATCTGGTTCACTTCTGTTTCTATTGCACAGCCCTGGCCTAGAGATGTAGACGTGCTAAGTCGCTTCAATTGTGTCCAGCTGTTTGCAACCGGATGGACTGTAGCCTACCAGGCTCCTCAGTCCATGGGATTCTCCAGGCAAGAATACTGGAGTGGGTTGCTATGCCCTCCTTCAGGGAATCTTCCCAATCCAGGGATTGAACCCCCATCTCTTAGGTCTCCTGCATTGATAGGTACGTTTTTTACCACTAGTGCCACCTGGGAAGCCCAGAGCTGAAGGCAGTGCTTCTCAGACATGTGAGTCCCCTGAGGATCTTGACAAAATGCAGAGTCCGACTTAGCATGTCTGGGCTGAGCCTAGGATTCTGCATTTTTTCCCAGCTCCCCAGCGATACTGGTGCTGCTGGGGACTACCCTGGGTGCAGCATATTTGAACAGGGGCTCTCAGAGTGTCATGTGGGTCAGAATCATATGGAAGATTTGTTAAAACATGGATTTCTGGGCTCCAGTTCCACAATTTCTGATTCAGTAGCTGTGATATGGGACCTCAGAATCTGCATTTCTGCAAGTTCTCAGGTGAGGCTGATGCTGCTGGTCTCGGTGCTGAGACTGAGAACTGCTGCTTTAAATGGTGACGGGATGATCCATTTCTGGAAAGTTTAAAATACATCACTCTGAGGTATTGGGGCTTGCTGCACTTTTAGGAGTAGTTCTATTCCTCCAAATTTCCAGGATTCTCCAGTTTCCTCTTTGGGAGAAGTGTGTCAATTTTGGTAAATTTCATTTTCCTCAAAAATAATCCACAGTGTTAACTTTTCCAAGTTATTTGCATAGAATCAGCTATTTTTGTGTTTTGTGATAGTCTCTGCTAATTTTTTTCTCTCTCTCTCTTTTTTTTTTTTTTTTGGTGTTTTCTTTGATAAGGCCATCCAACAGTTTACCTATCTCACTCTTTAAGAGAAGCAGCTTTTTTTCCTCAATTTTAAAAAATCAATCTTACGCTCTTACGATTTCTAATTGTCGCATTTCTGCGTTTATCTTCATTCCTTCCTCTTGCTTCGTCTGGGTTTGTTTCCTGGCTCTTTTCTGCAAACGTAACTGGTTTATGTGCAGCATTCATTTGTGTTCTTTTTGTTCATTCTGTGATGTTTAAGGCAATGGATTTTTCTCGGCATATTTCATAATTGTTGGCGTGTGGAATTTTCATTATCAATTTTTTTCTATGTGTTCTGCAAGTTTTTTAGCCTTTATAAAATTTCTAGACTGTTGAGGTTTTTTTGTTTGTTTTGTTTCTGTTTTTGTTTTGTACTTTTGTTGCTTTGTTGTCAGAGCATAAAAAAAAGAGATAAGTGCTATTTCTATCTTTGGAAATTTGAAGTTCCCTGTGCTGCTTTTTCTACGTGTTATACGGGTGCCTATATGGATGCCTTATATGGACATAGTCTCTAGTTTTCCTTGTATAGAGTTGACATATATCTGTTGGTGCAACAGTATCAATGATTTCCATATCTGCTGTCCATGTTTCTAATCTTGGTGCACTTTGCTACTCTTACTGCTGAAGCACCAAGGTCTGTGATGGTTATGGCTCCCCGGGATGTTCTCTGGTGCTTCTGTTATATTGTTCTGGTCTTGAGTCCCCAGAGAAGTGTCTAGGGATGCTGCTGGTTGTCACTTCCCTGTTTTGCTAGGCATCACGCTTTGAGGAATATTGCATAGGAACCTGGAATGTTAGGTCCATCAATCAAGGCAAATTGGAAGTGGTCAAACAGGAGATGGCAAGAGCGAACATCGACATTTTAGGAATCAGTGAACTAAGATGGACTGGAATGGGTGAATTTAACTCAGATGACCATTATATCTACTACTGTGGGCAGGAATCCCTTAGAAGAAATAGAGTATCCAACAAAAGAGTCCGAAATGCAATACTTGGATGCAATCTCAAAAACGACAGAATGATCTCTGTTCGTTTCCAAGGCAAACCATTCACTATCACGGTAATCCATGTCTATGCCATGACCAGTAATGCTGAAAAAGCTGAAGTTGAACAGTTCTATGAAGACCTACAAGACCTTCTAGAACTAACACCCAAAAAAGGTGTCCTTTTCATTATAGGGGGCTGGAATACAAGAGTAGGAAGTCAAGAAACACCTGGAGGAACAGGCAAATTTGGCCTTGGAGTACAGAATGAAGCAAGGCAAAGGCTAAGAGAGTTTTGCCAAGAGAACGTAGTGGTCATAGCAAACACCCTCGTCCAACAACACAAGAGAAGACTCTACACATGGACATCACCAGATGGTCGACACCGAAATTGGACTGATTATATTCTTTGCAGCCAAAGATGGAGAAGCTCTATACAGTCAGCAAAAATAAGACCAGGAGCTGACAGTGGCTCAGATCATGAACTCCTTATTGCCAAATTCAGACTGAAATTGAAGAAAGTGGGGAAAACCACTAGACCATTCAGGTATGACCTAAATCAAATCCCTTATGACTATACAGTGGAAGTGAGAAATAGATTTAGGGACTAGATCTGATAGATAGAGTGCCTGATGAAATATGGATGGAGGTATGTGACATTGTACAGGAGACAGGGATCAAGACCATCCCCAGGAAAAAGAAATGCAAAAAAACAAATTGCTGTCTGAGGAGGCCTTACAAATAGCTGTGAAAAGAAAGGAAGCAAAAAGCAAGGGAGAAAAGGAAAGATATACCCATTTGAGTGCAGAGTTCCAAAGAACAGCAAGGAGAGATAAGAAAGCCTTCCTCAGCTATCAATGCAAAGAGATAGAGGAAAACAATAGGATGGGAAAGACTAGCGATCTCTTCAAGGAAATTAGAGATACCAATGGAACATTTCATGCAAAGATGGGCTAGGTAAAGGACAGAAATGGTAGGGACCTAACAGAAGCAGAAGATATTAAGAAGAGGTGGCAAGAATACACAGAAGAACTATACAAAAAAGATCTTCATGACCCAGATAATCACGATGGTGTAATCAGTCACCTAGAGCCAGACATCCTGGAATGTGAAGTCGAGTGGGCCTTAGGAAGTATCACTATGAACAAAGCTAGTGGAGGTGATGGAATTCTAGTTGAGCTATTTCAGATCCTGAAAGATGGTGCTGTGAAAGTGCTGCACTCAATATGCCAGCAAATTTGGAAAACTCAGCAGTGGCCACAGGACTGGAAAAGGTCAGTTTTCATTCCAATCCCAAAGAAAGACAATGCCAAAGAATGCTCAAACTACCTCACAATTGCACTCATCTCACATGCTAGTAAAGTAATGCTTAAAATTCTCCAATCCAGGCTTCAGCAGTATATGAACCATGAACTTCCAGATGTTCAAGCTGGTTTTCGAAAAGGCAGAGGAACCAGAGATCAAATTGCCAACATCCGCTGGATCATGGAAAAAGCAAGAGAGTTCCAGAAAAACATCTATTTCTGCTTTATTGACTATGCCAAAGCCTTTGACTGTGTGGATCACGATAAACTGTGGAAACTTCTGAAAGAGATGGAAATACAGACCACCTGACCTGCCTCTTGAGAAAGCTATATGCAGGTCAGGAAGCAACAGTTAGAACTGGACATGGAACAACAGACTGGTTCCAAATAGGAAAAGGAGTATGTTAGGGCTGTATATTGTCACCCTGCTTATTTAACTTATATGCAGAGTCCATCATGAAAAACGCTGGACTGGATGAAGTACAAGCTGGAATCAAGATTGCCGGGAGAAATTTCAATCACTTCAGATATGCAGATGACCCCACCCTTATGGCAGAAAGTGAAGAGGAACTAAAGAGCCTCTTGATGAAAGTGAAAGAGGAGAGTGAAACAGTTGGCTTAAAGTTCAACATTCAGAAAACTAAGATCATGGCATCTGGTCCCATCACTTCATGAGAAATAGATGGGAAAACAGTGGAAACAATGGCTGACTTTATTTTTTTGGACTCCAAAATCACTGCAGATGGTGATTGCAGCCATGAAATTAAAAGACGCTTACTCCCTGGAAGGACAGTTGTGACCAACCTAGACAGCATATGGCAGAGACATTACTTTGCCAACAAAAGTCTGTCTAGTCAGGGCTATGGTTTTTCCAGTGGTCATGTATGATGAGAGAGTTGGACTATAAAGAAAGCTGAGTGCCAAAGAATTGATGCTTTTGAACTGTGGTTTTGAGGAAGACTCTTGAGAGTCCCTTGTACTGCAAGAAGATCCAACCAGTCCATCCTAAAGGAGATCAGTCCTGGGTGTACATTGGAAGAACTGATGCTAAAGCTGAAACTCCAGTACTTTGGCCACCTGATGTGAAGAGCTGACTCATTAGAAAAGACCTGATGCTGGGAAAGATTGAGGGCAGGAGGAGAAGGGGATGACAGAGGATGGGATGGCTGGATGGCATCACCAGCTCAATGGACATGGGTTTGGGTGGACTCCGGGAGTTGGTGATGATCAGGGAGGCCTGGCGTGCTGCGGTTCATGGGGTCGCAAAGAGTCGGACTCGACTGAGCGACTGAGCTGAACTGAACGCTTTGGTTGCCTATTGTTTGCCGTGTGCCAGGCACTGTGTTAGGTGCCTTCCATTTCCCTTGTGGCTCAGTGGTAAAGGATCTGCCTGCCAATGCAGGAGATGCAGGTTCCCTCGCTGGGTTGAGGAGATGCCTTGAAGAAGGGAATGACAACCCCCTCCAGTGTTCCTGCCTGGAGAATCCCTTGGACAGAGGAGCCTGGTGTGCAACAGTCCATCGGGTCATGAGAGTCGGACATGACTTAGCAACTAAACCACCACCACCATTTGTGTGTTTCCTTATAGATCCTCACCATGTTCTGGTTGAGAACCCTGATGTTCTCAGAGTTAAGCCACTTAGCTGATGAGCATCAGGCCTTCACCTGGTCAATCTTCTCTCTCTTCCAGGCAGATGGAGGTTAACTTCTTGCCTTCCTGCCCTGGCTCTGTCTCCTCCTTCTGGCCCTGCTGGAACAGTCGCTGCTTTGACAGTCCCCAGCAGCTCTCACCAAACCAGAAGTCACCTGCAGGGAAGGAGGGTTGTTGATTTCTGTGTAGGAGGTGAGCGCCAGCCTCAGGCAACACTGTGAAACTCACAGGTTGACTCTCTGGAGGGGAAATTTAGGATCAGACCCTTTCATTTTAGACCCAGGCCAGCTCCTGGGAGCCACGACGCAACTGTTCTCCAGACCTCAGCAGCCCTGTCCGCATCACACTCTTCATGAGGCTTGTTTTCAGGGGCTTCAGGGGCAGCTTTAAATGGTTCTTTTTTGGGCACTGGCTTCATGTCATTCTCGACAGACAGCTTATATATATCCTTTCTCCTCTTTTGTGGTCTCTCCCACCTCAGTCAAAGGCTCCTGGGGTCCAGGCACCTGTGTTCAAGCAAACAGTCTGGGCATCTCCTTTCTGACCATCCCCTTGAGACCTCAGTGAGGACTGAGCTTCATGGCCTACGCCTCCCAAACCTGTCCTGTATCCATCCACTCCTCTGCCTTCCTCCAGTTCACCTTCAACGCCTTCTGTGTTCTCGCAACAACCCCTTGATGTGTGTCCTGCTCGCTTTTCATCACTGCCCACACAGCAGCCCCAGTTATCGTTTTAAAAAAACAATATGTGACTTTTTTTTTTTTGCTGGAAGACCCCTTATGGTTTTCCAGTGCCCATAGTAGAAAACATACATTTGACTCTGGCTGCCAGACCCCTAACTATCAGATCCTAGGTGTCCCCTTCAAGGTTCACTGGCCCAATCACCTCCCATGATGCTAGCTCCATCTGGTCTTGCACAGTCTGTTCCCCAGCCTACAAGGCCCCCACCTGCCACTCCACATTGAACATGGGGGAGTGGGGGAACCCTGTCCTCATCCCATCTCAGTTAGAATGTTACCTCCTCCAGAGGCCGAGTCCCTCTAGGTCCTTTATTTTAATTATCTGTCTTCCATGTGTGCATGGATGCTGTCGCTTCCATCATGCCTGAGTCTGTGCGATCCCATGGACTGCAGCCCACTAGGCTCCTCTGTCTGTGGGATTCTGCAGGCAAGAATACTGGAGCAGGTTGCTGTTTCCTTCTCCAGGGGATCTTCCTGATCTGGGGAACGAACTTCCTGCATTGGTAAACAGGTTCTTTGCCACAAGCGCCACCTGGAAAGCCCCACTATTTAATACTCTCCTTGTTTGTGTGTTTAATGGAATATCTGCCCTAAGGAAACAGGGGTGGTACTTCTGTGTGCATCTCCTAGAGCAGAGCCTAGCACAGAGCCGGTGCTGAATCAATATTTACTGGGTACACATCCATCTCACAGTAGTGGGCCATCTCTTCTAGCACCAGTTCTATCCGCTGGGGAACCTAAAAAATTTATGGGTCCTGGGGCACCACCTCCAGGGATGCTGATTAGGTTCGTTTGGGGTAGGACCTAGGAATCTGCATTTTAAGGAGGTACTCAGTGTAATCGTGAGTCAGGTGGGCTTCTGACTTTGAGGACCTGTGTTATCAATAGCATTTATATGGCTATTAGCCCATTGGATCCTAACGTACTTCTAGGAAGTATTAAGGCCGGGGATTCTGAATTTATATTTAAAAGATAAAATATCTTTTAATATAAATATAGATATTTATATTTAAAACAACCTTTAGAACGAAGTTGTTTTTGTTTTCTGAACAGGTAATACATTCACATGTATCAAAGGCAAAACAATATAAAAGGTTTTACATGAGAAGTCTCCCTTACACCCTGCCCATCCAACCCCTCCCCAGCCTCTGCTTAGGAAGCCACGTGTATGAATTGCTTGGATACATTTCTGATGCTTCTTTATGCAAGTAGAGGCAAATTCCAGCATATATTTTTATTTTTTCCCTTTTCAAATACAATGGAGAAGGAAATGGCAACCCACTCCAGTATTCTTGCCTAGAGAATGCCATGGACAGAGGAGCCTGATGGGCCTGTGGGGTCCATGGGGTCGCACAGAGTCAGACAAGACTGAGTGACAGTATTGTATTTTGAAAGTAACACACTTTCAAATACAAAGTCATAATCCACATGTTTAGCATCTTGGTTCTTTTTCACTTAACAGTATATCCTGGGAGAGATTTCTCCATCAGTGTATAGAGAACCTTCTTGGTTTTAAACTACCATGCATTCCACGTGGGGGAGGTTTATTAGTCAGCCCTAGAGGTGGACCCTTGGCTTATTCACTTTTATGGAGAAGCGGGCCTGTTACCAACAGTGCTGCAGGGTATAATCTTGCTCCTACATCATTCCTTTGCACATACAATTTTGCATGTGTATCTCCAGGATGAATTCTCAGAAGTAAATTGCTGGGTCCTGGGTCAGGTGGCTCCGTAATTTTAATGGATGTTATCAGATTTCTCTGACCATTTTGAATTTCCATTAGCAGTGGGATTAAGGGTCCCTCATTTTCCTACAATCTTTCTAATCAAGTGTGCTGTCAAATTTTGGGGATCTTTATGAACCTGGTAGGTAAGAAATGCTGCCTCAGTGTAGTGTGGGCTTTTTTTTTTTTTTAGTGGCTTTATTTAGACATAAATGATGTAGAGTAAATGGCAGGTTTTAAGCTGTACAGTTTGAATGATGAGTTTTGACATTTATACACCAGTGAAGCCATCACCACAGTCAAGGTAATGAACATATCTGTTACCCTTTACATCACCTCCTTCAACACTAATCTGCTTTCTATCACTGTAAGAGTGCACACATATTTTAGAACTCGTGGAATAATATGGTGAGTATTCTTTTTTTGGTTTTTCCACTCTGCCTCATTATTTGAGATTTTTCTATGCTGCGGTATGTATATTAATGTTTCCTTTTTTTTTTTTAATGCTGAGTAGTATTCCATTTCATAGGTAAACCATAGTTTATTTATTTACCCATTGGAAGATTTCCAGTTTTGGACTAAGTTGTGAATACCCATGTATTATGTACTATTTTTGTACTGACAAATTTTCATTTCTTTTGAGTAAATACTTACCCCTTGAGGCAGCTAGGATCCTGGTACCCAAACTGTGACCCTTAAACCTTTGCGTCACTTCCTGACCCTGGGGGATGGGTATGGCTTGGAGGAGGGCCAGATTAGATCATGGAGGGCCAGATCAGATCATGGAGTCCCAGGGTGTGGCCCCCTTGCTTGGACTAAGCTTGAAATAACAGCTGCATTGAATACTATTTTGTAGAAATAAGGAATACTGATTTTTATTTAATTTTTTTTTACCATGCCACAGCTTGCAGAATCTTAGTTCCCCAACCAGGGATCAAACCCTTTCCCCCTTATGTGGAAGTATGCAGGGAGTCCTCATCACTGGACCACCAGGGAATTCTCAAGAATACTGATTTTTTTTTTTTTACAGAAATGCTCATTCTTTGCAAAGGTCACATTCTGGGAGATGAGGTGAAGGAGTAAAGAGGCCATCTGGATCCTAGGTGGGACATGAGTGAAGCCAGAAAGACAGGGAGCCCTCTGACTCTGAGGAGCGCTGGACTGATGTCCTGCTTCATATCCTCGGGCACTTGTCCAGCCGGGCAGCCAGGATCTGCTGGTCATCTGTGTGTTTGCTTGGAGCCCCTGTATTTTGCAGCAGCTGGCGATAGCGGGAGTAATACACTTTCAGAGGTCTCTTTGCATAGTGGCGACCAGAGCACTTTTGCATTGCGATCATTTATATGGAGGAGGGGGGTTCCTGGTGTCAGCTCCATGAGGGCAGCAGCTGTGGTCTGTTTGTTCACTACTGTTTCCCATAACAGAGCCTGGTGCATAGTGGACGCAGTATGTTTTTTTGCTGAGTGCAGAAAGCAACCAGTTTTGGGTGGGGGTGTTCGCCAGTGCTGATTGTACTTGTTAGGGGTGCCTTGCCTAGAGGAGGGGGCACTTGGGCTGTTAGAAAGAGTGAGTAGCATCCAAGTGGCTCCAGAAGGCTGGCCCAGGAAGGGCAAGGGAGAGGAGGAGGATGGAGAAAAAGGAGGCCAGACCTGGTGGGGTATTCTTGTAAACTCTGCTAAGGAGTTTGAATGTCAATATTTGAACTTCTTGGGAAACCACTGGTAGAGTTTAAGCAATACAATGGCATGCAAAGATGTGTATTTTTGGAGATCCCCCTGGCTGCCGTGGGAGGGATGGACAGCTGGAAGCTGGGTTGGGAGAGGCGAGGAAAGCCCAGAGTGGGGTGCTGGAGGAAATCTGAACAAAGACGGCATGACCTGCCTAGGACAGTGACCCAGGGCCGGGCCTGGGCTGATTTCTGGTAGCTAAAATATAGTGGTGATGGGAGAGAAGAGGGTGGAGCCAAGGAACTCTGGGGAAGGTGACGATATCCAGCGTAAGGGGCCAACCCAGTCCTTGACATTCTCCAGGCTGGGTCTCTACCCTGGAAGCCAAGAAGAAGGCTAAGACTTTTTTTTAAAAATTGCGGGATAATTCACACACTGTTACATTCACTCCCTTAAGGTATAAAATTCATTCGTCTCTAGTGTGTTTACAAGGAAGTCCAGCCATTGCACACATGTTCAGTCTCCTGTCAGGTCCTACTCAGCGACCCCATGGACTGTAGCCCACCAGGCTCCTCTGTCCATGGGAATTCTCCAGACGAGCATCCCAGAGTTGCCATGCCCTCCTCCAGGGGACCTTCCTGACCCAGGGGTTGAGCCAGGTGTCTCCTGGACTGCAGGTGCATTCTTCACCCACTGAGTCACCTGAGAAGCCCAGTCCAGCCACTGCCACCATCACATTCCAGAATGTTGTCTCAAAGGAAGCCCAGTACCCATCGCAGTCCCCTCCCAGGGAGGATCAGGCTGTCCTGTCCTGGTCAGTTCCCAAGGAGCTGTTCGATCTTAGTCAAGTCCCCCTCACCTTGGCCCCTAAAGGCCCTTCCAGCTGTGACTCCATGCAGTGATTCTGGGTGGGCAGACTATGTTATGATCATACTTCCATGACACTAATGTTAAGGATTTTTAATGGGGGAGGAGGGCTTGTTTCATTTTATTTTTTATGGTAATCAAGCACAGATGATTCTACTATAATTACCACCTTAATTAGCATCTTGGCATAAATCTCTGTCTTCATTTTTGGGTACCTCCTAAAGTTGCACTTCTGAAAGTGGAATTACTGATTCAGGGGATGGAGACGTATTTAAAGTTGTTTGTATATATTGCTAAATTGTTTCCAGAGAGGTCACAAGAACAGGTCGTTTCATCAGACCCTTGTCAATTGAGTGCCTTTAGAAAACAGTGTTCATTTCCCTGGCAAAATGCAAATGATGTGGGATTGTTTGAATATGGATCTATTGGATCACCAGCTTGAGTAAGCACACTTGCAGGCGGTTCTGAGCCTTCTATCCTCCCATTTGTGATCTGCCAGTTCTGGCTGTCGCCCTGGCGTCTTCTGAGAGGGCTGTGGGTTGCACCGCTCTGGTGACACTCTTCACTTGTGAGTCCTGGGATCCCTGCGGTTGGGTACAGTGACTGGGCTGCTCGATGGGTGACTTTTGAAAATAGTTTGAATGTATCTGTTTTGGCCTGTGCTGGGTCTTCGTTGCTGCATGGGCTTTCCTCTAGTTGCTGCGAGTGGGGGCTGTTTGTTGCAGTGCGGGCTTCTCATGGAAGTGGCTTCTCTTGTGGATCCAGCACAAGCTCTGGAGTGCTTGGGCTCAGTAGCTGTGACTCCCGGGCTCTAGGACACAGGTTCAGTAGCTGTGGCGCTCTGGCTTAGTTGCTCCACAACATGTGGGATCTTCCCAGACCAGAGACCGAACTCGAGTCTCCCTCATCTCTTGAGTTGGCTGGCAGACTGTTTAGCACTGAGCCACTAGGGAAGCCCTTAGTGGGCTGACTTGTAGCAAACTCTCCAGAACTTAGACATCGTCAGGCCCCTCTGCCTATGGATGTCAGGCGAGTGTATTCTCCTCGGTTCTGTCTTGTCTTAGCAAAAATTTGAAGCCATGAGTGTTAGAGCTCACAGCGTGTCGTAGCCCTCAGACAGACCGTGTTATAGCTCTCGGGTCTCCGAAAGACTTTGTTATAGCTCTTAGACAGATCGGTGTTACAGGTCTGTGTTACAGCTCAATTTTATTTAGAAAATAGCAGGAAAATCCATCCTTGAGGCATGAGGGCATGCCGACCCAAAGACGCTCAGAGAGAAGAGAGGGGTCCGCCAGGAGGGGGGCCCCCAGCCCTTTGGCTCCTCTTTTTGTATGTTTTTTCCTCCCCCCTGGGCCTGCCCTATATAAATTGGGCTAACCAGGAGTGCTGTCTGCTCTACCTGAGGTCCTCACTCCTGTCTTCGGACCTTCCTTTGTTCTATTTTCCAGGCTTTTTACTTCCTTGTCTTTTAGCCACAGCCATTCTGGACTCCTGTTTCCTATTCTAACTACCTGACAGTCTCTTGCGTTGGCCGGCAGAGTCTTTAGCCCTGAGCCACTAGGGAAGCCGTTGGTGGGTTGACTTGTAGCAAACTCTCCAGAACGTAGGCATCATCAGCTAAGTTTCAACTAAGTACTAGCAGAACTGCCCAGTTACTCCTATAAGACCTCAGAGCATTTTAGCACCAATTCAGAACAAGGAGCCTTCCCCCTCCATGTTCCACTAGAGGGCAAATTTTCTCCGAGGGTATGTTGGCTTTTTGAAGAGGACCAATAATTTCTTGATGGCTCAGATGGTAAAGAATCTGCCTGTAATGCAGGAGACCTGGGTTCGACCCCTGGGTCAGGGAGAGCTTCTGGAGAAGAGAATGGCTACCCATTCCAGTATTCCTGCCTGGAGAATTCCATGGACAGAGGAGCCTGGTGGGCTACAGTCCATGGGGTCGCAGAGTCCGACACAGCTGAGTGATTAACACACACACACACACACACACACACACACACACACACACACACACACACAAAGAATGTCTATGCTGTGATGTGGGAGAATCAAGGTGCCCAAAGCTAGGGCTGATTCTGGTTTGAGTGATGGGGGAGGAGATGGGTGACTCTGCTGAATGGAATTGCTCTAAAGATGGGAATATCCATCCATTATTGAAACTCAGAGTTTCTTTGAAGCAAGGACAGGATCCACAGTAAGCCATAAATGGGGCCAGAGTCCCCAGAGCAGGGACCTCCCAGAGGCCTCACTGGGGATCTTTTGTTTCTAAAAACAAAGTCACTGAATTGCTCTGCTCACATTTTCCTGATGACTTTGCTGCAGGGTATGTCCCTTGACTGTGGAGGAAGTGGAGAGACAAAGGAGGGGCGGGGGTGAGGTGCCCCGGGGGGGGGGGGTGCCCCTGAGTCAGCAGCGGGCCGCTTGAGTGGGAGCTTCTAGGCCTCTCTCCCCAGGGCCTCAATCTGGCTGCAGGCAGTAGCTCTGTGTGTGGGGAGTTTTGGGGTATGGGTCTTCCACGGAGGGTCCCGACGGCCCCTGGTGTGCTGACAGCAGCTGGTGTGGAGGAGGGAGACTTGCTTTAGAGGCAGGGTGCAGGGTTGGTACGGCCACCAGTGAAGGGACCAGGGTGGGGAGGCTGGAAGCAGGCAGGGGCGGGGCAGTTTTTAGCCTCCCTGAGCCTGTTGGCTCAGCTCCTGGGGGCTTTCCCTCCTTTGTCTTGTGGAGCCAGGTGAATCTGCCATGTGTCCTCTGAGTGGGCTTTAGTTTGGGACTTCAACCCATGTGGCTGGGACTCAAACCCAGCCAAAACCCACGGTACCTGGTTTCAGGACCTAATCAAGCTCAGATCCTTGATGTCTCATTGCAGAAAGAATTCAGTGAGAGATAAAGTGATAGGTATGAAGTGGATTTAATTCAGATTTGGAGAGAAGCACATTCCACAGACACAGTGTGGGCCATCGCAGAGGGCGAGTCAGTTCAGTCACTCAGTCACGTCCATCTCTCTGCGACCCCATGGACTGCAGCCTGTCAGGCTTCCCTACCCATCACCAACCCCCGGAGCTTGCTCAAACTCATGTCCATCGAGTTGGTCATGCCATCTGACAATCTCATCCTCTGTCGTCCCCTTCTCCTCCTGCCTTCAATCTTTCCCAGCATCAGGGTCTTTTCAAATGAGTCAGTTCTTCGCATCAGGTGGCCAAAGTATTGGAGTTTCAGCTTCAGCATCTGTCCTTCCAATGAATATTCAGGACTGGTTTCCTTTAGGATGGACTGGCTGGATCTCCTTGCAGTCCAAGGTACTCTCAAGTGTCTTCTCCAACACCACAGTTCAGAAGCATCAATTCTTTGGTGCTAGCTTTCTTTATAGTCCAACTCTCACATCCATATGTGATTACTGGAAAAACCTTGATTGAGGATCAAGGTCTAATTAAAATCGACGTGTCTGCCATCTTGGACCCATTTGGTTCTAATCGGTTTATGTTGTGTCCTTGGGCTAGGTCATTCTTTCAGAAAGTTGTGCCCTGTCCCCTTCCCTCCTGTTACATGAGGACCCAGGACAGCTCGCTAGATGGAGCCACTGTTTTCCTCTGTGTCAGAAGCTATGGAAATGGCCTCAGCCCTCCCTGTCACCTCATTGGCCCTCTCCTTCCGGGCATGGTGTCATTTCTGAAAACTTAGACCAACCCTAGCCTGCACTGCCCAAATTATCCAGAAAACCCTGGAGTCGGGTGGATACCCTCTCTTTCACGTCCTGCAGACCTGTGCTCCTTACCTCGGAACCTGATAGCCACGCTCTCCCTTCAAGGGAACCAGGTATAGGAGACCCAGTCCCTCCTTCAGAGCAGAGGTGAGGCAGGTAGGTACAGATGGCCCAGCCGAGCACCTGGATGGAAGTGTGGCCCGCAGGGATGCTCTGTTGTGCATGGTCTGTACTGGAGACACAATTTAGGAAGCATCTCATCTGGGCTTGAGCCCCGGAGTGGGGGCGGGTAGGCTTGGGTGCATGGGGATCAGCAGCCTCCTCCACTTCTGTCTAGTGGGGCAGCCTTCTCCCACTCACAGCCCCATGCCTGGAAGAGCCCTGGGACCCTGCATGCCAGTCAGTCAGATGAGTTCCAGGTTGCAGGAGGGCTAGTTGGTGGACACAGAAATCTCAGAACACCTGCCTGGTGGTGCTCCCAGCTCTTGAGCGACCACCCACCTGAAGGGGCAGCAGGAACTCTGGGTGTCCTTGGAGCCCAGAAATCAGCAGTGTTAGGGGTGCCCCAGAGTGTTTGCAGAAAGGGAGGACAGGACATGTCCGTCACACACCTGGCCACAGACAACTCTGTCTCTCCCGACTCTTATCCCTGCTGTTGCAGGTGCCCGGATTCTGCCTGCTCAGCTCCTGAAGACCCCCTCCCTTCTCTGTTCCCTCCCTGCTCTGCCTCACACCTGGAAGGAGAGGGGCTTGCAACAACACAACGTGGGGAGATTACGATAGGGATGCCCATCTCTTTCTCTGCACCTCTGGGATCAGAAGCCGCAGTCAGAGCACAGATTCTTCACTATTTGGAGGACAGTGTCCTTTGCCCACCCTGGCTCCCCCAAACTGTGTGCAAATTGCTCCAGGAACACACAGCTGCCTGCCTGTGGCTGGGGATTCCGAGGACTTGCTGCCACTGTGCTAAGAGCTGGAAGTGACCAAGATTAACTGCAGTTTTATGGTTCAAGCGTCCCCCCCCTGGAAGTTGCTGGCCTTCAGTAGATTCCAGAGTTCCGAAATGGCTACATCGGACAGACTCGGCTAGTGTCCTTGTTGTCTAGGTGGGGAGACAGTTTCCTGGTGCTTGCCACACCTCTGTATGCCTAGAAATTCTCTCCCATTTACAGCCATATTAATCATTTTTTAAATAGTTCAGTGGCATTAGGTACATTCACATTGTTGTACAACCATCATCGCCACTTCAGAAGTCTTGCAAAACTGAAACTCTGCTAATCCATTATATACTAACTCCTTATTCCCTCCTCCTCCAAGCTCCTGGAAACCATCATTTTACTTACTGCTTCTATGAATTTAATGCTGGGTACTTCATATAAATGGAGTCATACAGTGTTTATCTTTTTATTTCACTTAGCATAATGACTTCAAAGTTCAGCCTTGCTGTACCATGTGGCAGGCTTTCCTTCATTTTAAAGCCTGCATAATATTCCACTATTAGGCTTCCCTGGTGGCTCAGCAGTAAAAAACTCACCTGCTATGCAGGAGATGCAGGGTCTATCCCTGGGTGGGGAAGATCCCCTGGATTAGGAAATGATTACCCACTCCAGTATCCTTGCCTGGGAAATCCCATGGACAGAGGAGCCTGGTGGGCTACAGTCCATGGGGTTGCAAAGAGTCGGACATGACTGAGTGACTAAACCACAACAGCAATATTTCATTATATGAGTAATACTACATTTTATTTATCTATGCATCCATAGATGAGCACTTGGATTGTTTTTTTTTGGCAATTGTAAATAATGCTGCTATGTTTATTTATTTTTATTTATTTTTCTTTTGTTTTCTACTTACAAAAGTAATATGCATCTTAATCACTTCAAGCATGACATTACAGAAATACATTTAAAGGGAAAGTCCCTGTTCTTATACACCTGAAAAAGAAAAGAAAGAAAGAAAGTTTAGTTGCTCAGTCATATCCGACTGTTTGCAACCCCATGGACTATAGCCTGCCAGGCTGTTCCGTCCATGGGAATTTCCAGGCAAGAGTACTGGAGTGGGTTGCCATTTCCTTCTCCAGAGGATTTTCCCCACCTAGAGATCAAACCTGGGTCTCCCACATTGTAGGCAGGACACTTTACCGTCTTGAAGGGAACCAGTATTAACAGTTCCGTATTACCAGAATCGTGTCAGGATTCTCATTTAGGCATATACTGACATATAATTTTTAAAAGTGGAATTAGGTACTGTACATGCTTAAATATTGTTTAATGTTTTATTCTGAGCTAATTTCCAAGTTCCAGAAAAACTGCAAGACTATTCAAAGAATTTCTCTTTTCCACATTTACTATATCTTCTCTCACTTGCTTTTTCTGAAGTCTCCTGGCAGACACAATGTCCCTTTACTTCTAAATACTTTAATGTATATTTTCTAAAAACAAGGACTGCCACTAATATTGTCCCTTAATACAATGATCAAAATCAGGAATACAATATTATTGTAATTTACTGATTTAGTTGGATATCACCAATTAGCCAATAGTGTCCTTAATAACAAAATCTCATATTTTTCTTAGATAATGGTAAACATTAAGTTGTCTCCCTGTTTTTCACAATTAATTGTCATGTCTTGTTTGCCTTGTTTAAACTGGAATGGTTATTCAGACTCTGACTTTTATGTGAGTTGCTTTGACAAGTACAAGTCAGTTATTTTGTAAAATGCTTCTTAATTTAAACTCGTCTGATGTTTCCTCATGATGAAATACAGATTATGCACTTTTTGCAGGAATACCCTGGAAGTAGAGTTGTGTTCTTCTCAGTACATCATATCAAGAGACACATGCTATTCATATTCTCATTACTGGTGACTTGAACAGATAGTATCTGTTGTAAATTTTCTTTCTTTCTTTTTTTTTTAAGGTTGAAGTTTAATTTAAAATACTATGTTCATTTCAGGTGTACAGAAAAGTGATTTGGTTTACTTTCCATTATATGTTATTACAAGGTATTTAACATAGTTCCCTGTGCTATATATTAGGTCCTTGTCAGTTATCTATTTTATATACAGAGGGGTATATATCTTAATCGCAAACTCCTAATTTATCCCTCCCCAGCTCCCTCCTCCCTTGTGGTAAGCATAAGCTTGTTTTCTATGTCTGTGAGTTGGTTTCTGTTTTGTGAAGAAGTTCATTTCTATCACTTTTTTAAAAGGGTTCCACATATACGTGATATTATATCATATTTGTCTTTCTCTGTCTTCACTTAATATGATATTCTCTAGGTCCATCCATGTTGCTGCAAACGGCATTATTTCATTCTTTTCTATGGCTGAGTAACATTCCATTATATATATGGACCACACCTTTATCTATTCATCTTTCAATGGACATTTAGGTTGCTTCCATGTCTTGGCTATTGTAAATAGTGCAAACATTGGGGTGAGTGTCTATGTTGAGTTAGAGTTTTCTCTAGTATATGCCCAGGAGTGGGATTGCAGGATCATATGGTAACTATAATTTTGTTTATTTTATTTTATTTTATTTTTTGCCTGTCCTGGGGTCTTCATTGCTGTGTGCAGCTTTCTCTAATCGCAGCAAGTGGGGCTACCCTCTAGTTGCAGTGCACAAGCTTGTCATTGTGGTGGCTTCTCCTGTTGTAGAATGTGGGCTCTAGAGTGTATGGACTTCAGTAGTTTTGGTTCACAGTCTTTCTTTATTTGTTGGCTACAATGGGTCTTCGGAGAAGGCAATGGCACCCCACTCCAGCACTCTTGCCTGGAAAATCCCATGGACGGAGGAGCCTGGTAGGCTGCAGTCCATGGGGTCGCTAAGAGTTGAACACGACTGAGCGACTTCACTTTCACTTTTCACTTTCATGCATTGGAGAAAGAAATGGCAACCCACTCCAGTGTTCTTGCCTGGAGAATCCCAGGGACGGGGGGCCTGGTGGGCCACAGTCTATGGGGTTGCACAGAGTCGGACATGACTGAAGCGACTTAGCAGCAGCAACAATGGGTCTTAGCTGCAGCATGTAGGGTCTTTAGTTGTGGCATGAAAACTCTTACAGAATTTAGTTCCCTGACCAGGGATCGAACCAGGGCCCACCACATTGGAAGCCGGGAGTCCTTGTCACTGGACCACCAGGGAAATCTTTTGTAGACTTCATAACGATGGCCATGCTGACTGGTGTGAGATGATACTTCATTGTAGTTTTGATTTGCATCTTTCTAATAATTAGTGATATTCGGCATCTTTTCATGCTCACATGCTTCTCATGTGCCTGTTGGCGATCAAAACAATTTTTTAATCAGGCAAAATGTACATAGAGTGAAATGGGCACATCTTAAAAAAATTAACTGGTTGATGAATTTTGTTGGGTACGTCAGTTTAACCAACACCCCAATCAAGTTATATACCGTTTGCAGTTTGTTTTTTAATTAAAACATGATTCATACATCTTTGGAGAAGGCAATGGCAACCCACTCCAGTACTGTTATCTGGAAAATCCCATGGACAGAGGAGCCTGGAAGGCTGCAGTCCATGGGGTCTCGAAGAGTCAGACACGACTGAGCGACTTCACTTTCACTTTTCACTTTCATGCATTGGAGAAGGAAATGGCAACCCACTCCAGTGTTCTTGCCTGGAGAGTCCCAGGGATGGGGGAGCCTGGTGGGCTGCCGTCTATGGGGTTGCGCAGAGTCGGACACGACTGAAGCGACTTAGCAGCAGCAGCAGCAGCAGCATACATCTTCCCTTATGGGTTAGAATAAGTTTTTGCCCTGTATTTTAGAGGAAGGAGCCAGAGTTTAGCTTTAGTTTAGTTTAGCCAGACTACCATTGAAGAGCATGGCTTTAGAGTCATGTAGATTTAGGATCAATTTCTGCTCTGACACTTACAGCTCATATAAGGTGCCTTTCAGCTCTCTAAGTATTAATTTTTTCATCTTTAAAATGGGGATGTTACCTAGCTCAAAACAGTGTCTCAAGAATTGAGTCCCTGAAACACCTAAGAGCCCTTATAAATAATTTTTTTTAATGTAGAAGCCATAGAAAAACCAGCAAAAGATGTGAACACTCTATTAACAGAAGAAAATAGTCATTTGTAGAGTCAATAAACCTATCAAAAGCTGTCCAGCCTCACCGATGATCAAACAGATGCAAGTCAGAGCAACAGTGACATGGAATTTTTCAGCTGTCTGATTGGCAGGGATTAAAAAGGTACATAATCTGTCATGTTGGCAAGGGTTTCAGAGGTAGGTGCTCGACAGTACATTGGCTCTGTATACTTGAAGGATAATTTGGCCTCATCTGTTAACATTGTTAACTGCTCACCCCCTTTATCCCAGTAGTTATTCTTTTGTTGTTTATTATACATATGTTCAGTTGCTAAGTCACATCTGACTCTTTGCAACCCCATGGACTTCCAGGGGGCTTCCCTGTCCATCACTATCTCCTGGAATGTGCCCAAACTCATGTCCATTGTGTAGATGAGGCCATCCAACTATCTCATTCTCTGTTGTCCCCTTCTCCTCCTGCCCTCCATCTTTCCCAGCATCAGGGTCTTTTCCAGTGAGTCGACTCTTCACATCAGGTAGCCAAAGGACTGGAGCTTTAGCTTCCACAGCAGTCCTTGCAATGAATCTTCAGAACTGATTTCCTTTAGGATTGACTGGTTTGATCTCTTTGATGTCCAAGGGACTCTCAAGAGTCTTCTCCAGCACCACAGTGCAAAAGCATCAATATGTTGGTGCTCAGCCTTCTTTATGGTCCAGCTCTCACATCCATACATGACTACTGGAAAAACCACAGCTTTGTCTATACAGACCTTTGTGAGCAGAGATGTCTCTGCTTATGTGCCTGTACAAATGGGCAAGGTATGTATTTTGTTGCAAAATCCATCAAAGCATAAGCAACCCAAATGTTCAATAGAGCAAATTAGTTATGACTCATGTTTGCAATTAAATGCTATACAGTTAATGAAAGGAATGAGGAAGCTCTAATATGGCATGTTAAGTTTTTACAATAAACTGTATAATGAAAAAAATTTTTTAAAACAACATCTAGACTCTCATATTCCTTTCCGTGAGAAAAGTGTTCTGATTTAGCAATACTGTAGTTCACTGATGCCTGTGGTTAATGATCACAGCTAAGTCAGGGACGTTTTTGTTAGGTGCAACAAGCAATTTTTCCAGCAGTTAAGCTTCGTTGGACCATGCTATTTTGAGATGTTCCGTGGTGGTGTACATGCCTGGGGGCAGGTGTGCCACCATACTTGTTATGGTTAAAAACTTCATAGAGGCTAGAACTGGAAACAGCAAATAGTCATTAACAGAATGGCAAGTGGGTTCTCCTTTTAGGTCTACTGAGAAGGAGCCCTGTGTGTTATTTAGGTGCTCTGACATTCATTTATTCATTCAACAAACATTTCCTGAACAGCTATTATGCACCAAAATGTTGCCCTTGGGGCTGGAGTTAGAACCCTCATGTAAGGACAATACTCAAAGTATGACCGAGGATATGATAATAAAAGACAGCAACCTGCCTTGTCACTATAATAACGATAAATAGGAACCCTTGACAGCATCAGAAAGCAGTTCTCTGAGAGCAGGGGCTGTATTGTTCACAGCATCTGCACTCATAGCACTCTAGTGCGTGCTTGGCACATAGCTGGTTAATGTCTGGAATTTGCTAAATGAATGAGTGAATGAACAAATGAATTGATAGAATCAGGGTTCTAACAAATAACAGAAGAGGTACTTCCCTGGTGGTACGGTGGATAAGAATCCACCTGCTTATACAAAGGACACAGGTTCGATCCCTGGTCTGGGAAGAGTCCACGTGCCGCAGAGCAACTGAGCCTGTGCACCAGGACTTCTGAACCTGTGTGCCTAGAGCCCGGGCTCCACGATAAGAGAAGCGACCGCAATGAGAAGCCTGCACCCTGCCACGAGGAGCCGGCCCCTCTCCCCGCAACTGGAGAAAGCCCGCACGCAGCCACCAAGAGCCACTGCAACCAGAAAGAAATACATTAAAAAAACAGAAAACACACTCCAATTAGGATAATTTGAGGAAAGACTCTTCAGGAAGGGGCATGTGAGTGCGTGAGGACTGTTGGAGAAGCACACGGAATGGTTCAGAAACCCAGGTAGAAGGGTGGATGTTGTCACACCTGTAGGCCGTAGGAGGCCAGAGGAATTGGGTTACGGAACTGGGAGGGAACCGGATTCACGTCCCCCCAGCTCCTATTGAATCACCAGGGGAGCCAGAGGGCAGGGAGCCTGCATGTCTCCGTCAGGCTGCACACCTAAAGGTATTTATCACACACGCCCGGTGGTGGCCTGGTTCTTTAATACACTGCTCCAAACTCTGTGAGAGGCGGGGTGTCATCGTCGTGTTGCCGAGGAAACAGGATGAGATTAGCTCCGTCCCTTGCCCCAGCTATCTTTAGGAAGAGGCGGAACTACTATCCTAAGAAATGCCAACATCTGTGGAGATTTTAAACCCAGGTGGCCCGGAGCTGTGGGGCCCACAGACAGACTGTATAGTTGGGAGGGAAATTATTAATTATTAATACTACTCTGGGCCTCAGTCTCCCCATCTTCGAGAATTCTTGTGATGATTCAATAACAGTGATATAGAAATTGGCACGTGGTCAACAAAAGGAAAATGTTGACCTGCGAAGTGTGTGAAACATGGTTTTGGGAGGGAGAGTGCGGTGGTTCATTTTTGGTTGATTACTTTATCCTTGTATTCATCAGTTTTTTGGCCCCAAACAGATAATGGTTAGATACCAAAGCAAGTTGCTTTCCCCACTACTCTGTTCTTTTTTTCCCCTCCCTCCTCTCTCTCTCTTCCTTTAACCTGGGGCCTTTTGGTGTCCTCTGCCTCAGTTTTGTGTCTTGGACCCTAGGCCCCTGGGCCATCCTCTGAGTGGCCACATGGCCAGTGCCTGCCACAGCTGGGGAGTCATCCTCCACTCGGAATTCAGGGACCTCTTCCTCCTCCCTGCCGGCAGCCGCTCCCTCCTGGGAGCCAGGAGAACCAGGAGAGAGGGCCCAAGGCAAAGATGGGGGTCGTCGGAGACTTTGATGCAATTGGCCTTCTTCCTCCTGCAATTCTAACTGATGGGCTTCCAGGAGCGAACACTCTTTGCCACTTATTCTATTAATATTTACAACAATTCCTCCAAATGGATATCATCCCATTTTACAAAGAGGGCAACTATGGATCACAGAGATTAAATACCTTTGGCCAAAAATCATACAGGTGGCAGAGCCACAGAAAATGTGAATGCCGCTGAATCTCCTACTTCCTTATCCTTTCTTAAACTTTCTGGAGCCTTCAGTATGTTTTCTGAAGACTTAAAGAGCTTTACTTTTCTAATTATAAAAGCAATTTGTGGTTGTTTAGTCACTAAGTCGTGTTTGACTCTTTTCTGACCCTATGGATTACAGCCCACGATGCTCCTCTGTCCACGGATTTTTCCAGGCAAGAATACTGGAGTGGGTCGCCGTTTTCTTCTCAAGGGGATCTTCCTGACCCAAGGATCGAACCTACCTGCATTGGCCGGCAGTTTCTTTACTACTGAGCCACCAGGGAAGCCTTATAAAAGCAATACTGGATTATAATAGAAAATATGTAAAGTAGGAAGGGCATTTTCACATAGCTGCAGCCACACTGTCTGTATAAGTTTGCGGGGTTTTTTCATGTAACATTATAATACATGTCTTGTTCCACAGTCCTAGAAATTCTTTGTAAACCTTATTTTCAGTGGCTGCTAATAATCCCTTGGCTGGGTACACTATCATTTACTTAAACAATCGTCTATTGTCAGACCATCCAGTGGTTTCCAGTTCCTTGCTGTCAGCAACATTGCTGCAAAGAGCATCTTTTTATTCAGAAAGCTTTTTCTGTTTGTCCTATTTCCTTAAGATGGTTTCTCAGAAGTGGAAATACTGGTTCAATTACCAGTTCGCGTTTTATGTCTCTTCGTACATATTGCCAAGTTGTTCCCCAAAGGGTGGCTCCAGCAGCGGGGAGAGCATTCTGCGGGTAGTTTTCCGCTCTTAACTGGCTTTGTATTCCTTCCCAAAAGTCTCATAAGGAGAATGGCCCAGAGCGTGGTGGAAGTGATGGAAGACGCCAAGGGAAAGGTCCAGGAGAACCTTCTGGCCAACGGAGGTAGGTCCCTGAAGTGCGCTTACGATGGTCCCTTCCCAGCTTATTCTAGTCCATTCGTGGTCCCAGCTGTGGCCACACAGGAGGGCTGAAATGACGCGGCACCACGGAGGCTCCAAACAGGCACGCCGGGCAGAGACTGTCCACGCCACTTGGAGCACAGTGGCACCACTGTTCAGAAGACTCCAATCTCCCTTATAATCCTTCTGTCTCATTTCTAAAGCACCTGGCATTTCTTACCTGTAGCTGAACTCCTCAGTGAAATTTGAGATGAAAATGGATTCAATGGGGTTTAGGGGTTAGTTGGCCCACCCACCTTCTCTGTCAGCCTCCCTTCTATCCCCACACCCTAACCGATTTAATCCTATCCCCAAAGGAGGCTGGAATGCCTCAAATGGAATTCTTTTGCTGTGCCCAGTAATTAGATGAGGGTTAGACCAAAAACACTTTGTGTATCGGGTTTGCATTTGGAATTTCTGTCTCCTACACTGATAGGATAAGCCTGTAGATTCCAAGGATGTTTTGGTCCATGTATTAGGGCACAGACAGTTTGAGTGCCCTTAAAATGTGCAAGACAAAAACTCTGAGGCTTTGGGAACCTTAGAATTAGATGTTTCAATATCTGTAGAGATAATTAAACCCATGGCTCTATGCATCAGTATACTGAAAATGAAAGCATATATTCTATTTTTAATATGTCATTTAGTACATATTATTAATATCATACATTATACATATATAATATTGTACAATATTACAACAATATTATACATAATCATACATATATAATATTTTAAATATATAAATATTATAAATTTATTACATATATATTCATGTTTTTCCCCCCTTGGAACCTTTTTTTTTTTGGTTGTCACATGGTATGCAGGATCTTAGTTCCCCAACCAGGAATCGAATCCCTGCCCTCTGCAGTGGAAGGGCAGAGTTCCATCCACTGGACCATTAGGGAGCTCCCATCTGGGAACCTTGGAAACCGTTACATTTGCTTGATTAAATTGATAAAGGGAAATGTTCGTATTCCTAAATCAGAACTTAGTTTTGTATGTTATTGCAGTCTAATGACTCCACCCTCTAACGTTGCAGGTTTGAAAGAAAAAATGAAGTATTTAAAGAGTAGGTTGTGTGTTGTTTGCTGTGTGTGTGTGTGTTCAGTGTGATGCCCGCGTGCCCCTGGGAAGGTGGAACCTCAGTCTGGTTGTAGGGATACAGTGACCAGGTGACGACGGATTTCTCAAGTGACAGCCTCGTGGCTTGGGCACAGTGTCCATATAGCACAGACAGCAACTGTTTCTTCTCTTCCCCCTCTTCCTTGCATCTCCCCTGCCTCCCCAGCAGCACCGCATGCCTCCTGGAGTTCAGTATTGTCTTTGGCATCTTTGTGCTTGTGGTTTGCTTCTTGCCTTGATGGCCGTCCCCAGCATCCTCCTGCCTGCAAGGGCTGGCTGTTGGGTGGAGCCTGACATCCTTAAATGCCAGGCTTAGCTTTGTGTGGCCTCAATGGGGGACTCTCATACACTCTTCGAGCCTCTCCTGGGAGAGCCTCTGTGCTCAAACAGGCCATTTCTGGTTTCCCCATTAGAAGGTGTCGTTTGCATTGATTCTTCTCCAGCCTGCTCAGACTGGTGGAATTAAAACCAGCAAATCCCATTAGGTAGGACATATACAAATCTTGGCAGACCAGAAGTCGCCAAAATGCCTTCCCAAATGCAATCTGTTTAATTACACTGAGATTCCTTGCTTGTGTGCTAATCAAAAAAAAAATGTTTTGTTGAGTTGATGAACTGATCTTATTTCCCAGCAGGGTAACTCATAGGGCCCTAGATGGAAATGCTGGCTTAGGACTACTTTTCTCGCTGAAAAACCTGGGCTTGAGGATTCGAGAACTGACTCATTTGAAAAGACCCTGATGCTGGGAAAGATTGAAGGCGGGAGGAGAAGGGGACGGCAGAGGATGAGATGGTTGGATGGCATCACCTACTCAATGGACATGAGTTTGAGTAAACTCTGGGAGTTGGTGATGAACAGGGAGGCCTGGTGTGCTGCAGTCCATGGGGTGGCAAAGAGTCGGACACAGCTAAGCAACTGAACTGAACTGAGGATTTGAGAATTTGAGCTCACTTGACAATAATGATCAAAATGCTTACATTCTATTCAAAATTCACCTCAGTTAAAATTAGGTGTCATTATTACATTGTATCCATCCTCAGTGTCCTCTCAGGAGGAGAGAATTCAGCGTTATTTGTTTCCATCTGTTTCATTATCTCTAGGCCTCCTGGGAGTCAGGTCCCCATGACTTTCCAAAGCTGGTCCGGTACCCAGCCCTATGCAAACAAAAGTCAAGGACCCTCGGGCAGTGTTCATGGCCCCTCTTGAACATTCGTGGTGCACAGCAGCATAGTAAAGTCTCTGAAAACTGCTGCAGTCAAGACACCTTTGAGTCAGTTTGTCTCAGGCTTTCCTGATAGTCTCGCTGCAGTGTAGGAGACCCAGGGTGGAGCCCTGGGTCAGAAAGATCGCCTGGAAAAGGGAATGGCACCCCACTTGCCTGGAGAATCCCGTGGATAGCGGAGCCTGATGGGCTATAGTCCATGGAGTGGCAAAGAATCAGACACGACTGAGCGGCTAACACTTTCAACTTTCTTGATATTATTCGGATGGATGAGGAACTATTTTTCTATGAGGAACTATTTTTCTTCTAGAGAGCACCCAGGAAGCTAGTGATAGAATTAACTGCAGGAACTCAGGGTTTTCCTAGCAGGTGGGATTTTAACCTGATCTCTCTGAGGTTACCCCCCAGGTCTTCTGGGCTATGTCTCCTGGAGGGCCAGGAGCCCCGGCCCTGGAGCGGTCAGCCTTGGCCCTTTGCGACCTCGGCAAGTCACCTCCCTGGGTCTTAGTTTTCTTGCCTCTATGGACTTAATCCCTTTATAGTTCTCCGCCTGGGCACCTTTTGTTTCCGTCTGTTCTTTGCTTCTTGCTGCGCTTGAAGCGGGAAGGACACAGGTGTGTGTGATTGCAGCAGAGCTGAGCAAACATGCCCTGGAAGCCTCAGGGTTGGAACCACCTGATGGTCTGTCTGGCTGTCTGGCCTCCGTTGGTGTGGTCACTGGTCCTTTGTTCCTCTGCTGCCGGGAAGGCTTTGTTTGGGTTCTTGGATGACATCACTGTTGCTCAAGGGCAGCTGTCTGGGTGTTTTGAGTGTTTTGATTCGAAGTGAGCTCGCCTGGGTCATGGTTTGACCTCACAGGCCTTCGATCCAAGCACGCACTGCTTCCTGGAGGCCAGGCTTCTGGGATTTCAGCCAGGGGACGGGAGGGGAGGGGAGCCTGTCATTACAAGCAGGCAGAGAGGAGGGTGTGGTTTGGGAGCACCCAGAGGGTCCGGGGCTGCCGCTTTCTAAGGCTGAGAACCGTCCTCGGACCACACTGTCATGAAAGGCAGTGTGTGAGGGGCAAGGTCCTCGTCTACGTGATCCGGACAAGGCGCAGTGTCTGGAACTGGTGCTCCCGAATGGGAAGAGGCGATGTCGGAGGAGGAAGTCAGTCACAACCCGGAGGTCCCTGGAGCAGGGAGCTTGTCACCATCTCCTTATCTTCCCTCCTCCTTCATCAGATACTCACACTTGGCCATTGAGCTCCAGGCACTGTGCTGGGTTCTGGGCATCCGGAGATGATCGCCCTCCAGGAGCCCGCGGTCTGGGGATCAGACCCACACTGCCTCATGTGCTGTCATGGAAACCAAGGGCTTGGGAGCCTTCACGAGGAGAGGGGCTGAGTCGTAGAGGAATTATAGGCGTTCTAGTGGACAGGAGGATGCATTCATCTCTTTGGGCTGAATGCTGGAAAGCCCGGAGTTAGTAAAAATACATGGAGACAAGAGCTTGTCTGAAAGTTACCTCTTCTAAGCAACCTGGCTAGTAATCAGGGTTATTAGGAAGAATCTCATATGAAGCACTTGCCCCTTGCTGGACACTGTCACAGAGCTCTGGGGACACAGAGATAGTCAACTGCCCTCAAGGAGCCTGAAAGGGCAGGGGAATCAACCATGGTTGTATGGCGTCGTTAGTGTGAAGGAGTTGGCCAGCATCCACAGGCTCTGGCTGGCAAGGGGAGGGAGGGTTGGGCAGGCTTTCAGGACTTGGTCTCCATCCTGATGTTTAGGACAAGGGCAGCCGTGAGAGGGAGAGTGAGGGGCTGGGGGTGGCTTGGCTTGGGTGGTGTGGTGTGCCCACGGGGTCTGGAGGGGCCAGTGGTGGGGATCGCCAGAGCACACATCTGCCTGGCATCGGCCTAGGGGGATGTTTCCTGGTCTGTTGTGGCGGGGAGGTGTTGGTGGCTCCCACCAGGCAGCAAGCGACCAGCATGGGAGCTGTGTGACCGTCATGCCTGTCCAGTGCCTGGCCCACAGTAGGGTTCAGTAGCAGCATCAAGGGTGACCACTGACACAGGACAAGTCCTTTGTGACCTTCGGTTCTGCCACTGACCATGTCCCTGCCATCATCCAGACCTTAATTCAGCTCCTCACAGGCCTGGATCCTCCCTGCAAAGTCACCTCCCTGCCCTAGTGTGGCAGTCCCCCAATCCATATTAATACCAAATTAGCACCAAAATCCCATATGAGTCAGCTCAGGCTACCATATCAAAATACCCAGACTGGAGCTTAAACTGCAGACATTTATCTCTGGAGGCTGGAAATTCAGGGTCAGGGTGATGGCAGGTTTGGTTCCTGATGAGAACCTGCCTCCTTCGCTGTGTGTTCACACATCCCTTCCTTGGTGGGAGAACACACACAGGATGGGGCAGGGGTGGGGGTGGCTCTCTGGTGTCTCCTTCTAAGGGCACTTAGTTCATTGGGTCAGTACCTCACCTTTGGTGCCTCCGGGGTGGTCTCGGCAATCTCAACACCATTGGAATCTGAAAGTGAAAGTTGCTCAGTCGTGTCCGACTCTCTGCGACCCCACAGACTATACAGTCCCTGGAATTCTCCAGGCCACAATACTGGAGTGGGTAGCCTTTCCCTTCTCCAGAAGATCTTCCCAACCCAGAAATCGAACCCAGGTTTCCTGCATTGCAGGCGGATTCTTTACCAGCTGAGCCACAAGGGGAGCTCTTGGAATCTGAAGGACCTCTCTAAGTCCCGAGACCAGATATATTGGCGTGTGGTTCTCAGGAAGGCGCCAACCCATGACAATTTCCCTGTGTCCCCCCCCACACCCCCCCGCTGCCTCCGCCACTGCCTCACCTGCCCAAGGGTGCGGCAGAGAAGGAGCACCCCCCACCCCCAGCTCCACGTTCCTCGTCTCCTTTTCTGGTGGAGGTTACATGACTTACTCTGTGCCAGAGTTTCCTTATCTATAAGCTGGAGATAATGATAAGACCCAATAGGGTTGAAAAGTAAATTAAGTGAAATAGCGGGTTGGCCAAAAAGTTCATTCAAGCATTTTGGTATCCTCTTACGGAAAAACTCAAATGAGCTTTCTGGCCAATCCAATAGTTCATGCATCCAGGCCAGGGTGAAACACCAACCAGGGTCAGCTGGCTGTGAAAGTAGTCACCAGCATCGTCATCCTTATGTTGAATGAGTTAGTGAAGTTGCTTTGTCGTGTCCGACTCTTTGTGACCCCCAAGGACTGTAGCCTAACAGGCTCCTCCGTCCATGGGATTTTCAAGGCAAGAGTACCTGAGTGGGTTGCCATTCCTTCTCCAGGGGATCTTCCCAACCCAGGAACCGAATCGTAGGTCTCCCACATTGTAGGCAGACGTTTTTACCATCTGAGCCACCAGGGAAGCCATCCTTATGTTAAGGCCCATCTAACAGCTCTGCTCGCAGACCTCTTCCCTCCCCTGAGCCCCACTTCATTTCCATCTGCTCCGTGGGGACTTGTCAGCCCCAAGTGTCTGACTCAGGCTCTTCTCAAGCTGAGCCCGTCTCCTCTTGCCTCTGCTCTGGCCCAGGCTGCCACCTCCTGGCTGCCTGGCTGAGTGAATGTCCCTGTCTTTCATGCCCCCACGCAACCTGGAAACCCAAGTGTCCCCCCAGGCTCCATTTTGCCCTGGGGTCACTGTCCCTGTGTCCTGTTAAGCTGACCTCCTGCCTCCACCTGCAGGGCTTGGGCCCCCAAGCTTTTCCTTCTCTCTTGCCAACCTTAGATGACCGCTCGGGACACGAGTGTGCTCGTCTGGCTATGCGGTCCCTGGAGGCTTGCATCTGTACCTGCTTTGCTGAGCTTTCAGCTCTGCTGTTGGGGTTGGAGGGATGCGTGTCCAACTCCTGGCACACACGAGGGGCTCAGTAAACAGGCCCGGAGTCTTGATTGCCGTAGGAGAAGGTGCAGACATGACCTGACCCCGCTCCTTCCACACCCCCGGCCCATCAGCTTGACCCAGGGATTCCCCGTGCCCAGAAAGTGACGTTGGCCAGTCCATCTGGTCAACACCCAGCCCCCTCCTTCACTGGCCACGTGGCAAACCCTCTGGCCCCCTCAGGACCCATGTGAATACAGGGTCTCCTCAAAGCTCTCCAAGCCCCCCAGCCCCCAAGGCAGGAGGCAGGTGCTGGCTCTCCCTTCCTGCAGTCCTGCCCTCCTCACATCACACATCTCACTGGGGTATCAGCTTAGACCCGCGTTCCCAGGAGACTGAGGGAGAGCGGGCTGTGGCCTGCCGACCCCAGCATGGTAGCGGGCTGGCCTTCGGTCACGGTGCCTGAATGTCTAGGGCCTTTCCATCTGTGTGAGGGTAAGCTGGGAAAGGCTCGCGTCCACGTAACCTGGGGTGAGAATCCAGGCCCTTCTTGCTGGCTTCGAGGAATTCGGGGGCCCCCTTAGCACATCATATACTGAAGGGGTGACCGACTGGGGTGTAACCTGCAGCTGGCCCCAGGTAGCACCTGAGAGGAGTGCGGGCCCTCCCCTGAGGAGAGTGGGCCCTCGAGAGACTTCCCCCCCTGCCCCCACCGCTCAGGTAGGGAGACTGAGGTGCAAACAGGGTGGTTACTAACATGTTTCCGTGCCCCTCCGCCCCCAGCACTGACCTCCAAGCCCCTTCTCTGCCCTCAGCTCGTTAGAAACAATCGCAAACACCCTGGGCATGTAAGGTTTAGTTTGCTTTTGAAGAAAATGAGGGAAAAAAGGAAACTTGTTGAAAAGACACTGATTTGTTCTTCTGACTATAGACTTTATACAAAGGAAATACTCTGACAAAAGCACGTCAGTGCCAAGTGGTGAAGAGCGCATACACGAACACTAGCATTTTGCTAATGTTGAAAATGCCTTTGTTAAAGCAGATGTGTGTGGCGCTGGCCTGTCTAGTGCTGGGCATGGGAGGCAGGAAGATTGCTCATCTGCTGGGCAGCTGGCACCCGTGACAGGCTGTGTGGTTTGCGGGGGGTGGCTCAGGGCTCTCTGGCATGCTTTTGGGGTACTTCAAGCCAATAACTCAGCAGGGGGCATGGCCGGACCTATTGGAAAACGCGGGGAATTCTCCCAGTGTCTGAGTTTCTCCTGACTCAGGGTTCACCTCCTGCGAAGGCAGGGCCTCTCGTGCAGAGCTCTGGGGCAGCTGTCTGGGTTCGAGCTTGGGCACAGGAGCTCACCCTTACAGCATCCCAGGGACTGTGGTGAGCTTTTCTGAGGGGCTTAGGAGCTGCCTGCGGGCCTGGCTAGTGGCTGGCCCAGCCTCTGCTCTCCCAGAGAGGAGGGAGCCCCGAGTCTGTCCTTCAGTTTCTCTAATTCCTTGGTTTAAGTGGGGACACTGGCCCGGGCATGACACCTGGGTCTCAGGAGAGACGGGAAGCCCACTGTCTGCTGAGATGTGTCTGTCTCTTGCAGTTGACCTAACGTCCTTTGTGACCCACTTCGAATGGGACATGGCCAAGTATCCTGCGAAGCAGCCGCTGGTGAGCGTGGTGGACACTCTGGCAAAGGTACTAGGAGGATCTTCTCTCCAGGGTGGTCACACTTCTGTGACCCTGACCATCTGGGGACATTGGGGTGAATCTACATGGCCTTCGGACCCTGGTGAAGCAGGGAGGCACTTCCCAGGATGCCAGAGGCGGGAGGTGGGCTGGGGTTCAGGGCACCCTGGAAACAGGTTGATGACCACCTGCCCCTCTATACCTCTTTCAAAGTTACTTGCTCAGTCACGTCTGACTCTTTGCAACCCCATGGACTATTGCCCGCCAGGCTCCTGTGTCCATGGGATTCTCCAGGCAAGAATACTGGAGTGGGTTGCCGTTCCCTTCTCCAGGGGATCTTCCCAACCCAGGGATCGAACCTGGGTCTCCTGCATTGCAGGCAGATTCTTCACCATCTCAACCACCAGGGAAACCATATATACCTCTTCCAAAGTGAAAAGTGAAAGTCACTCAGTCGTGTCCGACTCTTTGAACCCCATGGACTATACAGTCCATGGAATTCTCCAGGCCAGAATACCTCTTCCAAACCTACCACTCGACAGGGCGGCTTCATCTTACAGGACACTCCCCTCCAGGGGCACTCTGAGCCCCTTGGTGTTCTGCGCCCAGATTCTGGAGTTGGTTCACTGCGGCCCCCTTTGAAAGATGCTGATGGAGAAGTCAGCCCCTCCCTGACACCCCTACCCCCAGGGTGGTTGTTGACTTAACAAAAAGTATCAGCTTCAGTGGAACGTTGGGCTTAGGAGCCCTAACTCTTGCAAGGCATTGCCCAGCGTGCCACCCCTGATGACACTAGGGAGCCAGTAAGCCCTGGCCCCACGATTCAGTCTTCTTGGTGAGCCGTGGCCTCCAACTTCTGCTCCATGAATGAAAGTATCAAAGTGAAGCCCTCTGGGGACATCAAGGGTGTCTCCTGGCGTGTTGACTCCTGTCGCCTCCCTGAGGGTGGGCACTGATGAACATTCTGAGATTTAGCCTGATGGTTTATGACCTCTGTCCCCATCTCCCTCTGTGACACATGGAGCCCCTCATATGTCTCCTGAGGCCCACCAGGTGTCGCCCAGGCCCACCTGGGCGGGTCAGGTGGAGGAGATGGGGCTCCTGATCCACTGCTCTGTGGGTCTCCTGCTGGCGGGCTGGTGCCCCAGCCGGTGTCTCTGGGAATAAGGGCGGGCCTGCAGTCTGAGGAATCTGGGTATGGCTCACTAGGCACCCCTTACACAGAGGCCCCAGCCCCTCCTGGGACAGTTTGGCAGTGATTCTAAAAGGCCCTTCGAGGAGGAGCTCTGAGAGCACCCATTCCAGGTATGGCATCTTGGGGGACATTGCACACCTCCACCCCCAAGCTGGAAGCATGAGGTGGTGTTCGGGGCTGGCTGCTCCCTGCCCTGCCACTGCTGAGGCCAGGCTGAGCCAGGCAGCGTGGCCAGAGCTGTGCTCAGCATATACTGGGGATGACACTCACTGGCGTGGCTGTCCCGGGGACATAGGCAGTGATGGGAGCTCCCGGAGCACACTGGAGCATCAGCTGGTTGGAGAGTCATTGTAGAGGACAGAGCCTGGCCTCTCTCTCCCCCCTGGGGGCCCAGAGGAAAGCAGGGCGGGGAAGCGAACCCTGGTTTGAACGCACTTGCTGTATGCCTAGAACATTTACTTCCGATACACCCTCGTGGGCAGGTATCACCTTCCCTGATTTCAGGTGGGGAGGTTGGCTGAGAGGTGGCGTGGCATCTCCTGGGCCCTGCAGGGGCTGAAGTAGTGCCCTGGGAGGGGGATGAAGGTCTCAGGTGTGTGCCTGGCTCCGCTTCCCGAGGCAGCCCTGAGATGGCTCCGCTGATGGGTTCAGCTCCTTGAGGCAGGCCGGGGAGAGGGCCTGGGTATCGGCTTCCTCACCCTGTGTCTGCCCCAGGAGCACTGGAGTCATGCCCTTGGCACTGGCTCGGGCCTGTTCCCCCAGTGGGAAATGAAAATTAGTTAACTAGAGATATCCCAGTCAGAGAAACTCCCTTCTAAAGTGACCAGTGTCTTTTGGGTGTCCAAGCAGGTCTCCCCACCCGGAGGTGCCCCATGCTCCTGACAGCTGGAAGCTGAGCCCACCTGCCTCCATTAATGAAAAAGAGCAAGGATGGGGACCCAGCCCATGCCTGCGGCCATCTCTGTGGGCTGGGCCACACTGAAGTTGTTAAAAGGTCTCTAGACCTCACCAGCCTACAGTAAATAGCAAAGTTTCTTTCTTCGCCATATGCGTGTCCACAGTGGTTAGTGGGGGCCTGCTTCTTGTCCACTCACTCAGGGCACTGGCCCCCGGTACCTCCACCACCTGAAGCATCCCTATGCAGGGAGGTACATGGAGGTACATGGTGTCTCAAGGCTCTGCCTGGCACACATGCCTTTGGTGGTGGGGAGTGCACACCAGCCAGAGGCCAGAAGGAGCAAGGCTGGGAGTGTTTGGTCCTGGACACATTCTTGAAGCTTGGCCAAGTGCAAGCCACTCTGTCCAGAACTGCATAGTTGACCCAGGTGCAGGCCCACCCTCAAGGGGCTCAGGCTGCTGGAGAAAGGACTCGCCTTCCTGGGTAACCTGCTCCGTGGCACTGAGCTCAGAGGGGTTCAGCTGACACCATGTCGTACAGCCAGAGCAGGTGGGCACCTGAGGCCAGGCACCTGGGGAACTGGCTCTTGGCCACGGTGGTCTCATTTCCCTGCCCATCAAGGAGGGGAACTCGGATGTGCTCCTCAAACTTCCAGAACAAGGGACATCTCCCTATGGTCAGACTGGTGACCTCTCTCCAAACTGAAAAGAGCCTTTTTCCCTGTGCAGAGTATGAAGGGGCTACCTGGGGCACAGCTGAGCCTGGAGACCTGGGCACTGGTCGGGGCTTGGCCAAAGTGGGTACTTAGATCGACCAGGACAAAGGTCAGACAGAATTGATCTCCAACAGAGCCTGAGGGACACAAGCCTCTTATCCTTCTCCATCAGAGGGCGGAAAGAATGAAAACCACAATCACAGAAAGCTAACCAAACTGATCGCGTAGATCACAGCTGTGTCTAACTCAATGAAACTATGAGCCATGCCATGTAGGGCCATCCAAGACGGACGGGTTATGGTGGAGGATTCTGACAAAACGTGGTCTACTGGAGAAGGCAATGGCAAACCCGTATTCTTGCCTGGAGAACCCCATGAATAGTATGAAAAACCAAAAAGATAGGACACTGAAAGATGAACTCCCCAGGTTGGTAGGTGCCCAATAGCTACTGGAGATCAGTGGAGAAATAACTCCAGAAAGAATGAAGAAATGGACCCAAAGCAAAAACAACACCCTGTTGTGGATGTGACTGGTGATGTAAGTAAGGTCCAGTTCTATAAAGAACAATATTGCATAGGCACCTGCAATGTTAGGTCCATGAATCAAGGTATTTGGAAGTGGTCAAACAGAAGTGGCAAGAGTGATGACAAGAGTGAACATCGACATTTTAGGAATCAGTGAACTAAAGTGGACTGGAATGGGTGAATTTAACTCAGATGACCATTATATCTACTGTGGGCAGGAATCCCTTAGAAGAAATGGAGTAGCCCTCATAGTCCACAAAAGAGTCCAAAATGCAGTACTTGGGTGCAGTCTCAAAAATGACAGAATGATCTCTCTTCATTTCCAAGGCAAACCATTCAATATCACAGTAATCCAAGTCTATGCCCCAACCACCACTGCCAAAGAAGCTGAAGTTGAATGGTTCTATGGAGGTATACAAGACCTTCTACAACTAGCACAGAAAAATAGATGTCCTTTTCATCATAGGGGACTGGAATGCAAAAGTAGGAAGTTGAGAGATATCTGGAGGAACAGGCCTTGGCCTGTACGCCTGGCCTTGGCATACAGAATGAAGCAGGGCAAAGGCTAATAGAGTTTTGCCAACAGAACTCACTGGTCATAGCAAACACCCTCTTCCAACAACACAAGAGGTGATTCTACGCATGGATATCACCAGATGATTGACACCGAAATCAGACTGATTATATTCTTCGCAGCTGAAGATGGAGAGGCGCTATACAGTCAGCAAAAACAAGACCGGGAGCTGACTGTGGTTCGGATCATGAACTCCTTATTGAAAGTCAGACTGAAATTGAAGAAAGTAGGGAAAACCACTAGACCATTCAGATATGACCTAAATCAAATCTTACAATTGTACACTGGAAGTGACAAATAGATTCAAGGGATTAGATCTGATAGATAGAGTGGCTGAAGAACTATGGATGGAGGTTCATGACATTGTACAGGAGTGGTGATTAAAATCGTCTCCAAGAAAAAGAAATGCAAAAAGACAAAATGGTTGTCTGATGAGGCCTTACAAATAGCTGAGAAAAGAAGAGAAGCTAAAGGCAAAGGAGAAAAGGAAAGGTATATCCATCTGAATTCAGAGGTCCAAAGAATAGCAAGGAGAGATAAGAAAGCCTTCCTAAGTGATCAATGCAAAGAAATAGAGGAAAACAATAGGATGGGAAAGACTAGAGATCTCTTCAAGAAAATTAGGGATACCAAGGGAACATTTCATACAAAGATGGGCACAATAAAGGACAGAAACGGTATGGACCTAACAGAAGCAGAAGATATTAAGAAGAGGTGGCAGGAATACTCAGAAGAACTGTACGAAAAAGATCTTCATGACCCAGATAACCATGCAGTTGTGATCACTCACCCAGAGCCAGACATCCTGGAATGCGAAGTCAAGTGGGCCTTAGGAAGCATCACTATGAACAAAGCTAGTGGAGGTGATGGAATTGTAGTTGAGCTATTTCAGATCCTAAAAGATGATGCTGTGAAAGTGCTGTACTCAATATGCCAGCAAATTTGGAAAACTCAGCAGTGGCCACAGGACAGGAAAAGGTCAGTTTTCATTCCAATCCCTAAGAAAGGCAATGCCAAAGAATGCTCAAACTACCACACAATTGCACTCATCTCACATGCTGGCTAAGTAAAGCTCAAAATTCTCCAAGCTAGGCTTCAACAGTCTGTGAACTGAGAACCTTCAGATGTTCAAGCTGGATTTAGAAAAGGCAAAGGAACCAGAGATCAAATTGCCAATATCCGTTGGATCATCAAAAAAGCAAGAGAGTTCCAGAAAAACATATACCTCTGCTTCATTGACTACATCAAAGCTTATGACTCTGTGGATCACAACAAACTGTGGAAACTTCTGAAAGAGATTGGAATACCAGACCACCTTACCTGCCTCCTGAGAAACCTGTCAAGAAGCAACGGTTGGAACTGGACATGGAACAACGGACTGGTTCCATATTGGGAAAGGAGTACATCAAGGCTGTATATTGTCACCCTGCTTATTTAACTTATATGCAGTGTGTGTGTGTGTTAGTCACTCAGTTATGTCCGACTCTGTGTGACGCCATGGACCCCAGAGGCCCACCAGGCTCCTCTGTCCGTGGGATTCTCCAGGCGAGAATACTGAAGTGGGTTGCTGTTGTATTTGAAAAGGGAAGAAATGAAAATATATGTGGATGTACTGCTGGATGTTTGTATATGATGTACTCCTTTCCCAAATTGGGAGTACATCAAGGCTGTATATTGTCACCCTGCTTATTTAACTTATATGCAGAGTACATCATGTGAAGCACAAGCTGGAATCAAGATTGTCGGGAGAGATATCAATCACCTCAGATGTGCAGATGACACCACCCTTATGGCAGACAGCAAAGAAGAAGTAAAGAATCTCTTGATGAAAGTGAAAGAGGAGAGTGAAAAAGCTAAATTAAAACTCAACATTCAGAAAACTGAGATCATGGCATCCAGTCCCGTCACTTCATGGCAAATAGATGGGGAAGTAATGGAAACAGTGACGGACTTTATTTTCTTGGGCTCCAAAATCACTGCAGATGGTGACTGCAGCCATGGAATTAAAAGACGCTTACTTCTTGGAAGAAAAGCTATTACCAACCTAGACAGCATAATAAAAAGCAGAGACATTGCTTTTCCAACAAAGGTCTGTCTCATCAACGCTGTGGTTTTTCTAGTAGACATGTATGGATGTGAGAGTTGGACTATAAAGAAAGCTGAGTGCTAAAGAATTGATGCTTTTGAACTATGGTGTTGGAGAAGACTCTTGAGAGTTCCTTGGACTGCAAGGAGATCCAAGGTGTCCATCCTAAAGGAAATCAGTCCCGAATATTCTTTGGAAAGACTGATGCTGAAGCTGAAACTCCAATACTTTGGCTATGTGATGCAAAGAACTGACTCATTTGAAAAGACCGTGATGCTGGGAAAGATTGAAGGCAGGAGGAGAAGGGGACGACAGAGGATGAGATGGTTGGATGGCATCACCAACTTGATGGACATGAGTTTGAGTAAGCTCCAGGAGTTGATGATGGACAGGGAAGCCTGGCTTGCTACAATCCATGGGATCGCAGAGAGTGGGCCACAACTGAGCAACTGAACTGAGAGCCTGAGGGCGTGTGGAGTGGGGGCTGGGGCTTGTGAGAGTACGAGATGGGCTCGACATAAGGACAAGACTCCTTTCACTGAGTAATGCTAGAAAAGCCATTGATATCTCAAGCCTCCTGTCTGCAATGTGGGGCGCTTTGTAGGGCTGGGATGCTGGCAGTCTGCGAGAGCAGAAGGGAGAAAAATGTAAGCTATTCCAGCAAATGGGCAGGGTGCAGTGTTTTTCCTTAACTGCACCAGGAGCAATTTGTGGCGATTTTGAGAAGTTCAACCAACTTTTTAAACTCTCTTTTGCTTTTCTAACTAGCAACTGGCACAGATCGAGACAGACCTGAAGTCCCGAACAGCTGCCTACAACACTCTGAAGACAAACCTAGAGAATCTGGAGAAGAAATCCATGTGAGTATTCGGGCTCTGAGCTCCTGGTGGCCTCAGGGCCTGGCTGAATTGGGGTCCAGGCTGGGCTTATACACACGTGGTTGAGATCCTTGGCCAAGCCAAGGTCTGTCTCTGTCTGTGTCTGAGCAGGAAGGCCAGAGGCACTCCCGCTGGGTGCTATGTGCTGGGTGGGGAGGTCAGCAGTCGCAGTGGTTGATCCTTTGAACATATACACTGAGTGAAGGAGATGAGGGTGAAGTGGGTTGGGGTCTACCTCCCTCTTCTGTTAATTCTTTCAAGCAATGTGTTTTTTTTTTTTTTGCCACAGCTTGCGTCTTGTGGGATCTTAGTTCCCTGACCAGGGACTAAACCTAGGCCACTGCAGCGAAAGTGCAGAGTCCTAAGCATTGGAACCACCAGGGAATTCCTGGCTCAATTATTATTAAGTACCTACTACACTCAGGCCTTATATGTGTGCCATCAGTGGCTCAGTTGTGTCCAACTCTTTGTGACCCCATGGACTGTAGCCTACCAGGCTCCTCTGTCCATGAGATTTCCCAGGCAGGAATATTGGAGGGACTTCCCTGGTGGTCCAGTGGTTAAGACTTCACCTTCCAATGCAAGGGGTGCAGGTTCAATCTCTGGCCAGGGAGCTAGGATCCCATATGCCTTGCGGCTGGAAAACCAAAACATAAAAACAGAAACAATATTCTAACAAATTCAATAAAGACTTTAAAAATGGTCCACATCAAAAAAATATTAAAAAAAAAAAAAAAAGAATATTGGAGTGGGTTGCCATTTGGTATTCCAGGAGATCTTCCTGACCCAGGGATCAAACCTGTGTCTCTTGCATGCCCTGCATTGGCAGGCGGATTCTTTACCACTGGGAAAGCCCACTCAGGCCTAATATTAGGCCCTGAAGGTACAAAGCAGAATTAAGTATCATTTCTGCACTTGGAAAACTCACAATTATTCATTCAACAAACGTTTACGAAAAGTGTACTTTGCACAAGGGGTACGGGTATAAACCAGACAGATAAGGTCTAATAGTACAAGGAGTCTGGGACAGGAAGGCACGTGCAGGGTGCCTTTGGAGAGGGTCCCTAAAGGCCTTTTTAGTGATGGCTGGTTGGCAGGGGGAGGAGAGAGGTGTAGGCTCTGGGGCGGGGTAGGCTAGAGAGCCTCTGCGGACGGCTCTTCAGCCTTGACTGAGGGCTTGAGAACTCTTTCCTTGGGAAGCATCTGCGCCTAGGTATTAGTTAACATCACAGCCTGTGCACTGAGGTAACACAGTGACAGAGTTTATTTTCTTGGGCTCCAAAATCACTGTGGATGCTGACTTTAGTCATGAAATTAAAAGACGCTTGCTCCTAGGAAGAAAAGCTATGACCAACCTAGACATCACATTAAAAAGGAGAGACATCACTTTGCCAACAAAGGTCCCTATAGTCAAAGCTATGGTTTTTCAAGTAGTCATGTATGGATGTGAGAGATGGACCTAAAGAATGCTGAGCACCGAAGAATTGATGCTTTTGAATTGTGGTGCTGGAGAAGACTCTTAAGGGTCCCTTGGACTGCAAGGAGATCCATCCAGTCCATCCTAAAGGAGATCAGTCCTGAATATTCATTGGAAGGACTGAAGCTGAAGCTGCAGCTCTAATCCTTTGGCCACCTGATTCGAAGCACTGGCTGATTGGAAAAGACTTTGTTGGAAAGATTGGAGGCAGGAGGAGAAGGGGACGACAGAGGATGAGATGGTTGGATGACATCACCAACTTGATGGACATGAGTTTGAGCAAATTCCGAGAGATAGTGAAGGACAGGGAAGCCTGGAGTGATTCAGTTCGTGGGGTCACAAACAGTCGGACACGACTGAGCAATTGAACAACCACGCACTGATACAGAGCATCTCAGGAACTATAGCTTTGGCCCAATTGCTGGTACAACACCCTTGGTCCCTGTTCTAGAAAATACCATGACCTCAGTGAGACTAGGCTCCACTGGACACACATGCAAAGCTATTTCAGGTGAATGTCTCCTGGCTGCTGGACCAACAAGGCGTGTAATGTGAAACGGAGCCCTCATCAGGGCTGTGTTTGCCCAGCACAGCCCAGGTGGCATCTTGAGCCAGGCACTGTGTTGCCACTTGTGTAACTTAAGCTGCCTGCCCCCAGCGATCCCCTCCCAACAGCCAGTGGCTTTGTGCCAGGGCAGCGCCGGCAGCCAAAGTGTTGAATTCAGCTCGGGTGCCTGGTGATGGCACCTGGGGTCCTGCCAGCTACTTTAGTTCTGGCCGCCCAGACACAGAGCCGGGGGACACTTGGCCCAGGGTCCCCGCCCCTCCCTGGGGAGTATCCCAAGCCTTCCTGTCCCCCGCTGCCCTGGGTGTTATGGGTGTGCCCAGGGGTGGCTCCACGTGCCTTTCTGCTGACCCCACCTTTGTCCCCCGTGAATCCAGGGGAAACCTCTTCACTCGGACCCTGAGCGACATTGTGAGCAAGGAAGACTTCGTGCTGGATTCCGAGTACCTGATCACACTGCTGGTCATTGTCCCCAAGTAAGCGGGCCAGGGTGGGGGGGTGGGGGGGGGGGTTTGGGGCTGGGTTGGCGATCACAGAGGAAATTGTCCTGCTCAGTGGAGAGGAAGGGAGAGCCCGCCACGGCCAGATGCCGGGGACCTAAATGGCAGCTGTGGAGTTGGTTTCAGGAGCAGCTGATAGAGCTTGTGCTGGCCATAGTGACAGGAGCGGCCATTTCTCAGACGTCCATCCGCTGTTGTCAGATGCCGTACGCAGGAGGCATCTCACGCAAGTCTGGGGGCTGTTATTGTTTCCTTGTCGTAAAACCAGGGAGCTCTGCTGGCCTGCCCAAGGTCACACAGGCCTGGGATTAGCGCTCCCAGCTGGAGTCTCCACTGAGTCCTTCCCATGGGCCCCTCCCTGCTGCCTGGGGCCTCCTAGGGAGGTGAGCATTCCAGTGCCCATGGCAGGGCCTTGGGGGATGTTTGGGGCACTGTCTGGCCCCCAGCCCTGCTCCCCCCAGTCCCTCAGGGAAAAGGGCACTCAATTGCCTAGACACGCAATTTCCTCACAACCTTTTCTTAAAAAATCATTAAACGATTCTGTACTCTTGCAGGCCGAGTTACGTACAATGGCAAAAAACCTATGAATCCCTCTCAGACATGGTGGTCCCACGGTCAACCAAGTAAGTGAGGCCTCAGGTCCTGGGTTTGGGGGGCCATGTATGGGCACTGTGAGACTCCCAGCCACCAAACATATCCCAGAGGTGCAAGGGCCCTCAGCCCTCCACACATGTTCGTTCACAGCCACACACTCAGCCACAGGCCAGACTCCCTCCATCTTTCAGAAGTCTGCTTCCTTGCCGTCTCCTCCAGGAAGTCCACCCTGACTACCTCTGGCCCTCAGCGCTTGCAAGGCCTGAGCAGCACTCTGTGCCGCATGCTCATCTTGGCCTGGATTCTTCCCCACCTGGGGGTCAAGCAAGGGCCTGGCTGTGATGACTGCAGAGCACGAGCAGGGAAGGAAGAGTCTCGGCGTGTGGCCTGCTGGGGTCAGCGCAGGAGCGGCCAGTGAGGGCTGGAGAAGTGACTTAGAAGGGATGGAGGAACATATTCAACCCATGAGTGCCACCCAGTGGGGAAAACCAAGGATTTAGCGCTGTAGGCAGGAGCAGGCATAGATCTCACTGTACAATGTGAAGGGAAGAGAAAATTGTAGAAGGGGACACACGGCACGAAGGCATTCATTATTTAAGATCTCCAAATGGACAGAGCCAGACGGTATATGACTTGAGAGATGCACGTGCATGGATCACGGGGTACTGGAGGATGAGAAATGCTGAACTGCACAGTGATGACCTGGGGGTGGGCCGCAGGATGTGGTTGGGAGAGAACATGGGTCTTCAATTGTATGAAAATCATTCTGTGTCTTAAGCTTGTTGAGGGAAGGGGGGATACATGGATGTTTGTCATCCTCTATACCTTTCCCTGTGTCTGAAATAGCTTGTCGTTTGAAATGATTTGACAGTGAGTCTTGTGGCTCAGACGGTAAAGAATCCAATGTCAGTGCAGGAGACCCAGGTTCGATCCCTGCATTGGGAAGATCCCCTGGAGAAGGGAATGGCAACCCACTCCAGTATTGTTGCCTGGAGAATCCCATGGCCAGAGGAGCCTGGCGGGCTGCAGTTCTTGCAGTTGCAAAGTGTCGGATAAGACTGAATGATTAACACACACACACACACACACACACACACACACACTTGGGCGCACACAGAGTTCAGCACGGGGGCAGCCCTGTCCACTACCAGCCCAACCCAGAGGCCTCTGGCCTGGCACCTGCTACAGGGTCACAGGCTCTCCTTGGGTCACAGGCTCTCAACCGATAGCAATCAGGAACTAAACTGAAGGGTGCAGGGAACAGGACAGTCACAGCCTGAGGTCGGAAGGCGAGGCTGGAGGAGTGAGCCAGGGGCAGCGTACCCGCAGGAGGTGGAGGAGGGGTGCAGACTGGCAGAGGAGCTGCCCTCAAAGCTGGCCTATTTGGCCGGAACGTTCACTTTTCTCCAGGGCTGGCTGTCCATGGCCACATGCCGGGAGAGCCTGCCACCGGAGGCAGCTTGGCTTCTCAGATTAGAACCCCCAGGCCCTTCATTGTCGGGGGTACCTGCGAGCCTCCTGAGATGACTGTGGACAGGTTCCTGGAGCCTGAGTCAGCCCCAGTGGGTGGCTTGGCGAAGCAGGAAAGGTGACCCGAGACCCTGCCTGGGCCCATGGTCAGGCCATGCAGTCAGCAGGATGCCAAGGCCCTCAGAACATGGGTCCCAGTGACCGCAGCACTCCTACGCCAGGGCGTGTCTAATCAGAACAGTGTGACCCTGGACATGAAATGCCTATTGTGGGATGGTTTTTACCAATGGGGACTCTGCCCTGCTTCATTGCACCGTGGCATTCGAGAGCTGGGCGCTTGCTATGCACGCCAGGTGATTGAGATCCGTGACCAGCTGGCTCCTGGCTAGTTCATGTCTGGACCACCAGCCCAGATCTGCGCGAGTCTCCAGCATTTTCCTCCAGGGCCTGTGTTCAGATCATCCGCGGGCCCCTGCAGCCCTAGCCTGGAGGGTGAGTGAAAGGAGCCGGAGTTAGGCTGCTGACAACACACCGCCTGGACTTAGGACACAGGAAGCGTCGTCCTTTGTCCGGTGCCCTTGCTCCTTCCAGGGCCGCTGCACCTGGACCACCGGGCTCCCACTGGCAGCGACCCACCGCCCCCGGGGAGACGATGGACTCTTTCTGGCCCAGCTCAGGGACCTACCTGGTGGTGCAGCCAGTGAACGAGACCTTTTCTCCAACAGGTTGATCGCTGAGGACAAGGAGGGCGGCCTCTTCACCGTGACTCTGTTTCGAAAAGTGATCGATGATTTCAAAACCAAAGCCAAGGAGAATAAGTAAGGGCCGGCCTTGGTGGGTTTCCCCCGAGGTTGGTCCATCTGCCCTTGGAGGGGGTGATTTCTGGTCCGACTGGAAGCTTCTTAGCCTCAGCCACTTGTTTGCTTGTTTTAAGGTTCATGGTACGAGAATTTTACTATGATGAAAAAGAAATCAAAAGGGAAAGGGAAGAGATGACTCGATTGCTGTCGGATAAGAAGCAACAATATGTGAGTGTATGATACCGGCCGGGAGGGTTCTCAGAAAGGTTCTGGGTGGCCCCCACTCCACCACAACCCCACCCTACCTTCCACCCCTGCACCACAGGCCTGGAGCAGAAGGGCCCCGCCCAGTCCCCACCCCCCAGTGCCCTTCATCCCCCACCCCCTGGTGCACACCCCCAGGGACGTGTCCTCCTGGGGCTGCTGGAGCAGGTCTGGGGGACAGTGACAAGCCTGGTAACCCGGAGGTGGCACTTGAGCCCTGCAGCAGATCTCACGGAGCCAGGCCCTGCCCTCCAGGAAGGGACTCCGGGATCCGTCCCGAGGATGAGAAAGTGAGGCTCTAAGAGGCGGGGGAGCACGGGCCCAGGGAGAGGACCTTGCCAGCCCCTGGAGGTTGGGCGAGGCTGTTGGCACTTCAGGCAGCATCACTTGTGCCAAGAGCGGCCACCACCTTGCAGAGTGCAGCCAGCGGTCACCCGAAGCCCTGGCCTGCGTGACCTCCAGGAGGGACGTGACCAGTCACCAGCACCTGTATTTACCTCCCCCAGGCTTTTAGCAAAGAGTGGATGCTTCTCCCAGAAACTTCCGACCACTGCCACTCAGAACCTTCTCCTGTGTGAGGGCAGCTGAGCTCAAGGGGGGAGAAAAACAGGTTTTCATTGTTGACATGTGAGTGGTGCGGCTGTGACTCTGTAAAATGGGCACATTCAGGACACGGCCACCCCCAGCTTGGAATGAGCCTGAGCCCCGTGGGATGTTTTCAGGTCCCTATTTCCTACTGGCCCCACCAGGGAGGGTTCTCAGAGAAGCTTCCAGTTCAGCCTCTAGTGTCGAGAGGAGGGAGGAGTGGGAGGTCCAGTGTGTAAACATGAGGCTGTGTGTGTGTTTGGGTGACGTGCGAGTGCCTCCCATGGGCTGTGTGTTTGCCCAGGGCCTCCTCCAGCCTTGGGCTGGGCATTCTGCATGTCCCACCTGACCTCTTTGGTCAGTGACCTTTGCAGAGGGACTACAGACACATGGCCTCCGAGTGAGAACCAGGCTCAGAGCCCCCCACAATGGGGCCCCCCGATCCCCACCTGATCGACCCATCCTTCTTTGAGGAGGAAACAGAAACTGATGACATAGAAGTACCTGTAGGGAATTTCAGCCCCTCTCCCCTGGAGGCGGGCATAGCTACCTGCTCCAGTATTCTTGCCTGGAGAATCCTGTGGACTGAGGAGCCTGGTGGGCTACCGTACACAGGGTCACACAGAGTCGGACACGACTGGAGCGACTTAGCATACACGCCCCTTGAGGAGAAATGCACGACCATACACAACAAGGGAACACACACTTCTTAGATCTATAATCTGTTGGGCTCTGGCCGAGGCGCCAGGGCTTGGCGCCCCTTCCTGAGGCTAAGGACTGAGCTGGAGCGCTAAGCCCCTTGTCTCAGACCACACTCACCAGCAGAAAGGATGATCACCAGCCGGAGCTGAGGTCCAAAGGGTGTCTTCCTTCACCCCAGCTCACCCGAAACCAAAATAACCCAAGGACGTTTGAGCCCACTCTTTAGCTGAGGCCTTTCCCCGCTTGCCTCAGTCCTGGCCCCAGCCCCCCACAGCGTCACTGGAGGGGACTCGATAGCGGCACCTTTCATGGGTGTCCGGGGCCTTTGGCACCCATCTCCAAGCTGGCACAGACCCCCCTGGGGATCATAGTGATACCCCTGAACCTGAAACCTGCACCTCCGTCTCAGGTTGCCCACTGGCGCTTTTTACGTGGTGTAGACTTCTGCACCCCTGGCTGCCCTGGGGAGCCCTGCCCAGTCTCCCTGGAGGGGGAACCGGAGCCCCAAAGGAGACACACTGAAACATTTAGCTCCTTGTGAGGTTCTTGTGGTGCACCCGCGAGCAGGGTCAGCTGGGGTCAGCCCTACCCCAGCTTAAGAATCTCTTCCCGCCTTTAGCCTTCTTTGAGGTGGGACCAGCGTCCTGCGTTCCTGTCGTTAACTTGTTAACCGGAGGGGCCAGGCTGGGTCCCGGGTTTCAGCCCCCTTTGAGAGTACAGGCCGGGATTTTCCTGGGCGTTGCCTCTGTTTGCACAGAAAGATATTAAAGGGTGCTTGACCCATTTCCTGCCTGCAACATGCCTAAGTGCCTCTGATTGCCAAGGAGGCGATTGTGGGCTGGCCTTGGGGGAGACACCCTGACGGAGCCCACACAGCCTGGCAGGTGGAGCTGGTCGGTGCCAGTGTGGGAAAGCTCCTGGCCGGGCCGAGGGAGGAGCTGTGGACTCTGCCCCTGGAATACAGAATCCTGGGTCTTTAATGACCTCTGCCACCCCCACCATCCCACCCCCAGGGGGCCAAGGGCATCATCATGCCCTCCAGTCCAACCAGCATGCAAGCCCCCGGGGGGTGGGCTGGCATTCTTGAGTTGCCAAGCACGTGCTTTTCAAGCCGTGAGAATGATTTCTGTTTTGTGATGCCTGTTTGCTGAAAGATTAATAAATCATTTCTGTGCCCTTAGCAAACTTCCTGTGTTGCTCTTAAAAAGGGATCATCCACCCTCCCGGACCACAAGGTTAAGGTAACCCCGCTAGGGAACCCCGATAGGCCTGCTGCGGGGCAAAGCGACAGAGAGAGAGAGAGTGAGGGCGAGGGTGAGGTAAGCAACCCCTCCGGGAGCCCTGGGGTTCCCTGGCTCGCACGTCCTCGCCTGCTCGCACAGGCACCTTTGGGAGAAAACAAATCTTCGCCTTTCCTGTTACCTACTGTGGCTTTTGAGGTTTTAAATTCAATGACCCCCAGAATCATGCTTCCTCCTGATCTGCAGGGCCTCTTGGGAGCTGCCCTCCCCTCCCCCAGCAGTGTTGGGTGCTTGCTGGCCAGGCTGCCTTGGTTCTGGCTGGAGGTGGCTGGAGCTGGTGATGGGGCACAGACTGGCTGGGGGCGGGGGTTGGTGGTGGTCGGGCATCTCAGCTGTCTTCCCTGGGTGCTCCAGCTGGACCCACCCCTGACCTCTGCGGGCATCCGCGGAGGACAGCCTCACCAGCAGTAGTGATAGCTGCTGTGGCTGAGGGGCTGTGGCCACGTGAAGTGGGGCCATGAGGAGACCCCTGGAAGCGGTGGCTGGTAGATGATGCCAGGACCTGGCAGAAGGGGGACTCCTTGGCAGCGCAGTGTCAGACGGAGAAGTCTGCTAGCTGCCTGCAGAGAGCCCTGGGTCAGGGGCTACCCAGCCCCCTGAAGCTTGGTCGGCGGTGGCCCCGTGCGTGTGCCGGGTGGGCTGGCCCACCGAGCTACCCTGGCACCAGGCAGCCCCTGGAGAACACGCACCCAGGCCTGGCCCTGGGCCTTGACTGACCGACCTGCTGCTTCTGTGGGCCACTGGGCATTTCTTCTCGGCTTGGGGCTTGTTCTGTCAAAACCCATGTCCCTCTGTTGGCCGGGCGTCAAGTGGAATGGCCGGGAGGGGTCACCGCTCTCCTGTTCTCTGCAGGGCCCGCTGCTGCGATGGCTCAAGGTCAACTTCAGCGAAGCCTTTATTGCCTGGATCCACATCAAGGCGCTGAGAGTGTTTGTGGAATCTGTGCTCAGGTGCGTAGATGTGATGCTCTGGGGCCACCTGGCCTCTGCCACCCTCCTTCCAACTGGGACCCCCCCCACCCTGCCAGCCTCTGGGACATACCCTGGCCCTCCTACCCTCTTCTGCAATTCTTGGCTCTTGGCAACAGGCTTAGGGATTCCTGACTCCAACAAACCTTCCCTCAGTCCTGAGGCCCCTGCTGTCCGGTGCTGTGTGTCTCCTGCCAGGCTGGCGTCTTGCTCCCCCCACCCACTCTCTGCAGCCGTCCAAGGTCCAGTGGCTCCTGCAAGAAACACCAGCACTGTCTCCGTCCTTAAGTTTTGAGGCCTAGCCCTCAAGGCAGCACAAAATATAAAACCCAAACGAACCAACAGCAACAAAACTTACTTTACCTCTTTTTAAACAAATGCGAAATAGGTACACTATTTTGTGGAAAACTTGGCAACTACAGGTAAGCACAAAGAATGAGGAAAAATCACCTGTAACTTTACCACCAAGAGGAAACTGCTAACTCGCTGGTGTCCTAGCATCCTTCAGGCTTTTTGAGTTTGTTTTTTTAAATTTGCATTTAAATTTTAAATTTGATTTTTATAAAATGTTTACAAAAATGGAGTCAAGCAGGAAATTTTTACTGAAGCCCATTTGAACATCTCCTGTGCCCTGAACTATTGAGGGGGGTGGGTCTTGGCAGCACTGCATGTAGCTGACTGCACCCCCATTCCCAAAGCTTGACCTGCTCAGGCCTGCAGGTCCAGGCACCCCTTGGCCCCTCTGGGTGGTCTTGCTGGGCTCCTTCCCTGTGTACCCCAAAGGCGTCCTCAGGACCCCATCCTGCACCTGCCTGGTGGAGTGCCCTGCTCTTTTTTCCTTGCCCAGGCTTCCTTGGTGCCCCCTGCTATTCATTTCCCCCGAGGCTTCCCTGGACTTCTGGCTCTTCTTCCCTCCCAGTCTTTTCCTCCTGATCCTCGTATCTGCCAATGGCCTCAGGTTCCTCCCCAAACTTAAGGGCCCCCTTGGACGCCTCCCTCCCCATTCTTACATCCTGCCCCCTCCCTCCACATCACGGCACCACTGACAAGCCTCCATCCTGCCTTGACCCTTGCTCTCTCTCTCTCTGTCTCTCTCTTTCACCATCTCCTTCCCAGCTGTTGCCAAAGGCTCTTCCTTGGTCCTCTGCCTCCAGCTCATCCTTCATGTGGCTGCCAACGTGGTTTTGTCCAAACACAAGCTGGGTCTGACATGGCTCCTCGTCCTCTCTCAGACATCTCAGACCTCTGCCATGGCAAGCATTGTGAAAACGGGCTGAAGGGCAGACTCAAGATAACCCAGAGTATTCCAGATATCAACAGGCCCCAGTCTGTCCCTGCTCACCTTGAAAATCATTGGTCCTCAGGCTCAGTACAGCAAAGCCTGCCATCCTTACAGGAGGCCTATTTTGCTCAAGAGCGAGGTCCAGATGCTCCACAGAGGTCCCAGATATCGTGTTTAAGCTCAATAAAACAGAGTATATGCAAAAACAATTCTATTCAAAACTATCAGTGTATGACATTTTTAAAACCTATACTTTGATTTCTCCTGAATAGTTGTAATACATCACTATTAAAAAAAAAATTCAAGTTCAGAAATAGGTACTATGGAAAGTAAGTTCCTGTCAGTTCCACCACCCATGGATTATCCCGGTTAATGGTTTTAAGACTCTTCTTTCCCAAGTTGGGTCATTTATACTTGATGTTCTGCAAATTTTTTTTTTTTCATCTACTAATAGTTTCATCACTATGCATAGAGATACTTGATCTTTTTTCATGACTTTTTCATATTCCATCGTATGGAGCGCACATAAGCCAAGAAAACAGGTGTTAAAGCAACTTGAGTTCACTTGTTATCTTGTTCCTCCGACCCCTCGGCCTTTGCCCTCAATTGGCCCTTGCTGCTTTGTCTTTCCTCAGAGTTGGTTCTGTCCTTTTCCCCTACTCTAGGAGCTTGAGGGGAGGGCCGGGGTGACTTGCCTCTCTGCCTGTCACCCAGCCCGGAGTCGGATAGAGAGGAGGTGCTCTATGTTTGTGGGCTGAATCACGTCAAAGAGAAGTGGACCAGCCCTCAGTGGAGGAAGTGCTGGTTCATTGTCAGGCGCTTAAATCACCCAAGATGAAAATGGAAATGGGCCCTGGCTAAGTGGTGGGACCATGATGAGACTGGAGAAGCCGGCAAGGTAGCTGGGTAATTAATTAGTCTGGATCTTGGGAGAGGACTTGGTGAAGAATGGATGTTAGGGAATCACCAGCGACGGTTGATGTGTTTGGATGAGCTCACCTACGGAGGGTCATTTAGAGGGTACACCAAAGGGGAGCCCAGCCTCTAAGGCATTGGGGAAGAGAAGCCCATGGGGATGTCAGAGGTTGGAGGAGGGAAGAGATGGGTGAGTCAGGAAGCAGACAGTTGAGGCTTGACGTGTTTCTGGAATGAGACCACTGGGCGTGAGCAACTAGTGACTGAAGGATGCTCCGGTGACACAGGACCCTGGCTGCTCTCATAGGTGGGATGAGAGCTGGGGGAGTTTTTAAAAAGGGCACGATGGTGGCATGTGAGCAGGCAGGGGTGGTGACTGCAACCTTCTTAGTACAGAGGGCACAGGTGGAGGGGGAGGGTCCCCACTAGGGGGCCTCGAGGGGACGGAGGCTCCTGTACTGAGTGGTCCAGAAGTGGGGAGCCTGGGGGCAGCTGGATGAGAAAGGAGAGGGAGAGCTGACCCCCTGTTCCTGGAAGGCCTGTTCTGAGCAGGATGGAGTAGGTGTTTGAACTGACCAGGAGGGACAGCTAGCAGGGAGAGGACTGGAAGGGTCTGGGAAGAATGTGGAAGCCCTGAAACCAAAAGGGGAGTGGGATGAGGAAGGGGTCCAGAGCATGGAGGCTGGGCGAGGGGTGAGGGGCAAGGAGCGTTTCTGTGGCCAGTGTCTAGCTAGGGGTGTCTGTTACTCACCAGACATAGGGGTAGCACGGTGAACAAGGAGCTCACGGGCTGGTCAGGGGAGCAGAGCTCAGCAGATGGCCTCTTGGTTCAGGGGAAGGGTAAACAGCCTCCCAGAGCAACCTGGCGATGAACGTGGTGGGGTTCCCGGTCAGAGGGTGGCAGAGTGATGGTCTGGCTACTGCGTCTGTGAGCTGGAATGCTGTCTCCAGACACACGTGTGCCCTGGGCTCTGCATCAGTGACTGTCACCCTTTGAGAAGTCTAGAGGCTGGTGCTTGGACTTCCCTGCAGGGTGGGCAGGGTCAGCTGTGCTGGTGAGGTCGTGGGTGTGTGGTGGGGTCTCCATCCAGGGCACTGGGAGTCGGGTGGGACGTTCAGGAGGGAAGGCAGGGTGGGAGACACTGCTCATTCAAGCGACAGGGGCTCTCCAGGAAGCACTGTGACCTTCTGCTCATTGTCCTCTGGGTAGCCGGAGCTTTGATGACAAGAGACGAGAGCAAAGAAGGAATGAGGGTGTCTGCTGGGCCACCATTGAGCCCAGGGGCTCCTGCTAGTCCCCGGCAGCATCAGCGGCCCCTGTGGCCCTCCTCCTCTTGGCTCTGGTGGGGCCCAGCTCGCTCAGTGTCCTAAGGCCATGGGACCAGGTAGGTCTTCTGCTTGGTTACAGTGAGGCAATTACAAATGGCCCTTTCATTTTACTTTTCTATAGACCCACTAGGAGACCAACAGCCAGAAATGAGGACGGGGAAAGTCAGGGGCTAATTCATGGGCCTTGATTGTGAAATAAAAACGAAGTAATACTAACAGGTTAGGCAGTAAAACGGCACCTCAAGGCCAGCTTTCACATGCCTGACTCGGGCATGAAGCATAGTAAGTATTGAATATCCAAGCATTTGCTCACTGGTAGTATATATATATTTAAAACACTGACCCATTACAAAATGCACACTTAATTAATATAGTACTCGGTGTAAGCATTTTATTTTTGGTTGTACTGGGTCTTCATTGCTGTAATGGTGGAGAGCAGGGGCTACTCTCTAGTTGCCGAGCACGGGCTCTAGACCCACAGGCGTCAGTAGTTATGGTGCACAGCCCCTTGGGTGCTCTGTGGCATGTGGGATGTTACTTGACCAGAGATGGAATCCGTGTACCCTGCATTGACAGGCGGATTCTTATCCACTGGACCACCAGGGAAGTCCAGTGTAAATACTTTGTTGAGATAACACAACAGGAAAAGCTGCCAGCAAGTGGTTTTTACATGTACTCCAGCATCCAAAGTCCATTTAAAATCCTTTCTGTCCACCCAAAACTCAGCAAAAGGAATGAACAGTCTTGATAAACCAGATCTGTGTGTGCTGGTCTTTCAGTGGAGAAAAGTAAAGCCACTAAGCTGAATTTTAGACAAAGGCTTTGGAGTCAAAATATTTTTCGGATGGCCTCCTTTCAACTTGAGCTCTTACCACCTGACAATCACACATACCAAAGGGACCCCTTGCCTCTAAGTCAAAGACTGTCACCATCAGAAGCTGTTGAGCATGTTCTAGAGATTTTTCTGTGCAGAAAAATCTAAAAATTAGCCTCACTCCTGACCCTTGACATTCTGCTCAACGGAGTTTTCTTCTCCTAAGCTGTGTTGGCTGATTTCTCACTCTCACTAAATTTACTGTCAGGTTCATTTTACCCATATTGGCAGTAACTCCGTTACACGCTGGTCTGCCTCAACAGGTATGGACTGCCAGTGAACTTCCAGGCGGTTCTCCTGAGGCCTCATAAGAAGTCGTGCACCAAACGTTTACGAGAGGTTCTGAACTCCGTCTTTAGGCATCTGGATGAAGTTGCAGCTGCAAGTATATTGGATGTAGGTATATCACCCAGAGAGAGCAGCCTTTTACAGTAAGATCAGCTTCTCCACATGGAGCTATTCCCCCAACACGGTACCTGCCAGACTATTAGAAAAATCTACACTACACAAATGTGAAAGGTTAACAAGAGATTGTGTGCATGAGTTGGGGTGGACTGTGGCAGGCAGAAGCGTAAGACAGATAAGCTTATACATTAACGTGACATCTTTTGCAGGCATCCGTGGAGATCCCTGGACTCCAACTCAGCAACCAAGACTACTTTCCTTACGTCTACTTCCACATCGACCTTAGTCTTCTCGACTAGAAAGATGGGCTGGTACTGCTAAACTTGAGTATTCGTGCGAACTACTACAGACGCTTCTTTCCTCTAGCCCAAGAACAATTTAATTATCCTACAGAATTTAGATTTTTAGAGAAATTGCTCACAAAGATTAGTGACAGTTGTATTTATTTTTTGTTAAGTTACAGTAAAGAAATGTTCTCAGTTCTTTGAATTGTCTCTTTACTTATATTCTAATGTAATTCAAAAGTTCAGTTTTCTGAATGTCTTACATGAATGGGGACTTCCTATCAATTGGCAACCTGCTGCTGTATTTCATGTCTTAATGGGACATGCTGTGAGGGTTTAATAACAACGTATCAAAAACCTTGGGCTAAGTGTATAACCAGCTCTTTTCCCTAGTAGTTGCTGGTGCTGGCCAAAGACAAAAGATTGGGCACGGAGGGCAGTTCCCACTTGACAATCCACACTGTTTTTCATCCTTCTATATAAACTCGCTTTACGTTTCACATTTACAGCTGGAACCTGGCCTTGTGGGTCACAGGTAAGACCTGTGTGGCAGCAGGCATCCAGACAGTGTCACGTGAGCTGCGGGTTACAGGGAGGACAGACGTCAAGGTCGTCCCTTCACAATATTAATGTACGGGCTGAATACCGCACTCTGAATTTACCATGTGGACACTGATTTCATACGTTTATTGGCATTGTCCAAAATATTGTTTTATTCTTTAATGGAAAAAAGCTATTAATATTCAAATGAAAAGGGTCACATTAAAAAACTTGTAAGAAACAGCCTCCAAGAACATCCAAGCAGCAAGTCAGAGGGAGGGAAAAATGCTTCAACAGCCCATCAGTTTTCTTCAAAATATTACTTGACAGGATACAACTCATTTCACTGGCTACGACAATTCATAGAATTTTTCATTGTTTTCTTGAGACGCAAAAGTTCACTGTTGCAGTGTTTTCAAATGACCAGTCAAGGGTTACTTCTCGGTTAAAAAGGCCACTGGTAGGTTCCTTGGACTGGAAAGGACGTTCCTTCACTGCAGGAAAATCTGCTCCCAAGAAAAGAAAGCTGAAGTCTTTGCGGAGCCTCTCACAACTCATCTTTCTCCAGGTCGTCCAGCTCCACGTCACTCAGGTCAATGTCGTCTTCCACGGGAAGCTGTGGGACAGAAAACCACGGTCAGGCCCTGCAGGGCCTACACAGAGCCATAGGCAGGTGACCCTGAAGCCTGACGTCTCACTTCACACGGTCAGGCCCTGCAGGGTCTATGCAGACCCACAGGGAGGATGACCCTGAAGCCTGACGTCTCACTTCACAGACCAGTACATTTCTAGCGGTGCTCTGAGCACAACAGCTTCTGCTCACCCAGCTCCTGCTTTTAACCCTGCCTATCAATACAGGGAGAAAACTAACAGTGATTTAACTTGTCCTTTGAGGAGGATGGGCAGAAATGTACTGGAATATATTTAATTTCAAAGCCTGAATTTTGCACTTCTCTCAAAGTTACTGAATTCCAGGTTAAATGTTCACTTGAGGGCTAGTAGGAATGCAACCTCAGTGAATTTCTCTGGCTGTCTCAGTCATGAACATCCAGTGATGCACCCGACAACAGGGAGGATGGGATGAAGGGCCTACAGGCCTGAGAAACTGACACTTCAGGGCTAAGCTCACATCAAAGTTCAGGTCTGAGGGAGAGGTCTTGGGTCACAAGCAGCGAAGATGGGTCGAGAAAGTCAGAGGCAGGACGGAAGCCCCGAGTCCTGCTCATGGCTCAGTTGCCCTCAGGACTCACCTCGCCGTCCTTGCCATCCCAGGGCTCCCTGGTGCTGATGGTGGGGAAAGCCCCACCGCCTACAGGCGCCGTAGATCCACGCCCAAAAGACAGCTCCCTGAGGGGAAGATGAGGAGAATACGTGTGTTAATGATGGACGGTTGGCGCCAGTGAAGAAACAACTCTTTGCTCCTGAGAAGTACTTCACAAACTATCTTTTCCATCAGGGACAACAATGTCACTGTATGACAATATAATGGAATTCCTGAGGAAGGCTTTGGCAGCAGATAAAGCCAGTCACTACCAGTAATTTGAAAAACAGCGCAAACATATCTTGCCAAAATACAAGTAAGTAAAAACTGATCAAAGTTGATCTAGACATGGACTAGACCAGTAATAATACTTGATTAACAAAATTCCACACTAACTTTAGAGCCCAAGAAGGTTTCTCAGTGCGGCCACTCTCCACGTTCTGGCCCAGGGAGTCACTTTCCCACCATTCCCTGAACTGCTGTATGGGCAGAACAGAGGGCTTCAGCACAGTCAGTCAGACCCTGCGTGTACCAGACTCATGCAGGCTGTTACACCAGGATGGCTCACTGCCAAGTGCACAGGGTGGCAAAGGGGCCCGAGAGGAGAAAAGTGGTAGGATCACTTGCTAAGTAAAAGACTTCAACTGCACAGGAAGATGATTCCAAAGCTCTAATTTATGAACATGTGTTCTCCGAAATGTGAAAGAGGAAATTACTCCACTTATTGGGTACTCTAGAATAGTTTGGAACCATTACCACGAAAGAACCAAGTAAACAGTTTGACAAAACAAAAACAACTCAAGGAAGGAAGAAGTTACCTGAGAAACTCATTAATGCCTTGCTCACTGAATGATCCCTTTAGGAGAGCAAATTTCATCTTGCGTGCGTTAATAGCTGCCATAGCAGGGTATCCAAACCCTCCAATCCCCAGCGCATTTTCTAGTTCAGACTGGGCTCCAGCTTCTGTCCACAGCCACCTAGAAAAGTGGATTGATTTTTAGGGTAAAGATCCCTTTTGAATTAATTAGAACCCAATTAGTAGACATTAATTAAAGGACAAAAGATTACACATCAAATAATTTACAGAATGAGATAAGTATAGAAAAAAAATCAAAAACTAATTTGAGTTTTTTTAATAACATGTTCCAGATGTGCTCCTAAGTAACCTTGGTTCCTTTCCTGTTTCCTACACCCTAACCCTGAATGGACTGGTCTACCAACAGGACCGTTTCTCCTCCCAGTGCCCAAAATACTGTCCAATAAACCTGATGAATTTTCTCTGTTACTTGAAATCCTATCAGTATCATTTGGGGTTATTAATGTTCTTCGGGCATGTAACAACTTTTTTTTTTTTAAAGGTAAGGATATGTCATAATTCACACATGTAAAAAATGCTCAACCAGACTTCCTGGGTAGCACAGTAGGTAAGAATCTGCCTGCCAATGCAGGGGACACAGGTTTAATCCCTGGTACAGGAAGACATCACATGCTGCGGAGCAACTAAACCCACTGTCACAACTACTGAGTCTACACGCTGCAACCACTGAAGCCCATGTCCCTAGGGCTCGTGCTCCCCAACAAGAAAACCCAGTGCAATGAGAAGGCTGCCCACTGTCAGCTCCCTCTACTCATACAAGGATGAAGGACAAAGAACCTGGGCACACAGCCTCCTGCATGCACAGGCTAAACTAACAGAGGCTGTGCAAGGCCTCTGTGTGAGACCTGCACCCACGTGGAACCTGGGACAGCAGTGGAGATGGAGTACGTAGGGCAGAAAGATTATACAGTGGAAACGAGACAAGCTTTGTTCTGAACAATTGCCAACGTCCAGCCCTCACTCAGAAGAGGGTAAAGAAACATGCCTCTATTTCTGTCTTTATCTAGCCTTCAAGGCTGTGCTAGAATTCAGCTCTGTTACTAACTGTTTTTGCTTGCTAGCTGAGGACTCCAACCACCATTAGAACATGATTCCTATAAGAAAAAGTGTACCATGGTACAAATAAGATACTTGCATTGATTTGTTTCTTCCTAGGTGGTAATTATTTTTATTTACTAAAAAAACACCAGAAGATGAGCCCCTCAGGTCAGTAGGTGTCCAATATGCTACCAGGGATGAGAGGAGAGATAGCTCCAGAAGGAACGAAGAAGCTGGGCCAAAGTGGAAACAACGCTCAGCTGTGGATGTGTCTGGTGGTGAAAGTAAAGTCTGATCCTATAAAGAACAATACTGCATAAGCACTTGGAGTGTCAGGTCCATGAATCAAGGTAAACTGGATGCGGTCAAGCAGGAGACAGCAAGAGTGAACATCGACCATCTTAGGAATCAGTGAACTAAAATGGACTGGAATGGGCGAATTTAATTCAGATGACCATTATATCTACTACTATGGGCAAGGATGCCTTAGAAGAAATGGAGTAGCCATCATAGGCAACAAGAGAGTTCAAAATGCAGTATTTGGATGCAATCTCAAAAACAACAGAAGGAAGCTGGTTCATTTCCAAGGCAAATCATTCAACATCACAGTAATCCAAGTCTATGCCCTAACCACTATGCCAAAGAAGCTGAAGTGGACCAGTTCTACAAAGACCTACAAAACCTTCTAGAACTAACACTCAAAAAAAGATGTCCTTTTCATCACAGGGGATTGGAATGCAAAAGTAGGAAGTCAAGAGATACCTGGAGTAACAGGCAAGTTTGGCCTTGAAGTACAAACTGAAGCAGGGCAAAGGCTAACAGAGTTTTGTCAGGAGAACACACTGGTCATGGCAAACACCCTATTACAACAACACAAGAGACAGCTCTACACATGGACATCACCAGATAGGCAATACCGAAATTAGACTGATCATTTTCTTTGCAGCCGAAGATGGAAAAGCTCTATACAGTAAGCAAAAACAAGACCGGAGGGGACTGGCTCAGATTATGAGCTCCTTATTACAAAATTCAGACTTAAACTGAAGAAAGTAGGGAAAACCACCAGGCCATTTGGCTATGATCTAAATCAAATCACTTATGATTATACAACAGAGGGGATGAACAGATTCAAGAGATTAGATCTGGTAGACAGACTGCCTGAAGAATTATGGATGGAGGTACTGTATAATACTACACAGAAGGCGATGACCAAGACCAATCCTAAGAAAAAGAAATGCAAGAAGGCAAAGTGATTGTCTCAGGAGACTTTACAAATAGCTGAGAAAAGAAGCAAAGTGAAAGATAAGGAAGAAAGGGAAAGACAACCCAACTGGATGCAGAGTTCCAGAGAATAGCAAAGGGGAGATAAAAAGCCTTCTTAAGTGAAGACTGCAAAGAAAGAGAGGAAAATAGAATGGGAAAGACTAGAGATCTCTTGAAGAAAACTGGAGATACCAAGGGAATATTTCATACAATGATGGGCATAATAAAGGAAAGAAACAGCAAGGACCTAACAGAATGAAGACTATGTGGCACAAATACACAGAACTATACACAACCTTAATGACCTGGATAATCACAAACGTGTGGTCACTCACCTAGAGGCAGACATCCTACAGTGCGAAGTCAAGTGGGCCTTAGGAAGCATTACTATGAACAAAGCTAATGGAGATGATGAAATTCCAGCTATGTCAAATCCTAAAAGATGATGATGCTGTGAAAGTGATGCACTTAATATGCCAGAAAATTTGGAAAACTCAGCAGTGGCCACAGGACTGGAAGAGATCAGTTTTCATCCCAATCCCCCCAAAAGGCAATGACAAAGAATGTTCAAATCATCATACAACTGTGCTTATTTCACATGCCAGCAACATCATGTTCAAAATCCTTCAAAGGCAGACTTCGGCAGTACATGAACCGAGAACTTCCAGATGTACCAGCTGGATTTAGAAAAGGCAGAAGAACCAGAGATTAAACTGCCAACATCTGCTGGATCACAGAAAAAGCAAGGGACTTCTGGAAAAACATCTACTTCTGCTTCACTGACTACGCTAAAGCCTTTGACTGTGTGGATCACAACAAATTGTGGAAAATTCTTAAAGAGATGGGAATACCAGATCACCTTACCTGCCTCCTGAGAAACTTGTATGCAGGTAAGAAGCAACAGTGAGGACCAGACATGGAACAAAGAACTGGTTCAAAATTGGGGAAGAGTACATCAAGGCTATGTATTGTCACCCTGCTTCTTTACTTTAAATACAAAGTATATCATGTGAAATGCCGGCTAGATGAATCCCAAGATGGAATCAAGACTGCAAGGAGAAGGATCAACAACATTAGATAGGCAGATATCTAAGATACCACTCTAAATGGCAGAAAGTGAAGAGGAACCAAAAAGCCTCTTGATGAGGGTAAAACAGAAGAGTGAAATGCTACCTTGAAACTCAATATTCAAAAAACTAAGATCATGGCATCTGGTCCCATCAGTTCAAAGTGGAAAGAGTGACAGATTTTATCTTCTTAGGCTCCAAAATCACTGTGAAATGTGACTTCAGCCATGAAATTAAAGGATGCTTGCTCCTTGGAAGGAAAACTAGGACAAACTTAGACAGTATATTAAAAAAGAGAGATACCACTTCGCTGACAAAGGTCCATATTGTCAAAGCTATGCCTTTTTCCAGTAGTCATGTGGATGTGAGAGTTGGACCAAAAGAATGCTGAGTGCCAAAGACCTGATGCTTTCGAACTGTGGTGCTGGAGAAGACTCTTCAGAGTTCCTTGGACAGCAAGGACATCAAACCAGCCAATCCTAAAGGAAATCAACCCTGAATACTCTCCGGAAGGACTGATGCTGAAGCTGAATCTCCAATACCCTGGCCATGAAATGTGAGGAGCTGACTCACTGAAAAGAACCTGATGCTGGGAAACACTGCAGGCAGGCGGAGAAGGGGATGACAGAGGATGAGATGGTTGGATGGCATCACTGACTCGATGGCCATGAGTTGGAGCAAACCGTGAGAGATGGCAAAGGACAGAGAAGACTGGCGTACTGCAGTCCATGGGATCAGAGTTGGATGAGACTTAGCAACGAACAACAACAAAAAACACACCAACGTGAGCAGAGGAACACAGACTACAGGAAACGCTGAGGAAACCACTTTCAAACAGCACTATACTCTCCTTCCCAAATGATCCTGGGACAGTTTGATAACTCACCCCCACATCTTCTTCTTGTATTTGTCCGCCAACTTCAGAAGAACTTCCAAGTAAGAATTTCTGCCTGCAGCTCCTGATTTAAACAAAGATTTTACAGGTAAAAAGAAAGGAGTTGGTAAAGTAATTCCATCTGTTAAGTGTTCTCAGAGCAGGCAGCACAGAACTACTGGACAGAGAGCCCCCACTGGCCATACCCGTGTCAAGAATGTGGGGCAGCACGGCCACGACGCAGAGCTGATGCTCCTCACACGTCTTCTTGGCGACGTCCTCATTGATGATCTGCGGGGTCCAGAACACAACGGGTGTCGGAAGACCATGTGACACAGAACCCACAGGTCTGCTTGAACAGACTGGGCATTGTCACGCTTATTGAACAGCAAAGTAATTCAAGAGCGAGATTAGGCTCTTCCCAAATAATACTTCCTGTGTGCACTATAGAAATATGAACGAGAATTCCATTTTTATCTCTTAGCCATCTATCTGTGGTGGGGACGAGCCATTTGTATGCACACATGGTCTCTGAAATCAGGATGCCTGGGCACAGCCTTGCTCTGATGTTTAGTCTTTTAGACAGGTAAGAAAGCCATCAACATGTATTACATATTCTCATGGATTTGAGGCTATCTTTGCCTCTTCCCCATATGCAAAATGGAGATAAAAACGGTATCCACCTGTAAGTGTTCATATGAGAATTAGGTGCTCAATAAATGTTAGCTATTATTTTGAGAATGATAAATGAAAGACTGGATTTAATTTTAATGAAGCTAAGGTACCTTTTGCTTACAGTGCAATTACTTTAGTACTGAAAGTTATGAAAAGCTGCAATTTATAAGACAAGTTCTCCCCATCTGAAAGTACAAAAACACTCTAAAGAGAACAATTTAAAAAAGATAAAGAGCTAACTGGCAAAGACAGAAAATGTCTTTACTGCTTCAATGTGGCCTTTCATCAGACTGGAAAAGCACTCCTTACTATAGGTGATGAAGAGGTTTACCTCAAGCAGCTCAGGAGGTGGGGCATTATCAGAAAACAGATCGAGGGCCCGGGAAACAATGTCGGATCTCGTGCGTCCCCCGTCGTAATCCACAGGAGACTCACCTTTCTGGAATATCTTGATTGTAGGGAATCCCCTAATCTATTAAAAATTAAAATTTTGTTGCTGTTTGTTGCTAAGTCGTGTCTGACTCTTTGCGACCCCCATGGACTGTATCCCACTGGGCTCCTATGTGGTATTTCCCAGGCAAAAATACTAGAGTAGGTTGTCATTTCCTCCTCCAGGAGATCTTCCCAACCCAGGGATCAAACCCGCATCTCCTACATTGGCAGGTGAATTCTTTACCACTGAGCTACCAGGGAAGCCCCCAAAATAAAATATCAGAGTAGATATCAAATTAATATTTAATAATAAGTAAGATGATCTTTATGGCTAAAACTACTTTATAGGTAATTTAACATAACAAAAACACTCCTTGGCCTGCATCAGTGTCTAAGGGGCAGCATGCAGAGGTCTATCAGTCGGGATATTAACAGTCTCACTGCCAGGCTTAGCCAAATCTTATTCAGACGCTGGACATACCTCAATACAGTAATATATGTGCTCGAGAACAAAGGGACAAACTTCAGAAGCTGTATGAGTAACCTGTGAAAGCCTGGGCTCACATTAAGCCCGTAGGCAGTGCACTGCTGAAAGCAAAACCAAGAACCCTCAACAGTCCTGAGTCCCGTATTTACCAGTTAAGATAGCGAATGATTTCATTTCTTCATTACAAAATGGCTAAATTCCTCTCCCACCTCCTAGGGAGACCAGGAATACACGATGGAGTGACAGTTGAAAGCAGCGTGTTTCCAAGAGAAACCAGCCTCCCAAGCATACTCACCCCGTATCGGCTGGCGAGAACCTGGTTCACGGTGGCATCCACAGCTGCGAGTTTCACTTTGCCTTTCGTTTGCTCTTTCACCTCTGTAGCGGCCGCGGCCCATTCTGGCTCTAGGCTACAGAAAACACCCTGCATTTTAAAAGGGTATGCCAACTCTAGGCACACATCCTTTAACTGCTGCACACATTTCCATCCAGTCCAGTGAAATCACACTTGGGAAACACTCCGCGTGCAGCTTTATGAAAGCTCTGATGCCCCACCCTCCCACATTCACTTCCCCATCCTTCATCCATCATGCCCCTCCCAACCCTGGATGCCAGCTCCCTGCTCATCTCTGAAAACATGACAGAGGAAACACTCGGCGCAAATGCTGACGTTTAACACTCACGTAGAGCCAAAACTTTGGGGGAGAACATCTTGGGGATCACCTAGGACCTGCTTCAGCTCTTCAGAAGTGAGCCAGGGGAACAGACTAAAAGCACTGTGACTTAAAAAAGTACCTGGTACAAAGCACTTACTTTTTGCAGTGTCCACACCAGGGAGCATAAAACTCAACCATCCAAACATCTTCACTGTCAAGGACATTCTTGTCAAAGTTGTCATCCGTCAGCTCAATCACGTCCTTCTTACTTGAACTGTCACCTCTGCCCTGTCATTTGTGACATTAAACCTTAGGTTACAACTTGGCCAAAAAGAACACTATCACCATTCTACATATACATATAGCAATAATCAATTCTACATCTTAACAAAGTTTTGAATTCTTCTTTCAAGTGAAAACTATTTTACTCAGATAGGGAACATTCCTTAGTATTATTCTTTTTATCTGGTAAACAGTATTTACTTTCAAAGAATTACCAGTACACTCAGTATCACACGTAACATGAACCTGAACTCTACTTTTGCTGCCTTCATTAAGAGAAACCCCAGCTGTGGCTCACAGAACCACCTCAGTAACACTGTTCTCATTCAGAACCACGCTGGTTCATCCTGGGTACCTACAGTTCAGATAAAGCCCCTACTACTTGAGAAAGCTAAAAACAACACTTAACCCTTTTATCTTTTCGAAGCATTTTCTTTAATACTAAACCTACAAAGCAGTCAGAATTGATATAATGCTTTCTGTTGCCTGGGCCAAAAGCCATCAGCGTTGAAAAGACAACCTGTGCTCATTAAATGTCTTAAGTTTGAGATAAAAGGCATGAAATCTCTGGTAAGCTAAGCCTGTATAAAGAAGCTACTCCTACTGGTCTCCTAGAAGTGAAGGGCTGTTTTATTACGTGCGCAGGCAGACCTTGGAGATCCTGTTGGTTTGGTTCCAGACCACTGCAGTAAAGCGAGCATCGCAATAAAGAAACTCATATGAATTTCTTGGCTTTCCTGGTGCACATAAAAGTTATGTTCACACTATACTGTAGCCTATAATTTTCGTACCGTAGTTTATTCAGTGTGCAATAGCATTATGTCTAAAAGACAATAAATATCTTAATTCAAAAATATGTTAATGCTAAAAAATGCTAACCCTCATTTGAGTCTCTAGCGAGTCTTATTTCTCTGTAATAGCAACATCAAAGATCACAGATCATAATTAAATCACCATAATTATAACAAAAACTTTTGAAATACTCCAAGAATTAACACAATGTGACAGGGTGAGCAAACGCTATTGAAAAAATGGCACTGACAGACTTGCTTGATGCACAGTTGCTACAAATCTTCACTTTGTAAAAAATGCAATGATTTGAGAAGTGCAATACAATGAAGTGTACCTGCATGTATCAGGAAGAATTCAACGCCTTTTCACAAAAACATAAGCACATCATGGTTAAAATCCACATTTCATACAAGGAGATCTAATATATCCATCTGCAGAAAAGGAATCTTCTTCCCTATCCAGTTGTGTGTGTATGTGCACGCATGCTCAGCTGTGTCTGACTCTTTCTGGCCCCATGGACTGTAGCCTGGCAGGCTTGCTTTTCCGTCCATGGGATTTTCCAGGGAAGAATACTGGAGGGGGTTGTCATTTCCTACTCCAGGATATCTTCCTGACTTAGGCATTGAACCAACATCTCTTGTGTCTCCTGCATTGGCAGGCATTCTTTACCACTAGCACCACCTGGGCTCTCTATCCAATTATGTGTGAATAAAAACGTCCAGGGATTTCAGCCTGACTGCCACAGACACAGGCCAAGAGGCCATCCAAATTTCATCCGTGTTTGTCCAAAGTTGACCTAGAGGAGAGCGTATCTCCCTCTCACCACTTTGGAACTACAAACACCATGGAGGCGAGAGTTCAGCTTCCGGGGCCTGAAGCTCTTTCTCTCTTGCTGTCTTCCAAACTCTTCTACTTAGGCCCAGGGCCAAGGAAGCCATTTCGGGCCTGGTTCTTGGCCAGCAGCTCAGCGGCGGTGGACGCCCCAGGGGTGACTGGCCAGGAGCAGAGACCACAGGGGGCCACACGAGCAGCTCTGACTCCCTCTGCAGTCACTTGACTCAATGTCCTCTTATTATTACTATTTTTTAAACTCAAAGTCCACCAATTTAAAGATAATTATCTTCTTTGCAGAGTTTCCCTGGTGGCTCAGCTGGTAAAGAATCCACCTGCAATGTGGGAGACCTGGGTTCTAGCTCTGGGTTGAGAAGATCCCCTGTAGAAGTGAACAGCTACCCACTCGAGTATTCTGGCCTGGGGAATTCTATGGACTAGTGCATGGGCTTGCAAAGAGTTGGACACAACTGAGCGACTTTCACTTTCATGCCCAGTTTACAATCAGGCTTCAAGATCATGACACAGGTTAAAAACTGACATTATACAGAGCCTTACTTGTTTTCCAGAGCTGTAGCCACTGCCCCGGCCGCCAAGGCGGTCTTTCACAAGCTGGCGCAGAGCACTGAGGGCAGCGTCCACAATGGCTTCACCCGTTCTGCCACCTGCAGGGAGACAGGGGCATCAGGTGAACAGCAGTGGGCAGGCTGGGTGTCTATATCTGATGCTAGCTAAAGACTGGAACAGACATGTCTGTCAGCTTCATCTGGTGTTCAAACAGACCTACTCGAGTGTCTTTAAGACAGGACCAGTTTCTTCTAGGATGTATTTCCTGCTTAAACTTTACACCGGGAAAACTAATTCCTCTTCTTCAGTTTTAGGTTATTAGTGTAAACAAGGACATCCTATTCACCCATAAATACCATCTACTACTGAGAAGAGTTCATTGCAATGTCTACTGGATGTGTAACATGTACACAGATGAAAAAGGCTATCTTGTTAACAGAGCAGGATGAATTTCTAAACACAAAGTACCAAATGAAGGGAATGGAAAAAACTATTTAAATGAGATTAATGGATAGAAAGGACTGGACAAAGGAGGATATGAGGCATCTGAAGCTAAGAAACTGGAAAGCAACCTACTTCCTTCTACCTTGTATAAAACACAGTTATTCTGGGCTTTGAGGTTCTGTAGCTGAACTTGCTCTTAATTTCAATCCCTGTATTTACAACAGTGGCACTAACCTTGGGAAGTTTACCAAGAGCTATGTGCTCAAGAACAAGTCAGGAGACTCCTGATTTACTCAGAAGAAAATGGACAATATATGCCTTGAGATCATCGGAGTTCAAAGGCAAAACTAACAAGATCTCCTCAGAAAGTTTTTTATTAGAGTTTTCTAATCAAACTGCCCAGAGAGAGAGAAAAACGTCTAAGAACACTTCAGACCTGACATTAGAAAGAAAGTACAGCACAGCAGTACTCAGAGTGTGTTCAGATAATCGTCTACTACATCCTGGCTGAGATGTAGTGACCAAGCATGTCACTTCCTAAGACAGGCAGGCAGGCAGACCTCAACATAAAAACAGCCTTCTGCTCCTTATCTACTGCAGACACCCCACTTTCTGAGTCAGTGCCCCTCCCAACAATCTCTACCTAGAAGTACACCAAATCAAGAAATACACTAGGGAAAAAGACAGAGAGGGTTTTCTCATTCTAGACCAAAGGCGAGCAAATTCTTCCTGCAGAAGATCAAACAGTCATTATTTTTGGCTCTGCAGGCCACACTGCTCGTTGTAGCCACTTGACTCTGCTGTCTTACTGTAGAAGTAGCCATAGACAACACCAGTGAAAAAGCATGACAGTGTTTTGAAAACTTATTCACAAAACCAAGCAGCAGACCAAATGCTAACCCCTGCTCTAAATATTCAATTTTCACAAATTAGCAAAATTAAAAAATTATATTCCAAAGCAGAAAAGCAGGTGTTTACTAAGAAAAATGCAACTTTGTTTTATGGAGTTTTAGAGCTATCTTCAATATGATACCTATCTGTGACATCTTAAATAACAGGCAACTCTATAAAAGAACAGCTGACTAAAGTAACATTTAAGTCTTGAGAGTCTGGAGCCAGAGTTCTCTCCAGCTGCTTCAGTAACTCACAGCAGATACAATTACGTCACCTATAAAAAGGAGAACGTGCAGGACTTCCTCATTATCAACAGTTTAAAAGACTAAATAATAGCTTTAATAATTCAAATACTATGTATGTTTACAAGACTTAAAGACTCATGGGCAAAACACTCCAGGGTAATATCAACAGTTCAAACTGACTTTCCAGTTATAGGACTTTCTTTTCCCACTCTTATGCTCGAATTCCTAACAGTGAAGGGATGAGCACTCAGAGCAAGAAAACACTTGCAGATCTTTAAAAATACTATATAATTATAGAAACTTATTAAATAGTAAGTAGTGAGTAAAATATCTTGTTGTTGTTTAGTTGCTAAGTTATGTTCAACTCTTTGCGAACCCATGGACTATAGTCCGTGAGGTTCCTCTGTCCATGGGATTCCCCAGGCAAGAATACTGGGGTGGGTTGTCATTTCCTTCTCCAGGTAAAATACTGAGTAAATAGTATTTGTTTTGAAAAAACTAACAAGAAAAAGGAAAGCACAAAACATCACTACTCTATCATTGCTAAGGCCGTGTGGTCTAAGCTAGCATAAACAATAATAATTAAAAAAACCTTTCACCTGTTTGACATGTTTAATCTCTGAGCAACTCAGAAGATGTAGGAAATCACAGATTAGGAATTTTAGGCACAAGGCAGGTGAGAAACTTGTAGGCAGCAGGGCCAACAGGTTACAGAACCCCAGGTTCTCTATCTGGTCCTACCCACTCACATTAGAATTCCAACCAAGGGCATGAAGTAATTAGGAAAAGTTCTTACCTTGATAATCTTCTGGTTTGTTTTTGTTGGATCCAAAAATCTTAATGGTAGGAAATCCCTGAACACCATACTGACCCCCTAGGGACTGATGTTTGTCTGCGTCAACTGCACCAACTTTGACAACATCCTGTGGAAACACAGAAGGAATATCCCTTTTTCTTTCAACCAGAGCAGACTCCACAAGAACCCATCATCTGATGATGTAAACTCAGAGACAAGATAATAAAGGGCAGGGTCCTATTTGCCAACAGAATTATGACAGCTGTAGCCTGGGAAACCATTCCTAAATGGAGGGCTGGACAACAGGCAAGTCAGCCTGTGAGGAAACTCAGCAGCTCCCAGAAATAGCCCGACTAAGCACAATTATGCCACTTCACTGGGAAACAGAATTAACGAAAATAGATAAGACATAATTTAGAATGTACAGTATCCCCTTGTTCCCTACATAATCCTGGAAGCAGAACAAGAGTACTGGGCTTCAACATGCAAACTGACCTCCTACTGTACATTAAGCCCATTTGCTTAAACTTATTTCAACATACACAGGTGAACATGAACATTATAAACTCACTTTCAAGGCAGTTGCTGCTTTCTTCCATTCTGGTGTTAACCTCTGGCAGTGGCCACACCTTGCAGGGGGTAAAAACACAAGGAAACAGTCAGTCTTTGATTCCAATTTGAGAAACACTCCCCAATGGTCTCCTGAGTGCCATGGACTGGGGGTGGGGGTTTGCAGGGAGAACAGCACTAAAAAGACACGATTGGTGACCAGAAGGAGCTCACTGTTGTGATTTCACTACGATCCTTTTTTTAAAAAAATCATAATAAAAAACCTTCCAAACTACTGCCAAGTTAAATTATATTTAAACAGTTTAAACAAATACTATCATTTGTAACTCCATCCCTGAGGGGGAACAGCAGTATTTACCTTGCCGGGTGTGCCTCAAGTGTGGTCTGAGTTCTATGCTAAGCAAAATGCAGATTCTGAGACCCCCCAAGGAATCAGAGTTCCTAAAGAAGAGGTTCAGGAACCTGTCTTTAGTAAGTCCCACTAGTGATTCTTCAATCTATTAAGGTTTGATAGCCCCGACATAGTCCAGAATTTTCATCTTATAGATGAGACGACTGTTTCAGAGCCTGGATCTGTGGGGCCTGCGTCTTAATGCGCTATAGCTCCCATGGCAGCTTGTGGAGTTAAAATGCACATGCAGTCTCAAGTCAGTAAGGCTAAGGAGTGAAAAGCCTTGACACCACAAGGTGGTGATAAAAGAACAAGGGGAGTTAGACAGAGACACACAAGACAAGGAAAAATATTCTTCATCTTTTAGGTACTAGTACTTGGGAAAAATTACTGTGAAATGTAACACACAGACAAGTGCTTTAAAAAAGAATTATATATACAGAAGTCTATTATGTGTGTATCAGCTATCCAGGTTATAGGCAGCTATATTACTTTCATCACCGTGTAATACCCATGTATGAAGACAGCGTAGCTAATTTAACTACAGGTGACTATTTCCTTTTTTAAACAAAGTCAATTTTCTTTTAATTAGGTCTCTAAGCACCTAATGAGCCAATGCCATGTGCCAGGACCATGAGGCGCATTCTTCACACAGGATTTCATCTCATCAGCACAGCCACCCGCAGGCAGGCTTCGTGGTCATTTTCATTCTACAGATGATGAAACAGAGCCTAAGAAGATAAGAAACCCTTCCAATGTCACCCAGTGACAGAGCTGCCTGACAGGTTTTCCTGGCTCCAGATCCCACGCTCTTAGTCAGTATGTAACATCACCTTCCGGGGGCCTAAGCATAATCCAATAGTTTAGAAGTCAAGATCTTTCAGCAAAGTGCCCTGAAATGCTGATTCTACCCACTACCTACACAGCATATTTTGCTATTCAGGTAAGCTACTTGGAAATCTAGGAGTCAAAATTTTACAGGACTTTATGCCTCTTTAATTTCAACTTATTCTAATGAAGGAAGGACTTAAATCAGAGATTGTCAGAGTACATACACCCTGTAATTTCAATGTTAAGCAATGTAAAGACAGATCAAAATGCCACAAATATAAATATAGCAGCACACCCTTAACTCAGGGGTTTTTCACTGGGGTCCACGGATCCCCAAAGGGATAGTGGACAAGAATTTAAGAGCTCTGTAAGCTTTGATTGGGGGGAAATCCTCTATTTTCACTAACCTGTAATTCAACTTTAGGATTTCTTTCAATTATAAACAGTAATAACATATCATAGTGGGTTTGTACTTGTGACTCTGTCAAAAATAAAAATCACAGCTATTTTCTCACCACCACTATAGCTGGTGCAAGTTTCTTTCAACATCATTTACGTTCATCACCATTTCAGAATTATGGTAGCTAGCTGTTAAAATCTGCTGCTGGACCTTGCTATTTATAGTCTCTGTAAATGAGGACTGCAAAACCATATCAAGATTTACTTTGATAGTTTAATAATCTTATTCCAATATTTCAGGTTCCCTTTGTGATCCCATAGCTTTTATTTTATGCATGTAAAACCTTTATTCTAAGGAGGAACTCATAGTCTTCGCCAAGCTGCCAAAGTTTAAACACACTGAGAGGTTAAAAGCACACTCTCTAATGAGACATTCTCTCATCCAGGACACTATGAAGCAAAACTTTGCCAGTTAACAATGACAACCCTGTATGCAGGACAGCAAAGGAGACACAGATGTGTATAACGGACTTTTGGACTCAGAGGGAGAGGGAGAGGGTGGGATGATTTGGGAGAATGGCATTCTAACATGTACACTATCACGTAAGAATTGAATCGCCAGTCTATGTCTGACGCAGGATACAGCATGCTTGGGGCTGGTGCATGGGGATGACCCAGAGAGATGTTATGGGGAGGGAGGTGGGAGGGGGGTTCATGTTTGGGAACGCATGTAAGAATTAAAGATTTTAAAATTAAAAAAATAATAAAAAAATAAAAAATAAAAGAAAGAAAAAGATAAAAAAAAATGAATTTGAAAAAAAAAACAAAAACCAATAATAATTAACTACTTGATCCAGAACGTTCTCAAGCATGCTGACTGGTTTTGTTTTGAAATGAGGTATATTTTCATATACTGTAGCTCCCCCCAAACAAGGTAAATTACCAATGCCATAAACGACAAAAAATATCAAACTTGTAAAAGCTGCATACAAAGGCATTCAACAATATTAAGCCTGTACAACTGCCATTTGTACCTTTACTAAAATGAATGAACGAACCTATACAGAATTCTTATTTGGATAACAAAGAAAAAAACAAAAGGAATTAAAAAAAAAAAAAGTATTAAGATGAACAGTATTTTCATAATGTAGTAACATAAACTTTTAAAGTGAAGGATTTTACCATGATTTGCTACACTGAACTGGAACTGAGTTTCTAAAACTGCTTTCTTTTTCCAAAGAAAAAACTGAAAAGCAATAAAGGAAAATCTTTATTATTTAGGCATTGCCTAAAAAGCGCCTGCTCAAGGACTGTCTGTAAGAATTCCATTCACTACCCGCCCTGCCCCTCAGAGGACCATTCTGGACCTCAAGTCAGCGCACAGCTCACCTGCAGATACAGCTGGTGGTACTCCATCTCCTCTCAGGCACCTGTCATCTGCAGTCTGCAGCAGTGACAGTCTCATGCCTATCCTGCACCAATTCCATTGATCTGTTTCTACACGTTTATTTGTTGGGGCTTTGGTTTTGTTTTCATTAAGTATTTTAACTACATAAACGATCAGTGCAATACTGTGTAGTTTGACTGTGTAGATGACCCTTGAATAAGAAGAGTTACAGGTGCTGCTGACCTGCTGCAGTCGAAAATCCACATGTAACTTTATAGTCAGCTCCCTGTATCCACAGATTCAACCATAGTGAATTGTGTAACAATGGAGTACAAATTTGTTGGGGGAAAAAACAAAAAGCCCACATTTAAGTGACTTGCACAGTTGTATCTTCACTGCAGGTTTCTTTTTTCCCCCCAGAAGTAGATGCAAAGCAAGAGAAGAATTTATCTTCAGCCCACTTACATTGTCCTAAAGACCAGGTAAGTGCGTCTTTCTAAAATTCCTTCTTTCTTGCAACTATTAGCTACTTCCAGCATTGTTTCCTAACTGACTCAAACTCTGCACCCTTTAATAGTCAATCAACCCTTTCCCTCTTGTCTTTTACTTTTTACCATTATGAGATTTCTTTTCATTAGCATTACCTGGATGCGTCCTCTACCTCTTCTAAACAATCAGTAAATTAGGTAAACAAGATGGCTCAATCGACAACTACTTTATAATTACTTACCATGGAGCATAGAATTCTACAAGCCACAAACTGTCACTCTGAATAACTTCTCGGTTGAAGTTTGAGGGGGTTAATTCAATTACATCATCACTAGACGAATACAGACCATTAACTGTTATAAAGAGGGTACAGCTCATCAGACCTGGAATGACAAGAAACATACCATCAACAGCAGGGTTCACGCTCTGACTGGAAAAGTTCTTTTCAACTAACCTAGGCCGTTCACACAGAGGGCAGCTTGGGTCAGCTCTCTCCTAGCCCTCTCCTTCCTCCACTCCCCCACTTTCAGCCTGGCTACTGTTGGAGCTCCTGGGATTTTACTCTCTCTGGGGCAGTGGTGAACAAGAAGGGAACAGACCGCCCACACCCTCATCTCTTGAGCTGTGTTGGGAACAGATTTAAATACTATTCTTAGCGCTTTCCCTATGCTAACACCTTCATTCTGTACAACCACACTCTATGAGGCAGGACTATTACTGCCATCTTCTGGGCAAGGGTGCTGAAAAACTGGGACGTTCCATCCAACTCTGAAACCCTGGATAATCCACCCACTATTTCTTGTGTTATTCAAATGCATTATTAGCATGCTATTTTTATTAAAGCTTTTTGACGGGAAAAATAACTATTTGACTCTTCGACTAGACTGTGACTCTCTTAAGGACAATGATGTTTTTTAGGTATCTTTCTTGCTACTAACATTATCCATGGCATATCATCAGGCACTCACAGCGCTGCTGGATGAGCTCTGAATGTTCACGTGAACAACTGACAAAGGGAGGCAGACAGTCTATTACAGTATTAACAGTTTAGCTACCCTGTGGACCAAATATATTTCTCTGGCTACTCATATGCCACCTTAGCCACAATTTCATATGCTTACTTTGTAGACAGGATTTAGATTTCACGTGGAACTTTTTAAATAACCCAATAGTAAACTTCGAGAATGAGTACATATTGATGTCAATTGTTCTATTGCTCAGTCCTCCACCTTACACCTACTAAGGCATTCTGAATTTTCAAATCACTTTCAAATACATTGGATCCACTTGATTTTTCACAGCACTACTACTTAGAATGTGAGAATCATCCTGATTTTGGAAACATGGGCAGATAGAGATCAAATGGCCCATCTACGGTCACACCTAAAACTGGTGGAGCAGCTCTGACTCCTATTTCCAAGCTCTATCAATTAAACCATGCTGTCTTTTCAGTACTCAAGATAGAAAGATTCAGTACGCCATGGGCATGAATAATAATTACACTGCTTGAGGAACACTGCATCTGAATTACAGTATGACTAGCACTGTAGGAACTTCACCATGAACTCTACCACACTGTAGGAACTTCACTGCAAACTCTACTAACAGTGATGTGATGCCACTAAAGGTTATCATGCAGTGGATATGATCAGATTTGCTTTCTATAGAGTCTTCTGGCTGCAATGTGAACAGGGGATGGAGAATTATCAGGAGAGTGGTTTCACATAAACCAAGGGCAACGTGAAATGAACTACAGTAACAAAGGCTAACGGGAGGTCAAATAGCCAAGACTGAAAACTGCCTACTGGATATATGACGACAGAGAGGTCCCCGGGGCCCTGGGCGGTCATGGTAGAGAAGCGAAAGTAAGCAGCAGTCAGGCTGCACAAGGTTAGAGAAAGCAGGAGGGAACAAGCTGGTGAAAATAATACAGTATCTTTTAAAACAGGTTTCTTATAAAGAGCAGGAGACACCAAGTCAATGTGGGATAAAAGGAAGTTTTCTTTTCAAGGATGGGAGTGATTTGAGCATGAAGGGAAGAAATATGTGGAGCAACAGAGACTACTACAGGGAATAATGGAACAAAATGCCTGAATTACGAGGAGGGGAGTAAACCCAGAGTCAAAGAGAGGGGTATCTTGCCACAGGATGAACTCCTCTTCCATTTCAAGAGGTGGAGAAGGGTGAGTGTGGACGGAGGTCAAGCCAACCAGAAAGAGGCTCCTTTTATAACTGCAGGTCAATACAGCAGCCACATGGGGCTACCCCGAAGGGAGGCATGCTGGAGGTGTAAAAAGCACACTGAATCTCAAAGACTTGATAGGGGAAAAGAGAAAATCATCTCATCAGTATTTCTGATATTGATTTCCTCAAGATATTTTAGATATAACAGATATATATTAAAATTAATCTCACCAACTTCTTTTTGTCTTTTAAATGTGGCTACCAGAAAATTTTAAGTTACCATATAAATTTAGCATTATATTTCTATTGGGTGGTGCCACTTAATAATCTTTTCTTTGCTGTGGAAAAGATCAGAGTTGGACACATTCACTAAAGCAAGTAAATCAAGAACCTAAGTAGAGACCATCCTAATTGTCAGTAAGCTTGAGAATAAAACTGGTCTTGGAAAATCTTCTATGGATTTTTAAAATATATTTATCCTCTTTAAAGAATAAAATCTGTATGAATTGTTATTTATTCAATATATTGAGCTCCTTGCAAATTTTTAAAAATAAGAAAAGCAAACAAACAAACTATAAAGCAGTTCTGCTTAGAATGAATTATTTTTTGGTAGATATTGTAGCTGACATCTCTCTACATCATACAGAGGTTTAAAATTTTATATAAATGTCATCTTATTATACATTCCCTTTTGTAACCTTTTTCACTCAAAATAAGTTACATTTTCTACTAACTAGCCCCCATGTAACCATTTTTAATGGCTGTATCATGTTCCTAATCCACTATTGACATAATTTGATGGTTTCCACATTTTTTTTCCTATTAAGAGGCCAATGCTAAAAATTCTATTTATTCTCAAATAAATTTGATTATTTCCCTAAGAAAATATCTTACAAGGGAGATGGGGTATGGCTACCATTTTGATATATGTATCTGTTCAACTAGCTTCCAAAAATTGACATCTCAACTAAGAATAACACTTATAAGACACTATATACAGTTAACTCATTTACTCTAAGTGGTATGTGTCATCATGCCCATTTTTAGCCCAGGAAATGGAAACACAGAAAAGGTAACTTCCCCAAGGCCACATAACTAAAGAGTAACTAGGAACCCATCCCCAAATTTTAACCAAAGGACTGGACCCCGCAGGAGTAAATCCCAGAAGGGGCGTTCTACAGACTGTGCAGGGGAATCACATTCTCTCTCTTCTCCTGTCAATCGGGAAGAACAATGAAGAAGGCACTCTCCTCTTCATGCTGTTCCAAGTAGGTTGGAGTCATTATAAGAGGTTTTAATGACTGTTTCACTCATTAAACAGTGATTTTTGTTTAATTGTTCACCTCAGGAAAGTGGTACGAAGATGGGCATGCCTAATGACACTCGGTATAACATAAACTCCAGCTTTTTTTCCCTCGAGTAATGGTGCTGGACTTTCATAACTTTCTATAAAGTAGCCTGGATCTCACAAGAGCACCCTCCCACTATAATGGCTATCAATGGAAATGTCTTGATAAAGGTTCAAGAACTAAATTCTTTAACAGGCAGTAAGACCTAGTAGGGTTAGAAGGAAATCAAACATGCTACTCCAAAAGCATTAAAAGGTGTACAAAATCCAACAGCAATAACAGCAGTCAGTAACTACCCCCTACAAAAACATTCAGCCCACTTAAAATGATAAGAGTTAGGTCTGTTGATCGATAATGATCTGTTTCTAATATTCACATGGTCATTCCACTCACTGATAACTTGCACCAATGGGAAATTGGAACATCCAAATGTCTAGAAGCTTTGTGAGCAGATGGTTTTGCCATCTGTGGCCTCCTATTATTCCCCAACAGTAGTTAAAGATGCTATAAATCTACATCAGTAACCTCTCTGTACCTCACCTGCTAGCAAGAGTACATGGTCCCAAAAAAGTCATCTAGAAACCGAGAGGGCGCGCCAAAAGGCTACCTTAAAATAACGAGTCAACTGAAAGAATCACAGATGCTTTCAAAGCCCTGTTTGAATTCACTTGCAAGCAACTAAACAGAAACTTAAGTTCTTCGCTCCTCATCTATTATCTCTACAGTAATATGGCAAATATTTCTCTTGCTTTCTCTCTTTAGGTATATATACATACACACAAACTCCTTAATCCCGAGAACACCACTAGGGAATACAAGCCCAGAGTGGTTAAGTAACTAGCTCCCAGTCACCCAGCTAGTAGATTCGGGGGACCGAGGCTGGGACCCAAACCTTGCTCTCTGGACCAGCGTGCTCAGGTACCCACTGTTACAGCGCCTTGATTGGGACCAAGAGGGCCCAGGGAAGGAAGGGGATCCTCCATCTCACTACTGAACTCGCTAAGACATTTACCTTAGTCTGGGTTCGATTTAGTTCTGAAAAGTTCAATCACATCTAAAGCGCTCTTGCATCGTGAAACCCGCTTTAAGAAGGTACTGCTGCCTTTGAAGGAAACTTCTGATCGATTTCAGGACTAGGTTTTGATATTGCAGGTTTTTCACAAGTGGGAATTCCATAAAACGGTTGGTGAGGGCAAGCTGCAGTATGAGGAGCCCGAGACTCCCCCCGAACACTCGAGGCCCAGAACAAGGTCCCCCTTCCAGGTGCCCCACTCCCACCCCAATACCCAGCCACGGTCAGGGACGAGCCATAGTCAGTCTCGGGGGGTTCGATCGCAGCTCCCGGCCTTCGCTCACACCCCGCCCGCCCCTTCACAAGAGCCCGGCGTCCGGCACTCGGCCCCCGGCTCGGGGCTGTCCCCAGCGCCCCGGGTTTGAGCCCAGCCTTGGGGCTCCCGCGCGCACACGCTCCACCCACCACCCCAGCCCAGGTGGGATGCGGTCGCCCCCCGCCAAGGGCTCCCTCATCTTCCCGCGCGCCCCACACGTCTGCTGGAGGGCCAGCGCAGGGTTGGAGGAGGAGGGGGAAGCTCCGGTCAAGGACAGTCTCAGTTCGCGGAGCTCCCTACTGCCGCCGGGGCTGCCTCTGCGGAATCGTCCGCGAGGACCCGGCCCGCGACCCTCCTCGCCAGCGCGGGGCCCGGGCAAGGCCAGGCACCCGCTTGCTCCCCGGACCTCTCAGGCTGTTCCCCTCACCTCACCCCCCCGGCCTCCCGGACGAGGAGGCCCAAGCCTACCAAGCACCAGGCGAGCCATGCTGAGCGCCCGCGCCGCTACACGTTCCAGCCACCGCCTCACCGCCGCGCCGCGCCGCGCCGCGCCCCCACCGCCCCTCGTACCGCCCTCAGCTCGCGAGGTGAGCTCGGGGCGGGGCGGTGCGGCAGGGGCGGGCCGGAAGACGTTCGCCAAGCCGTGGCCGCGGCTTATTGGTCCCGGCAGACTTCGCTCATTTGCATAGCCAATGACAGGCGGCCGGGTAGAGGTTACCGGTTTGGGTTTTTGCGGGGGCGGGGTGATAGGCGGAAGGAGGGACTAGACAACTGTTCTGCCCCGCCCCCCACCCTTGTCCCTCACGTACCCACAGCCCTGGTTTTCCGTGCTTGTTCTTTCTGGGAGTAAAATAGTTAGTGTTGTTTTTCTCTCGGATCCTTACGGTTCTGTCTTTTCCCCACTCGCTTCTAACCAGTCTCTTTCCTTCCTTCATCGCTTGCTTCCCTTCACCCCCCTAATCCTCCATCCATCACGCTCTTCGTCCCCAGGGAGGAAAAGTTTTTTTGGGCCGTCAGCTTATCTACGACCTTATTAAAAATGACATATTAATTTGTTTCACTCGTTGTGCCTGAACAAGTACTCAGTTATTAAAAACACTTGCTAAGCACACACTGTACAGAACACAATTCAACAAGTATTCATTTTGTTGAATTAAAGTTCTCACGACCAGGGCACAAGACTGCAAAGTTTTTCACAGACAGGCCCTCCGTTCTCTGTGGAAACCCTGCGGGGATGAAGCTTCACGACTCCTCATTTTCAGGGTTTACTTCCTCCTCCGGGGAGGGACCCTAGCAATGAGTTTACATGGTCATGTGTTTTGTAACATTTGCAAAAGTGAAATATTTTCAGCATTACGGGCTAAGATCTCTGCATCTTTCCACTCTGATTCCCTTTCTTACGTTTAGAGCAGACTCGAGCATTTTGGTTTTGTATTACTAATGTATTATCACCATGGTTTATTTCTTCGTAATGCTTAGTGCATGAAACAGCTCTGATTTTGGCCAAAGCATTTATGAGATCTGGGAGTAGTGGAGGCTGGTAGGGCTTCTTGGAAGAAGTGGCACTGGAGCTGAGTCTGGAAGAAGGAGAAAGTCTGTCAAAGCACAGAGAGGAAAGGGAGTGATGAGGGCACAGAAGGGTGAACTGACACCACGAAGAGGAAGCTGGCAGCAAAAGCCAGATGAAGGGGTGGTGCTAGGGGCTGTTTGAGAGACTTTAAGATCATGTAGAACCATGTAGATTCCTGAATTTTGATTCTGTAAGATCTCTTTGAGTTTATTGATACTTTCGTAAAATCTAGGATTTGGTGTGTTGGGGTAAGTTTTAGGGAAAACTCTGAAATCCCAGTGGCTTCTACCATAATGGTTTGTTTCTTACTCTCATTGGAGAGCAGCTTTTTCTGTGGTGATTCAGGGACTCTGGGTCCTCACACCCTACAAAGACACCATCCTCTAAAACAAGTGCTTTCAACATGGGAAATACTGCCCCAAGGGGACAAAATTGGATTTTGGCACAGAATAATAAGACAATCTTAGATATTACCAGGGCCACAGTACAGAAACAGAAATTTCATGGGAGAGAAGAAATTAGGAGAAGAGACATCTAAAAGTTCTCCTTAGGGGTTATTGTTCCTCGCTAAGTCGTGTGCGACTCTTTGTGACCCCATGAACTGCAGCATGCCAGAAGAGGTGATGAGGGAAAACCAAGTAGAGAAACAGTGCTCTAGAACAGGGCTGTCCAACAGAAATATAATGTCAACCACGATCATGCACGAAATTTTAAAAATTTTAGGAGCCATGTTGAAAAGGTAAAAAAGAAGAGATAATTTTAATAATACAGTTTGACCCTAAATATTCCAAATTTTATCATTTTAACATGTAATCAAGAAAAAATGATTGATGAGCTATTGACATTTGTTTTCATACTAAATATTTGAAACCCAGTGTATATTTTATGCCTGTGTATGCGTGCTCATTCGCTTCAGTTGTGTCCGACTCTTTGCGATCCTGTGGACTGTAGTCCACCAAGCTCCTTTGTCCATGGGATTCTCCAGGCAAGAATACTGGAGTGGGTTACCATGTCCTCCTCCAGGGGATCTTCCCCACTCAGGGACTGAACTGGCATCTCCTGAGTCTGCTGCATTGCAGGTAGATTCTTTACCCCCCGAGCAACCTGGGAACCCCGTATTTTATGCTTAAAGCAAGTCTAAAGTTAGGGTGTCTGGATGATGTCTTAATCCCATGTCAGGAGGTGAGTCCTCATGGTGTAGAGCTCGGGAATTAGAACTATCCTCTCTACCCCCAAACTCCCAGTGTACAATGTTGGGACAGGACAGGACAGGAGAATCAAAATAAATGGTCCCTTTCAGAAAGGAAAGTGGTAGGAGATACACAGAGGTCCCTGGTTTAGGGCCATTTTGAAATGGGTGGACGTTCTGAATTGGGTGGAATCATTCTGATGGGTGGACACTGGAAGAAGGCTTTGGTTACAGGTGTGAAGAAGGCTTTGGTTACAGGTGCAAACAAAGGAAAAGTTCACTCACTCATTTACTCAACAGATATTTCCTGAATATCCCCTTATTTTCAACACATTGGTAGGTCCTGGGGGTACCAATGTAATGAAGAGCTGTTCCTTGCCCAAAGGAGCTCACAGTCCAAAGTGGAAGGCAGGTCAATAAAAAGTTACAGTGAAGGTACATACAGAGAGTTCTCTGGGGTCATGAAATGAGCCATTAATCTGCTCTGCTTGAAAGAGTCTGATTGGAAGAGGGTTCCTGGCATGGCAAGGAGATGTTCCAGGCATGGGCAGATTCATGACCAAAAGCACAGAAGTGGAGAAATACATGGTGCATAGAGAAACCTGACCAGCCCTCCATAGCAGGTCGACTGGGACCAGTCTCAACAGTGACACTTTTATCAAAACTATGAGTTTTAAGAACAAAAGATTAAACCATTTTACATAACAAAATTTCTTGAATTCTAGAACTTTGAGCCGACATTTGGTAGGGCTCTTTAGGTGCTCAGCAGTTAAGGATGGAGCTTTCCAGCATTGGGTGGCTGAGATTGGAGACAGTTTCAAAAACTCTTGCTGACCTTGGCTGGAAGCCAAGCTGATCAAACATCAGCTCTGGGCCATTGTTCCCAGAAAAGACAAAAAAGGCAGCCATCATATCTTCTGAAGTACCGCAGGTTCCTCTTCTTGTTCTGTCCTCAAAGGCTTCATCTCCAACCAGAAAAGAATAAAACAAATGATTTAAGTAGCAAGAGAGGACTATCCAGAAATCCTCATATTTTTTAACAGAACAATGAGCAAAGTTAGTGACTCAAATTCTCATCATGCTTCATATGGTTAATAATAACTATAATAATAAATAATAGATGATAACTTTGTATGTGCTTGCTTCAGAACTTTTTAAAGTGGGTGTGGTGATATTGATGAACAAACTGGACACTTACTTTTCATTTCATTTTCTATGATTTCCGGCCCCTGATGCTTAGCTACCGTGATTGCAGCTTGTCTGCCCTTTTCCATCAACCCCAAGTTTCTGCAGCAATCTTTCTACCCTGGAAAGAAAAGAGAGGAAGGCTGTGGGGCTAGATGAGAATATATACCTCTCACGTGGGTTACATTTGCTCAGAAGTAAGTGATATGAAAGCCCTGAGGAAGAAACTGGAATATCATCTCACCTCTCCTTGTTTGACACTCGTGTGTGTGTTGGTCCCTCAGTCATGTTTAACTCTTTGAGACCCAATGGACTGTAGTCCACCAGGCTCTTCTGTCCATGGGATTCTCCAAGCAAGAATACTGGAGTGGGTTGTCATGCCCTTCTCCAGGGGCCTCTGATGTTGTTGTTCAGTTGCTCAGTGGTGTCTGACTCTTTGTGACCCTATGGATTACAGCATGCCAGGCTTCCCTCCTTCACCATCTCCCAGAGTTTGCTCAGACTCATGTCCACTGAGTCGGTAATGCCATCCAATCATTTCATTCTCTTCCGTCCCCTTCACCTCCTACCTTCAACCGTTCCCAGCATCAGGGTCTTTTCTAATGTGTTGGTTCTTCACATCAGGTGGGCAAAGGATTGGAGCTTCAGCTTCAGGGTCAGCCCTTCCAGTGAATATTCAGGACTGATTTCCTTTAGGACTGACTGGTTTGATCACCTTGCAGTCCAAGGGACTCTCAAGAGTCTTCTCCAACACCACAGTTCAAAAGCATCAATTCTTTGGTGCTCAGCCATCTTTATGGTCCAACTCTCACATATGTACATGACTACTGGAAAAACCATAGCTTTGACTAGACAGAGCTTTGTCAGCAAAGTAGAGTCTCTGTTTTTTAATATGCTGTCTAGGTTTGTCATAGCTTTTCTTCAAAGGAGCAAGTGTTGTTCCATGTCTGGTTCTAACTGTTGCTTCTTGACCTGCATACAGATTTCTCAGGAGCAGGTAACGTGGTTTGGTATTCCCATTGCTTTAAGAATTTTCCACAGTTTGTTGTGATCCACACAGTGAAAGGCTTTAGCATAATCAATAAAGCAGAAGTAGATGTTCTTCTGGAATTCTCTGCTTTTTCTATAATCCAACAGATGCTGGCAATTTGATCTCTGGCTCAGCCACACACAGGCTCCTAAATCTTCTGTCTGTAAGTCCTCACATTTGTAGAACCAAAGCAGGACCCATGAGTTTAACTAGTGGGGCCTGAATTAGTTTTCTAGGGCCCTGCTAACAAAGTACCATAGGCTGAGTGGTTTAAATAACAAGAATTGATTTTCTCACATTTCTGGAGGCTGGAAGGTCAAGATCAAGGTGCGGCAGGATTGGTTTCTCCTGAGGACTCTCTCCTTGGCTTGTAGATGGCCACCTCCTCTCCATGTCCTCCAGGGGCCTTTCCTCTGTGTGTCTCTCCCTCTCATTAGGCAACCAGTCCTATTGGCTTAGGACCTCACCCTCATGGCTTCATTTAATCTTAATTCCCTCCTTAAAGGCTCTGTCTCCAAACACAGTCCCACTGGAGCACAGGGCTTCCACCTATGAATTTGAGGGGACACAATTCAGTTGGTAACAGTGATGGGTCATTTTCCCATCGGGAAGAACATCCCGGGGAGGGTAAGGAAACTTGTGGCAGAAAATTTGTATAAAGTCCACTGCCAGGGTCCAGCCTCAGCAGAGTCCAGGGATATCCTCAGGATGGATGACGTTGGCGAGTGAAGAAGGAAAGGAATGAATGAGGGAGGAAAGAATAGGAGCGAATAGTGTGGTGGAGAAAATAGAGGAGAAAAGAGGCTGATGTTCCTTGGTTTACACAGAAAATCAATAAAGTCTTGAGACAAGAGACTTGCACCGTCTATGTAGGCCGCAGGCGCCCTCCCAGTCTCCCGAGGGAGTGAAGACACAGGGCGCCGTCCCGTTCAGGTCTTATAGAAGCCCAGGCAAATAAGTAGACACAGCGGACCTCTGTGCTCCAGATGGGAACTAGCCTGAAAGAAGAGTAAGAAAGAGAAAGAAAGAAAGACACGGGGAGACCAAGCTTCTTCGGTGAGCTAGGCCCATCACTCTATTTTCAGAGAGGGCTTTTATACCCTGAGTTGTACATACTGCAAGGTGAAAAATGCAGAGTCGACTCAGCATTCCACCAGTATTAACTTTTATTGATACCAGGTTCTTTCCTGCAAGATTCTTATTTTTTGTACATTATCTTCTGGCCCGGAGGCCTGTTAATATTTTATGACCCCTTTTTGATAAGGGTTGGTCAGCCAGAACAATAATTTTCCCTTAAAATGTTTCTTCTTAAATTCCTAGCCTGCATCACCCTTAAAGTACAGAGTTACATTTTTATGGAGCAAAGATTCAGCGGCTTACAGCAAAGAAAGAACTTATTAACTCAAAGTCTAATGTTGCTAATGCTAAAACTGCTGCTTGTTTTTTCTACATCCTGACTATATGCATTCCCAGGAACACAATGGATAAGGGATGTGAGAACTTGGCAGCAAGCATTGGCTCAACAATGTTGCAAGAGTCTGGATAAACCTGCCAAGTAAGCTAGAATGCTAACTGGGGGTTTGAATTGAAGCACTCTTTTCATGCCCATGAGATTTATTAGCTACAGCCCTAAGCTGATTTTCTCCAGAGAAAGGTGGTTGGGGATAGCCCCCTGTTAATGTCAGAGGAGTTGGTGAAAGTCATGAAAAAACAGACAGATTCTGGTTTTGGGGTAGATGCCTGAGAAGGGGGGCCCTCGAGGCCTGATCTCGCCTTTGCCCGTCAGGCCTCTTCCTCATGACCTTTGCCATAGGTGGGACTCTCCACGCTAGCTCCGGGCTGTCCACATAGATTCTCACCCAGCTTCTGCAGTTCCAACATCCAGTAAAGAGCCCTGGCTCAGAGACTTCTGCTCTGGTCACAAGCTCACTGAGGAGGGGGGTTTGCCTAGTCCTCTCTGATCCTCATGTGGCCCAGCTGCTGGCTGACCGCACGTCATGCCCAGTGTCTTCCTCAAATGTATGCACCATTTTCATTTCACTATTAGGATAATTCACATTCCTTGATAATAGGGCTATCATTCAGGGTGCGTACGCCCTGCGTCAGATGCTGTGTGACCGCTTTACTTGGACTGTCTCGTGCTGGACTGGCAGTCATCCTGGGATGAAGTCACAGCTGTGTCCCTGTGTTCCTTGGAGCAGACTGAAGTTGGGAGGTGGAGTACTGTGCCTGAGGGCCCACAGGTGATGAGAGGAGCAGGAGATCCTGCCAAGCTGGTCTGCCTCCAGGCCACGCACTCCGCTCCATGCTGTCCTGGGGCTCTGGATGCTCTCAGGAGCGTTTCATTGCTCAGGCCTGGCCCCCATGGCCCTCCAGGCCTTTCTCTGTGGAGGCCCCAGCCTCATCCACGGTCGCCCCAGTTGTCTACTCTACATAGAGCCCCCAGAATTCTCATGCAGTCCTGATGTATATGCTTCAGGAACAGAGAGCACGTGGGTCCTGGAGGGCCATCTTTCTTAAAAGGGCCAGACTCAGCACAACTGCTGCCAAGACACATTGGGCCAAGAGAGGCTGGTGCCAGCCTGCACCTGGAAGGTGACAAACACCATCATCCTCTCCCTGTGGAAGCTCTGATGGCCGCAGGTGCTCCCAGGGGGGCAAAGAAGGGCATGCCCTTTGTTGGCTCATTAATATTTCTTGAAAAAAAAAAAAATTCCCCCACCCTCACTTATGGAATCTAGCCTTTGCCTCCCACTCAGGAAGCCCATGGGGTTTCTCTTGGGTGATAGTGATGCTGTTGGAAGGCTAACCTTTTACTTTCTACAGCAAAGAAAACGGTTTGCAGATGTGAGTATTATTAGCAACAAGTTGCTTTCCACACCCTTAGCATTGATGGTAACACTGTCGTGACATAGTGGATAGAGTCATGGCTGTATACCTCCATCTGGGTCCATCTAGGCCCAAGGGTCTCCAGATACTAATTCTGACATCCTAGTTGTCCTTCTGGATCAGAGCAAAGAACTCTCCTCAAGTACCAGTGTGGGGCTTCCCTGGTGGTCCAGGGGTTAAGAATCCACCTTGCAATGCAAGGGACACTGGTTTGATCCCTGGTCCAGGAACATCGCACATGCCACGGAGCAACTAAGTCCAGGCACCAAACTACTGAAGCCTGAGTGCCTGAGAGCCCGTGCTCAACAACAATAGTAGTGTTAGTAGTTCAGTTGTGCCTGACTCTTTGTGGCTCTACAGACTGTAGCCTGCCTGGCTCCTCTGTCCATGGGATTCTCCAGGTAAGAATACTGGAGTGGATTGCCATTCCCTTCTCCAGAGAATCTTCCCGACCCAGGGATCAAACCCAAGTCTCCTGCATTACAGGCAGATTCTTTGCCATTTGAGCAACAGGGAAGACCACAACAAGAGAAGCCACACCAATGAGAAGCCCACTCACTGCACAGAGAATAGACCCTGCTGTCGGCAACTAGAGAAAACCTGTGCACAGCAACAAAGACCCATCACAGCTGAAATAAATCTTAAAAAAAAAAAAAGTACCAGTGCAGTGACTCTTGTTTTAGAGTTACTCTTGATAAACACTGCTATTGAGCACAGCGCCAAAATCTGTACCATTCTCCCTTCATCCGCATAGAATTGTAGCCAGGTACATGGCTGCCCAGGAGGGCACCGGGGCTTCCCTCGTAGCTCAGATGGTGAAGAATCTGCCTGCAATGCAGGAGATCTGGGTTTGATCCCTGAGTCCAGAAGATCCCTTGGAGAAGAATGCAACCACTCCAGTATTCTTGCCTGGAGAATTCCATGGACAGAGGAACCTGGTGGGCTACAGTCCCTGGGATTGCATAGAGTCCGACACAACTGAGCAAGCAACTAACACTAACACATGGCTGCCCAGCCTCCCTGCCCTGCCCAGCTGCCTTGTACTTGACCAAGTCCTTGCCAATGTAGTGAGAGAGCAGGTGATGCCTCGGTGACTTAGCCTGGGACTCCCTTCTCTCTTCTTACCTGCTACTTAGATGTGGGGCACCCCCACTTCCACCATGCGGACCACCTCAGTACCCTTGGGAGTATGGGACAGTGATTGGAAGGAATCTGAGTTCAGAATGACCGTGGGGCTCAGTGCCGCTGCTGTGGCACTGATGCTACTGTGAAAGTGACAAAGTGACGTTGCTCAGACATGTCTGACCCTTTTGCGACCCCATGGACTGTAGCCTACCAGGCTTCTCCTTCCATGGGATTTTCCAGGCAAGAGTACTAGGGTGGGTTGCCATTTCCTTCTCCAGGGGATCTTCCTGACCCAGGGATCAAACCAGGTCTCCCACATTGCAAGCAGACGCTTTACCCTCTGAGCCACCAGGGACCAAAAAGATCCTATAGCTCTAAGCTGTTCCTTTTTGAAACTGAGTTGCCACAACAGCTTAGCTTTGCTTTGCCTAACACAGGGCTTAACATTGTCATGGTGGAGATTTTGGCTGATGTATGAATGAGAGGACTGGGGCAGACTGCTCCAGGGGGCACAAAGGTCTTCCTAGGGATGCTCCTCTGAGTTTCTCATTCATTCTGAGGCTCAGAACACAGCAGAGCAGGGTCTTGTTCTCAGTTAGAATAAGTGAGGAGAAGATTTTTTTAAATTGTAGTAAAATATACACAATATAAATTTACCATTTTAACCAGTTTTAGATATATAATTCAGTGGCATTAAGAATTCAATGGCATTCACATTGTTGTGCCATCCCCACCATCATGTCTGGAACATCTTCCATCTTCCCAAACTGAAACTCTATACTCATTAAATAATAAACCCCATTCTGCTCTCCTCCGGCCCCTGGCACACACCCTTCTACTTTCTGTCTTATGAATCTGATTAGTCTGCTGCTGCTGCTGCTAAGTCACTTCAGTCGTGTCTGACTCTTAGCGACCCCATGGACTGCAGCCCACCAGATTCCTCTGTCCATGGGATTTTCCAAGCAAGAGTACTGGAATGGGGTGCCATTGCCTTCTCCCTGATTAGTCTAGGTACCTCAGATAAGTGGAATCGTAAAAACGTTTGATCTTTTGTGTCTGGCTTATTTCACTTAACATAATGCTGTCCATCCTTTACAGCCTTGCTGAAATCTGCCAACTTTCCCCTGTTTTCTCTCAGTTAGAAGTATCGGTGCCTGCCCCTCTTCTACCCCCAACTCACTTCATCTTGCTTCCTCCATCCATCTCTGTCATCACCCCTTGAGAAGTAAGAAGTGGAGGGCAAGATTTAGCCAATCAACTGTCACTTGTCATGGAGCTGGACAGGGTACCCACTGCAAGGCAAGCCCCCAATAAATGAGTGTTGAATAAATGAATGATAACTGGGAAGCCAAAGGGGCAGCGAGAAGAGAAAGAGAGGTCAGTGAAGGCCCGGTCCCAGTGCCCCTGCGGGGAGGGCTCTGGCTGTGCACTTGGGTGTCACCTCCTGCTCAGCATATCTGAACTGACCTTAAGAAGACATCCAGGAAGCGGAAGCCTGGCTCAAGGAGTCAGCGAGCATTTTCCCTCTGCACCACTGTGGGTGTTTCTGTGGTTTTGAAGATCATAGCCAAGGGTGATAATGAACGGTTTTCAGTGTGGTTCAGCAAACAGAGGCAACTGGGCACAGGCCCCTTATCTGGGTGTCTTTGCTAAGGAGGCCTTTCATAGACCAGCAGATAGCTCCACCCTCTACGCCTATAACGCATCAAACAGGAGGCTCAGATATGGACCCAGTGGCATTTGGTTCGTGATCTGGCCTGGCTTCTAGGCAAAGCTGAAACCAAAAAATAGGGAGGCTACTTCAGAGGGTGAGCCTTAGTCACAGATTTTGCTGTTCCAGCAAGACTCAGGAGAGCTTCCTGAGGACAGAGACAAGGACTTCTCTTTCTGAATCTCCTCCCTGAGCAGTCTCTCGCTGGAACTTGAGTATCAGCCATGGACTGTTTTTATGTTTTGTGTCCCCTTGGGGCTTGTCTGGGGCTGATGTAAGAACACTCCAGGGTCTCAGGTTAGCTTGTGCTAATCTGGGCTGGAACTAGCAGGCACTGTCCCCTCTCCCCACTCCTGGCTGATATCACTGAGGCTCTGTCTGTCGCCTTCTCACGTGCACAGGACATAGGAGGCTCCCTGTGCAGCTAGACGGCACTTGGGAGGAAAGGGGGCTGGCAGAAAGCCACGGTTATACTTGATCGCTGCCAGGGAGGTTGATGTTGAGCCTGACCCAGACTTGCTCTGTTTTTCCCCCTAATCTGATTCCTACGAGGACCTCTGAGAACTAGGGGGCCCAAGCATGCTCCTAGGAAACCTCTCCTTCCGGGAGGAGCACAAAGGCAAAATGACCTTCTGCCCTGGCTCCGCGGGGCCTGGCGGTGGTCCCCCCACCAGCATAGGCAGCTCCCGGGGGAAATTTGCAGGGAGAATTCCCTGCACACTGCTGAGCCCAGGTCCCAAGATCAGTGAAGTGGGACTCCCTCCTCTGTGCTTGTGAACAGCACAACTGCGTTCAGATTCACGGGTTGGTGTGGCCTGGGGACATTTGATTGTATCACCTTCCAGCAACCTGGCTCCTCTGCAAGAATTCAGGTCATCGGAGGCAGAAACTGAGGGTTCACCCTGGACTCCTTCTCCTCTCCTGGGCCTGGGTCCCCAGGCCATCTCCATCACTGCACTGACCTCAGCAGGTCTCAGAATTCCCTGTAGCTAACTATACAGGTGCCTTCTGGGTCCCCTGGTACCTAGGGACTGTCCTGCAGAGACCCTCCCTGGGCAGCCCCTAGGACCGCTGGAATGTCCACGTGTCACATCCCTACTCCCTTTCCTGGTTGAGCAGTTTGGCAGTGTCCTGCTTCTTCAAGTTCTCGCCCCTGCACCTCCCCTGTCTGATACTACTCATAACTCTGCCAAGAGCTGTAACACCAAGGATGTTGACTTTCTGCTTTCCAAACAAAAGGTCCTGTGATTGCCAAGATCTGCCCTCATTAGCAGGCACTGGGGATGGTAAACCTTTTTTTCCCTCTTTCACAGAAAGCATTAATCCCTCAGATGTGTCCGACTCTTTATAGCCCCATGGACTGTAGCCTGATAAATTCTTCTGTCCATGGAATTCTCTAGGCAGGAATACTGGAGTGGTTTGTCATTTGCTCCTCCAGGGGGATCTTCCCCACCCAGGGATCAAACCTGGGTCTCTTACATTGCAGGCAGATTGATTCTCTACCATCTGAGCCACCAGGAAAGCACAGAATCAGTCACCAAATCCTGCCAAATTTGGAAACTAAGCAGCATTTCTCCTCTCCATCCACACAGATCCAGGCTCAGCCCAGGTTCTCAGGCCTGAACTATTACATATACCTCCTTGCTTTACCTTCTTCTGGTTCTCTTCCATTCCGTCCTTCCCCAGAACTTTCCAGAGCTTTTCAGAGAGTTCCAGAGGTTGAGAGAGGCCCAGAACCCTTCTTTATTTCATTTTTGGAGCCACTAAACCCAGAGATATGTTAAAGCAGGGTTATAAGATTATGATAAAATTTTACATGTTTAGTTTTAACAGAATTAATGCTTTAAATTCTTAAAATATAATGCTATCTGGTTGTGTTAGTCACAAGATGGTTGTAGAATTTAAAAAAAATTAATACTATATAGTACATCCCAAGTGGTGTGACCTGGTATTAATAATAGGATACAAGTCGAAAGTTTCACGAACTTCTCATATTTTTCTACCCTGCCGGTAAGTCCTTGGAGCTAAATATTGAATGTCATTTGCAGACAGCCTCGAAAGTCTAACTGTGGATTTGTTTAATTAGAAGCCGGGTGAAATGGTGGCACAAATCAAATGTCATTGGCGGGGTGGCTACACTGTCAAGTTCAAAGGCCTTCATGGCAGCAGGCTTACCTGCGCGCCTGGGTATAATTAGAAAGACCACCAGGTGGCGCTAGGCCCCCGTGCTGGAGAGCGCAGTTCATTTCCTCCGCAGGCCCACATAAGACCCTGATGCTGGGCAAGATTGAAGGCAGGAGAAGGGGAAACACAGGACGAGATGGTTGGATGGCGTCACTGACTCAACGCACAGGAGTCTGAGCAAGCTCCGGGAGGTGGTGATGGACAGGGAAGCCTGGTGTGCTGCAGTCCATGGGGTTGCAAAGTCCGACACGACTGAGTGACTGAACAACAAACAACAGGCCCAGAGAGCATATTCCAAAGGGACTGTAGGCCATTCCAGATTGCTTTCTGGAAGGAGTATCCATGAGCTCACTCTGAAATCCAAAATCCAGCCCATGAAGGCAAAGAAATGTCGTGAAAGATATCTAAATTCAGTTAAAAGGAGGAAAAGAGTCCAAGTGAATATGCAGGATGTAGGCTGAGCTGAAGCAACAGACTCCACAGCACAGACGAGAGCTCGAGTCCACTCCCCAAGGTGACCTCCGTCGGCTGACTCTTCAAGGGGCAAATGGACCGGCTGCTGCGGCCTCCTCTGGACACGAGCCACTAGAGCAGCTCTTCAGGAGAATATTCATTCCTCCCCCAGTGAACCTCTCGGCCTCTTCTTGTCACTGAGGACTCTGTCCTACATCGGCGCCAACCAGCCTCTGCCCTTCCCTGAGCCGTGGTCTTTCCCACTTGTTAACTCCGAGGGCCCTTGGGGAAGTACGGGGACCTCCGCTCTGCTTCAGGCCCCTGCTGAAACAATCCCACACCACCAACCTCTTTTCTTTCTGGATTCCTTTCACTTCCAGTTCACTTGGGTTAATTTCAGCTTAATACTTGGAGCCAGAGATGAATTTACTGCAGTAGGAAGAGTATGGTGAGCTGGACAGAGAGGCTTTGAGATGATTGCCCCTGTGACCACTCTCCCTCACCCTCTACAAGCCTTCCCTTGACCCGTGTGGCTGGGGCCACAGCCCTGCCCAATCCTAGGGGCCCTGTTTATATTGTAGTCTATGTAAAGGGCCCACAAGCTGGAATCAAGATTCCCCGGAGAAATATCAACAACCTCAGATATGCAGATGACACCACTCTTATGGCAGAAGGCAAAGAGGAACTAAAGAGCCTCTTAATGAGATGAAAGAAAAGAGTGAAAAAGCTGGCTTAAAATTTAATGTTTAAAAAACTAAGATCATGGCATCCAGTCCCATCACTTCATGGCCAATAGATGGGGAAAAAATGGAAGCAGTGACAGATTTTATTTTCTCAGGCACCAAAATCACTGCAGACGGCGACTGCAGCCACAAAATTAGAAGACGTTTGCTCCTTGGAAGAAAAGCTATGACCAACCTAGACAGCATATTAAAAAGCAGAGACGTTACTTGGCCAACAAAGGTCTGTCTAGTCAAAACTATGGTTTTTTCCAGTAGTCATGCACAGATGTGACAGTTGGATCATAAAGGCGACTAAGCACTGAAAAATTGACGTTTTCAAACTGGTATTGGAGAAGACTCTTGAGAGTTCCTTGGTGGACACCAAGATCAAACCAATCAATCCTAAAGGAAATCAACCCTGAATAGTCATTGAAAGGACTGATGCTGAAGCTCCAATCCTTTGGCCTCCTGATGTGAAGAGCCGACTTGTTGGGAAAGACCCTGATGCTGGGAAAGATTGAGGGGAGGAGGCGAATGGGGCGACAGAGGATGAGATGGTTGGATGGCATCACCGACTCAATGGACATGAGTTTAAGCAAATTCTAAGAGATGGTGAAGGACAGGGAAGCCTGGATTGCCGCAGTCCCTGGAGTCGCAAAGAGTCAAACATAACTGAGCAACTGAACAACAACAACATCAATGTAAAGGGCACCCTCTCGACCTGTGGAAACCCCTGGCCTGGCTTTTCTGCCAGGACTCTCCCGCCTCTGCAGAATCACTTGGTGTGCTGAGAATACACTGAAACCAACCTCGCTGCCCAGGGAGAAGGTGACACTTCCTTCCTGGCTGAAAGCCTCTTCTGGCAGTGTGGCTACAGCCTCTCACCTTCCAGCTGCAAATACGATGCTTTATGTGACAGTTCTGTACCCAGGATGGAGATGAATCCCTGTCAGCCCTCCCTATAGCCCCATAGCCCATAAATAGGATGTGTCACCGGTGCTGATCCAGGTGCAGTAGGCAGCCTTCAGATCACACCCAAGGCTGCAGCCCACCTCGCCCAGCCCGGTGGGCAGGCCAGCTTTGCTGGAGGGGCGGACGTCAGACCCAGTCTGGTCCAGGCTGGATCCTGCCTGAGGAGTTTCGGGGTCTCCTTCCTTCTGCTACTTACTGTCTCCCCCCTCCTTTCCCCTGCTCCATACAGCTGCCACCACCTTGTCCTTCTTTGGGATTCCTGGGAGCGGGATGTCCAGGAAGCTGGTTCTCAGGGCAGCTTTGCTGTTATTTCTCTCAGTTTGCACAGGCCCCACCACACTGGGGGTTTGCAATCAGTGCTACAGTTGGGTAGTAAATGTCAGAGAAAAGGACAGTAGCCCCAGGACTCAACGAACCCTTGGAAGATTCACCTCCTGACTTCTGCCAAGTAAGCGGTGACTGCAGTCTGCTGGGGACTTTCCTGAGCCCCTTCTCAGATGTTTCCCAAATGCTCATGTCCTTGGCACAGACCCATCTTCCTCCCAGTACATGAGTTTGGAGCTGCTGCAGGGTAGGGCAGGGACTCGGGACCACGAGCATCCCCTGGGCAAAGTGCCCATGCATAGCTGGCTCTCCATGATTAGAAGTAGATAAAGAAATCGAGGCTGGAAAGGTTAAACCATGTCCTCAGGGTAGTGAAATTTGCTTAGTTGTGTCCAGCCCTTTGGACCCCACGGACTGTAACCCACCAGGCTCCTCTGTCCATAGAGTTCTCCAGGCAAGAATACTGGAGTGGGTTGCCATTCCCTTCTCCAGGGGATCTTCCTAACCCAGAGATTGAACTTGGGTCTCCTGCATTGCAAACAGATTCTTTACCATCTGAGCCACCAGAGAATCTTCAGGGCTAGAAGCTACAAAGTGTCTGGGAGTGGAACTCTGGGTACCAGAATCCTGGAGTAGGGCAGAGAATGGTTATCAGAAGCCTTGGGCGCTTGTAGAGAATTCTCCTTTCTCCCAGCCCTCACCAGTGCTTCTCTGTATTCCACTTATCTTTTGATGATGCTGTATAGACACGAAATTCTAAAATTAATTCCTCTTCCCTCTCCCAACCCCCAAACTTCTGAAGAAGATTTAAGCCCAGTATTATGAATCTTCTCAATATTGTTATGAAAGCCCAAGAGCTTGTACAGTAAGCAAAAGGCAGGTCTGAAGAAAAATCTGCAATGCATTTTTATCTTTTTTTCTGGCAGCAGCAGCTGCGAGATCTCAAAAGGAGGCAGCAATTCCATTTCCATTCGGGCTCCATTTCTGAGCAGAGATTAAAAACGTAGAAATCTTGAGCTGGATCAAGGGGAAGCTGTTTCTACGTGGGCTGCAGATGCTGCCTGCAGCAGTGTGCTTTGAGAGGAAACAACTCTCAGTGGAAACAGAACATTCTGGAACCTTCTAGATTTGTGTTCTTCCTGCTCAAAGTCTCTGCTGTTTCCTGGGGGACCTGGGCACAGCTCTCCACCCCTGGCAAGTAACAGCCTGGGGTACTGCCCTGGGCACACACTGGCCCCTACAGAATGGGGCTCTGAGGGGTTGGGTCTCATTGAGCCTGAACCGCCCAGGTGCTCAGTGACCACGTGTTGATGGGATGAAGGACTGGGGCTCTGTGGCCTCAGGGAGTCTGCTGGGTCCTTCTGTTATAAACACAGAGAGGTGGGCACTTCCTTTCCCTTGGACACTGAGCACCCGGGGCCACAGCGGCCACTCGGAAAACGTTTGTTGAGTGAGTGAATTTTAGAGTGTGTGTTTATGAAACGGCTTCTCTGGTGGCTCAGCTGGTAAAGAATCTGCCTGCAGTGCAGGACACCTGGGTTTGATCCCTGGGTTGAGAAGATCCCCTGGAGAAGGGAAAGGCTTCTCACGCCAGTGTTCTGGCCTGGGGAATTCCATGAACTGTATAGTCTATGGAGTCGCAAAGAGTCAGACACAACTGAGCAACTTTATTTTATTTTTATGAAATTAGTTATACTTCTGTGTTTACTGGGGCTTCCCTGGTGGCTCAGACAGTACAGAATCTGCCTGCAAAGTGGGAGACCCATGTTTCATGCCTGGGTTGGGAAGATCCCCTGGAGAAGGAAATGGCAACCCTCTCAAGTATTCTTGCCTGGAGAATGCCGTGGACAGAGGAGCCTGGTGGGCTACAGTCAGTCAGGTCTCAAAGACTCAGACACAACTTAGGGACTCACGCTTTTGCTGTCACTTTTGTGTTTACTGAGCACGTGTGCTGGGCCAGTGGCCATCTCACACTGTACCTGGATTATGTCCTGCAGGCCTCCCAACCAGTCTGTGAACTAAACATCATCTTGCCTTTAGACGTGAGGTGGCAGCAGAGGTTCAGGGTCACAGGGCGGGACGGTGAGGGCGGCACACCCGAGCCCGTCAGTCTCCAGAGCCTGGGTTCCTGACCTCCCAGGACTGCAGGGAATCCACATGATTCCAAGTGCCCACCATCGCTGTCTGGGCTCCATCCCTGGGGCTGTTTCTTGCAGCCCTGTGCCCTCGGCTCTCTGAATGCCCCAGCCTCAGGCCGGATGCCGGCAGCGGGAGGGGAGCCGGAGGCTGGTATCGTCCAGCAGGTGGCACTGCGGACGCGCTGGGGTCTGCACCGGGGGCCTCGGAGGCCAGGAGGCCGGCGGGGGAGCCCAAGGTAGGACCCTCAGTGCATTTGAATTCCTTTCTGTGTGACTCGAAATCGAGCTAATGTTTTCATGAACCAAACATTTTGCTTTGGACTAAACAAAATTTGACTCAGATCCATGAGGACATGGACTTCCCTGTAGCTCATACAGTAAAGAATCTTCCTGCAGTGCAGGAGACTGGGGTTCCATCCCTGGGTTGGGAAGATCCCCTGGAGAAGGGAATGGCAATCCACTCCAGTATTCTTGCCTGGGAAATCCCATGGACAGAGAAGCCTGGGAGGCTACAGTTCGTGGGGTCACAAAGAGTCAGGCTCGACTGAGCGACTAACACTCCACTTCACTTCACGAGGGCATTGGTGCAGAGCCTGAGTGTCGCCTTTTGTGGGGACCGCAGTCTCAGCCCTCAAGTCCAGTAAGGGCTTCAGCCACGCCTGCAAACTGTAAAGTGCGGTTCCAGCCGGAAATGATCCTGTGAACCCAGGTGAGGGAAGTGTGTTACTTGATCCTTGGCCTGTTCCCCGCCCCCCATCCCCCCAACCCCCTCACCTCCACCCCTGCTCCACCCCCCCAACCCCCCGCAGCCCCACCGTTTTCTGTGAGACAGAACTGATTGGAGTTTTGCATGAGGAGACGGTGGCCTTGTCAGTATGGACCATGACGACAGTAGCTGAAACAAACTCTGGCTTCCTGCGTTACCTGGCCTTGGTCTCACAATAAGCCAGGGCAACATCAGGAAGCTGCATTTGAAATCTGGGCTTTGGACAGATGACTTTCCAGCTTATCAGCAACACTTGCTCAGAGGCCAGCCCTGCCATCCCGCACATTTGGGACCTGAGAACAGGAACTCACAAGCAGATTGAATTGTGTCCCCCACCCCCAATTCATACACTGAAGTCCTAATCCCCAGCACCTCAGAATGTGACTTTGTTAAGAAACAGAGTCGTTGTAGATGTAATTATCACCTAAATCAAATCCCTTATGATTATACAGTGGAAGTGAGAAATAGATTGAAGGGCCTAGATCTGGTAGATAGAGTGCCTGATGAACTATGGACAGAGGTTCGTGACATTGTACAGGAGACAGGGCTCAAGACCATCCCCATGGAAAAGAAATGCAAAAAAAGCAAAATGGCTGTCTGGGGAGGCCTTACAAATAGCTGTGAAAAGAAGAGAAGCGAAAAGCAAAGGAGAAAAGGAAAGATATAAGCATCTGAATGCAGAATTCCAAAGAATAGCAAGAAGAGATAAGAAAGCCTTCTTCAGCAATCAATGCAAAGAAATAGAGGAAAAGAACAGAATGGGAAAGACTAGAGATCTCTTCAAGAAAATTAGAGATACCAATGGAACATTTCATGCAAAGATGGGCTCAATAAAGGACAGAAATGGTATGGACCTAATAGAAGCAGAAGATATTAAGAAGAGGTGGCAAGAATACACAGAAGAACTGTACAAAAAAGATCTTCACGACCCGGATAATCATGATGGTGTGATCACTCATCTAGAGCCAGACATCCTGGAATGTGAAGTCAAGTGGCCCTTAGAAAGCATCACTACGAACAAAGCTAGTGGAGGTGATGGAATTCCAGTTGAGCTCTTTCAAATCCTGAAAGATGATGCTGTGAAAGTGCTGCACTCAATATGCCAGCAAATCTGGAAAAGTCAGCAGTGGCCACAGGACTGGAAAAGGTCAGTTTTCATTCCAATCCCAAAGAAAGGCAATGCCAAAGAATGCTCAAACTACTGCACAATTGCACTCATCTCACATGCTAGTAAAGTAATGCTCAAAATTCTCTAAGCCAGGCTTCAGCAGTACGTGAACCGTGAACTTCCTGATGTTCAAGCTGGTTTTAGAAAAGGCAGAGGAACCAGAGATCAAATTGCCAACATCCACTGGATCATAGAAAAAGCAAGAGAGTTCCAGAAAAACATCTATTTCTGCTTTATTGACTATGCCAAAGCCTTTGACTGTGTGGATCACAAGAAACTGTGGAAAATTCTGAAAGAGATGGGAATACAGACCACCTGACCTGCCTCTTGAGGAATCTGTATGCAGGCCAGGAAGCAACAGTTAGAACTGGACATGGAACAACAGACTGGTTCCAAATAGGAAAAGGAGTGCGTCAAGGCTGTATGTTGTCAGCCTGCTTATTTAACTTCTATGCAGAGTACATCATGAGAAACGCTGGACTGGAAGAAACACAAGCTGGAATCAAGATTGCCAGGAGAAATATCAATAACCTCAGATATGCAGATGACACCACCCTTATGGCAGAAAGTGAAGAGGAACTAACAAGCCTCTTGATGAAAGTGAAAGTGGAGAGTGAAAAAGTTGTCTTAAAGCTCAACATTCAGAAAACGAAGATCATGGCATCTGGTCCCATCACTTCATGGGAAATAGATGGGGAAACAGTGGAAACAGTGTCAGACTTTATGTTTTTGGGCTCCAAAATCACTGCAGATGGTGACTGCAGCCATAAAATTAAAAGACGCTTACTCCTTGGAAGAAAAGTTATGATCAACCTAGACAGCATATTCAAAAGCAGAGACATTACTTTGCTGACTAAGGTCCATCTAGTCAAGGCTATGGTTTTTCCAGTAGTCATGTATGGATGTGAGAGTTGGACTGTGAAGAAGGCTGAGCGCCGAAGAATTGATGCTTTTGAACTGTGGTGTTGGAGAAGACTCTTGAGAGTTCCTTGGACTGCAAGGAGATCCAACCAGTCCATTCTGAAGGAGATCAACCCTGGGATTTCTTTGGAAGGAATGATGCTAAAGCTGAAACTCCAGTACTTTGGCCACCTCATGCGAAGAGTTGACTCATTGGAAAAGACTTTGATGCTGGGAGGGACTGAGGGCAGGAGGAGAAGGGGACGACAGAGGATGAGATGGCTGGATGGCATCACTGACTCGATGGACGTTGAGTCTGAGTGAACTCCGGGAGTTGGTGATGGACAGGGAGGCCTGGCGTGCTGCGATTCATGGGGTCGCAAAGAGTCAGACACGACTGAGCGAATGAACTGAACTGAACTGAACTGAAGATGAGGTTGTACAAGAGGAGGTGAGCCCCTAATTCAGTGTGACTGGTGTGCTTAGCAAGGGGGACCCTCAGAAGGAATCAACCTTGCTAACACTTTGACCTTGGACTTCTAGCTCCAGAAGTGTGAGACCATCACCATGCGCTGTTTAAGCCCCTCAGTCTGGGGTACTTTGTTACAGGGACCTCAGGAACTAGCACCCTGGGAGAGCCATCTGCTGGGATGTGTCCACCCTGGACATGAGGAGACGCCCATTTCTGTCGGCCTCATTTTGCCCGCAGGGCTGGAGGAGAAAAACCTGTCTGTTTAAGAAACTTCCAATCTGACTGAGGCACCTGGATGGGAACTTAGCCTAGATTAGGAGGGACTCCCCAGATTCTTGACCCCAATCCTTCTTGTGTCGGAGGATGGAGAAATTGTCTTCTTTTTCTGTAGAAGTAACTTGTGTGTACATGCGTACTTAGTTGCTTCAGTTGTGTCTGACTCTTTGCAACCCTACGCACTATAGCCCGCCAGGCTCCTCTGTCCATGGGATTCTCTAGGTAGGAATACCGAAGTGGGTTGCCATGCCCTCCTCCAGGGAATCTTCCCCACCCAGGGATCAAACCCGCGTCTTCTGCATTGCAGGTGGATTCTTTACTGCTGAGCCACCAAGGAAGCCCCAGAAGGAACTTTAGCCCTCTAAAACCCAGACTCTCATCTTAGAAGTAAAGGATGTTCAGGGTGAGCCCCGAATCCACCTCCCCTCCTCCCCTTACCCCTTACCTACACCTCAGCATCCGCTGGGGCCAATCCCAGTTCCCCTCCCTGCTGGGTGCTTCTGTCAGCAAAATCAACCACGCTGAATTCAGGGATCACTCTGAACAGGGCCAGTGGCTCTGCCCTGGGGAATGGAGACTCTGGCCCAAGGGTCAGCTTTCTGTCCCACAAACCCGAATCCCTGCAGAGGGACGGGGGCAGGCACTGTGGGGCCTCTACTCTCACCAGAGTTTGGTCATCCTAAATCCCAGGGACCCAAATTAGAGCCTGAAAAGAAGGCACATTTGCCAGCTCAGCTGAAGACATACCTTCATCTCCTGCTTTCGGGGCGGTAGAGCTGCATCTTTTTTGGTACCCAAATACTGAGCTCTTCCCCAGCACCAAAACTCATCGAATCATTACATTCACTGATACATCTCTTTGCTAAACCAAAATTACTTTGATCACTAATGGAATGGGAGTGGGGAGCCAGCCCTCTTTTTCTGAGGGTACCTCCCAGGGAGCAGAGCCAAGCAGAGGCTCCTGAAGTTCAATCACAGATGGTCACACTGCTTTAAGGCTCTCTTTGTCCTGTGACTGCAGCTGTGGACACTGTCTCTACATCAGGCTGCAGCTTCCTTGTCTCGACTAGAACTGGGGCTTTGGGGTTCCAAGGTTTCAGAAAAAAATTTTTTAGGCTTTTTAAAAAATGAAAATATAGTTCACACGACATACCATCCACCTTTAAAAGTGTCCAAGTCAGTAGCTTTTCTTATCTTCACAAGGTTGTATAACTATCACCACTCTCTAACTCCAGAATGTTTTCTTAATATTGTGCCCTTTTTATTCTCATATAGTTCTATGGGGATTAGAAAAGAAAGAAATGGCTTACTTCATATAACAAGGAAGCCCTCAGTGTAGCAGGTAGGGCCCAGCAAACCCACCCAAGACTCACCCAGCAGGCCACACCCCCTCCACCCCCATACTAGCAAGCTGTGAGCACAGAGAAAGGATAACATCTCTCTGAGGCTCCATTTCCCCATCTTTAAACATGATTAATGGTTAATAACGATATGTCCCTCTTACAACAAGAAAATCCTGCCTCTCTTAAACAGTAGACACATGACTCCACCTGAGTTTGGGACTGAGAAGGAGAACCTCTGGAGGCAGCCTGCCTGGTTTAGGACCTGGCTCTGTCCTTTGCCTCCCTTCTGTCACCCTTCTCCCATTTTCATGAGCTCTGCCACGAGCATGCTACCCCCTCCCCCTGTGGTGGGTATAACCCCCTTCCTCTGGGTGGGGGGACATTCTCATAAAGACTTAACTAAATACCCAAGGAGAGAGACAGGAAACGGAGGACAGAGCATATATTCTGTATTTACACCCTGCTTACCTCCCCAAAGTGTTTGAGGCAGTGTGTAAAGATAATTCAGTATGACAAGATCAAAAAAAAAAAGTGGGTTATCAGAGAGAAATAAAAATGGGGGGAGGAAAAAATAAGATGAAGCCGTGGGGAGGTTGGGACAGAAAGCCCACATGATTTAAGGAACGCTTTCAAATATAGATTCATTTAATCCTCACGGCAGCCTGGTGAGGAGGTTCTATTATTATCCCATTTTACAAGCGAGGAAGCCCAGGCCCAGGGAGGTTATGTAACTTGCCCAAGGACTCCCAGCTACTGTGCAGTGGACAGGGGATTTGAAGCCTGGGAGGCCCAGGTGGGCAAGTTCCTGCAGTCCTTGCTGCTTCCTGAGTCCCTGCACACACAGATGTGGGCAGAGCCCCTCCCTTAGCTGGAGCAGGACAAACAAGCAGTATCTTTCAGTTCAGTTCAGTTGCTCAGTCGTGTCCGACTCGTTGTGACCCCATGGACTGCAGCACGCCAGGCCTCCCTGTCCGTAACCAACTCCTGGAGCTTACTCAAACTCATGTCCATTGAGTTGGCGATGCCATCCAACCATCTCATCCTCTGTCGTCCCTTTCTCCTCTTGCCTTCAATCTTTCCCAGAGTCAGGGTCCTTCCAAATGATTCAGCTCTTTGCATCAGGTGGCCAAAGGTTTGGAGCTTCAGCTTCAGCATCAGTCCTTCCAATGAATATTCAGGACTGATCTCCTTTAGGATGGACTGGTTGGATCTCCTTGCAGTCCAAGGTCTCTTAAAAGTCTTCTCCAACACCACAGTTCAAAAGCATCAATTCTTCCGCGCTCAGCTTTCTTTATAGTCCAACTCTCACATCTGTACATGACTACTGGAAAAAATCTTTGATATCTTTGAAAATGCCTCAGAAATCATGTGCATTGTTTTATTTTACATTTCTCTGTCTGTGCAATGGGATGTATAAAATTAGACTTCTGTCTGAGTTTCCACTGAGGCCCTGAAGGATACTGAATGAAGAACAAGAGGTCCGGGGATGGTCTCTGCAGGGAGCTCAGACCTGCTCTGCTGGCATGGGTGTCATCACCTCCAGGGTGCTGGAGGGGCAGAGGCTGTACAGGGGCTTCTCTGGAGAGGTTAAGGTGACCACGTGGATAGGCTGGCATGGATTTCAGGAATGGAGGGGCCCAGGGCCGTCGTCTGAGTCCCTCTAGAAAATTCTCAAGGTGAAAGGCATGTTAGCTAAGACGGTGGTTAGTGTTGAGAGCGCCTCTTTCACTCACAGGTTCACTCCACAAATGTTTATGGAGGTCCCTGGATGCGCATCTGAGTTCTGGGTGCCAGGGAGGCAGCTGAGAACAAGACAGAGTGCCCTGATGACCTTACATTGCAGTACGGGGCTGTGGAGAAGCAAAAGGCTGAGGGGTTTCTGATCGGACAGCTGGGTGGTCACTGGGCTGTGGCCGAGAGCCCTCCCCTTTGCAGGCCCTAAGGATGATGAACTGAGAGCAGCACTGATGGAGGCCCACTCCGGGCCAGGCACTTTGTATACTGGACTGCTCACCCTTGTGCTTGAGGAAGGTAGGGATTAGTAGACCCATTTCACAGAGGAAAAATAGAGGCCCAGAAAGATCACAGGAAGGTGAGCACTGAGGCCCACACGGAAGCTCTTTTGGCTGAAGCTGGCCACTCTCCCCGCACTTGGATGTGCTTCTCTTGAGCTCCCAGTTTGGAGAAGGCAGGAATGGACTCCCCTTGGGATATGTCTCTGCTGGGCTCTGACACACAGGCCAAGGCTCCCATAGGAAAGCTCCCTGGAGAAACCTCACAGAGAGGTTTGATCTGGATGGACCCCCACCCCACCGCAGGAAGCAGGTTCTGAGCAATTTGCTTTAATCATTTGTAGATTTTTACCTTGTCAGCGGTTCCCAGGAGTTTAAGCAAATGCTAATTCCATCAAGATTGTTCTCTTACTGATTATGTTGGTTTGTATTAGAAAACAGCTTAATTGGCAGTAAACATATCCCAGTTGGAACCCTGCAAGATTGTAGGTGATCTCTTTACAGGGTGCATTCCCCTCTAAGCAGGGTCTGCTGACCCAAACCAGATGGAGAACATGGACTATTTCCAGGAGGACACCTCTGACTGACCAGGGGGAAGGGTGTGGCCCAGGGACACAGGTGATGAGTTGGGAAACAAAGCCGTAGCCACAACCCACACTCGGTCTTCTGTGTCATCTTCTGCAGCTGCTCAGAAACCAGCCTCGGCGCTCAGAGAACCTTCCAGTTTCCAGTCCTGCTTCTGGACAGGCCTGTGTGGAGGTCCGGCTTGGCAGGATGGGGATTATCCATGCTGGAAGTCACACAGAGTCACTGAAGTTCACTAAAGCAGAATATGACCTCAGTCAACTTCAAGACTGACCATATGGCATTTTCCAGCACAAAAGGGAAGGAGAACAAAGATGCTGAATTTTAAGAAGAAAACTCACCAGATACAAGGCTTCTTTCAGGTTCTTGTTATTTATTAAAATCTGATTAAAAAAATACTGGAAGAGTAATAGCAATATCCTTCAGACTCTGATTCTAATAAACTCTAAAATGTCAAAATAGTCATCGGATATTTATTGAGCACCTACTATGTATCATTGAAAAAAGGGCCTGATACTAGGGAAGATTGAAGGCAAAGGGAGAAGAAAGAGGCAGAGGATGTGATGGTTAGATAGCATCATTGACTAAATGGGCATGAATGTGAGTGAACTCCAGCAGATAGTGAAGGACAGGGAAGCCTGACTGCAAAGATAGGCTCAATAAAGCACAGAAATGGTATGGTCTTAACAGAAGCAGAAGATATTAAGAAGAGGTGGCAAGAATACACAGAAGAACTAGACCAAAAAGATTTTCACGACCCAGAAAACCGCAATGGTGTGATCACTCACTTAGAGCCAGGCATCCTGAAATGCGAAGTCAAGCGGGCCTTAGGAAGCTTCACTACGAACAAAACTAGTGGAGGTGATGGAACTCCAGTTGAGCTATTTCAAATCATAAAAGATGGTGCTGAGAAAGTGCTGCACTCAATATGCCAGCAAATCTGGAAAACTCAGCAGTGGCCACAGGACTGGAAATTCCATTCCCAAAGAAAGGCAGTGCCAAAGAATGTTCAAACTACTGCACAAACGCGCTCATCTCACACACTAGCAAAGTAATGCTAAAATTCTCCAAGCCAGGCTTCAACAGCATGTGAACCGTGAACTTCCAGATATTCAAGCTGGATTTAGAAAAGGCAGAGGAACCAGAGATCAAATTGCCAACATCTGTTGGATCATCAAAAAAGCAAGAGAGTTCCAGAAAAACATCTGCTTCTGCTTTATTGACTATGTCAAAACCTTTGACTGTGTGGATCACAACAAACTGTGGAGAATTCTTCAAGAGATGGGAATACCAGACCACCTTACCTGCCTCCTGAGAAATCTGTACTCAGGTAAAGAAGCAACAATTAAAACTGTGCATGGAACAACAGACTGGTTCCAAATCAGGAAAGGAGTATGTCAAGGCTGTATATTGTCACCCTGCTTATTTAACTTATATGCAGAGTACGTCATGCGAAATGCCAGGCTGGATGAAGCACAAGCTGAGTCACGATTGCTGGGAGAACTATCAATAACCTCAGATACACAGATGATACCACCCTTATGGCAGAAAGCAAAGAACTAAAGAGCCTCTTGATGAAAGAGGAGAGTGAAAAAGTTGGCTTAAAACTCAACATTCAGAAAACTAAGATCATGGCGTCCAGTCCTATCTCTTCATGGCAAATAGATGAGGAAACAATGGAAACAGTGACAGACTTTAACCTGGGGGGCTACAAATTCACTGTAGATGGTAACTGCAGCCCTGAAATTAAGACGCTTACTCCTTGGAAGAAAAGCTATGACCAACCTAGATAGCATATTAAAAAGCAGAGACATTACTTTACCAACAAAGGTCTGTCTAGTCAGAGCTATGGTTTTTCAAGAAGTCATGTATAGATGTGAGAATTGTGCTATAAAGAAAGCTGAGTGCTGAAGAATTGATGCTTTTGAACTGTGGTGTTGGACAAGACTCTTGAGAATCCCTTGGACTGCAAGAAGATCCAACCAGTCCATTCTAAAGGAAATCAGTCCTGAATATTCATCGGAAGGACTGATGCTGAAGCTGAAGCTTCAATAGTTTGGCCACCTGATGCACAGAACCGACTCATTTGAAAAGATCCTAATGCTGGGAAAGATTGAAGGCAGGAGGAAAAGAGGATAACAGAGGATGAGATGGTTGGATGGCATCACCGACGTAATGGACATGAGTGTGAGCAAGCCCAGGGAGTTGGTGATGAACAGCGAGGCCTGGCGTGCTGCAGTCCATGGGGTTGCAAAGAGTCAGACACGACTGAGCAACTGAGCCGAACTGAAACACTAGTAGGGCACAAGCTCCCTCTAAGACACACACAGCATTAGCAGGTGCAGAGAGCAGCTGCCCCACCACCCCCATCCCGGGGCTGATGGCAGTAAACAAGGAAGGGACTACAGACCTGGAGTCCCTGAGATGGGACTCAGACCTTTAGGAGAGGCCGTGGCCCCTGCAGAAACACAAAGTCTGCTGGCCTAGGGGCCAGAGTGGTCTCCAGGGCCAGGCCGTTGGGCTATGAGAGCAGGCTGGAGCTAGTCCCCGGAAGGGAAAGCGGTGTGCTGGGTAGCGGTGAGGTTTGCTGGAGATATCAGTGCCACCAGGACTCCTGCACACCAGTCCTGTCGGTGGCCGCGCCTGGGAAGGGAAAAACCACGCCTGGGAGCAGGACGAGAAGCCCTTTCCTCTGTGTGGCTTTGCTGTGTCCCTCCAGCCTCTTCTAGGGGCAGAGCTTCAGCTCGCACTCGCTGGCAAGGGCAAAGGTTCCCAGGGTCCAGCTCTGGCATCCCAGAGGCAGACAGGGCGGATTTGGAGCTGAGAGATAATAAACTGATGACTGGTACAGTTAGGAGCCAGAAAGATGGCGAGGGTGGGGGGGTGGGGAAGAGTATGCCTCCCGCACAGTTCTTCTAAGTTCTGTGATGTTGCAAGACTGCATTTAATAAGTATCGTGGTAGGGATGTAATCTGTGCCCCCACCCCTACCCCACTGTCATCCGTCTTCTTAATCCACAGAGTTATCATCAGCCCTGCTGCACAAGGAAGTAAGCAGAGTCTCAGAGAGGTTGAAGTCATCCCTGTAGATAAGAGGGATTCATCTGCCTCTTGCCTTTCTTCCACGTATCCTGCTGTTTGCCGCATGGAATCCGGAGTCCCTGCTCGGTTGGGCTTCCAGAGCTCTGTGCTGCCCTCACTGTTTCCTTCTTTGACTGCTTGGCCCTCTGCTGACCACATGGGTCCTGGCAGTGGAAACCATGCCTTCTGTACTCCTAGGCCCTGGGTTTTCGACCACTTGGCCCTCTTCTGACCATGTGAGTCCTGGCATGGAAACCCTACCTTCTGTACTCCCAGGCCCTGTGTATGCACTGGCCTCAGATGTCCCTTGCGGCCACAAGTAGTAGAACCCAGCTCTCATCAAGTCTGGGAATGCCCCTGACCCTGTGCACATGGGCTGCATAAGAGCAGAGCTCATCTCTAAGAGGGTACAACCCCATTCTCAATAAACTCAACCACCGCTTAAAAATCTTTCTGCCTTCTGAAGACAGCGGGTTTTCTCTTTGGAAGAGAAAACCTCTGATGTCCTTGAGCACTTATTCCTGCCCAGAACCTTCTCCTTTGGCTCCTGGAGAAGCAGGCTGGGGGGAATGTCTGGCACAAGTAGAGACAAGCTTGCCTGACATGGACAGGACCCAGCCATGTGCCAGCTGGGGGTCAGCTGAGCTGTCTTCTAGGCAGGGAGATGAATTCTCAGAGGGGATCAGAGTTCCAGGGGGAAAGCCTGCTAGCATGGGTGGCCAGCTCCAGGAACTTCTCTCTGAACCTTGAGTCAGGGGGCCTGGATCTCTTTAGGTGAGCTTTGAGAATCCCTCCAGATCCGGTATCAGTTCATGTGTTACCAACATGTATTGACCCTGCTAAGTGCCAGGCACTGTGGTAAGGCCTTTCATGAATTCTTTCTGCTTTTATTTTTGGCTGCACCATGCAGCCTATGGGATCTTAGTTCCCCTAACCAGGGAGCTGGGCTTGAATTTGGTGCGTTGCTTTTTCCTTTTATTTTAAGTAGGACGCAGCTCTCGCCGTCAAGAATAGGAGAGAAAGCAGGAACATAAAAGCTTTGTGGTGCTGAGGCTCCAGGCTCTGAGAGGCTTTCAGGGCGGTGCAGCGATGGGAGGGCAATCTGGGGCCGAGTGGCTGCCTGTCCCTGGGGCTCGGGGTATCAGAGGCTTTTCCAGCGGAGGGTGCAGCCTGAACAAAGGGGGCTAAAAATAGCCTGTATGTGGGTGGGTGGAGGGAGCCATAGGTAGTTCAGTATTTTCTGGAGCTTAAAAAGCCACCAGGGGCCAGGTCGGGTGGGGCTAGGGAGATGGGCCAGGTGAGGAAGGCGTGCAGTTCCGGTTACGGACAGAAGCCGGACAACATTTTTAGTGCCACCGGTGGAGTCAGAGTGTAATTTTTCACCCATCCAGGACACTTTGAGAGTAAACAGGTGCTAAAAATCCCTTACAGGTGTGAACTGCTCTAGACAAGAGTGGACTGTGGCTGTCCCAGGCACAGTGTCGTAGGGAGCCCTGCAGAGTTTGAAGTGGGAGTGTGACGTCATCAGATTTGTACTTTGCAAAGGTTGCTGGCTGTAGCATGCAAGATGGGTTGAGCGTATTTTTATTTGGAAAGGTAGAAACATGGTTAGCTTGAAGAATTTTTAACGGTGCAAAAAGCTTATGGGGACAACTCTCCCCTGGCCTTTATCCCTGAGTTCTCATCTCAAAAGCAATCACTGGCCCTTTTCAGTGTTTATTCCAGACAGAATCTGAGTATGTACCTGACTATATTTCCCCTTTTAGCTCTGTGGTAACACATGAGGCACCACTGTTCTACTTCTTGCATTTTATTTCTACACCTTGTGAGTTATCCTGCATTAGGACATATGGCGCTGCTGGAGTCTTTCTGTCAGCTGTTAACGTGTTCCATGGACCCGGCATGTTATATTCCAGACTTCCCCTGTGAATGGAAGGGCACTGCGGTTGTTTCCAATGTCCTGCTATTACAAACAGACTGCAGTTAATATGCTCATACATAGGAGATGTGCACGGAGAATGAATTCCCTGAAGTGGGATTGCGAAGTCAAAGGCCATTTGCATTTACGCTCTTGATAAATATTTTGCCAAATTGTCCTCCGTCAGAGGGGAATCATTCGCCACACAAAGTCCTGTGTGTGAGGAGACTAATCACAGCAGGAATGCACTGAGTCTCAGAGGACTGGGCGAGGTGGGTTATCCAGCTGGAGCAAGGATAGTGACGAGGTGAATTTTGCAGCAGTCCCGGAGAGAGATGTGAGGGTCTGATAGAAGACAGTCCCGGTGAAGTGCTGAGGAAGGAAAGATTTGGAGAAATACATGAAGTCAGCCTGCCAAGGTGACAGGTGACAGAGCTATGTGGTTTTTTTTTTTGACTGCACTGGGTCTGCACTGCTGCACGAGGGCTTTCTCTAGTTGCAGGAAACAGGGGCTACTCTGTCGCAGGGTGAGGGCTTCTCCCCGCAGTGGCTCCTCTTGCGTTGGAGCACAGAGTCTAGGCACATGGGCTGCAGGAATTGCAGCCCCAGGCTCGAGAGCTCGGGTTTAGTAATTGTGGCACATGGGCTTTAGTTGCTCTGCAGCCTGTGGGATATTCCCGGACCAGGGATCAAACTGGTGTCCCTTGCACTGCAAGGCGGCTTCTTAACCAGTGGACCGCTGGGAAAGCCCCAGAGAAGTGGGGTTTTATGTGTGTGTGTGTGTGTGTGTGTATGTGGACTGGGGGGGATGACTTTCACTTCTGTATCTTGGGAGGCTGAGGGAGAAAGGTGAGCTTGTTTACTGGGGTGGTGGACACCATCTCTTGAGAAGGTGAGGGAGGTGAAGGTCGAGACATCGGAAGGAAGGTGGACATGTGGGCCTGAGGCTAGGGAAGGAGCCCTGGATGAAGCCCCAGTAGACATGGAGGGGAGGCCTGTGCTCCATGGGGCAGCCTGGACCAGGGCCCCTGGGGAGGCATCAGCATCAGAAGGAAGAGGCTAGGTGAGGGCCTGGGTTGCAAACTGCTGGAGGACATCCATTCCGGGCACCGGACAGGCACCCGTGAGACGTGCTGCCTGGGTCCCCTCGCCTCACCCCATCCTGGCCCTGGTGGAGGAGCCTGGGGACCAGCCATCTTTAAGAGGCAGGCTGTGGGGCGGGGAAGGCGGAAAGGAGCAGAGAGGTGCAAGGAATTTTCCGGAAGCCATAGAAACCAACGCCCAAGTCTGTGGGCGACAGGTCTGACAAGGGAAGGACTAGAAAGTGCCCATTAGAGAGACCGATTAGGAGGTCACGGGCGCCCTTAGCAGAGCCGTTTCAATAAAAGGATAGAGGCTGGGAGTCTATGGAACAATAATAGAAAGTCAGGGTGTTTACTCATTGGTTGTAACCTAGCAACAGTGTGTTCTTAAATGGGGTAAATGTTCTAGAAAGTGAGACCGAATTACCCAAGAACATGGTGTTCTAGAGTGTCTGGCTGGGTTTGGCAGCCAATTTCCTACTTACTTAGAGGTGCTCAGGAGATGGGTAAAAATTACCCCAACTTTCCTCTAAATTTCTGGGTAGCAGATGACAGGCATTTATTATGCTAACAGGACTTAAGTGCTGTTAAGCTCAGGGTCAGCTGCCTGAACGCAAAGTGAACCTGAGTGAGGGCAGGGTAAGAGTGGGGATCCCAGCAAGGAGATGAGCTGGAGCTGTCCTCGGCCACCTCTTTGGGAATCAAACATTACAAAGTGCCTTTAAGACCTCACTGTGGGCTCACGAGCTCCTCTGAGACACCGGTGCTGCCCTCCTTTCCCTCCCCCCTGTGGATCCACCCGCATCAGTGGTGAGCACCTGGGGACACATTTTTCCCCAGGAAAGGCCACCTTCTGACCAACCGGCTCGATTTTACCATTTTGACCATGGTCATTTTTTTTTTTGCTTATAAAGTTAGAAATAGTTATTTTGAACTCTTAAAGTACAAAGTGCAAAGGATAGTAACTCTTGCCTTCCTGACACCCCAAAGGAACAGATATTTAACTTCGGACATTTTCATTTGCTTTTCTTTTCTTTCTAAAATTTTATTCTTTTAAAAAACATTTATTTATTTATTTGGCTGTGTTGGGTCCTAGTTGTGTCCTGCAGGATCTTTCGTTGTGGTTCACAGACTCTCTAGTTGTGGCCCAAAAGTTGCAGCACATGAGGTTAGTTGCTACAAGGCATGTGGGATCTTAGCTTCCCAACTGGGGATCGAACCCACATCCACGGCATTGCAAGGCAGATTCTTAACCACCAGACCGCCAAGGAAGTCTCTCACTTGCTTATTTTATTGCAATAAAACGCTGCAGGTAAAATTGGAAGCCCCTTGTTTCCCTTCCCAGTGCTGTCCCTTTCAGCTCCCCTGAGAGGTGACTGTTGTCACAGATTTAGACGCATGGGTGCCATGACTTCATAATTTATCCTGCGTGCTTCCCTGAGCAACAGGCAGCATCACAGAATGTGTGTAGAAATCCTACAATTCTACTGTTGACAATGTTTTGAACTTGCTTTTCTGCTCAACCTTCTGTACTTCTGAGATCTGTAAATGCAGATGCACGTGGGCCTGGTTGTATTTTATTTTACCTGGTAGAATAAATATGTTAACTGATTGGGTGTCTCTATTTCTGCTTTTAGGAATTTTTGCCCTGATTTCGTGCCAGAAGGGGACAGGAAGCGAAACAGACTATATACCGGGATATGTCACTGAATATGTACCTGTTAACTCTCCTTCAGGCGTTATCTTTCTACTTTTTCACTGCCCTGTTTGTTTTTTTTTTGTTGTTGTTTTTTTTTAAGATTTTTGTTTCTAGAGCAGTTTTAGGTTCAAAGCAAAACTGAGAGGAAGGCACACAGATCTCTTTTATACTCCCTGCCCCCACACATGCACATCTTCCCGCGTTATCACAACCCACGGCAGAAGGTGCATGTGTTACAAATGACGAGCGTACATTAACATACATCATCCCCCGCAGTCCGTAGCTGTACACTTTATTCTTGCTATTATGGGTTCTATGAATTTCAACAGTGTATAATGACATGTATCCAACATGTTAGCATCACACAGCATAGATTTTACTACCCTAAAAATGCTCTGTGCTCCTCCTATTCATCCTTCCCTCCCCCCAACCCCTGGCAACCACTTATCTTTTTACTGTCTCCATAGTTTTGCCTTTTTCAGGATGTCTTATATGTAGCTGGAATCATACAATACACGGCCTTTTCAGAGTGGCTTCTCTCACTTAGTAACATGCGTTTAACTTTCTGCCGGGTCTATTTACGGCTTGACAGCTTCTTTCTCTTTCGTACTGAATAGTTTTCCATTGCCTGGATGTAGCCCAGCTTGACCGTTAACTCACTGAAGGGTATCAGCTGCTTTCAACTTTTGGCAATGATGAGTAAAGCTGCTATAAACATCCGTGTGCAGGTTTTAGTGCGAAGATGTTTCCAACTCATTTGGATAAATACCAAGGATCGTGATGGCTGGATTATATGATAAGAATATATTTAGTTTGTAAGAAATTGCCAAACTGTCATCCAATGCTCTGATTTTTAAACATATCCACTTTTCCTGTGGTTTATATTGTGGAAAGTTATCTCAGATTGTTTTTGGAAGGAGGCAAGGAAAAAGCTGTAGAAGGAAATGGCAATCCACTCCAGTAATCTTCCCTGGAAAATCCCATGGACGGAGGAGCCTGGCAGGTACAGTCTATGGGGTCGCAAAGAGTCGAACACAACTGAGCAACTTCCTTTCCACTTTCACTTTCAAGGAAGAAACACAAGCAGGCAAGCACCTAAACACACGACTAGTTCCTATCTGGGCTTGACAGGTGGGGACTCAGTCAGACTGCCCAGAGTTCAGTTCAGTTCAGTCACTCAGTTGTGTCCGACTCTTTGCAACCCCATGAATCGCAGCACGCCAGGCCTCCCTGTCCATCACCAACTCCCAGAGTTCAGACTCGTGTCCATCGAGTCAGTGACGCCATCCAGCCATCTCATCCTCTGTCGTCCCCTTCTTCTCCTGCCCCCAATCCCTCCCAGCATCAAAGTCTTTTCCAATAAGTCAACCCTTCGCATGAGGTGGCCAAAGTACTGGAGTTTCAGCTTTAGCATCATTCCTTCCAAAGAAATCCCAGGGCTGATCTCCTTCAGAATGGACTGGTTGGATCTCCTCGCAATCCAAGGGACTCTCAAGAGTCTTCTCCAACATCACAGTTCAAAAGCATCAATTCTTCGGCGCTCAGCCTTCTTCACAGTCCAACTCTCACATCCATACATGACTACTGGAAAACCATAGCCTTGACTAGATGGACCTTAGTTGGCAAAGTAATGTCTCTGCTTTTGAATATGCTATCTAGGTTGATCATAACTTTTCTTCCAAGGAGTAAGCGTCTTTTAATTTTATGGCTGCAGTCACCATCTGCAGTGATTTTGGAGCCCAAAAACATAAAGTCTAACACTGTTTCCCCATCTATTTCCCATAAAGTGATGGGACTGGATGCCATGATCTTCGTTTTCTGAATGTTGAGCTTTAAGCCAACTTTTTCACTCTCCACTTTCACTTTCATCAAGAGGCTTGTTAGTTCCTCTTCACTTTCTGCCATAAGGGTGGTGTCATCTGCATATCTGAGGTTACTGATATTTCTCCCAGCCATCTTGATTCCAGCTTGTGTTTCTTCCAGTCCAGCGTTTCTCATGATGTACTCTGCATAGAAGTTAAATAAGCAGGGTGACAACATACAGCCTTGACGCACTCCTTTTCCTATTTGGAACCAGTCTGTTGTTCCATGTCCAGTTCTAACTGTTGCTTCCTGGCCTGCATACAGATTCCTCAAGAGGCAGGTCAGGTGGTCTGTATTCCCATCTCTTGAAGAATTTTCCACAGTTTGTTGTGATCCACACAGTCAAAGGCTTTGGCATAGTCAATAAAGCAGAAATAGATATTTTCTGAAACTCTCTTGCTTTTTCCATGATCCAGCGGATGTTGGCTGTTTGATCTCTGGTTCCTCTGCCTTTTCTAAAACCAGCTTGAACATCAGGAAGTCCATGGTTCACGTACTGCTGAAGCCTAGCTTGGAGAATTTTGAGCATTACTTTACTAGCATGTGAGATGAGTGCAATTGTGAGGTAGTTTGAGCATTCTTTGGCATTGCCTTTCTTTGGGATTGGAATGAAAACTGAGCTTTTCCAGTCCTGTGGCCACTGCTGAGTTTTCCAAATTTGCTGGCATGTTGAGTGCAGCACTTTCACAGCATCATCTTTCAGGATTTAAAATAGCTTTACTGGAATTCCATCACCTCCACTAGCTTTGTTGATAGTGATGCTTTCTAAGGCCCACTTGACGTCACATTCCAAGATATCTGATTCTAGATGAGTGATCACACCATCGTGATTATCCAGGTCGTGAAGATCCTTTTTGTACAGTTCTTCTGTGTATACTTGCCACCTTTTCTTAATATCTTCTGCTTCTGTTAGGTCCATACCATTTCTGTCCTTTATCGAGCCCATCTTTGCATGAAATGTTCCCTTGATATCTCTAATTTTCTTCAAGAGATCTCTAGTCTTTCCCATTCTGTTGTTTTCCTCTGTTTCTTTGCACTGATTGCTGAAGAAGGCTTTCTTATTTCTCCTTGCTATTCTTTGGAATTCTGCATTCAGATGTTTATATCTTTCCTTTTCTCCTTTGCTTTTTGCTTCTCTTCTTTTCACAGCTATTTGTAAGGCCTCCCCAGACAGCCAGACTGCCGAGAGATGGGAACTAAAGAGAAGGTGAGTGTGCATCACGGACAGAAACTGGCTCCCGTGAGCGGTCTCCTAGGGTGTCTACCTGCGCCCTGAGGATACAGAGAAGCAAGCATGCTCTGAGTTACCCTCTGTAGACAGGAGTGTTCCATCCATCATCCCTCAGCTGCTTTGTGCCTCCAAATCCCAGCCTCCACTTATACCATCAGCAGACTCAGGCGGCAGCCTGCTGGCCAGGAGGGTGCCTTGCCTTACATGGTCCTAGTAAGGACGCCCTGGGTTTGTCCCAATTTTGGATATCATCGCTTGAACTCAAAGCCTCAAGGGCACGGGCTGACTCCTTCAGTTGAGGGGAATTCTGCTCCCTAGGACTATCCCAGCCCTTTTGTCTGTGCCGCTTTCCAAGCCCTGCAAGTCAGCCCCCTGGGGCAAGTCAAAGGGCTCCCGGAGAGTAGCCTTGAAGCATCCGCTGCTTCCAGGCCACCCGGATGTCTTCTCTCGCCGCAGCTTGTTCTCCCAACACCCTACTCTTTCTTGAGTCCCATCTCTCCCTTTGCCCAAAGCCTTATCCTCAAATGACTATCCTAGGATGTAGTCGTGTTCTGCCCCCAGGCTGCTATCCAGATATTCTTTTTCGTTGCTTGCTGCCACCTAACTGTTCACTCATCCCCTCACCAGAGGGCACTCTCCTGGACATCTCAATGCTAGTTGACCAACATCTCAAGGCAGAGGCCATAGCTGTCTCGTTAGAAGGTGATGCGTTAATCTAGAAAAATGGTACCGATGAACCAATGTGCAGGGCAGGAACTGAGATGCAGACACAGAGAATGGACTGTGGACACAGCAAGGGGAAGAAGAGGGTGGGATGAATTAAGAGAGTAGCGTAGATGCATATGTATTACAATGTGAAGCAGAGAGCTGGTGGGAAGTTGCTATATGGCTCAAGAAGCACAGCCTGCTGCTCTGTGATGATCTAGAGGGGTGGGATGGGGGGATAGGAGGGAGGTTCAGGAGGGACACAATACCTGGACCCTTAAGGCTGGTTCACCTTGTATGGCGGAAACCAACACAGCATTGTAAAACAGTTATCCTCCAATGAAAGACAAAACATTTTAAAAAAATACAAAAAGAAAAAAGAGAAACTGATGCATTGAAATTATGGCAGAATAGAAATATTCAGCCTGCTTTAGTAGAAAACAAAACAAAATGATCTTTTCTGTGCTAGAAGGGTGGTATGTAATTATCCCATGCCTTATAACACAATCAGGAAGTTAAGCTCTCTCTGTCTTGGAAGGAAGAGGAGCCAATATTTCAGTTGCTGAGGTCTTAAAAGACAGTGAAAAAGCAAGATTTTCTTAAAGGGGGTGGGCGGCAGCGGTGGTGTGGTAAGGCTGGTGTGGAGGAGTGAAGGAGGTTGAGAGGCCTGGTGGTCAGAGCTGGTGGCCAGAAGTGTTGGAGATGGACCCTCGGAGATGGACCCTCCAAGCCTGATGCCGGTCTCAGGAAGTTGCCCAGGAATGGAGAGGCAGTGAGTGGGCAGTGGCCTGCCCAGTGCAGGCCTGGGTGAGGGGCCTTGTGTCTGGCCAGGTGTCTCTGCTGCCCCAGCCCCTCTACCTGGTCTTCTAGCCTTGTCCCCCAGAGCTGCTCTAGGGGTGTGAAGCCAGGCTGGATCCTTCTGATTACCTCATAGGCCACTCGCGAGGCTCGAGGCAGCCTGCCTTTGCCAGGGTGCCCGTATACATGCTAACTGAGCAAGCCCAGGTGCCCTGATCTAGGGCACCGCCATGCCCTCCCACCACCCATGACATGTCCAAGCCCAGTGCTCTGCTGCTGGGCCTAGCTCATCCTCAAGTGGGCAAATGGAGGCCTCAGTAGGCTCACCCCCTTGCTCAACTGGGGTCACGCCATCAACGGAGTGCACCTGGGACGTGAGCTAAGGCTTCTGATGGCCAGGGAAGTGTAAGCACCAGAGGCCAAGAACAACTTCATGGTCATTTCTTAGGATGCTCTGGCCTTTCCCTTAGCTTCGTTATCATCCATGCTCTAGATGAAGCCAAATCTGGAGAACCAACACAAGAGATCTGCAATTCTGCTTTAAGCAAGGAACTAAAAGCTAGTTTTATTAAGTTCTGCGAAGATGTTCAAAATTGTAAGATTAATTAAAATAGCAGGGATCACTGTGAGCCAGCTGTCGTTTTAGGTACATTATAGCCCTTACTGATTTAATCCTCAAAATTGCTTTATGAGACAGGTGTGGAGAGAGGACCGGAGTGTTGTGGGTTCCTTCCTTAAAGAACGATGCCTTCGGACACGTGGCTGGGGCTCAGGATGCCAGGAAATGGTGTTCCTTTTGCACAGCGGTGACTATTTCCAAGCAGAGTCTTTCTCAGAAGGTGGAGACAATTGGCATGTTCTGCACGCAGTCAGGGAGCGTTTCTGACCCCGCTGGGAGAATTTCCTCTCGCTGTATTAGTCTCTTGTTTGGGACTTTAGGGGAACAGAGTAAGACATAACCATGGAAACTAACAGGCAATTAACTCCAGCCCCACTTGCTGATCTGGGTTAGAACTGCCCTGCTGGAAGCTCCTTTTGCACTTTCCTATTAGAGCCTGAGCGAGGCGGAAGTCATCGCACAGGGTCTGTGCCCAGGCCCTGGCCAGTAAGCAAGTACAGTGGGAGAAACAACTGCTCCGGTCAGGAGCCCTGGGCACCAGTCCCAGCCCCACGTCTGACCTGTGTGATCTGGGGAAATTCACTCTCCACCAGTCCATCTGAGCTCCAACGTGGAAGTGGGATGACAATTAATGGCTGCCCTGGATTCTCATGAGAATCAAGAGTTAAAGTTTGTGCAGCTTATTTTGTAAATAACGTATAAGTGTCAGGAGTCATTGCCCTTACTTTTTTTAAAAAAGATTATTTTTTGACAGGGACCATTTTTAAGGCCTTTATTGAGTTTGTTACAATATTGCTTCGGTTTTATGTTTTGCTTTGGTTTTATGTTTTGCTTTTTTGACCGAGAGTCTTGTGGGATCCTAGCTTCCTGACCAGATATCAAACTTGCGTCCCCTGACATTGCAAGGCAGATTCTTTTCTTCTTCTTCTTCTATTTTTTTTTTTGCAAAAGCATAGAGGGGTTTATTACTAGCTTGATCCAGGGCCCAGGTTTCATCCAGCACAGTGGAATCCGACAAGGGCCCCGAGTTCTGAATCACATATACTTTTATACAGATGGTTCTTTGTTTCTGTAACAGCATAGCTGACTGGTTAAACCGTTCATGCGCGCAGGACTTTTAAACCTCGCATCCCTATCTGGATTGGCTCGGGTCTGGTGCAGGCGGGGGGGGTGGCTATGGGGATTTTTCTGATTGGTCTAGCTACACTGCCTTCGGGCCTGCCCCTTAGAGCCTGTCCTGGCTTCAGTTTAGTCCTAACATTCCCCCGTCTTCAGCTACATAGAGGATTCTTCCTCTTTATTTTGGGGCAGGGCCTGATACTGTTGTCTCAGTACCATCAGTTGGACGGTATTGACGCGGTCTTTTATAAAGGCAACAAGCTTAGTTATCATGCATGGACCAAAAGTAAGTATTAATAGTAGCACTATTAGAGGGCCCACCAGGGTAGAAATTAGCATTGTTAACCACGGGGGCTGTTGGAACCAGAACTCAAATTAATTTTGAGACATTTTTTTTTCTTTTTTTGATTTAGCCCTTTTTTAAATCTTGGCTAGGGACTCCCTGATTACCCCTGAGTGATTTACATAAAAACAACGTTTTTCCCTTAACACAGCACATAGGCCCCCTGAGAGACTTCATACTCAAGATACTTTTTGGGAATTGGGGCGGAGGTCTCTTTCTTCTGTAATTTCTTCCTGCTGTACATGGGCATAGGCCTGTGCAAGGCAGATTCTTAAGCACTGGACCACCTGGGACGTCTCACCATTATAATCATTTTAGATGTATGGTTCAGGAGCATTGCATGCATGCTAAGTCACTTTAGTCGTGTACAACTCTTTGCGACCCCCTCCATGGACTGTAGCCCACCAGCCTCCTCTGTCCATGGGTTCTCCAGACAAGAATACTGGAGTGGGTTGCCATTTCCTTCTCCAGGGGATCTTCTTGACCCAAGGATTGAACCCTGGTCTCTTACATCTCCTGCACTGGCAAGTGCGTTCTTTGCCACTAGCACCACTTGGGAAGCCCTAAGGAGCATTGAAAGAAAGTGAAAGTCGCTCAGTCGTCTTTGTTAGTTCCATATTCCTAATTTTCCCTCCTTTCCTTCCTTTTTAAGTCTGAGTAATTTTCCGTGGTATGTATATACCACGTTTTGTTTGTCCATTCATCTGTCAATGGACACTGCGATTGCTTTTGCCTTTTGGTTGCTGCTGTGAACAACGTTGCTATGAATGTGAATGTACAAATATCTGTTCAAGTCCTGGATTTCAATTCTTTGGAGTTTAATCTCATTTGCTGAATCAGTTGGTGATTCTATGATTAACTTTTTGAGGGATTGCTATACCACTTTTCACATCAGCTGCCCCATTTTACATTTCTGTCAGCAAGGGTTCAATTTACCCACAACCTCCTCAACTTTTGTTATTTTCTGGCTTTTCCCCCTTCATAATAGCCATTGTAATAAGTGTGAAGTGGCCCTCCTTGTGGTTTTAATTCACATTTCCTTGATGACAAATAGTGTTGAGCCTCTTCTCATGAGCTTATTGGCCATTTGTGTATCTTCTATGGAGAAATGTCTTTGCCCAAGTTCTTTTCCCTTCCTCTTCTTCAAAAAATGTTTTCTTATTCTTACAGGTGCTTTTTATCAGTTCTTCCTTTATCTTAAGTCTGTTTATTATTATGTGCTTTAACTTTTTGTCCTCCTCTTTCAGTCATTTTTCTTTGGGGGTACATGATGCTTATTTGACCATTTTTTATTTCAGGATGGTTGCCCTTCTCAGGGCTTCCCTAATAGCTCAGTTGGTAAAGGATCCGCCTGCAGTGCCGGAGACCTGGGCTCGATCCCTGGGTTGGGAAGATCCCCTGGAGAAGGGAATGGCTACCCACTCCAGTATTCTTGCCCGGAGAATTCCATGGACTGTTTAGTCCTTCTCAGGAGTCTGGCTTCTGTGGCCTGTGGGTTCAAGACCCCATAGCAATGTCAAGGCCAAGTCTGTGTCAATCACACAGTCTAAGGGCAGGGGAGGGTTAGAACTGGAGGGATCAGGGTTTGCCACCCCAAAGTTGCCATGTTGACGTAAGAATTATTTTGAGCTGAAAGCATTTGAGTTCCTGAAATTCCTTATCTGCCTGAAAGAACTTAATTGTCATAAATCCCTTCCTGAGAGCAACTGGAATTTTTTTTCTTAGAGACTACCCCCAGCCAGACGTTGTCGCAGACCATCGTATATCCATCTAATCCCCTGCAGGCCCATTTATCTTTCTGAAAAGTTATTTCCTTCTCCTAATATGTCCTTTTGCCCCATCTCTTTCCCCAGCTAAGTCAGATATATAGACCCCAAAATTCTAACTCCACTTTGAATTACTCACTTCTGGGTACTCCCATGTGTATGCATGATATTAACACACAAGGTAATACCCTTCCATTGATTTTCCTCTTTGTCAATCTGCCCGGTTCAAAGGCCCAGCTAGAACACCTAGGAGCAGAGAGGGAGACGGAATTCTCCCTCTCCTACAGAGCCCGGGGTGTCGAGGTCCAGGTCCCATGAGCTTCTCTCCCTGATGCCCTGGTCAGGGTTGTATCTCTGACTCTCAGCAGCTTTGGGAAGAGCCTGTCTCCCCAGATTCCTGAGTTGGGAGTGCTTGGGGGTGATGCCTCAGGCTGGGGATCTGTCCTCTCCTGATTTTCTCCTGTCTTCACCCCAACAAAGGTCATGCAGGGTTCTGCTTCTTTCTTAAAGACCAGGAGCAAGGCCTGGCCTGATGGGCCCTCAGTGATTATTCCAAGGGTCACAGAACAGCAGCCAGAGCAGAAGGTAAAAGTGCCCCAGCTATTGTACCAAGTGCAACCAAGTACCTCTCATTGGCAGCTCTGGGGACTTCCAGCACCCCAGTGCCAGCCCCTCTCCCATCAGTAAGAACAGAAAATCTGCCCCATACCAGGCATGGACATCTGCTGCCTATCCCAGTATGACTCTGCTACTTCTCTGCCTTCATTAACTTTATTTTTTATCTTTTAATATTTATTTGGCTGCACTAGGTCTTAGTTTTGGCATGTGGGATCTTTTAGGTACAGCATGCAAACTCTTAGTAGCAGCATGTGGGATCTAGTTCCCTGACCAGGGATCCAACCTGGGGGCCCCCTGCATTGAGTGTGGAGTCTTAGCCCCTGGACCACCAGGGAAGTCCCTGTCTTCATTAACTTTGTTTTTCCAGGGGTCTCCAGCCCACACAATTGCTTGATTGTTCTTATAGAAATTTCCAGAAAGACTATCAGCTTTTCAATGGAAAACATCAGGAGCCAGCTTGTGCCCTAAAATCCTTTGAATTCTTTGCCCCAGAATCTTCATCTCGTTTCCACCACCTCTGGACTGTTGAGTCACGGTCCCTGCCTCAGCCTAGTCAAGTTTTCCCCATTCGGAAGACTCGCTTTAAATAAGCTTCCAATGCTCTGTAAGGTTTGATAATGTGCTCCCGCCTCTTGAGACACTGCCAACCATTGGAAGGTGATGTTCCCTTTGCTGTAGTGGTCAGAAAAATCATGGGCATCGTCTCAGCATGTTTTGTGCGGAGGATGTTTGAGAAGAAGTTTTGACTTTGGGCATCACTTAAGTTGATCTTTGATTCTCTAAATCTTTTTTATCTCACTCTTCTTGTTGCTTGTTCCTCTGATCTTTCTCTAGCTCTGTAGTTTCTCCAGGTAATTTTAGGGGAGGGAGTGCCAGGCAGTGACGGTTTGCCATCCTGACATGACTTTCCTTCCTGCATCAAATCGCTTGCGTCAAAGGGAATTCATGTTGTTACTGGTAGATTCATCCAGGACAGTGTCCAGTGTCTGACGTTGTACCCTGACAGTTTCTGGGTTTTTAAAATCAAAACCCCCACTTCTGTCTGACCCCCAAATCTAACTGATCCTGATTTGAATTTCAGTTTCAATCTGGAGGGAAATTTGTAAATCACGTGACTAAAACACGATGGTGATCCAATAATGGGTTAATAATGCCAGCTTATGGATGTGAGAGCTGGACCATAAAGAAAGCTGAGCACCAAAGAAATTGATGCTTTTGAACTGTGGTGTTGGAGAAGACTCTTGAGAGTCCCTTGGACTGCAGGGAGATCCAACCAGCCCATCCTAAAGGAGATCAGTCCTGAATATTCATTGGAAGGACTGATGCTGAAGCTGAAACTCCAATACTTTGGTTACCTGATTCAAAGAGCTGACTCATTGGAAAAGACCCTGATGCTGGGAAAGATTGAAGGCAGGAGGACAAGGGGACAACAGAGGATGAGATGGTTGGATGGCATCACTGACTCAGTGGACGTGAGTGTGGCTAAACTCCCGGTACTGGAGATGGGCAGGGAGGCCTGGCGTGCTGCAGTCCATGGGGTTGCAAAGAGTCGAACATGACTGAGCGACTGAACTGAACTAATGCCAGCTTAATCATTCCTGCTCTTTGTGACTATTTTAAAAATATGAAGTCTGTAGGCAGTGAATAATTATATACCAGTAGATGTTTCAGAGGTTTAAAAGTGCCTTATTTTCTAATTTTAGGTATCTGGTTAGTGTAATGGGCATTTTTATTCCTATGCAGTCAGAAAGCAAGTATTTACAAAAATTAAATATGGTACTGAAGTCATGGCTGTTTCAGCTTATAGTTATTGACTATGATAGCACTGGGGCTTCCCTCATAGCTGAGTTGGTAAAGAATCTGCCTGCAATGCAGGAGATCGGGGTTCAATTCCTGAGTCAGAAAGATCTCCTGGAGGAGGGCATGGCAACCCGCTCCAGTATTCTTGCCTGGAGAATGCCATGGACAGAGGAGCCTGGCTGGCTACAGTTTGTGGGGTCACGAGAGTCAGACCTGGCTTAGTGACTAACCCACCAGCACATGACAGCCCCGGCAAGTCCACTCCCGCTCAGGCTCAGTCTTAGCTCACTTGCCCCTGACCCTGGAGAAAAGACAGCAGATGAAAAAGTTGCCCTCGGTATCTGAAGTCAGGCCCACCCAAGTTCACGTCCTGGCTGTGTCCCCCAGCAGGTTTGATGCAAATCAAGGGTGTGACCTTCCTGATCCCTGGTTTCCTCGAATGTGATGAAACTATCTGTATCTCATAGGGTTTTCAGCAGGAACTTTGTTATTATTGTTTGGCTATTGCTGCTTTGGGAGATGAGATGATTCACTGGAGAGTGGGGACAAATATTAGCGCTACCATTTATATTTACTTTTCTGAACATTCTATTTTCAGTTTACTTGTTACAGTGTGCATAATGTGGTACGTGTGTGCTAAGTCTCTTCAGTCGTGCCCAACTCTTTGTGACTCTATCTACTGTAGCCCCCCAGGTTCCTCTGTCCACGGGGATTCTCCAGGCAAGAATACTCGAGTGGGTTGCCATGTCCTCCTCCAAGGGATCTTCCCGACCCTGGGAATCTTTGTGGCCCAGGGGTCAAACCCGACTCTTTTATGTCTCCTGCATTGGCAGGCGGGTTCTTTACCACTCATGCTGGCAGGGAAGCTCCGCATAATGTTGTAGTTTAATCTTCACTACTTACCAGTTTATAAAAGATAAATGTGCATTTATTGAGGATGCATACTCTAAATATTTTACTGATGGACCACACATTATGGGCAATCATTGCTCTGGACTGTCTGATCCCTCTGGTCATCCTATTTTGAGTTGCAAATTAATTCTCAGAAATCCTTTCTTATCATCCAATCAGCTCTTCAAGGGCATGGGTGTCAGCAGTTGGGCAATCAGGAGGTGGAGCTTCTGAGTCTGAGGAGGTGAAAGCTGGTCCACTTTCCTACACAAATGCATAGCTCTCCTGACCAGCCTGACTCCCTCAGCAAGATTTCCAATGTTATTTCAGGTCTCTGGTTCTAGTTCCGGCAGCACCCAGACCTAACTTAGCCACTTCTTGATGCTTTCCCTATAATTAATAGGGAAAGCAGATAAAAAATTCAGTTTGAATGTAGAAAGTTTGAAAAATGCATTTAGAAAATTTGAAGTAACATATATATCAAGATATAGAAAGCTGCATCCAATGAATAGATGGTATTATATTCTTTTAGCCTTTTTGAAAAAGCTTTATACTATGGGAAATTTCTAAAATGTACAGAACTGGAAAGAATACCTTAACACGCTCTCATGCACATATCACCAGCTTCAACGACTTATCTACTCATGGCCAATCCTGTTGCATCCATCCCCACCCACTCCTCTATTTTGGATTATTAAAAAAACTTTTTAAATCTTTTGGCCACATCTCTGGAATAGATGGGGAAACAATGGAAACAGTGACAGACTTTATTTTGGGGGGCTCCAAAATCGCTGCAGATGGTGACTGCACCCATGAAATTAAAAGATGCTTGCTCCTTGGAAGAAAAGTTATGACCAACCTACACAGCATATTAAAAAGCAGAGACATTACCTTGCCAACAAAGGTCTGTCTAGTCAAAGCTATGGTTTTTCCAGTAGTCATGTATCGGTGTGAGAGTTGAACTATAAAGAAAGCTGAGCGCTGAAGAGATGCTTTAGAACTGTGGTGTTGGAGAAGACTCTTGAGAGTCCCTTGGACTGCAAGGAGATCCAACCAGTCCGTCCTAAAGGAAATCAGTCCTGAGTATTCATTGGAAGGACTGATGCTGAAGCTGAAACTCCAATCCTTTGGCCACCTGATTCAAAGAACTGATTCCCTGGTGGCTCAGATGGTAAACCGTCTGCCTGCAATGCAGGAGACCCAGGTTCAATCCCTAGGTTGGGAAGATCCCCTGGAGAAGGAAATGGCAGCCCACTCCAGTACTCTTGCCTGGAAAATTCCATGGATGGAGAAGCCTGGTGGGCTACAGTCCGTGGGGTCGCAAAGAGTCAGACATGACTGGGCGACTTCACTTTCTTTCTTTTCTTTTGATACTGGGAAAGATTGAAGGCAGGAGGAGAAGGGGACAACAAAGGATGAGATGGTTGGATGGCATCACCGACTCTATGGACATGAGTTTAAGTAAGCTCCAGGAGTTGGTGATGGACAGGGAAGCCTGATGTGCTACAGTCCATGGGGTCGCAAAGAGTTGGACACAACTGAGTGACTGAACTGAACTGAACTGGCCATGAGGGATGTTTCCCGGATCAGGGATTGAACCCATGTCCCCTACATTGAAAGTGTGGAGTCTTAACCTCTGGACTGCTAGGGAAGTCCCTATTTTGGATTATTTTTTAAGCAAGTCCCAGACAGCTTACAATTTTATGCCTAAGTACTTCAGTATATATTGCTGAAATACATACTGACATTCTAAAAATAAAATCACAATACCACTATCATACCTAAAAACAAATGGTAACAGTGAATCTTTATTTCGTGGTCAGAGTTCAAGTTTCTCCAGTGCTCAGATACATAGTTTGTTCAAATCCTATGTTGTGGTTTGTTGACAGGTCTCTTGGATCTCTTGGCATCTATAGATACTTCTCCGTGGTTTGTTATTTTCCCTTGCAATTTACTTGATAAGGAACCTGGGTTGTTTGTTGTGGATTTTGCCTACTGCATGCCCACAGTGTCGTTTAACAGGTTCTGCTATACTTGTTCTCCTGTAAATTACCAATTGGGTCTAAAGACTTGATCAATTTTAGACTGAATTTTTTTAGGCAAGGCTACTTCATAGGGTACACTTGTGGTCTTCAGTTAAGAGGTGCATAATAACCAGTTCTTTATTTTGGAGAGATATTAGCAGCTATTGACAATCATTACTTGTATCCATTAATCCAACAGGCATTGTGAAATGGTGATAATCTAATTCTATAATTCCCTCAGAGGATGAGACGGTTGGATGGCATCACCAACTCAATGGAGATGAGTTTGAGCAAACTCTAGGAGATAGTGAAGGACAGGGAAGCTTGGCGTGCTGCAGTCCATGGGGTGGCAAAGAGTCAGACACAACTGAGTGACGGAACAACAAATTCCCTCAACTATCAGCTAGAATATAGATATAAAAATAAGCTTACATGTGTGCCTGTGGCTGATGCATGTAGATGTTTGGCAAAAAACACTACAATATTGTAAATTAATTAGCCTCCAATTAAAATAAATAATTTCAAAAAATAACCTTGTCATCATCAATTCATGGGTCACACAGACATACAGTTTGTGTACGAAAAGTCAAAGGACAATCAAATGCACTTCAATACTCTGTCTAGTAAAAAGAATGTTAAAAATAGCACTTGGAGTCTAAATAATAAGTGCATATAAATAAATTTCAAAGTATGTACAAGTTTGAGAAAAATGATACAATTTTTACTATGAAACACTAAAAAAAATGGAAACCTATATCATGTTTTTTGATACAAAATAGTCAAAATCATGTAGATGTTATTGTTTTCTGAACTACACATTCAGTTCTATGCTACTCAAAGCCCCAGACGTTTTGTGTGTTTGTGCATGTGTGTGTGTGTGTGTGTGATCCCAAAACATACACACAAAAACAACTGGCCAAGTAAAACCAAAATACTCCAGAAGAACCAAAATGGGAAGTAGCCTCATGAGATAACAGTACTCAGTAAAGGTGTAATAGTTAAGACAATGTCACAGGCACATAGAAATAACCAATGGAGCAAAATGTAGACTGGGAAATGGACCAGGAGTAAATTGCAACTTAGTGTATGGCAAAACAGAGTGGATTAGTGGGTGAAATGTACCTTTCTTTTTCTTTCCTTTTTTTGAAGCGGGGCGGGGCACATACCATGCTGCCTGTGGGATCTTAGTTCCCCGATCAGAAATGGAATTCACGTCCTCTGCAATGAAAGTGCAATGTCCTAACCACTGGGCCTCCAGGGAACGCCAGAAATGTACTTTTCATTAATGGTGCTGAGACAGAAATATTAACAGCCATATAGGAAAAAAAAAAATCATTCCTCATAGTATTTACAAAAGTCAATTTCAGGCAGATTGAAGACCTATCTATAAAAGTAAAAAATATAACATTTTAAGAAGATAATATGATATTTATTTTTATAACTTGAAGTGATGTTACAAGATACAAAAAACATAGGTCATAAAGGTAAAAGATGGATAAATCGGAAAGCATTAAAATTAAGATATTTTAAATTAAAGAGATTTGAAGAGAATTTATGAACCTGTCCATTTCTGATGGGAATGTAAACTGGGACAAGTCCTTTGGAAAACAATTTGGCGTCACAGAGTTGGACACGACTGAAGTGACTTAGCCGCAGCAGCAGCAGCAGCAAAGCTAAAGATGCCCGTACCTTAGGACATACCGGAGTTGCAGGCCCAGGTGCACTTCCTTGAGGAAATCTTGAGAATCCTCATGACAGCACTGTTCCTAATGGCATAAAATTGGAAGCAACCCAAGTGTTCATTGACAGGAGAGGAAGGAAATGAGTTCCTGGTGTAGCGACAATGGAACGCCATAGAGCAATGACAACAAATACCCCACAAATAAGTGCATCAAGAGGGATGGATCTCAGGAATTTACGGTGGATCCAAAAAATTTAAAGAAGGAAGTAGGAGAAGAATGATGTCATCCTACTTACGTAAAGTTCAAAAATTGTACGACTGTAAGTGGAAACATGAGCTACAAATACTGTATAACTATGAGGCACAGGAGGAAATGTAAACAGACAGTTCATGCCAGAGGTATCTGGATGTTGGGGGTGGGATGAGATGGGGAAGGGTACATGTGGCCAGCCACATTCTGGCTCTTAAGCTACATTGTGGGTATGAGGGCATTTGTAGCCTTGGTAGTCTTCACACCCTACACATTGGTTATAAATAGACTTCCATATCTAATATTTTCGATACCTACTTGATGAAAAAAATGGTTCAAACACTTTGAGTTTATAAGTCGGTAACTTTTTTTATGTTATGTGCCTTTTGTATGTGTTAGTCATTCAGTTGTGTCCGACTCTTTGCGACCCCATGGATTGTTGCCCGCCAGGCTCGTCTGTCTATGGGATTCTCCAGGCAAGAATACTGGATTGGGTTGCCATTTCCTCCTCCAGGGGATCTTCCCGACCCAGGGATTGAACCAGGGTCTCCTGAGCTGCAGGCACTAGGGAAGCCCTCAAACACTTTGAGTTTACAAAGGAGCATCATAGTTGCCTCTTGGGGAGCCCTGCCTGCACCTATATATAGCTGCTGTCTGAGTTTGTAGCTGCTCACCAGGGTCTGCCCTGTGCCATCCGGCTCCCCCTGACACACAGTGTTTAGTGTAGTCTAGACTTATAGGGTGCCAAGGACCGTAAGGAGCCAGGCAGAAAGCGGGCACTTTCCCCAGGGACCTCTGAAACAGGGAATTGTCTGTGTCCTTCCAGAGCTCCTCTGGACCATTCTAAGAGTAGTCTAGCCGGGCCAATGCTCTGCCCTGCCTGGCCCCGGCAGATGCCTCATCTAACAAAACAAATCATGATACCAAGCTTCACGAGGAGGAGATAAGAATGGAATCCAGAAAGTCAATGCTCCATCTTTCTGTCTTACCTATGGTTGTCAAGGTTACCAGAGCCTCGTGTTTCTTGGTAACCACTCCTCCTAAAATAGCCATCATTGGTGCCAGCCAGCCAACTGCATCTTATATTAATATCACCATCATCTTTACACTGCTTTGAAGAGAAGACAAGGTGGCCACATTACATGGAATAAGGTTTTACAGAGCACGCACACCATTCTTCAGCTGGGCGAAGAATTATAATCCCATTTTCAGTTGACCAAACAGGCTTGGAGGGGTTAAGTGACTTGTCCAATGCCAGATGACTCTCAAGTATCAGAACAGATTGGAAAATCCAGGTTTTCTAACGCCACTGATGAGAACTTGTCCTCCATCCAGATACTGCCTCTCCCAGCTGAGGTCATGTCACCCTACAGGATAGGTGTGTGAGGGATCAAGTCAGCTGGGAAGCTCTGAGTGTGCTGGGCTGAGATTCTAGTTTCGTAGTTGGTCCAACCACTACCCTCCTTCTTCCTCATCAACAGAACCCCAGTTTTGTTCCCTTGTGGGAGCTCCATGCTTGTTGGGATCTCCTAAGAAGTTAAGGTTGATTGGTTGTGATGATAATTCTGTTTCCCTTGCTAGTGATTGTTTAAATGTGGGCTGAGACCCACTCTTGGCCAGTGGTGGGCTAAGTCAGCAGGTTATTTCTGGAAATGATGTTTCTAAGAAAAGACACTACCAAGAGGAAATGTTCCTCCTCTATGCCTAGCATCCCTTTGCGTGGGCTGGAGCCTACTTGATAGCCATGAGGAGGTGCTTGCTGGGGATGGCTGAGTGGAAAGCCCTTGGTCCAGCTATGAGAAGCCTCCTCTTCTCGGAGCCAGGCCCCTGCCATCTGATAGCATCAGCTGGGCCCCCTTTGACTGTGCCTATGGCCTCTTGCTCTGCAGCTGAGCTCTATTCAGACGTGTCCTTCCAGTTCTGCTGGGCTGTGAGCCCCAGTCCTGGACATGTGTCTCTCTCCCTGTCCCCCTCAGTCCAGTCTCTACTTGGAGGAAGAGGTGGTGGGGGGTCCTGAGGGGCAGGGATGGTTCTCTTGACTCAAGGTACACCCCTTTTCATGGGGGACTCCTTGGTGACTCTCTGCAAAAGGCCCTCAGCTTGGGTCTTACCTACAATCGAAGTACAAGTATTTTCCTACTCAACGCCTCCAGAAGGTAAAGAGTTTATTTCAGCAACTCAGTTGGAAATCCTTCACAATATAGACAATAATTCTAGTGTCAATTTGGAGGAAATTACTTAATATGTGGAGAACTATCCCTCTTAAAAAGGCCTGGCGCTTCATTCACTACAGTGCCTGATTGTTCAATATCTGATTTGTGCTAAGCTTTGGGCTCCCAAATAGGACATGGCTCCCACCCTGGCAGAGCCCACAGCCCAGGGGAGAGGAGGCCCATTCCCAGAGGGCCCTGCCAGGTCAGGGAGCCACAGGTGTTGGGGGCGGGGGGTGCCCGCACTGAGATATCTGGGCAACTCAGCCAGGGAGGGGCCACAGAGGGCAGGAAGATGCTGACTGGTTGTCCGAGTTGCAAGGAGATGAGACTCGGGGCAACCAAGAGCAGAGTGGGTGGTCACCCATTTGGAAGTTGGTGATCCAAGTAGTGAGAAGGATAGATTTAGTATGAATCCTCAGGTCCCTGAATGCCAAGTGGAAGGCTGGGGACTTGATCTGGCCTGGGCAGAGTTTGAAGAGTTCAGGCGGGAGGGTGAACCATGACTGTCGAGGCTGTGGCAGGGCAGGTGGAGGAGGGGGTGATACAGGAGGGAGCCCAGTCGGCAGGCAGTGGGCCTCCACCTGAGAGCCGCCGGGGAGGGAAGGAGGGGTGGGGCCGATGTCATCTGGGTCAAGTCACTTCTGCTGTCTGGGTTCTTGTTTCCTCTGTGCAACCAAAGTGGAGAGACACAGTGATTCACACCACCTTGGTCTCTGCATGAGATGGAGAAAAAACCTACACGAGTCGTGGTCACAGACGGGATGCGGGAGCAGGAGAGTGGATGTCTTCCCAGTCCTGTGCGTTTATTATCCGGGAGAGTGGAGCCCAGATTACGGATGATGGGAAGAAAGTAGGTGAGAGTGGCTGGGAGAGACAGGATGACTTCCGCCTCTGGGAGGGAGGGGGTCGGAGGGGCTGGCGTGGGAGAAGCAGGGACAGCAGACAGTCCATTAACCAAAGGGCTCCCAGCAAAGGCTTTTGGATAGAACAACCTCAGCTGCCAAGTCCATGAGTGTTTAGAACTCAGAAATACATGAGACTGCAGCTGCTCATTTTTCTAGCTCTTCTCTAATTTTTCTCCTCGATTCCCAAGCATGTATCAGAGTTAATGAAGCAATTCTATTATTAAACCACTTGGAAAACTTAGAAGACAATGTACTTGGGTTTGAATGGGATAACTAGATATCCGGGGGAAAACATTTATAAGAGAATTACATATAAATTTCATGTCTTGCCCCCTCGTACCACATCCATGAAAAAACAGGATCATGCAAAGAGCTCAGAGATGAGCTAGTTCATGCCTTGTGGTAAAAGCGAACGCATTTCTATTTCCAGCGGAGTTCAAAATGTAGATTCAAAACTTCGTTTCTGGCTAAACGTCTACTGAGAAGGCTGAACTCACTTTTGAAAAAGGGTGTGTGATGCTGCTGAAAGCCTTGAGGGTTTGCTTTGGCAGAGCCAGTACCCGCTAGGATGGTGGGGTGTCTTTCTATTCTGTGCTGTGAATCATCAAATGTGTTTAAGTTATATTTGTTGATGGAGCAGTGGAGGCTTTTGGATATGGTGGGATGTGGAAGGGACAGGGCTGTGGGATTTTCTTCTAGGAAAGAGCCTGAGGAGGCTTGTTGATTTGGACTTGGGTTCCCAGTCTTGTTCCCTGCTGGTAGACACTCAGTGATTCACCTCGACCTTGGCATCAACCCACATTGGGGTGGCTCAGCAATTTACAAGCCTCATCCCCAGGCTTAAATCTATGCTTTTATATCCCCTTTGTTAACAGGCTCAAATAATTTCCTTCCAAGGGCACACATGGCTAACACATTCAGAGGCAAGGTGAGTCTGAATCGTGCCCAGCTCCAAATTCGTCTAGACCTGTATACGTGTATGTAATGGAGGGATGGGACGCAGGACTGGGAGGTAAATTGGAAGGGTGGCAGGAGCAATGGATTTGGAGCCAAGAAGATCTGAGTTCAAATCTGGCTTGGTCACTCACTATATAGTTAGAAAAGTTAATGAGCCTCTTTGAGCCTTCTTTTCCTTTCCTGTGAAATGAAGGTGGTTACAAGACCTTCTTCCTAAGGATGTTATGAGGCATCAGTGAGACGTGGCATGTAGAAGCATGAATTTGGAGTTTACCAGCAAACCTGGAGTGTCCCCAGGAGGGTACCATCAGAGCGCTGGAGGACCCTGAACTCCTGCCATGAGTTCATGGTGATAGACCGCTGGCTGAGCCCAGAGACGAGACCCTCCCACTTTCAGACACTAGTGTGCTCGGCACAATTCAGCAGAGATGGGACAGAATGTGGCGAACCTCAAGGGGGCTTTGATGGAATTCTTTCTGAGTCTCAGCCCCTTGACCAGTGCTGGCCCACCGCACCCCCGACCCCGCCACCCCAGCCTCCACTATTGATGGCAGACAGACTGACTTGGAAGGGGGACTGATGGAGCCTCAGGTCAACAGAGATGAAAACGCACTTCTCTCCTTTCCCACCTCCTTCCTCTCTTCCTCACTCCTCCTCTTTATTTATGTGTTATCTCTCTCTCTGGCTGACATGGTGTTCAAATAGCTCTAATTATTTAGTTGTCATTTTTGTGGATATAATTGTTTGCCCACGAATTGATTCACTTATTTCACACAATTTATTCAGACATACTTCCTTACATTGTACTTTGACATGGGAGACAGGTTTTCAACTCATGTCTTAAGACCAGAGATAGAGTTCACCGATTGTTGCTCATCGAGTCCAGGGACCCCTCCCACTGCCCCTACTGCAAGGAACTCCAGTTCCGTCTCTCGGAAACTGGGGAGATGCCAATCTCCTTCCTTGGTGTTCTGAACACTCTGTGTATCTGGGAAGGCTTGAGCAACTCTTGGCAGAACTGCCACCTTCCAGAGGGAACAGGCATTGCCCCCTAGAGAGAGGGGTGATGAGGGCCAGGCGTTTATAAGGCAGGCTCTTCAGACTGGGAGGAACTGCTTTAAGAGATTCTGGAAGCTCCTGGCAAGTGCTTATGCCCCATAAATTCTTTATGAGGAAGTTAACCCGGCCCTCCAGCAATTCCCAGTTCTTCTATAAACTCTGTGATGTCCTTGGGAGATAGTAAGGCTATTTTTTCCCCCTTAAAATATTGAACAATGGGGAAAGGAATCCTTCCTTCTATGCTTGTTCCATTCAACTTTGAGCTATTTTATGTTAGAAAAAATCTTATATTAGTCTGTCCAGGCTGCTGTGACAAAATGCCCTAAAACTGGGTGGCTTAAATAACAGAAATTATTTTCCCTTGCAGTGCTGAAGATTGGAATTCTGTGACTGGGGTGCCAGCATGGTCAGTTTCCAGTGGGGACTCTTTTCCTGGCTTGCAGACGACCACCTCCTGCTGCGTCCTCACGTGATGGAGAGAGGGTGCCTCCTCCTAGAAGGGCTGGTCTTACCAAGTGAGGGCCTACCCTCATGACCTCATTTGACCTTCATCACCTCCTGGGCCCCACGTCCTCTACAGTTACATGGGCTTCAACACATGAACTTTGTGGGAGGGACAAGATTCAGTCCACAGAAAAGGTCAAGTGTTGAGTCCATGTAGGTGGAAGGAGTTGGTGCTTGGGAGTCAGACTGACCTGGGTTCACACCCAACTCTGGTGCCTGTAGCTAAGGGATTTGGGTGAGTTGTATTTAAGTCTGCCAAGCTTGTTTCCTCTTCTGAAAAATGTGGCAAGTGGACTTGCAGCCCACAGGGTTTGTGTGAGGATTAGCTAAGGGACTGGCTGCGTGCTGGAGATGCTGAGCTCTCTTTAGAGTCTGCGCCTGCTGGAAACCTGTAGCCCTGAGGCGAGAACACAGTGTCTAGGAGGGACCCTGGCTTCCCTAGGTTCTGTCCCAGCGAGGATGATGGTTCCTAGCTGTCAATTGTTAATGTGAACGAAAATATCATATAGAGAAACAGCCGTTTCAGTTCTCGGCAGGTAGCAGCTGGCCGAAAAATGTTCTTGCACCGTGGCTTCAGGTGGGCCTGAGTTGGGAGGATGTCAGTCAGCCAAGGTTTACTGAGCACCTAGTCAGTGCCAGGTGCAAGGGACATAGCAGGACAGAAGACAGGCGTGACCCCTACTCTTACGGAGCTTGGAGTCTGGGGAGAAGAGAGACGTGAACCAGACTATCACCAAGGCTCCTGTCTGTGGTCTTGGATCTGGGCCCACCTGGCTGGGGCCTCCACTGCTGCATAGACGGTGTCCTCCAGAGGGGTGCCTCTCAGGTTCCGCGGGGCTCATTCCCTCCCAGGGAGGGGCCCTGGGTGGGAGAAAGCAGAATTCCTGCCGTCAGTCCCTGGAGCTTCATCAAATGCCAGCTCAGCTTGCAGCTATGTGATTCCCTCCCGATCGTCTCCTGTTTTGGTGTCCTCTGGGCAGCCGCTCTGCGTCTCCGTGAGTCACAGAGCCACTCCTTAACCCCTGGTCCCGCTCACGGTGGGGAAGAGCTTTTCATCCACAGCAAACACGTTCCTGGGGACAGTGGGGCCTGGGTTGTTGATGCCACCTCCGCACAAGGATTCCAAGCTGCTGCCCTCTTGGGGCTGTTGAGGGTTTCAGAGTCTGCGGAAGGCGTGGGATGGATTAGGTGGTGTGAGGCAGCCTGATGGTGTTCAAACATCACCCACGTTTGGCAGAAGTGAGAAGAGGGGGACATCAGCTTGTTACCTTGACCAACTGCATACGTGGGCCTTTCTCTTGGCAGAGGGCTCAGTGGAGTAGAAATGTGAACCGTTGCCTGGAGGGTTTATGGAAGTCTCCCTCAATTATTCTAATGCTCTCTTCTCTTTACTCATAATTGAGGGTCAGCAGCAAAATGATTTTTTTTCTCCTCGAGAAATAGAAAGTCTTGGGACAGATGCGCTCACTGCCTTCGTGAGCCACTTATTCCTTTGCTGTTCGGCTGGTTTCTCTCTGTGAACACCTGTATTTACATGTTGCAGCAGAGGCTAATGGCCCTTTTTGCTTTTGGCAACAGCAGCCTGTGAGTTGTAGGCAGGCATATGTCCACCCTAACCTTAACCTTAACCACAGACCACATTTCCTGGCCTCCCTGGAGGCTAACTGTGTCTACGTGATTAACTTTTGGCCAGTAGGGTGGGAGAGGAAGTGGTACACACCATTTCCAAATTATTATGATTTTTCAACCAGATAATTATTTTTATATCAATGGTTTGTCTTATCTAGAAGATCAACTTGTTTTTTCAAGCATGTAAATTTCTTGCCCTGCTCGCTCTTTCATCTTTCCCGGGTTGGAATGTTGAGGTGGTTCTGAGGGGCCAGAGTTCCCCATGCACAGTGATGACAGCCTTGGGATGGCAAAGCACAAGACGGAAAAAAATTGGGTCCCTAAATGACCTCATCAAGCAGAGATACCTGCCAACCTTGGCCCACTGCCTGCATTCAGAATGTTATGTGAAAGAGAAACATTTCTATTTTAAGTCACTGTATTCGGGGGCCTCTGACATGGCAGCTTAGACTAAACTCTAAGTAATTTAAGTGTTAGCGGAGTTAAGGTATAGTTAGGCATCTAATTATCTGTAATATGGTTCTGCGCTGGATTTGTTAGAATTATATTATTTATTGTTCCCCATAACATATGTAGGTTTTCCCTGGTGGCTCAGACAGTAAAGAATCTGCCTGCAATTCAAGAGACCCAGATTTGATCCCTGGGTTGGGAAGATCCCCTGGAGGAGGGATTGGCTACCCCCTACAGTATTCTTGCCTGGAGAATTTGATGGACAGAGGAGCCTAGCAGGCTACAGTCCACGGGGTTGCAAAGATTCAGACATGACTGAGCGATTAGCCCTAACATATATAGGTCGTTAAGACGAATGGACAAATTCTACCCATCTTGCTTTTAATTTTGAATTGCTTTTGATGTTAAAACCAAGTATATGCCAGGTAGAGCTTTTGGAAGATATAATTCCTTGACAAGCTGTGTATTTACTTATATCAAGCAGTGAAAGTTATATAATCTAGTGAATTTCCTGTATGCTTTGATTTCCAGGAAAGTTAGAGCTGGGTAAATTTAATGCTTACTATAATAAACCTATGTTACCATAGGGTTCTTTTTATTGTATTTCTTCCCCTGTGTATATTTAATCTTCGTTTGTTAAGGGACTTCGTGTACCCATGCTCACACCTCTTGCTGCCTTGCCTGAGCTATTCCCCAGCCATCCAGGTACTTTCCCCTGTGCTCTAAGGAGCGCTTTCTTTCCTTAGGACTCATTTTAAGTGCTTTCTCTCTGTGCTGTTGGCCTTCTGCACAGAGCACCCTGGGACCTCCATAGAGCACCTATCACATTGCCTTTGCTTTATAGCTGGTTGACAGCGCTGCTCAAGTGCCAGCCTGTTGTGACCTCACTACTAATTGTCCTCTTTACAGATAGGGGTAAATCTGTCCTGGATCGATTCTCTGTAAGTTTGATTTCCTTCCTCTATAAGTTGCAAAGCTCATGGAGACTAGCTGAGGCCAAGAGCTTAAGGCAGTCAATTCTGGTAGATTCTTGAGGTGGCCATGTCACAACAGCTGTAATAGTAGGGCTTTGATGTCATCCTTGATAATGACATAGGAGAGGCTGGTGGTCTCTTAACCGTGGATGCTGTTCAGTTTAGTTCAGTTCAGTCGCTCAGTTGTGTCTGACTCTGCGACCGCATGGACTGCAGCATGCCAGGCATCCTTGTCCATCACCAACTCCCAGAATTTACTCAAACTCACGTCCATTGAGTTTGTGATGCCATCCAACCATCTCATCCTCTGTCATCCCCTTCTCCTCCCACTTTCAATCTTTCCCAGCATCAAGGTCTTTTCAAATGAGTCAGCTCTTTGCATCAGGTGGCTAAAGTCTCCAAAGTATTGGAGTTTCTGAGATGGAAACTCCATATCAGGCTGATGTGGATCTGAACCTCTGATCTGGCTAGGGAGGAGCCAGCTCCCCTCTAATTGTGTAGCTAAGAAGCCTCACGGCCCAAGGGCCACAGTGGGGGAGGACGGTCATCCACCCAGGGACAGAAGGCGGGTTTGGGATGGGAGAGGGGGTGCAACATGTGCAAAGGCCGAGAGGAGCAGAAGCCAGGACATTTAGTGTGGTGTAAATTAACTAGTGTAAACTAGCGTGGTGAAACTCTGGTGTGCAGGGGTAGGGAAGATGGGAGATGAGGAGGGGCGAGCCAATGCCCCATGGCACCTCCTTGTGGGGTGAGGCCCTGGGGGTGGAGGGTTAGCCATCCGTCAGTAGGATGACACCACTGCCAATCAGGGGCTCATTCACTCATTCATTCCCTCCTTCATTGAACAGGAGCAGGCTCTCTACTGGGCCTGTCGACGGGCCTTTGGTGGGGGGGAATATCTTTTCTTTGGGGGACAACTCAACCCATAACCATAATTCTTTGTTTAGCCCAGAATTTCCCACCTAACTTCCTTTTCCCCTCTTTCATAAATGCCCCTTAATGAAACCCCAGAGCTGGCGGGGAGAGCACCTCACCCAAGGACATGCTGCCTGGGATGGTCAAGATGGAGCCAACCAAGGGTTAGGTGACCTAGGGAGGCCTCCTGGGGCTAATGGGAGGCCCCTGGACACCCCAACACCACCAACCCCTCCCCCCCTCCATGCCCCGAGGTGGGAGGAAGGGAAGGTCCACAGGGTAGGGACACGGGCGTCAGCTTATCCACACGAGAAGATTCTCAGGGCAGCCTGCCTTGGGTCCTGAGCTCCGAGGAACCACAGGGAGCGCAGGCTGGAGCAGGGTTGGGGGTCAAGTCATCTGTCCTCAGAGGAGCTCTTTCCACTTCGGGGCTCATCAGAGCAAAGAAGCGCAGCATCTGGTGAGCCCTGGCTCCCGTCACAACCGGGCTTATGCCACTGCGCAGGCTCGGGCTGAGCCGTGGGCGGCGTCACGGCGGTTGAGTTGGGCTGTGGAAAGCACCAGAAATAGCCCACAGGTCTGTAAACAGGCTCTCGCCCCGCTCATCAATTTTTCCCCTCAACTGGGCTTTACATTTCCATCCAGAGCCTTTGCACCACGCTTTCCACTTTGGTGTTTCTGAGAAGATTGAGGAACATTGACAGGTTTCTCTGTAAAAAGATGTGGATTCAAATTCAGGGTTTGCCACCCACTTGCCATGTGACCTTTACCAAGCTCTAGCTTCATCTTTGCACATTTGTATCTTTGCATTTAGGAAATGGAAATAATAACGTTGGCGTGCTTACCACCCCCAGCTGCGTGAGTGAGAAGCAGAGAATTAATACTCATGACTACTTTCCCCATCTTGATTCTGTGCAGGGACCATTCTAGAAGCAGTGACTCTAAGGTTCCCCGTCAGATGCGAGGTACAGGGTGGTACCATGTGAGTGAGATTTATAGCTCTCTCTATACAAAAATATAGTACATAGTCATGTATTAATTAGAAGAAATTAGATTAAATAATACCTCATTTCTCTCTTTTAATGGTACACTTTTGTTTAAAAAGAGAGAACATTCTCTGAGTATGGTAATAATCATAAAAAAACTTTAAGTCTGGTTTATTATGATGTAATTGACATATCATAAAATTTACGTTTGCCATTTTGCAAGTTTTGCCGAATATGTAGTTGCAGAGGCATCATCACGATCCAGACAGTATTGGCTTCATCCCTAAAGTTCAGTCTTATCCCTTTTGAAGTCAGTCATTCCTCCCACACTCAGCCCCCAGCAACGTCTGGATTTCCGTCCTAGAGTTTTGTCTTTTTCTAAATGGCTTATAAATGAAGTCATATAGTAGCTTTTCTCTGAGCATAAAGTTCATAAGATTCATCCATGTTGTTGGACATGTCAGTAGTTTGTTCCTTTTCATAGCTGAGTCCACAGTAGGAACCTGATTCAAATTATTTGTCCATTCACCTGTTCAAGAATATTCGATTGTTTCTAGTTTGGAGCTTTTATGACTATAGCTTCTGTGAACATTCAGGGCAACTCTAGGCTTTCATTTCTCTTAGGAAAGTACCTAGATGTGGAATGACTAGATCATATAGGAGGGTTTTGTTGAACTTCTTTGAGAAATTGCCAAACTGTTTTCCAAAGTGACTACCCCCCAGCAGTGTATGCGAGTCCCAATTGGTTGTATCTTGCGTGTTTGTTGTTGTTCAGTTGCTAAGTCGTGTCTGACTGTTTGCACCCAATGGACGGCAGCCTACCAGGCTTCCCTGTCCTTCACTGTCTCCAGGAGTCTGCTCAAACTCATGTTCGCTGAGTCGATGATGTCATCCAACCATCTCATCCTCTGTTGCCCCCTTCCCCTCCTGCCCTCAATCTTTCCCAGCAGATCTTTTCCAGTGAGTTGGCTCTTCACATCAAGTGGCCAAAGGACTGGAGCTTCACCTTCAGCATCAGTCCTTCTAATGAATTGGGTTGATTTGCTTTTAGGATTGACTGGTTTGATTTTCTTCCCATCCAAGGGACTCTCAAGAGTCTTCTCCAGCACCAAGTACTTAGTTCTCTCTCTCTCTCTCTCTCTCTCTCTCTCTCTCTATATATATATATATATATATATATATATATGTATGTATGTATGTATACATGAATTTTAGTCATTCTTATAGGAGTGTGGTGGTATCTCATAGTTTTAATTTGTATTTCCCTATGACTAATGATGTTAAACATCTTTTCATGTGCTATTTACCATCCATATTTCCTCCTCACTTAAGTGTCTGTTCAAACATTTTGCCTCATTTAAAAATTGGCTTGTTTTGGTGAATTTTTAGATTTTAGAAATATTTTGAATTTTTAAAAATCATGTATGTGGTTTGCAAATAATTCTTCCAGTTTATGGTTGGTTTTTTCATTTTCTTAAGTGTCTTTCAAAGAGTTTTTAATTTTGATGAAGTTCAACTTTTTTTCCTGTTTTGATAACTGCTTTTTGTGTCTTATCTCAAAAAAAAAAAAAAACGCAAATTGCCTAATTCTCAGGTCAGAAGGATTTTCTTTTACCTTTTCTTCTGCATGTTTTATGGGGCTATCAAGGGAGCACTGGAGGTAAAGAACCTGCCTGTCAATGCAGGAGGCATAAGAGACTAGAGTTCAATCCCTGGGGTAGGAAGATCCCCTACAGGAGGAAGTGGCAACCCACTCCAATATTCTTTCCTGGAAAATCCCATGGACAGAGGAGCCTGGCAGGCTGCAGTCCATAGGGTTACTAAGAGTCAGATATGACTGAAGCAACTTAGCACATACTCACTCCATGTTTTATAGTTCTTGGTTTTACATTTAGGTCTATGATATATTTTGAGCTAAGTTTTATGTATGATGTGAGGTATGGGCTGAGCTTCCTTTTGTGTGTGTGTGTGTGTGTGTATGGATATCCAATTGTTTCTGCACCATTTGTTGAAAAGACTAATCTTGCTCCACAAATTATCTTTTCACTTTAGTGAAACGTCAATGGACCACACAGGTATGGTTCTCTTTCTGGATTCTGTTTTGTTCCATTGAGCCACATATCTTTACTTTTACTGATATCACATTGTCTTGATTACTGTGGAGCCAGTGGTTCAGCCACAGGTTTTTTATATTAATCAGTTTTTGGCTTCACTGGGTCTTTGTTTTGGTGTGTGGGCTTTCTCTAGTTGCGGCAAGCAGGGGCCACTCTTTGTTGCGGTGCCCGGGCTTCTCATTGCGGTGACTTCTCTTGTTGCAGCTCGAGGACTTTCGTTTTGGTGCACGGGCTTAGTCACTCCTCAGCATGTGGGATCGTCCCAGACCAGAGATCAAACCTGCGGCCCCTGCACTGGCAGGCGGATTCTTAACCTCTGGACCACCAAGGAAGTCCCCAGCCACAAGTTTGAAAGAGACTGCTTTATGAGTATTACATTTGTTATGTCCTTACATGTGTATGTGTGAGATTCTTGACTGCAAAGACTTTATCACATTCATTTCTACTTCCTTCTCGATAGCACTCAGATTAATAAGAAGTGTGTGGTGGGAGGGGCTTGTGAAATGTTTGGTGCCACCATGATGGATGGGCAATAAGGGGGATATAGTGATCAACCATCCTCCCTGTAAGAGTCTAGCCAATAGCCTTTACACTCACGTCCCCAGGCATGGGCTGGGACCAAGACTCTGAGTATTCAGTCCTCTCTCTTTTTGTGTGAAAGGTTAAGTGAGAAGGAGAAAGGATTGTTTTTCTGGTATTTCTTGGGTTCCAGATCAGAGGATGCCCTGTCCAGGTTCTTGGCCCTGAGTCTGCCCTCACCCAGATCTGGCTCCATTGGCCTTCTCACGTCTGCTCGGTTAGAAAAGGGTAGAGCACCTATGGTCTGCAAACAGTCACAGAAACCCCTTCAGAAGCCATCATGGCCGTGTAGGTGGTAGGCGCATTTCTCAGCCTTCATCCTTCTTACAGCAATTTGGGTGTTCAGCTACGTTCATTTGAAAGTCAATTTACCCCAGGAGATGGGGAATAGAGTGCTCTAGAGCTCAGATAGGGTGATTTTTGCAAAAGTCAGGCACTGGGAAAATCAACATCACTCCCATTTTAAAACCATCAAAATCAAGGTCTATTTGTTTAAGCTGTTTATTTGGTACAGACAGGCTGCCAGGGCTACAAATGAAACATTTGTTCCTGCTGATGGCTTCGAAAGGCCAATCTTCCTTTCACGCTAAGAATCCCAGTAGCTGAATGCCTCCCTCTTTCTCTGGTCTGCTGTCTTTGCCTTGAGCACTCGGAGCTGTCATGAGTGTCTGAGTCTGGCGGGGTGACAGCTTTATTAAAGATGCAGCTATCTCTGTCTGAGGGCTTATCTCTTTCCTTGGTGCTGGTATTATTCAACTCTTGCTTTGCAAATTAGTTTTTTCACATATTCACACACATTCTTGCTGGAGGGCAGTGATCCCTTCCTCTGATGCCTTCGCTGTCTTGCACATAGTGTTAAATAAATAGCTGTGTGCATGCTTGCATGCATAAAAACATACACTATTACCAGGATTTGGGCTTCCCAGTTAGTGTTAGTAGCAAAGAGTTCACCTGCCAGTGCAGGAGACGTAAGAGACGTGGGGCTAGATTCCTGGTTTGGGAAGATCCCCTGGAGGACGGTATAGCAACCCACTCCAGTATACTTGTCTGGAGAATCCCACAGACAGAAGAGCCTGGCGGGCTACAATCCATAGGGCTGCACGGAGGCAGACATGACTGAAATGACTTAACACTCACGCATGCATGCAGGCATTACCAGCATTGGAAGAGTTTAAAAGCCAACCCCAGGGAGGCAATCAGTGGATAGTTTTTAAGCCCAGATGCTTGAGGGGGTGGTTTATAATAGGACCAAGTCAGCAATTATCATTTAAAGGACTCTGTATTGGGGAGGAAGCTTTTAGGAAGCAGCCCAGATGTCATTTTCTTTTAAACCCCACTCAAGATTCTCACTGTGGCTGCCAGAGGAACAGAAGTGCCTGTTTGCATGGGAGGGGAGTTGTCCCTTCAGACATTTGTTCAAGGGCAGAAAAGTCAGGGCCAGTGGGAACAAGAAAATCAGGCAGTGGAAGATAGGTAAGGACAAAGATGCTGAGCTCTTTTTCATCCTTTTCCAGCCTGGGACCTTGGGATGCTGCTTGCAGATCTGCCTGAGATCAAGAAGTAGGTTTGCAGTTAACACAAAACAGTAGGAAGAAAGATGAAAATGGTGTGGTGTATCCCAGTTTCCACGGAGAAGAGGTTAGCTGTGAACAGTGGAAGCTGATCTTCTATAAGGTGTTGATGGCTTAGAAATCACTCTTCTTTCCACCATGTGGTTCAGCATTTCTCATCCACCTCTTTGGTGGTCTTCATAATACATGTTCTTTGGCATCTGTGTCCTGGTGACAAAAGCTCAGGTACTGCTCACCAGGTGGGTGTCCCTGACATTCTCAGGACTGAGGTCTTTTGAGGTTCTGCCACCCACTCCTGGCACACAGGCTTGCACCCTCAAAACTTGGTTTCCCAGAATTAGACTCATTTATTATCCATATTCATGTGGAAACATATGCCCCCGTTTTTTATTCAAAACAGAGGCTTGCCTTAGGATGACATCTCGAGCCCTCACCCGCACGCAGGCACTGCCCAGCTCTTCAGGCCCACTAGCCTCTCCCTGCCCCTCTGAGCCCTCACCCCTCTGGACAAAAAGGGGGACCCCTCCCCCAGTTGCTTGTTAGCATCTCACTTCTCCTTTAAGATTCGTGTCACCTTTCTGAGCTTGCTTCTTATCTGTTAAACTAGACTTACTGTCTTAGTCAGGGCTGCCATGATGAAGCACTAAGTGGCTTAAACATTCGAAATTTGTATTTTCACAGTTCTGGAGGCTAGAGAGTCTAAGATGAAGGTTCTGGCTGAGTTGGTTTCTGATGAAAGCCCTCTTCCTGGCTTGCAGACGGCCACCCCTCTCTGGATCCTCACCTGACTTTTGCACGGTGCACACAGGTAGGAGGTGGGGGGAAGGAGAGAGGGAGACAGAGACAGAGAGACTCAGAGAGAGATGAGGGGTGGGGTGAACAGCCCTTCTCTCGGGCGTGTCTTCTCATGCGGATGCTCCTCTCATTGGATCAGCGACCCACTCTTGTGGCCTCACTTCAACTTAATGGCTTCCTTATGGGCCCCATCTCCAAATCTCCAAATCGGCCAAATCACAGGGGGTTTTGGGGTCAACATATGATTGGGGTCCCTGATGCTGGGGTTCATAGCTGGTGTTTCAGAGCCAGAAGCAGACAGGACTAGATGTTAGGAAGCAGAGACTCTACCTGACCGATGGGGAGGTGACCTGGCCATGAGAGGTGCAGCCAGTCGTGTCCACCTCATCCTGTCTCGAGGAGCAGTGCTCGGGGCGTGGAGACATCAGGACGGCTCTTGTCTGTCTGGTGAGCGTCTGCCTGAGTCTGGTGCACAGAGTCAAGTCAGCTGTCCAGTGTCACCCAAGTACAAGTGGGCAATTCTTCAGGGCTAGATGTATTTTGGAATTAGATGTTTTCTTCAAAATTAAAAAAAAAAGAAAGAAAAAAGCACCGGTAACACAGCCTATATTCTTTTTTAAAGATTATTTATTTATTTGGCTCCGCTGGGTCTTAGTTCCAGCATGTGGAGTCTTTAGTTGTGGCATGCAGGATGGAATTCCCAAACCAGGGATATCATCCAGGTCCCCTGCATTGGGAACTTGGAGTCTTAGCCACTGGCCCACCAGCAAAGTCCCAATATAGCCTATATTTTGCACATTGAGCAACACCGCCAGGAGATCTAAAGATCTAGGCAGCACCCTGTGGTCAAACATACAATGAAATTTTTAGGGAGAAGTCTAAGTGGGATAAAAACAGCATGTGATGTCAAAGTTATCACTGCCACTAAATAACAATGCCTCAAGCCTACGAAAAGATGTTCAGAATGGCCAGTCTGGGATGGTGAGGTGAAACAATTTAGGGGACCTGACTGTGGAAACAGAAGGGAAAATAGCATATGCAGAGAAGGAAAGCTGACAAATCTGGGGGCTTCCCCCTGAAGCTGCCCTCCAGAGATTCAGGGGAGCTACCATGATGGGGAACCCCAGTGATGGCTGCCACGCAGTCAGGAAGTCAGTCTCTCCAGCAACTTCCTATCCTCTGCCTGCCGAGCTGCAAAGTGCCTCCTCCCCCCAGGCTGCAGTGCGCAGATGTTTCTCTCTGATCAAGAGTATAATTAACACCTGTCAAAGCAATAGGCTGCGGTGGGAGGGGGATTTCCCTCTCATCAGGACCCGTGTTCCTCAAGAAGTGCTCGGCGTCTAGGAAGAACATTTCCAATGTGGAGGGATTAAAAAGCCATTTTATAAAATGAAGAGGCAGGTGGTGTTTATCTGAGCTAATGCCTGTGAGTTTATTCATTTGATTTCAGTGAGCATGCTGACGGATGCCCGATGAGCTAGGGAAACTTGTTCAGTATTGGACCCTTGGCCACGCACACTCGTGCCAAATCTGGGGATGACATTTTTTTTTTCAGTGTTTTAATTTTTTTTTATTTTTTTAATTTTTATTTTTACTTTATTTTACTTTACAATACTGTATTGGTTTTGCCATACATTGACATGAATCCACCACAGTTGTACATGCGATCCCAAACATTAACCCCCCTCCCACCTCCCTCCCCACAACATCCCTCTGGGTGGGGATGACATTTTGCTTTGCTCCTCTTGAGTCAAGAGAATCATCTGTGGGTAGAAGGGGTTATTTGTTACTTTTATCCCCACAGTTATTTCACACAAAGCATAACAAGGGAAATATTTCCTTAAAGGCTCTGTTCGTGTTGAATTATTTTTAGGGAGCTCCGTAGTCAATTAAATATCCAGTGGTAAATGAATTGCTGAGCAGGTTGTGGGCTTATGGGACGTAGTTGTACATGTCACCAGGGTTTTTTTTAAATTTTGAGAGAGGCCAAAATTTGGTCATACACAGATAGATTGACACAGTCATAATGTAAATTATAATGAGGACCGCCATGCAGTACCTTTTGGGTCTTGAGAATTCTCACATTCATGATTGCCTATGCAACTGATAACATCCTTCTGATACAATTTCTGTTCTGAGATGTCCAGTTTCAATTCAGTTCAGTTCAGTCGTTCAGTCATGTCTGACTCCTTGCAGTCCCATGGACTGCAGCACACCAGGCTTCCTTGTCTATCACCAACTCTTGGAGCTTGCTCAAACTCATGTCCATCAAGATGGTGATGCCATCCAACCATCTCCTCCTCTGTCGTCCCTTTTTCCTCCTGCCTTCAATCTTTCCCAGCATCAGGGTCTTTTTCAATGAGTCGGCTCTTCACATCAGGTGGCCAAAGTGTTGGAGTTCCAGGTTCCACAGCAGTCCTTCCAATGAATATTTATAATTGATTTCCTTTAGGATTGACTGGTTTAATCTCCTTGCAGTCCAAGGAACTCTCAACAGTCTTCTCCAACACCACAGTTCAAAAGCATCAGTTCTTCAGCACTCCACTTTCTTTATGGTCTAGCTCTCACATTGATACATGATTACTAGAAAAACCATAGCTTTGACTAGAAGGACCTTTGTTGGCAAAGTAATGTCTCTCCTTTTTAATAAGCTGTCTAGGTCGGTCAAAGCTTTTCTACACATTGATTCAGAGTGGAAGAATGACTTGGACAGAAGAATGAGAGGAACTGTTATTAGAATCATACATTTTTCCAGAGAAGAGTCCCCCAGCTTCCTGCATTGGGAGGTGAGTATAGGAATGGTGACATGAGCCTTATAAGGACACCAGTCACTGGGTTAGGGCCTGGTATAACTCATAATTCATCTGAAACTGATTACATCTACAAAGACCGTCCTTTGAAACAAGGTCACATGTGTTTGGTCTTTCAGTAATTCCTGGCATAGGGCTCCAGAACACTTGGCGTTTCCTAAGCAAGGAGAGGGATAAAGGCGACTTTTGTTATGTTAATGAGGTGACTTTTGGAAAGTCCTTAAGGATGGGGTTGGTGGCTAGGAGAGCCAACCAAAAGATTAGAGGTATGGAGATTTCAGTCCCATTCCCCAGACATCTGGAGAGGAGATGGGGCTGGAAATGCAATTCAGTCACCAGAGGCCAATGGTCTAACCCATCATACCTTTGTAATGAAGCTCTATTAAAAACCCCAAAGGAGAGAGTCCAGAGAGCTTCTGGGTTGGACATGCTGGGACAGCGGTGACTCTGGAAGGGGCATGGCAACTCCACAACCCTCCCCACACAGTTTGCATCTCTTCCATCAGGCTGCTCCTCAGTTGTAGATTTTTACAATAAACCAATAATCTAATGTACAATGTTTCTCTGAGTTCTGTGAGCCACTGTAGCAAATGAATTGAACTCAAGGAGGGGGTAATATAGGAACCTGCAATCTATAGCCACTTGGTCAGAAGCCCAGGTGATAATCTGAATTTGGGACTGGCCCTGGAAGTTTGAGTGGAGAATGGCAATCTTGATCGAGCCCATAACCTGCCGATCTCTGAGTGGACAGTGTCAGAATTGAGTTGAACTGTAAGATACCCAGCTGGTGGTGAGGAATTGTTTATTGGTGGGAGAAACCCCCTCCCCCCACCATACACACAAACACACAGGTTGGAAGTATGCATGTGCAGAACAGTCCACAGGGTGGTGGTTGGGGGGTGGTCTCTAGGAAGAGCAAGAAATTCATCAGCAGCCCCTCTGGTCTCCCCTTTCTCTTAGGTGGAGTTAGTATGCTTAGTCGCTCAGTTGTGTCTGACTCTGTGAGACCCCATGGACTCTAGTCCACCAGGCTCCTTTGCTCATGGAATTCTCCAGGCAAGAATACTGGAGTAGGTTGCCATGCCCTCCTCCAGGGATCTTCCCAACCCAGGGATCAAACCCAGGTCTCCTGCATTTGTAGGTGGATTCTTTACCATCTGAACCATGCGGGAAGCCCCCAGGTGTAATTAACTGCATGATCAGCTCCCACAATTCAGGGAGCTCTCGTGGAGCAGTCACCTAGGAAAACAGAACCAAGCCCTGTGCTTCATCTGAGTCCAGAAGGGGAAGGAGGAGCCAGGTCAGTTTGGCTGTGACCATGTGGGCTCAGCCATCACTGGGGTCATGGACAAGCCTGGACCATGTGGTTTAGACCTCATTGTAAGCTGGGTGCAGCCATCCAGGTCACCTGCCCTGGGGGGCTGTGGCCGAGCCTGGGGCCAGTGGGTGCCCTGGGTGCACAGAGCTGGAGGCAGGACCAAACCAATTGGCAGATCAGACCAATTCTGTCTCCAAATGTCTTGACTGTATTTCAGAAGCCCTTCTGTGGATGGTTAACACCTCCTGTCCTTTGCGGATGCTTTGAAAGTGCGAAGCTGATCTCAGGGCTTATTGGAAATGTGAACCACCAGATGTGGGCTCAGGCCTGCCATACCTTCCTGCTTACTTTTGGGCAGGAGCTCAGAGGGAAACCGACCCCTGGTTGAGCCCCTCCCAAGGCCCGCACCCAGAGTCACACAGGACAGTCTGTGTCAAGTAGGTGCTTGCCGTTCCCTAAACGGAAGCACAGACCTGCAGTTAAAGCCCTAAGAGGAATAGCCACAGTGCAGTTGCCCTTATTTGGTTCAGAAGCTGGGTGAGATGAATCAGCCTTGAAAAGAGCAGGGACCCGGGACACTCGTTGGCGCTGGCACTCGGAGGACCCGCAGGTGCAGTGCCCTGGCCTCATCTGCCTAGTGAGGGCTTGTGGCCACCGGGGGGCCACTCCTCTCGGGCCTGCTGTAGCTACAGGGAGAGGCTTCAGCTGAGCACATGCCCTTCGCAGGACTGTCCACGCCCGGTAACTGATCAAGGAGGGATGTCAGAGTCTGGCCATCTCCCCTTGGGGCTGGCTGGGCTCTGCTGGGCTGCACAGCGCTAACCCTGGCCTCTCCCCTTTCCATCAGATCACAGGCCTCTGTCCCCCTCCTAGGACAAGCCCGATGTGGAAGGGGTGATGGCCTGGTACACATGTGGCATCCTATTAGGTTGTCATAACCACACGAGGTTGGGGAAATAATGGAAACAGTGAGAGACTTTATTTTGGGGGGCTCCAAAATCACTGCAGATGGTGACTGCAGCCATGAAATTAAAAGACACTTGCTCTTTGGAAGAAAAGCTATGACCAACCTAGATAGCATATTAAAAAGTAGAGACGTTACTTTGCCAACAAAGGTCTGTCTAGTCAAAGCAGTGGTTTTTCCAGTAGTCATGTGTGGATGTGAGAGTTGGACTATAAAGAAAGCTGAGCGCCGAAGAATTGATGCTTTTGAACTGTGATTGTTGGAGAAGACTCTTGAGAGTCCCTTGGACTGAAAGGAGATCCAACCAGTCCATCCTAAAGGAGATCAGTCCTGGGTGTTCATTGGAAGGACTGATGCTTAAGCTGAAACTCAAATCCTTTGGCCACCTGATGCAAAGAGCTGACTCATTTGAAAAGACCCTGATGCTGAGAAAGATTGAGGGCAGGAGGAGAAGGGGATGACGGAGGATGAGATGGTTGGATGGCATCACCAGTTCGATGGACATGAGTCTGAGTAAGCTCCAGGAGTTGGTGATGGACAGGGAGGCCTGACGTGCTGCAGTCCATGGGATCGCAAAGAGTCAGATATGACTGAGCGACTGAACTGAACTGAACTGAACCACACAAGGAAGTTACGGTTCCCCAGAGGGCTCCAGTGGGCAGCCCATGGTGTGACTGAGGCCCAGGAAGCTCCCGAGGATGGGAAGCCTTGTACACTCGGTGGCTGGGCGCTGATGTGGAGTAAGGCACTGAGCTCCTGATGTCATAATTACTTGGTTCTCTTGCACTGAAACATCCCACAAAGGACAATAATTATCAAGTCCTGCCTGACGTGACATTTTCTCCGACACATGAGAAGACACTCCCGAATTTCTTCTCCTTCCTCCCCTCCCCCTCCCCTGCCTCTCTCCATCCCTATTCCCACTCAGCTCCTAGTTCACATTCAGCCCACGCCGCTTCCCTCATTGTGCCCTTTCCTTTCCTCATTTGATCCTGTAACGCCCCCTTCTCTGGCCAGAAGTAGATGTGGAGCTGGGGGCAGCCAGAGACAAGCGTTTGTCAGATGTTTGCAGGGCAGGGCCCGGAGCAGTGCGAATGTGTGTTAATGTCAGGAACTGAGCTGAGGCCCATGGCCCTTTGCTGAAATCCACGGGGGGTAAGGAGGGGCTGGCTGTCCCCACTCCTGAGGTTCCCTTTCCCCTGCACTCTGCTGGGGATCAGATTTCCTGTATGGCAGCCAAGTTCAGTGAAAAACACTGGACTTGGACATACACACCCAGATAGATTTGTTTTAACATCACTAGCTATTCACTTTTTAAAAAATTAAGGGACTTCCCTGGTGCTCCAGTGGCTAAGACTCTGAGCTCCCAATGCAGCGGGCCTGTGTTCAGCCCCCGGTCAGAGCGTTAGATCGCACGTGCCAGAAACTAAAGATCACGTGTGCCGAAACTAAGACCTGCTGCAGACAAATAGATAAATATCTCCTTAAATTGATAACCTTTATTTTCTTAAAGCAGTTTTAGGCTTCTAACAAAATTGAAGGGACAATATGAAGAGTTCCCACACACTCCCTGCCCCCGCACAGGCACAGACTCCCACTGTCAACATCCTCACCAGAAGGTATCTTTATTACTCTCAATGAACCTCCAATGGTGCGTCATTACTCTCTCTTGGTGTTGTACACTTTATGGAAAGTGTTAGTCACTCAGTCCTGTCCAATTCTTTGCAACCTCATGGACTATAGCCAGCCAAGCTCCTCTCTATCCATGGGATTCTCTAGGCAAGAATACTAGAGTGGGTAGCCATTCCCTTCTCCAAGGGATCTTCCTAACCCAGGGATTCTTCACTATCTGAGCCACCCAGGAAGCCCCTGTATACCCCATGGGTTTGGACAAATGTATAATGGTATATATCCACCCCACCCCCATAGTGTCATACAGAGGAGATTCACTGCTCTGTAAACCTCTGAGCTCTCCTGAATCACCCCTTGCCCCTCTAACCCCTGGCAACTACTGATCTTTCTACTGCCTCCATAGTTTTGTCTTTTTCCAGAATGTCATATAGTTGAAATCATACAGGCTGTGGTCTTTTCCGATTGGCTTCTTTCACTTAGCCATATGCATTTAAGTCTCTTCCATGTCTTTTCATGGCTTGATAGCTCATTTCTCTTTAGCAACGAATAATATTCCATTGTCTGGATGTACCATTGTTTATTTATCCACTCACCTATTGAAGGACGTTTTGGTTAAGTCCAAGTTTTGGCAATTATGAATAAAGCTGTGATAAACATCTGTGTACAGGTTTTCATGTGGACATAAGTTTTCAACTTATTTGGGTAAATATCAAGGAGCAGTTTTGTAAGAAACTGACAAAGTGTCTTCCAAAGTGACTGTACCATTTTTCATCCCCACCAGCATTGAATATATCCTTGTTGCATATATGTTGCTGCTTATCCTTGTCAGCATTTGGTGTTGTCAGTTATTTGGATCTTGAACATCTTATAGGTGTATAATGGTATTTCACTGTGGTTTTAATTCACAAGTCTCTAATGGTCTAGAATGTGGAACATCTTTTCATAGAATGACTTGCCATCTGCATATCTTTTTCAGTGAGGTATCTGTTCAGGTCACTTGCTGGAATTTTGATTGGGATTGCATTGAGTTTACAGACCGAGTTAGTAAGAATGGACATCTTGACAAAATGAGTTTTCCTATCTATGAACATGGACTGCCTTTCCAATTACTTAGTTTTTCTTTCGTTTCTTTCACCAGAATTTTGTAGTTGTCCTCATATAGACCTTATACAAACTTTTGCCAGATTTATACCTAAGTATTTCATTTTGGGGGTGCTAATTTAAATAATAATATCATAGTGCATGCTAAAGTTAATCAGAGGGAAGATCCTTCTGGGCAGGTCTGGCCTAATCAGTTAGATCAGAGACTCTCATGCTGGCTTCAAAGCAGATGAAGCCTCCACGAGTTCTATAGTTGCAAGGAAATAAATTCTGCCACCTGGGCCTCAGATGAGACCCCAGCCCCCACCAAAACGTTGACCACGGCCTTGTGAGATCTTGAGCAGAGGACCCAGCTAAGCCTTGGCCAGATTCCTGACTCGTGAAAACTGTGAGACAGCAGATCAGATACACCATGAGCAGCACTGACTTTGGGGAAGAGGGAAGTTGGGTGTGCAGGTGTGAGGTTTTCACATTTTTTGAATTTTTGCAATGAATATATATTAATTTTGTAATTAAAGGAAAATGTGAAAGGACTTTTCTGTTTATTTATTTGGCACTGGATCTTAGTTGCAACACTCAGTGTCTTTGTGGCATCATTCACGATCTCTCGTTGCAGCGCCCAGGTTCTCTAGCTGTGGCGCTCAGCCTCTGTAGTTGTGACTTAGCTGCTCCGAAGAGTGTAAGATCTTAGTTCCAAGACCAGGGGTCAAACCTGCATTGCAAGGCGGATTCTTAACCACTGGACTACCAAGGAAGCCCTTCAGGAACTTGTTTTTAAAAGGATTTTCTTCTCCTTTTACACTCCTTTTAAAGAGCAAGTGCAAAAGCAGACGGCATCCCACCACCCTCCTGGTGACTGCTCTGCTCCACTCCACACAGCGAGGCCTGAAACCTGAGCATTCCCCTTTGCCTGTGTTCAGTTCAGTTCAGTCGCTCAGTCGTGTCCAGCTCTTTTTGACCCCATGGACTGCAGCACTCCAGGCCTCCCTGTCCATCACCAACTCCCAGAGGTTGCTCAAACTCATGTCCATCGAGTCAGTGATGCCATCCAACCATCTCATCCTCTGTCATCGCCTTCTCCTCCCACCTTCAATCTTTCCCAGCATCAGGATCTTTTCCAATGAGTCAGCTCTTCACATCAGGTGGTGCCTGTGTTGTCCCAGTGTTTTCCTTTCCCTAAGAAAGTCATTGCAGCCGTGAAATTAAAAGACGCTTACTCCTTGGAAGAAAAGTTATGACCAACCTAGACAGCATATTCAAAAGCAGAGACATTACTTTGCTGACTAAGGTCCGTCTAGTCAAGGCTATGGTTTTTCCAGTAGTCATGTATGGATGTGAGAGTTGGACTGTGAAGAAGGCTGAGCACCGAAGAATTGATGCTTTTGAACTGTGGTGTTGGAGAAGACTCTTGAGAGTCCCTTGGACTGCAAGGAGATCCAACCAGTCCATTCTGAAGGAGATCAGCCCTGGGATTTCTTTGGAAGGAATGATGCTGAAGCGGAAACCCCAGTACTTTGGCCACCTCATGCGAAGAGTTGACTCATTGGAAAAGACCCTGATGCTGGGAGGGATTGGGGGCAGGAGGAGAAGGGGACGACAGAGGATGAGATGGCCGGATGGCATTACTGACTCAATGGACGTGAGTCTGAGTGAACTCCGGGAGGTGGTGATGGAGAGGGAGGCCTGGCGTGCTGCGATTCATGGGGTTGCAAAGAGTTGGACATGACTGAGCGACTGAACTGAACTGAACTGAACTGAAGAAAGTCAAAGCAACTCTATGTCAGGCCCAGAGGGGGGGGTCATACTCCAGCCTCCAGGGCGGCTGCCTGCATCCCAATTCTTTCACGTCTTTCTACACATCTGTGCTGTGCCCTGTCACATCCACAGCCTTCCCACCTGAAGCCTGAGCTGGATGAGTCACACTTGAACAGAGCTGGGGGGCGGGGTGTGCAGACACAAAGGGTCACGCCCACAGCCGGATTGGACCCAAGAAGTCAAACTCTCTTTCCGTGCTCCTTGCCTTCACATTTTCAGCATTTCATCATTCATAAAGGTTATTCATACCCATTATTTTATTTATTCCTGTGAGATCTTTCCTTAAAATACTTATTTGGGTGCACTGGGTCTTACTCGCAGCTCGCAAGATCTTCTTTGCAGCACGTGAGATTTAATTCCCTGACCAGAGATGGAACCTGGGCCCCTTGCATTGGGAGTTCAAACTCTTAGCCATTGAACTACTAGGGAAGTCCCATTCGGTATGAGATCTTGTACCAGAAAGGAAAGGTCACTACTTCCATCTTGCAGGTGGAAAAACTGAGCCATAAAAAAGAAAAAAGAAGCTCAGGAGCTGGGGCAAAAAAAGTTTCCTGATGAATTCATTTTAAATCATTCTGTTTTCTACCCACTTCTCCATCCAATACCCACTCCCACCAGGCTGACCTCCTGCACTCGACTTCCAGGCACAGTGTATTTAGACAGGAGGGGGAGGCCTGAGCCTTCTGGTCAATCAGCTCCTTGGCCCCAGGGGGCAGCTTGCAGGCTGATAGGTGCTCAGCAATAATGAAATGCAGATTTTCGGTGGAGTACAGAACTGAATTTTAATGAAAGGCATTATTAAATTCAGCAACACACAAAGAAATCTTAACTGAAGAGAACTGATTATTCCATAAAAAAGAATAGATTGCAGCTTGCCTAGTCCATTGTCTAGACAAATCACTTAGATACACATGTGCTGGTTTTAATTAGCACCATGGAAATTAAGCATTCTGTAGCCTGAAATGTTATTGTTCAACAAATAAAAAAATACATATTCAATAAAAAAATACAGTTCAAACAATCACCCTCCATAATGCCTAAATAGACTCTGTGTGTTTTCCCCCTACCCTATTTAATTAAAAGCCCACATGAGTCAAATTGCTTCTTCATCTTGTGTGTAATAGAAAGCTTTGTTCTCCCCCAGTCCCCTCCCCATTCCATGATATAATGAAATGTACAGTTCGAACAGAAGTCCTATGCAAGACTGAATAAAGACAGCAAGAAACTTTCCATTTTCAGCCAAAAAGTCCAGACTTTAGTCCCCCCTGGTTTAATCCTTCATGAATCTGAGCTCCTAGCTCAAATTTCTATGGATCAGTGACCTTCAATGAAAAGGCACAAATACATATATTTGTAAACCTATGGTATTCCAGTCTAAGCTGCCACGGAATCCAGACAGGGCCTAGGGGTCAGAGGATGAAGGGATATGCCCAGAACCTTGGAGGAGCAGGGTGTCTAGGGAAGACTTGGCAGGTGTGAGGGCAGAAGATGACTTAGGCTGCTCCGGCTACCATAACAAAATACTCCTGGTAGCTGCAAGTCCACGATCAAAGTCTTCTGAGGTTCCTGGTGAGGCCACTCCTCCTGGATTGTGGATGGTCACCTTCCTACTGCGTCTTCACCTGGCCTTTCCTCTGTGAGTGTGTGCAGAGAGAGACAGAGATTTCTGGCGGCTCTTTTTATAAGGACACCAGTCCCACTAGGTGAGGGCCCCACGGGCTGTTTGTTTTGGTTCGCAAGCTTTCTCTAGTTGCAGCGTGTGGGCTTAGTTGCTCCTAGGCCTGAGTGATCTTACTTCCCCAATCAGGGATCAAACCAGCATTCCTTGCATTGGGAGGCAGGTTCTTAACCACTGCACCACCAGGAAAGTCCAAGGCTTCACTTCTTTTAACCCTAATTATCGTCTTAAAGTCCCAGTGTCCAAATACAGTCTCACTGGGCATTATGGCTTCAGCCCATGACTTTTGCCCTTGGCCATGATTAGGTCCATGCAGAGAAGGTAATGTGGGCCCAGGGGGAACACTGGATGAAAAGGAATTCCAGACCTGACCTCTGTGTGCTGCTCTGGCTAGGGTAGTGGAGATGGCCCTGGGAGGATGTGTGATGCTTGGTGGGATGAAGGGGGAGGGGCTTCTGGGGCTCAGGCAGGTCAGTCACCAAGGCTCCGAGGCTTCCAAGGGTCTGAGAAGGAATCTAGGAGTTTGAGGCACAGGGCAGGCAGGTTTGGAAGGGCCGGTGAGTGCCAGCTAGCTCCCCTTTCTCAGAGATGCTGGCTCCTCCCACTTTCCCTGTCTGCCTTCTGGCTGCAGCCTGTTCTCCTGTCTCCTGCAGGAGTCTTCCTCCCTGCTTTTCTTTGGTTACCACCCCTCCAACTTGTCTTGACCTGTGATTTACCGCTGTATCTCTCTTTTATTCTGATGTCAGTGGGCCCCTGCTCTCCTCTGGGCTGTTTGGGGACATTTTCTCAGCTGTATTTTGCATCTGTCTCCTCCTCCTTTCCCACTTTCTGTCAGGACCAGCTTTCTTCCCTGTAGGGTCCTGAGATGTGCTGAATGGACCACATGTAGTCAGCCTCTGGTTACTCTTGAGAATTTAAGCAATACTTATTTTTACCATGTCTGATGCACTCTGACGTTTCCTCTTCCATACTATCTCAATAAAAATGGTCAGTACTCAATAAATTGATTGCACAACCAATCAACTGCCCGAGGTCTGAAAAACTGGCTTGCAGGACCCACTAGGTTCTGTGCAGTCTGTTTCTAGCTTCATCCATCAGTTTCTTGGGGCTACCAGCCACATGCCTTCCTCTGCACAGGCTTCTCTCCCTAGGGTGAGGTAGGTCAACCAGGTGAGGTCCTCATACCTCAAGGCTCAGCACCAGCACCTGCCCAGCCTCCAGCTCTGGTGAGACTTCAAGTTGTCTGTGGACTCCTGGGCTTCTGCCACACCTTGGACCTCATGACCATATCAGGGGGTGGCCGGGGGGGGGCGACCTATTTGAGAAGTCCCCATCACACCCCCCAAATGCACACCTTAGCCAAAAATTGCTGCGCTTCTAAGCGAATGCAGCCTCTTTGTCTTCCAACCTTTTCTCAGCCTTCCAAACCAGCAACCACCACTTGATGCCCCCTGCAGGTGAATTCAGGAACCACCACTCCTTTCACATACCTTTGTTAAACGGCTGCCTGTGTGCCTGCTCAGTCACATGTCAGGTCCGACTCTGTGCAATCCCACGGACTGTAGCTCGCCAGGCTCCCCTGTCCATGGGACTTCCCAGTCAAAAATACTGGAGTGTGTTGCCATGCCCTTCTCCAGGGGATCTTCCCAACCCAGGGACCAAACCCATGTCTCCTGCCTTGCAGGCAAATTCTTTACCCACTGAGCCACCTGGGAAGCCTGTGATGACTGCAAACTGATTATTAGTTATTAAAAATATATTCTCCACTGAAATATGAACCCTGCTTCCCACCAGGGTAGGGTGTGTGTTGTGTGTGTGTGTGTGTGTGTGTTTGCCATTAGAAGTTAATAAATATTTGAATAGCCCATTAAGCTAGGCTAAAATGCAATTTGAACTTGACCCTGGAGGTACTAGGGAGCAAGAGAAGACAACAGAGAAGGGAAATAACATGAGTAAGGCCTGGAGGGAGGTGCAGGAGGTGTGTGCTGCACTATATCAGAGAGAAGAATCGGCGTGAGGTCAAATCCCAGCTCCCCCTGCAGCTGAGCAACCTGGACAGGGAGGCGAAGCCTGTGGGCTGGGGCAGCAGGCTCCCAGGGTTCCCACTGCACCTTCACCCCCTTCTGGCTGAGCACTTCAGGCAGGTTACGTGACATCCTGCATCCTCAGAGGGATGCTATGGGGATGCAAACACTTGGCTCATGGTGCATTTATAATAACTGTTATTTTTATTCAACCTTTCTGAATCTCAGTTTCTTATTCTGTAGTAACACATCATAGGTTGATTTTAAATGGAAACAAAATTAAATCTGTAAAAAGAAGTTTCACCAAACTATCTTCATGTGATGTATTTTAACATATTCAGTTTTACATGATCTCATTAAAGAAAAAAAAAAACAAAAACCAGTAACTGTCAGTGACCCAGCCTACAGAATATATTTTTAATAGATTTTTAAAGAGCAGTTTTAGGTGCATTGCAAAAGTAAATACAAGACAGAGATTTCCCACATACTCCCTGCCTCCTCATTCCTTCAGCCTCTCCCACCAGAGGTGCATCTGTTACAATCAATGATACAACACTGTCACGTCTTTATCATGCAAAGTCCATAGTTTACACTGATGTCCACTCTTGGTGTGGCACACTCCACAGTTTAAACAAACATAGGATGATATGTACGCAGTGCTAGAGCGTTATACAGAGTAGTTTCACTGCCCTAAAAATTCCGTGCTCTGCCCCCTCATCCCTCTCTTTACAATGTTTTTGTTAACGCAGTCCCCGGTTCACAGGTGATGCTTGATAATTTGCAAGGTAGATGCTGCTGCCGCTGGAATGGTGCAGGCAGAGGCTGCAGGTCTGGAAGAGAGGGGAGAGTGTGGGACGTTTCGTGGGAGGGACACGCAGGCCTGGGCGACAGAGGATGGGGATGGGGAGGTGGGAGTCTGGGGGTTCAAGGCTCTGGAGGTTGGTGGTGATGTTGGATTGCAGAGAAATGGAAAATGGTGGACAGCGAGGACTTCGAGGCAGACTTTCAGTCCGCTAAGGAGCTTGTGTCAGTCAGCCAGGACAGCAGGAATCTCTGAGGAAGAGGCGCCCACCCTGGGATCCATTCCCATTTCACTGTGTGACCTTCTCTCCTCCGCGGGGCTGGACTGGTTGTAGCCGTTACACAGGTCGAAAGTGACGCCCTAGGGGGAGCGAGGGAAGCATCCCGGGACCAGGCGGGGCCGGCGGCCGGGACGCGCGGGCGGGCGTCTGAAGGGCTTTCTTGGGCACGGTTTGCGGGCCGAGCAACAGGCAGCTGTGTTCTCTCACTATCGATCTTCTGGATGCAGAGAGAGAGAAACTTTTCAGCCAGCGCCGGTCGGTCGCTTTCAAGCCGGAGGTCCCGGGCCCCGTGTGACCCGCGGCGCCAGGAAGGGAGGACAGGCGCGCGGCGGTGGCGGCGGGCGCTCAGCTGTGCCCGTCTGCCCAAGGGTTAACCCGTTCCCCTGCCGCTGCCGCGCGTGCCTTGCAGAATTTCACCAGAAGAGGGTACAGTCTGAAAAGCTCTTGACGTCAGGCTGGAATTCCTATTGTGTTTAGAAACGGCTTGGGCAAAGCAAGCCCAAGTTCTCTCTCCGCACACCTCGGCGGGCGGTGTGGGTCCGGCAGCGACGGGACCCGTCTCGCGCCGGCGGCGCACGCGGGGACCCGCGCGCCCGGCGACCCAGGACCCTGCCTGACGCCCACGAGGGGGGACCCCACTCCTGCAAGAGGCCGAGCCGAAACGGCGGATCGCCGCACCCGGGAGCCGGGGTGAGTGCTCGGGGCAAGGCAGGTGGCCGCGAGAACCGCACCCCCCACACACACCGCCCTGCACCGCCGGCGCGCCCCCAGCGCCCGGATGCCCGCCGGGACCCCCGCCGCCGGGTGCATGCCTCCCCCGCGGCGCGCCCCAGCCCGCAGCCGCCGGTTGTGACCGCGCTTCCAGGCAGGCGGGAGCCGGCCAGGCTTCCCCTGGGTCCGCGCACCGGTGGGACCCGCCGACCCTGCGGCGGCTGCAGGGCGCGGAGCCGAGGCCGCGCGGGCACACGCCAGGAGAATGGACGGGACCGGGGAGCGCAGCCTCCCGGAGCCGGGTAGCCAGGACTCCCGGGCGGGCGACGACATCGAGATCGTGGTCAACGTGGGGGGCGTGCGGCAGGTGCTGTACGGAGACCTCCTGAGCCGGTACCCCGAGACCCGGCTGGCCGAGCTCATCCACTGCTTGGCCGGAGGCTACGACACCATCTTCTCCCTGTGCGACGACTACGACCCCGGGAAGCGCGAGTTCTACTTCGACAGGGACCCGGACGCCTTCAAGTGTGTCATTGAGGTCTACTACTTCGGGGAGGTGCACATGAAGAAGGGCATCTGTCCCATCTGCTTCAAGAACGAGATGGACTTCTGGAAGGTGGACCTCAAGTTCCTAGACGACTGCTGCAAGAGCCACCTGAGCGAGAAGCGTGAGGAGCTGGAGGAGATCGCGCGCCGCGTGCAGCTCATCCTGGACGACCTGGGCGTGGACACGGCCGAGGGCCGCTGGCGCCGCTGCCAGAAGTGCGTCTGGAAGTTCCTGGAGAAGCCCGAGTCCTCGTGTCCGGCGCGCGTGGTGGCCGTGCTGTCCTTCCTGCTCATCCTCGTCTCGTCGGTGGTCATGTGCATGGGCACCATACCAGAGCTGCAGGTCCTGGACGCCGAGGGCAACCGCGTGGAGCACCCGACGCTGGAGAACGTGGAGACGGCGTGCATCGGCTGGTTCACGCTGGAGTACCTGCTGCGCCTCTTCTCTTCGCCCAACAAGCTGCACTTCGCCCTGTCCTTCATGAACATCGTGGACGTGCTGGCCATCCTCCCGTTCTACGTGAGCCTCACGCTCACACACCTGGGCGCCCGCATGATGGAACTGGCCAACGTGCAGCAGGCGGTGCAGGCCCTGCGGATCATGCGCATCGCCCGGATCTTCAAGCTGGCGCGCCACTCCTCCGGGCTGCAGACCCTCACCTACGCCCTCAAGCGCAGCTTCAAGGAACTGGGGCTGCTGCTCATGTACCTGGCCGTGGGCATCTTCGTCTTCTCTGCCCTGGGCTACACCATGGAGCAGAGCCACCCAGAGACCCTGTTTAAGAGCATCCCCCAGTCCTTCTGGTGGGCCATCATCACCATGACCACGGTGGGCTACGGTGACATCTACCCCAAGACCACCCTGGGCAAACTCAATGCGGCCATCAGCTTCCTGTGTGGGGTCATTGCCATTGCCCTGCCCATTCATCCCATCATCAACAACTTTGTCAGATACTACAACAAGCAGCGAGTCCTGGAGACGGCGGCCAGGCACGAGCTGGAGCTGATGGAGCTCAACTCCGGCACTGCTGGTGAGGGCAAGGCAGGGGGCTCCCGCGGTGACCTGGACCACCTCCCGCCGCCGGAGCCCGCTGGGAAGGAGGACCCGAGCTGGAGCAGCCGGCTGAAGCTGTCCCACAGTGACACCTTCATCCCCCTGCTGACCGAGGAAAAGCACCATAGGACCCGGCTCCAGAGCTGCAAGTGATGGGGGGCCGACTCAGGCACAGACAGGCCGGCTGGTGGAGAGATGGATGGACCGGTGTGATGGGACTGTCCATGACTGCCCGGGAGGGGCCGTCCTTTGTCCCCTCCCTACCCACTCCTGAACAGAACTCTGGAGGCCCTCTTGGGCACCTCTGATGAGTCTGGGGTAAGATTCCCTTTGTGTTGTCCAGGGGCAGGGGAGGGAGACGGACAGGTGTCCAGGAGTCCCTGACAGTGTGGGGGTGATGGAGGCCATGGTCTGGTTGACGGCAGGAGCCCTCACCCGGTTCTGTATCTCCTTCAATAAAGCCTCCAGCTCTCTGCACCTGCCTATCTTCTAGGTTCTGTCTCACAGGCTGGCTGCTCCCCACTCCCCGACCCGGCACCCCCCCTTCAACTCCCAGATGTGGTTCAGCCCCACCCGGGAGGTAGGTGCGCAGCCCAGGGTGGCAGGGGACATTATTTTTAGTTAAGGGCTAATTAAAGAAGGGCTAATACTCAGGGTTCAGCCCAGGGAGCCTTGTCACATTCCAGGAGGCTCTGTGCCTTCTGTTCCCTTCTGAGGAAAAGCTTGCTCCCAGGAGAGGGAGAATCCACAGAACGGGAAACACCCAACAGCGGGGTTACTGTTTCTTTATCACCTGTGTGAGGCCCTTTCCACAACTTCTTTCCATTGCTTCCAGCAACACTGTTGGCTAGGTACTCCCACTTCACAGAAGGAGAAACTGAGTTCCAAGGGCACACAGAGCAAGAATTCAGTCCCAGGACTGCTGAACCCAAAGCATATGCATTCACTGTGATGTGAGGAGGTCTTGGGACAGGACAGCTGCAGCCTGGGAGGGCGGCTGAGCTTCCTCGGTGTGGCTGTATCTGTCCTCCAGCTCACCCTGTCTCCTGGAACCAGCACCTCTGAGGGATCAGCTGCAGGGACAAACATGAACACGGCCCCTGCGGCCTGCTGCTAACCTGGTCTGAGAGGCCCCGGGAAACAGATACGGACAGACCTGGGTTTGAATTCCAGGGATTGAGGAGGAAATCTCTGAGATGCCTTCTAGTTTCAAATCTCTGAGCTGTCTTCTCAGAGAAATCTCTGAGCTGTTCTCTACCAGCCCTCCCCTATCACTCCCTTCCTTGGTGACCTTTGTCTGGCTGATAACCTCTCTGATCCTCATTCTGATCACTTATTAAATGGAAGCACTATCTCAGAAGATCACAGTGCTTAGCACAGTGCCTGGCACATAGTAGCTGCTCAGTAAAAGGCAGGCGTTTCCGTTACTGTGTGCTGGGAGGGGTGTGAGGGCCACAGCTGCCCACTCTGGCCTCCAAGGGGCCGGGAGGTCATGCCGATGGGGGAGGGGAGGATGCAGGGCCCTGTCACACTTTCCTCAGTCAAAGGCAGGCCCCTTGGTATGGAGGTGGTCCCAGCAGGCCCCTCTGGCTGTCCACCTCCCACAAACCCCAGCGCCCCGTTCTTCCTTCCCCGCCTGGGGCAGCTGGTGCAGAGGGAGGAGCCCTCTGCGGGGAGGGGAGGTATGGGGGAGGGGAAGGGGAGGGGTGAGGGGAGAGGAGGGGAGTCTCCCGTCTGCACTGTCCTGGGTGTGAGTCCCTCCTCCTCTGAGACTTGGTCTCCCGTGTGTATGAAGAGGGATGCGTTCTCGGGGCCTCTTGCAGGATTCAGAAGTCTAGGGCTGCACACTTATTGGGTTGGGGGCTCCAGGAGGTGGGAGGCTCCATGTGATAGGGGCCTTGCAGGGAGGAGAGACTCAGAGCCGTGCCTGTGGGGTGCGGGGCCCTGAGCCAACCTAGTGCACCCCTCCCTCACCCTCTTCTCCAGGGAAACCCCAAGTCAGGGGATCAGGGAAGGCAGAGGAAGGAGATGCGCCTGGGGTTGTGGGACTCAGTGGGAAGGAGGAGAGGGGCTCGGAAAGAGGGGATTGTTGGCCCTCCCCGGGGCTCAGTGGGGCCTGCTGAATGTGACGAATGGGGCTGAGAGGGGTGAGGTTGCCTCTTTTCGTCCCCACTGCCCCCAGAGTCCCTGGGGAGCTCTGAGCCTGGGCCAGTCTGAAGACTCTGAGCCCTGAGCCGGGGAGAAGCTGGGGGTTGGAGAGAGGCCAGGAGTGTCTTCCCTACTATTCCTCTGGGGTCAGGGACAGTGGTTTGTTGTTTTTTTGTTTTGTTTTGTTTTGTTTTTTGCCATGCTGTGTGGCTTGCAGGATCTTAGTTCCCCAAGAATGCATGCTCAGTCACGTCCAACTCTTTGCAACCCCGTGGGCTCTGCCTCCAAGGCTCCCCTGTCCATGGAGTTTTCCAGGCCAGGATACTGGAGTGGGTTGCCATTTCTTCCTCCTCGGATATTCCCAACCCAGGGATCAAACCCGCGTCACCTGTGTCTCCTGCATTGCAGGGAGAGTCTTTACTGCTGAGCCAGCTGGGGAGTCCTTCTTAGGTCCCCCACCAAGAATTAAACCTGGGCATCTGGCAGTGAAAGCACCGAGTCCTAACCATTGGCGTTCCCAGGGGAGAGCGTCTTCACGGCTACAAAAGCACTCAGAGCCCATCTCATACATCCTAAGGAGGAGACTGACTCCCGAGAGGGCGGGCATCTTGTCTGAGCTCCTGTGTCTGTTAAGACTGCATGGAGTCTTGGTCCCGGAGGAGCTCAGGGCGTGACCTGAGCTCACACGGTGATGAGCTTTGTCAAGGAGGAGTGACCAGGGGTCTTTGGGAGCCAGGTTGGGGGGGGGGCAGCCCTCTCTCCCTGGGGATCTTCCTGAGGCACATCAGAATCTGCCAGGGAGCTTTACAAAATCCCAGTGTCCAGGCTGCAACCACACCTGTTAGAGCCCAATCCTGGGTGACGACCAGGCATCAATATATTTTTTTTAAACTTTAAAGTGCACAGAGGTCATCCAGAGATTTTTGCTGAAATACAGACTTGGAATCAGTCACTCTGGGTGGTCCCTGAAATTCTGCGTTTTCACCACGCTCTCAGGTGAGGCTGACGCTGCTAGTCCATGAATTGCATTTTGCATAGCAAGAGGCCAGAGCAGGACTGGCAAACGATGACCCCTTGCCTATATTTATACAGCCCCGAGTTAAGAACAGTCTTTGCATTTTAAAATGATTTTTTTTAATCAAAAGAATAACACTTTGTGACACACGAGAAGCACCCAAAATTCAAATCAATTCTTTTAGGAGTACAGCCACGCCCCTAGCTCACTGCTCTAGAGCTACAAGGATACAGTTGAACAGCTGCGATGGAGGTCATGTGGCCTTAGTCAAAACTGCTTATTCGTGACCCTTTCCATTACCAGTGTGCCAACCCTGGGCTACAGGAAATGAGCACTAAGTCAGGGTTTTGTTGTTGTTGTTGTTGTTATTGTTTGGCTGTCCCTCACAGCATGTGGAATCTAAAGTTCCCCGACCAGGGATCAAACCCCTGCCCCCTGCATTGGGAGCATGGAGTCTTAACCACTGGACTGCCAGGGAAATCTCTAAGTCAGGCCTTGATGGATGAATGGGGCTCCCACCAGAAGCAGAAGGAGGGGAGCTGTGTGAATAAAGATACAGAGGGTGGAGCCACCTCAGAGAGGGTGAGACCATGTCCATCCCGTGGAGCCTTGGCATCACAAATCCTCTCCTTCTTTCCCCCAAGACACCCCAACTCCCGGTGTCCTGCATGAGGTTCTGTGGTCCTGGCTCCTGCTCTGGGAAGTGTTTCCTTTCCCTCTGTTCCTCTCGCCACATCCCACAGCCCCCCAGCCTGGAACCATCACCTGACATCCTCTTCCCTGACTCTCAAGGATCTGACAAGCCTGCTGTGAGCTGTTAATTTCTATTGAAAGAGAGAGAGAGAAAGAAAGGTAGGTTTCTTGGAATCACAGGAATATCTGAGTAAAAGGAAAACAGGCAGCATCTGGTCCAGCCACGCACCTCGTCCCCTGCACCTTACTGACGGGAAAGCTGTGGCTCCAAACCACGCACAGGCGAGTGATGGGGCCTTTAATTAAAGTCTTCAAGGTCACGGCCAGATGGAGGACTCCCGCTTGTCCTACTTCTGTTAAAGCTGGGTGTGTACAACAAACCCGTTTTGAAACTAGAGAATGGTGACTGTGGCAGTGTGCGTGTGTACAAAAATCACGCGGTGAGCTGGTCACCCTCAGTGTTTCAGATGGGGAAACTGAGGCCCAGGGAGCAGAGGCAACAGGCCGGTGGCTATACTGCTTCTCGGTGCAGGAGCTGACCGAGTGTCCACGGCCCACACTCACCCGGAGGCAGGAGGTGACACTCCCCTGGCCTCCACCTGGCGTTTACCCCGAGCTTCCCTGATAAGGCTCAGGGGGCCGTCATCCAATCTCCCAGGAAGGCATCGCTGCAGATGGACTAGTTCTGGCGGTGGCGTTTATAAGGAAAGAAACAGAAGGAAAAGGAAAACATTTTCTTGGGCGAGGCGCTCTGGACCAGATGCTCGGTCCACGCTGGGTTCAGGATCCATTGTGGCAACTGTAGGAGGTGTCTGCAGCTTCAAACGCACCATCTGGGGTCTGCAGGTACCACCGCCCACAAGAGGCAGTATCCAGAAAATGGGGGAAAAATCCTTGAAAATGGCAAGACCTGGAATTATTTCACCCACGCTCCCTGAGGAAAGCTGACAGAGGCAGGTGAGACCGTAGCAGTGGCCAGGGGATGATGGTAACGGGAGCGCATGACCTGACTTAAAGGGTCCCTCTAATGGGGTCATTTCAGCAGATGACAGACCAGTGTCGGAAATGGTTTCCAGGCAGGGGCCCCTGCCTCCCCCACCCGCCCCCCAGCTGGGAAGGAGATGGCTGGTCCTCCCTCCTCCCCAACGAGGAGAATTCAGTGTCTCAACAGTCTTTTGACATCTCCCTGGGAGATGAGAGACAGGTGTTTCCGGAGAGACCTCCCACCTTTCCGCCTCTGAGACTCCGAGCGTGGGGCTCTGCGAACAGCGTCTGGCAGCGGATTTGAAAGGGGGTTTCAGCCTCACCGATGATCTGAGGAGGAAGCGCTTGTAAGTGCTTTCCTGCACTTATAGCAGCCCGAGTCGTAGCCGCAGGGATGCCTTGGGGTTCCAGAAGGGGAAGAAAACAAAAATGAAAGCAAGAATTAGGAGACTGTATGCTCCATCATTTCACTGTTACTGAGGCTCTCTGCCAGACTTAGAAGCTGGGGCTACTGTAACCATGGCTTTATTTCCCTCTGTCAACAACGGGCCCGAGGGAATGACTGCTCTGGCCCCAGGTGAGACCCGGGTGTTGAGTCCGTGTGCCTGTCATCACACAGCTAAAGGGAAGTCATGCGGAACTCCAGCTTGGGCCTGGTGCCCACTGCCTGGCAAGGCAGTATCCCCTCTGAAGCAACAAGCTTAGCCTCAGGGTCGGTCCCTCCCCAGGCAAAGCCTAGGAAGGAAAAGACGCCCTGAACAGGAGCTGCCGGAAGTCACATTTTGTCCCCCAGTGACTGTTGACCAAGGCTTGGCTGGGAAAATGGGACCTGTGCTTCTGTGTGGCAGCCAAGAGAAGGTGCAGATATTAACACGCAGGCTGGCGTCTGCTGGTGCACATGCTGGCTAGGGGGTTGGGAGCCGCTGCTCAAAGCTGCTTGTCTTGGCCATATTTGACGTGTCTGGCTCCTTGCTAGATTTGGTGGGGCGCATCTGACCCGGCCTTGGGGAGCACAAGCCCCAGGGAGGCCCAGCCTGCTCGCAGCTAAACTGAAGCCCCCAGAGTGCCAGCTGCTGTCCACACTTTGCACCTGAGTGGGAGTGGGAGTGGGAGCCATGAGCCAGAGCCCGCTGTCTGCCCTTTGGTGTCCCCAACCCCAGGCGATGTCCAGACTGCCAAGCTGGGCTCTCAAGGTCCCCACGGCACAGCTCCCGGTAGCCCTCCCACTTTATCTCCTGCTGCCCCCAGACATCACACCAGAGCAGGTGGCTCTGCCCACCCCACAGGCAGGAGAATCTGCGCTCCCTGCCTGCGCAGGGGTCCCTAGCATCCCTGCTGCCCTTTACCCACCATCCCTTTTCCACTGTCGGTCTCTACCCCTGCATCCAGACCCAGCTGTGATGCTGTCTTCCATTCTCAGAGGTGAGACTGCCTCCCGTGTGGCCTGTCAAGCGGCATCCTGGCCCTGTCGGGGCAGAAACTGTAGTGGGAGGTCATGGACTCTGCTCTTGGGGAGGTGGCCCCCCGGGCAGAGTTAGCATGCATACATGCAGGCAAAGTCCCATGAATGCCTGCCTTCTAAATGAAAAGAGGAAGATGCTAAGGCCCTTGGTGCACCTCGAAGCTGCTTCTCCCCACTCTAGTTCCTTGCTTTTCTCCTTGAGCTGGTTCACAGCCAACAAAGGCCGGGCTTGCAGACACATCTCCTTTCTGTCCCCAGGTGCACCAGGCACCCTCAGCTCCTGGACCAGACGGGCCTAGCCTGTGGGAGACGGGAAACCCAAACATTATTAGCCGGGAGCACAGGTGGGGGGCGTGCAGGCAGGGACCAGTCTCTCCTATAACTGACCCTTCCACACATTTTCTAGAAAACAGGCTTGGAGAGCTTAATGAACTTGTTTAGGGTATCTCACTAGTGGGGGCAGAGGGGCTGGGCCAGGACAGAGATCCTCCTGGGGATGGAGGCATTGCATTCCAAGGACCCTGGCCACGTCTCCCTGATGCTGCTGGCTGTGGACGGTGACTTGGGCTGTGAGCTCTTCAGGGCTGGTTAGCATCTGGGCACCTAGAGCAGTGCCTGGCACACAGTGGGGCCACAACAAGTAATACGGGATGAACTTATTGTCACCCACTATGTGCATGGCATGGTGCCACAGGCGTCCTGGCTCCTGGCCAGACTAGAGCTCTTCTTTGCACTTTGGGCAGGGCTGTCCGGTCTCTTGGGGGTGGGGCCCACGTCCCACCTCTGTAGCTGGGCCTCACATTGTGTCTCAGGCACAGAGCAGATCTCTAGGTGTTCACGGTGCATGCCAGCTTGGCCCACCTTCCGCCAGCTCCCACTCCTGTGCCCGGCCCCGCGTCCAGTTCACGCTGGGGCCATGTCCACGGGTGTCCTGGATGATCTCCTAGGTCTTGCTTGTTCTGACACCGGGAATTTTCTGAGCGCGCAGCCAGTGCCCACTCCGGGCAGGCGGTGTAAACAAGGAGAGATTTACTGCCGACTTTGCCTGAGCGGAGAGCCTGGTGGATTCCACAGCCCCATCTCCAGGCCTCGCTGTTCCTGCCCTTCCTGGGGGGTGGGGAGGGGACCTCACTACCAAGTCGGAGGGACTCAGTTCCGGGAGCACAGCAGACATGGAATCTTAGCTGGGAGCTGGGTAGGGGAGTGTTTTGTTTCATTTAACATCTGGAGACCCTTCTCCCAGCCGCTGGTCCCCTCTCTGCAGGCAGAGGTCTGGAGCTGTGCTCACACATTCTTCCCTGGATGCGCTGAGGCAGTGCCTGGATTACCGGGGGAAACACCAACCCCACCCCAACCCACCACCCCGCTACCTCTACCTCCCACCCTCCCCACACACCTCCCTCCCTGCCCCCACTTCCTGAAGCCTGCATCCTTCATCGCTCAGCAGAGACGGCACCTCTGGGGCCTGACAACCCACAGATAGGACAGTTAGAGGGCCCTGGCCTCACCACCAGAGCCTGGTTTACCATAAAACCCACTCACTTGTCCCTGGCCTCCAGTCCAAGTCCTGAAATTCTGCAACAAAGGACTTAGTCAAAAATGCCCATTGAGCAAGTCACCACCTTGCTTCAATCCCTGGGGTGAGGTCCAAACTCCTTGACATCCCTTTAAGGGCTCCAGGATGAGGCTGCGTGGCTTGCTTCTCTTCCACCCCCTCTCTGCTCATGGGGGTGGGGGTGATCCCTGGGAGTCTTCACTGCAGGTGACCAGCAAATGTGAACCGCACCGGTTCAGCGGATAGGGCGGTGCTCAGGCTAAGGTGGGCAGCTTCAGGTCAGAGAGACCTAGCTCCCTCTCCCTCTGGGTGGCTCTCCCAGCTCTGAAACCCCCTCCCCAGGGGGCCTCATCCTCTGACTACCGTAGGGGTGTACTCACTTTCACAGAGGAAGGAGGAACACCATGCTCCTGCAGCTCAGGTCAGGAGAAGGGTACCTTGCCCCAGTCCCCAGCAGATGGTCCCTTCATTTTCACTGGCCTAAACTGGATGCTAAGTCCTCTCCTCCCTCGCACTTTTGGAACAAAACCTAGGTGGTTATAAGATATTGTTCTTTTAATTCCCAGCCAGATTCCACTTGCAGTTTTATTTAAGACTGTTGCCTCAAATTCACAATGAGACTGGCCTATGGTTTTCTTGCTTTGTGCCATTCTTTCTGGGTGTCGGTATCAGGGTTACATCAGCCTCATAGGGTGAGCTGGGAAACCTTCTCTTACCCGGGACTTTGGAACAGAACATGGTAATTGCCCTGATACTTTTAGACCCAAGTCCTCCGCCTGATCTACATGGAGGTACCTCCCCGACATCCTCTTCCAAAGGCCCCCTCCACTGCCTGCTCTCGCTTGCGGTGTCTTTCAGCATCTCAGTTTTCTTTCAGTTTCTTGCTTCCTCTGCCACAGGGCTTTTGCACATGCCACCTGGTCCTGCCAATGGAACTGTTCTTCAATCCCTTGCTAGCTGACTTAGCTTTGTCCTTCCGGTTTCCCTGTCTAGTCAAACATCTCTTACTGCACCATGTGTCTTTCTCCCCACACTCATCACACTTGTGATTTTACCTTTATTTATGTGATTTTATTGATATAATTAACACCTGGCTCTCTCACTAGACTGTCAGTTCTTTGAGGGTGGGGACTGGGTTTTTGCTTCCTTTGAACTCCCAGAATACACCAGAAAGCCAAGCACATAATATATGCTTAATAAACTTGTAGTGACTAAATGAAAGAACTTGCCCCTCACTAGGAAACAGGCATTTTACCTGCTACGGTAGTGACAATCTCTGCAGCCACACTTAAAAAGGTTTACTTCCATAGTTACTCTTACTGTTTTCTATAACATACAGGAACTTTTGTCTCAACACATTAGCTCTGGTCAGCATCTCTTGACTTCTCATGATGTAGGAGTAAGATTAGGGCCTCATGGTCCCCTCTGCCTTCCCTCTTCCTCTACTGCCTGACCACCAGGTCCTAATCTCTTCATGGCCCAAGCTTTAAAACACATATGTGCTGTTTTGTGACTGTAATTACTTCTCTGCTTTGACAGTTGGCTGATTCTAAACAAGATTAAATCAATACCCAGCATTTAAATATCTTTCTTATGTAATATATTTCATCACAGATGTGGGGGAGATGGAATCTGACATCACTAGGTGAAGGGGATGTGCATAAGTTTTTAATATATCGTGTTTTGATATGCCTCCTCATTATCACTAGGAGTATCCACCTCTTCCCTATGAGTATTTAGTAAAGATGAATCTGTTTTTCCTCTTGACAGCATTCTTTTCAGAGCCTTCGAATGTCCTGATTGGGTTTGTACCATTTGCTCTCGAGGTCTGTGCCACAGCTGTCATCCTCTGATCTTGTATGCGTTACACTCCAGGGTTTGGTGTACAGTTTCTTGGCTACTATGTCATTCTCTTTCTTGGATCCCTGTTTTGTTTTACCGGAAGTACGTCCTTGGGTGTATCTTTCAGGATAGGGCCATGGATGATAAACCTTCTGAGTCTTTGCATTTTTGAATATGTCTTTATTTTGCCCTTATAGGGAATGGACAGTTGGACTGGGTAATTTGTCTGAAATCAGTTTCTTTTTTAGACCATTTGACTTTTCACTTTGGAGGCTTTTAGGATTTCTCTATATCTTCGGAACTCTGAAATTCTTTGAGGACATGAAATTTCACATAAAAAGCTCACCTCTTTTTAAGGTTTCCTCATTCAACACTTGGCTGTGACTTTCAATTTAAGACTCAAGTCTTTCTTTAGCACAGAGAAATTCACCTCTGTTATTGCTTTATCTTTTCTCCTGCTTGTCTGGGTTTTTTGTCTCCATATATTCATTAGAAATTGTGCACACTTCTATATTTAAAACAGATAATCAATAAGGATGTACAGTATAGCACAGAGAACTCTGCTCTATACTCTGTAATAACCTAAATGGGAAAAGAATTAGAAAAAGAACAGATACTTATATATGTATAACTGAATCACTGCTGGACAGCTGCAGCTAATGCAACACTGTTAATCAACTATACTCCAATATAAAATAAAAACTTTAAAAAAAAGAAATTGAGTACCAATTCCTCATGTTTATTAACAGTAACTTTGCTTTGCTTGTGTGTGTGTATTTTGCTTTGTCGTGCCCTTCTGTCCTGTGTTTGAAGGTTTCCTTGGTTTTATTGTCTATATTATTGATTCAGTGTTTGGGTATGCCTGTTTTATCATCCTTCTAACTGTCTGAATTTTTTCGGCATCATCACTAAATTTCCAAGGCATCTTTCTTTCCTGATCGCTCCTGTTCAATATCTACTCATGGTCTCCACTGACTCCTCCTTTGCGTAGAAGTTCAGGGAGCAGAAGTCAAGATTATTTTTGTAGAGCCCGAACCTGAAGAACCACAAAGGGAGACAGTGGGATCTTTTCAATGTCTGAGACAGAGTCTACATGGAAAAGGTGGGGCTTTGAGCCAAGAGACACCAGCTCAAACTCCGCCTGGAGCACTGACCAGTGGTCTTAACTCCCACAGTCCCAGATTCCCCATCTGTGAATGGGGAAAACACTTCCTACCTTGCAGGCTTGCAGCCAGGATGGAAGGGCTCCCCTGGGCCCCTGAATCTGCACATTTACTGTGAATGAGTCTTCATCAATTAATCCAACACCCCTTCACCAGAGTGGAAAACTGCCTTTTGTTATTCTTCACCCCAGAGTTGTTTGGCTTTTGGACTATATATATGTATGGATATATTTTAGTCATTTCTGGGCAGCTTCTCATGCATATTCAAATCCAAGCAGTTAGGGCTCTGGGAGTGATTCAAATGTTTGTTGCACAATGTAATTGATCTGAATATAGCCACATCACCCAAGGCTGCCATTCCCCGCTGGGCCTCCTCCGTGCCTGGCCCCCTGACCCGTCTGGGCCAAAGATCAACACATGGACATACTTCTGCTCTCCCGCCTGCCCATAGGAACTGGCAGGGCTGAGGGAGCCGTTTCCATCCTCTGGGTTTTTGTTTCTCCTCTAACCCAGTGTTTGGTCCTTATTAATCATCCTTTGTATAGATGATGGGACATCAGGAGAGGAATATCCAGGAGGTCATGCCTGTCTCAAATCATGGGTCACGGGCCACGAGGCTGCCCAGGGCTGGCGCTGGAGGGTACTTATGGAATGAATGAGGCATAATTGGAGCCTGGAAGGCAGATCGCTGCTTCGGAGGAGGCAGGATCAGAAATTGAGAAATAACCTTGTAATCGTAGGGTCGGCGGGGCCTTCGCAGGTCAAACACCATGGACAGCTTCTGTTGTGTCTGACTCTTTGCGACCCCATGGACTGTAGCCCACCAGGCTCCTCTGTCCATGGGATTCTCCAAGCAAGAATACTGGAGTGGGCTGCCATTTCCTTCTCCAATGCAGGCCAAAACAGCATCCTATTTAAAGCCACAAGGAGGGACCCAGAGATAGAGGGTCGGCCTGCGCTGCACAAGGGAGCAGGGTCCTACGAGGGTGGGAGGGGCTTGACTGGAAGGCCCCACCCCCTCCAGCACTCACCCCTCCCTCACTCCCCCGCCCCTTCCCTTCCCCTCTCACTCTCTCCCTTTGCCAACCTTCACCACCACCGTGGCTCTATGGAGAGAGGAGGCCCCCGTGGCTTTGGCTGTGCCCCTCAGCTCCCCAGCCTGGAGACTGGCATCCAGCTTGTGACACCAGAGCCAGGCAGAGGCAAGTCCTCAGGGAAAGTGCCTTTGCACTTGGACACGGAAGCTCTTCCGTCCAAAGACTCCAGAAGTGCAAACAACAGACACTCAGGGCAGTGTCTCCGGGAGTCCTGCCTGGAAAGAAGCTGTCAGAACAGGTGAGTCCCGTTACCCACAGGGAGAAGCTCTGACCCCTTTCCTGGCCCCTCTGGCCCCTCTCCTAGCCCCCCAGCCCATCCTGCTCTGACCCCTGCCTCCAACCCCCTGTTTCCTGCCTGGAAGGGGCAGGATCCTCACTCACATCCTTCAGGGATCAGCTCCAAGCCCACTTTCAAATCCTGAGTCCCTCGATCTCTGGCCCCCTGGCCACCTGGTTCACTTTCTCCATGGTGCCCTGCACCCAGGCTGGTTGACCATGGTCCGTGCAGCATCTCTGGGTGTGGAGGCTGTGTTTGTGAGGGAAGGGGCAGTGTAGGGGCAGCGTTCTCACACATGAGCCCGAATCAGGAGCCTCTCAGTTCAGTTCAGTTCAGTCGCTCAGTCGTGTCCGACTCTTTGCAACCCCATGGACTGTAGCACACCAGGCTTCCCTGTCCATCACCAACTCCCAGAGCTTGCTCAACCTCTCGTCCCTTGAGTCAAGATGTGTTAAAACAGAGGCCAGGGACTCCACCCAGAGCTTTTCATTCAGTGGAGTGCAGGAGGGCCTGGGAATTTGCATTTTTAAGTTTTCCAGGTAAGAGAACTGAGCCCAGAGAGCAGCTGCTTAGCCTGGTGGCCTCCCCTTGAGAGGATGGGGTCTCTAAGGAGGATGGAAACTGTGACAAACTAAGAAATATATATTGGGTCTCTGCCCTCAGTTTCTGATACAACAGCCCTAAAACTTAATTTCCGGAGTGAAGAGGGCATCTTTTATTCTAATGGGGCTCACCTTGGGTTAGCCTTGCCTTAGTCCAGGGATTTTGAGATGAATGAGGCCAGAGCCCTGTGCTTAGGAAGGCAGGAGAGAAACATCGCATGTGTGGGGTGCTGCTCCATCCCAAGGGAGACTGCCAAGAAAAAAAGTCCCCTGACTCTCAAGATGCTCGGAGCTATAAGCCAGAGTGTGGGACCTTGGGCTGATGATGAACCTCTGAGACTTATGGGCGCAGGAGGGACCAGGAAGCCATCTGAGTGTACAAGGACTAGAGTTTCCAAGACATTGTCAAGGATTATGAGGACAATGAGACAGATCATTTGAAATAACGACTGTCCTAGAAGTTGACAGCTGTCTGTGTACACACAAATCCTCCTGCTACTAAACAAAGCTGTGGTGTGGGACTGAGTACCTGGTCCCTTGAACTAGCTGTCTCTGGGTTATTGGGAGAAACACAGTGGTGGAAAGCATAAAGCCATCAGTCAGCCAACCTTGATTCTCACTGCTGCTGATTCTGTTAGGCTGGAGGGATTGCTTAATCTCTGGAGCTGAGAAATAACACTTCCTTATAGGGTTGTTGTGAATCACAGATAACCAGGCCTCGTATTTGAGGCAGGGGAGGTGGCCACTCCATCGATGGTCACTTTGCTCCTGCTTTCTGGCCCCTTGCCTGCCGTCTTCCTTCCTGAACAACACTGAAGGCCCAATAGAGAGGTCTGTGGACTTTGCACACCCCCAGCTAGCGAGTCACTGATGGAGCGAGGGGCCCCCTCTGAGTGAAGGGCCCAGGCACCTCTTCTGTTTCTTGGGCTGCCAGCACCCAGCCTCAGGAAGGAAGCTAAGGGTGCTACTTGGAGCCGAAGACCAGAGCCCAGTGGTGACTGAAGCGGGGTTCCAGGCTGGACAGGCAGTGAGATAGGGCTGGAGGCTCCAGTCCCGACTGGGCTGGGAGGGAATCAGGAGTTGAGGTCACTCTGGTCCTGGCTGTGGCTGAGGGGACGCAGCCAGGGAGAGCTCCTCCCTCCAGCGCATCCTCCAGAGATGCTGTCTTTACAGCATCTTTTTTTTTTTTTTTAATATTTATTTATTTAGTTGGCTGCACCAGGTCTTGGTTGTGGCACACGGAATCTTTGATCTTTGTTGCAGCAAGCAGAATCTTTAGTTGAGGCACGCAAACTGTTGCAGCATATTGAATCCACTTCCCTGAAAGGGATCGAACCTGGGCCCTCTGCCCTGGGTGCGCTGGATACACTGGGTATGTGGAGTCTCAGTCACTGGACCACCAGGAAAGTCCCTCCAGCGTCTTAAACGGTGCAGTATTGATGTGGATCTTAAGGCTCTGCTGCAAAGATGTTAGGGAAAATGACAATGAACATGATAAGACAGGCTGAGGTGGGCCTCCTGCAGTCCTGCCCTGCCCTAGGCCCCTTCCCCAGACGCTAGCAGCTAACATCAGTGAGCACCATGCAAGGCGTTGTAAGTTACCTGCATCAACTCCACCCCTTTACCTCCCTCTCCTGCCCTCACCACTCCTTTTCTGACAACACCTCCCAAGGCAGTACTATTTTGACAACTCCTTGTTTTGCAAATGGGAACTTGGGTGCAGAGTGTTGTCCTACAGGAGGTGAGCAGTTGGGCTTCCTTGGTAGCTTTACCATGGCTGGTAAAGAATCCACCTGCCGTGCAGGAGACCCTGGTTCAATTCCTGGGTCGGGAAGATCCACTAGAGAAGGGTTAGGCTACCCACTCCAGTATTCTTGGACTTTCCTGGTGGCTCAGCCGGTAAAGAATCCGACTGCAATGTGGGAGACCTGGGTTTGATCCCTGGGTTGGGAAGATCCACTGGAGAAGGGAAAGGCTACCCACTCCAGTATTCTGGCCTGGAGAATCCCATGGACTGTATAGTGCATGGGGTCACAGAGTCAGACGTGACTTTCACAGGTCTGACCCGGGAACCACACAGGAGGCCTTATGCCCCCACCCTCCAGGTTAGGGTCCTTGAGTGTGTCCCCAGCAGGTCTCTGGGCTGAGTGGGCTGGCCAGGAGCTTTCCCCACGGCCATAGACGCTCGGGCTCTAGGCAGTGGGTGGGCAGAGAACTCATTTTGCTTATTGCTTTTCTTGAGTTTGTGGGGGATACTGAGGTCCAGAGGGCAAGGGATCCACCTCTCAGGTCTGACAGCCATCAGAGCCGAGGGTGCATGGCCCCAGAGTCTGGTCCATCTGCATTTCCCTTCCCTGAGCCCCACTGGAGACAAAGCCAGACAGGAAGGCAGTTGACCTTTCTTCCATCAGGGGCGCTCTGGGGACGTAGAAACATTTCCAAGTCTTTTTAAAAAACTTAAATACATATTTATGATTTGCAATAGTGACTAAAAAAGAATATTTACACCAACTCTTAGGAACAGATCAATGGAACTGCTTTGGGGGAGGAAATAATGAACCTGTTAGAAAAAGTAAGGCATCTCCGTTTGGTTCTGAGTGTTTGACAAGGAAAAATGTGATGGCTGAACCGAGTGCCTGAGGTCAGTGATGCAGAGGCACGGCCCAGCAGCCCTGCATTCAGCCCTGGACTCTCTAATGGGCCAAGGAGAGGAGAATATGCTTTAATAAGCATGATAGAGGACATCCCTGGTGGCTCAGATGGTAGAGTGTCTATGTACAATGCAGGGGACCTGGGTTTGATTATCCCTGGGTCGGGAAGATCCCCTGGAGAAGGAAATAACCCACTCCAGTATTCTTGTCTGGAGAATTCCATGGACAGAGGAGCCTGGCAGGCTACAGTCCGTGGGGTCGCAAAGAGTCGGACACAACTGAGCGACTAACACAAGCATGGTAGGAGCTGGTTGCCTGCAGGCAGCTGGGACCCACCCCTCCCTGGACACCTGCATGCGTGTCTTTTTTCTCCATTTCTCAGCCTGTCGGGTGGAGCGCCAGCCTACCCTGCTGATTCTGTCCAGCCCAGGGAAGACTGTGACAGCCCCCTTGGCACGAAGAAACAGGGGCCCTGGGAGAGGGCTCTAGGTAGCACTCAGAAAGAACTTTCTGTGTTTTCTCTTATTATAAATGTGATATATATTTATTATAAAAATTTAAGATAATTTATAAAAGCACAAATTATAAGTATAAACTCCAATCACTCAGAGACAGCAGGAGGCCGCTTCACAGGTTCAAAGAGGCTTCCCGGCCCAGGAAGCACCCCGCTTGGACTCCCCCTTCCCCAACATCCCAGGACAGGTTTCTCAGAACACGAGCTAGTGACATCAAGGCTCAAATTGGGTAGAATAAGTCCTTAAAGACAGTTTCTCTAGCGATTACGCTGGCTGTTGAGCAAACCTTATTAGTAATTAGTTTGCCAAAGATAGCAGGCCCTCAGAGTGCAGAAAGAAATGGTAATTACTGGAGCCAGCCCTTTCAGCTCTTTTCTGCAAAAATAAATACCAACCCCCTGGGGTTTCTCTGGACCGTTTTAAATCCCAGAGCTGACCGCCCAGGGTTTGGCTCCCCACTAAGCATGTCAGTCTCGTTGAGACTCACTTTCCTCATCCATCAAGTGGCGATCCCAGGTTTGCCTTGGTCACCCATTTCATATCCAGCTGTGTCTGGTTGCACGCTTGCCAATAGCTGGGGGGGTGGGTAGGGAATATAGGGGCACTTCACCAAGCGGGGGATGGTTGAGACGAACAGCAAGGGCACTGCAAGCAGAAGACGCCCAGGCACATGGCGTGTGGGCAAAGGGGCCTGAGATGGGGCTGCAGCAGCCGGGACCGTGTCATGAAGGACCCAGGGTCTCCCGCCAGGTTGAACTCCATCCCAGAGGACACAGGAGTGACTGGGGCGTCTAACGCTGGGACACAAAGTCAGATTATTAGTTAGAAGAAGAACTTCCAAGAGAGGGTGACGGTGGGACTTGCCTGGCTCCCCAGTGGTTAAGACTCCACTTTTCCACTGCACGAGACACAGTTGATCCCTGGTTGGAGGACTAGATCCCACATGCTGGGAGGTGCTGTGAAGCCTGTCGGGGACTGGCAAGGACCCCTGTGAAATCAGAGATGATCGAAGCAGCTCATTGCCAGGTCCACGGGGACGCGGGGACACAAGGACATTTCACATTAGGAATGTGTCTTTGGTTGGATTTGCCAAGAAGATTGAACGTGAATGTAAACCCTTTCCAACTCTAGCAGAATGAAATAGAATAAGAATCACCAAACAGATGGCCTCCCCGATCCTTTCTCACTTCCCCGCTGGAATGCCATTTCTCTCTGTCACCGTGCAATGATACAGGATTTATAGACATCTTCCTTTCCTGCAGAAGAAAATCAGGTCTTAAGGAGCAGACCGCATCCTTCCTATGACATTTCCCTCTTCTGAAGGATGCGCCTCTGAGTAAGGAGCAGGTCGTGTCAGATGGCCCCTCTTTCCTGGAGCCAGATGGACCCCTCTCTCCCTCCTGGCAGGAGGGAGCCTTCCAGGGGTCTCCCCGCCAGGTGGAGAGTTTGCCTGCTCCCCTGTCTCGCAAGGGTGCTGGGTGAGCTGTGAAGTCATGGGTTTTGAGAGTCTCAGAGTGAGGAGGACTGGATTTGAACTTCAGTTCTGCCATTTACATAAAGTGAAGCTATGGTGAGTTGTGGGATAATGCTGAGGCTCATGTGACATCTTCATAAAATGGAATAATAACACTTTTTGTTGTTTGAGGATTGAATCCTGCAAATGACCTAAAGCACCGGGCCAGCGCATAGAGAGTATGTGATGAACTTTGAAGCTTCTCCTTTCTTATGCCTCTCTGGGTGTAGCTGCTGATGTGGCTCACAGCGGAGCTGGGACGGGGGCTGGGGATTATTGAGGAGGAGGAGTCAGCTGCAGAAACCAAAGCTGATTTTCAAATAACAGAAAACTGGATATACAGTCAGAGCTGAAGATACTTAACAGCCCAGGGGAGGAGGGGAAGACATATAGCCTCAGATATGTTATTTTCATTTCAGATGAGCAGTAGAACAAAATAAACTCATACCATAGAACTGAATAAATTCAAGTTGGATTAAATGTATTAACGTACTGGGAGAAAACATCATTCATTACTGTATATAGTGAAAGTAAAAGAAGATCTTTAAAACACGATGACAGGCACTTCCCCTGTGGCTCAGTGGTAAAGAACATGCCTGCAATACAGGAGATGCTGTTTCAATCCCTGGGTCGGGAAGATCCAGGGAGAAGGAAATGGCAACCCATTCCAGTAGGGGGAAAAAAAACCCCAGCATGATGACAAAGCTAGAAACTATCACAAATAAAAAGAGACTAGTGAAGATAGCAGAGTAAAAAGATCCTTAGCTGACCTCCTCCCACAAGGACACCAGAATCAAAACTATAAACAACCCTCAGTGAAAAAGACTGAAACCTACCAAAGGTAGAAGCCACCAAAAATAAAATAAATAATTGATAGATAAAACTGGCAGATTCGATCATAAATTTAAAAAAAAAATGGATAGATTTGCTCATAAAAAGAGAACAGCTAAACTTCCCAAACCAGTCATAAATAAAACCAAAGGCAATCAACAACCTTGGAAGACATATTTATCATGTATATGGCTGGTAAGAATTTCAACAACCATAATGTACAAGTAGCCATTAAAAATCAATTGAAAAGAGAAAAATATTTCAGTAAAAAAATGATAAAAGAACATGCAAAGATATCACAAAAAAGAAATGTAACTGATCAATATGTGAATAAATGTTCAACTGTATATTAATCAAATATATGCAAAATAAAGTGTCATTTTGCCTTATTCCTCTGTTGGCGGTAATTGATGAGCAAAGGCAGACATAAATTGGCAGTTTCAGAGTCTACTCTCAAGCCTGTAAATGGGTATAACTTTTATGGATGCATTTTGATGATACAGTTGAAAATTTTTAATTTTTGCATACTCTTTGACCCAGTAATTTTATCTTCAGAAAGTTATTACAAGGAAACAATCCTCAGTAAATACAGAGACTTAGCTACAAGAATACTCATAGTAGCTTTGTTCACAAAAGCAAAAAGGTAGACAAAATAGAGGATCAATTTAAAACTATCTCAATATATATGAATATTAAAATAATATATTAACAAGGTATATATTTAGGAGAATGTATAGTATTCATATGGTTATATTATTCATAATATATGAGTAATAGGTGAATATTCAGTGACATAGATAGGAGTTATTGCATATTGTTAGCTAAAAAAAGCAGGCTACAAATTAGTAATATATTCATTATAAGTCTTGATTCATTTTTTAGTACATATATGCATAGAAAGAAACACCGTATGTATGTCAAGAGCAGTAATCCCAAGGGGATCATTTTATTTTCTGCTGTTTGGTTCTCAGCATTTTCTATTTTTTCTCTGAAATGAATATTTATTACTTTGCAACAATAGAAAATGTCTACTTTTAAGAAAACTTATTTAAGAAAAGAATCCTCCACTTTGGCTACTGCAGATTCTACTTCCTTAAGTCTATCTCTGAAATGCCGGTTCATAAAAGGAATAGATGCCAGGGATGCCAGTTTATGGATGGAAGTATCTCCTACAGAAGATATTAAAGCAAAGCATCAGTAACAAAACCTCCACTCTGTTTCTGGAGTGAAACAGGGGGGTGTATTTTACAGTAGAGTCCCACTGGAATGTAAAGTCTCAGGTTTTCTGCCTTCTCCCCAGCGATGGCTTTGTTGATGGTGGTCAATATCCTGATGCGCACATTGGAGTGAAAGTGGCTGGTGGCCGTGGTCCAGGCTTGGTGAGGCAGGTGGGAGCTAGTAGGGGACAGCAATGGTGGGAAAAGGATAATGCATCCTGGGAAGCCAGCCCAGGAAGAGCTGTCAGCCTGAGAGGGAAGTGAGGAGTCCTAGTGAGGGCTTGGGCTCTGTTCACCACGTCCTGCAGCCTCTCCAGGGAAGTGGGGTGGCTTGCCTTCCTCCCTACAGCCCCCAGAGCTCATTTAGTCCTGCTGGAGCCCCTCAGAAACATGAGAGCCTCGGCCCCACAGCACCACTGAGAGAGCTGGACGTGTGAGATACTTTGCACCTGGAGTTGAAAAATGGCTTGAGGTCACTGGGCCCCAGGTCTGGGAAGGTACCTCTGATGGTGATTCTTCTCTTGCCATCCACCTGGGATAGGATTGGATTTCCAAATGAACCACAGTGCCCAGCTGCCTACAATCTAAGAGAAAGGACACTTTTCTAAGGAAGATAAAGCTCAACATGAGGGTGATGCTTTGGGAATAGCAGACATTTCAAATGGCAGCCCCCCCCCACCCCGCCCCGTCTCATCCATGGGATATGGTTCCTTCCAGCCCCCCACCTCTGCTGCAGGAGCCTCAGGGTTTGGACCATATGGTCCCCATGTCAGTCACAGGAGGAAGGTACTAGCGATGTTACGACACAGTCCCTGGGAAAGCTGTCGCACACAAGTGAGCTGGCTCATCAGGCCCCGATCTTAGGGACATGCATGTGTATACATAAAAGATAATCCACTGTTAGTCTTCCCTGGTGGCTCAGACGGTAAAGAGTCTGCCTGCAATGCAATCCCTGGGTCTGGAAGATCCCCTGGAGAAGGAAATGGCAACCCACTGCAGTATTCTTGCCTGGAAAATCCCATGGACAGAGGAGTCTGGTGGGCCCCAATCCATGGGGTCACAAAGAGTCGGACATGACCTAGCGATTAACACACTCACACTGTTGGTGGGAAGGGATGGTGAAAGAACCCAAGGAGAGACAAGCCATGGGGCAGAGTTGGGTCCGGAACAGCAGCAGGGGGCTCCTGGAAGGGCAGAACGCAGCCTGGGCCTGAGGAGCTGGGGTCCTGGCTCGTGTGCAGAGGCCCTGGGGCGGGCTCTCGCTCCTGCTTCTGCAGGTATGACCTGAGCAGTCACATGGAGGCCCACGCTTGACTCACTGCCCTGCTCCTGCCTTCTTGAAATCCATAATACTTTTTGAACTAGGGTCTTTGGTTTTTCATTTTGCAGTAGGCCTTGCAAACTATGAATTATGAAGGCAGCCCCTGTTTCTCATTCACCATTTCAACCATTTTCAAGTATACAGTTCAGTGGCTTTTAGAACAATCACCATGTTATGCCACCATCATCACTCCAGTTTCAGAACATCTTCATCACCCCCAAAAGAAACCCTGCTCTGTAAAGTATTTGCTCCATATTCCTCCCTCCCCCTAGGCCCTCATCTATTTTCTGGGTTTGCCTGTTCTGAGTATTTTATATAGATGGCATCATTATAATATGTGGTCTTTTGTGTGTGGCTTTTTTCACTTTTGTTTTCTTTCTTTTTTTGTACTCAATAATTAATCTTTTTTTTCTATTTAGTGTTCATTTATTTTCTTTTTATGACATTTGTTTTCAAGGTTCATCCTGGTTGTAGCTTCATTCCATTTTACAGCTGAATAATATTCCAGGGTGTCAGTCCATCACATTTTGTTAATTCATGCATCTGCTGAGGTACGTTTTGATTATTTTTACTTTTTGGCTATTAAGAAGAGCACTGACGTATGGTTTCATTGCTCTTGGGTTTGTCCTCAGAAGTGAATATTGCAGAGTCCCATGGAAACTCTGTGCTTAACTTTTTGCGGAACCGCCATGCTATTTTTTGTACCGGTGATGCACGAGGATCCCTATTTCTCCACATCTTCATCAGCACTTCTTTTCCCTTGTTTTGATCATAGCATACATCCTGGTGGGTGTAAAGTGATATCTCACGTGGCAGTGATTTACATTTTCCCGATGACTAATGATGTTGAACATCTTTTCATGGGCTTATTGGCCATTTGCAGATCTTCTTTGGAGAAGTGTCTATCAGATCCTTTGCTCACTTGTTAGTTGACTGTCTTTTTGTTGTTGAGTTGTAGTCCTGACTTTGATCTGTGTGAGATTTTATCTCCCTTTTCTCCTTCGCAGAACCTCCTCACAGTCTGCCCTTCAGCTGGCATGAGCAGGTCTTCTTGCCTTTTATCTCCTAAGGAACACAGATACTAAGCTCTTTTACCATTTCCGTCTCCTTTTTTCTAACCCTCTCCAAAGGTGCTAGTTTCTGCTTTGGGTTTTCACTTTGAGAAACATCACCCCCATCCAAATACTTCCCTCTGGGTAGCGCCGTCCTGGCTCATTTATTTGGGACTATTTTTAAATGTACCCATTAAACCTTAGGCAATTAGCATAATTTGGAGACTTCCTCCCCGTTTAGAAAGAGAGAAAGCCACTTGGCTCACTCAGCCATGGATTCATTAGAAGCCTCATCAGTGAGGGGCTGTTGATGGGCACTTGCTGTTTGAGGCAAAGTCACAGAAGGAAACAGGACACTAGGCTCTGAGAAGTAAGTCCCTTTCTGAGTGAGCCCAACAGTGATCATATTTTCTGGCTATGGCAGATTTTGGAAAAGAAGAAATTAAATCTAGAAGCTTCCATCACAGCTCAGATCAGGACTAAGCCCCAGAGTCCTGAAATGGTAGGAATGAGCTGCAGGACTATTTGGTCCTGGATCCCAGTCAAGCTCAGCCCCTGCTTCCTCTGAGGCCTTGAGGGGGAGCCCAGATGAAGGTGAAACTTCCAGACCCAGTGCCTTGACTCTCAGAGATGAGCCTGCAAGAGTTTAGGATCCACAGCTGGACACCCTGTATGATTTTGGGCTGGCCACTCACCTTCTTGTGCCTGAGTGTCCTCGACTGTGAAAATAGGGCAATATTTTTCCCTACCTCATAGGCTAGTATACACTGATAATTGCTATATTCATAGCCTTAGTCTTACTAGAAGAGGGGACCCGATAGCAGGAATGGAGTGTCTAAAAGTGAAAGAAAGGACAGAAAGAGGGCAGAGGAGGAAGGTGACAGGTGGGAGTGGCGGTTGAGGGAGAGAGGTGGGGCTCACCTTACTCTTGATGATCAGAATGTAGGCTCTCACAGCAGGAGAGACCTAAATGTCTCCGTGAAGCAGTGGACTGTCCACTGTAGGGGGAAGAGTTCTAGTCTCCGGAGGCCACTTCCCCACCATAGTAACCCTGAGGGGCTCAACAGTCCTATTCACGGAGACCCAAAGCAGATGCTACGGTCTCCTTTCCTGTCCCTGGCCTGCAGGTCTTACCAAAACACCGCATTTTGCTGACTCCTAGGGCTAGGACCCAGGAATACAGGCAAATTAGTACCCCAGGCTCCCTGCATCCCAACCGATGACTGATAGGAGTGGGGTAAACACCCCCACTCCCTCTCCTGCTGGGTGACCTCAGATGTGTGCGCTGCAAGCTGTAGGTCCCAACGGATGACCATCATCGCCCACAGTGGGGCATACTGAGGGGCACTCTGCCCTGCTGCCCTCTTCTGTTGCTTTCTCCCTGCAGCACTGGCCTCCTGTTTCCTGGGATCACCTCCCTAATGATTCACCCAAACCGAGCCTTGTCTCAGGGTCACTTCTAAAGATTCTAGAAAAGGATGAAGCCCAAACCGGCCCATGGGGCCTGGCCGTGCCACCAACATCCAGGAATAGAGAGCCTCCAAGTATTGTCCACGGAAGCCCCTTCAAATGCCCCCCTTTGGGGAATGGGTCCCCACGGTGTCCTCAGATGAACTGCAGCCCTTATCTCTCTCCTGAGATATTGCCCAGGAAGCCAGTTCAGGGTCCTAAGATAACTTGTGCTTCAGCTGAATTTGGTATTTAAAAAAAAAAAATTAAAGGTAGAAAACTGTTGCAAATCTCATGGTTGTTTTATGGGAGAGAGGAAGGGAAGAAGGAAACACCCTTCATGCCTTCCTGGGCATCAGGTGCTGTGGTGAGCAATCCTACACAGCAATTACGCTCGGCCCCTGAGTCACGCCACCCTTGCCTTATGTTTCCTGTACTCAAGCACCTCATTCCTCGGAGCTCAGATGTCAACAGGTGCAACCTGCCCTGGCTGGTTCAGCCTGGCTTGTTTCTGCCCTCCGGACCTCCTGGTGGGGGCTGCCCACTCTGCACTAGAGGATAAGTCTTGTCCAGCCTTCTAGAAACTCAGTCTGAGGGTGTCAGATTCACCAAAATAACCGAGGGCCAGCCAGATGGTGATGAGGCAAAAATAGAGGCTCGCAGACCGTGGGATCTGTAAGAGGGAGACGAACCATGGTCGGGAGTTGGCGAGGGCATCTGGAGAGGGGTTTTGGAGGAGGGGGAATTCAGGCTGGTCCTTGAAAAGGAAGAACCACGGTAACGGTTGTCAGGACTGATAACAGCAGCCATAGCTCAGCTTTGTGCCCAGAACAGTTCTAAGCCTTACATCTTTGGGTCCTTTAACCCTCCACTACCTTATCAGGTGGTGCTGAGATCAGCTATCGTTTAACAGATGCGGAAACTGTAATGCATAAAGTGACATTTTTTGATAGAGGACACGTGAGTTGAAGGGGCTCCCCATGTGGTACAGTGGTAAAGAATCTTCCTGCCAATGCAAGAGACACAAGAGACTTGAATTTGATCCCGGGGTTGGGAAGATCCCCTGGAGGAGGAAATGGCTACCCACTGTGGTATTCTTGCCTGGAAAACTCCATGGACAGAGGAGCCTGGTGGGCTGCAGCCTATGGGGTCACAAAGAGTTGGACAAGTAGCGCACGTACATACACATGACTTCAAAGTGGCAGAACAGAGTTTTGACTCCTGTTGCAGAATGAGGCTGAGCAAACAGGCCTCCTGGACTGGATGGAAGGTCTGAGCTGAGGCAAGGGGACTGCAAACCATGCAGAAGACCATGGGATGCAGGGCGATGTGCTGAGTGCCGTGAGCTGAGACCAACCGGACAGAGAAGGGCCTAGACGGCTCAAGCGAGAGGTTCGGACACCATCATGTTGGGGGCGGGGCAGGGGGCAATAGGCAGTACCTCCTGCCCAGATCTGAGGTCTCTAAAGGTCACTGCACGATGCAGAGACTGCAGGATAGATGTGGCTTGAGAGACAGAAAGAAGCCAGTTCACCGAGTCGGAGTCCAGCAGCCTTGCCTGAGCTGGTGCATGTCTAGATGTGGGAATTGACAGATGTTTAAACATCACACAGCTGCCCTCCGAGCAGCTTTCCCAGACACCCAGACTTTCTCCCTTCTCCCTTCTTCTGTCTCCCTGGACACCCAGAGTTAACAGCTGTGTGACCACGCTGCCCACACGCTCACACGCCCTCAGGCTCAGGACCTGCCTGGGCCAGTTCTTCCTGATGGACAGCTCTCACAACTCTTCCTTTAGTTTTCTGCTGATCTCAGGAAGAAGGTCCTGAGGTCACAGCAGAGCCTGATCCTCCCTGTGGGTCTCCAAGGGCGGTATCTCTGATTGGTCACTAGGGAGGAGGCAGTTGGAAGAGAGAGACAGCTATTCATAATAAGTTTAATGCAGATAAAAAGTCATAGAAAGCCAGATTCTGGCCATAGGTGATGTTTTCTCTAGATGGGTCTGACCTTGAAAGTGAAAGTCGCTTAGTCATGTCCGACTCTTTGTGGCCCCATGGAATAGTCCATGGACTTCCCTAGGCAAGAATACTGGAGTGGGTAGCCGTTCCATTCTCCCGGGGATATTCCCAACCCAGGGATCGAACCCAGGTTTACCTGCATTGTGGGCAGATTCTTTACCAGCTGAGCCACCAGGGAAACCCTATGCCTGAGCCAAAATCTTCTGTCCCCATAGCCACAAGGATAGACAGCAAAAGCATGAAGGGCTTCTCCTAGGATGGCTGCATGGTAAAAAGGGTAAAAAGAAGAGGGGAGCCCAGCCAGCCAAGTTCTCCCTGATTCCCCACCCCCACCACCCTTGGCACTGCAGTGAAGAGGGGGGCAGTTACACGTGGCTTTCAGGTCGGATTTCCCTCCGAGCTGACGTTCATTCCACTGCTCAACCTGCTTTTTGAGTCATTCAAACCCAACACAGCTCAGCTCCTGGGCAGGGTGGCCAGGCTCAGGAAATGAGGTGCTATAGCAGTGGAAACGGGGTGGGGAGGGTCCGGGGAGGGAGAGGGCTTGGGGCTCCCCGGGAGGGGGCGGGCACCTCTTCACAGAGTCTGTACCACAGCTGCCCCCTATCCCCCACCAAGGGCTCAGCTCACAGGTAGGTGACAAACACAAGGCGGGGACCCCCGACCACAGAGATGTCAGCCGTTTTAAGGGCCCTGGCAGGCCCAGCCCTCCCCAGAAGACCAGGCGCCGTGTTCCAGGACTCTCTCCCTCTCCATGGTGCCCTTGTCCTCAAGGAAGCGCTGACCTCTTGCCCCGTCCCTCTGGCTCCATCAGGAGAACAGCACCTAAAAAATAATACCAGAGAGAGCACGACGGGGCAGGCGCGATGTGGGGCATCTCGCTGAAACCCTGGCGACAACTGTTTCTTCCTTCTGTGGCTGAGACGTGCTCTGCGCTGGGAGCTGGTGGGTGAAGCCGGCGACTCCTCCCCAGATGTCTGGCTCTGAAGCTCCTGCTGTTTCTGAAAGGAATTGTCCCTGATGGGGTGGGGACGGAGGGAGCTTAAAACAAAGGGATGAAGTAGGAAGGTGGAATTTCTGGAAGCCAGAGTGGGGGCAGCCTCCTCAGGCAGCTCTGACCTCGCCTCACATGGGCTGTGTTTCCTGTTCACAGCTGCATGGGACCAGCCCTTGGAATAGCTTTCCAGCTGGCCCTGTTCTCAGTTGAAGGCAATTTACACTGAGGTAAAATGTCAGAAAGGATATGTCTCAAGAATGGCGTCCTCCTTCCTGCCCCTCAGGATCGGAAGTTTGAAGTGAAAGGGCTCCCCGGAAAAGACGGAGTAGTTAGAGACCCCAGAATTCTTCCTCTGCTGAACTTGGAGACCTTCCTTGCGGGATGAAGACCTGCCGTGCTTCATCGTAACTGCATGACATCCCACCTTCTGGATGAAGAAACTGAGGCTCAGGAGGTTAAAGGACTTGGCCAAGGTCACTTAGCTCACTCATGTCAGAACCAGGGTTCCAGTCCACGTTTCTTGGGCTCAGGGTCTGCTCACTTACCACTACACTGTAGATTTCCATTTTGTTGCTGTTCAGTCACCAGGTCGTGTCCGACTGCGACCCCATGGACTACAGCACACCAGGCTTCCCTGTCCCTCACCATTTCCATTATAGGAAGCATTAGGGGGCCAACCTGTTGAAGCACAATAAAAAGGGTAAAAAAAAAAGTAATTTGGGTGGAGCATCCCTGGCTGTCTAGTGCCTAAGACTCAGTGCTTCCTCTGGAGGGAGCATGGGTTTGATCCCTGGTCAGACAAATAAGATGCTGTGCAGCCAAAGAAAAAAAGTAACTTGGAAGAGTTTGGCTACTATTTCTTCATCCCATGAATCACTTGGTGTCTTTAGAAGGGGATAAGGTGAACTTTCTTAAAGATTCACATCTGTTGTAAAAAATAATGAGATAGTAAGAGTCTTCCTCTTGTTTCCTCATAGTGAATTTCATTCTTTAATTTCATATTTCAAAGTTAGATGTAAATGATTAGGGGCTTCCCAGGGGGCACTAGTGGTAAAGAACCTGCCTGCCCATTCAGGAGACATAAGAGATGTGAGTTCGATCCCTAGATCGGGAGGATCCCCTGAAGGAGGGCATGGCAACCCACTCCAGTATTCTTGCCTGGAGAATCCCAAGGACAGAGGAGCCTGGCGGGCTTTCAGTCCACGGGGTCACAAAGAGCTGGACACAACTGAAGCGGTTTAGTGTGCACACACATACATAAAGCCCCCGTGGGCACGTCCAGGGCAGGCAGATGTGCTGGCTGTGGTCTGTCCTGGCTGGGAATTCCTCAGGCCCAGGTGTTTTGTCCCCAAGAGAGGAGGCTGTCCTTCAGGCACAGTGAGAGGATGGCCATCAACGCACGTCTGCGCCTGAGCTGCTGGGGTGCACTTCTCCGGCCCTGGTCCTCAGGACATCCGCGCGCAGCTCATCTCCGAGCTCTTTCCTCAGACTTGGCAGTCACCAGGTTATGAATCCCCAGATTCGAGTGATTTTCATCCTTTTACTGCCAATGGAACCCTTTTTCCTTACTCTTTCCCTATGTGGTGGGGGGGCGGACCTGGGATTCTTCCTCCAGGATCCGTTGCCTATTACTTTCTAGCAGCTCAAGCTGGATTTTTGAAACTCCTCCTGACCTCTTAAATCAATCTCTCAGTGTGAGATCTGTATTGGCAAGCCCCCTTGTGGTTGCAGTTGATGGAAACCCTACTTGAAGTAGGTTAGATGAGAGGCAAGTTTCCAAGAGCTTCCAAAATTTTCTCTCTCTCCTCTGTGACTCTCCTGAGATGTCAGTTTTATTTTCTTCTGACTGCAGGCTGACTTCTGCCTCAGAGTAATATGGCAACCAACATCCCTCCTTCTTGGGTCTGTCAAAGGATGAATACAATGTTTTTTAAGAGTAAAATTGTTTCTTTCCTAGAAATAGGAGATGAATATAGGTCGAATATTTTATTTGACTAATTAATAATGAAAGATCCAACAAGATGAAAAGATCAAGTTTAAAAAAGAATCCAAAGAGGAGATATATATGTATATATACACAAGTAAACACATATGCAATCAGAAAGGCAGAAATGAATCTGCTACTGGATATAAAACTGTCTTCTTCCACAGAGGGTACTAATCAGTTGCAACTTGGCAGGACAAAATTGTTTGCATTTCTATGAACAGAAATAATGGCAATCACCTTTGTCTCTCTACAGTGAGTTTTAATCTTTAAATATTTGAATAATAATCAAAGACAATGAAAGACACAGACCCTTGTAGGATCAGATAACCCCCAAAATGTTCCCTAGGCAAAGTCTAGCATTCCACTAAAAGGATATCCAATCCATTTGTGCTCATTTGAGAATTTCACAGTTTTTCTTGGTTGGTCACATGCCCTGGAGCTAATTAACCGTGGCCAGAGGGGCGGGATGCTATGAGTGGTCCAGCACGGGACAGGCGTACATCCTTGTCCATCATTCTGTCCAGAAGACAGGGGCATACACCTCTGCCATAAGCTACAGGGAGCCCATCTGAGGATGCTAGGGTCTTTCTCAGAGAAGGTGAAGCAGTGGTCACTGGAATGTGACCCCCTTCTTGTCCCCAGGTTGTCCACCATGCAATGAACGAATGAAAAGTGCAATTAAATATTCTTTTCCCTACATTTTTTATTTTGAGCACAAAGACAAAAGCTGTTTTAAGCAACTTACATATGCTTATAAGTCTATCATGTTTTTCTTCTGGACTAGTTTTCTGTTTACCTAGAAGTTTCTCAAGTTTTCACACCATTCATTGTATGTCATTCATTAATACATGTTTACAAGTACCAAGACCAGCTCTGTATTTCTGCTGGGTGTTCAGCTATAAGCTTTGTGCATCAAGTTCTTGTTTCTTGGTCTTTCCTTCTAGAGGAGAAGACAGACCGCAAAGAGATAAACAAGTACATGCCTGCATTCTTAGTCACTTCAGTCATGTCCGACTCTTTTGTGACCCCATGGACTGTAGCCCATCAGGCTCCTCTGTCCATTAGATTATCCCAGGCAAGAATACTGGGGTGGGTTGCCATGTCGTCCTCCAAGGGATCTTCACCCAGGGATCGAACCCTCGTCTTCTGTGTTTCCTTCATTGCAGGTGGATTCTTTACCTAGTGAGGCAGCTACGTACAGTAGTAATATTCAAGATGAGGGGGAGCCAGCCTAGCAGTGGTCAGGGGTCAGAATCACAGGCACAGGGCTGAGCATGTATGGGGGCCCCCAAGGAGAATGGGTTCACCCCATCAACAATCAGACACACAGAATATTAACTCCTGACATCTTTCATGTTTTACTAAATTCCAGGCATGTAAGCTCTATCATCATAGATAATTTTTCATTTTGAGATTATAAAGGTATATTGGGCAAGGCCATAGTGAAACTGAAAGTTGCTTAGCCATGTCCGACTCATTGCAACCCCATGGACTACAGTCCATGGAATTCTCCAGGCCAGAATACTGGAGTGGGTGGCCTTTCCCTTCTCCAGGGAATCTTCCCAACCCAGGGATCAAACCCAGGTCTCCTGCATTGCAGGTGGATTCTTTACCAACTGAGTCACCAGGGAAGCCCAAGAATACTGGAGTGGGTAACCTATCCCTTCTCCGGGGGATCTTCCCAACCCAGGAATTGAATCGGGGTCTCCTGCATTGCAGGCGGATTCTTTACCAACTGAGCTAAAGGGAAGCTCAAGATCATAGAATGGGATGTGTTTTACATAACAATTTGTCAGCTCGGTATATAACCTCAATATATTTAGGTATGAGGGCCCCCAGTCTGGAGGGTGGGCCTGCCCCGCAGCATGCATGGCAGAACCGCAGAGGCCTGGGGGCTGCCCCCTGCCCCCGCCTCCATCACGGCTCCTCTGGGACCTTGGATGGAGAATGAGACGCTGCAGTAGGTGAAGGCTGTCTGGAGGGCAAGAGGACAGGGCCAGGCTCCCAGGCAGCCAGAGCAGTTCTGCCTGCCATTTCTGGGCCCCATTGGCACAGGAGCACTACCAGCAGCCCTCATACCCCCACTTCTGCTCCTGTCCACACAAGCTCCCCTGGACCTCAGGAGCCTTTGGCACTGCTATGATGCACAGGGCCCAGACAAGCCGGCCTTATTACTCTCATTGCTCAAGGCTTTTCTTAGAGAAACTATGCTCTTCTTCATGGGGAAAGAGGGGGGAGGCCCAATCGCAAGTGATGGGGAGAAAGCAGGCCCTCCTCCCCCCGGACCCCAGCCTCCACCTCCCTCAGACTCCAGGGTGGGCTTCCGGGGACTCCAGCTGCGACTGGGAACCCAAGGCTGCAAGGACAACCCTGGTGACCAAGCCGAGCAGTGTGAACAGAGACTCTGAAAGTCACTGAAAAGACACAGCAAGCGTCCCTGACCTCTGCAGGGGGGACCTCAGTAATGAGTCGCTATCAGTTTCTTCAAATTAGCATGTAATTTGATATGACTGCTATTCCCTGGACAATTAGCTGTCCAGCTGTTCCTTAATAATACTTAGATGATCTAAAGCTGACTCATTCCGGGTTGGTGTTCTTTCCCCGCATCTGCACGTGTCTAATTAGCACCTTCTCCTGGAGGCAGACAGAGAAGTGTCCTTAACCGCAGAGCGCTGGCCTCAGGCCCCACGGTTCCTGCTTCAGACATGAGCCCACAGCCCGCTGTGCTCTGGGTGGTGGGCCAGGGCAGGGAGGGCAGCGAGACCCTCTAGGAGGAAAAACACAAGCACGAAAGGGTCAGGGCACCACAGGGCAATGATCGTGCCAGACGCTGGGGTCAGAAGGCAACATGGGGGGTGGGGGTCAGGATTCAGTTGTCTCCAGCTGGGGCATCAAGGGGACGAAACAGGGGAGGAGGACCAGGCGTTTCCAGGTTGAAGGATCAGTGTTCTCCTGTTGACTCTCCTCTCTGTGTGAAGTCATTGTGCTCCGAGGTATTGGCCACCCGTATCTGTGAACTGACTCCTGCCTGGGGTAGGACCCTGGCCTCCCAGCTCACAGTGTGATCAAGGAGGCCCAGGGCTGAGTAGATACCCAGCATGGGTCTCGGTTCCATGCTCCCGGGGAGTAATCGTGGGACAAAGCTTTCCTGAGATCAGCAGGGATACTTGCTGGCTTTCTGCTCAGCTAAGCTGTCAGGAGGAGCCTCACAGCAAAGGGTGACAATAAGATTGTGTGTGTGCCTGTTCACTTTCAGCCGTGTCAGTCTTTGCGACCCCAGTGACTGTAGCCCACCTGCCAGGCTCCTCTGTCCGTGGGATTTCCCAGGCAAGAAGACAGGAGTGGGTTACCATTTCCTTCTCCAGGGGATCTTTTCGACTCAGGAGACCTGCGTCTCCTGCATTGGCAGGCGAATTCTTTTCCACTGAGCCATCTGGGAATCCCACAGTAGGATTAATGGCACAGAATTCAGACATGTCCTCAAATGACTAAGCTCCTCTTTCTACCACAATGCTGCAGCCCAGCTCTGTGTTTTGAAACCTACTTACATTCTTTAAAGTTGGAATATTCTGCTGCACTAGATCCCAACACAAGTGATATTACCTCCAAGAGGGTAAAAGTCGGTTCTTAGGGTAAACACATTTTTTCTTTTACTCTTTTTATGTATAAAGCATAGAGTGAAGCCATACAGAGCATAAACAGATATGCAGTATATCCATGGTATTCAGGTTTCATGGGTGTTGGTACGAAGAGGAAAATCTAAAAAGTCGAAGAAGTCCCTGGGGAATGATAAAGAAGATGATTCTAAGACACACTGAGCTGGAAGGAGAGGAGACTGATGACCACATCCTCCCCTCCTCTTCTCTTAAATATATTTGGAAGTGAGATTGCATGCATCAGAGGTTAGTAAAGATACATAATGTATCTGGTTATTCTGTTGTTCAACAGACCTTAATGAGTACCTGTAATATTATGCCAGGTGGGCTTCTCAGCTGGATCAGCAGTAAAGAATTTGCCTGCCAAGGCAGGAGACTCAAGAAATGCCGGTTCGATCCCTGAGTCGGGAAGATCCCCTGGAGAAGGGAACGGCAACCCACTCCAGTATTCTTGCCTGGGGTAATCCCATGGACCGAGAACCCTGGTGGGCTACAGATGCAAAAAGCTGGACACAACTGAGCGAGCGAGCACAGTATTAAGCCAGGCACTGTTCCAGAAGCCCTGAACAAAGGACAGCAAAAATTCCTTCTCTCACTGCTGAAGCTCACGGACAGTATAAACTCAACTCTCTTAAGGCCCACCCCGCCCCCTGCCCACCGCCCAATGTCTCATTTCACTATATTTTCAGCTTCTCTGTGATGGCCACACTCTTTTTCCAAGTACTAAAGTCTCTATTGTCGTTGTTCAGTTGCTAAGTCATGTCTGACTTTGGGACCCAGGGACTGCAGCACACCAGGCTTCCCTGTCCTTTACTATCTACCAGAATTTGTTCAAACTCATGTCCATTGAGTCAGTGATGCCATCCAACCATCTCATCCTCCGTTGTCCCCTTCTCCTCCTGCCCTCATTCTTTCCCAGCCTCAGACTTTCTATTAACAGAATACATTACCCTAAAACTTAGATGCTTAGTATAATCGTAAACATTTCTTTTTCTCTTATAGTTTCTGCAGGTCAGAAAATCAGTGGCTTGGCAGTTCTGGTTCAGGGTCTCCAAGGAGATTGCTTGTCAGTGTCAGCCTGGGCTGCAGTCATCTGAAGGCTTGCCTGGGGCTGGAGGAGCTGCTTCCAAGGTGCCCCTCTCTCGTGACTGGCAGGTTGATGATGGCTGCCATTGGAAGCCCCCTATTCCCTTCCTCACCACAGCACTATTTGAGCGTTCTTCCAACATGGCAGCTATCTTCCCCTAGAACAAGTGATCCAGAGAGGGGAAGGAGGAAATGGTGATGACTTCTGTGGCTTAGCCTCGGAAATAGCACACTGTCACTACCATAGTATTTCTTGGTCCCAGGGGTCAACCATGACTGAGTGAGAGGAGGGACTACACAGGGCATGAGAACAAGAAAGTGAGGTTCATTGTTAAGAGGTTAATCTTATAGGGAAAAAGCAATAATGAAAGAAGAAATGATTTTGAGTAACTGAGAGAATGTAAGGAAAGACAATTCGTTTAGAATATTTCCTTTCCAACATCACAGAATTGGCAACATAATTCCTCCTCTGTTAACTGGCTCTACTGTGAATATCTTTTACACAATCATTATATTACAGGCATTGTTTGTTTGATTTCAGTGTTCACTACATAGGGAAATTGGGGAGGATTTTAAAAATTGGAAGTCCAAGACAGAAATTCAATGTTTGAAGAATAACAATGTAAAAGCGATGGTGGAATAAAAAACTCGGATGTGGGTGCCATGAGCAGAGGTGGGTAGAAATTCAGGGACACTATCCATTTCACATGGTAGGGGAGGAAGAGACAAGATCTATAATTGATGGTCAATGAATAAAGGGTTACATGTAGTATGTAAACTGAAGTAGGTAACCGTTAGTGCTTCCCTGGTGGCTCAGCTGGTAAAGAATTACCTGCAATGCAGGAGACCCTGGTTCAATTGCTGGATCGGGAAGTTCCCCTGGAGAAGGAATGGGCTACCCACTCCCATATTCTTGGGCTTCCCTGCTGGCGCAGATGGTAAAGAATCTGCCTGCAATGGGGGAGACCTGGGTTCAATCCCAGGATTGGGAAGATCCCCTAGAGGAGGGCCTGGCAAGCACTCTAGTATTCTTGCCTGGAGAATCCCCATGACGAGAGGAGCAGGCTTCAGTCCATGGGGTTGCAAAGAGTCAGACATGACTGAAAGACTTAGCACAGCACAGCATAGGTAACCACAGAAAAAGTATAAATATTACTTTAAAATTGCAAGGAGGGGTTTTCCCGGTGGCCCAGGGGTTAAGAATCTTCCTTGCAATGCAAGGGACACCAAGGTCAATCCCTGGTCCTGGAGGAGCCCACATGCCTTAGAGCAACTAAGCCCGTGTGCTGCAACTGCTGAGGCCACGCCCAGAGCCCATGTTCCACAAGAGCAGCCACCACCAGGAGAGGCCCGTGCACCGCACCTGGAGAGTGGGCCCTGCTCGTGGCACCTGGAGAAGGCCTGCGTGCAGCAGCAAAGACCCACCACGGCCGAAATAAATCCCTTTCTGAAAATTGCAAGGAGGAGTTGAGGGAAGGAGGTGGAGGGTAGTGAAAGTGATCCAAAGGTATTAGCCTTCGTGAACGGTAGTCAGTTAATACTGCTTCAGATTAAAAAGCAAAAGCAGAGCCTAAACATACTAGTAAGACAAAACAAAGCAAAAACATTTTTTAACCTCAGAAATGTATGCTATTACGTACCGCTTGAAATTGTATTTCCTGGTACATTTATTGGTTTTTAAAATAGCTTTATTTTATCATCTCTCTCTGGCTTTAGAAAACCAGAATTTGAAGACTCGGGTAGAGTTTAGAAAGCCCAATTTTCCCAGTGCACTGAGAATTTAGGCTGGATACTGTGATTTGATAGGTAATAGTGATATTGGCAGATACCTCATAGGATTATTGTGTTACTTAATTTAATTTAGTATTACATTAAATACAATATTTCATGTAAAGCATTTAACAATGTCAGGCACATAAAAATTCATTGTTGATCTTACTATTAATATTATTAGAATTATAATACTATTAATACAAATATTAATAATAGGATATTGAATGGGATGAGAAAGGATATTAAGTTGTATTGAAGTGATACATTTGTATGTATTCATTTACTAGTTCAAGAGACATACTGCTTCATATGCCGGTATGACATAGGCACGCCAGTGCCAGTGGAATGCTATGAGGCCATTAAAATGATTTTGAAAGAGGCTGTTTACTGTTATGCAAGGATATTAAGTGAAAATATGATGTTTCAAAACAGTATATTTCATGCAGATTTTGTTCATAGGTTAATAATAAATGTGCACTAATATATATTTTATCAAAGGAACAGATGACATAATGGCTAATATGTGCATATTATACACATACACACAAAGCTTCCACCAAAATATTAATAGTCTTATCCCTAAGTAGAAAGTTTTACAGCTGTTGTTATTTCCTCTTTTTAAAATTTGCATTTTCTAAACAATCCTTAAAATACTTTATTACCTTTGTAGTACAAAACAAACACACACGACAGAGAAACAATAGGAAGTTATTTAAAGATACACTGGAAACTCTGAAAACGGTTTATGTTTTGACTTGTCATTTTCTTGCAAAGAGTATTTGGGTAGCAAGGGCATGATTGTCAGAGGAAATTAGCTGTGTGCTAAATGACCTTTAGGAACGTGGTTTGGGGCCAGAAGTCCCATCTCTTTTCCATCATCCCCAAGTGACAAGCGCAAGAATTGCTGATGTGGTTCCTGAGGGGCAATAGCCAAACTTTAATTAAAGAGTTGATCTCAAAACCTAAAATTGATGGTGAAACAAAGCACCTCTGGAGGAGAAGCCGCCACTGCCTCTTGTCTCTGCAGAAGGAGGCCAACAGCCCCCTTCCAGCATCCGGTGAATTCAGTGACAGAAAACTCAGGATCTCCCCTGCTCGCTGGTGGGCCTGATCTTTCTATCTTCCTGGACTTGATTCATCCATTTAGGCAAATCCGAGCCTCACTGAAAATCGAGGAATATTCCTGAAAATATTCAGGGTGGGCTAAGGTATTTTTTCCCCTGTGATTCACTGAAAAGCTTGAAGTTTAACTTTATGATTAGGTTCACAAGTGACAGCTATTCCCAAACTCATCCCTTGCTTGCTGAAAACAGTGTTTTTGTAACAAATGTCTACCGTTCATCTTTTGGAAATTGGGGGTTTCCATTTTTGTTCTTTTCATGGCATTACCTGCAGGTCATTGCAAAAGAGGGTCTGCTGTTCCAATGACTTCAGAATGTTCCTAAGAAGGAGACACACTATTTCAAAATTATATTTCCCCTAAAAGAGACAGGAAGGGATTACCAATTGTCCCAGAATGTAGATGAGAAAGTAAGAGGCATTTCTAGGCATTTCTCTGCGTTTCATATCCTTCTGCCTGCTCTCCCTCAGCCAAGCCTTTGCCAAACAAGAGGAAGTCTATTCTGAATGTGAATCAGAGCTGTGCCCCATTACCTGCCAATTTTCTATAATTTTCAAATAACATTTCTTCTTTTTAATTTTCTTGAAACATAATATGGCTGCCAAGGCTGCATTCGCTTGTGTGAAATTCTTTGAAAGGAAGAGATACAGTAGCAAGAACAGGAAATAATTTTTTTTTAATTCAATTGAATTCAAAGCAAAAATAACGAAAGTGGCTTTGCCCAAGAGAAAAGCTGGGAACTGAAGCACCCTGGGGGACTTTTCTCAGAACTCACGGAGATGAGAAAAGTTAAGTGGCAGGAAGGATGGTGAAGTTAATAACGGTCTCCACTGAGACTGGCCTGTTCCAGAGCTTTCCATGTGTCATCTCCCAGGGCTCGTGAAAACTCATTGACATGCTTATTATTATTATTATTATTATTATTATGTCCCTTTTACAAATGAGGGATGGAGAGAACATCTGTTTCTGTTGCAAGGAAATTCCAAGTAGAAAAATCAGATTCATCTGGCTTCATTCAGCCTCAGACCTCCAGATTTCTCTTTTCAAAAGGCAGCCCTTCAGCCTGGATGGGAGGGGAGTTTGGGGGAGAACGGATCCCTGTATGTGTATGGCTGAGTCCCTTTGCTGTCCATCTGAAATTATCCCAACATTGTTAATAAGATATTCTCCAAGATAAAATAAAAGGTGGTTTTTTTGTTTGTCTGTTTTTTTTTTTTTTTTTTTAAGAAGGCTGCCTTCCTGCATCCTCACTCAACACACTCAACACGGGCTCGGTGCAGAAAGAACACATGCTGAAGTCAGCAGATTGCTCTCTTCACTGCTCTCCCCTCAGACCCTGGAAAGTCTCCTTTCTCGGGGTCGGGGGCGGGGAAGTCAGGGAAAGCCATGTGGTCCAAACACATTCTGATTCCCAAGAAGAAGTTCCAACTACCCATTAGCTGGATGAGACTTCAGTTGTGGAGGGTTGGTTGGAACCAAAAGGGACCAGAGCGACTCCATCGTTTACTGGGAAAAACCAGGAGTTGAAGGACCTGCTGGAGTCACCCAGAGCATCGGCAGAGCCGAGATGGGACCCCTGGCACCCTTTTCCCATCGCGGTGTTCTCACTGCCTCCTCCGCTATGCCCTCCCCTCTAGGGCAGCCATCTGCTCATCACCGTCTCCCTGATCCTCTTCCCTCCAAGAGGAGATGCGTTTGGGTTCTGCCCTCTTTAGAACAGGCTGGAGTTTTACCCTCTTTGCAACCCACAAGAGCATCTTGTCTATGGCAGGTTTTCAGTGCGTGCTCCTGGCTGACTGCTGTCTCAGGTGGCCAAGCTTCTGTCTTCGCTCATCCTGTATCACCATTAATAGCATTAACCCACTCCTGTGCCATAGTTTCCTTCCCAGATGTACTCGAGCAAACTGGGAAGACAGGCTGGTGAATTATCCCATACCGTACAGCAAGCATCAGCAGAGGTTAAAAAAAAAAAACAACTCTTAAATTCTGCCATGATGTCCACTTAATATGCCAAAGGAAATGCTTCTTTCTCTACACACAGTTACCAGCACAGGCTTCACCAGGTACCAGGCACTGGACTAGGCTGAAGGAGGTCTCTGGGGTGTGCAAGACAGATTCTCACTCCCTTGTCTTCCTTTAACCAAGAGAAAAGAGGCGAGAACTGGACAATGTGCCTGGTGGATGCAAGCCAGAACTTCGAGGGATTTGCACTGGAAGGGAAGTGGTTGGAATGACCTGGGGTACAAGGGAGTTGAGAGTCTCGACAAGAATTTGGCTAAGCACTCTTCCATGGAGGCCACGCCAGCAAAGGAAGGAAGTCAAGACAAGGGCCGAGAGTGCGGAAGGGAGAGAGGACGGAGGTCTCCCTGAGGTCCCCCTGCAGGGCATCCCCCATGAGAGGGAGGGCTCAGGGACGTAGAGACTGTGGTCAGAGTGGACCCCAGGCTGCAAGATTTCTGGGCAGGTGTGCCTCTGGGTGGTGGTAAGTTCCAGCACCGACCAGACTCCATAACTAGTGACCTTTCCCTGCTGGGGCACCTAGAATACGAGGAGAGGCCCAAAAGAGAGGATTATAACACAGCAGTCCTACGGCTGGTCCTGAGTCCATCAGCGATGTCATTACTCATCACTGGATCTTTTTCTGACTTCACTGATGTCTGTAAAGAGCCTCCTTTTTCTTTAAAGTTTCCTCTCTAAGTCATCTGCTTTGGTTTCCTCCTTCACTCAGCCTTTGGAATACCTGAAGGATGCTCACTCCTTTTTTGGGCAAAACAATTACTGTGCAAACAGACTCATTTTCTTTTGCCAGTTACCTTGGAGTTATCACTTCCACTTAAATAGAATCTGAACTAAAAATAGGTGTACTGAAGTGGGTTTCCACCTGTCTTCTCTTGCTTCCTGACACCTGCGGTCCTCTCCTTTTCAAAGCAAAATAAAGCTGCGTGCAGACACACAGACGCCCACTAGCGAAGGTGAGCACAGTTAGGGAACGGACATTGGCTAACAGACACTTTTATCTTTCAACCTCCTGTCTCCCCTGTATTTTTCAGAAAGCTGGGGAACACAAGAAGCAGAAATGCCAGGCTGCTTTTTTGGCTATAGCTCTAAAAAAGAACGATCTGAAAAGTGGTCGGCCTATAAGATAAAGATGTGGGCTGGATATGCTGCCTTTCTAAATGTCAAGGTTTCTGTTGAATAGGCATTGAGTTGGAATGGAAAGGTCAAAGCTGACAGACTAAACTCATACTCAGAAAAGCAGTTCGAAGTTCCTTTGCTTCCTACCACCGCCCCTTCCAAATGGAAGGTTGCAAACGTCACCCTAGCACAGCAATTAATGGCTCTTGAGCACAAGCCAAAAAAATAAAGCAGCTTGAGGAACTACTCAGTACAATGTAATAGTGGCTTAATGTCCTTCTTAAAACCAAAACAGTTTGTGGCAACTAGAAATCCTCCTTTTTATTAAAGATAGTCTTCATTTAGGCAAATAATCAGAAAGGGTGTCAGATCCTCTGGGACCCCAGACTCTTCTTCTCACAATGACATCACTTGATTTCTGATACAGGTGTCGTTTCAGCCCAGGCACTAGGATCAACACAGCCTCTGTCTGGGGGGGAATCTCGGAACATTAAGTTGGCATCAGACAAGTCATCATGATGGTGTCTGCCCTGTTCAGCACACACACCAGGAACTGGGCATGCTGCTTGTTACCAGGGATGCTTAGATTTAATAATGCAGAAATGGCAGCACCTCTGCCTCCCAGAATCTCTCTGCAGCTTGAGAGAGACATAATCAGATAACGACAGTGTGGCGATGTCAGGGCTCAGACAGGGTGGCACAGGGTACTTGGAGGGGCCCAGAGAATGGAGAACAATGCCCTTTAACTTTGGACCAGATCGCAGGAAGTGGGGCGCCTGCCAGTCTTCTCTCGCTCAGGTTTTGTGTTCCAGCTTAGAAGCTGGTCCTGTTTTTCCTGAGCACATCTGGGTGTTCTCACATCTAGATGCTGACAGATGCTGCCAACACCTCTACGCTTTTATTCCCGGATTTCCTGCTTTCTGTATCACTGTCTGACTGTACTTTAGAATTTTCTGGAGAACTTTTAAAACTCTGCTCTGAAGGAATACCTCAGACCAATGAAATCATAAAGTCCTGGGGACAGGACCCAGGCAGCAAGAGTTTTGTTTTGTTTTTTTTCTTTTTTTTTGTATAGGGGTATAGCCGATTAACAATGTTGTAATAGTTTTGGGTAAACAACAAAGGGACTCAGCCACACATATATATGCCTCCATTCTCCCCGCTACCCTCTCCCATCCAGGCCATGCAGCAAGAGTTTTGAAAGCTTTCCAGGTGGTTCCAGTGTGCAGCCAAGACTGAGAACCCTTGTTTGCACTCATCTTCCAGACCAACCTATTGATCATCTCCAGCTCCTGGCCTTGGTTCCCCTGGCCGGGTTCCACCCCACCTGAGAAGTCAGTCACACCTATCGTCAGAATTAGGGCTTCCCACTCTGACCCATCCCCCAGCCAGTGGCTCTTGGTACCCACTGTGGCAGCTGGAGGCATTCAGAAAATGTTCAGAAGTGTTAAGGATACCTCTATTACTGGTGTTTAACTTCTCTGGTAGCTCAGGCACTAAAGAATCTGCCTGCAATGCAGGAGATGCGGGCTTGATCCCTGGGTCAGGAAAATCCCCTGGAGAAGGGAATGGCAACCCACTCCAGTATTCTTGCCTGGAGAATTCCACGGACAGAGGTGCCTGGCAGGCTACAGTCCATGGGGCTGCAAAGAGTCAGACATGACTCAGTGACTAAATTCAAACAGGAGTTTCAGGAATCTGCCAAGTCTATTTCCTCTGAATTTCTACATAGATTAGATGCAGAGAAGAAACCTAGAGGATGAACAGATAGCCTTCATTGTGCATTTCGAGTGTGCACCAAAGAAAGTCCCGACATCCTTCTGTCCGTGCTGTGGAGGCCGGCTCCATGAACCTCGAGCCTGAATGATGCTTCCTTGTATTGAGGCCTACAAGGTGCTCCTATTCTCTGCATGGTTCACGCACCATTTCAGGTGTCACATAGTAGCCCCATTTTAGGAGTGAAAACACCGAAATCAAATGTTTGAGCTCATCCAGTTGGCAAATGGAGAGTTAAGATTTTAATCCAGACAAGACACCAAAACTTGAGTTCTTCCCTCTACATCTAGTGGAAGCCGGCGGTTACTGCTGAAGCTCACAGAGAATGAACAGCCTGGTCTCCAAGTCAGAGATGCCATATTATTAAAAAATATATACGTTGAAAAAAATATATATATACGTTGTATATATTTTTATTAGGGGCAAAATGAGGACTGCAGCCCGGGAGACAGCACCTCAGATAGCTTTGAGAAATTGCTCCAAAGAGGCAGAGGGGAAAGTCTGTATACCCGTGATTTTGGTGACAGGGGAATACATGCAATCAAGCACATATGTTTCCAGAAGGTTTCTACTAGTCTCATGAAGCCCTGGTTAGTCACAAGGAATGGTCATCATCAAGAAGGATTTTAGTGCTTTTCTAGGTATAAGGAGATATAAGAATTGGGCTCATAAAATCAGCTCCTGAAAATATCTCGCTATCTGAAGACCTGTCCTGCTGGTTTCTCCCTGAGCACAGAGTGCCTCATTTCTGCTCTCCTCCCTGAACTCCTTGCAGGGGCTGTTGAAGGTCAGCAGCTGCAGCAGCACAATATTTAATCCTTGTAGAGGGCAAGTGCCCGTGGCAAGTGCCACTTTGCAGTTGACAGAGATGTGTCCACGTGTCCCAACTCCAAGTGTCCCCAAGCACTTCCCGGTGCCGGGCTCTGTGAGGCAGTATCTATGCAGATCCTGGCTGGGATGAAGGGGTAGACTTCACGTGACAGCCACACCAGGATGGCTAACACCATTTAGCAATCCTAAAAGCATCCAGTAGTTTGGGTTTTCCAACCAGCCTCCTGTGAGTCTGGACACATGGGCCTAGTGGCCTGCATGTGGGCACTGGGCCCCTGCGGACCTGGCCAGGCAAGCAGCTCCATAGCCACAGGGTATAGGAACCTTTCAGCAGGAACGTCTCCGAGCCGCTCTCCCAGCCTCTTGGATCAGGTGGCCTCAGCTTCCACTTGAGAGGTTTCCTTTCCCTGCTCTAGTTTCTCCATCTGCTGATAAACCTTGTTGCTTTCTCGTTGGAATGACGTGAGTATTTTTCTAAGCCAGAGCCCATCATGGATAAAATAATATGAACAACAAATTTAGAGTCCTGTTTTATTTCTCAGTAGATACGGAGTGAGGGGACAGCTCAATGATAAAATGTACATGGTGATTTCACAGTTATTACTGCTTTATGAGATTTCGCAGCCAAATAATCACTTCCCCAATAAAGGATCAAATTCCAGAATATTGCTCTTATCTGTGGAGTCTAATGCCTTCTGATTGAAATAATAACCTGATACAACACTCGGATTTCAGTAGGCGCCACTTAAAGGAGTTTATGGCTTAGGGGAACCAACATCTCAGAGATTCAAGCTGATTTCAAATCCCATGATCTGTCTTCAATGTGGGCTCCTCACTGAGACTTCCTCTTAAAAATGGACCAATTCACCTGGCAATGGGCTTCAGCTCCTGCACCTCCCAGTGGGGGCTCAGCCTTGGGTGGGGTACCGGGAGGGTGAGCAAGACACTGTCTTCTCACCTCCCCAGCCTCCTTCACATGGCTTCCCACTTGGCTCTGGGCTGACATTCGGCACCAGCTGGGGGCTTAGATGTTTTCTTGTTGGAGAAAAAGAACCAGACTGGGGGATCTCTGGGCAACCTTCCAGCTCTGGGAGACCAGCAATCTAAGAAACGAGATGGCTTCTCTCATGGGAGACGAGTCCAGCTGGAGCACCCGCTCCCCTGAGTCTCGTGGGAAGGACTCAGCGCTCAGGCTGGGAGAGGGTCCCCATCAGCTGCCTGTCTGGGCTGTGCTCTTGGGCCAAACATTGTGAGCATTCAGCCCCTGAGACAGAGGGGTCCACAACAAGCTGGTCCTGGGCACATTCATGTGCTCCGCTTGTTGACATGAGTCTGCTTCTCTGAGAATGTACTGCTGAGCCTGCTGGCAGGAGGGAACACAGCCTCCACACTGCCACCCAGACAGGCTGGTGCCAGGTGCCTGGTGGCTGGGCCCGGAGACACCTTCATTCACAGGAAGAGTGTCCCCAGACGCTGTACATCTTGGAGGCCAACCCCGGAAACAAAGCTCTGGGTGGGTGGGGCCCTGTGTCCAGGGGCCAATACTGGGGAGCTGGAGACCCCCAGAGGCCCACAGGAGCTTGTTCTTGCTCTAGCCCTGTCTGGGTGCTTGTCACAGGGAACTAAGATGCAGGACAGCAGTTTGGGGCCCCGCTGCAAGGAGGGGTCCACCACATAATCCAGCCGTGGGACAGGGCCTCTCGTCGGCACAGGTTTGGTCAAAGTCTTGGAGTCCCTCGTCACTGCCCCAAACCCTCTGGAGCCCCTTTTGCCCAGCAGTGTAAAGGCGGAAGCCTTGAGGCCCTTATGTGAGGCTCCCAGCACCTGGTCTGGGAGGTTGCTCCCATTTTCTGTTCATACTCTGCGCTGGAAGCAGTCATCCAATGGTTCATTTTGAGAGACAATTATGGTCCAGACAGTCGTCCTTTGTATCTGCCCAGGTTCTCCATCTGTCAAGCCTCCCAGCCACCCATCTCCTCTGAAAGTGGCCATCTCACACGGCCTTCAAGGCTTAAGCCAACTGCCTCCAGGTCAAGTGACCCGACCCTCGGTGGCAGGAGCCTTCGTTCTGAGTGCAGAGCCTCTGTCTCTGACATCCCTGCTTTTTTCATACGGGTCTCCCTCCAACTTACTGTGTAGTGGTTGATGTCTTCATCCAATAACATTTGTAGACAGTGAGCCTGTCTTGGCAGAATCGATGTCTAATTATCCTGTTTGCTGAATGAAAGCAATAAAGAGAAATTATTCACTGGCTGGATGGGAAGGATGAAACCAAATTATCTGCAGGCTCCTTTCAAGATTCGAGTTCAAACTTCTTTCAGATTTTAAGAACCTTGGAGTTAACCTCAAACCATGCATTTCCCAAAGCACTTTCTAGAGATCACGACATCAAGAATTCTTAGATTGTCTGAGAAGTCCTACGGTCAAGAATCCCATGTTTTTGTTAAGTTTGACATTGCCCAAACTTGCTAGAGCACAAGACTTCTTTCAAGTAATAACCACTAACATCCAAAATAAAGTGATGCAAGGCATGGGATATGAAAATCCATCCTAAACTGTGGAAGACCTCCATTTTAAAAATAAGAATTTGTATTCACTGCAACCCAGAGGAATTAGCTCTTGATAACTGAGGGAAGAACCATTCCTGGACAAGACCACAGCAGCCCCCACCTCCAAGGCGCTGGGATAGAGTGGACAACAGTGAAGCCCACCCCCTTACCCTCCCCTACTTCTCTTCTCCATCCTTTGGAATTGGGGGTCATTTTAAAGAGAGATCAGGAAACTCGGAGCCACATTAAAGAAATATTTACATTGCAACCCAGTTTACACTTATATGCACCTATAAATGTGCATAGGCATATAAATAACTAAATTAGAAGCTTCACTAAACAATACTTAACCTTGCTATGTGTAATATTGTCTGATATTTTCTATCTATTCTCTTTCATTAAAAAAATGCAGGCTATGATCTACTAAATGGATTTCATTAATCTCTAATGGGTCACAACATGCAATGCAAAAAGCACAGGACTGGACTTTAGAATCCAGGACTGGATCTTTTAGAATTAAAGTTCCTGGAAGTTATGAAGTCTGCCACAGTAGAGACTGGCCACTGGCTAAGAGCAGGGACTGGAGAAAACGAAGATCATTTTGTGAGAAAGCCCAGGCGAGTCAGATTGCCTTATCAGCTGGTTGTATTAGAAGGTTGTGAAGCAGGTTGTGTAAACTCCAAAGGCCAGCAGAGCCCATGGGGGTAACCTCCATCTCAGAGCAGGCCTGTGTGTCTGGGACAAGGAGCAGTGGGTCGTGGGAAGTGAAGGACACAGACTCCTTCTCAGTGGGCAGCTCCTTCTCATTCCTACTGCTCTCCTGGAAAGAAAGGTGGGCCTGTCCTCAGGAGACACTTTGATGTGTCAAAACAACCTGGAGGAACTTCCCTATGGTCCAGTGGTTAAGACTCTGCACTGCCAATGCAGGCAGTGCAGTTTCGATCCCTGGTCTGAGAACTAAGAACCTGGAAACTGGAATATTCGTGTGAAAGACCTGTTTGGTTGTTTTTTTAGTGTCAGCAAATAATATTTTAAAATATGTAAAGCACTGTGAAGGCAGCTTCATAGATCAAAGTCCGTCTCCAGACATAACTGACCCGTGGGCCGCCTGTTTGCAAGGTTGCAAAGCTGATGATGATGGGTGACAGAGAGCAGACTTAGAGGGAAGAGAAAGGAGGCTACGGGTCCTGCAGGTCAACCAGGGCCTGAACTAAGGTAGAGGCAGCAGAACCACAGACCCCAGAGCCATGTGGGAGGGCCAGTCAACAGGTGTTAAGCATCTATTAGGTGTTGGCATGCAGGGGGCAAGGCAGTAGAGTGATGGGCCAGGAAAGGAGAAGGAAGGAGCTCAAGTGCTGGTTAGTGCCCCGCAGAGCAGACGCAGGGCACACAGCTGAAGGACAAGGTCCCCTCCCCACCCCCTCGCCCCGAGCTAGTGAGATGTCCCAGTGACTCCTCCGGGTGGGGGTGGAAGACAGATGTCTAAGGCCATGCTGTTCAGGATTTCTGCCAAAGAGAAGAGAAATAGCTTGGGATTTTGTGTCCACAAACATTCCTGAGCCCTTGTCAGGAGTCAGACACAGGACATTTCAAAGAAGGATTGTCTTGCCTACAAAGAACTTACTGTTTACCATGCAGTTGTCTGCCAGCATAATAAACTTTCTTCCCAGAATTCTAGAAAATTCCTAAGAAAGCAGAGAGGATGAAAAAATCAGTAAAAGTAAAATATACGTCGCTCAGTGTCCGACTCTGCGACCCCATGGACTACTGTAGCCCACCAGGTTCCTCCATCCATGAGATTTTCCAGGCAAGAATACTGGAGTGGGTTGCCATTTCCTTCTCCAGGAGATCTTCCCAACCCAGGGATCAAACCCAGGTCTCCCGCGTTGTAGGCAGACACTTTACCATCTGGGCCACCGGGGAAGTCAGGCAGCAAGCAAAATGGAGAAGGGAAAAGGAGCTCTCATTTCCTGAGTAACTACGATGTTCCAGTACAGATCAGGAAACCCATTTCTCGAATCAAGATAAAACGTGACTGAGTGGGTAACAAGCAAGGGTGTATCTCCCTCATGTAACTCAAGGGTAGGCTATCCAGGGCCTGTGTGGCTTCTCCATGAATTCATGAGGGATCCAGTCTCTTCTCTGTATCTCTCTTCCATCATCCTCTTAATGATAAGATAGCTGCCACACATCTAGCCATCACATTTGCTCTTCACTTAGGAAGATGGTAAAATCCCTTCATTCTCCATCTTTTTCATCTGGAGTGAAAGCCCACCCCTAAGTAGATTTCCACTCACATCTTATTGGCCATAGGAGTGTCACAGGGCCACCTCTGATAGGAAGATGTCCAGAAAAATCTGTTTTAACTTCCCAGGCTCTAGAGAAGAAGGACACAGAAAAACAAGCGCAACGGGGAGCTGGGAAGTGTTAGTGTGGCCAGTCCACAGTGTCTGCATAGTCCGCTGCCGAGTTAAGCTGTACTTCATCTTGTGTGTTCTGGAGAGTGGTGATAGGCCAGTACTGTGAGGGCTTACAGCCGCCGTGAAAAGGACTGCAGGAGGGCAAGACTGGAGGCCAGAGAGAGGTCCAGGGAGGTGGCTGTCGGTGCAGCCCGAGGCGCGTGGCCTGGGTGGAACAAGTTAGAGAAGCTCCAGCAACAGGACTTGCTGAGGCTGGGGGTGGGGTCAGGGGGTGACGACATCAGCAGGACCCCTAGATTTCTGGGTTGGGAACCTTCGAGAATGGTGTCAACACTGACCACGCTCACGACTGAGGGACGCAGCTGCCAAGGGACAGGACGCTGTCAGTGAGGCTGGGAGTTGGAAACCGAGGACTCCGTTCTCTCTCTGGTGGCACTACGGGTGGGTGCTGCCTGGTGCTGCCCGTAATCTGGTTTATAGATGCGTTGCTCCAGTCTCTGTGTCCATGGTCACATGACCCTGTGTGTGCCTGTGTATGTGTGTGTGTTACATGTGTGTGCATGTGTGTGTGTGTGTGTGTTTTCTTCTTTTCTATTGTGAACGCCTGTCCTATAGAATTAAGGTCCCACCTGACTCCATCGTGACATTTTCTTAACTAACTACATCTGCAAATATCCTATTTTCAAACAAGGTCACATTCTGAGGTTCATGAAGGGAAGGACATGAATTTTGATGGAGGGACGTTATCCAACCCAGTACATTTATACTCGGTTTTTATCTCATGCATCTTTAATTTATATTTTTGTACCTAATGTATCACTAAAGTAGGACTGAATATATACATATTTCAATGTAGAACTAGATTGGAGGTTGGGAGACTGCTGGTTCCTATCCCAGTTGTCCATATGAAGACACTAGCAGGTCTCTTGGAGAAGGAAATGGCAACCAGTATTCTTGCCTGAAGAATTCCGTGGACAGAGGAGACTGGTGGGCTGCTGTCCATAGGGTCATACAGAGCTGGACACGACTGAAGCAACTTAGCATGCATGCATGCATTGGAGAAGGAAATGGCAACCAGCTCCAGTATTCTGGCCGGAAGAATCCCAGGGACAGAGGAGCCTGGTGGGCTGCCGTCTATGGGATCACAAAGAGTCGGACACGACTGAAGTGACTTAGCAGCAGCAGCAGCAGCAGCAGCAGCGAGTCTCTAGGATGAGACCAAGATGGTTTGGCTATACGTGGGCTGGAGCAGGGGGTGAATCGGGTGCTCCCGGGAGCCCTTGGTGGAGACAAAGACAAAGCTCCCCTTCTTCCCATGGTTTTAGGAGCCACATCTCTGCAGACCGACTGCAAACACAAGGAATCTCTTGGGCATCGAAGTGCTGCTTGGGATTTTGCTAAATGCTAGGAAGGCATCATCTGCCTGATGCATCTGTTGATTTGCTCTGTTATTTGAAAGCAAACAAGAAAAATAAAACAAAACTCAGAAAGCCTTCTTGCTGATGGACATCCTTCAGAATTGTCTCCAAGCTCACATGCTGTGTCAGCGCATATCCGCCTCTTTCCTGTAGCACTGTTCAAGGAGCCGGTGCTGCGGAAAGGTTAAAGGTAGCAAAATTAGGGCAGAGGGAGAATGCTTACAATACCTACTTGGAACCGAGTGGGCCTGGGTCCCCGGCTAACCCCCCCACCTCTGGAAGACATGTGCCCCCACCCAGTCTCCTCTTCACTTTCAAGTTCTCAAACTGGCTCCCTGGGGCAGCACAGACACTCACATGGCAGAAGGGGGTGGGTCAGGGCACAGAGATGCTCTCCAGGCAGTCAGAGGGTCAGAGCTTGCCCTGAGGCAGATCTGGCTCAAACTAAGAGCTCAGTCTTAGTTTCCAGAACATCTTGCCCAGACATAAAGTGGAGCTTTTTCTAGCTCGGATCCGGCCATCTCTCTCCTTCCAGAAAGGGAGCCTCCTTCTGTCCTCACAGAGTTTTCCTGCTGAAGGTCCAGCCCAGGGGAGTGTAGGATGATTTAAGCTCTTCACCCCACTGTCCAGCCTGGATACCCACCGCCAGGCTTCCAGTCCTCCGAGCCACCCCTCTCCACCTCTCACTTCTTGGTCCTTCCTCCTTTCTTGATTCCTGAGCTCCATGAGCCAAGCTCTTTTTAGAAAATTCTGGAGGCTTCTTCTTGCTAGCCTTTGCTAGTCAACTTGGCAGTACAGTCATTTTATGAATATGAGAGAAAGAAAAAAGTGCTAATAAAAATATAGAGAAAGCAGCGACAGCCACCTTCCACGTCCTAGCAAACGGACAGCATTTCACCATCCTGTTGGAGAAAACGTCCTGTACGGTTTGAGAGGCGGGACACCCCAGACCAGATGGGTGAGAAGTGAGGCAGACGGCAGGCTAAACTGTTCTGTATGACATAGTCATAGGAACTGAGGGACAACCCACTGTCAGCTTCTCAGTGACCAGAGATAGAGCCCGACTGGGAGTGCCCTCTATCTGGTGGTGAAGCCCAGCAGTGACGGGTGTGGGGACCTCAAGGAAGAGGGGTGAGTGAACCCTGACTCCCCCTAGGCTGTCTCCTCTGTCCTGCCCTGTGCTGTTGGGAAGACCTGGGATGGTGGAGTGAAGAGCCCACCCCAGGTCCATTCCACCTCTGCTCACCCCTCCTCCAAGGCCCTGGCCCTGGTCCCCATTCACTTCCCATCCTGTCTCTGCTCCCTTCCGTCCCATCCCACCCTGCCATGACCACAACCACGGCCACGGTGTCCTCCCCACGAGGAAGGGAAGTTGCCCCTTTGCAGCTCCAGAGGGGAGTCTGGTGCCTCAGGGACCTGTGCTGCCTGGGGTAGGATCAGGCCAGTGTCTTTGGTGGTGTCTCCTGGACCAGGATGGTCCTTGTCCCACACCGTCTGTCCTACCAGGCTGCCCCTTTCTTTATCCTTTGGTTCCAAACAGCAGCTTGTGTTGAGAATTTCATTCTCTGTTGGGCTACAGCATATGCAGTCGCCTTATTTAGAACACCCTTGTTGGTAGGTTGTGGTAAGTTTTCCTTAAATTTGAATTCCTTTACCTCCAGGCAACACAGGCTTAGGTTTGGGTTACTTACATGGACTTCAACAGCAGTCCATGGACTTACATGGACTTGCCAAGGTCCTGCTGTTGAACCCCACAGAAGGCCATCATGCTGAGTGTGACCTCAGGGTGCTGGGCCACTTCAGACCCCAGATCTCCCTCTTACTCCCCCAGAGCATCAAAGTCAGTCCTGGGGACTCATCAAGTCAGGATCATCCCCATCCTCAGCATTGTCCCTTCCTTCCTGACTTGGTCTAATGGCCTCCTTGTTTGATTTTATATCACAATCTATCAACAGGGTTTTTTGGTTATCAGTCACAGGCCCAGGGTTATAGCTCAACTTCAACCCTCCTCTTCTACAAAAGTTCCGGGAAAATTCTCACTGGTCTTGTAATCAGTCAGAGCCATGCTTTTCCTTGGCAACGGGTTTATTTTTACCTTACAGATATTAAGAGTTAAGGGAACGATCACGTTATTGGGTTTCTCCATTTCCATTGGCTGCTCAAAGGCTCAGAACCAGGATGTGGCTTATCCCTAGTAGGTGCTTAAGACACAGAGGCATGTATTATGTGTGACAGCCTCACTCCTGGCTTCAGCTTACCCTCCTATACTTACTCTACCTTTTCTTAGTACTAACTTTACCTAGCTATCTTAAAGTATTATTTGTGTCTTTACAAGCCTGCTCTTTTTTCGGGAGGAAGGTAGAAAATGGAAGGATGGATGGATGCATGTTCGGATAGGCGCCTGGACAGACAGAGTGTTACTGGGTCCAAGTTCCTACTGCTTCCTGCATGACAGGCTGATAAATCAAGAAAAGAGTTGCTGGGGCGAAGAAACAGTGGCTTGATTCGGAAAGCTGGCAGAGACAATGGTGGACTCCCATCCCAAAGAACCATCTTGCCCGAATTAGAATTTAGGCTTCTTTTATACTCAAAGGGGAAGGAGTAAAGTCAAACATTCCTGGTTCCCATGAGCCTTTGTAGGAGGCGGTGGGGGCGGGTGTTAATTTCTTCCTTCCTGTAGTCATTTACAGGTGGGGAGGCAGGGTTCCCTGGGGTGCACTGTCACGTATAATTTAAGCTTATAGGCCACATCCCTTCAGCGACTAATTGTAGCAGAAACAACGGGATCCAAAGGTGAAAATAAAAGAAACAGATGCAATATGGAGTCAGATTTGTTCTTCCCTACTTCAGGAGAGCTAGAGCACAAGTCCACTGCTCTACTGGGGTCTTGACCTACTATTGTTTCTGGCATCGTCCTACAGAAGCTGATGTATCTGCCGAAGGCGGTGAGCCACCAGCCTCCTGAGAGGCCCCCTGCCACGAGGCTGGGCAGGTGACATGGAGCGTACAGACCCTCTCTGGAGACAGCCTCAGGGTCCAGCTGGTCCCATGTCCATGGGGATCCCTCTTCTCTCCAGCGCATTCTGCACGCCATGCTACAATTTTCTTTCTATAAATCTTGGACTTTTCTGTTTCATTTTCAGAGACAGCACTCATTTCTTTCCCTGCACAGAAGAGTACAGGCAAAAGGTTTGAGGATGAAATGTGCTATGCGAGAAAGGGGAAAGAGAAAACCAAGCAAAAATTCTGGGATTCTGGGATAGAATGAGATTCTAGCCAAACTGGGGCCTCTGGAACACCATCACAAAGTCAAAAGTCAGCAAAGAAGCCTCTGTAGGAAATGGAATGTCACAATGCCCGTAAACTTCACCCCAGGGTCCCTCAGAATCAACTCTTCCTTCCTACTCTCATCCCAGCTTTGGTTTCTGGTGTCCTAGTTCACAGTAGATAAGCTGCTTCCCTGAACTGTCTTCTTTGTAATCTTCTTTTTAGAAGATTAAGCACCCTTTCCTCTGGACTCCCAGCCCACCTACATTCTGCATTCACGATAATTAAGTACCAGCTTATTGTTTTCCTGAACTAGTCTGTAGGATTATATATTATTCATGTCTTTCCAAATAGTCTGTAAAAAATGGTAAGATAGTACTGTTCCCCCTCTTTGTAATTTTTCTACTTCCTTTGATCATGTTGATAGTTCTTCTTTCTTTTGTAGTTTTCTGTAAAAGTGACATAAAAAAAATTAAAATTGCAAATGTCTCTTTTCATTTCATTCTCCTCTGGAAAAGTTGTGGGACTCCAAAGGCGTGAAGCCAAAAGAAAGAAGCTGAATCTATAATTTATTTTTGGAATAATCAGTTCCCAGTTAATTTGTTCATTAATTTCATGACTAAATGTGAGTGGGGAGCATCAGAACAGTCCTGATGACTCATTCCATCAGAGCCTCAGCTTCATCCCTTCCCCAATGGGCTCATCTCAGAGAGAGCAGGGCAGTGGGAGGGCCCGTGCACAGGTCTCAAGTCGGGATGAACGTAGTGTGTTTGAGAACTGAAGACCAATGGGATGAGAGTGCAGTCAAGGAGGGGTGGGAGGGCAGAAGAAAGGGGCTAGATCTCAGACAATTAAGTAAGGATCTGCTAATTAAAAAATCACTTTTGCATTCATGTGGACAAGGGATCAGGGAGACCAGTGAAAAGGCTCTTGCAGTGGCCTAGGGAGAGATTAAGATACTCCTGAATTAATTAACTACCTTATTTAAGGTGACCCTCAGTAACTAAGGGTAGACTCATGGCAGGCAATATGGAGAAAAGTCATCTTTTAGAAAAGAGTAGAATGGCCTCAGAATAGAACTTGCTCATGGGTTGGGTTGATAAAAAAAGGGAGAGGGAAATGAAGGATTAAGTCCAGACTTCTGCCTGGAGCTCGGGGTGGACGTTGATATGACAAAAGCAAAGAAAGTTGGGAGAGAACTGGCCATGGGAGGTGCCGAGAATTGGAGCAGAGATATCAGGCAGGCTCTCGGGAGCGTAACGCTTGAATCTTCTAAGAGGGGCAGTTACAGTTACGCCTCCATTCCACCAATGCGGGAACGAGGCTCAGAGAGGTGTTAGGTCAAGTAACTGGCCATACCCTGCAATGTATGGTAGAGTTTGTGTTTGAACCCAGTCCCGCCTCTAATTAGCTTAGAAAATGAGCTATTTTTGCATAATTAAAGTTTGCAAATTACTGCTTTACCCTTTAAAGAAGTGAAACACTTATACTTTTAAAATTTTGATGGAAATTTGCATACAAGACACACAGGAGCTTACCTTTCACTGCGTCCCCACCGCTCAGTGGTCCCAACTGTCTCTCTTTCCCTGGGTCACTTAGAAAAAGGACACACCTCCTTCCACTGGGTTCTCCATTTTATTCTCCGGGGCCATCACCAGGAAACAATAGGCTGCTTTTGCGGCTGCTAATTGTTACTAAATTTCTGGGATTTGTTGGTTGCTAATGTAGGCTGCAACATCGGAAGTAAGAATCACTGTGCTCCTTGCTTTATGGAAAGGGAACGCTCCTTCTCCCTTGCCCTCCTTGAACAGGACATGTGGCCTGAGGCACAAGCACAAATGAGCAAGCGGGAGCAGAGCCAAAACGCAAAGGACGGCAGGGCGGAAAGACGTGATGGCTGCCAGTAAAGCGTGCACCCCACCGAGGTGCAGGGTGGGACGATCTCCAAAGTTACACACGCTGACCTCTCCATCAGACAGGATCGCGAGGATTTAGAAAGCTGCTGGCATCTCTTCTAAAGAGATAAAAGAGGACATCACAGCAAGTAGATAAGAATAAACCAGGACAACTGTTATTACTGAAAAGAAAGCAGTAAAAATCACAATTGAGCAATTAAAGTCACTTTAGGAAACAGAAGCATCATGGAATTAGAAAATAAAATCGAGAGTCTCCTTAAGGGGTGGGAGGGATGATATTGGAAAAGCAAGAGCCAAGGCTGCAAGTGGAGAAGGTTCACAGGGTCTGAAACTTACAATCACAGATGGTCACCAAGACTGTGTCTCATAAAAATTTTAAACCGCAGGGAGAAAGATAGAATTCAACGATCATCCAAGTAGAAAAATCAGGTTACGATGAAAGAGTATGAATCATAGCTACCTTTGATTTCTCCAATAACCTAACTTCCCAAAGACAAAAGACATAGATCTATAAGCCCCAGCTTGGCAGAAAACAAGGTGCTCTGAGAATTAGTTTTACCGGGCTTCCCTGGTGGCTCAGAGGGTAGAGTGTCTGCCTGCAATGCAGGAGACCTGGGTTCGATCCCTGGGTTGGGAAGATCCCCTCAAGAAGGAAATGGCAATTACTCCAGTACTCTTGCCTGGAAAATGCTATGGACGGAGAAGCCTGGTAGGCTACAGTCCATGGGATCTACACGATCCATGGTGCTCAGTACATGACTGAGCAACAACTTCATTAAGAATTAGTTAACCAAACAAGCTGTATATTGTAGGCTGCAGAATGACGCTCTAGGATCCGCAGAATGTCCTTATATGGCTGCATGAATCCACAAATCAGAGCCCCCATAGACCCCATTACCCATGGGAACCTATTACACACCAGAGTAAGCAACACCAAACACTGGGGAAATACAAGGCTGTTTACCAAAGGAAATTGAAAAGTGAAAGTTGCTCCATTGTGTCCGACTCTTTGCAACCCCATGGACTTATAGTCCATGGGATTCTCCAGGCCAGAATACTGGAGTGGGTAGCTTGTCCCTTCTCCAGTGGATCTTCCCAACCCAGGGATCAAACCCATGTCTCCCACATTGCAGGCGGATTCTTTACCAGCTGAGCTACCAGGGAGGCCCCATTTATTAAATGAAGTTAGGCTAATTGCATAGGCTTCCCTGGTGGCTCAGATGGTAAAGAATCTGCCTGCAATGCAGGAGATCTGGGTTTGATCCCTGGGTCAGGAAGATCCCTTGGAGAAGGGAATGGCTACCCATGCCAGTATTCTTGCCTGGAGAACTCCATGGACAGAGGAGCCAGGTGGGCCATAGTTCATGCGGTCGCAGAGTCAGACATGACTGAGAGACTGAGAGAGAGAGAGAGAGGCTAATTTATAGGGCTGTTGAGTTTAATTGAGACCTGCATCTAATATCATGCCTCCAAAATACACTCCAGATGCTTCAAGGAGTTAAATAATTTTAAATATGTAAAATTGAAGGGAAATCTGCTAAAGATAGATTTGAATATTTATCTCAACTTCAGAGAGAGGCTAGACTCTTCAAAATGGAGTCAACAGAAGAAATTTCAATGGAAAAGAGCATTTGACTGTCACTGAAAATTGAAATCCTTAGTGTAGCAAAGCCAACAAAAGTCTCAAATCTGAAACCATGTCTGGCAATAATGTCTTCAGCATGTTTTAAGCATCAGGTCCTGTGCAAGGCACTTACATGCCACCCTGTTTAATCTCTGCAGCAGCCCCTAGATGAGGTGTGGCTACCTTTGCTTAAGCAGTGATGGGGAGGCTGTGTGTTTCCCAACCTTGTGATCAAGTCTCTCCCGTGTGTGCTCAGGCATGCCTGACTCTTTGGGGCCCCACGGACAAGAGCTGATGACAAAAGTGTTACAGAAGTGGGTGTGGCCTAGAGACCAGGGAACCTCTACTGCTTCCAAGTGAAGATGCAGAGCAGGCAGGGGTGCTACGCAGAGATGGGGAAGCCGTCAGTACCCTGGGCTGGGGCCACGGCCGAGCACGCCCCGATGGTGCTGGACCCAGGCCGCTGCTGCCCCAGAGCTGACACCAGGAGCATGAGGGTTCACACCTTCGCTCACCTTCTGATCTGGTGCCAGGGCCTCCTGTTGGCCCACGTGAGTTGGACCCCAGGCAAGGGAGGGTGGGATTGTGGTTGACAGGCTTCCAGCCCCATCTGTGTGTAGACAGACTGACGTTGCCAATGAGAGCTAGGTCCTAATCCCCAGAACCAATGACTACATTAAGTGATGTGGCAAAGAGGAATGAAGCTTGCAGATAAAATCAAGGTTTCTAATCAACTGACTTTAAAACAGGAAGATGATCCTGGGTGATCCAGGTGAGTCTAGTGCTCTTACAAATGGGAGAGGGATCCAAAGAGAAACAGAGAGAGGAAGAGACACAAGAAGGCTCAGCTAGCATCGTCAGCTCTAGAGATGCAGGAAGGGCCATGAGCCAAGCTGAGGCCCCTAAAATCTGCAGACAGTAAGCAGCCACATTCTCCCCTCGGCCTCCAGGATGGGACCGTGTTTTCCTTTGAGCCCACTGAGACTCGTGCTGGATTCCAAATCTACTGAACTGTAAATAGTAAGTACGTGTTGCTCTAAGCCTCTAGGTCTGTGCTAATCTGTCACAGCAGCCATGGAAAACAAAGGAACTCTCCCATCTCAGAGGAACGTTCTAAATCACCAAAAGGTTTCTGCTTGCAAAGGGAAAGCAGCAGGCCTAGGACTCTGTGAACAGAGCCAGGCTTCCCTAGTCTACGGATGCAGAGCCTCCAAGAAAGGTATTATTATCTCTACTTGATACATTAAGAAATGAAGGCACAAGGAGGTCAAGCAACCTACCTAAATTCACACAGCTTTTGTGTGTCAGTTTCAGGATCCGAGCCCAGACAGTGTGACTGCAGGGCTGTATTCTCTTCCACTATCCGATACTGTCTTAGACATCATAAGCTGGTTGCAAATATAGTAGCAAAACATTGGAAACCCCCTCGTTATCTAACAACAGGATTAAGTAAATGGTGATGCAGCCGCTCGATAGCGTTTAGGGAGATTTTCAAAACGGTAAGTATGAACGGCATGGGGAAATATTTACAAACAATGTGAAATGCAAACAGCAGAATGCAGAATTATACTTACTCCACGATGGCAAAATGCCAAAGCCTTGATGAGATAAACAAGAAACAGATAACTTCATAGCTGGTAGGAATGAGGGGCCGATGTGGTCTTATGTAGCTCCTTAAGGAGTTCCCAACATGGGATCCTGAAAAAACAGGGAGAATTTGTCAGGCTGGTTCCACCAGACATCACGTAGTCCTGTCACTTCTCACCACTGTCTTGCATCATCTGTAAAATGGGAAGAAAACACCCCTCATTCCCAGGCTGCTGTGACCATCAGATCAGACAAGTTGACAAAGCTGTAACTGCAGCTCAGGAAGCAGATCTCCCCTCCCCTCCCTGACTTTTATGTCAATACAAGTTTTAAACAATGTAACGTATTTTAAAGACCCTGGAACTCTAGGGTTTATTTGGGGGCCACAAAATGTTTGAGGAGAAGCAGGAGTGACAACTGGCTAGGCTGCCGTCAACTCAGTGGAGCAGTCAGGAAATTCACGTGTTTAGGGCACGCACTTGGATGGGTCAGACGTGTGCGCTCCCGAGGCCTCCCCCCATCAGGATGACCAGCACCCATCACCTCAATAGTCTCCAGGCCCCTTTGTCTTTCCCCTCCTCTTCACCCCTGTCCCCAGGCACCATGATCTGCTGTCACACTGGTGGATTCTAATCAGTACCTCTCATTTGTCCCCAGTGATGGCTGCTGTCGGAGTTTATACCCTTGTTTGTGATAAAAGAGAAATGAAATTATGTCATTAAGCTCTAATGGGACATGCAGTTTCGGCCACCGTTTGATTGCATATTCATAGCTGAACCCTAATTAAATAACTGTCAGGAGAACATCTCTATAAATCTTTCCTCGGGTGCGATGTGACTCAAATAACCAGCAAACAGGTGAGCAGGTCTAAAAGCTCCTGTCTCTCGACTTTTCAGACATCCAGATGGAGCCCGTTGGGCTTGTTGAATGTCACCGACACTGGCTTAGAAGACAGATTCCCTACCGCCTGCCGCAGGAGCCCTGGTTTCCGCCCTCTCTCCTTCCTTCCTGTCTCCTGCTGCAACTCCTGCAGCGGAAAGCCTGCCCCTTCTCTGCCCCTCACCCCCAGCTTCTTTTCCATTTAAAGAAGGTTTGCTCTCACCAGTTCCGTGAAGGTCACTGTCTGAGTCTTCCAATTCCAGGACGTGTTCTGATGCCAGTTCGAGTGAGGCTGCTTCTCTGAGTGTGGTTCCCATGCCTGGAATGGCCTATTCTGTTCTCTCCTTGGTTTACCTGAGGCCAGGTGCACCAGGAGGAAGTGGGGGTATAAGGCAGCTGGAAACAGACAGGAACTATCGAATCTGGGCCATCAGATACCTGTGTGTGTGTTAGTCGCTCAGTCATGTCCAACTCTTTGTGGTCCCATGGACTGTTGCCCGCCAGGCTCCTCTATCCATGGAATTCTGCAGGCAAGAAAACTAGAGTGGGTAGCCATACCCTTCTCCAGGGGATCTTCCCAACCCAGGGATCGAACCAGTGTCTCCCACTTTGCCCAGCAGATTCTTTACCTTCTGAGCCATCAGGGAAGTCCTCAGATATCTACTTGTGTCTAAAACAACAAGTCAATTTCATTACCTTAAAACAAACGTAGAAAACGTCAGAAATAATAATGGGCATCAGCCTTGGCCTTTGTTCAAGCACTGTCAGTTGTGGGCACTTGGGCCTGGAACCCAGCAGAATCTGGACTGGAGGCTCAAGCATTATGGGTAGAAAGCACATGGTTTAAAGTAGGGAGAGGGGGTGGGGCTGGATCTCCTCTTATCACCTGAGGGTCACACGGTGTTGGAGGGTAGACGTCAATGAAAGTTACTGAATTCTGCTTTTAACTCTCGGCCTGGGTTCTCTCTCAGGATGTCTCGGCCACTTCCTCAGGCCCTAAGAATCCAAGAGTACAAATAAAGTAGCTCAGTGTTGAGGAATAAACCAGGTGCTCAGTAAATGCCCCCTGTAGGGTAAGGAGTTAAGAGAAGGCGAGGTTCAGAAAAAGAACAAGACCAGCACTTTACAGGAGCAGATCACCTTTAATGAGGCGAGAAGGGGCAGCAGTCAGATTAGTGAGCTGCTACACTAACCCAAGAGTAAATATATATAGGCATATATGTGGAAATCTACTGTCTCAAGGGGGCCTGTTCTTCTCCAAGTTTGTTCGGCTTAGTTATCTCTTAAACGAACTGCTGCACTAACCCAAGAGTAAATATATATAGGCATATATGTGGAAATCTACTGTCTTAAGGGGGCCTCTTCTTCTCCAAGGTTGTTCGGCTTAGTTATCTCTTAAACGGCTGGGGCACGGAATTCTGGAGCTCAGCCAGAGGCTGGGACTGGCTGGGAGCTGGTGGTAATCAATCTTAATGCCCATTTTTTTTCTTCGGGTGAGAGAGTTCTTTGTTTTGCATAGAATGGTGGGGAGGACACGAGGGGAGTTTTAACTCCAGGCTATTTTGAGCCGTGTAACTTTCCTTCACCCCGCCTCTTAAACAGCACCAGAACTCTATTTACTCTTCAAAATTGGAGACTGCACAAAAATTCTTGAAATCTGATAGATACCCTCTAGAATAATTCTTGGAGGGTAGTTGTCAGTGAAAGTTACTGACAGTGGATGTGATGGCTGATGGTCTTTGGCACCCACTCCGGACCCCAGGAGAGCCGGGACTACCTGATCTTCACCATGGCTGTAGGGCACTAGGTATGAATCTGGAAGGAGGCTTCCAGGCAGGATTGCGAGGATGCAGCGGCCCCCCCTTTAAACTCGGTGTCATTCACCGCAGGGTGGATATAAACTATTTACCAGTGCCAGGACCACAGAACAAGAGAAAATTTTTCCAAGTTTGGTTTGTTTTCCCAGATCTGTGACTAAACTAGTCTCCATGAAACAAACATCTCATAAATTAATCATCTGGAATTCTGCTTCACTTCAAAAATTTAGTGAACGTCTTATTAACTCGGACACTCAGAAGGATTCCTAAAATAATCAAATAGAAGTCTAAATTATCATTTTACACTCTTTTTCACAAGTATTGGGGAATACCAGATGGCTTGTAGGAACAACGGATTCTGCCACTACCCTTTTATCCTTGTAAAAAAGTGAATTACGAGTATCCATGGATATTCTGGCTCAGAAACTCAAGCTTTAAACAGACCTATGTATTACCCACTTGGTGTATGATATCAATAACCTCAGACATGCAGATAACACCACCCTTATGGCAGAAAGTGAAGAGGAACTAAAAAGCCTCTTGATGAAAGTGAAAGAGGAGAGTGAAAAAGTTGGCATAAAGCTCAACATTCAGAAAACGAAGATCATGGCATCCGGTCCCATCACTTCATGGGAAATAGATGGGGAAACAGTGGAAACAGTGTCAGACTTTATTTTTCTGGGCTCCAAAATCACTGCAGATGGTAACTGCAGCCATGAAATTAAAAGACGCTTACTCCTTGGAAGAAAAGTTATGACCAACCTAGATAGCATATTCAAAAGCAGAGACATTACTTTGCCGACTAGGGTCCGTCTAGTCAAGGCTATGGTTTTTCCAGCGGTCATGTATGGATGTGAGAGTTGGACTGTGAAGAAGGCTGAGCGCTGAAGAATTGATGCTTTTGAACTGTGGTGTTGGAGAAGACTCTTGAGAGTCCCTTGGACTGCAAGGAGATCCAACCAGTCCATTCTGAAGATCAACCCTGGGATTTCTTTGGAAGGAATGATGCTAAAGCTGAAACTCCAGTACTTTGGCCACCTCATGCGAAGAGTTGACTCATTGGAAAAGACTCTGATGCTGGGAGGGATTGGGGGCAGGAGGAGAAGGGGACGACCGAGGATGAGATGGCTGGATGGCATCACTGACTCGATGGACGTGAGTCTGAGTGAACTCCGGGAGATGGTGATAGACAGGGAGGCCTGGTGTGCTGCGATTCATGGGGTCGCAAAGAGTCGGATACGACTGAGCAACTGAACTGAACTGAACTGAAAGATGATTATTTAAAATCAGTGGGAAAATGTAAATCAATAGACGGTATTGTCAAAATGGGCTATCCATTTAGTAAAAAATTAAGATGGAGCCCTACCTCAAATCTCACATGTAAACTCTGGGTACATTAGATAACTAAGTGTATGACTTTGGATCTGGAAGGAAATGTAATAATCTTAAAACAAAACAAAAAAAAAGTCAAAGTACACAGTAAGCGTTCAAAATGAGGTTTCTCTGATTTCAAAGCCTGCGTCTCCCTGATGTTAAGAAACGAGCATGTTTCCCTGCAGGCCTCCATGTTTTGTGATGACAGATTAAGTCATTCGGCTTCTTTCACCCGTGCCCGTTGTCACCACTGCCGCCTACTCTAAGCCAAATACCAAGATGGAAGGCAGGAAATAGAAATTACTAAGACCTTTGGCAAGAAAGCAACCTCCGGCCCACCTTTTCCTATCTTGTCAATGTCAGTTCCTTCTTTGGAACATTTCAATATATTCTGGGAGAAAGGAAGTAGGAGGAAGAACAACATGGTTGTACCAAAATGAGAAAACATCTCAGATGTGCCTGTGAGATGGAGGCCAATGATAAATGCTAGTTACAGAGAAATAATAGAAACAACGTAAATTGTGAAGGCTGCCTGAGGAATAAGCAATTGCTCAGGAAGAGGAGTGGGAAATTAACAGGAGCAGCAAGCAGATGAAAGGGAAACTTGCAAAGACAGGAGGTAGAGAAGGAAGGATGTGAGGGTTATTTCCATCTGAGAAAGAGAAAAAAATAATCAACACCCCAAAATGTACCCAGCAGATAACAGAGACTCAGAATAGAACAAACAAGAGCTTTAAAAGCAAGTTCAAAGGAAATCAGACTGTGTGAATAATCAAGGGTTTAACGGGATCCCAGGACTGCAGACTTGCCAGGTGAGTCTTCTCAGCTGCCCCAAATCCTTCCAGAGGGAGCGGACAAGCCTCCAAAAAATGGGTAGGTTTGCCCAAGTTCACACAGTCAGAGAAGGAAAGAGCTGAGACACAACCAGCCCTTCTGACTTCAGATCCAGGACAGTTTCTAGGGCTTCCCAGACACTTTGTTCAAAATTCAAAGCAGGGAAAAGATGAAGTCAGGAACTGAAGGCAGAACCACAGAGGGCCCAAAAGGACTCCAAGAATCTCCAAGACCTCAGTCAAGGTACAACTGAAGACTAATGCTGCGAATTTAGTACTGCCAACAAAATACTATATATTTGCTGGCATGCTTCCTATTTTTGAAAGCAAAACAGCGTGCCGGAAGACTTATAAGAAAGTATCCATGAGTGCACTCCATCCATCCAGGAAAACATCCCCCTCCCCCATCCCAGAGGAGACAGTGTTGCTGAGGTTCCACACCCGGAAGTGACAGATTTCAAATGAGGGCACTTACAAAAGGAAAGAGCCTCAGCATTTATTTTTAACAAACTTTCAAGTGGCATTCTCCGGACTGCATGTTTCTTCTTTTTAACCATGCTACCCCCAATCCATCTTCAGAAGACAGGTAGGCAGGAAGGTCCTGCAGAGAGCTTGCTCGTGAGCACTGGGGGGTCAGTGGTTGTCTGATTGGGTCCAGCCTCTCTTGGTTTCAGGCCAAACAGCAAAGTTTGGGGGCTGAGAGCAATTTCCAAAATCAGAAGAACTCAGAAGACTGCGTTTTTAGAGCTGAGGCTGAAGGTCAAAGCAGTCATGCTATGCGGACATAAGACTGAGGCTTCCAGGCTGGGCAATGCTAAGCTGTCCTGCCGGACTCTGGATGGAGCATCTGGGAATACTGGGGAAAGAAACAGATCTTCATGTTTGGGAACGCATGTAAGAATTAAAGATTTTAAAATTTAAAAAATAAAAAACTAAAAAAAAAAAAAAAGAAACAGATCTGGAGTTAGTTCAACTGGGGTGCAGTGTACTCGTCAGCACCATGCTTCCTGAGTGGTTACCTACCTGTCTGAGACTCAAGGTCTTTCCTGGTAAAAAATAAAACAAGGCTGGCTTCCCAGTTGGAAGAGAACTGAGGACAAACAAGAGGTACCAAATAGATGCTCAGTAAATGACATTCCTATGGGTTGGGCTTTGGAGTCTGACAACTTTGTGTCTAATCTCTGCTTGGCTCCTTCCACGCTGTGCAGCTCTGCCCAAAGTCCTGACCTCTCCGGACCTCAGTGCTCATCACTCTGATTATAGTGCCAATAATCTCCAGCTCACAAGGCCCCTGGGAGGTGAGAGGGGGGATGCCCCATCTGTGCAGCCGCACGTGGAGAAGGAATCAACATGGACCGGTTCTACTTTTCTCCGTTATCTCCCACCAGCGGTGTTGGGGCAACTCCCCCTTTTCCGTGCTGGGTGGCAGCTTCCTTAATTACAGCCTGGCTGTAAGAACCTTTCAGTAGGCACTCATGATCAAGTCCACTGTTGGGCCCTGGGAATAAAGTGGCCAATAAATGATGCACTGGCCTTCAAGGCTAGGAGAGGCAACAGCTAGAAGACAGAATAAACCAGCCAAATGTGCCCTCCTTCCTGCCACAACCATTAGAAGGAGAAGAGGATGCCATCTTCACCAGACCAGATGAATCAGTGATGGGACCCGGTTGCCGGGCGGCAGGGAGAGAAACTACAGACGACTCGTGACATTTCTCTGGGAGGGCAGCCAGGCTGGGGAGGGCAGGAAAGAGCTAAATCTCCTTGCATCTGTTATTCCCAAAAGGTGGAACCTCAGAGTCATAAGTAGACACAGCCGTTCCTCAGTATGAGGTTAGACTGTGATGTCTCTAAGGAAGCAGGGATGTTCACCCTGTGTAAAGTGGGCTGACTTTTGGGGGATTCATTAAGCAAGTCAGCCACCACTTTCTTTGATGAGGAAATCAAACCAGAACTGGAGCCCTCCCTGACGTTTCCTCCTGGCATCCACCACCCCACCTGTCACACTTGGGCCTCCAAGTGAGCAGAAGAGCTGGAGGTGAGAGAGACAGGTCAGAAGTGGAGTGAGCTGGATCTAGAGGCAGCTCAAGGGGCGGCTATGGGGCCAGCATAGCAGCACTCAAGCTGGTAACACCCTCTGCACATTGCCCTGCCCCCTGGGAAAGAAGAGCACGCCCCCACCTTGCCCTCTAGAAGGGCTAGTCTGGAACAGGCTGACGGGGGAAGAGGGTAAGTGACCTCAGGAAGCGGCTTGTCTCATTCAGTGTCATCCTTTGCCAGCTTAGCAGAGAACAGTCTGGCGAGTCATAGGCCACCACCTCTGGCACCTTACAGATTGTGGGAGGGCCCTCTTAGTCGTGTCCGACTCTTTGCGACCCCATGAACTGTAGCCCGCCAGGCTACAGTCCATGGACAGACTTCTCTGTCCATGGGATTCTCCTGGCAAGAATACTGGAGTGGGTTGCCATGCCCTTCTCCAGGGGATCTTCCTCACCCAGGGATCAAACCTGCATCTCCTCCATTGACAGGGGGATTCTTTACCACTTGCAGCACTTGAGGGTCACCTTCTGCTAGAGGCAGCAGCTGAGGACCTCCTCCAAGCCCCTCGTTAAACCCCAGATTCTAGAGATAAAAAGACTCAGCATCATGGTTGTCCCCACCAAGTTCCAGGGTTGACTCTATGCCACAGAAGAGGGGAAACACCAGGACTGTATGAGCAACTGAGTGAAAACAGCCTTCGCTAGTGTTGAGACAGACATCTACAGAGGGACTTAGAGGGAACTCACGTCCCCCTAAAGGGGCCCTCAGGAGTCATCCCTAGAGGGTGTGGCCCCCCACTGAGTCTAGAATGGTCAGGAGGAGAAGAAGAATGTTCTTAACAAAGGGTCCCCTTAAATCATTTGTTCATTCATTCACTCAATAACTCAGTGCCTACAAGGGTACCACCACGGGGTGAGCATCAGTTCCTACCCCGTCACCCCCACCCACCACGTCCCGGAACATCACAGGGTAGAACAGAGAGGGTGGGTCAGAGTTATTCAGTGTCACTGGGGGGAGGATAGAGGCTGCACCCTGGAGAACTGAGATTTTACATTTCTGCCTGCCTAGAGGGGTCTGAGCACCTCTGCTGCCTGGGGGAGGTTTGAAGGCTTCTACCCAGAGGGTGAGAAGAAGCTTGCAGATGGTTTGGAAGAGGAAGGAAAGCCTTGAGTGCCAAACTGGAGTTCCGAGCTTAGCCTGAAGACTTCTCTTTTAAGCAAAGGAGTCATGTGCTCAGAACTGCATTCTGGAGGACTGGCTCAGGCTGTTATCTGAAGGTGGGCCGAAGAGAAACAAGATTAGCTGAGAGGCTGACAGTCTGATTCATAGAAATCTTCCAAAGGAGCCCAAAGAAACTCCAGAGAGGGCAAAGGCAGGAGCCGCCCCCAAAAGTCCTCAAGGGTGAGGGGTGGTCATCAACCAGGACAGCTCAGTGAGGAGACAAAGTTTCATTCTCCATTAACTCATCTAGGCCTTGAGGTTCCAGGCAGATGTAAATGTCCCCACGTGGACAGAGTTCGAGATGCCTCTTGAATCACACAGCAAGTTAGCATCAGAGCCAGGCTTGACCCCCTGGCTTCTGACTCTCTGCCCAGAGCTCTTTCCACTGTCATCCCTCCCATCCTGAGCCAAAAAGTGTCCGAAGGTGGGTGTGACATGCACCCCCACTGGGGACAGGCTGTCTCAGAGAATCAATGAAGACATTGCTCCCCTCATGGAAATGGTATCCAGACATTTAAATTGGTATCTTTATGGACTTCCCTGGTAGCTCAGCTCATAAAGAATCTGCCTGCAATGCAGGAGACCCCAGTTGAAATCCTAAGTTGGAAAGATCCACTGGAGAAAGGATAGGGTACCCACTCCAGTATTCTTGGGCTTCCCTAGTGACTCAGCTGGTGAAGAATCTGCCGGCAATGTGGGAGACCTGGGTCTGATCCCTGGGTTGAGACAGGAGGTCTCAGAGAATCAATGAAGACATTGCTCCCCTCATGGAAATGGTATCCATACATTTAAATTGCTATCTTTATAATCAGCTTAAGGGCTTTTTATTTTAATATAGCAGCTGAGAGGCAAAATCAGGTCCCACTTCAAGTGCTACTAAAATCTGCTGTGTGGGTAGCTCTCCGAAGTGGAAATGAGGCGCCCTGAACAGCCACCCACACAACAGCCTAATTTTCACTCAAGAGTCGTTATTGGAAAAAAAAGAAGAAAAAGAAGAAAAGGTGACTCAAAGCCCCTGGCAACTTTGCATTTAACTTCTGAAGCCTCCAGTGATGGGCTGGGATTCTTCTAAGAGTCAGAACACAGAGCCCAGCGCTGGCAGGGGCTGAACTCCAGGTCTGGACCCGGTCAAGGTCTCGTACCTGGTGTGTCCTGCTGTCCACGCTGCATCTCCATCACCATTCTTGGGACAAAGGGGTGCATGGCCAGGCCTGAGCCTGTGTTTCCACCTGACCCTGGAACCTCAGTTGTAAATGCTTCATTCACAGGGTCCTGGGGGATGCCAAGACGGTCCCCCATTCCAGATTTAGGGAAACTCAGGTCCTCCTCCAGCCCCCCTGCCAGCTCTCCCTCTGTGGGCCTCATGACCCCCTACCTGCTCGCTAGGAAGGAGCAAGCTGCTCTTCCCACCTGCATGGATCCTTCCCCCGGCTCAGCTCCCCTGGGATGCTGTGGTCTCTCTCAAGTATAAATCAGAACTTGCGTTGCTCCCTCGCTCCAGCATCCAGTCCCTGCAAAGATGTCTGAAGCTGACTCTTCTCCCTCCCTTGCCCTCAGGGCCTCTGGTCACACTGGGCCCTCCAAGGGTCAGCTCCTTGGCTTCTGATGTGTGGGCATGTAGGGGCGGGGCTGCTTAGCAGAGGAACAAAGCAAACAGGACGGAGCAGAGAGAAACTTTTCTCAAAGATGTGCAAACATGAGACTATGATCCTGCATTCCCTCTGATGGAGGAGCTGGCCTCAGAGTCAGAGAAGAAGGTTCCAGAACAGGCAATGAGGAGTGGGAGAAAGCGCACGTGCCAGGGGAACACTGGCTGATCCCAAGCAGGGGCACCACCCTCAGCACTCAGACGGGTGAAGCAGGCACACACAGCCAGAGACGGAAGCAGCCCCTGACCCAGCTGCTGTCCCACAGGCATCCTCAGTGGCAGACATCCAGGGGCCTCCTGCGGACACACACCCACCTGAAAGGGTCCTCAGTGAGAGACATCCGGTCGCCTCCTGCAGACACACACCCACGTGAAAGGTCCTCAGTGAGAGACATCCGGTCGCCTCCTGTGGACACACATCTACCTGAAGGGTCCTTTGCTTTATCACCTCCTGAGCTGACTGTTCTCCTGGAGGCTCCATTCACACATCTTCACATTTTGAGAGGCCAAGGTTTGAAAGAGAACAGCTGCTTTTTATCTTTTAACATTCATGGAATGTTTGAACCCATGAGAGAAAGAGAAAGGGAGAGAGACAGAGCAAGAGAAGAAAAATATCCGCACAGAATTTAAAAAACTAAACAACCAAGCATGATATTTAAATAATTAAATGCCTCCTGTCTTTCCCCAATATTAGTATATTGTCCAGGGAACCTGTATACTAATATCTCTGTTTTGCAACTTGACTCGTAACTCTAGAAATAAAATATTTAGCTCACACTATTTCTTACCTCTCTTATCTTCCATAACTTTCATAGTTACACCAAATGGTTTTTGTTGGCTTAATTTAATATATTTAACCTTAAAATATACAGAAAACTATTACTTGTTTCAACAACTATTTACAGTATTTCTTAGTTCAATTGTGTCTGACTCTTTGTGACCCTATGGACTGTAGCCCACCCAGCTCCTCTGTCCATGGGATTCTCTAGACAAGAATAATAGGGTTGGTTGCCATTTCCTCCTCCAGGGGATCTTCTCAACCCAGGGATCAAATCCACACCAGTTATGTCTTCCGCGTTGGCAGGTGGGTTTCTTACCACTAGTGCCACCTGGGAACAAGATGAAGAAAATATTGCTCCCAGGCTCCCTGTCTTGTCATCTTCATCATTGCCTTTGGTTTATAGTGCTTTATAATCTTAATGTTTTATTCTGTATCTGTGGCTTCCCTGGTGGCTCAGTGGTAAAGAATCCGTCTGCCAGTGTAGGAGACCTGGGTTTGACCCCTGGGTCAGGATGATTCCCCTGGAGGAGGAAATGGCAACCACCCCAGTATTCTTGCCTGGAAATCCCATGGACAGAGGAGCCTTGGAGGCTACAGTCCACAGGGTCGCAAAGAGCTGGACATGACTTAGTGATTAAACAACAGGACAATTGTATCTATAATCAACTCCTGTATCAACAACATAATTGTCTGTAGGTTCATTTTTAAAACTCCACTTAAAGTCAAGGGTGCTGATAATATTATAATTATGCAAATATTTTCTGTAAAGAAGGGTGGTTCAATACATAGAGAAGGAAACAGAATTCCATGTTATTAGAAGCTTACCCCACATGAAGTGGTGGTACTTCCAGGAGCCTGCATCCTTGGTTGCCCCCACCCCATCCTAAATATCAGGTTGGTGGTTGTCCCGTGTCTGTGTGGCTCTCACTGTCTTCTAACAGGAAGCTTATAACATGGATCAAATCTGATTTGAAAAATGATCAATACTCCACAGCAAGCAACTGCAATGGGCTTGTTCTCCATGGATTCCTGAAGCTGTAACTCAGCAGGACCCTACATCTAAGAAAAACCTTTATTCAAAGAATAAGTTTAATCAGAGAAATGAGAAAATGCAGAAAGAAAGGAAAACTATCAAGGAAGACAAATTAATGTGCCAAATCACTTCAGTCGTGTCTGACTCTTTTGAGACCCCATGGACTGTAGCCCACCAGACTCCTCTGTACATGGGGATTCTCCAGGCAAGAATATACTGGAGTGGGTTGCCAAGCCTTCCTGCAAAGGATCTTCCCGACCCAGGGATTGAACCTGCATCACTTACGTCTCCTGAACTGGCAGGTAGATTCTTTACCACTAGCACCACTTGGGAAACCCAAACTAATAATACTTTAGCCATTAAACAAAGCCAAGGGCCTTTAGTTGCTCCTCAGGAACTAAAGGTAATATTCTGAGCTGTGTCCTCTGAGCTGCTTTGAAGATACTGAAACTTCCACCAGGTGGAAGAAGCGAATGTATGCTCCCCACAAGCACATGGACCCAGACTAGTCGGAACCAGAAGGTCAGTGATGCTGAATCCCCGTTACCTCACCACCAACCAATCAGAAGAATGTCCATGCAGTGATCACACCCTGCTCCATGAACATTCCTCATGAATCCTTTCCAGGATGGGAAATACAATCTCAAGAGCATTAGCTCGCTATGGCCCTCTTTGCCTGGCAAAGCAATAAAGCTGTTTCTTCTCTATGTCCCCTCAAACTCTTGTCTCAGTGCTTCTATGCTGCGCCAGTGAGCAGAGGCTGGGTTTCTGCAGCAACATCAACCGGACCCCCTGTCTGCTGCCCACATAGTGGTTCTGGGGACGCTAGGCTGTCAGGTGCGAATGCCAGACACAATTCTCTTTGTCAGGTAACCCACCCTGCATGGCATTTCCTGCTGTTCCTCCCTCCCATCACATTCTGCCAGGAGATTCCTCAGCTGCCAACACAAAGTGGGTCATAAAATCCTCGTGTTGTTTTCCCTTTCAATTCATCTAATTAGTTAAAGAATGTTGACTGTCATGTACAGCCTGCAATTTGTAACATGAGCTTGGCAGGATTCATGTCTGTACATGAGGAGTCTTGTGTTTAATTTCCCATGATGGAGAAAGGAATATTCTATACCCACATGTCAAGCAGGTTCACCTTCTGCCACAACTTTCATGTACAGTTTTTTTGTTTTTCTTGGGTTTCTAATTCTTTTCTTTACTGTGGAAAGAAAAATAACTGTGTTTCTTTACCAGGTCACTAGGATCTTCCTGGTTCTTTATCAGAGAGCTTGCTGAACAGAAACTTAAAAAAAAAAAAAAATTCCTGGATGCACACATGCTAAGTCTCCTCTGTCGTGTCCGACTCTTTGTGACCCCGTGGACCATAGCCCTCCAGGCCCCTCCGTCCATAGGATGCTCCAGGCAAGAATACTGGAGTGGGGTGCCGTTTCCTCCTCCTGGGGATCTTCCCGACCCAGGGATCGAACCCGCATCTGTTGTGTCTCCTGCTTTGGCAGGTGCTAGCGCACAGAGTCGGACACAACTGAAGCGACGCAGCAGCAGCAGCAGCAGCAGCAACACCACCTTTTAATTCCTAATGTATTTCTTTGTTTCACTACCAATCTCCCCAGCTTCTTTTAAAGGGAGAAAGCATTAAAAACCAGCATCAAAAATGATAAAAGAGGTGTCGTCATTGACCCTCCAGTTCTTAAAATGTTAATGAGGAAAAAATGTGGGCAACCTTATCTCAAATCTTGGAAAATTTAGAAAAATGAAAACTTTCCATTAAGAAGAAACTTATCAAAATAGACAAAAGGAGAAAGCATGAACACCTATTTGGTGCTAAAAGGAGTCAAAGCCACAATTAAAACCAAAGAAAATTCCAGATTATAGAGTCACAGTGAGTTCTGTCCTTTCAGAAGAGCACCCATCTAAAACTCCTTCAGAGACTTGGAAAAGATAATACTGTCCCCAGCAGATTCTATGTCAGAATAACCTGGCTACCACCTACTAACATGTGAAAAAAAAATTCACTCATTAAGAGAAATGCAAAATTGTGAATAAAATAGACGGAAACAGAATTCAGAAAGGTATTTAAAAGGTAAGCACATCATAACAAAGTTGGGTTTAAGTCACTGTTGATTAAGCACTTTATTTTAATTATTTTTGGCTGGGCTGGGTCTTTGCGGCAGTGTGCGGGCTTCTCATCACTGTGGCATGCACCACGGTCTTTAGCCGAACAGGCGTCAGTAGTTGCGGCGCACGGGCTTAGTTGCCCTGCTGCATGTGGGATCTTCCAGGACCGGGGATCAAACCCGTGTCTCCTGCATTGGTGGGCAGGTTTTTCACTGCTGAGCCCCCAGCGAAGTCCTGCTTTAGCGTGTTTATCAGATAACATTTTTTCATTGCTTCAGATCCTCTTGGTTCTACATTTCCCTCCAACTCCTGGAAACCAGTAGCGCATCAGCTTTAACCATCTTTGCATAGCTACGACCTATTGGATTTTCCAAATTAAAATTATATTAAATCTGTGTGTTGGTTTTGGGAGAATTCACATCTTTATGATATTGAATCTTTCTATCCACGAACCTGACATATCTCTAGATTTTCTGAAATGTTGCTCAGTAAATTTTACCACTTTCTCAACAAAAATCATGCATATCTTTGCTAGAGTTATTTCTAGGTAGCTGGATCTGTTTGTTTTTATAGCTATCATAAATGGTATTCTGTTTCAAATGATGTTTTATAACGACTTAATATGTAGTCTTAAGGAAATACTATTTTTTTTTTACCGCAATTTAAAAAATAACTCATGCACTCGTGGTCAGTTAATCTACAACAAAGGAGGCAAGAATATACAATGAAGGAAAAAAAAAACTCTTCTTTAAGTGGTGTTGGGAAAATTGGAGAGCTATAAGTAAAAGAATGAAATTAGAACACTCTGTAACACCACACAGAAAAATTAACTCAAAATGGATTATAGACCTAAATGTAAGACTGACTACTACAAAACTTCAAGAGGAAAACATACGCAGAACAGTCTTTGACATATATTGAGACAATATTTTTTTGGATTTGTCTCCTAAAGTAAAGGGAAAAAAAAAAAATGGGACCTAACCAAATTAAAAAGCTTTTGCACAGAAAAGGAAACCATAGACAAAAGGAAAAGACAACCTACTGAATAGGAGAAAATATTTGCAAATGATATGACTAACAAGGGATTAATATCTAAAATGTATAAACGGCTCATATAACTCAACATCAAGAAAACAAAAACAACCTTATTTAAATGGGCAGAAGAACTGAATAGACATTTTTCCAAAGAGGAAGTACACATGGCTAACAGGTGCTCAACATTGATAATCATCAGGGAAACGCAAATCAAAACCACAATGGAACACCTCACACCTGTCAGAATGGCTTTCATAAAATAAAATTTTAAAAAAGCAAAAAACAAACGTTAGTGAGGATGTGGGAAAAAGAGAACCCTTGTGTAGTGTTGGTGGGAATGCAAATTGGTGCAGCCACTGTGGAAAACATACGGAGGTTTCTTAAAGAACTAAAAATAGAACCACCATATAACCCAGCAATTCCAGTCTGAAGAAAAACACAAAAACACTAATTCAAAAACCTGCATGCACGCCAATGTTCACAGCAGCCTTATTTACAATTGCCAAGATATTGAAGTAACCTTGGACTGCAAGGAGATCCAGCCAGTCCATTCTGAAGGAGATCAGCCCTGGGATTTCTTTGGAAGGAATGATGCTAAAGCTGAAACTCCAGTACTTTGGACACCTCATGCGAAGAGTTGACTCATTGGAAAAGACCGTGATGCTGGGAGGGACTGGGGGCAGGAGGAGAAGGGGTCGACTGAGGATGAGATGGCTGGATGGCATCACGGACTCGATGGACGTGAGTCTGAGTGGACTCCAGGAGTTGGTGATGGACAGGGAGGCCTGGCGTGCTGCGATTCATGGGGTCACAAAGAGTTGGACACGACTGAGTGACTGAACTAAACTGAACTGAAGTATCCATCAGCAGATGAATGGATACAGAAGATGTGATACACACACACACATATATACATACACATACATATATGTGTAAATATACATACATATATGTGTAAATATACATACATACATACATACATATATATTTGTTATTTTTCAGTCACTAAGTCATGCCCAACTATTTGGGACCCTGTGAACTGCGGCACACCAGGCTCCTCTGTCCTTCACTGTCTCCCAGAGTTTGCTGAGTCAGAAATACTATATAACCATTTCATCCTCTGCCATCCCCTTCAATCTTTCCCAGCATCAGGGTATTTTCCAATAAGTATGTGTGTGTGTATACATAAATAGGGCTTCCCTGGTGGCTCAGATGGTAAAGCATCTGCCTACAATGTGGGAGACCCGGGTTCGATCCCTGGGTTGGGAAGATCCTCTGGAGAAGGAAATGGCAACCCACTCCAGTACTCTTGCCTGGAAAATCCCATGGACAGAGGAGCCTGGTAGGCTACAATCTATGGGGTCGCAAAGAGTCGGACACAACTGAGCGACTTCACCTATTCACCTATACACACAGTGGAATACTACGCAATAGAATACTACTCAGTCATAAAAAAGAACAAAAATTTATCATTTTCAGTAACAGAGATGGACTTGGAAGGCGTTATGCTAGGTGAAATAAGCCAAACAGAGACAGACAAATACTATACGATATCACTTATAAGCGAATCTTAAAAATACAACAAACTAGTGAATATAGCAAAAAAAGAAGCAGACTCACAGATATAGAGAACAAACCAGTGATTACCAGTGAGGGTGGGGACAAATGGGGTGCGGGAGTGGGAGACACAAATTACTGGGTGAAAGATAGGGCTTCCCTGGTGGCTCAGACAGTAAAGAATCCACCTGAAATGTGGGAGACCTGGGTTTGATCCCTGGGTTGAGAAGATCCCTGGAGGAGGGCATGGCAACCCACTCCAGTATCCCCCTGGAGAATCCCCCTGGGCAAAGGAGCCTGACTGGCTACAGTCCATGGGGTCGCAAAGAGTCGGACATGACTGAGGTACAAGTGAGGTTCACAGGATAGGATACAAGAATGTGTTTGTACAACATGGGAAATACGACCAATATTTTGTAATAACTGTATATGGAAAGTAACCTTTAATAATGATATAAAATTTAAAATATTTAATGAGGATATCTTCCAAATAAAGTCTATAATTTAAAACCTGAAAAATCTAGTATCTCTTTTATTAATTCTAATTATCTAATCCCTTAAGTTTTCTACATAATATCTGCAAAAAAAAAAAAAAAACCAGTTCGGTTTCTCTTTTCCAACTCTTAAAACTTCTATTTCTTATTATTAATCCTCTGGCTAGAACTTTTTGTACCACATCACAGGGTTATGTATCATTCTCTTTTTTTCCTGTGTTTTACCAGGAATTACTTTAATGCTTTACCATTAAGTAAGATGGTATCTGTAGGTTCTTTGCAGATACACTTTATTAGGTTTAATAAGTTTTGTTCTATTTTTTATGCACTAAGTTTTCTTTCCTTTTAAAAAAGATTATAAGTGGATGTTAAATTTTCTCAAATGCTTTTAATGCACCTATTGAAATCACTGTATTCTTTTATTCTGTTAATGTGCTAACTTACATTAATAGAATTTGGGGGAGCAGAAGAAATTAAGGTTTTTAAAAATTAAAATATATCTTGTAATCAAAACCCTTTGCCTAAACCTCAGGCTTCACTGGCTGGTTGAATTGCATTTTAGCCTAGAAGACAAACATATCAAAGTACAGTAATCACGTGTGTGTGTGTGTGTGTGTGTGTTTTAGTTGCTCAGTCATGTTCAATTCTTTGCAAACCCATGGACTATAGCCCGCCAGGGTCATCTGTACATGGAATTTTCCTGGCAAGAATACTGGAGTGGGTTGCCATTTCCTTCTCCATGGGATCTTCCCAACCCAGGAATCAAACCCAGGTCTCCTGGATTACAGGTAAATTCTTTACCGTCTGAGCCATCAGTAGTCACATATCATGCAACAAAACTGTGGAGGTCTCATAGTATGACTTCCCTAATGAAGAAATAAAGGCTGCTGCTCAAAAGGTGACAGTCAGAGAGGAAATTTCAGGTGTTCCACTGACCTGTCAAATGTTGCTTGGGGCAAAATATCCCAGATTCTTAAATTTTTGTCAAATTAAACTAATTATTGAAATGACAATTGTTGACTCCTTTGTTCTCTTGGATCAGCAACAGTGAATAACTGCCACTTGGCAGCATGGTCTTCTCTGGTCAAGAATCTGGAATCCCAGAGTGACAACAGCAGGGATGACAAAGGAATAATCTCCAAAAATGTACTTCTCCATAAAAGCAATGAGAACAGTAACCAAAAATGCCAAAATCAATTTTTTTTTTTAGAACTTTGAAAACTAACCAAAGGTTTACAATGATGTCAAGACTGTTTATCCTTAAGAAAGTGGCTGAATGTTGGTAACAGCAGTGAAATTTATGGTATTTATGATCCCCATTGTCATTCCTTCTCATAGTGTCATTCCTTGGTTTAAGAAATCAAGTTTTGTTGCACTGAAAACCAGAAGCCACTCAGCAGGCACTGGAAAGAGAAGCCCTGATTTGGGTTTCCCAAAAGTCTCATTCTGTAGAATTTTCTTTATTTCGACAGTTTGGCAGTTCTCTGGCAACCGTTACTGGAAGACTTCTCTTTACATGACTTGACTTAGAGCTTACACAGTGTGAACAACCTTCTCCCTGAGGGTATTTGCCAAAAACAACCCGCAGCAATTATTCAACATCCACAGAGGCCTCCAAGGGTAGTACCAGTTGGAACAAACCAAAAGCTGACCGAAAAACTTGCTGAGATATCAAAGGCATTATACACATGAAGCTCTGGGAGCATGCCTTTTGAAAGACCTGAAAGACTCTGACTGATCCTAAGGATCAGTGTGAGCAGGAAGTGAAGACTGAGACAGAGTTGTCAATTGCCTGTCTGAGTGTTGAAGGCATAAAAAGGTAGTCACAGAATTAATCATCATTCAGATGCAAATGGGAACCACAAAGAGATAACACTTCACACCCACTCAGTTCAGTTCAGTTCAGTCCAGTTCAGTTCAGTCCAGTTCAGTCGCTCAGTCGTGTCTGACTCTTTGCGACCCCATGAATCGCAGCATGCCAGGCCTCCCTGTCCATCACCAACTCCCAGAGCTCACTCAAACTCATGTCCATTGAGTCGGTAATGCCATCCAGCCATCTCATCCTCTGTCGTCCCCTTCTCCTCCTGCCCCCAATCCCTCCCAGCATCAGAGTCTTTTCCAATGAGTCGACTCTTCGCATGAGGTGGCCAAAGTACTGGAGTTTCAGCTTTAGCATCATTCCTTCAAAAGAACACCCAGGACTGATCTCCTTTAGAATGGACTGGTTGGATCTCCTTGCAGTCCAAGGGACTCTCAAGAGTCTTCTCCAACACCACAGTTCAAAAGCATCACACCCACTAGGAAGGTTATAATCGGAAGGCAAAGATGTAGAGAAATTGGAATCTTTGTACACTGCTGGTGGGAATATAAAATAGGGCAGCCACATTTGAAAATAATTTGGAGGTTCTTCAAACATGTGAACATAGATTTACCCTCTGATGCAGTGATTCCACTCCAAGGTACATGCTCAAGAAAACTGGAAGCACATCTCCACATGAAAACTCGTACATAAATATTCATAGCAGCTTTATTCATAGTAGCCAAAAAGGTGGAAGCCAAATTTTATCAAGTAGTAAATGGATAAACAAAATGTGTTGTATAGGTATACCTCATTTTATTTCATTTCTCTTTATTGTGCTTTGTAGATATTGCTTTTTTTTTTTTTAAACAAATTGAAGATTTGAGGCAACCCTGTGTTGAGCAAGCCTATCAGCACCATTTTTCTAACAGCACTGACTCACTTCATGCCTCTGTGTCACATTATAGCAATCCTTGACATCTTTCAAAGTTTTTCATTATTACAATATGTTTCCTGGTGATCAACCACTTTGGAGGCAGGAGAGGTAAATATGTATATGCTCAGTTCACCATTCTGAACCAGAACCCGATCATATTGTTAATGCCTCGTAAGTCATCCAAGGAGCTCATCAAAGATAGCATCACGGGTCTCCCTGCTTTCACATGGCACCCCTCTTTCCTCTCTTCTCTCCCTCTGTAGCACATACCCCACGGGGCTATCAGCCTGTAAAGGCAGGAACCAAGTTCTCTCTCCCCTGTTCCAAGCACAGGGCATGGCCCCCAACAGCTCTTCTGCAAAAGGCATGGAAGGCTTTCTGAAAATGAATATGTGTTGAATGACTAAACAAATGAGTTAACATTAACATTATAGTCAGAGGTGAGGAACATATCTGTAAATATATTGAACAAAAGCCTTCATTTTTCTTTCTTATTTGAAAATCAAGGAGAGGATAATTTTAATTATGAAAAATTGGGTTTTTCCTTATCTCAGCTCCACAGTGCAGTCTGCATAAGCTCTAACCAGTCCTTCTGAGAAATAATTGACAGACCTCTCCAGAAGTTATACTGTAGCCCAAGCATGAACAATGCTGGGGAGATCCCACCCCAATCCAATATTGGAAGCTCTTTTTCAGGCCAAGAAAAAGTCTTTCAAATATCAAAGATTTTCCTACCAGACTTATAAAATAAAAGCAGTGACTCTAGTGATGTGAGAAACTTTAAAATTTGCACTACAAAAGTCCTAGGGTCGGAAAGATCCCCTAGAGGAGGTCATGGCAACCCACTCCAGCATTCTTGCATGAAGAATTCCATGGACAGAGGAGCCTAGTGAGCTACAGTCCATAGGGTCACACAGGGTTGGACAAGACTGAAGCAACTTAGCATACACACACACACACACATGCAAGCCAACCGTATTTATGCATGCACATCTCTCATTATTGGGCAGAATTAGATATAGGCAAATCAGATTAAATTGTCCAAATTGACCAAGTCATAAAACAAATCTCACCCCTCCTCCAGCCATTGATGTACATGGGCATCGCCATGAGTTTATGTTATGATGCGTCAGGGATGGCAGAGGCTCCAGATTCCATCATCAGAGCAGGTAGCTCCTCAGAGAGGAAACCAGAGCTTCCTGGTCCAGAGGGGACCCCCAGCTCCCTGCAGGACTTGGATACACCGTCTCCTGCAGTGCCACCTGCTTCAGCCACACCTGACATCAAACACAAATGAGGGCAGACTGCACGCGTTTCCCACGTGAGCTGACACACCAGGTCTGATCCGTCGTCCACTTACCAGGCCCCACGTGTATCCGACACCCAGCTGCCCAGATCTTTGGAGAGGATCCCTGTTTCTGGCTCTGCGGCCCACTGTCCTACAAGGACACTCACGGAAGGGCACTTCTCTGGGATTTGAGTTCAATCCTCTCTCCTTCTAGCTTGTCTGCCTTTCTGTACTCAGTCCTGATCCCACACGTTCTGGGATGTCCCCCCTTCCTGCTGCTGACATCTCAGGATGGCTTAACTTTACGCATGTTGGCAGCCTACCTAGAGGGGATGAAAGAACTCAGCTTTGTGGGCAGTAGGTTTCTACAGTGTGGACTCTGGCACCAAAGCCCTCATCCTGGCCTCTGAGCCACACACTTTGAGATATCTCTCTCCTACAAATGAGACAAACATTTCTCTTCCTTTCGGTGATAATGATTTTGGTCCATGCTCGTCATGACTGACCTCTGTTTGCTGGGGCCACAGGCCACATTTGGTAAGGAGGGCAGTCAACACATATTAACTAAACTTTCTTCAAAACACAGGTATCTCCCACTTAGAGCCAAGAACCTGGTTTCTAAATGTGATTCTCCAAAAAAAAAAAAAAAAAAAGGAAACGGGGTCCCTTGGAGAAATGGCTAATTCTAGAGATGGAAAATCCCATGGATGGAGGAGCCTGGTAGGCTGCAGTCCATGGGGTCGCTAACAGTCGGGCACGACTGAGCGACTTCACTTTCGCTTTTCACTTCCATGCATTGGAGAAGGAAATGGCAACTCACTGCAGTGTTCTTGCCTGGAGAATCCCAGAGACAGAGGAGCCTGGTGGGCTGCCGTCTATGGGGTCTCACAGAGTCAGACACGACTGAAGCGACTTAGCAGCAGCAAAGATGAAGCAGGAAAAAAATACAAGATGAGCATGAAGTATCCTGTAGTATCAGAAGGTAAAGCAGTGCTCAAAAACTCAAACACAGGGACCTCCCTGGTAGTCCAGTGGTTGGGAATTCGCTTGCCAAGGCAGGGGACACGGGTTTGATGCCTGATCTGGGAAGATCCCACATGCCACAGGGCAACAAGTTTCATGTCCTGCAACTACTGCGCCTCGAGCCCACGGCCCACACCAAGAGAAGCTGGAGAACCGCAACAGAAAGTAGCCACAGCTCCCTGAAACTAGAGAAAGCCCATGCACGGCAGTGAAGACCCAGCAGAGCCAAGAATAAAAATAACTCATGAATTTAAAAAATAAAGTCCTATTTTTAAAAAAGAATTCACCATTAAAAATAAACACAAAAAACCTCAAAAACAAAAAAAGAATGAGGCATGTCAAAGGAACACAGGAGGTAACTTCCAAGGGCCAGTTTCCATAAGGAAGAATTCCAAGTAGTATATGTACAAACTACCCAAACTCACTCTCCTTTCCTTGAGGGTCTTTGGACTTAATGATGCCCCTTTCAAGAACAAATGCACTGTGCCTTTACAGCAGAGAAACCTGGCAGACACCATCTCAAGATGCAGATGTCTTTAAGCACCTTTACATGGGTAGTTAGTAACCCCCCTCCCTGATATCTCAGTTGGTAAAGAATCCTCCTGCAATGCAGGAGACCCTGGTTCGATTCCTGGGTCGGGAAGATTCCCTAGAGAAGGGAAAGGCTACACTCTAGTATTCTGGCCTGGAGAATTCCATGGACTGTATAGTCCATAGGGTCAACAAAGAGTCGGTCACGACTGAGCCACTTTCACTTTTACCCAGAGTACATTTTGGTTATCATCACCCTGGGTGCCCCCAGACCTTGTAAGGTGGGGCCATCACTCACCTTCTGAAGAGGAGACTCAGCTCGGCCAGGCAGGTGGCCAGCACTTCATAGGCAGACCCTGGAGAAAGACCCACTGCCCACAACCACCCACCCCAAGCTCACCGTGCTAATTAAGATGCTGGGTTGTGAGAAATCCCCTTCCACGCCCTAAACTCCACCAGCAGGGAAGGCACTGGAGGAGAGGGGAGCCCAGCTGTTTAGAAGGAGAATGAGCTTTACTGCCTATAGCCAGTGGGGGCGGGGAAGGAAGAGGGGATTCCTCCAAAAGACAGGAAGGGGGCCCAGGGCCAGAGGACTGAGCCCAACTGGAGAGGCTGGGTCAGCACTGAGGCCGGACCCCAGAGAGGCCGGGCTCGGAATGCTTGTCTGCTGAGCCCCTAGCACCACTGAGCTAACAGGAAAGGCACGTGTGCTGCTAAGGAGTTAACCCCCAAGGAGGAGGAGAGCCGAGGCTAAGGACTGAGCTGTGTCTCCCCCTCCCCCCAAGCTCACTCCAGATTTGTAAGTACTGATGCTGTAACTCACAAAGGAACTTCATTCGGAGACTGGACCTTTAGGAGGCAATGAAGGTCAAATGAGGTCACAAGGAGGAGTCCTAATCCAACAGGCCGTGGCTTTATAAAAGGGAGGGAGAGAGATTCCCTCCACCTCTCTCTTCCTCTCCCTATTCATGCACATGCAGATTTGGGGAAGGTCGCCATCTGCAAGCCAGGTGGAATGTGCTCATCAGAAGCAGAATCCACCAGCACCTCAATCTCGGACTTGAGTCTCCAAAAGTGTGAGAGATCAATGTCTGTTGTGTAAGCCACCCGGTCTGTGGTACTTTTTACGGCAGACTGACCAGACTAAGGCAAGCGTTATAGATGGGGCGTTGCACAAGCTCACACATGAGCCCCCCCTCCCCCTGACCCCTGCCCCTTTGCCTGCTGGCTGGGCAACCAGAGAGAGCTCCCTGGAAGAGGAGAGCCTTAAGAGAGAGGTAAGGGAGGGGAGGACAGGAGGGAGGTGCTCTCCAGGAAAATGGCGAGTGAAAAGGCAAAGGAAACTTCTCGAAATACATTCTGGGGAGACGCTGTGCTCTTTTCTGCGGTTAAAATTCCATGTCAAGCCGAGAAGATGTATATTTCCATCTTAAAAAAAAGAATCATCCCAGACATTTTTAAAACCTCTTAAAAATAGAAAATGAGGAGAAACAAGTGGCCAGAGGAGTAAATGCATGAAACCAGCGTGTGTCCTGCTTTAGAACACAGAGATGGCTGGGGTCATGTTCTGCGGTCTCCTCTTCACCCAGCCCGAAACCCACACACCCAAGATACAATGCGGACACCTGTTTACAAAGAACACCCACCTTGAGCACAGGGCATGCGTGTGTGCTAAGTCACTTCAGTTGTATCCAACTCTTTGCAACCCTGTGGATCGTAGCCCACCAGGCTCCTCCATCCATGGAATTTCCCAGGCAAGAGTACTGCACTGGTTTGCCATTTTCTTCTCCACGGGATCCTCCCAACCCAGGGATTGAACCCATGTCTTACGTCTCATGCATTGGCAGGCGGGTTCTTTACCACTAGAGCCACCTGGGAAGCCAGGGGGCTGGCCAGAAAGCCCTTCTTTCAGATTTGGAATGCACCTATTCCTGGGGAACCAGCTGTGGGAGGAGGGGGTTTCTGAAGAGAAGACCTATGTTTTCTTCATTTGGTCCCAAGGTCATTCTCCAGCCTGGCTTTGCAGAGACAGATAGAGTCTCTGTGCGTCCCAAATTAGGAGGCATCCAAAGTGCAACTGAGCACGCACAAAGAGGCCAATGTCTGAGCAAAATTCCAGATAGGGAATTCCACAAAGGGAGCCAGAGGCTGATTCCCCGAGGGCATCCAAGAGACAAGAATACCTGAAAGAGCCAGCTGCCTAGCCATCAAGAATGACACAGTCCTAGATGAATCTGAAGAGTAATGTGATCCTCCATGGGAGGGGCATGGGGTGGGCATTCCCAGGGAAGTGAGGCCCAAACAAGAGTGGATGAGCAGAATGATGACCCACAAGTCCTGACACCCAGGAGGGATGGAAGACGAAGCAGCAGCTGCAGGAGCGCACAGCGGGTGTCCATGTGGAGTGCTTTGACCTGACATCGGCCCCTGGATGCTGAGACACTCCCCAGGGATAAAGAGGAGACCCCCTCACCTTGACCAAAGCTAAATTTTTGCCACTTCAAGAGAATGGCAACTCAAAAATTATGAATAACAGAATAAAAAGGAAGTCTTTGCTTCTTGTATACCATTTTCTGCTACCTTGCATTTCATGCTCTGCATTTTTAATTCTAAGGTCTTAGATCCTAAGATCTAAGATCCCTTTTCATTGTACGCTTGGAAAGAAGGTGACATAGATTTTCACTCATGGGTTCAGAATTGAGAGTTGGGGCTAAGGAGAGGAACTGTTTCTGGAATAAAAGAGGTGTACGCATTTCCTGGGAGGCCCACAGGTGCTTCCTAGTGGCCTCCTGTGTGCCATCCCTGTGCCAAGGACTCAGCAGGCAGTCTGAGCCTCAACCTCCCTGCCTGGCTCGGGCCTCCATGTGACCTCCCTGCCTCCATTGCCCATTAGACCTTGGAGGACAGAGGCTGAGCTTGCTCATCTCTTAGTGTTTTGGGGAAAAAGAAGGACTATAACAGAAACAGCAGAAAATAGCATCCCAACTGCTTAAAAGGAGAAAGAAAAATGAAGCCTGTGTTTCTTGAATACCACATGCCATAGTCACACTGCCAATACACTGATTCTTTAAATGCATGCAACACCCTAAGGTAAGTACATTATTTGCATTTCGTAGATGAGGAAATACACCTAGGGAGGTTAAGTAATTTTCCAAAGTCACTCAGCTATTAAATAAGATGGCAGAGAAGTGATCTGAACCCAGCTGTGTCCTACTTTAAAACTTGTACTCTTTCCCCTGAATCAGCTCTCTGCAACGGCTGTAAATGAATGCTTGCAGGGCTGAAGAACCACCGATTTTCCCTACTCCCTTTTACAGCTTTTACTCACAAAATGCATATGTACTGAGCATCTTCCTGTGTGAGGTGCTGGGGCCACAGGGTCTGCGGGAACCCCTGCCCTCCACACCCTCCATCAAGTCAGGCTGGAGGATCAGCCCAGACTCCATCTGAACAACTCTTCAGAGTTTAACAGGAAAATCGTCAACTAGGATGGAGTTAAATTAGCATAAAAGCGAATTAGTAATTACCAAGCTGTCAAGTCACAGCGGAAGCCCAGGAATTCCGACAACTATCAAGACATCATTTAAAAATATTTAATTCTACTTAGATCATTCCAGCTGAGGGATCTGATTGCTTCTGCTCGGTTAGAGGTGTTCTCTGGGGGAAAGCATTAAAAGTGCCAAAAGTTATCTTTCTCCTATTTAATGGGCAGCCCCGTGGAGAGTTGTGTAGATGTGGGGCAGTAGATTCTTAAGCAGATAGATTTTGTAAATACTTGAGTAACTTGGACACTGGTTCAGTTCAGTTCAGTTCAGTTCAGTCGCTCAGTCGTGTCCTACTCTTTGCGACCCCATGAATCGCAGCACGCCAGGCCTCCCTGTCCATCACCAACTCCCAGACTGTACCCAAACCCATGTCCATTGAGTCAGTGATGCCTCCAACCATCTCATCTTCTGCCGTCCCCTTCTCCTCCTGCCCTCAATCTTTCCCAGCATCAGTGTCTTTTCAAATGAGTCAGCTCTTTGCATCAGGTGGCCAAAGGATTGGAGTTTCAGCTTCAACATCAGTCCTTCCAATGAACACCCAGGGTTGATCTCCTTTAAAATGGACTGGTTGGATCTCCTTGCAGTCCAAGAGACTCTCAAGAGTCTTCTCCAACACCACAGTTCAAAAGGATCCATTTTTCAGAGCTCAGCTTTCTTTATAGTCCAAATCTCACATTCATACATGACTACTGGAAAAACCATAGCCTTGACTAGTTGGACCTTTGTTGACAAAGTAATGTCTCCGCTTTTTAATATGCTGTCTAGGTTGGTCATAACTTTCCTTCCAAGGAGTAAGCATCTTTTAATTTCATGGCTGCAATCACCATCTGCAGTGATTTTGGAGCCCAGAAAAATAAAGTCGGTCACTGTTTCCACTGTTTCCCCATCTACTTGCCATGAAGTGATGGGACCGGATGCCATGATCTTCGTTTTCTGAATGTTGAGCTTTAAGCCAACTTTTTCACTCTCCTCTTTCACTTTCATCAAGAGGCTCTTTAGTTCTTCTTCACTTTCTGCTATAAGGCTGGTGTTGTCTACGTATCTTGGCCCTTAATGTATGAGTCTGAGGTTTTCCAGTGTGCCTCGGAGATTTAGGCCAAATAACAGTTTTCATCGGGCTATCCAAAAACAAAATGAGCTTCAATTAAATGAATATAAGATTAAAAATCCATCACATCTAAACCTTTCAGATAAGTAGTGACTTTTACCGTTTGTAACATTTAATCCCGCAACATTTCACACTGTCCGTGTGCCTGCTCAGTCACTCAGCCATGTCCCACTCTTCGAGACTCCATGGACTGTAGCTCGCCAGGCTCCTCTGCCCTTGGAATTTTCCAGGCAAGGATACTGGAATGGGTTGCCATTCCCCACTCCAGGGGATCTTCCCCACCCAGGGATGGAACCCCCGTCTCCTGCATCTCCCACATTGGCAGGTGGATTCTTTACCACTAGCGCCACCTGGGAAGCCCTGAAACATCTGAGAAAGGACTCGATGGGCAGTAGTAACAGGCCCTGGTGCTCTGAGGGGGTGTGTGTGTCCCCCCATGCCCTGTACCCCAAAGCCCTGCTCTCATGTGGCACCAAGGAGGCTCTGCTTGTGCTCAAAAACTGGAGGACCCGAGTTCAAACCACCACCTCACTCACACTAGCTAGATGTCATGGAACAAATATCTCCAATTTCCTCTTTTATAAACTGGAAAAGCTAAGACCTACTTTGTAGGGTCCTTATGAGCACCAGCCACATAACATACTTCACTGTGCTTTTCAAATCATAAAATGCTTAAGAGATGTGAATTGCTAGTATATTTGAGGAATAAACTCTTTCAATCAGTTATATTATTATACACAACTCATTAAGAGTACGAAATCTTTTGCTATGTCTAAAAATATATGTCTGCAATTAAAAGCAATTTTTAGTGACTGCAGAGTAATTGAAAATGATTTCTTTTTAAATTTTGGTTTAACTTGATATGGTATAATAATTCAAAGACTTGGTTTCAGTTTTCATTTATTTTAATAATTGCTGAGCCCACCAGGCTCTTCTGTCCATGAGACTTTCCCACCAAGAATGCTGGCGTGGGTCGCCATTTCCTTCTCCAGAGAAGCTTCCCAACCCCAGGGATCGAAGCCACATCTCTTGTGTCTCCTGCATTGCAGGCTGATTCCTCACTGCTTGAACCACCTGGGAAGCTCCAATATTAATTAATTAGTTCCTACAAAGGTACACATTAGTATTAATGGCTCATATTCTGCTGTTCGAGGGCAATCACCATGGGAGACAGGACAAGCCTCAGAGACATTGAGGGGGCAGTTCCAGACCACTGCAACAAAGCAAAAATTGAAACAAAGAGAAAATCACAATAGAGCAAGTCACGTGAATTTTTTGGTTTCCCAGTGCATTAAGTTGTGTTTATACTATACTATAGTCTATTAAATGTGGGATAGGATTATGTCTAAAATAACAACAGCCAGTAACTGAAAATGACTCTATTACTAATAAATGCTAACCATCACTGAGTTTCCAGCAGGTCATAATCTTTTTGCTGGTGGGAGGTTTCAAATATTTCAAAAATTACCAAAATGTAACACAGACGCCGGACGTGAGCAAATGCTATTCAAGAAATGGCACCAATAGAGTTACTCGGCACAGGGTGGACACAAACCAAAATAATCCCCTTTCGAAGTACAGTAAAGCAAGGTCTGCCTTCTAGTGTGGTGTTGAGAGTGGAGACTTGGAGAAAAGCCGACCTGGTCTGGAGTCTGGAGCTACTTCTGTCCTAAGAGGAACCTGTGGCCCAATTGGAACCGTTTCATCTTTTCATCTTTCAGATTCTGCATCTGTGAATGGGATGGAGAGAAAATTATGGGTTGTTGTAAGAAGAAAATTAATGGAGACAATTAAGCAAAATACATAACTAAAGAAGATAATTTTATAAAGTGTATAAAATATGTGTCATTCACTATAACTTTTATTACTAATATTTATACAGAGTTGTCAAACCAAAAGCTGACCTTTTCTGGGTGTAGAGGGTACAGGGGATATCCATGCAGGGAGAAGCTAGGCTGGAATTCAAACTAATGACAGAGCTCAGTTCTATTGGGCTTCCTTGGTGGCTCAGAGGTAAAGAATCTGCCCACGATATGGGAGACCCAGGTTCGATCCCTCAGTCAGGAGGATCCCCTGGAGGAGGGAATCAACCCACTCCAGTATTCTTGCCTGGGAAATCCCAAGGACTGAGGAGCCTGGTGGGTTACAGTCCCTGGGGTCACAAAGAGTTGGATGTGACTAAGCAACTGCCAGTCCTATAGGACTTACCAAGGCATCGTAAATATAGTGGAGCATCAATTTGCCAAATGAATGGATTTATATGAATTTCATACCTAAAAGCCCACCTGGACAGGATGCAAAGTTTTTAGAAGGAGAAGAATTTTCATATTTTAAATGTATTTTATTGAAGTATAGTTGTTTTACAATGTTGTGTTTCTGTGCTGCGCATAGTCAATCAGTCGTGTCCGACCTCGTGGACTGTAGCCCACGAGGCTTCTCTGTCCATGGGATTCTCCAGGCAAGAATACTGGGGTGGGTTGCCATGCCCTTCTCCAGGGGATCTTCCCAACCCAGGGATCAAACCCATGTTTCCCACATTGCAGGCAGATTCTTTACCATCTGAGCCGCCAGGGAAGCCCGTGTTAATTTCTGCTGTATAGCAAAGTGATTCAATCACACACATATATTAATATATTCTTTCTCATATTCTTTTCCATTATGGTTTATTACAGCATATTGAATATAGTTCCCTGTTCTATCAGAGTTGTTAAAGTTGCAATCTGTGGAGACACTTTCACAATCAAAAGCACATTTAGAGCCAGGCTCTGACTCTTGTGGGATGAGTTACAAACCCCTTTGTCCCCATATTAACCCCACCTCTTTCTCTGAACTGTGTACACATGTCAAAGGTGGTGTCATTTTCCTGAAAAGGCAGGATCCAACCACCTAAATTTCCCTCTCAAAACAGTTGCTCGGCCAGGCGCGGGTCTCCTGAGATCTGAACTGAGTTCCCCTCCTATTAATAGGCTTATCCATCCCTTCCCTCCTGCCAGCCTCTCTCATCATAGCTCACCCTGGTTTCAGAAGAAAAGCATCTGGAGGCGGTAGAAAGAAGCTCGAGCCTTAGATTCCAGGCCCAGCTGTACTACTTGGTAGGTGTAAGACTTCACACAAGTCACCTCTTGCCCTTCTCCCTCCATTGCCTCATCTGTAAGACAGGTCCTCATCCTTCTCAATGGGAAAGGAAGAAAGAGTCATCCAGAGAAATGTGGCCACATGGTCCTGGCTGAGCGATTGTGTCTCCAGTGTAAGTCGCTGGCCAGGAAGTCTGTTGAGCATTACCACTTAATCTGAATACATCCTCATTTCCCTCCAAATCTCAAAAAGTTATCAGTGACTGCTTCACCCAAGAAGCTTCAACCAGGATTTCCCTGGTGGTCCAGTGGTTAAGACTCCATCTTTCCGATGCAAGGCCAGCAGTTTCCACCCCTGGTCAGGAAACTGAGATCCCACATGCTGTGCAGCACAGCCAAAAATAAATAAAATAAAACGCTTTTTTAAAAAATAAAATAAAGAAGGACCAACAGCTTCCATTCAAACAATAAAATCAATGTCTTATTTTATTGTTTTATTTTATTCTTATTTTATTGTCATCCTTTCAAGCAGGGAAGATTCCTGTGAGCAATCACAGGAAAAAAATCTCGTGACAGAGATATTTCTGTGATTAATTCCGTGGAATATCCTGTCTGTCTCCTCCTTAGGTTCCAGAACAATCTATCCATGGCAAATGAAGCCTACTGGCAGGCTTCTCTCAACACAGGGAATACACAGGCTCCTTCCCAAAGCTGGAACATTCCAACAAACAACAGCCTGACATTTGTGCAGCACTTCTCTTTAAGGTCAATATACTGAGGAAAGATTGGAGAAATTTGCATTTAATGCATGCAAATCTCTGATATTTTAAATCAGGATCTCTGCCCCAGAAAGAACATTCATGTCCTCAGACATACATCTGTACATGGGTTGGGCTCCGTCTGCCCTCTGAACAGAGGATCTGTGTAAAGCAAGCCCATCCATGACCTGGGTGTTGACCAGATTACAACAAAATCTCTTCGACAGCTTATTCATTCACAAAAAATGTCCACTGAGTCCCTGTGATATGTCAGGCCTGAGTCATGTGCCAGCAGCTCAGGGCAGAGCATGGGGGCAGGGTGTTGCCAGTGGAGATCTGCAGAGATCTGCAGAGATCTGCTGGTCCACCTTACCAGACTCAGACATTAATCAAATAATCACATACACTCGGTATTGTAAACTATGATGAAGTCCGTTTAAGAAGGGACTAGGCGTGAGGATGAGGGTGGGGACAGCAAAGAAGACCTCATAGCCACAAGCCTTGCACATAGTACATGCTCAATAAACGCAATGAATCAAACCTTCATGTCTCTCAAAAGATTCATGTGTTGAAATCCTAACCTTGGTTTGATAATACTAGAAGACAGGGCTTTGGGGAGGCTCCACTCTCATGAATGGGATTAGTGTCCTTATAAAAGCTCCCTCGCCCTATCTTTCCATCATGTGAGGCCAGAGCAACAAGACCACCATCTATGAACCTGGAAGCTGGTCCTTGCCAGACAGAGAATCTACCAGCACCTTGATTTTGGACACTCAGCCTCCCGAAGTGTGTGAAATAAATGTTTGTTGTTTAAGCCTCCAGTCTGTGACACTTTGTTATAACACCTCAAACTGACCCAGACAATGAATATTCAATGGATGGAAGTTAGATCTGAGGCCTGAAAGACGAGTAGAGGTTAACCAGTCTGGAGTATGTGGGGCAGGGAGAAGGGTGGTCCAGGGAGACGCAAAGGCCTATGCAAATATCCTGAGACAGCAGGGAGAATGACCATCTTGCCTCAAAAGGAAAGCTCTGTGGGGCTGGTCAGCCGAAAGCAAGGGCAGACAGCAGTGGAAGACGAGGTGAGGAAGACATCAGAACATCAAGCCCTTTTCCCATTCTCAGAACCAAGAATTGATAGTGAACCCTTTCATTTTTATTTTAACTTTTTATTTTGTTTTGGAGTATAGCCGATCAGGGCTTCCCAGGTGGTGCTAGTGATTAAAAAAAAAAAAAAAAAAAACCCTGTCTGCCAATGCAGGAGACATAAGAGATGTGAGTTCAGTCCCTGAGTCAGGAAGATCTCCTGGAGGAGGGCATGGCAACCCACTCCAATATTCTTGCCCGGAGGATCCCGTGGACAGCAGAGCCTAGTGGGCTATAGTCCATGGGGTCTCAAAGAGTCGGAGAAAACGGAAACAACTTAGCATGCATGCACACAGCTGATTAACAATGTTGTTATAATTTCAGTCGTGTTCCCTGTGTTGTACAAGGTCTTCACTGGTTATCCATTTTAAATATAGCTGTGTGTACATGCTCTCCCTAACTATCCCTTTCCCCCACCCTTTCCCCTACACCTGGCAACCTTCAGTTTGTTCTCTAAGTCTGCGAGTCTCTTTCTGTTTTGTAAGTTCATTCGTATCGTTTCTTTTTAGATGCCACCTCGAAGGGATGTCCTATGATCTTTCACCTTCTCTGTCTGATTTAATATAGTGAACTCTTTCAGTCCACCTCATTTTCATCAGTTCCACTAGCTGATATCTAATTCTTAAGGTACAGGAGCTAGATGTGAACAGAGACCAACTGAATGGGCCTGCCCTCAGGAATTTTGCTGCCTTGTAAAACACAGCTTTATTCAAAATGCTCAGACATAGGAAGTGGCTGGGCAAAGGCAGAAGCAGAACATTTGCACCGATAAACAGGAAGGAATAATACAGGACAGTTTGAGCAACACTCTATACACACCTGCCAATATTTATACAGCATGTTCCAGCCCTTCTGAGTTTCTCAGGTCAGCATTACCCTGATCTCTGCAAAAGACACCAGTTAAAAATCCAAGGAAAAGGCTTCTCTGGTGGCTCTGTGGTAAAGAATCCGCCTGCCAATGCAGGAGACGTGGGTTTGATCCCTGGTCTGGGAGGATCCCACAGGCCTTGGAGCAGCTAAACCCTTGAACCACAACGAGCCCACGCTCTAGGGCCTGGGAACTGCAACAGCTGAAGCCTGCATCAAGAGAAACCTCTGTGAGGAGAAGCCTGCGTGTCGCAACTAGAGAACAGCCCCCATTCACTGCAACTAGAGAAAGGCTCATGCAGCAAAGAAGACCCAGCACAGCCAATAAATAAATACAATCATTTTTAAAAGATCCCAGGGAAGACTATCATTAGGACTTAATCCTGGTCCAAATATTCTAGGCCCTGTGCCTCCATTAGCACGTGGGAAGAAATCTTCCGTTCTATGCTAGAGAGAGGGCAGGCCACGCTGTGACATTCTCACAAACAGGTGGGGTAGAGTCAGCGACAGTGAGAGCCAGAAGGTACCCCAGAGATAAAGTTATTCCAACCTCTCCTTCTAAAAAGAGAAGACTGAGGCCTAGAAAAGGCAAAATATCCTTCACAAGATCACTCATAGAGGTTAATGAAAAACAGAATCCAGAATTTAGTCTGATGTAAAGTCCAGTGTCCTTTTTATACGATCACTCTAGCTCCTGGTATAAAGAATATATGTATGTACATAAACATTATAGTGGGTAAGATTCTAAGATGACTGAACTGACCTCTCTTGCTTTTGGGGGTTGTCATATGTATAGCTTTCCCTTCAGCCTCTCTAAGGCAAAGACTTTCACCAGTCTCCAAAGACCCCACCAGAACTTTCATGCTAACCTTATGAATTTACTGTTTGTCTACCGATCCAGAAAGAGAGAGATGGGAAGATTAGGAAAAATCATTGCCTTCTCTGGTGGTGAAAATGCTGTCAGTTGCCAAAATAAAAAAGTATCATCTTACCCAAAAAGGCTTTCCAAGCAAGATGAGTTCCAGATTAGTTAACTCAGTGACTCAGTAACATCTTCAGAGACCCCAGTTCATTGCCCCTTCCCCTTTGTTGACCTGACTTTAGGCTGGCTCTTCTCCTGGTTGCAGCTATCTAGCCATCACATCCAAATCTAAGAAGGACTAGAAGAGCTGTTTCTCATACTTATACCTCCGCCAGCCGCAGAAAAGAAGAATGATCTTCCCTAAATCACACGGGATGGAGGGGACATCTAGATAAAATCAGGCAAAATGAAGGAGAGATGGATTTTTAATCAAGAGCCAGCTACCCAGTTTCCCCTAGTGGGTTCCAAGCATTGCTTTTTGCCTTCTAAACCATTTCATTTTTAGTCACTATGAGCAAAGAGTTTGAATGTCAACAGAACAGTCATTACAGAAGAATTCTGCTGCACCAAGACAATAGATGCACCCTGTGGAGTTTATTATAATGGATTTAAATTCTATTTCATTTTGTTTGGTAGAAAAGTCATATTCACAACTCACATTTTCCTCCCCTCCAGGGGCCTCCACTGTTCAGATTCATTCCACCAATAAGCAGTCCTAAAAACCTGTAAGATAATATAAATGAAAATGAGAACAAGAAAGATTTCTGTTCTATTTGTTCTTAATATCCTGGGGCAGGACTTGGATTTACTTATTTGGAGCAATGTTGTGGCTTATGAAGCCTGTGAAAGCTCCCAGTGCTATAAACTCTTGTAATAAATGCAGTTCTTAAGAACAAAATTCTTGCAGAAACTGTTTCTTCGTTATTCTGTAGCTTTAAAGAAAACACTAACAAATAAAAATTACCGTGATACCTAAACTTTAATGCATCAGATGGTTTTAGCATCCACGCTCCAGCATTAAGGTATTACTTCACAGAATTTGCAAACACAGTGACAAAAGCCCACTTTGTAAGAGCACTTTATGCACGTGTGAAAGTGTATGTTACCAAGGATGCTCTCCCCTCCTCTCTTATTTCTAAGTGTTGCTTTTAATTCACTGGTTCTCTGTCCCCTTTGCGGTGATGTCCCTGAGGACCTAGATGATCATTCCCTGTCCCCTCAACAACCTCCTCCACCACCACATTTTGTTTACAAGAATCCAGTGTGGTTTCTCTGAACACTGTATATTTTCTCACACCTCCGCTTCTTTGAATGAGGTTTGCCCTCCATCTAAAAACACCCTCCCCATCAGTCTGAGATCTTCAGGCTTGAGTCTTTAGCTTATTCCCAGTGCTTCAACACAACAGTGATGACCATCTCGGTTGCCATTTTCTGGACACAATAATGATCATTTTCTTAGGATAATTTACTAAAAGTGAAACAGCTAGATCAAAGTGATGTAATAAAAATCACTAGAATATTAAACAAGTGAACAAAAAATTACCCTCCCTATCAACACTCCCTTCTTTGCTGGAGGACTCTCACTCATCTTTGAAGACCTCTTTCAAATCCTTCCTCTTATCTGCCAAGAACAGGTCCCTAATTCCCTTCCCCAGTGCCATCGACCATGTGTGGGGACCCTTGGTGACACCTCCACAGCCTGTAACAGGTCCTTATTGCACCTTAAGTCAGGTGAGATTTGCCTATGGACACTGCCCTGTGCCCCACGCTATAGAGGTACCACCCTGACCTTCCCCATGGATCAAGTCTAAGCCGTGCCCACCTGGAGCCCCTGTCCCTTCCTCTCTCAGACCACGGTACAGGTGCTCAGGCTCCCAGAATTCCCACCCAAATGACCCCAAGTCTGCTGTGGGCCTGCTCTCCCAAAGGGGACGCTCACTGCACATCCCTAAGCCCAGTGGCCTCCCAGGTGGGGCTAGTTGTAAAGAACCCACCTGCCAATGCAGAAGACACAAGATACGTGGGTTCGATCCCTGGGTTGGGAAGATCCCCTGGAGTAGGAAATGGCAACCCACTCCAGTATTCTTGCCTGGAGAATTCCATGGACAGAGGAGCCTGGCAGGCTACAGTCCACAAGGTCCGAAAGAGTCAGACACGACTGAGCACCACCCCTAGGCCCGAATGGAAGCTTAGCAGTTGTCTCTGTGAGGCTGTGGCAGCTGAGGCTGTGGTCCCTCCTGATGCAGGGAGAGGAGAATACGGAAGGGCAGACATCGGAGAGAGGGGAGGCCCGGGGCCAGCAGCTGCAGTGTAGCCGCATTTCTGCTGGAAACTTACCGAAATTACCCAAGAGTTCTGTACACAAACCTTGCTTTCAGCACAGGTGTTAAGCAAAGAGACTAGGGCATTATGTTTTATTGAACTGTTCATACTAGGCCATGGACTGTGGGCCTCCTCAAGCTCTGGCCTGGCCCTGCGCATGTTAGGGGCACTTCTGGGGATGGCCCAGTCGTGTGTGTGGTGCTTGGCATGACAGACTCCCTGAGGGGAGTTAGTGTGAGTTCCCCTCCGGACTGCGGGGGACTGGCCAGGGTAGCCATTATCTTGTAGGGACCTTCAGAGGAGGGACACCAAACTCCATCAGGAAGCTGATCTGGTGTTGACAAAGCATTACAAAAATAAAGTGTGAGCACCAACCAGAATGGTGTTTATTATAAATTGTTCCTGTTTGAATTTTACCTTCCGAGATGTTTCAGCTTTTGAGGTTGTGTACCTTTCTGAGGAAATCTTTTCTGCCATGAGAAATTCCAAAGAAGATTTTCCGTCAGTGCTGAGGGAGCATGATAGAATCAGCTAGGTGCTGAATATTGGCACAGGGAATGTAGGCACAGAGACCTGTCTATGGTCACATTTCTGTATCATGACATTAAACACTCTGGACCTGTGGATCCCAAACAGCAATGCACAGAGGGACTGCGCAGAACCATGAGAATCGGTCTGGGGCAGACACCGGGGATCTGTGTGGGTGGGTCAGGATTTTCTGTGTTTTTGTTTTGAGTTTCAGAGATGATTCCAAGGAGCTTTGTATGGGGACCGTTGCCCTCAACTAGAAATGGACACAGGACCTTTATCATGTACCAAGCACTGTGTCATTTAATGGTTTATGTAATTTTGATTTCAACCTTCCCAGTGGTCCTGTGAGGCAGAATGTATGCTCTCCTCCCTGACAGATGAACAGAGATGAGCGGGAGGAGTGATTCACTCAAGTTCACAGAGCAAGTTAATGGTGAATGCAAGACATGATAAAAAGACTTCTGGCTCTAAGCCCGGCGGCCTTCCACAGGAGCGCCAATAAATGGCAGGACTGAGGGATTATTTCAGCTCTCAAAGTGTTACCCAAAAGGGTTATAGCTTAGGTTTCTTTTCAAAGACATCCGTTTGTCAAGACAATTCCAAGTGGCTGTGCATCTCCCAAATTTAAGGGAGAGTCTGGCAGCAGTGCTTAGAAATTCAGGCGGCTCCATTAGTGATGGAATCAGGACTGGCAAAGAGGAACTGTGGCATTTCTAAAGATGTGGGCTTCGGAAGCAATGACAGACCATTATTGGAAGGGGGAAAAAGCTCTCATTCCATTAACTACCATGTTTAAAGCAAGAGAGTGAAAAAGCTTTTAAAGCTTCAGGAGCAAACACGTGAATTTTCTCTCTTTAGAAGAAAAAAAAAGTTCCCAAACAAAAGCTCTGCTCTTAAAATGGTCTCCAAATGATGTTATTTTTTTGCCATTTATTCTGGAGCCATATACACATGGGCTTGTTTTCGACAGTTCCTTTAGGAAAACGAGTGCACAAACACCGTCTGTTCAACGATAACAGAAGAGACGAAATCTGCTTTTAGGGATTGCTTTCATCCAATCACAAGTGGCCTCTTCTCTTCAACAGGAGGGACTCGGGACTCAGCCAACTTCCATCTCGGGTCCTGGTGTCCTCCTCCTGGGCAGAGGCCAGCAGTCTCTCCTCCGACCGCAAGAGCCCCTGTTCTACAGCCAAGCACAGAGCACCTCTCTTTCTACTCTTTAGTTTTTCTTGCACTTCTTTTCTTCCTAGATACCCAGATTTCCTGGTCACTATAATATTTCTATGAACCACAGGGAATGGCTAACATGACTAGGTTTCAGCTCTAAAGCAAACCTTATCTTTGGGTCTCCCAGGTCCCCCCCTAGAAGCAGCCAGTGGTTCTCCTTATTGGATGTCCCTTCAGAAACAGTCTTTGCATGGCTAAACATATCTAGTAGATATGTATTTTTTATGCACAAATGTTTACGAATATATAACTAGTTCTATGTTTCTATATACATGGGCTTCCCTGATAGCTCAGCTGGTAAAGAATCTGCCTGCAATGAAGGAGACCCCGGTTTGATTCCTGGGTTGGGAAGATTCCCTGGAGAAAAGGGATTGGCTACCCATTCCAGTATTCTTGGGCTTCCCTGGTGGCTTAGATGGTAAAGAATCTGCCCGCTATGTGGGAGACCAGGGTTCAATCCCTAGGTTGGAAAGATCCCCTGGAGGAGGAAATGGCAATTCACTAGAGTATTCTTGCCTGGAGAATCCCCGTGGACGGAGGAGCCTGCATCCATGGGGTCGCAAAGAGTTGGACACAACTGAGAGAATAAGCACAGCACACACACACACACACACACACACACACACACACACATATTTGAAGTATATTGGTCATATAGATTTTTTTTTTTGACAGAGTGACTTTCACTTTCACTTTCTTTCGATTTGGATTTTTCAGCTTAACAATGATAACATCTGATAGTAATGACACTCCTTTCCACTCTGTAAGCCTCATTTTTCTTTCTCATTTAATTGACATCAGCTCTCCAATGATGACAAATAACAGTGTGATAGCACATTTATACAAATTAACTATCTTAGACCACACAGAAAACCTTCATAAATCTCTCAGAATGGGATTTGTACTAACGACATCCTCTGATCCTAATGCAATGAGAATAGTAAGATTAAAGGTAAAATAAACAAAAAAGCCCTTCTACCTGGAATTAAAATATATACAATTAAACAATTCTTAGGACAGATAGGAACTACAAAAGGAGTTTACACAATATTTTGGAAATAATCGAATGAAAACATGACATATTAGAATCAATGGAATTTTGCAAAAGCAACTGTCAGGAAAATATATATATTAAATTATAATAATGATATAAATGGAAAAAATTAACACAATGAATTAAATACAAATTCAAAAGACTGCCAAACAGAGTAAACAGAAAGTATTTTCTTAACATCATTCCATATATACACATATATGGAATATATATATATATATATATATATATATATGAAGTCCAAAATTACATTAAATGGAAAATACTAGAAGATTTTTGCTAAAATCAAGAACAAGACAAGGATGCCTTTTACTGTTACTATTTAGCATTGTGTTAGAGTATAGCCAATGCAAGAGAAAGCAAGAAGAGGCATTAGATTTAGAAAGAAAGATGCAAAATTCTCACTATCTGCCAGTGATACTGAATTTTTCTTTTTCTCTTTTTTTTGTGTGTGGAAAAGCCCAAAATACAAATGGGAAAACTACAAACAATAAGAATTTAGAAAAAGTAGGTTATAAAATGAATATATAAAAATCAATAACTTCCATACTTTAAAAAAATCCACTTCAAATTGTTTATTAAAAAAGATGCACAACCTGAGAGCTGAGAGCTAAGTTTTATTTGGGGCAAAATGAGGACTGCAGCCCAGGAGACAGCACCTCAGAGAGCTCTGAGAAACTGCTCCTAAGAGGTACTGGGGAAAGGTCAATATATGTGATTTCGGTGAAGGGGATGTTCATGCAATCAAGCCCTTATTTTACAAAAGGTTTTCTGCTGGTCACGAGGAACCAATGTCACCATTAAGGGATTTAGAGCTTTTCTAGATATAAGGAGATGCAAAGATTGGGATCATGAAATCAGCTTCTGAAAATAATCCACCTAAAGACCTGTTCCACCAGTTTCTCTGGAGCACAAAGTACCTCATTTTCCACCCTGAACTGCCTTCAGGGAATGTCAAAGGTCAACAGCTGCAGCAGCACGGGATTCAATCCTCCAAGAGGCAGATGGCAAACGCCCTTATTCAGGAGCCATGTAGAGAGAAGCCCAAGTGCGGTCAATATGAGCCCCATTTGGTCATCTTCTGACCTTCTCTGCACAGCCATTCAGCTCTGAGAGCCCTTCCCCCAGCACCCCGTTCCCAAAATGAAAAACAAAGAAGAAACCAGCACAAAAAGAGCCAAGTCAGATGCAGGCAGGTGCAATTACATCACCCACTGTGCTCTTCATGCCAGAGGAAGTGTGTCCTGTCACCGGTTATCATTCAAAGAGGCCAGCATCACGCTTGGCTATTGTCTAAAACTGGCTCGCTCTCTTTTCTAATGAAACAGCCCAGCTGCTTTCCTTTCCATGTGTTTCACTCTGACCCAGGGTAAAATTTAAAATGGCACCAATCGTGGGTGATCGTGGCCCCAGAAGTGTGGTTTGCAGGCAGCACGTGGAGCCATGGGAAGAATCCCACCATCAGACACAGGAGCAGAGGTGCCATGGCCCCTGCTCTGTCCCGAGCTGGCCCGTGGCCCTGCCGGATCACTCAGCCCCTAGGACCTCACCTGTAAGAGGCCAGCAGTGACCAGGCCTGGAGTCCCTGCAACGTTCCCAGCAGGGTGACTCAGGAGAATGTCTCTGTGGATCCATGTCCCTTCTCTGATGGCCTGAGCTGGAGTGGGCAGCCTGGGGTCACTGAGCCAAAAGAAGAAAGGGCATGCGGGTGGCTGAGAGGTGGCACCAGAGGCAGCCGGGTGAGAGCTACAGAGAAACAGACAGGACAGGCAAGTCTTGGGTCGGGCACTGGCGACAGAGGAAGGGAGAAGGATTGAAGGGGAGGCCAGAGCAGGTGTGGACTCGAAGTGGGGAGGGAAACCAACACGGGGTGAGCGCTGGGAGCCACAGCCGAAGGGCAGGAACCCAAGCCCATCTTCCCAGCCCACCCCACAGCCTGAGTGACAGGTGGACGGACAAGCAAAATGTGATCTGTACACGCAGTGGGGCATTCTTCAGCCTCAAAAAGGAAGGAAATCCTGACACCTGCTATAGCACGGACGGACCTCGAGGGCATCATGCTATGAGAAAGAAATCAGACTTGTAAGATTGCACGATTCCACTTATAAGAGGTACTTGGAGCAGTCAAATCATAGGAGCAGGGCTCGCCTGGTGGTCTAGAGGTTAAGAATCCCCCTGCCAATGCAGGGGACGCAGGTTCCATCCCTGGTCTGGGAAGATCCCACACGTTGCTGTAGCAACTGAGCCCATGGGCCACAACCACTGAGCCTGCGTGCCTAGAGCCCGTGTTCCACAACAAAAGGAGAAGCCACCGCGATGAGAAGCCTGCCCAGTGCCATGAAGACCCAGGGCAGCCCAAATAAATCAACAGATAAATAAATAAATCTTTAAAAAGACTCACAGAGACAGAAAGTTGAATGGTGGTTGCTAGGAGGCCAGGAGGAAGGGGAAACGGTGAGAGTTATGCTGGGCACAGAGTTCTTGCTGGGATGAAAGAGTTTTGAGTACAGATAACGCTGATGGTTGCACAAAGCTGTGAATATATTCAATGCCGCTGAATTACATGCTGAATAAATGGTTAAAACTGATAAATATCATGCTGCATATGTTGTGCCACAATTAAAAAACAAAAACCGACCCAGTGGGTTAGGAATGCTGGATCTTGGCATCAGAAATGAAGAAAGGGCTGGGTGTGTCGGGGGAGAGCCCCTGGCATGGGAAGGTCAAGTCTGGCCTGTCATACAGTAGGGTACAGACTCCCAGGCTGGGCTAGGGTCAGAAGGAGACCTAAAGTTGCTGGGCCTTGTCGGTTTTGCCATTTCCCAAATTTGGCCTCTGGAGGGCCTTTGCCCCTCAGGAGTTTATGGCCCCCCTGCCCCAGACATCTTCATTAGATTATGAAAATGAGCAGCTCCAGCTGGATCCTCAGCCATCAGTGGGTGACAAGTGATTATTACCAAGCAGGAAGACGTGAGCCCTTTGTCACTTGTGACATTAGAAGCCCAGAAGGTCCTGGTGCCTGTGGAGTTCCCTTCCTGTAGGATATGACAGGCCATTTACCAAGCCCACTGTGGGATCTTTCATCGTCGTTCAATTTACACAAAGCGAGCCCAGCCTGGAGGGGTTGAAGCAATATAATTTTAACACTTAATTACTTTGCTTCCTCATTGACAAGACAGCCGCATCCAGTGCAATTTGTCATTTCATTAGGCAATAAACACTGAAAGCAGCCAACAAGCCAAAGTGGGCAAGCAGAGGCGGCAGCAGCTCACGGAGCTGATGCAAAGGAGGTGAGGGCAGCAGGGCCCTCATCCGTCCCTGGAAATCAGATGAAACTGCGTGTCCCTGGTGCATCGGCCACCACCGCCACCTCCAACCACAGGGACACAATGACACCAGGTGATGTCAACACTAAATTGTTGATCCTTAATCATAAAGACACAGAGTTGCCTTTTAGAATGCAGAACTGTTGGATTAAAAACTTGACTGGGGAAGAATAACACTTTATCTGGCCGTGAAGGAGAGAAACAGTTGGGACTGGACAATGGAGTCAAGGAAATCAGTGTGATCTTAAAGCTGCAGGCAGATTATTCCATCCTTCCTGCCACTGGTCCCTGCGCATGTGGGTGGTGGGGGGTTTGTGAAGTGGTCTCCATCACCATTAGAAATGTCTCCAAAACAGCAAAGCTGGTTTGAAGCCACTTTAAAGATAGATGTTAGTCATAACTTATCCTAGAGGCGGTGTGTATGGACATAAGGATGAAAGTTCTTGTCAGACTAAAATTTTGATTCAGTACCCGTTCAAGTAAGAGTTTGGAAATCACTAGCCTGAGCAATTACTGGGAAAACACTAGCAACAGAAATGATTAATCTATTCCCAAAAACGTATCCAAGATAGAAGCTACAGATGCCAAGTAGAAATCAATCTTTAATCCATAAACGTTTTGTCCGTCAAGGAAGAAGGCAGGGCTGGCCGTAATGACTTATTTACAGCCCTGCTTATAAAGCTTAGACACTGGAGTGAAACTGGGCTTAAAAGAGGAATTGACAGGGGTCCTGCATTCTTGGAGGTTAAGAGTCATAAAAAGAAAAATCATAAAACAGCCTGAGAAGTAATCAAAACCATCCTGGCATTCAGACTAAGAAAAAGGATGGGAAACACGGGTAACACACCTCTTAGATTTGACAGGTATGACTCATATGTGAAAAACTTTGAAACAGACCAAAATGATTACCGAGTGTCTTCATGGGAAAGGTAGCATTGTCTAATTCTGGATTTTCTCATTCTCTGGGATTTACACCTCTCATTTTATTTAAGCTATTTTCAGTTCAGTTCAGTCGCTCAGTCGTGTCTGACTCTTTGTGACCCCACGAATCGCAGCATGCCAGGCCTCCCTGTCCATCACCAACTCCCGGAGTTCACTCAGACTCACGTCCATCGAGCCAGTGATGCCATCCAGCCATCTCATCCTCTGTCATCCCCTTCTCCTCCTGCCCCCAATCCCTCCAAGCATCAGAGTCTTTTCCAATGAGTCAACTCTTCGCATGAGGTGGCCAAAGTACTGGAGTTTCAGCTTTAGCATCATCCCTTCCAAAGAAATCCCAGGGTTGATCTCCTTCAGAATGGACTGGTTGGATCTCCTTGCAGAGATCCAACTTTTTTACTGTTCTATAAATTGTAGCCAATATTAGTGCAAATGATTCTTGTCCATAGACATGCAAATTAACTCTATCAAGAAGGACAATGGTTTTTTTCCTTCCCTTCCCTGGAAAAAGGCAACTTTTAATCTATCTATAAATTCCTTTTTTTTTTTTTTTAGCATTACTTATTTGTTTGCATTATTTGCTGAATGCCGAAGAATTGATGCTTTTGAACTGTTGTATCGAAGACTTTTGAGAGACCCTTGGACTGCAAGGAGATCCAACCAGTCCATCCTAAAGGAAATCAGTCCTGAATATTCATTGGAAGGACTGATGCTGAAGCTGAAATTCCAATCCTGTAGCCACCTGATGTGAAGAACTGACTCTTTTGAAAAGACTCTGATGCTGGGAAAGATTGAAGGCAGGAGGAGAAGGGGATGACAGAGGATGAGATGGTTGGATGGCATCACTGACTCAATGGACATGAATTTGAGTAAACTGCGGGAGTTGGTGATGGACAGGGAGGCCTGGTGTGCTGCAGTCCATGGGATCGCAAAGAGTCAGACATGACTGAGGGACTGAACTGAATTGATTTGTATTTGTCTCTGAATTTGCCTTTGAACTGTTGCAACATCTGACTGGTTCCTCCAATAATAAGTGAATGAAGTAAAATCTTTGACATATGTTCATTTTTTGTGTCTGTGACTGTCATTATCACATCCTCTTTTAAAACACATATCAGGGCATCCTGATTTACGGCAACACTGTTTACAGTGACCAAGAGATGGAAGCAACCCAATTACCCATCAACAAATGAACGGATAAAGATGTGGCATAAATATACATATATGATGGAATATTACTCAGCCATAAAAGAGAATGAAATTGTGCCATTTGCAACAATGTGGATGAACCTAGAGAGTATTACGCTTAGTGAAATAAGTCAGACTGTTATCATTTATATATGGAACCTACAAAAGAAAACAAACAAATGTATATAACGAAACAGAAACAGACCCACAGAATCAGAGAACAAACTTGTGGCTACCAATGGGGAGAGGGGAGAAGGGAGGGGAAGGATTGGGGTAGGGGGTTAAGAGATACAAGCTACTATGTACAAAATAAATAAGCTGCAAGGATATATTGTACAGCACAGGGAAATATAACCATTGCTTTTTAATAAAAAGGAGTGTAATCTATAAGAATAGTATCACCTGATACTAACACGGTAAATCAACTATACTTCAATTTAGAAAAATATGCACTAGGGAAAGTCAAAAACTCGTAGAAAATCCTGACTTCATTGGCTTAAGCAGTAAGGCAGATTTATGAGCAACATAATGCTAAGTCTAGAGCAGGCCAGCTCCAACCTGACTAACACAGGTCCTCCCCATCTTCCTGCTCTGCTCTCTGCTCTGCGTAGCTCATCACGTTGGCTTGGCTCCCTCAAAGTGATAAGATAGTTGTTGCAGTACCAGTGCTTCAAGGAAACACTATCACGTCCAGTGGTACAGGGCAAGAAAAGCATGTCTCTCTATACATTTCTTCTGATGAGTAAGACTTCCACAGAAGGTTGAGGGAGACAACTCCTCCAACATCTCACTGCAAAGAAGTACATGATGGACACTTCCTTAACCCATGCTATAAGGAGGTAACAGCTGAGTGATGGCTCAGTGGGTCCTGTGGCCATGTGCAAAAGGGACAGTCTCACAGGCAGGGGTTCAAGAACCCTCCAGTTCAGTGATAAAAAAGCATAAAAGACTCCATGCAACTTGGATGTTAGTCTTACAAAGAAGATTAAATCCACGATACAAACCTCAAGCTCACTGATTTTCCAGTAAAGGGAACTCATTAAGAAGAAACAACACTATCAAGTCCATTGTTTTAATGGAAGAAGAGGGAAAAAAACACAGGAAGAGCTACCCTTTCTCAGTGTTTTTGCAACTACATGATGCTTTGTGCATTTCAACACCTCAGAATAAGGCTGTTTTAAACATACTCCAGATTTAGGTTACTTTGGACAACAAATTGTTCAAAGCACATTTGAAAATTTTAATAGATTATCATACTGATCACTATTTTATATCATGAATAAATGTTAATAAATAACTTTCATCTGTCAGTTTTCAGCCAATTTTTGCAACAGTTGTTGAAGCACTAGAATTACTTGCTAAGCAAGATGGAGGAGCTAATATTTATTAAGCATCTACTGGTCATGATGCTAATTTATTTATTTTTCTCATCCTATTTAATCCTTTAAGAAACACACACTTTAAAAAAAGTTAACTAATAAGGAAACAGACTCTGATAATTTATAAAGAATGCCCAAGTTGTACCATATTTAAACATAGGTGTGTGGAATCGTGAAGCTAGTAAGCTTCAACGCTACCACACACACACATCACTTCAATATTTCCTGCTGTCCTTGCTGTACTTTCTCTGACTCTATCCATCTTTCAAAAGACAGACCTAAGTTTTACAGAAGTGCATGTTAGTAGTCAAAATGACGGCACTATATCACTTATGCATAAATCACTAGTGGTTCCTTGGGACTCCCAAGATATTAGAATTTGTGGATGGAAAAAGTACAAGTGGGTTTGGGGTTAATTACCTTTCCATCTGGCTCAAAGAGTATTTAATTGGCACTAGCTGTGACAAGAAACTGTCTTCTCTACCAGCGCACACAAACCACCTTCAACTCAGATTTGCAGCCTATATTTGCTTTGGGTTACTTTCTGCATTGGACTTCCCTTGTGGTTCAGATGGTAAAGAATCCACCTGCAATGCAGGAGACCTAGGTTCGCTCCCTGGGTTGGGAAGATCCCCTGGAGAAGGGCATGGCAACCCACTCCAATATTCTTGCCTAGAGAATCCCTGTGGACTGAGGAGCCTGGCAGGCTACAGTCCATGGGGTCGAAAAGAGTCAGACCTGACTGAGCGATGAACCAGTTTCTGCACTGCCTTAATGCCTTTGCATTAATTGTCTTAGTCTATTCAGGCTGCTATAACCAAAATACCATAGATTTTGTGGATTATAAACAACAGACATGTATTTCTCATAGTTCTGGAGCCTGAGTCTGAGGTCAGCTGCCCTCAGAGTCAATGCCTGGTGAGAGTTCACTTCCTAGGTCATAAACAGCCCTCTTTCTGACTGCTCCTCCAAGTGGCGGAAGTAGGAAGGATGCTCTCTGGGGTCCCTTTTATAAGGACACTAACCCCATTTCTTCTCATACTGTTCATGCGGTTCTCAAGGCAAGAATACTGAGGTGGTTTGCCATTTGCTTCTCCAGTGGACCACGTTTTGTCAGAAGTCTTCACCATGACCCATCCATCTTGGGTAGCCCTACATGGCATGGCTCATAGTTTCATTGAGTTAGACAAGTCTGTGATCCATATGATCAGTTTGGTTAGTTTTCTGTGATTGTGGTTTTCATTCTGTCTGCCCTCTGATGGATAAGGATAAGAGACTTGTGGAAGCTCCTGATGGGAGAGACTGGCTGTGGGTAAAACTGGGTCTTGATCTGGTAGGCAGGGCCACGCTCAGTCCAGTTCAGTTCAGTTGCTCGGTCATTTCCGACTCTTTGTGACCCCATGGACTGCAGCACCCCATGCTTCCCTGTCCATCACCAACTCCTGGAGCTTGCTCAAACTCATGTCCATTGAGTCGATGATGCCATCCAATCAGCTCATCCTGTCTCCCCTTCTCCTCCCGCTTTCAATCTTTCCCAGTATGAGGGTCTTTTACAATGAGTCAGTTCTTTGCATCAGGTGGCCAAAGTATTAGAGTTTCAGCTTCATGGACTGCTGGGATCTCCTTGCTGTCCAGGGGACTCTCAGGAGTCTTCTCCAACACCACAGTCCAAAAGCATAAATTATTCAGTGCTCGGCTTCCTTTATAGTCCAACTCTCACATCCATACATGACTACTGGAAAAACCATAGCTTTGGCTAGACGGACCTTTGTTGGCAAAGCAATGTTTCTGCTTTTTAATATGCTGTCTAGATCGGTCATAACTTTTCTTCCAAGAAGCAAGTGTCTTTTAATTTCATGGCTGTAGACATCATCTGCAGTGATTTTGGAGCCCCCCAAAAATAAAGTCTGACACTGTTTCCATTGTTTCCCCATCTATTTGCCATGAAGTGATGGGACCAGATGCCATGATCTTAGTTTTCTGAATGTTGAGCTTTGAGCCAACTTTTTCACTCTCCTCTTTCACTTTCATCAAGAGGCTCTTTAGTTCCTCTTCACTTCCTGCCATAAGGGTGGTGTCATCTGCTTGCTCCTTAGGAAAAGAGCAATGACAAACCTAGACAATGTATTAAAAAGCAGAGACATTACTTTGCCAACAAAAGTCCATCTAGTCAAAGCTATGGTTTTTCCAGTAGTCATGTATGGATGTGAGAGTTGGGCTATAAAGAAAGCTGAGCACTGAGGAAATGAGGCTTTTGAACTGTGGTGTTGGAGAGGACTCTTGAGACTCCCTTGGACTGCAAGGAGATCCAACCAGTCCATCCTAAAGGAAATCAGTCCTGAGTATTCATTGGAAGGACTGATGCTGAAGCTGAAATTCCAATCCTTTGGCCATCTGATGCAAAGAACTGATTCATTGGAAAAGACCCTGATGCTGGGAAAGATTGAAGGCAGGAGGAGAAGGGGATGACAGAAGATGAGATGGTGGGATGGCATCACTGATTCAATGGACATAAGTTTGAGCAAACTGCGGGAGAAGGTGGACAGGGAGGCCTGGCGTGCTGCAGTCCATGGGGTCGCAAAGAGTCAGATACGACTGAGCGACTGAACAACAGCCACCCCGTTCCTGAGGCCCCACCTTAGTACCCTAATCACCACTGGATACCCTCACACTGGAACTTAACATTTCAATATATGAATCTTCAAGGACATAAACATTCAGTCTGTAACACTGACCAAGGCCACCGGGCTTTTGAATCATTGTTGCTAAGTGCTTACTCTCATGTCAAGGTTGCATCTTCTTTTAATTCCTCAAACCCCTCAAGGTACCCGAGATCTGCCACGTCATGCCTAGGCAAAAAGGCTCATTGTCTAAGTTCATCAACTACAATTTCAGTTCCTCAAGACCCTTCTTAAAACTTGCTAATAAAGTTGCAAAATGTTAACATCAAATGCAGTTAGCTTGCTTAAACTCCAGCCAGAATGGTGGGGAAGAGAGAGGGTTCAGTGTTTCAGGAAAAAGGCCCAAACATGAAAGGTACAAAGCATCTGCCAGAGGTTGCTCAAACTCATGTCCATTGAATCAGTGATGCCATCCAACCGCCTTGTCCTCTGTCGTTTGGCCGTAACTCTTGAAACTCATGAAGTATTTTGGTATTGGGAAAACCCAAAGGTTCCTCTCTGCTTCTCCCTCTTTTTTCCCTCTATAGGTATTTATGGCGGAGAAGGCAATGGCACCCCACTCCAGTACTCTTGCCTGGAAAACCTCATGGATGGAGGAGCCTGGAAGGCTGCAGTCCATGGGATCGCTGAAGGTCAGACACGACTGAGCGGATTCACTTTCACTTTTCACTTTCATGCATTGGAGAAGGGAATGGCAACCCACTTCAATGTTCTTGCCTGGAGAATCCCAGGGACAGCAGAGCCTGGTGGGTTGCCGTCTCTGGGGTCGCACAGAGTCGGACACGACTGAAGCGACTTAGCAGCAGCAGCAGCAGCAGGTATTTATGGATTCCACAATCTTAAAAACATATCTTAGTACATGAGTAGATGTTAGCAATCAGACCCATGGATCCGCCACATTTGTGTAGCTTCTCTTTTATTACCTCTTTGCTCACCTCTGGAACATTATAACTGACCTTAATAACACATCTGACACCTCGCTCACCATTTCCCTGTCAGTGTTTTGTGAAACTCTTCCAGGCACAGAAGAGCCTCTTGGATGGGTAATTAAGGAAATGACAAGCTTATATTTTTTTCAGTAATGGTTCTTCAGATCTGTACACGTGTAAGGCAGCACGATAATAAATTCAACATTCCCAGGGCATCGCTTCCACAGTTACTGAAAAAAATGAATCCAATTTACCACTGCTGTCTTTGGTGCTGGACATATAGGAAAGAGACAGCTGCTTTTCAAACAGCACAAAACCCCTGGTACAAAAGCACTGGGCATGCAGGAGCAAACGGAAAGCTGACTTTTGAGGGGAGCAAGATAGAATTTCGTAGGCTTAATAATAACGAGTTTTACAGAATGCTGACTTTTGAGGGGGAACAAGGGAGAATTTCAAAGATTTAAAAGTAATGAATTTTAAAGCACGTTTCCCCCAATATAACTACAGTGTGAAGCTCTCCCTTAGAAAAAGATTGCAAAATTGCACTTGTAACAGATAAGCTCTACAGACACACTTTAATTTTCATAACAGAAATTATGCAGAAGACAAGATATCACCAGGCCTTTCTATCTCTCTTCTTTAAGATACCCATTGTCTGTGCGTGCTGTGTGCTAAGTAGCTTCATTTGTGTCTGACTCTTTGGGAGCCTATGGAACTGTATCCCTCCAGGCTCCTCTGTCCATGGGGATTCTCCAGGCAAGAACCATGCCCTCCTCCAGGGGATCTTCTGAACCCAGGAATGGAAATTGCGTCTCTGATGCCTCCTGCGTTAGTAGGTGAGTTCTTTACCACTACTGCCCCCTGGCAAGCTCCCCATTGTCTGTAGTTTGGCCAAAAAGGTAATACTGTAAATTTCAAGTTCAGTGTTACCATGTTTTTCCCTTCCTCGACTTCTAGAAACTCTGCCAGCTTCCCCTCAATTTTTTTCAAATGTTTTTTATTGTGGTAAAATACACATGGGCTTCCCAGGTGGTGCTAGTGGTAAAAAAAAAAAAAAAAAAAAAAAAAAAAAAAAAAACCTTCCTGCCAATACAGGAGACTTAAGAGATGAGGGTTCAGTCTCTGGGTCAGGAAGATCTCCTGGAGGAGGGCAAGGCAACCCACTCCACTATTCTTGCCTAGAGAAGCCCATGGACAGGGGAGTCTGACGGGCTACGGTCCATAGAGTCGAAAAGAGACAGACACAACTGAAGTGACTTAGCATGCAAAATACACATAACACAACTTGACCATCTTAGATCATAGAGCTCAGTGGTATTAAATACATTCATGATGTTGTGCAACCGCCACCACCATTCACCTCCAGACTTTTCATCTTGTAAAACTGAAACTCTGCCCCATTAAACAATAACTCTGCATTCCCCAGCCCGTGGGCACTGGCAACCATCATTCTAGTTTCTGTCTCTCTGACTTGATTTCCCTAATTACTTCACTTCAGTTCAGCCCAAATCTTTGTGAACCTGTGGACTGTAGCACGCCAGGCTTCCCTGCCCATCACCAATTTCCAGAGCTTGCTCAAACTCATGTAGGTGATGCCATCCAACCATCTCATCCTCTGTCATCCCCTTCTCCTCCTGCCCTCAATCTTTCCCAGCATCAGGGTCTTTTCCAATCAGTCAGTTCTTTGCATCCGGTGGCCAAAGATTAGAACATCAGCTTCAGCATCAATCCTTCCAATGAATGTTCAGGGTTGATTCCCTTTAGGATTGACTGGTTTGATCTTGCCATCCCAGGGACTCTCAAGAGTCTTCTCCAAAACCACAGTTCAAAAGCATCAGTTCTTCAGTGCTCAGCCTTCTTTCTTGTCCAACTCTCACACCCATACATGACTACTGGAAAAGCCATGGATTTGACTATACAGACCTTTGTCGTATGAAGAGTAAAGCAGTTATCAAATGAGCAGCTGTCCAGATTAATGATTGTGAAGATCTAGTTAGTGTTTATTAATTACTTGCTAAGTGCCGGGCTCTGGGTAGGGGCTTTTGCACATGTTACTATCTTAATATCTTCCCCATACAAAGCCTCTGTGCGGCTGCTATGGCATCAGATTTCCAGACAGATGCAAGTCCGTGAGCAAACATAAGCATTTACCAGGTCTAATGGTACACTTGGCCTTGCAGGAACCAGGAGAAACGAAAATTCAATTCAGTTAACGGGTGGTTATCCCTCATAATTGAAATCTGTCTTTTAAAACCCACCTAATTGGAATTTCTCAATTACATATTGCATTTGGACATGTCAGCTGGTATCTTCTCCCAGACATAATTAGGATATATGTGTCTGTTATTTCCAGTGAGGCCAAGAAGTGCATTTTCCTCACTGTCTTCGGGAACAAACTTCACCCCCTATTCTCTGAGCCACTTCAGTTAACATTTAGGAGGGTCATTCTTTCAGGTCCCCTGCACTGCCTTCCCACTTCAGGAGCTGGGCCGAGTTGGCCAGAACAATCCAGAATCAGAAATCTGTTCTTACCAGCAGTGTCATTAGCAAGCTGGCTTGTAGATTGTGTACCTTCTGGTCACTGAATTAGGGAAACGGTCACTGCAAAATAGGGGAACCCACACAGTTCCCAAGGGCTTCCTTCGTAGCTCAGACGGTAAAGCATCTGCATGCAATGCGGGAGACCCGGGTTTGATCCCTGGGTCAGGAAGATCCCCTGGAGAAGGAAATGGCAACCCACTCCAGTACTGCTGCGTGGAAAATCCCATGGATGGAGGAGCCTCATAGGCTACAGTCCATGGGGTCGCAAAGAGTCAGACACGATTGAGCAACTTCACTTTCACACAATTCCCAAGCCCTGAGCCTAGGGAGAGAGCATGCTCCCCACTCCCCCAATTTTGGGTCCCCATCATCAACCCCATGGAGGGAAGGGAAAATTTTCAGGCAACTGGATGAGGGCACTTTGGACGTTTCCAAGCATCCTAGCGCCTAAGCGGTGGAAGAGCCCTCCCGGAGGAGAACCCACCGATCTCACTGTTGCCGTGTAGTCGCTGTCATGCCTGGCTCTTCTGCAACCTCCCGGACAGTAGCCCGCCAGGCTCCTCTGTCCATGGGATTCTCCAGGCCAGGATACTGGAGTGGGTACTATTTCCTACTCCTGGGGCTCTTCCCAACCCAGGGACGGAACCCAAGTCTCTTGCATGCCCTGCACTGCAGGCAGTTCTTTACCACGGCTCCACGTGGAGTAAATGGGGCACAAAGCATTCCAGCAGCTTGACCAGGACCGCACAGCTGCTATCAGGGCCAGACAGCCCGGGTCCTGCTCACAAACCCCTTTGCCAGCTGCACCCCAGTGAGACGAGAAGAGGTGCAACAGCCTCCCCAGGCGGCTGTCTCCTTACACGCCCACGCCTCTACGTCCATTCTCTGCACCAAGTCAGAATGATCATTTTAAAACTGAAGCTGAGTCATGTCACTTTTCTGTTCAAGTCCATGCGAAGGCGCCCATTTTCTGCAGAGTGAGTCTACATCTGTGCTGTGGCCCCCAGGCTACTAATCTGGCCCTGCCTTCCTCTCTGATCTTATTTCCAGACCTACTTCCCTGCCTCTTCTCCCAGGCACACTGGCCTTCATGTTGATCTTCAGACACTCCAGGCAGATCCTGCCTCAGATGCCTCAGGGCCTTTGCACCTGCTGTTTCTTCTTGTTTGAACACTCTTTCTCCATGTATCCCCCACTACTCCCTCATTTAATTCAGGCCTTCACTGCAATGTCACTTCATCAGAACCTTCTCCAGTCATGTGACCTAAGACAGAACTCCCTCGCCACTCTCTCCCCTGCTCCTGACATATTTCTTTGCAGAATTTATCACCATACCATATAGCATATGTATTATGTACTTGGCTATATATTTGTTGCAGTCCATGGGGTTGCAAAGAGTCAGACACGACTGAGCAACTGAACTGAACTGAACTGATACACTTGTTGACTGTTTTCTTGTATGTCTCCATTCACTAAAAAGTAAGCTCCATGAAAGCAAGTCGTTTATGTTTTTTAATTTTTATTGGAGAAAAACAAGATAATTATATTTTATTTATTTAATTACATTTAATTAAGTTTTATTAATTAGAATTTTATTTAATTTTTATTTATAGTTGATTTACAGTGTCATATTAGCTTCTGCTATAGAGCAAAATGAATCAGTTACATATATACATGTATCCACTCTTTTTTTAGATTCTTTTCCAATATAGACTTTTACAGAGTATTGAGCAGAGTTCCCTGTGCTGCACAGTAGGTCCTTATTATTAATAGTTATCTATTTTATACATAGTACAGGGAGGCCTGGCGTGCTGCAGACCATGGGGCCACAGGGAGTTGAACACAATGTAGTGACTGAACAACAACATTTTATACACAGGAGTGTGTATATGTTAATCCCAATCTCCATTTTATCACTCTCCCCACCTGTGTCCCTTGGTAACCATAAATTTGTTTTCTATGTCTATGACTCTATTTCTGTTTTGTAAATAGATTCACCTGTACCACTTTTTAAGATTTCACATATAAGCAATCAGTTCAGTTCTCTTGCTCAGTAGTGTCTGACTCTTTGCCACTTCATGGACTGCAGCATGCCAGGATAAGCAATACCGTAGGATATTTGTCTTTCTCTGTCTGACTTGCTCTGTGTGATAATCTCTAGGTCCAAGTCATTTGTGTCCATCACTACCTAGAACAGTGCCTGGCATGGAGTGGGTACTTGAGAAAAAATGTTAAATGAATAGATGATGTGTGTCCATCTCATTATTACCCAACTCTTTGCTGCCAATGAGCGATGCCAACCTGTTATACAAATAGTGTTAGACACTTTATGCCAAATTGTCATTCAAAGTAGCTGTCTGAAGTGTCTGAAAACTACTGACCATCACATTAGGTTGGCTTTGGGAAATAAACACAGAATTGAAACATCTAGTGGCATGTAGAGTACGTCTCAGCTCCATTTACAAAACACTGCCTTCTTACTATGCTACCGCTTGCTCAGAACTTAACGTGTTAACACACATGGGCTGTTCCCTAGCAGCAGCTCAACATTCAGGCAGAGGCCTGGAATTAAAGTGTCTCTACTTTTCTTTAGCTAAATGGTAGTTCTAATTATAGCATTCAGACTGGCATGCATATTTATTTACTCATCTCTAGCCTTGGCTTATAATTAAGGGTTAGTGCATTCTACCTTGGAAAATGGGTGACAAATTATTGCAACATGTTCTGGGGTGGTTCAGGAAGCTCGGGGTGTTATCCATTTCTATAATTACGCCATCACATTACATTGAGTGCATGTGGCGAGGGCCGCAGCAGGCACGTGGGAATGAAGCTGCAGGTCTGGATCCCAGGGGGCAAGAAAGCGGGTTCATTTGCAGAAACACAGAAAGGCAGGAACCATTCAGCGCCTGGCTGAGGGGTTCACAACACCGCCTTGGCATGCCCCCGGTGTGCCCCTAGCAGAGCAAATAGCAGGTGCTCAATAAATATTTGGAAAATGAAGGCAGCGTGTGAATAAAAGAATTAATTAATGCAAAGCACTCAGGCTACTTTGAATCTCGCGTCTCTTACCTACACCGCCCCACTGTCCTGAGATCCCTGTGCACAACATTTTCTGTAGTAGGTTCTCAAATATTCCCAGGTTGGGGCGGCCTCAGGAATTCAACACGTCTCTTCAGAGGGACACAGTTGAATCCATAACATGCCTGCTTCCCTTGATGGTCATCGTGGGGGTGTAAAACCTGGCCCCTAGCTCCAACTTGGGGAGCTCGCAAGGGCTGCGAAGGGTCTCAGGGGGTGGCTGAGAAGCGCCCCTCCCCTCTGCGGTTGGATGTCATCGCCCAGCTTCTCCCTCCAGGCCCCCTGGCAGCCCTCTCCACCGGGTGGAGGGTGACTGTGGAGCACTGACCTCACTAACTTGCCTGAACCCATTCTCTGTCTCAGGGCTGGTTTCCTGCGGCTCCCCACAATACATGGGGAGCCAAGCCCCCAACACACCGCACCCGGCAGCCAAAGGAGGGACCCCTCTCGTCACATAGCAAAGGGATATGCTTCTCCAAGGATGATACCTGTGCTCAGGAAGTCCCAGAAACTGCCCCTGATTCCCTTTATGAGCAGGCCTGGGAATGTCCTCCCACTGACAGCCCATCCCTGGTGAGCTCCTAGTGTATAAGCCTTGGCCTGGGAGACTTTTCGCTATTTTCAGTCATCTATTCAGCCCTTGGACTGCAAGGAGATTAAACCAGTCCATTCTGAAGGAGATCAACCCTGGGATTTCTTTGGAAGCTGAAGCTCCAGTACTTCGGCCACCTCATGCCAAGAGTTGACTCATTGGAAAAGACTTTGACGCTGGGAGGGATTGGGGCAGGAGAAAAAGGGGACGACAGAGGATGAGATGGCTGAATGGCATCACTGACTCGATGGACGTGAGTCTGAGTGAACTCCGGGAGTTGGTGATGGACAGGGAGGCCTGGCGTGCTGCGATTCATGGGGTCGCAAAGAGCTGGACACGACTGAGCGACTGAACTGAACTGAACTGATTCAGTCCTTCATCCCAGTGAAATGTGCTGGGCCTCTGCTACAAGCTATTCTGATGCTACCCCCCCGGGGACATCCAGGAACTCAACTTCGCAGCTCCTTGCCCTCAAGTTGCTCAACCCAGGCGGGGAGAGAGATGAACAAGTGCCTGCAGTACAAGGAGGGCAAGTCCCAGGCTGGGGGTCGGGGTGCTGTCCAGAGAGGAGAGGACGGAACCCAGATTGGAGTAGGGGTCCCAGGAAGGCTCAGTGACTGTGAGCCCTGACAGTCAGCACTGAGCCCTGAGTCCTTCCAGATGCTCTTTCCCGGAAGACGACACCACTGGCATTCCAGACACATCTCAGGAATGACAAGTAGTTTAGTGTGTCTGGACCAAAGGGAGAATGCCAGAGAAGCAGTAGGAGGAAGGAGCAGGGTTGTGGGGAGTGCCATGGGTGGAGGTCAGGGGCTGAATGAGATGCTTGATACTCAGGTGGGCGGCAGCAGGAAGCCTCGTTGGGCGATGAGGGGCGGGGAGGCAGAGGGTAATGTACATGATGCGGCCATGCAGAAGACATGCCTCCCAGCTCTGAGGATGGTCCTCAAGCAGCCCTCTGTGTCCCTCACAGGGAAGAACAGTCCAGGGGAGAGCTCTTGGGAGGATCGCATTGCTTTATGGGGACCCTCCCTGAGCACCGCATTGTTTCATGACCACCACCCTGCCCACGACCAACTCCCGCCTGAGCACGGGAAAGGGAGTGAAAGTGAAAAAGTCGCTCAGTCGTGTCTGACTCTTTGTGACCCCATGGACTATACAGTCCATGGAATTCTCCAGGCCAGAATACTGGAGTGGGTAGCCTTTCCCGTCTCCAGGGGATCTTCCCAACCCAGGGATCAAACCCAGGTCTCTCACAATGCAGGTGGACTCTTTACCAGCTCAGCCACAAGGGAAGCCCAAGAATGCTGGAGTGGGTAGCCTTTCCCTTCTCCAGGGGATCTTCCCCACCCAGGAACTGAACCGGGGTCTCCTGCATTGCACGCAGATTCTTTACCAACTGAGCTACGGTAAAGAGAGACTGCCTGGCCAAGTGTGCCCAGATTGTCAGTCACTTTGCCTCACTTTTGGAATTTAGCTTCAGAGCCTCTAACAGCTGCCTGCATTCCCAACTAAAATATTAAAAGAAATATTTTTGTTACGAAATTGCTCTGCTTTGCCAGAATCTTGCTGTACATTTGCAGTGATGCTCTGGGCTCCTCGGAAGGCTAAGGAACAGCCCAGAGGAGAGAGCGGGGAGGCACTAGGGAGGCATCACCGATTTACACACCAACAACAGAGCCACCCGTCCACTAGGCTCTGCCATCGTAAACTCACCTTCCCAGTTTAAAAGGAAGAGCGAACCTGAGCCCAACATGGAGGGGACAGCGGGACAGTCAGCACCCGGGCCTGCCCTGTCTCTACCGGGACAGATGTCAGATCTCTCGCTGACCCAGCCTTTGTTCCCCACGTTGCTGTAGTTGGAGTTATAACTTGGAGTTAGAAGGTCCCCGAGACACTGCCTTCACCTCAGCTTACAACTTGGAAAATTAAACCAGAGGGGGCACTAACTTTGTATATACTGAGAAATAAAAAGAAAAATATTTTTAAAAGATAGATGAATTCATACATGAATGTAAGATGAACAGGTAATTAAATTCCACAAGTCACAAAACCAGCTGGAGGCTGCTTTCCACCCACCTAGGCAGGCTACTCCATAATGTCTGAGGTTCTGGTGGTTGTGGGAATTGGGGGAGGGTCTGGCACGTGGTCTGGGAAAGAAAGGTGTTAAATAACTATCAATGCCCACCCCCTTCCCTCTCCAAGTCCTGAGGTTTCATCTGAATTCTACTGCTCCACATGGGGGGCTTATATTTTTAATAGCTCAGTCCATAACCTGGTTTACCGATACAACTTCAACTCCGATCCACATGCTCTATCCCCAGAGTTCTCACATTATAGACAATGCAATGCCATTATCCCAGATAAGATAGAGATGGTAAAGGAAAGAAAGTTTCTGGTCACGTTAGATAATTTCACAGTTTCAGAACCAGACAATTTATAGCCGGGAGAGTGAAAGGCCTCATTCCAGATCAAATGAAATAACACAGAAGAAATTAAGAGAGGAAGAAAGAGGTTGGCTGACTGAAGATAGGAAAATGTCATGCAGTTTTCAAGAATGGAGGGAAAAGGTGAAATCTGGAAGCAAACTAGCAAGACTGACCAATTTTGAGCAAACTTCCAAAGTATGTAATTTTTAATGATTTTTACTTTTTCCATTTTAATTTTTTATTTGAAGTATAGTTGATTTTCAATGCTGTGCTAATTTCTGCTTTACAGCAAAGTGATTCAGCTATACACATATATACATTCTTATTTTATAATCTTTTCTACTATGATTTATCCCAGGAGACTGAATATAGTTACCTATGATATACAGCCAACAAACGTCCTTTTAATCAAAGCTATGGTTTTTCCAGTAGTCATGTATGGATGTGAGAGTTGGACCAGAAAGAAAGCTGAGCCCCAAAGAATTTAAGATTTTGAACTGTGGTGTTGGAGAAGACTTGGAGAGTCCCTTGGACTGCAAGGAGATCCAACCAGCCCATCCTAAAGGAAATCAGTCCTGCATATTCATTGGAAGGACTGATGCTGAAGCTGAAACTCTAATACTTTGGCCATCCCTGAGAACTGACTGATTGGAAAAGACCCTGATCCTGGGAAAGACTGAAAGCAGGATGAGAAGGGGATGACAGAGGATGAGATGGTTGGATGGCATCACTGACTCAATGGACTTGAGTTTGACCAAGCTCCGGGAGTAGGAGATGGACAGGGAAGGCTGGTGTGCTGCAGTCCATGGGGTCGCAGAGTCAGACACGACTGAGCAACTGAACTGACTGATGATATACAGTAGGACCTTGTTGTTTACCCCTTTTAAATATAATAACTGGCATCTACTAACCCCAACTCCCAGTCCACCCCTCTCCCTCGTCTCCTCCCCCTTGGCAACTACAGTCTGCTCTCTATGTGTGTGAGTCTGTGTCTGTTTTGTGGACAGGTTCATTTGTGCCATATTTTAGATTCCAGATGTAAGAAGTATCATACGCTATTTATCTTTTTCTGACTTACTTCACTTGGTGTGATAATCTCTAGCTACATCCATGTTGCGGCAAATGGCATTAGTTCGCTCTTTACGGCCGAGCAGTATTCCATCGTGAGTAGGCACCGTAGTCTCATAGATCAGTAGACGTGTGTCGTCCCCATGTCTTGGCTGTTGTGAATAGTGCTGTTATGAGCATAGGGTTGCCTGTATCTTTTCAAATTACAGGTTTGTCTGGGTACATGCCCAAGAGTGAGATTACTGGATCATATGGTAGCTCTATTTTTAGTTTTCTGAGGAACCTCCACGTTGTTCTCTATAGTGGCTGCACCTACTTACATTCCCACCAACAGTGTAGGAGGGTTCCCTTTTCTCCACACACTCCGTGGTATTCATTATTTGTAGACTTTTTAACGGTGGGCATTCTGACTGGTGTGAGATGGTACCTCATTGTAGTTTTGATTTACATTTCTCTAATAATTAGGGATGTTGAGCATATTTTCCTGTCTCTACCAGCCATCTGTATGTCTTCATCTGTATGTCTTCTTTGGAGAAAAGTCTATTAAGGTCTTCTGCTCATTTTTCAATTGGGCTGTTTGTTTTTGTTGAGTTGTATGAGCTGTTTGTATATTTTGGAGATTAAGCACTTGTCTGTCGCATCATTTGCAAATATTTTCTCCCACAGAATGGTGTAATTTTTAAATGATTAGTGAAAAAAAAAAAAGAGCTAATTGCTGGGAGCTGGTGAACAGTCACTAGGAACCAACCTCATGTCACTTTAATGAGGTCGTTAGGATGACAGCCCCAAGGAAGGCAAGGAGCTAAATCATCTTTATTTTAGCAAGAAAAATTGTTTCACCTCTTTCCGCAATTCTTTGTAAAAATGAAGTGGCAGCAACATCTAGAGATGAACAATGACAGATGGTAATTGGCGGCCTCAGTGTGACCATAAGGGATGCTGATGCCACCAACCACACTTGCCAGTTCAAGTTGCCCACGGGCCTACAGACCCATGAAGGTGCTGGTGGGTCTGTGAGCCAGATGTGGTATTTCTGAAGGCCCAGCAGGAAGCAGGCAGGCCTACTGGCAGGCCAGCCTGCATGTCTGCAGGGGGCAGCGAGGGGGTGGGTCTGGCTCCGTTCAGGCTGCATGGGTTTGAGTGAGTCATAACATCTATCTAGATATTTTTGTCTCCAGCAACGTGGAAATTTCCATAATCTGAAAATTCTATTGCCACAAAACACCTACAAATCCTGGGTAATATATGATAAATATCCTCTTAAATGCATAGTGGTGCCTTCGATCAAGTCAAAGAAGAACCAGGAGCCAAAAGCAAAGAGGAAACTGAGAACTCAAGCTCCTGCCCTCCCAGGGACATTTGCCAAGCTCGGGAACAAGGAGGCTTGGTGTCCACGCTGTTCGGAAACCAGAACAAAACCGTGGGCCTGTACCAGGAAGGTACTTGGAAATAAGACGCCTTAGAAATGCAGGATCCTTGGAGCCTGGGGGACAAGAAGGCTCAGGGATAAGATGGAACATGAAAAAATTAGCAGAGGAAGATGTCAAGGAAACCTTTCAATTCCCACTCCTACTTGCTAAGAAGGGAAAGAGAGTCCTCCATGAGAAGCCATAATCACATACCTGCCCTCACTGGGTATGGAGTTTGAACTGACACTACTTGGTCTGGAAACCAAAATCAAGAAATTATCTATGAGTGACCTAGGGTTGATGGTTCCCTGCGTGCTTGGCAGAAATAACTGCAAATTCTCTCTGGAGCAGCATGCCCTGAACCCGAGGTGTATAGGAGTTCCAAGATAAATCCCAGTCTTTTATAAGATCAACCTTCACTGAGTGCTTAGCTTGTACTTAAATCCTTTACGTGTGTTATGCCACTTAATGCTCACAGGTAGGTATTCTCCTTATTATTGTACCTCTGAAGGACACCCTTCAGATTTTTCAGGGTCCCTAATAGAGATGAAGTTGAAACACTTAGAAACCACATCTTGGGAGGAATGTTTGAAGAGACTGGAAAAAAGTCAACTCACTGGAGGTCTGACAGACATCCTCAGTTACCTAGAAGCCCATCCCATATCTTGTTCTCAGCAGTTGGAGAAGCTCAGACCCTCTTGCACAAAGGCATTTCGTATGGGAGAGCACCAGGCATGTCATAACAGAGAGCTCTCTGCAATGGATAAGGTGAAACCGAGGCACAGCAAGGATGCTGCCGAAGCGACCACAGGCTTGACAAGGATGCAGAACCTAGGACGTGAAGCTCCTCTTCCAGCTCCTTAGAACCCTATGGACCAAACAGAGAAGCATCATATATTGGGATATTTCTCCTTCATCCCCTCCTTCCTTCTACAGCAGTTTACTGAGCCCCTACTATACGCCAGGCATCATTCTAGCTGGAGATGCATTTATGGTGCATCTATGGTTTGTCTCTAGCAAAGGAAACAGGCAAGGACAAAATAATTTGAGATAACAATGCTAAGAAGAAAACAGAGATGAGACAGACTGGCAGAGAGCTGTTGGGAGTTCTTTAGTAGGAAGTCATGAAAAGGATGGGATCTGAGCTGAGACCTGAATGTCAAGTGTGAACCAACCACAGAGAAAGTCCCAGGGAGCAAGGAGCTGGAGAAGTCAGGTAGGGCCACCTGGAGCCCAGGAAGAGCCCAGCTGCAGTCATAAGACTGTGGAGAGGTTTTGCTCCAGTTTATATGGGGAAGAATGACCTCGTATGTGCTGCCTTCAACAAGGCCCAAGGCTTTGATAACAAAGATCTGTATAATCACTGAGAAAGTGTAAATTAGCCCTGCTGGCAGGCAAATTGAGGTAAATGAGGTTTCCAACAGGACGTGGATGACGCCAACAGTACAGAAAAACAAAGAAACCCGGGCAAGGCCATCTTGCAGCTGCAAAATGACTAACACTCTCCCTAGAATCGCCCAGCACAAGGCCAATCATGAGGCTCCTTTCCAAGTTGGCCTTGGGTTCCCAGCTGCAGCAAGCCCTGTAAACCCAGCACTGGGGCTCCAAGAATGCTCTTGGGGTTACCCTATGAGGTGAGCTGCTAAATCATCACGATAAAATTAGCCAGCATCACTCTTAACAGCTGCCAGCCCATTTGCTAAAAGCTTTATACATAATTTGAGACATTTCATGTTGCCATAACCCTCTTGGATGATTGCTATTATTACCATCTTACTCCAAGGGATAAGACTGAGATTGAGAGAGGAAAACCATAAGTAGCAGAAAGAGGATTGAGACAGGGTCTGCCCCATAGAGAAGCTTGTCTGACAGCTATCTGCAAACCAGGGCCTTCACCAACACAGCTGCTCTCAGCGTTCTGAGTGTTGGTGAGGGCACGAGCTTCTGCTGGCCTCTGGGTATGACCCCTAAGTGCTTGCTCGTAATTATCATATTTTACCACCTTTCTGTAGGTTAAGTCACCAACCGAATTTCAAGCCCAATAAAATGCAGGAGGCAGCCCATTCTAGTGCCCTCGTTCCCTGGGTCAGAGATCACCTGGAGCTGGTGGCAAGCTTGGAACAGGCGTGAGGGCTGACCGCTGGGCTCCTGGGGACACCGACTAGCATTAGTCAGTGGGGGAGAGGGGAACGGGGGTAAATCTTGAGGACTCAGATCAGGGCTCAGAAGGTCAAAGGCAAGGCGGCCTGATCCACTGTCATAGCGTGGCCTGTCCCCTTGTCTTGCGGTGGGGAGGGGCAGGGGAAGAACAATCCTATGAGCCGCTGACACCACAGCATTTGGGCTGGAAAACACCAGGCTGGCTGGCTCAGTGGTAAAGAACAAGCCTGCAATGCAGGAGACACGGGTTCAATCCCTGGGTCAGCAAGAGCCCATGGAAAAGGAAATGGCTACCCACTCCAGTATTCTTGCCTGGAGAATTCCATGGACAGAGAAGCCTGGCGAGCTATACAGTCCACCGGGAAGCCAAAGAGTAGGAGACGGCTGAGCGACTAAACAACAAGAAGCACAGGGCAATTGTTAAAATACCGACAACCCTCCAGGCCCACTGGAAAATAGCTGCCCCTGTCCACCCCACCGCTCTCACCTCTGCACACCTGCAGAGCAGGAGGCCTCCTGGGCTTTCCCATCGACTGGGCCTGGGCCTCACCTGTTGTTACAGCATCACTGCTGCTTGGAGACTCTTTTCACCAAGGGCTGTGTGTCCCGCACGTCTTCCTGGAAGCCTGCTGCACGGGGTTCCTTCACAGACACTTTCTCTGGACGTCACACTCATTCTCAAAATGCCTCCAATCTTAAAGATGCCCAGCTTCCTTGAGGGGGTGCTGGGAGGATGGTAGGAGAGGTAACTGGTGGTTCAGGGACCCACAGAGGATGCAAAGCTACAGGCTGCCCCCTGCTGCCCCGGTTCAGTATTGCAACCATTCCCAATTCAATTTCCCCTTTTCTCCACTCACCTGCCATTAGTGAGAAGTTACAGAATAAAGAAAATAATATAGAAAATAAATGGCCCAGCGTATTTTTCCAGCACTCCTAATTCCCAGGAATCCAGTGAGTGAAAAGTCGCTCAGTCCTGTCCGACTCTTTAAGACCCCATGGACTACACAGTCCATGGAATTCTCCAGGCCAGAATCCTGGAGTGGGTAGCCGTTCCCTTCTCCAGCAGATCTTCCCAACTCAAGGATCGAACCCATGTCTTCTGCATTGTAGGTGGATTCTTTACCCACTGAGCTGCCAGGGAAGCCCAAGAATACTGGAGTAGGTAGCTTATCCCTTCTCCAGGGGTCTTTCCGACCCCGGGATCGAACCCAGGTCTCCTACATTGCTGGCGGATTCTTTACCAGCTGAGCCACCAGAGAAGCCCAAGGATGCTGGAGTGGGTAGCCTATCCCTTCTCCAGCAGATCTTCCCAACCCAGGAATCAAACTGCAGTCTCCTGCACTGCAGGCAGAATCTTTACCAGCTGAGCCACCAGGGAAGCCTGAGTCTCCAGAATATCTACCAGTGAATTTATATTTTGCACAAAGTAAAACCATTTATGAGGGTTGCTTTTTCTCTTCAAATAACAGTTTAAGAAGAGACCATGGCAGTCAGGAGAGGCTGCAGTCCTGACACTGCATTTCCTGCCCATGTGAGCGGTGAGGGCGGTCACTCTCCTGAGCTCCCACGCTCTGCACTCAGATTCAGAAATATCCAGCCCCTTTTCACGAGGCCGCTGTGATGCTTCAGGCAGAAATGCAGGTGAGAACACTCTCCATCCTGAAGTGCTATACAAATGCTATTTTTAATGTAATTATCAGGGAATATTTAAATGATCTCTCAGAGCCGAGATTGGTGTTGAAAATGTAGTATACCTAATTCCTGGAAATTATCAAGACCTCTGGGCTTCCATAGCAGCTCAGCTGATAAAGAACCTGCCTTCCAATGCAGGAGATGCAAGAGAAGCATGTTTGAAACCTGGCTTGGGAAGATCACCTGGAGGAGGAAGTGGCAACCCACTCCAGTATTCTTGCCTGGAGAATCCCATGGACGGAGGAGCCTGGTGGGCTACAGTCCATGGGGTCGCAAAGAGTCTGACACAACTGAGCACATGCCCACACACTCACACGCACACACACGTGTTGCACATCAAGGATGTTCCTGGGGAAAGCGGGATAGCCAGCTGTTAGTCAGCTACGTGGCACAAGCACAGAAGAGTTAACACAACAGCTCTGAGACCACTGTCCTCAAAAGGCCTGCTTATAAGGCTGGCCTTTTGCTGGTGTCTGGGACTCTGGATTTCGGGAAGAGAAACACAACTCCAGCAACCTCCCAAATCTGTGGATTTTCCCCTTTATTAGAAAGTTATACAGAAAGTTATATTATGGGATGTGAGGTGTGCAAGGGGCAACCCCCTGATTCCCCAGGGTTGGAGGGATGGGGGTGGGGTTAATGAGACCTACCCAGAGTGAATCTGGACACTTTTTCCAGATCAGTGATTGCGGAAAGAAATGTGTTCAAGCTAGACTGGCAGGTGCAGTCTCTTTTTCCCACCAGTATTTTATAATGGAGATGTCCAAATACACAGAAACGTCAGAAGAATGGTACAGTGAATACCCATCTACCATCCCCTAGATTTTATAAGGAACATCCTATTGTGTATGCTTGTCACATATATACTCATCTCTCTACTATCAGTCTGAAATAGTTTCTCAGTCAGTTCAGTCACTCAGTCATGTCTGACTTTTGCGACCCCATGGACTGCAGCACGTCAGACTTCCCTGTCCATCACCAACTCCCGGAGTTTACTCAAACTCATGTCCATTGAGACGGTGATGCCATCTAACCATCTCATCCTCTGTCGTCCCCTTCTCCCACCTTCAATCTTTGCCAGCATCAGGGTCTTTTCAAATGAGTCAGCTCTTCGCAACAGGTGGCCAAAGGATTGGAGTTTCAGCTTCAGCAACAGTCCTTTCAATGAATATTCAGGATTGATTTCCTTTAGGACTGATTTAGAAAATAATTTCTAAATACATTTTAATTTTTAAAAACCAGTCCACATGGAAACATTCAGCGTCTACATACATTGGATGCTCGGCCATCCAGGATTGCCGTGGCTGGCCTTTTTGGTCCTGTCCCTTATCTCCGGAGCAGGTGACCAGGAAACCTGGGCCAGGGTATCTGAGCAGACTGCAAGGCTGTTCCAGGCTACTCTGTGCCACCGGCTGCAGTCGGCCTTGTGCGTGGTGTTGCAGCAGCAGGCACTGGGCTCTGTGAACACACTGATGAGACCCCTTCCAGAGGCTGAAGGAGATCAAAGCTGCCACTTCTTGGGCACTGCAGGGACCTGTCCTGGCTCTGCTTGCGGCCACAAACACCTAAGAGAGAGCGACAGCCAGGGAACCCTGCTTCTGAGCCCTGAGGCCTCCCAGTTACCAATGGCCAGCAGTTCTCATCCTGGCTCTGGAGAGACAGAGGCCCAGTCCCGCAGCCCCAGGTTTTAGACAGACGTCCCAGCAGGTCACACTCACTCAGCCCCTTCCTTAGACAAGTGCCGGCAGCTCTCAGCAGTCTGGCAGCTCTCACCCCGTCTCCTCCCTCCAGCCCTCAGCCAAGGCCAGCGGGGGCTTCAGCACCTCCTCTCACCTGGACCACGGCCACGTCCCCTCACCTGCGTGTCCTTCCCTGGTCTTCTTTGCCCTGTGGCTCAAGGGCAGGAATGCTCCCTTGTGCACAAGCTCCGTGCACAAGCTCCCCACATAGCTCCAAACAGCCCAGGGCTTGGACCCCTCCCTGCAACCCAATGACCGAGCTCAAATACCTGTTCTCTCGTGTGTCCAAGCTTTTGCACTCAATCAGTCAGTAGCTCAGTCGTGTGTCCAAGTCTTTACAACCCCAGGGACCGTAGCCCACCGGGCTCCTCCATTCATGGGATTCTCCAGGCAAGAATACTGGAGTGGGTTGCCATTTCCTCCTCCAGGGCTCTTCCCCAGCCAAGGATAGAAGCCGAGTCTCTTGCATCTCCTGCACTGGCAGGCAGGTTCTTCACCCACTGAGCCACCTGGCAAGCTTTCGCATTTGCCCCAGTTTTTCGACCTGGAAATGCTAGGCACCCATAAGACCCAAGTCCTTGGGGCCTCCTTTATGAAAACTGAATCCAAAAGATGCTCCCAGGGTGGGCAAACAGCTGGTGTGTTGGCTACACCTGTGCGAACACCCTGGGGTGCCTTGTGCACCGTCCACATAGCAGGACTTGGCGTGTGTGTGCACGTGTGTTCACGTGTGTATGTGTGTAGCCATCTGCTAGTGTGTCTGCTTCCCAGCCTTGCAGAGGCAGGAGCACCATGCCCAACGGGTCATCCCACAGATCCATGACTTTGCCAACACACACGGGGGGTAAGAAGGAGTCAAGAGCCCGGGAAGTGCAACGGGCCGGGGACACAAACCAAAGGGGAAGATATCTGAGGATGCCAGCTGAGCAGAGCAGGAGGGGCCTGGGGCCACAAGGGAACTGGGCTGTGTGGGTCAGAGCAGAAACAGAGCCAAAGGTTCAGAACAGGAATCCCTACCCTGGGGGCTCTCACTGTTTCCTTCTGAGGATCTGAACTCAAGGCCCGGCTACAATTGGCACCTGAGTGGCCCTGGGCAGCTACTTATCGTGCTGGTGAGGGCCTCCATTTCCTCACCTGTACAGTGGGCTTGGAGATGCCTGCCTTGCATGACTAGGGGAGTCAAGCAAGATCAAGGGCAGCACTTTGCAAACCCTCCAGTTCTCTGCAGAAGAGCAGGTGTTAACTGTGCAGCATCACTGATCTTCCCTCGCCTGGCCTGTACGCAAAGCGCCACACTCTCATTCACAGAGAACTGCCCATCCACCTTCTCCTGTGAGCCCCACGGCACCCACCTGGGGCAGATTCCCACCCATGTCTCTTCTTACTGCTTCTCTCCCCCAGGCTCTACTGAGGTCTCCAGCCAGGGGGGCAGAGGGGCAGAGCTGAGGGCAGCCGAGCTGGCTTGGCTCAGACCAGGAACTCTCTCCACCCAAGCCTGGGGCTCAGATGTCTCTCTCTCTCTCTCTCTCTCTCTCTCTCTCTCTCTCTCTCTCTCTCTCTCACACACACACACACACACACACACATAGACACACAAGGCCCTCCCCTCCTTAGCACACTAGGGAGCTGCCCGTTCCCAGGGCAGCAGTCAACACAGACAGAAGCTCAGACACAACTGGGCTCCAATGCTCTCTGCAGCCTGGAGGGCCTGGTCCCCATCGGCCACTCTGAGCTCAGGATCTGGGGGGCCAAAGAGAACCTCTGCACAGCTCTCCTGGTGTAAATGCGGGAAAGCTCTCTGAGCTCAGGCAAGAGTCTCTCTCTCTCTCTCTCTCTCACACACACACACACACACACACACACACACACACACAGTCTTACACACTTGCACCCATGGGAAGCCGCCCCACTCCTGGGCTCCAGAGAACTACATCAGCTGAGTACCAACTGCGTTCAACCAGGCCTCCAGCCTCAGTCCCGTCCACTGCCCCAGGAGGCTCTGTGGTGGGCAGGGGTCCCGCGGGTGGCCCCCAGGCCCTGAAGGCCAAGCGGTCAGCCCCAGGGGCTGACGGTGTGCAGCAGGACCAGCTGTGGAGGGAGCTGCTGGAGGCCGAGAGGAGGAGCCAGCAGCGCTGGTGAGTGTCCTGCCCTGTCCTCTCCCCAGGGCCCCCCAGCCTAGCTCAGGGTCTAGGAAGCTTCCGGAGACAGCGAGACCTGGGAGTGAGAGGGAGTAAGCCAGGTGAAGGACACTGATAGAAAAGTGCTGGGCCAAGGAGCAAGAGCCTGGACCAGGGGAGGTGAGGGAGCCCAGCAGGGGCCCACAGAGTAGGGGCAGGTAGGCGGGAGGTGAGACCCCACCATGTGCATTCTGGAAGCCCGGCTTCCCTTTGCAATAATCCTTCCAGCTGGAGCTCAAAGGATGAACTGCGAGGGCGGGAGCGTGGGGAGGTCAGGAAGCCTGGGGAGGCGTGGGGTGGCAGCAGCCTGGGGAGGGGCGCCGGCCCTCTGACCCAGCAAAGGGCGCCCCTTCAGGCATCATTCAGTCCAGAAGTCCCTAAAAGAGCCGCCGCCGTGCCAGGCTGCCACAGGGGACAAGACGGGCCCAGGCCCATCTCCGCGGCGTCCTCACTCTCAGGACGAGGAGCCAGAAAGCAACAGAGACACAGGCAAGAGCAACATGCAGCTGGTGTCAGGAGGGGACCGACAGAGCAGACTGGCGTCTTGCTTTTCTGGGGGCTCACGGAGGCCTGTCTGGGGAGGTGGCATTCAGGTTGGGACCCGAGTATGAGAAGGGCCATGGAAGAGTTTGGTGTATTTTAAAAAGCCACAATATAAAGACCATGCGTGTGGCTGGGGTGGTCAGGAAGGGGACAAGAGCCTCAGTGGGGGGAGTAGGAGGAGGCAGCTGGGCAGTTTCTCAAGTCCCAATAACTTTTTTTCAAATGTCATGGGACACCCTGGAGGGTCTTAAGCAAGAGGCTGACTGGAGCTAGTTTACAGTTTATTTATTTATTTAGTTTACAGTTTAAATGACCAGTCTGGCTGCTGTTCCTGGTGAGGTGGAGGGGACAGGGCAAAGTGACATTTAAAGTGACAGCAGAGCTGCCATGGTGGCCTGAGCTGGGGACCGGTAGGAGAATTCAAGGGAGGTTTTAGTGGTAGAATTAAAATTGCTGATGGATGGACTAGAGTCGGAGAGATGGAGTGTGTGTGTGTGTTGGGGTACAGGGGACATTTACAAAGACAGGGTCCCCCTGGTGCCATGACTCTAGGTCATGGTGTTTGTGGTCTGTGCGGATTGGGGCAGAGAAACTTTTTTTTTCTTCTAAGTCTTGGAGAATTATTTGACTTTTTAAAAATAGATTAAAAATAAAACTGCCAGCACAGATAACACCATTCTTCACAGTATCACTTCCCCAGCACCACCCACCTTCCTCTGTCTCAAGCCCTGGAAGGTTACCAAGCTTTGTTAAGATGAAAGCCGGCTTTTCTTCTCAAAAGACTGGGAGACCAACCCCCCACCCCCACACACCCGACCCCGCCCCCACACACCCGACCCCGCCCCCGCACACCCGACCCCGCCCCCCGCACACCCGACCCCGCCCCCCGCCCATGCAACCCGACCCCCCCCCCCGCCCACGCACACCCGACCCCCTCCCCGCACACCCGACCCCACTCCCACACACACACCCCACCCCGCCCCCACACACCCGACCCCGCCCCCACACACCCGACCCCACCCCGGCAGACGCTTGGGGTGAAATGGCTTCCGGTTTCCTGATCCACCTGCCACACCCCCTGCAATCAGACTTTCCTCTCTATTGAAATGTTGATCTTGGAGTTTGTTCCACTTAATGATTGTAGTTCCTCCATGATGTAATGCACGCATTTGTGGCAGCAACTTATTCCCTTGAAATGGAGTGAAAGTGTTAGTCATGTAGTCGTGTCCGACTCTGAGACCCCATGGACTGTAGCCCATCAGGCTCCTCCGTCCATGGGATTCTCCAGGCAAGAATCCTGGAGTGGGTTGCCATTTCCTCCTCCGGGGGATCTTCCTGACTCAGGGATTGGACCCAGGCCTCCTGCATTGCAGGCAGATTCTTTACCATCTGAGTGACCCTGTTAAAATGAAGGTAAAAACGCCATAGGGAGGATCACACTGTCATCATGCTTTCCTTTCCAGGGCTCAGAACTGGAGTTTCCTGAAAGACTATGACCCCATGGTAAGACAGACCATGTTCCCATCTGAAATGCTTGCACTTGGAGTGTTTATTCATTCATCTGTTTATTGAGGACCTGCTGGGTGCTAGATGCTGCAATGGACAGAGATGAATAAAATGGAACCTTGTTTCCAGAAACTCTGGATTTGATGGGAAATAAAATACTTCTGTAGAGCATTTAGAAATGAATTTTCCCCAGTGTTCCTTGACTGCAGTGAGATGAACTCGCTGGAACTGGTAAGTACCAGCTGCTGACACGTTTCTCCCGGTCCGACGGTATCAGCAAGATAGAGTGACGTGAGGTTGGCCCCACATAGAGGATCAGTCTGAGTGAAAACACTTGTAAACAAATTCCCTGCATCTAATATCACCAGCCCCAATCCATCCTCCACGTGGCTACCAGAGTAACTTTTCTAAACTGCAAAACTCTCTCTCTCTCTCTCTCTCTCCCCCTGGTTTAAAATCCTTCCATAAATCTGCATTTTCCGGGACGGTTTGCAACACTTCCCATGATCCAGCCCTGCCTCCTCCCCCTCCTTGCTCACTCCACACTGACCGATGCACTCTCTTTTATGCTCTTCCCACTTAGCCTAATGGCCTCCTAATCATCCTTCAAGGCCCCACCCAAGAGGCCTCTTCCTGGCAAGCATGGCCAGATCACCATATTCTTCACTCCCCAGGACATCTCACCCATTCCTTGGGCACGTGCAATGAACAATCTTACCTGGCCATGGGCTTCCTCGGAGAAAGGACAAAGATGACTTCATTGCTGAACACATACCTCCAGCTAGTCTTTACCCCCCAGCACCCAGTAACTATTTCGCGCTCAGTTCACGTTAGAGCAATGAGCAAATGAAGAATGATCTGGCTGTTAAAAGCATGGTCAGAGAACCAAACTGCAAACTGAACAATGTAACCAGCCAACCAAGGTGGTGGCCGCACAAGCACGGCCCCTGTGGGTTTTAGGGATGGTGTGACATCTGTAAGACTAGCCTTGTGGGGCTGCTGCTGGTCCTTAGATGGAAGATTTAGCTCACAGGATCTGAATTCCAACCCTGAGCCCCTGATCCGGGCTCCCAGGCTGCAGGGTCTCTCCCTGCCCAGGGCTGTGTATCAGCAACCTGACCCCTGAGACCCACGCCCCGCCCAGAAAGCCCACACCGTGGGGCCACCTCCGCACAGACTTTCCCAGGTGAGAGCCAGGATCCTGTTTCTTAAAAACTGGTCCTGTCACTTCGATTTGACACAGAGCAGCACAAAGTTAACCATAAACAAGGACAGGGAAGGCTTATCAGATTAGTCATAATCCAGACATTTACTCAACACATCCTCAGTTTACAGAAGGCACCAGGTAGCATGTTCAGGGCAGCACCCCTCCTTAAGACCCCCCTTCAAACTGGAAACAAGCCCAAATGCCCCCGTGGCAGAATAAAGTGACCTGTGGAGTATTCACACAAACACACCACAGAATACCGTGTAACATGGAGAACGAAGGAGCCGCAGCCACACACAGGAACACGGGGGATTCTCACATCACATAGTGAGAGAAAGGGGCTGGAGGGCAGAGACAGGATCCCTTTGCGGTAAAGTTCAGAACCAGGCAAGCCAGCTCCTGGTACTGGCTGGTTGAGACCAGGTCCCCTTGGAGGTGGAGACAGTGACTGAGGGTTAAATGTAGGCTTCTGAGGCAGATGGGGTTCTGTTTCCTGGTCGGGGGGCAGGGGGGAGTTGGGGGGCTGGATTGATCTGGGACTTGAGTACTTGTGTGTGTGTTGCCCAGGGGAAGGGGGGTCGTTTTCATCCGGTAACTGCTTCCAAGGTGATAAGGGGCGTCGTCCCTAAATTGGTGACACAACATAATTCTCCTAAAAGAAAAGGGGGGAATGAGAGGGTAACAGGCAGGAGGGCTAGGGGTCTCCAAAAGGAGGAAACAGACTACAAGCATCAGATTTTTGGCTTCCCTGATAGCTCAGTTGGTAAAGAATCCACTGGCAATGCAGTGGTTCGATTCTTTGGTGGGGAAGATCTGCTAGAGAACGGATAGGCTACCCACTTCGGTATTCTTGGGCTTCCCTGTGGCTCAGGTGGTAAAGAATCCTCCTGCAATGCAGGAGACCTGGGTTCTATCCCTGGGTTGGGAAGATCCCCTGGAGAAGGAAAAGGCTTACCCACTCCAGTATTCTAGCCTGGAGAAGTCCATGGACTGTATAGTCCATGGGGTTGCAAAGAGACACGACTGAGTGACTTTAAATGTAAATGTAATGTGTGTGTTAGACTTAAAGTAAAAATTGACCAAAGAAATAAAACCAACCCCATGGTGCTCCCGTTATGAGTGGGGTAGCGTCTTTAGCCAGGACGATGGAGAAAGAGTTAAATGTGGTCCCTCCCTTGGCCATTGCAGGTCAAGCAACCCAGTGAAGGAGTCTGGGAAGGGAAGCCGCTGGGTAGGCAGCCCTTGGGGTGAGAAGGATGAAGAGGGTGTCTGGGCTGGAGAGTTGAGTTTGGATCCAGAGTGGGGTCTGGGGTCAGGCCCCCAGAGGATGCTTCCTGCAGAGGCCACCTGCCCCCCTCCCCCTTCTCCTCCCTGCTCAGGCCTCTCCAGTTGTCTTTCCCCCAGCAGATGACTCTCACTGTCCCCTCGTCCTCAGGGCAACAAGAAGGAGCCCGTGCAGCTGCCAGACTACGTGCCTCGCTTCTCTGACACTGTCCCCAATTCCACGAACCGGGCTGTGGGCAGCCGGGTGGACACGCCTCTGGGGAAAACCCTCATCGGCCTTGACTTCTTCTTCGTGGAAGGAGCCCGGAAGAAGAAGCTGGAAGAGGAGCTGCAGCCCATCTAGGAGGAGGGCTGGGCGGACGCTACTGGGGAGCCATCACCAGAGCCTCAGACAGCATCCCACACAAGCTGGGGGTCAGCATCTCTGAGCCCCGCATGAGGTCAAGAGGGTTCCTGGCTCATCGTCACACCTGAGAAGGACAGGATTTGAGGGCTTGCCCAAGGCCATGTAACTGGCAATGGTGGGGCTTCCCTAGGGGTCAGGGCCCACGAGAGGGGGCCGTGCACATAGTCAGGAGCGCTGACCGCTGAGTCGGGATCCTGCTCCTGGCTCTAGGCACCTGCAGCCTTGGGCAGATCACTGCAGCCTCTGGGCCATTTCCCCATCTGTGACGTGGTGTTTCCATCGCTGCTGTAACAGGTGACCACAAACTGAGGGTCTCAAAACCACACATGCATGTTACCTTGCAATCCTGAAGAGAGAAATCCAAAGCAGCTCTTGCTGGACTAACTAAACTGAAGGCGTTGGTAGGGCCACATTCCTTTCTGGAGGCTGGAGGAATCTGACGCCTCACCTCTTCCAGCTTCTGGAAGCTGTTCAAACTCCTTGGCCCTTGGCTCCTTCACCCTCAAGGGCAGAAATGTTGTTGTTGTTTTCCAGTTGCTTGTCATGTCTAATTGTTTGTGACCCCATGGATTGTGGCATACCAGGCTTCCCTGTCCTTCACCATTTCCCGGAGTTTGCTCAAAGTCATGTCTTTTGAGTCAGTGATGCCATCCAACCATCTCATTCATCCTCTGTCACCGCCTTCTCTTCCTGCCCTCAATCCTTCCCAGTTCGGGGTCATTTCCAATGAGTTGGCTCTTCACACCAACGTGGCCGAAGTTTTGGAGCTTCAGCTTCAGCGTTGGTCCTTCCAGTGAACATCCAGCATTGATTTCTTTTAGGATTTAATGGTTTTATCTCTGATTGACTGGTTTTATCTCCTTGCAGTCCAAGGGACTCTCAAGAGTCTTCTCCTGGAGAAGGGCAGCAATGGTATCTTCAAATCTCTCTCTCTCTCTGCCTCCCTCCCCTATCTTTTAAGGACCCTGTGACTACACTGACCCACCCCGAACATCTGGGATAATCTCTCCAGCCCACAGTCCTTAATTTAATCACACCTGCAAAATCCCTTTTGCATGCAGGGTCCCAGGGTGTAGGACATGGGTGTCTTTGGGGAGCCAGTTTTCTGCACCACACATAGGGATAAAATGGTCAATTTTGTCCGGTTGTTGGGAGCATTAAATGAGTTACCCTGTGTGATTGTTTACAGCAGTGCCTGTAACTGGAGGATGTATTTGCCACGGATGCCCCCCTCGAGGGAGGGTGAGCACCATCCTAATACCGTCACCCAGGGAAGACATGGGTCCTCAAACAGAAGCTGCCAAGAGGGTCAGCTTTCCAGTCAGGGTCTCCATCTCTTTCGCTACCCATGTCATGGGCAGGGCGGTCAGGGTGAAGCTGGAGTGAGGGGAGCCTGCCTGCAGCAGATCCTAGTTGAGACAGTGCCAGCCGCCCCAGGGAGTCCGTGACCAGGATCCATCCTCTGTGCCACGGGGCAGACAGGGAGGCACCTGGCCTGGGCTCAGGCCAGAAAAGGGAGCAGGATGCCTGGGGTCCAGGCGATGCTCATGTGAGCAGGCCTGGCTCAGGGTCTGGTGATCTCCTGCTGATCCTGGTGATCTCCTCCTGGAGATCTGCTGATCTCCTTTGCCTCCCAAGTGTGGTGTCAGTGGCCTGTGTCCCCTTTATGAAGGACAGTCTGGGCCACTCATGTCCAGGCAAAAATTGCAGTTAGGGCTTCTTTCCTCTTTTTGGTTAGAAAACAATGGTTTAAGGACTTCCCTGGTGGCCCAGTGGTTAAGACGCTAAGCTTCCATCGCCTGGGACATGAGTTTGATCTCTGGGGAACTAAGATTCCACATGCCACACAGTGCAGCCAAAAATATAAGATTACAAAGGTATATTTTAAGCAAAGAAGCCAGTGGGTTAGTCCTGCTCTTCCTCTTCCTCATGTAGCTGGGCTGGACTTTCCCTCGCGGTGCAGGTGCAGCCTTGAGACAAAGCTGTGGCCCAGGAGCAAAACAGCCAGTGGTCTTGTCTCCACAGCTGAGGAGGGGAGAGGACTTGGAGGAGGCGAGAGGGGGTGCACAGGTGGGAGGAGCCTGTGAGGGACATGTGTGTGTGTGTGTGTGTGTGTGTGTGTGTGTCACAGGTAAACAAACAGAAACAGCCATCACCCACATTTCCAGTGGTAAGCATTTAAATTGTATTCCCTTGTTTCTTCCTCTTGTGTGTGTGCTAAGTCGCTTCAGTCCTGTCTGACTCTGTGCGACCCTATGGACTGTCGCCCGCCAGGCTCCTCTGGCCATGGGATTCTCCAGGCAAGAATACTGGAGTGGGTTGCCATGCTCTCCTCCAGAGGATCTTCCCAGCCCAAGGATGGAACCCAGGTCTTCTGCACTGCAAGAGCCACCAGGGCAGACTTTGCTTCTCATAACAACCCCCAAAAGTTAGCAGATAGGGAGGTTATATTCACGAGAGGCTAAAATCCTGAAACTCTGGAGACAAAGCCCAAGTCTCTGGGCTTTCCGCTGTGTCTTTTGCAGGAGCCCATCTACGGCCTCCTGAAGACAGAGGAAAATGGATCAGGGGAGAGAATGGCCACTTTTTCTGACACTTTCGTGGGCTTTTTTCAGTTTCACAGCTAACCTTAAATGTCACTGTCATTTATGTGTTTGGAGTCCTTTACTCCTCTCAGCAAACTTCAGTATCATTATGCTCTAAGGTGGAGAAAACTGAGGCACAGAGAGGTTAAGTCACTTGCCCAACAGCGTACATCTGCCTACTTCCAGCGACTGACTATAGGCCTGAGACTACACTCAGTCACTGTACAGTACTGGACCTCCGTAATCCTCCAAAACTTGAGTCCCCAGTATTTAGCAAAATTTAGACCTCTTCTGCTCAAGGACAGGCTTTGGGTCCTTGGAAAAGGAGGACTGTTTCCCAACCTGCAGGACCCTCCATTACCACCAAGAATAGGTCTTTGGTATTATCAGGGGTTACTCAGGACACCCACTTCACTGCCAACCCTTGACCCCTGCAGAGTGTAATGGAACAAACCAGGCCTGATTCTGGAATGAGACAAGGTTACTCACAACAGGACACAGCCCTCTGCACTTGGACTTGGAGGCTGCAGCCCTCTTTTTCAGAATCTGAGACAAAACTGGGTTCCCTGTCCAATGTGAGGTCAACAGCCTGGACAAAAGTCAGAGGTCAGTACAGTCAGGGTCAAGGTCACATCAAGGTAGCATCACAGGACAGCCAAGTACCCAACCGGGACTGGGCTGGTCAAAGACAGCTGCTGGTGGCTCCTTAAAGACTCAATCTGCATTTTTGCTATAAGCAAGCTCCATTTTACATTTATGCCCAGAAAACAAAAACAAAAAAGCTATTTCCATTAGAGAGAGTATGTCAAAGAAAGAGGCATTCTGGGAACTCCCAGGACATGAGAGTAATCAAGGTTAAATAGGATGCGGGTGATTGGGCCCCTGCAGACTGGAGGGACCCTAGGGGAGTTTCTCTGTCTGCCCTGGGCAGGGGGTGGGGTGGGGGCTGGGGCTCACCCTGCCTCACCACTTCCTTGGAGCACAGTCACTGACAGAAGTGAGGTGTATTGAGCATAGAGTTTGTGCCTGGCCCGTTAACCAAACCATCTCCTTTGTAAGTATTATTGCCATCCTCTCCCAATTTGGAAATTAAACCAAGGACTTTATTCACCCTGGCCCAGACCTACACCATGCAGCATCCTCCTCTGCAGGGCTCAGTAGGGAGGTGGGGTAGGGTGGGGGGACAGATTCCTAGGACGTCCCCAGTTCAGGACTTCTCTGAGCTCTGAGCCTTCTGTGAGCCCTGAATCTCCCAGCTTCCAGGGGACCTTTACAGAGTTGGTACAGCAATGCAGGGCAATACACCAGGCCGTTTCTTGCTCACAGGTCCACATGGAGCTGACATCATGGGCCCCATGGGGGCAGAAGCTCACCCAGGGAGCACTCCCGCCTGCCTCATAACCTGAGGGGAACTGGAGAAACACCAGGCTCCCTTCAAGACTTCAAGGTCATACAAGACAAAGGAAGTCTGAGGACATAACCCAGGTCAAGGTGACCAGCTCCCGAATTAAACATAAGCAGCTCTAAAGGACACCTTGAGACTATTAGATAATGGACTAAATGTCAGATAATATGGACTAAAGATTAGATATCAGCTTAAATTTGCACAAGGTGATAATTATACCTGGATATGTAAATGAACATCCTTCTTCTTACAAGATATATGTTATTTAGGGGTAAAGCATCATCAGTTCAATTCAGTCGCTCAGTTGTGACCGACTCTTTGTGACCCCATGGACTACAACACACCAGGCCTCCCTGTCCATTACAAACTCCTGGAGTTTACTCAAACTCATGTCCATTGAGTCAGTGATGCCATCCAACCATCTCATCCTCTGTCATCCCCTTCTCCTGCCTTCAATCTTTCCCAGCATCAGGGTCTTTTCAAATGAGTCAGTTCTTCACATCAGGTGGCCAAAGTATTGGAGTTTCAGCTTCAGCATCAGTCCTTGCAATGAATATTGAGGGTTGATTTCCTTTAGGATGGACTGGTTGGATCTCCTTGCAGTCCAAGGGACTCTCAAGGGTCTTCTCCAACAACACGGTTCAAAGCATCGATTCTTCGGCACTCAGCTTTCTTTATAGTCCAACTCTCAGATCCATACATGACTACTGGAAAAACCATAGCTTTGACTAGATGGACATTTGTTGACAAAGTTATGAAGCGTCATGTCTGTAACTAACTTGTAAATGGTTTAACAATAACAACAAAAATGTGGGTGGTCTGTAGGTGAGTGATGGATAAAGCAAAGGTGGATAAAAATGGTAACAACTGATAAACTTAAGAGCATATGGGTGTTCACTGAACTATTCTTGCAAGCTTTCTACAGGCTTGGGGACCTTCTAAATGCACGTATGAGAGGAATGGCCCCTGAGCTGATGGTTCGCCTACTGATGAGACGGACTGAAAATGGAGTCACTCAGTGCTTGATGCCAGTGTTCCCTGGAAGGTATTTCCAGCCAGCTGCAGTCAGGGAGCTGCCTGGCTCTGCTCAGCTGTGGCCCAGGAAGTGGGGTCAGGTTCACATGACAGGCTAGGTAACTGTGCGTACAGGGAAGAGCAGACTTCTTCCAGATAGGGACACTATTATGGGCTGCAGAGATATCCCAGTGAGTGTGCATGGAAGAACACTCCCCACACCTGTCTCAGGACACAGAGAAGCCCCAAAGATCAGCCATCATGCCCGTGGGATGTCCCAGCTGGGATGTGTGGCCTCCAGGACTCACACCTGACTCCACCCAGGGCCGCACTCACCCACAGCTCCAGGAGCAAAGCCAGTGTCCACAATCCCCAAAACATTTTGCTAGTTTGCACATGGTAGGGAACTACCATATTTTGAGTGCCAACTGTGTCCCTCTCAATAACCTTATGAGGCAGGTATGGTTGTTTCTGTTGATGTTGTTTTAGTCGCTAACTTGTGTCCAATTCTTTTACAACCCCATGGACTGTAACTCACCAGGCTCCTCGGTCTCTGAGATTTTCCAGGCAAGAACACTGGAGTGGGTTGCCGTTTCCTTCCCCAAGGGATCTTCCCGACCCAGGGATTGAACCTTTGTGTCCTGCGTCTCCTGCATTGGCAGGTAGGTTCTTTACTACTGAGCTACTGGGAAGCCCTCGGGTATGGTGATCCCCATTTTAAAATGAAGAAATTGAGACCAAGGAAAATCAGGGGCTAGCCCAAGATCATACAGCCTGTAAAGGCCAGGGTGTGAGGACGGTGGAGGCTGACAAAACACGTAAGTCCTATCTCGCACATCCCAGTTTCCAAAGATGTCCCCGGGGCAGCCAGCACTCACAGAACAGCAGGGATGGGCTAGGCCCCAGGTTGGAGCAGCTCTCCTATGGCTGGTCCTGGGGCAAAATGACAAACAGAGTCTAAGATAGAGGGAGGGAAAAGAAGGAGCCAGAGCCATGTGCCAGGGCAGGAACTCCCAGCCAAGACCTCTTCAAAATGGGAACAGCCTCCTTGCTTCAAGGGATAAATGGAATGACTTAATGAAAGTCACGCACCTGGGCACACAGCAGGCACTCAACAGATTCCAGACACATTCATCGTTGTCACTGCTGCTGTTGATCATCAGCCTTTGATGCTTGCAGGAAAGCGCTTCACTTCAAAATAAACAAATGGGACCTAATCAAACTTCATAAGCTTTTGAACAGTGAAGGGAATAACAAAACAAAAAGACAAGCTACTGATTGGGAGAAAATGTTTGCAAATGATGTGGCTGACAAGGCTTAACTTCCAAAACATGCAAATAGCTCATACAACTCAGCATCAAAAAAACCCAAACCACTCAATCAAAATACATGGGCCAAAGCCCTAAATAGACATTTCTTCAAAGAAGACACACAGGTGGTCAAAAAAGGACATGAAAATGTGGTCAACATTGCTAATTACAGTATTGGAGAAATGCAAATCAAAACTACAGTCATTTCAACACCGATCAGAATGATCATCATCAAAAACTTTACAAATAATAAATGCTAGTGAAGGTGTGGAGAAAATGGAACCCTTTTACATTGTTGGTGGGAATGTAAATTTGTACAGCCACTATGGAGAACATTAGGGACTTAAAAACTAAAATATATCCTACTTCTGGGCATTCATCTGGAAAAGATGAAAACTCTAATTTGAAAAGATACATGCACATGTTCAAGGCAGCACTATTTACAACAGCAAAGACAGGGAAGCAACCTAAATGCCCATTGGCAGATGAGTGGATAAAGGAGATGTGAGATACATATATTTATAATGGGATATTACTCAGCCATAAAAAAAGAATGAAATGATGCCAACTGCAGCAACATGGATGGACATGGAGATGATCATACTAGATGAATTAAGTCAGACAGACAAAGACAAATATTTTATGATATTACTAATGTGTGGAATCTAAAAAAGAGTATAAATGAACTTATTTACAAAACAAAAACAGACTCACAAACATAGGGGAAAAAACTATGGTTCCCTAAGGGGAAGGATGGGAGGGAGGGATATTTTAAGAGTATGGGATTAAGAAGAAGACAGTATCACATGTGAAATAGATAAACAGTAAAGAATTACTATATAACACAGGGAACTATATTCAGTAATTTATAATTTTTAATGGAAAAGAATCAAAAACTATTTGTATATGAATCACTTTGCTATGCCCCTGAAACTAATACAATATTGTAAGTCAACTATACTTCAATACGATTTTTTAATTAATTTATTTATTTTAATTCGAGGCCAATTACTTTACAATATTGTGGTGGGTCTTTGCCATACATTGACATGAATCAGCCATGGGTGTACATGTGTCCCCCATCCCGAATTCCCCGCCCGCCTCCCTCCCCATCCCATCCCTCTGGGTTGTCCCAGGGCACCAGCTGCGAGTGCCGTTTCATGCATTGAACTTGGACTGGTCATCTATTTCACATGTGGTAATATACATGGTTCAATGCTAGTCTCTCAAATCATCCCACCCTCACCTTTTCCCACAGAGTCCAAAAGTCTGTTCTTTATATCTGTGTCTCTTTTGCTGTCTCACATATAGGGTCATTGTTACCATCTGTCTAAATTCCATATATGTGCGTTAATATACTGCATTGGTGCTTTTCTTTCTGACTTACTTCACTCTGTATAATAGGCTTGTTTCATCCACCTCATTAGAACTCATTTAAATGTGCTCTTTTTAATAGCTGAGTAACATTCCATTGTGTATATGTACCACAGCTTTCTCGTCCATTCGTCTGCCGATAGACATCTAGGTTGCTTCCATATCCTGGCTATTATAAACAGCGCTGTGATGAACATTGGGGTTCACGTGTCTCTTTCAATTCTGGTTTCATCAGTGTGTATGCCCAGCAGTGGGATTGCTGGGTCATATGGCAGTTCTATTTCCAGTTTTTTTAGGGAATCTCCACATTGCTCTCCATTCAATAAGATTTTTTTAAAAGGAATTTCTTTGCTTCCCTATGTTACTCTTCCTACATGATGTAACCGTCCACTGACTAACAGTCTAACCAGGGTGGAGGCCAGGGCCATCCCCGTGGCACATGCCAAAGCGGGAAGCGCTCGCACCAAAAGCATGGGATCTGAGCATGAGCTGGGTTTATTGAAACCATGGGGGACACTTAGTCAACTGTCCAGATTCTCTTTGCAAGTGAAACCTGAAAGTATACCTCACCATAACTGAGACTCCATCCGGGATCCAGGGTGAGCAGGCGTGCCCCTCCTCCCCGCCGCCTCTCTCTCCTCCAGAGCCGGCTTCTCCTCCCTGCCCTGTGACAGGGCACCCTTATGCCCTCTTTCCTCCACTGCCCTCAGCTGCTCACAGGAGACAGCCCAGAACTGAAGAACTGCAGCTCCGTGGCCAAGTACAGCCAGTTTCCAGTGTTCAGAGCAGCAGAGGATTTCAGAAGAACACAGAGAGAGAGGTTATGGAGAGCAGGGAGCGCTCTTGCCCCTGAGATGATTAACGACAGCATCGTGAGGTGACGGCGGGCTACTCCTGGCTGTCTCCGCCACATTTCCTGTGCTTGGTCCCCAGGGCCAGCCCTTCACCCTCTCTTGCCCATGCCCCGTGTCCCGGGCCCTCTCCAGCTGCTCCTGTCTGTTTTCCGGCCACCCCCTCAGCCCTGGGAGCCCTGCAATCTGGTCGGAGCACCAGAGCCCCGAGAGCCCATAGGAAGGAGACAAGAAGCCAGGACCGACCCGGCCAGGACTTCAGATGGAAGTCCCCTGAGCCCTCGGGGACCTCAGCCCTCGACCTCCAGCTTTGATACCTAAACACATCAGACAACAAACAGCTTCGACTAAATTTGCCCTCCGTAATTCCCACCGCTCCCCAGCACCCACTAGGAATAACAAACAGAAACTGTCTTTTGTCCAAGGCCCCCGAGGTCCTGCTGGCACTGCCCAGTGGTCACTGTTTTGCAGGCTAAGACCCTGACTGTGACTGCCAGGCAGGAAGGGGGCTGGATGTGACACCCTGGCCGTCAGGCTTCTCCAGAGCAGTGGGAGGGCAGAACGCAAAGCCCAGGACCCTTCTGGAAGCTCAGAGATGCAGTGGCGGGTCCTTCAGGGTCAGCTGGGCCGGCTGCTGTTGGGGGCCAGTCCCCGGCGCCCTGACTGGGCGGCCCTCCTGGTCACAGGACAGCAGTGGAGGTGGCCACAGCCACTCCCCTCCCAGGGCCGTGACATTCGGGAAGCTGTTCCTGAGGGCCTCTTCATACCTGCTCACCCTCCCAGTGACTCCACACTCTGCTTAGCACCTGGAAACACTAATTAGCTCACTAAGGAGGCAGAGGCAGAGCACCGAAGAATTGATGCTTTTGAACTGTGGTGTTGGAGAAGACTCTTGAGAGTCCCTTGGACTGCAAGGAGATCCAACCAGTCCATCCTAAAGGAGATCAGTCCTGGGTGTTCATTGGAAGGACTGATGTTGAAGCTGAAACTCCAATCCTTTGGCCACCTGATGCAAAGAGCTGACTCACTGGAAAAGACCCTGATGCTGGGAAAGATTGAAGGCAGGAGGAGAAGGGGACGACAGACGATGAGATGGTTGCATGGCGTCACTGACTAAACAGACATGAGTTTGCGCAAACTCTGGGAGTTGGTGATGGACAGGGAGGCCTGGTGTGCTGCAGTCAATGGGGCCGCGAAGAATCGGACAGGACTGAGCGACTGAACTGAAGGAGGCAAATTCTGTCCCCTGGAGGGGCAAATGGCTATCCACTCTGTATTCTTGCCTGGAGAATCCCATGGACAGAGGAGCCTGGCGGGCTCCAGTACACGGGGTCTCAAAGAGTTGGACACAACTGAACGACTCACACTGCTGCTACTACTAACAGGCAGATTCTGTGGTCTGCAGTCGAGCCCTCACTGACACGCTCTTCTTGGCAGAGAGCTTCTGGACCCTCCAAAGTTCCAGAAGTTACAAAATTCCAAAGTTCTGTCATCTCCCAGGACCCTGTCTTGGTGGCTCATGGGACTCATTTAAATTTGCTACCAGATCCCCTAGAGAAGGGATCGACTACCCACTCCAGTATTCTTGGGCTTTCCTGTGGCTCACTGGTAAAGAATGCCTGCAACGCAGGAGACCTAGGTTCAATCCCTGGGTTGGGAAGATCCCCTGGAGAAGGGAACAGCTATCCACTCCAGTGTTCCGGCCTGGAGAATTCCATGGACTGTAGAGTTCACAGGGTCACAAAGAGTCAAACATGACTTTCACTTCAGCCCGCCATCTTGGTCAGCTAGCTCCCGAATAAAGTCCCTTCCTCATCCCAACACTTGATCTCGCTCGGATTGATTGGCCTATCCCACGGTGAGCAGAGTAAGCTTGGACTCGGTAACATACACATGTAACATACATATCAATAAAATGTATGTGGGTATATGCAGAGCGTGTATGAACATCTATATGTTTCTATCATGGACTGAATTGTGTTCTCTCAAAAATCACATGTCGAAGTCCCAACCAACACTGTCATAAAATTTGGAGATAAGACCTTTAAAGAGGTAATCCAGGTTAAGTGAGGTCCTAAGGGTGGAGCCCGAAGCCAATAGGACTGGTATCCTTATAAGAAGAGACACCAGGGATGTGCATACAGAGGAAAGAGAAGGCAGTTGTCTACAACCCAAGGAGAAAGGCATCCTCAGAAACCAATCCTGCTGGTACCTTGATCTTGGACTTCCAGCCTCTAAAGTGTGAAAAAATAATTTCTTGTTGTTTAACCCTCCCAAGTGTGTGTTGTTTAACCCTCCCAAGTTTGTTAATGCTGTCCAAGCAGACAAATACAACACACACACACACACACACACACACACACACACACACTCCTGAGAGGGCAGAGGCAAGGACATCTCAAGAGCAATAAGCATATCTAGTCCTGGTGAGACAGGCTGGACCTGGGACTCTTTACCTCAGTAGTTCCACCAGGACAAATGTCTCCTCCAGCAACAGAATACAAAGAAACGATAAGGGACTAAAAATAATTGCATACTTGGGCAGCTGGGGCAAAGTATGAGTAATTAGATACAACAAGGCCAAAACTCAACTGCCACTTCTGAGGTACTGGGAGCAAAAGCAGGTACCATGCCCAATCCCTGCCCACAGCAATACCAACGGGGTGGGCAGACCACCTAAGCCACCACTCAGGCTCAACCCAAGACCCAGGAAAGCCTTGTGTGAATGTCTTCTCTGCCCTCTTATAGATTTCTGTTGAGCAAAGTGTTCAAGAGCCCAGATCAATAACACCAGGACTAAATCTGGTCCCGAGACCTAGGTTCCCTCACCTTTCTGGAGCTCAGAATCCTCACCTTAAAATGAGCGTCACAGGACCTCATGACCATTCTTCCTTCTGTTTCTAAACTTGGTTTTAATACTGACCGTGTCAAACCTATGCAGAAGTAGAGTCTAGCATAGCAGTCCCCCGCACGTGTGCCCCCTTAGTAAAGGCTCAGTTCCCTCTGACTCTTTGACCCCATGGATTGCAGCCGGCCGGGCTCCTCCGCCCTTGGAATTTTCCAGGCAAGAATACTAGAGTGGATTGCCATTTCCTTCTCCAGGGGATGATTTTCAGGGCTTGTCATTTTTCCTTAGATAGCTTAACTAGCTAGCCAGTAAACCCCGGCACAGAAAGCTTCCTGGCCTTCTCCCTCTTGAATTCCCCTCAGGACAGACGGGAGGTGGGCAAGTGCAGGCAGTGTTCTTCTTTACCTTGCTTTCTGGCAGTGCATTTATGCGACTTTTTTTTCTGTCTTTCTTTCTTTCTGTTTTTTAATCTTGACTCGGTACCTATACCATTTCGGAAACTTGGAAAATGCACACACACCCCGCCCCGACCCCTCAGTCTAAGTTCCTTCTTTTGTCAATAGAAATCTATTTTTACCTCCTTAAGGAAAAAAAAAAATCTCACTCAAGCGCTGAAGTGCAGGGCTCTGGCGGAGTAGTCTTCAGGGTAGAGGAGCAAGCCCCCAGGGAAGAGGCTTCCTGCGGTGCAGGGATGGGGCGCCCTCCGCTCTCAGCAGGAGGAAGGGCTGGCCGGACCTGGGCCCTGTCTCCGCGTCTAAATTGCGGAGGCCGCACCGAAACTAAGCTGGGATGTTTTAAAAAGTCTATCTCTGAAATTTTTAGTGAGAAAAACAAAACAAAACACACTTTTCAGAAGTAATAAACTTAACAAAATGGTCCCTGGCCCCCGCGAGAGGTGCCCGTTCGTCCTCCGGGATTCAAGCTCTGGCCCCCAACCCCCGACCCGTGGGAAAGCGGCCCCTTCTGGGGCGTCGCCCGGAGGCTCAGAACTGCTCCAGTCTGTTTTTCACATCGCGGGAAAGTGAATCAGCAGCGGGCACAGCACGCAAAGGACACGAGGCGGGCCCGGGGGCGGAGGGACAGGACCCGGGGAGGGGCCGGCGGCGCGATATGGGGCGCGGACCGACGGCAAGGACCCAAGAGGCGAGCCTCCCCGCCCCCGGCTCCGGCGGAGCGGGTCCAGGGTGGGGGCGAACCGGGGGAGGAGTCGGGACCAGCCGGGGCCGGAGTGAACAGAGGGAGAGGGAGCCCTGAGCGGGGCGGAGGGCGGAGATCGGGGGCGGGGAGGCGGAGGGGCGGACCTCGACGGGGCGGCCCCGAAGGCGGGGGCCAGGAAAGGCGGAAGGACTGGACCGGTGGACCCGGCGGCCGAGAGCTGAACTGCTCCCCTCGTCAGGCGGCCGGGCCGGAGGACCCCCCCGAGTCCCAGCCCAGCGGGCGCCATGGAGACGCTGCTGTGGTTCTGCAACTGGAGCACGCTGGGCGTGTGCGCGGCGCTCAAGCTGCCGCAGATCTCGGCCGTGCTGGGGGCGCGCAGCTCGCGGGGCATCAGCCTCCCGAGCCTGCTGCTGGAGCTGGCGGGGTGAGTAAGCCCGGGAGCGCCCCGGCTCTGCTAAAGCTGGCCCGCGGGGAACCGAGCCCAGAAGCCCCGGCCGCGGGGAGTAGCGCCTGCCCGGGCCGCTCACTTCCTTTCAGTACTTGCTGCTCCGGAACGAAAGTGGGCGCACGCCCATTTTATAGATAAGGAAACCGACACTCCGAGAAATCGTCACTCCACCGGTTAGTGACAAAACCAGTCATCCCGCTTTGAGCAAGGCCACTGGGCCCTCGAGCCTCGCGTGTGCATTCTCTCTAAACCCACCCTCCCCCTGTCTCGGGTCTCGGTTTCCTCACTTATAAAACGAGGGGTTGGACCCTCTGGCTTTTGAAAGTTACACCTTTCGGGGGGAGGGGGTGCACGGGTGTCAGAGAAGGTAGAGCTTTTTGGAGGTAGAGGGGAATTTGAGTTGGAGTTGGACTTCAGCTGGCGCTCCAGTCGGCACTTGAAGACTGTTGCAAGAGCTGGTTTATCCTTAAAAGTCAGGAGTGGGTGCCCTGGCTCGGTGTTTAAAGATCTGAACGTGATGGATGATAGCCAGACTTGTTGCAGCGGTCATTTCACAATATATACAAATACTGAATTATGCTGTACACCTGAAACTAATATAATGTATATCAGTTATACATCAGTCTACAGAAAAAGTAGTAATATTCTGAATAAGCAAAGTAATAATCATAAAGACCTGAACGGCGAAAAGCGGAGTTGTAAACGTGGTGGGAAAGACCGAACCCAGCAGTCTAGCTCCTCTCCCCGTGAGGCCCAGCCCTCCCGGCTGTCCCGCGCCAGCGCCAGGCGGCGGACTCCAGTTACCACCGGGCAACTCTGAGGGCGGGTCGTGGGCAAGCACTTATGGCTGGGGGCAGCCCGCTTGGTGGGACCCGGTTTCTCCCGCCAAAAGGGAGGTAGGGGAGAGGGTGGGAGAAAGAGGAGACCTCTAGAGCGTGCAGGCGTGAGGGGCCACCCTGGGACTTGTGGGGTCCCTCCAGGGACACCCCCATCAGAGGGGCCAACCCTAGGGTATGTGACCTCCATCGGTTTGGGGCCCCCCTGGGAAAGTGCTCCCTGCCTCAGTGATCCCCATTGCTCTGGGGGAGAATAGATAATTGCTGAGAAGTTCAGTCGCGCCTGACTCTTTGTGAGCCCATGGGCTGTAGCCCTCCAGGCTCCTCTCTCGGTGGAATTCTCTAGGCAAGAATACTGGAGTGGATTGCCATACCCTTTGATTGAAGGCGGGAGGAGAAGGGGACGACAGAGGATGAGATGGTTGGATGGCATCACCGACATGATGGACGTGAGTTTGAGTAGGCCTTGGAGTTGGTGATGGACAGGGAGGCTGGCGTGCTGCAGTCCTTGGGGTCGCAAAGAGTCGGACAGGACTGAGCAACTGAACTGAACTGAGAAGTTCATCATTCAGGGCGGGGGAATGCCCTGGTCTGCTCCAGGGAAGGGGAACCCCTGGGCATCCTTTCAGGGACCAGAAAAGGCAGCCACCTGGAGAAGGAGGCCCTCCAGGCAGGGAGCCTTGTAAACAGAAACTCAGCGGCTGGATTGGAGGCAGTGAGGCCAGAGAAAGATGCTGAAGACATGGTCTTAGGGTTAAAGCATCTGTGCAGATACAGGGAATGAGGTAGGTGTGCTCTTGTCCCCATTTTACAGATAAGGAAGCCGAAGCCCCAGAGGTTAGTAACTGCTGGGGATTGTGAGCCCAGTACCCAAGTCCTGGAGTCTGCGCTTCCCCTTGGGGCTCCACCCTCAGCAGGTGATGCTGGAGGGAGGAGTCCAGGTGGTCTCAGGAAGGTGGCTCAGCAGGTAGCCAGAGCGCTAAGTGCTGGCCAGTGTCATAGTGGGGCCCCAGGTGAGGGTGTGGGGCTGTGGTCACACCTTTTCCTGGCTTGGGAGCTGTGAACTATTAAGTCCACTTTGTCTGTGGAGGCTCTGGCTCACCCTGGGGGGGGGACACGGGGCCTGGGGGGGTGTCTTCACAGCCTCTCCAGGGCTAGAATTTTCTTAAAGGAACTAAAGAGTCCCCCTGTCTTGCCCCCCACCTCCCTGTCCCCCGCCCCACAGCACTCTGGAGGCCACTGGAATCATTGTGGGATGTTCCTCCTCTTCAAAACACAGACAGGCTCCCCAGCCTGCTGCTGGGCCCTCATATGCCCGTTGCCCGGGATGCCTGCCCAGGATGCCTCTCAGCCCCCCTCAGAGGTCCTTCCTGGCCTCTTGACCTTCTTGAGCATGTCCTGAGGCAGCTTCCTGGGGCCTCGGAAGTGCCCAGCCTTAGAGACAGGCAGGCCTGGGTCCGGAAGCCTGGTCTCTTCCTCCTCCCGGTCAGATCTGTCTCTAACTGACCATCCGAAGCAGCTTGGCAGACCCCAGTGCCCCAGCTCCAGAAGTCGAGGAGACAATTTGGTTGATATTTCATCCTCCTTGTTCTGTGGTGATTTGTGGTTTAGTCGCTCAGTCGTGTCCAACTTTTGCCACCCCATCCATGGACTGTATAGCGTGCCAGTTTCCTCTGTCCATGGGATTCTCCAGGCGAGGATACTGGAGTGGGTTGCCATTTCCTCCTCTGGGGGATCTTCCATTTCCTCCTCCAGGGGATCTTCCTGACCCAGGAATCGAACCTGGGTCTCCTGCATTGCAGGCAGATTCTTTACCATCTGAGCTATGAGGGAAGCCCTTGTTCTGTACCTTCCTCCTTACCATTTGCTGATGCCCAGCTCCAGTTCTCAGGTTCTGTGCACAAACCTAGGCTCCTGGGTGGGGGCCAGGCCTGCCTGCTGTGGGGGTTGGGTGAGTCAGACCTCAGGAGTGTCCTCCTTCTCCCCAGGTTCCTGGTCTTCCTCCGGTACCAGTGTTACTATGAGTACCCGCTGCTGACATACCTGGAGTACCCCATCCTCATCGCACAAGGTAACCGACCCCCATCCCCCTGCCCAGCCTCGGTGCTCAGCACCTACCCCCACAGCTCAGAGCCTTTTCTTTCCAGATCTCATCCTCCTGCTGTGTGTCTTCCACTTCAATGGGGATGTGAGACGGGCAGCGCCGTACATCATCGTGTATCCTTTCACCATCTGAGAATCAGAGCTGGGACGGGTGGGGCTGCGGGGTGTGTTTAGTTTTGCAAATCAGTTCAGTTCAGTGGCTTGGTGGTGTCCGACTCTTTGCAACTCCATGGACTGCAGCACGCCAGGCCTCCCTGTCCATCACCAACTCCCAGAGTTTGCTCAAACTCATGTCCGTTTAGTCAGTGATTCCATCCAACCATCTCATCGTCTGTTGTCCCCTTCTCCTCCTGCCTTCAATCTTTCCCAGCATCAGGGTCTTTTCCAGTGAGTCAGCTCTTTGCATCAGGTAGCCAAAGGATTGGAGCTTCAGCTTCAGCATCAGTCCTTCCAATGAATATTCAGGACTGATTTCATTTAGTATACACTGGTTGGCTCTCCTTGCAGTCCAAGGGACTCTCAAGAGTCTTCTCCAACACCAGAGTTCAAAAGCATCAATTCTTTGGTGCTCAGCTTTCTTTATAGTCCAACTCTTACATCCACCCGTTTTGCTAATAGGATGTTATTACGCTGGGTTCTGTGCTGTGCTGTGCTACAGTCGTGTCTGACTCTTTGTGACCCCATGGACTGGAGCCCGCCAGGCTCCTCTGTCCATGGGATTCTTCAGGCAAGAATGCTAGAGTGGGTTGCCATGCCCTTCTCCAAGGGATCTTCCCAACCCAGGGATCGAACCCAGGTCTCCCACATTGCAGGTGTATTCTTTACCATGGAAGCCCTGTTAAAGCAGGATCCTTTACCAGATATTTATTCTTTTGGTCAAATTAAGAAAAAACAATCCCCAAAGTAAGATTCCTTGTGGGCTAGTGTATCTCCACAGCCCAGAGATGCCCTAGATGTCTCTGCCTGGGGTCTCCCCTCTGAGACCAGGGTGCCCCCATGGTGCCTTGACCCACCAGCTGGGGGGATTTAGACTTAGGACTGCAAGGCTGGGCTGCAGGAGCACCTCTGCTAACAGCCACATTGTCCACGTGTCTTCTTTAGGGGAAAGGAGGTATTTCTTCCTTCCCCCCAAACGTACCCATATGACAGGCATGTCTGGTCTGCAACACGATGCCGCTAAGACACCTGGTCAGCTTGGCTTCTTACTGCTTATTAGTGGGCGGGTCTGGGCTCCTGACAGCTGGTTCAGATCTCCCTGGACTCCAGTCGTCACACAGACCTGTCGCCTCTCAGGTCACTCAGCATTTTCTGTGCACGTGGGCCCGCCTTCCATCTTCATTCTGCTTGTCAAAACTCCTGTTATTCTCTTGTTGAACTTCACTCTCCTTAAGAAGCCGAGAGCCTTTTTGAGTGGCAATCAGTCCTGCCACATCAGTGACAAGATCTGAGCTTCAGGGTAGAGGAAAGGGGGGGGCGGTAGGTAATAGCAGGTCCCATATACTATGCAGGACATGCTTATGCTAAAAAATCACTTGTTGAGCTGAGATTCCAGTTTAACTGGATGTGTTGTATTTTAATTTGCTCTGTCTGGCCACCCTACAAATAAGTCATCTCTAGGATCTCAGTTGCTGCAATGGCTGCTTAAGTTTAATAAAATGTGTATCTGGAATGAGTGGAATGAGGTGCAGTGGTACAAAATTGGGCAACAGTAGTTTAAAATTCAAATTAGAGAGTGTTGAAAAACAAAATTCCCTCCTAGATTCAGGTTGCCTTTTCTGGTATCGACTCATATTTTGTTCCACTGACCTGAGCACAGAGATTGTCTGTTTCAAAGCCCTTCATTTAAATAATGTTATCAGTTGTAATCCTGGCAGCCTCTTGAGTCCCTACAATATGCCACAAAGCAGTGAGGAGATGAGTAGGGTAAGGAATATTAAGTCCCAGTTTGCAGATAGGCAAACTAGGGCTGAGAGAAGCAAGATGACTTGCCTGTGGTCACGGCAGAGGCTCCTGGCCGTCCCCGCCCTGGCCCGGCCACCGCCTTCTGCGTTTGTTTCTGCTTCTCTAGCCGAGCTGTCTTCCTGCAGCATCACTGAACTTGATAGCACTCAGGTATCATTTCTCCTGTCTCCTAGCATTGCTCTACCCAACTGTGTCATTTCTACACTGGAGTTAGCAGGAAAGAAAACCAGTAAACAGTTTCATGTGACAACAATTTTGCAGAAGACGTCTCCTGTATCAGGCATCCTAAGTGTTTAACTAGTTTTTTAGTCGATCCTTGAACATGCATTATGAGCCAGTCTTGTTCTATGCATAGTCTTTTTGTGCTCACAAAAGGTATGTGGGAAAGAAAACCATACTTAATAATCTAAATATATTGAATATTGCATGGTATGAGTTACAGAGCAAAATAAAGCACTGACAGGTAATAGGAGGTATCTCAGTTTTACATAGGGTGGACAAGGAGCTACTAATTGAAAAAGTAGTATACGAGTTAACACTTGAAGGAAGTGGGCCAACAAGCCATAAAGATACCAGGTGAAAAAGTTTCCTAAGAAGAGGATAAACAGGTAAGTATATGAGGGCTCAGATGAAAATGTTCAAGGAATAGCAATACCATTGTGTCTGGAATGGAATGATTCTGGGAGAGATGATAGCAAATGAGAATCCTTCCCTGATAGTTCAGTTGGTAAAGAATCCGCCTGCAATGCAAGAGACCCCAGTTTGATTCCTTGGTTGGGAAGATCCACTGGAGAAGGGAATGGCTACCCACCCCAGTATTCTTGGGCTTCCCTGGTGGCTCAGCTGTTAAAGAATCTGCCTGCAATGCGGGAGACCTGGGTTCGATCCCTGGGTTCGATCCCTGGGTTGGGAAGATCCCCTGAAGAAGGAAAAGGCTACCCACTCCAGTATTCTGGCCTGGAGAATTCCATGGACTATACAGTCCATGGGGTCACAAAGAGTCAGACACAACTGAGCCACTTTCACTTTCTGAACTACTGTGATTATTTTGGCTTTTAATCAGACTGATATGGCTAGACCCTGGAGGCTTCTGATCCCACAGTTTCATGTTTTAAAATAATAAAAATAAATTGTGTTACATCTTACATCAAAGGTGCGTTAACTGTTGACATTATGTTGGAGAGGTCTATGTGGTCAAGAATGAAATGGGCAGTTAAGATCATCTGGAACGTTCCCAGCTCTAGGATGGGTCTAAGAACACAGGGTTCTTTGTAATTTTCTTCCAGAATTCTGCTTCTGTGCTTCTGAACTCCTTAGCAAGTGTTCACCTGGACCACTTTTGTCTTTTCCAAACTGACAAGTTCTAGCAGTTGTTCCAGTCCACACTCGGCTTAGACGTGTAACCTCTGTATTCTCGGTTTGTTTCCACGGGCGGGTGGTGGAGCTACCAGCCAACAAGCCATTGCTGTGTCCCTTAGCATGTGGTAAGCTGCGTGTCTGCTTGGTTCCTCCTCACTCTGCAGCAGTGGATCCTAGATCTGGCCATGGTGAGTAAACTGCCCCAGAGAAGATCGTGTGTTCACAGAGTCTGTCTTCCCTCTTTTCCTTGTGACACCTGCCCTGCAAACAGTTTTATAGATTGGATGTTCAACCCGCTGTATCGAAAGCACCCCTGTGCTTTGCAGCTGTACCAAAGCATGCTGGGATGAAAGCCCAGTGCTATCCAAATATTAAAAATACATTATTCTCACTTAAATGTATGGCACAATATTTTTACTTCATTCGGCGGGGGGAGCCCTGGAGAACCAGATTGTGGAGTCAGTAGTCAAATGAAGAACTGAGCATGAAGTGAAGAGTTTCAGGTTGGGTGGTAGGTCACTTCAGTTGTGTCCGACTCTTTGTGACCCAATGGACTGTAGCCCGTCAGGCTCCTCTGTCCATGGGGATTCTCCAAGCAAGAATACCAGAGTGGGTGGGTTGCCATTTCCTCCTCCCAGCCCAGGGATGGAACCCACATCTCTTACATTTCCTGCATTGGCCGGTGGGTTCTTTGCTGCTAGTGCCATATTATCAGGTTAGTAATTACATATTGATACAATTTTTTTTCTTCCTTGGAAAAAGGTAAGTGCTGTATTCTTTTCCCTTCCTTGGTTAAGAGCCAGAAATTCCCTGCTGTAAGAATAGGATTGTGGTAGCAGGTCAGGAAGCATTTGACCAAAGATCAAATGGTGGTTGACATGAACTTTTCTACCTCATGGGAAAAGGAGCAGAACTAATTGGTGGTCACTGCCAGCCACACCCGAACTCCTGGATTTCGACCCATTCTACCTCCAACATCTTGTTGGAAAGTGGACTTGGCTGTTAGCCTTGTGACATACGGAGAGCAGATATGTAGGGTTACCATGGCAGCCTGGGCCGGGCTCAGGGTGGAGGGTGCTGTACTCTTAACCTCACTGGGGAGCAGAGGTCAGGGAGCACAGGGCCGGAGTCTCACGTGGCTCATCAGAACAGCCGGAAACTCAGAGCTGATGCGCCCCAGCTTGCTGCTTTGAGTTTATAAATCTCAGTGCAAAGCAGTATGGTCCCCCCATCCCCTACTGTAGTATCTATACATCAATTTATTATCGGCAGGTGGTGACAGATAAGCCTTTGTGGCCGTTGCAGATTTTTACCCTCGGTTACGTCCTACCTGCTGCGGCACATTGGTTACTCACCTGAAGGGGTTGGTAGGTTAGACCTAAGTATGCTGCTGCTGCCTCCATTCTTTATCATGAAACTTGGCATTTGTCCTTGTTGGTTATTACTTGACATGAAAGCTTGGTTTCAAAAGTGCTTTCAGGGAATTCCCTGGTGGTCCAGTGGCTAGGACTCCGGTGGTCCAGATTCAATCCCTGGTTGGGGAATCCCAAAAAGCATAACCCCCCTTCTCCCCTCAAAGGGGCTTTCAGTATCTGGTGCTCTTCTGCATTTGAAACTAAGGGAGTCCTTCCTCCTGTTTTATCCTCAAACAGAACTTATGCACTTTCATCAGTGCGGCCAGTAAGTTTGCACAGCTCCAGTACCTGTGGAAGAGCAGGGACTCAGGAGCAGCAAGCGCTCTGACGTGGAGCCTCGCTTCTTATACTTGTGCAAGTAAGAACACAACTCTAATTGATGGGGTGTCCCCTGTTGGTGTGTGTGTGTGGGGTGTCTACCTAGAGGGGTGGGCTAACTTGATGTCCAAGGGTCATAATCCCTTAAGCTTAAATCCTTTGCATGTTAATTCTTGAATCTCTAGTGTATCCTTACTTATAAGACTGATTTCGTGCACACCACTCTCCATTTTCTGCAAGATCTGTATTCCAGTTGCTAAAAAAATGTAAAAGGACACTTTTCTCCAAAAATATGACCTATTATTAACAATCTTCTCTTGTTGTTTGCAAAGCATCAAGAAGATTATATTAAATCCGTTAACTTGTTTTAAACATATGAATGTTTATGATGTAATAAATTGAAGAGATGAGACTCATACATTGACTTTTGTGAATGAACATAATTTGCAGCAGTGGAGTTTTCTTGGAGCCATAGTGTGTTTAGTCTCAACTTTAGATTTCCACTGTTCATTTGGATTCTTGCAGGAACTACCTAAAATGAATATGTACTCTATTTAGGTAGGAACATTTTTAAAATATCCAGAGTTATTACATTCACTAGATTTCCTAATTGTTGATATTTGAATTATACTTTTTCATGTTTCTTCTAAAATCTTAAACTACCGGCTTCTCCATCCAGGGTTCTCTTCTACTCAGATCTTTCAAGAACAGTTAGCATGTATTCCTGTATTTAAAATGGAAAGATATTTGCTAAGTACTGACATGTCTGAGAAGTTGATATTTATTGCTGAATTTTTTCTTTTACAGCAAGAATAATGACAACTTTAATGACCACCAATGATCTTACAAGTAAGCAAAATATTTTTCTGCCCACATCCTCTTTGAACTTTATGCCATCTGCCTCCTTCACTTGTAAATTATCTTGGGGTTTAACACAGCCAGTTTAGCCCCACTGGAGGCTAGCTGCAATATACTGCAGGTCCTCATCAGTCTCCATGCATAGTGTTAAGCACCCTCTTGCCGTATCCAGGATGGAATATGCACAAGATAGTCGATTCCTATCTTCGTAAAGCTTCCACTCTAGCAGTGGAAATGAAGAGTGAGGTCATCACACAATATTTGAAAAATACCGTAAAGTGTTTCAAAAGAGGACAGGATGAGCACCTAACAAGGAAGCCTGACGTAGTTGGAGGGAGCTGGGAAGATTAATTTGAAGGGGAGAGGGATGAGGGAAGAGACTGTTACAAGGAGCAGCACATATGGAGGTTGTGAGCAAGGAGGATGGAGGAACACCAGCAGGGCTGGTGGGAGAGCCCTGGGTTGAGTCTAATGAGAGGGAAGGTGGTGGCAGGGAGCCTCAGAGAACTGCCCACAGGCAGCAGAATGGGGAGTGACACAATCATTTTACTCCATGTCCTTGTTCTGTTATTTTTAAAGGGTTACCGTGATGGAGGAGAAAACAAACTTGGGTTAACTTAAAGAGAATGTCATTCATTCCTTAGGCTGAATTTTCAAGCATATAAATGTTTGGAAAATGATTAAAACAGGTAGGGTGACTTATTCTGTGAAGACTAGAAATGTGTCCTTGGTGTGTAGACCTTTTAAATAAGTTCATTATTATCTGAGACATAGTGCCACAAAGCAGCAGGATGCATTTGCTAGTTCCATCCCAGGGTTTTATTTTTGGCTCAAGTACTTTACATTAGCTCTGAGAGAAGGGTTGAAAAGTGTCTGGCCAGAGTGTACACCTGGGTCAAGTGGGGAAGGGAGAAACCTGAGGCTTCCCTACAGGACATGAATTCTCTGCTTGCAAAAGAGAGTCAAACCATAATTGAACAACAAAACAAATTTCATATTAAAAATTAATTTTAAAAGGTCGAGAATCTTCTAATTGTGATTTGTTTTGTATCTGAGGTGACTGCTGTTCATGAAAGTGACCAGTATAACTGAGAATAATCTCTTAAAAACAGTTCATCTATCTTAAAAGTGTTTTATAACCCCAAAGACACATTAAGTCTCATAAACCTTATTTATCAGGAGTGTTCATCAAGTCATTGAGATTATTTTTTCCTTTTTAACAAAAAGCCACATTTTCATGGTTACTTTAATATAAAACATACCTTGACTTTTTTCAGAATTATCTTAGGTGACTGCAGTGTACCACTTTTTGCTTAATTAACATGGAATTTTCTAAGATACCACCACCCTTAAGACTTAAAAAATGATAATAGGCTTTTAAAAAGTTGTAGCATTTACCAACCAGTCAGATTCCTCCAAATTAAGCATTTAAGATGAAATTATTCATGAAGTCAGGCCAAGTGGCCAGAGGTAGTAATGATAAGACCATTTTCCCCCCAGAAATATTTGGAACCACAGTTGCACCAACATTTACATGACCCATAGTTCTGTTTCCTTTTGGGTGGGGGGTAGGGGACGTTAAGCCTATTTAGGCTTCTACTTAGAGAAGGTGGTGATTTTATGTGAAAACAGTATTTTTTAATATACACTTTTCTTTTTTGACTGATTTCAGTTCTTACACGTTTTGTGATCATGCTGGCCTTAAACATATGGGTAACTGCTACAATACTTCACTACCGGAAGACCGATATGAAGTCTGAATGATGGATTATTCCTATACACAAAGTGGATTCTGAATAACGGAACCAAAGGAAAAAAAAGCTCACTGCTAAATCATAAGTTTAGTCAACCGTGCCAAAGATACTTTAGACTTGAAAAAGCCCAGTTAAACACTTGTTTAAAAATGCTGATTTTTAAAAATCCTCTGCCCCCACTTTATTAGGTTAAGGTAGGACTTTAGACATCTGCAATTCTGAGAAAGCTGGTGATGGATGGAAGTCTTCCAAAAAGCCCTTTCTGATGAGGCAGCTTTGACCCTTATTCTGGGAACTAATTACATCTACTTCTCAACTTTTAAAATCTTTTAAGAAATACATGGTCTCCAAAACACAAATGCACATGAATGGAGTGGGATTTTGGAAATTTTAATAACTTACCAGGGTTCACTTCCTGGGACGAATGTTTAATTGTAATCCAGACGTAATAGGATGGCCTTATTGTATCATATTATCATAAAATACCTCCTTGGCTATAGCAAAGATATCAAGGAAGCAAAAATGTAACTGGTTTGAATGCATATACCAAAGTAGCTCTTTAACTTCATACTGTACCTTTAAGCATTTCGTAACAAAAGATACCAGCAATCTCTACTTATGAAGAGGCAATCCCAATATACTTCAAGATTCAAGCACAGTGCTGCCATTTTTAAAAGGATTACACCTGCACAATTAACTGTTACTGGAATTTGGTACAAAATATAGCCAACCGCAACCAGGGTTTGCCTACTGAAAATATATGCAGCAAAGGGTATTGCTGGGTTCTGCCAAGCTCTCATGGATTTAATTCTCATTATGGTATCATACTTTAAACATGCTGTTAAGATTATCCACTGTATTTTCCTATAAAAGCTTATAAAACCTAACATTTAAAAACATTCACCTAATAATTGAGTAGCATTATTCTATTATATGCAGTAAGTAAATGATGTTTATTAGAAAGTGTTTCCTGTGTAAAATAAACTTATTTTGAACTCTTCTGAGTCTTAAAACTCAATTGTTTTAATGTGATTAGCTTTAAGTTAGGTAAAGTGCAGTTTTAAAAATATAAACTGACTAATCCTTTTAGAACTACTGCTTGGGACCAACAGGAAAAGAAACACGGCATCTAAAAATAAAAAAACAAATCATTCATTCTATAGTTTCAAAAATCATAGTTAATATTTTTTAAAAAGTCCAAGTAAATCTTTTCTTATATGCAGTTATCATCTGACTAGTAGTATAAACTGTGTGATTTTTTTAGTCCAACAAATATTTAGATATGCTTTATCAACGCTTAAAGCCTCTTGATGAAAGTGAAAGAGGAGAGTGAAAAAGATGGCTTAAAGCTCATCATTCAGAAAACAAAGATCATGGCATCTGGTCCCATCACTTCATGGCAAACAGATGGGGAAACAGTGGAAACAGTGTGACTTTATTTTTGGGGGCTCCAAAACCACTGCAGATGGTGACTGCAGCCATGAAATTAGAAGACACTTACTCCTTGGAAGAAAAGTTATGACCAACCTAGATAGCATATTCAAAAGCAGAGACATTACTTTGCCGACTAAGGTCCGTCTAGTCAAGGCTATGGTTTTTCCAGTAGTCATGTATGGATGTGAGAGTTGGACTGTGAAGAAGGCTGAGTGCCGAAGAATTGATGCTTTTGAACTGTGGTGTTGGAGAAGACTCTTGAGAGTCCCTTGGACTGCAAGGAGATCCAGCCAGTCCATTCTGAAGGAGATCAACCCTGGGATTTCTTTGGAAGGAATGATGCTAAAGCTGAAGCTCCAGTACTTTGGCCACCTCATGCGAAGAGTTGACTCATTGGAAAAAACTCTGATGCTGGGAGGGATTGGGGGCAGGAGGAGAAGGGGACGACCGAAGATGAGATGGCTGGATGGCATCACAGACTCGATGGACGTGGGTCTGAGTGAACTCCGGGAGATGGTGATAGACAGGGAGGCCTGGTGTGCTGCGATTCATGGGGTTGCAAAGAGTCGGACACGACTGAACGACTGAACTGAACTGAACTGAAAGCAACTCCTTAGAGAAAATATAGTATCGTAGCTAGAGAGTTCTCCATTTTTCCCCTTTGGAAGTGAAAGGAACATACATTAGAGCCACCCCAGATATTCTGTACACATCATTAATCCCACAAGAATCCTGTAAGTAAACAGTCTCCATTTTACAGATGAATATACTGAAGTCCATACTGAATAATCTGTCCCAGATCAGACAGCCAGCAAGTATCCTAGAAAAGACCCCACTGATTACCAAAAAGTTCTTTCTAGAAAACCACTTGTCAGCACACTATTCTACCAAAACAGACTGCTTCTTTTCCTTATCCTTGACACTCATGAGATTCTCAAGTTTGCATGTTCGTTAAAATACTGATGTTAGATACAAACTCCTAGTTGAAACTTGATTTTGTATTTCTCCACGGATTAAGTGATAGGGCTGAAGATCCCCAAGTGTGTAACCTCAATTAAGATTTCTCTGCTATACCCATCTTTTAAGGAAGGTAATTTTGGGGGGTAAATTTTAGAAGGTTGCAAGAGTATTTCACAGGAAAAGTAGGAAAATGCTTATGTCTTAATTTCTTTTATTTAATTTTTAATATAAAAAGCAGGCATAAAATACAATTACAATACTACAAAGATGCAACAAAATTTAAAAAAAACTGGGGGGGAGCGCCACGATTTTTGTTCAAGGGGACAGCTGATCAAATATTTATGATTATCTAAACCATGCAATTCATAACTTATTACAACCCCAAACAAAACTATTATGGGGAAGGGAATCAAGGAGAGAGCCCCCCAAACATAATATCTAGCACTGTCACACAGTGCTTATTCTTCAAAGTGCTTTACAAACCAACTATGGTATCTTCACAATATAGGGAAACTGACATCTTATTCCAGGGGAGGAGAGGTGAGTCAGTAGCAGTGTCAACAGAGATCAAGAAACTCAGAAGTGACTTGCTCTCATTGGGTTTTTAAAACATGTTATTTAAAGCATGTTTCCATAAGGTAATATAGTGTCCAGTTTCTCTATTTTACCACCCAAATCCTGTAATAGATTAACAGCAGCAGCATAGCTTCTCAAATTGTGGTTTGGCAACCTACAGTATCTACAGGTAAACTGGGATAAAGGAGAGCCTTCACAGCCAGAATGGTGTAACTCTAGCACAGGTTAATCTTAAAAAAAAAAACCTCACCTTTATTTTAGATTTATTGATATACTATCCTTTAGTTAGCTCCAGAGTATTTTAAACTTACGTTGTTTTTTCTTAAAGTTTGCTTCTAGATAGCATTTTTTTTTTTATTAATACTTTTCGACATGCACTGGACAGTCATCCTCAGCAGTAACCCTGGCACCAGTTTTCCTTCTGCTTTGCCTCAGTATTCCCACAAAAGTAAAAAAGCAAAAAACACCGCAGCTAAGAAAATCCCAGTATTCACTACTTCTTAGTTCTCAAAAGGAGGTATTTGTGGCTCTAGGAGAAATCAGGTGTGAGGAAACAAGCAACTTTTGGTCTTAACTTTATCTTGGAGGTTTTGGAGCCTCAAGAAAAAGAAGCTGGCACAAAAGCAGGCTGTTAGACCAAGTCAATGTCATATTTAATGAGTGTTGGGAAGAAAACATTTGGATGGGGGCATGCACTCATGTATGTACATGAAACCAGCAACAGGGTATAAAGCAAATTCTTACCGAAGGTCAGAATTTTTTATTAAGCACATTTCCATTGGCTGGACAAATGACCTTATAAATACTTATGTCAAACCATAGAATAAAAAGAATCTTCATGGAGAGATTTTTTTTTTTTTGCCCCTTAGGATCTCTTTGCCCCCCAGAAAACTTCACATTAATTTTCCTTGTATAGTTGCATCACACCATGATTCTCCATATTCTCTAATATATATACAGCATTCAAAATTTAAACTTTTGCCATTTTTACTCAAATATTTCAATTACTCATGTGTAAACTTCAAATTATTTCACCTTAATAAAGTTTATTAAAAATATATATATATACTCTCCAATTCAGAATAATATGATAGAACCTCCCATAGTGTAACAAAATCTCTATATAAAATATTAATTCAGTCTCCTTTTAACAAGTCTAATGAATGGAAATATTTATTCTATATAAATTTTATATATTTTTCATTTTTTAATCTTACTTAAAAAAAAAAAAAGCTGTGCCCCCGAACCAGAACATACCTGCAAGGGAAATGGCATGCATATCTAGTTTTAGCACAGACAGCATGGAAGAGTGCAGCCTGGATAACGTAATAACAAGATTCAGTTTCAGTACATCAGCAGCCAAAGGCCACTCTTCAATTTCCACAATAGTATCTATAATTGGGGATCTAACTCTTTAAACACCTCAACACTGACCCCAGACAGAATCAATGAAAAATGTCTACTTCCTTCATAGAAATGTTGGATGGTGTATCTCGGTATTATGCCAAACTGTGCACATGTATATACACAGGATGATAGAAGACCACAGAATTTTTCTTTACTTGATTCTTAACCACTGATGTATACTGTAGCAGTACAAAACATATACTTTTCTGGGATAATGAGAAATAAAGCAGGAATAGTCCATAAACTGTATGTAACTTGAATAGCATTTAAAAAAATAAAAATTGAAGTGCCTTTGAGGCCACTGCTTCCCAGCCACAATAATGAAATGCTGCCATACACAGTCATGTGTTTACGGGATCACACTTAAATACTTAAAATATATCTACAGTATGTCTTAGTTTTCTTTGTATTTGAGATAATTTTTTGAATCTTGAGTGTGAAAATATAAAAAGTCACAAATGTCTTTATCAGAAATAAAAACACACCTAGAATAGCCAGCAAATTAAAAGCAAAGAAAATGTTTCATAGTCACACACTAATACTGAGGTCTGTAAAAGGGGTTTGATGAGTAATAGATATACATAAAAGATATATTAGTTCCAATACTACTCATTACTGTTTCTATCACCAATACTTAAAACAAAATTCTGTTATACAATCAAAATAGGCCGACAATGATAACTACTATGTGTAAAAATAGTGCACTAATTTTCTTCTGCAAAGCAAATTTGCATCCTAAGCTGGTAAATACTTTTTGTTTTAAATACAGGAAAGGGTGGATATCTTGAAAAAAATTAAATTAAGGCATTCAAAATGGGTAAAGTTGCCTATTACGAAGCATTAAGAAACTGATATAATTAACTTCAAATTTCTTGTTACAATAATTGCTTAAACATGAACATGCAGCTTCCAGCAGGTACACACAATGAGTGATATAAACTCCAACATTATGGCTTTATACAAGTGCATAGTTGCAACTGCAGTAAGTAATGATATCTGATTAATGTTTATAAAAAAATAAAGTGGGAAGTTAAAAAACCCTCTTGCAGTATTACAGTACTATGTGTGTGTGTGTTTGTGTGTGTGTGTGTTTGTGTGTGTGTGTGTGTGTGTGTGTGTATGTATGCATGTGTGTGTCTTCACACACACAATACAATGGTCACTTCTTAAAGATGCAGTCTCTATCACTGTAGTGGAATCCATTCATTCCCAGATTCTTCTGGCAAATGTGCTGGTGAAATCTCTCTGTTGAAGCTGCAAAGATGATTTCTGTAACTCTTCGAAATCCTTTATGCAATGTAGTGTGAGTGATGCTAGGAGAGCTTTACGGAACAAGTCTGGAAGAGTTGCACATGATATTCTTATTCTATTAACCAATCACTGTTGGTTCAACTTGTTGCTCCAAAGGAGCCCAGAAAACCTATTCAAGATTTAGAATTTATATTGCAGGAATAGAGGGAATATATATGTGTATTAGTCTCTCAGGAAAATATAACTTTTTAATAAATTTCGGGCCATCATATTTCAGTCTTGTTTCAACTGGAAGAATATGATCACCTTGAATGATGACTGCATTCACAGAAGGCAGTTAGCTGGAAAGAAAAGGAAAATAAAGTCAGTTGATACAGTGAAATAAATTAAGAGATTGGGATCAGTTCTTTGAAAAGGCATTCCATTTACATCAAACTCTACAGTCTTCCAACTACTATACTTTTAACACCTAAATCATGCATATAGCATATTTACTGTCTTACTTTTCTTATTTCAAGGTACATGCAATTATATTCTTCCTCATATTTTCTCATATTGGCCACAAACATAACACACAAGTTTTAATATGGTTAACTGGCTATTAGGGTGAGATGGTATGTCAATGAATAACTCAAGTGAATCTGTTTGATTTGAGGTTTAACTGTTAGCTTCCTCGTGTGGGTGAAAGAAGAGTGGACTGAAGGACTAGGCTCTATTTGGCTTTTTCACCCTATGCCACATTTTAAAAATCTATGAAATGGGAACAAACACACTGTTATAGTAAATTTATGTAAAAAATACTCTGTAAATCCTGGTTATAAACAGATCCAAATCATGTGTGATTTAAGTATGTACTTTGCAACATGTTACTTAGGTTAAGATAGACATTATTTCTTTTATATTCATTCCATATAAAAGGTTTAACTCATGAGGTTCAGTTTTCATTCAGATTTCTGTTAGCCTCTATTAACCAAATGACATTTTCTAAAAGCATAAGAGCTTTCACAGCATACCATTAGCATTCTTCAGCAAAAGTAACATTAAATTTTCAAAAAGTAAACATTTCATATCACAAAAAGCAAAATCAGAAACAGCTAGTTCACAGCATTTATCAAAGTTTTTATGGTTTCAATTCTTGCAAGTTAGAAAGAGGGAAAGGGGCGGGGGGAAGAAGAGAGGGATGGAGGGAGAAGGAATCCCATGCTATGTTCACAAACTAATACAGCTGTAAGAACTTGAAAACACCGTAAATTTTACTTCTCTGCATATGACTTATTTGGAATGAACAGAAAGTATCAGAATTAGTTCCATTTGTTATTTCTACATGTTTCATTCCTAAGATAAAAAATTACAATTCCAACTGTATTGAAAATATATAGCCAATAAGGAATCTGAACATAGCATTTTGCTTTCATACTTAACATGGAAATTTCAGTTAGAAACTTGTCTGAAGACTACTTTTCAAATATATACTATCAAAAACAACTCAATAAAATTTCAAACTGGTAAAAAGAAGAATGAAAACCCAAGTGCAAACCACATGCACTATTTGGAAAAACTAAAACAACTCATTTCTCATTTTTTGATTTACCCCATTTAACTTCTTCAGAAATCAAAAACATCGTCATCATCATCACCACCATCAACATCATCAAATGACCAATCCCAGTCTTTAAATGCCAAATCAAGCAATCTGCAATAGGAGGTTTGCAAGTTTATACTCTAACACTCTTTAGAAAACAACAGCTTAATATCCTATGATCGAAAAATCACATGTTATGCTGTAAACATTTTAACTTTCCCTTCACTGATAACAACATGATTAAAATTGAGATGGAAGCACTCAGAGAAGTCTTTCTCTTTATATGCAAATGCACATAATCATGTTGAACAGGTATGCCTTCCAAACCATCACAGAACAGAGGACACAGATAATATTCAGGGGTAAGACACAATCTTCTTTCCACTGGGCCGACATAAAAATGTAGCCACCCTGATGCTCCATTTAAGAATTATGAAAGCTCAACATGCGTCAATGTTCCCTTCACACAAGTGCCCAGATTGTCAGCTCACATTTTCCCAGAGTTGTACCATAAACCCTAGTATGAAAGACAATTAATTCTAAGAATGTAGCTTTCTCAATTCCAGCATGACCCTACTTGTTCAATGGGTCACCAAAGGTTAAGCCTTCCATAAAACTACAGATAAGGGAAAAACCAAAGGTAGATAAGCAGCATTAGCAACTTATCTTGGCCAAATAAATTAAGACTTAGAACAGGGGTATATGCAATCTTTCCTTTCCAATTCAATGCAATCACCTAATATTGCAATCATTTTTATTTTTAGAAACAGAAGTAACTTTCTCATTGTTTATAACTGTGACACCCATGAATACATTTGTGCCAAGGAACTCACCTGGTCCCCAAAACTCATCTATGGTTACTATGCAATTGGTTCTTAAACTTTAGTGTATATGATTTACCCAATGCTATGTATAATGCACATTCCCAGGCTTCATCTCAAGAGATTCTGATATAATTATATTGGGGGTAAGGTGGGTGGGAAGTATTTGCATTTTTAAGATGTATTTTGAGATGGATTCTGATACAGCTGGTTGACTTTGAGAATCACTGACAGGGTAGGTTGATGGATGATTATTACCCTAATTTAAAAGTAAATCAACTCAAATTACTCTACTTCAATAGGCACTAAATACAAAATATAAGCACAGAAACTCAGATTTTATTATTTATTCCCTTAAAACATAGCACAGCCAAGTATATACTCATTTATTTAGCCTTACATGTATAGCTATGGTTTCAACTCTATTACTTGGGAGACTGAGATCAGTTCTTCCTGTGTATCCAAGCCCCTGTTTTAGTATACTTTTATGAAAAATACCCATCTCATATCCTTCCAAAACCTCTGAAGAATGTGTGAAGTATGTGCCCAGGTCACAATCTTCAGATTTTAAAAGTCTCATCATTAGGCTATCAGTGTAACGCATGATGAGTGAAAGCAAAAGTCGTTCAGTAGTGTTTGACTGTTTGCGACCCATGGACTGCAGTCAGTCCATGGAATTCTCCAGGCCAGAGTACCGGAGTGGGTAGCCTTTCCCTTCTCCAGGAGATTTTCCCAACCCAGGGATCGAACCCAGGTCTCCAGCATTGCACGCAGATTCTTTACCAGCTGAGCCACCAGGGAGGCCCAGGGAATGCATGATAAGACTTCCCTTAAAACCTCTGCCTCAACGGCTCCCAGTCAGTAATCTAATTCTTGTCATTTCAACTTAAAAAATCTGTCTTTAACTTGATTTCTTCTCTCCATTTTTACTGTCAGTATTTTAGTTCAGGATCTCATTAAGTCAAAACATACTAATCTCTTGTTGAAAGACTCCTATTAGAACAAAATCAAGACTCCTCTAGCATAGTGATGAACTCAGTCCTTTTCAATCTGACCCAGAGCTTTCTCTCCAGTGTCACCTTCTTCCCCTTCCTATTCTGACCCTCTCCCGACCGTAACCCCATACAACACTGCAAACACACATATAACCCTGACAATCAGTGCCTCTGCATATAATATTTTGCCTAAAACTTTCTTTTCTCTTACTTCTTTGCCTGGAAAATTACTAATCCTCCATCTTTCTGAGACTTTTCTTGATGGTTTAATGGCAGAATTCTCCATGATTTCCTTTGTTCTCCCAAAACTCTTGTTCATACCTCCATAATAAACAACATGTTAACTGATCAATGGCTATACACTTCAGGGCTATGAAACTTATTGCCAAAGACTGCTGCAGAAGGAGGTGCACTGAGCTTTGAGTTCTACTGGCAGCATGTAAGTGGGTCCATTTCTTTACATCTTACCAATACTAAGCTTCTTAATCTTTATCATTTTGGCAGGTGAGAACAGTTTTACAATATAGTTTTAATTTTAATTTCTTTGCTTAATAATCAGTTATCAGGTTGATAACTTTTTCATATTTATGGTAATACCTATATGTTCCTAATTTTTATATTGGGAAAAGTCAATCTCTTTTTTCTAAAGGACTTATCTAAGAACTCCATGCATAAAGACACTAACTCATCTTTCTCATGTGTGTTGTAAAATGTGTGGCATTTTTTAAATCTACAAGTCTTTAATTTTTGGTTAGTCAATCTTTTACTTTCTTTCTTTGCTTTTATTAGTAAGTTCCTTTCTAATCCAAGATCAGATACATATTCCCTATTTTCTTCTACTTCATTTATGAATTTATTTTTGATATGTCAAGTTGTATATAACTTTATTATCTTTTCCCAATTAGTCTATTAATGTTCTAATATTTAAAACTGGAAAAGAATAAAGATGAAATAATGATAAAATACTAGCTTCCCCTACCCTTAAGTTTTAAAGGTACTGGTAATGCTTTATTTTTTAAAACAAGTATTTGTTGCATTTCTGCTTTACATTTTTCTGCATGGCTTAAAAAAAAATCTTTATAGAAAATTAAAGAGAAAAGCCCTCAGCAGGGACCAACATTTTGTGTCTTGCACTGGAACAAATGAGGATCTCTCCAAACTAACTTCATCAAAAGTCAGCATTTTAGTCACAAATTTCTTACTTTTCTAGCATAGTATTTTAATTCAAATTAAAGAAAAATAACTTTCTTCTACAATAGCATTCTATACATTATGTTTTATAAACTGCCAATTAATTCAAGTCTCCTTGAATCACCATGAGGCAGAGAAGTGTGAAATAGCCAAGCATGAAGGATCTGGAACTAGCTTATCTGGATCTAAACTCGTGACCCTGCTGCTCGTGAGCTGTGTTACACTGGGCACACAACATTCCGGTGTCTTAGTTTCCTCATCTGTAAAACAGAACCGCTAAATCCCAGGGTGGTTACGAAGATGAATAAGTTAGTACAGTTAAAGTTCTCAGAAGAGAGCCTGGCATAATATAATATGCTCTCAGAAATGTTATCGTATATAATAATAGTAGCTAACACAAATTACTTCAAGCACTTCAGAACTACAGAAAAAGGGACACGCTGCAAAGAGATGTAAAAGGAGACTCAGAACAAGAACATGACAGAAGCCAAAGGAAAAAAATGCAATGATGCAGTTGTTAACAAAGGTAAACTTAAAAAAAAAAGACTAGATGAATATTTATGGGTGCTATGTTTTAGTGTGTTTAGGAATGTACATATGTGATGATGTCTAACGAAGCCAAACATTTGTTTTAAGAAAGATACCATGTGAATTAATTGGTTCAACTAAAGCTAGACTCCGGGAGTTGGTGATGGACAGGGAGGCCTGGCGTGCTGCAGTTCATGGGGTCGCAAAGAGTCGGACACAACTGAGCGACTGAACTGAACTGGAAACTAGACTGCTAATATTAAATGAGCACAAATGAAGAGCTACATATTAAATTACTATTAATACAAACCAGATATTCTGTTCCTACGTTTTCTTGGATAGTGCTTTAAAGCTCTACCCATTTGTCTGTAGGAATACGTTATAAATTAGCAGGTATTAAAGGTCATCTGGTCCAAAGCTTGACTCCCCTCTCGAGCCATGCTACTTGACATCACTGCATACACAGGACAGAAGGAAGAGCACTGTTCCCTCACAGTTCTGCCAGCCGGTCAGCTAAACCGGGTGCACACCTGTGGTGACAGGGCACTCACCATTCTAGAGGAAGCCAATTCTTTCAGTTTTGCACATCTGATTGCTTCATAGCTTTCCCTGCTAATTTAGAATGTGCCTCTCTGCTTGGTTCTTTCAAGGAAAAATCCTTTAAGTCTTTACTTACTGTTATTTATGATCTCCCATCCTTTCAGATCACCTCCTCAGAAGACTTACAGTTCATTCACTTGCTACATGTGTAACACCATAAAATGACCCACTACTCCCTCAGCAATTCCCTTCTGTATACCCTCCAATTTATATATGCCACTCCTAAAATGTGACACCCAAAATGGAATGCAAAATGCAGGGTTATTCACATAAGGACAGACACAGATACAATTTTATGAGTTAATGAAGCAATGGAGGCATAGATGTTAAAAGCAATGGAAATAATGTTGCAGAGGCATAATAAAATGCAAAATTATAAATTTGCCCATCTTTTCATTTAAAATTTCAAAGAGCATATTAGATTTTAAAATGTCCAAAAAAAAATCCCTATATATTTTACAGTCAGTTTTGGTATTAGTTTTATCTACATGCATAGTTGTGAAAAAAGAAATCCCTATTACTTACTGTTGCTATGCAAAATGTATTTTTAAAAAATCAATGAAGAATGATTCGAAGGGCAGGGCCAGAACTAAAAAAAAGTAACAAAAATTAAAAGTAAATGTGCTTTCAAATGAACTGTAATGCTGAAGTGGGGGAGGCAAGAAAATTATCAGTTGGTGAACATGAAAATTTATGTAACTGAAACATGTCTCACTCAATCTGAAAACTGCTTCATAAACTATGTGTTATCATATGTAGTGAAATCATTAACTTGTAAAATAGCACAAAAGAATAAAATATAAAAAAAAAAACTGGAGTTCTTAATAGTCCTGAATCTAACCAAATTATCTGCCTTCCTAGAGTCTGAAAAAAAAAAAGCACCTATTCTACTCCACGAGTATTTTAAAGATCAAATGACAGAATACACAGGAAGTTAAAAGAGAATAGGATATAGAAGCATGTTGGAAGTACTATATATTGTAAAATATTAAAATAGCTTGGTATTTATGCATTGATGGTTCTACAATATTAATAATAGAAATTTAATTTTTAGATGTTTTGCACTAGGTACATGGAATGATCTTCAGTGTCTCTGAATTCTTTGAGTTTATTCAGGTCAATTACTATCATATAATCACTAATTCAACAATATTTAGCTTTACCATATCATATCTCTTTTCTCACATAAAAATAGCTGTGAAAAGAAGAGAAGTGAAAAGCAAGGAGAAAAGGAAAGATATACCTATTTGAATGCAGAGTTCCAAAGAATAGCAAGGAGAGATAAGAAAGCCTTCCTCAGCCATCAATACAAAGAAATAGAGGAAAACAATAGAATAGGAAAGACTGGAGATCTCTTCAAGAAAATTAGAGATACCAAGGGAACATTTCATGCAAAGATGGGCTCAATAAAGGACAGAAATGGTAGGGACCTAACAGAAGCAAAAGATATTAAGAAGAGGTGGCAAGAATACTCAGAACTATACAAAAAAGATCTTCAAAACCCAGACAATCACGATGGTGTGATCACTAAACTAGAGCCAGACATCCTGGAATGTGAAGTCAAGTGGGCCTTAGGAAGTATCACTACTAACAAAGCTAGTAGAGGTGACAGAATTCCAGTTGAGCTATTTCAAATCCTGAAAGATGATGCTGTGAAAGTGCTGCATTTAGTATGTCAGCAAATTTGGAAAACTCAGCAGTGGCCACAACTGGAAAAGTCAGTTTTCATTCCAATCCCAAAGAAAGGCAATGCCAAAGAATGCTCAAACTACCACACAATTGCACTCATCTCATACGCTACTAAAGTAATGCTCAAAATTCTCCAAGACAGGCTTCAACAGTACATGAACTGTGACTTCCAGAAGTTCAAGCTGGTTTTAGAAAAGTCAGAACCAGAGATCAAATTGTCAACATCTGCTGGATCATCCAAAAAGCAAGAGAGTTCCAGAAAAACATCTATTTCTGCTTTGTTGACTATGCCAAAGCCTTTGACTGTGTGGATCACAATAAACTGTGGAAAATTCTGAAAGAGATGAGAATACCAGACCATCTGACCTGCGTCTTGAGAAACCTGTATGCAGGTCAGGAAGCAACAGTTAGAAATGGACATGGAACAACAGACTGATTCCAAATAGGAAAAGGAGTCCGTCAAGGCTGTATATTGTCACCGTGCTTATTTAACTTCTATGCAGAGTACATCATGAGAAATGCTGGGCTGGAGGAAGTACAAGCTGGAATCAAGACTGATGGGAGAAATATCAATAACCTCAGATATGCAGATGACACCACCCTTATGGCAGAAAGTGAAGAAGAACTAAAGAGCCTCTTGATGAAAGCGAAAAAGGAGAGTGAAAAAGTTGGCTTAAAGCTTAACATTCAGAAAACTAAGATCACGGGATCTGGTCCCATCACTTTATGGCAAATGGATGGGGAAACAGTGGCTAACTTTACTTTTCTGACCTCCAAAATCACTGTAGATGATGACTGCAGCCATGAAATTAAAAGACGCTTACTCCTTGGAAGCAAAGTTATGACCAACCTAGATAGCGTGTTAAAAAGCTGAGACATTACTTTGCCAACAAAGGTCCATCTAGTCAAGGCTATGGTTTTTCCACTGGTCATGTATGGATGTGAGAGTTGGACTGTGAAGAAGGCTGAGCGCTGAAGAATTGATGCTTTTGAACTGTGGTGATGGAGAAGACTCTTGAGAGTCCCTTGGACTGCAAGGAGATCCAACCAGTCCATCCTAAAGGAAATCAGTCCTGGGTGTTTATTGGAAGGACTGATGTTGAAGCTGAAACTCCAATATTTTGGCCATCTGATGCAAAGAGCTGACTCATCTGAAAAGACCCTGATGCTGGGAAGATTGAAGGCAGGAGGAGAAGGGGACGACAGAGGATGAGATGGTTAGATGGCATCACCGACTCAATGGACATGAGTTTGGGTAAACTCTGGGAGTTGGTGATGGACAGGGAGGCCTGGTGTGCTGCAGTTCATGGGGTCGCAAAGAGTCGGACATGACTGAGCGACTGAACGGGCTGACTGACTGATACCTCACACAAAAATTCAACATTTTCACTGAAATGAAACACCAATCTACCTTTTCCATTCTAAATTATTTCCTTGTGATATTAGCTTCAAGAAAAGTTTCATATACCATGTTTGGCTAGAATGAAAATATTTCTGATATTACAGCCAATGCACATCACTATTCAAATACTGAAGTTTCTGTGTTTAAAAGGATAACTGGAATCAGATACATGATGCAAGTGTATACTTTATCCTTCAGCTAACCAAATCATCATGTTCATTTCAGTGAAGAGCAGTATTTATTTATAAATACTGTATTAGCTAGTAACCAAGAAATGATTACTTTGTGTCAAAAATTACTATAATGTAGCTAATGAAAATGGCTCCATTATAATGCTTTTGTGCAATAATCATCTCTAATCTTACTCCATATTCCCAACTTCACCCCAACTACAAGAAATGCCCACTATATTCATTAGTTAATATTTGCATTTTAAAAGCTGATCTATATTACTTGTTAAATCTGATTGCTTGAATTAAGAGTTAAGATTTCAGTCCTACCTGCTAAGTCATCTAATATAAAGGAGGTTAAAGAGGTTTGCAATAATAAAAACAAAATGTGAATACATGACACTTAAAGGTCTAGGTGTGCATCCTGTCTGGTAAAGCAATAAATTAAGTCAATGTGTTTATAAAATCAAAATATTATGACTATACACATACACATGACAAAATTTAGCCTTTTATATATTTTTGGTTGAATATATGTTTGTGATTTAGTAAGTAAATTTATTACATCCAGCTGAACCAATGAATGAAATAGTTTTGAAACAGTTTGAATAGCAATGAAATTCAAACTTTTGGTATTCCACACATCGTGAAAATACCAAGCAAAGAAAAACTGTAATTAGTAAAGTTTGTAATTTGAGCACCAATAGTAAAATATTTTTTTAATGCTTTAATTTTTGCCACATTTTAATTTACTACCTTGGTTTGTTTGGAGCAAGTTGTCGACTTGGCCGTCGAATAGACTGGTTTTGTTGTATTTTCATTGATGTTCTAGGAGACGACCGTGCAAAAGGGTCTGGAGCTGGAGGCTTTTTAGGTATCTTTTTCACTAACCGACTAACCCACTTCTGCTGCTCTTCTGTAGAATTTGCTAATAACAATAGATTCTTTGCCGATGAAATATCATAATACACTATAAAGAAATATATGAGAAAATTTAATGTTTCAAATGATCTGAACATAAGTAATATTAATTGATCAAGTGATTTATTATTTACCTTTGCAAGGCGCTATAATTTCCTCCTTTTTGTCCATGTGGTCTTTATGACATTTAATATGACAGCGACGGCACTCTAAAGCAGGAGGGGGTTTAAACATGTGCCACAATGGCTTCATACATGCCTCACAGTTGGTTGGGAAATGATAGAGAGTGGGAATAAATTCATGTCCCTTGTGGCAAATATAATTTGATTTTTCTCCCACTGGCTCCACTGGAAATTCTTGTTCCTTCTTACTTTCTCCTTCGTTGGCATACAGAATCTACAAACACCATAAAGAAAAATGAGTATCTTCAAACGTTAGCTATTTTAACGTAGAAATAATTCTTATAGTGTAAATAAAATTAGTCTAAACTATTCAATGAGACAAAAATGTGTTAGTTGTTCAAATGGTGGTAGGCCGCAATCAAGAGCTCAGATGAGTGAAGTCACTAGCCAGTCACTGTGGTTCACATCTCGAAAGAATCAATCCTGTTCAAATGATGCCTCCTAATTTTCTCTATGTTATCTTCCTATGTTTCAGCAAATTTTTCACAATAGGCTAGCCAAAGATAAATCTTCACTTGATTAGTGTTAGAAAGATTTTCTTGGAGGGAATTTTCAAAACAATCACCTGAAGAGATGAACTGTGGCTCTATAACTCTCAAAAACAGGCCACTCAGTGATAACTGCAAATACAGTTTTAATTGAAAAGATTTGTATTTGGAGAATTGAGGAAAAAAGGAAAAGAGGAAAGGATGTATAAGATATTTCAAACAAACTTGCTAAGTACCCAGAAAATAAGCTGCCAGCTTCCCTACAGTACACCAAGCACTACAGCTTTTACCAGAAGGGATTCATGGTTGCTGCGACAAATTTAAAAATGGAAGAAAAAACGGAAGAATTTGACTTCACCTTAAATTGGAAGTAAAAGGGTTCTTGGGTGCATAATTTAACTTCACAAGCAACTTTTTAAACTTTCTAGAGCACTGAGCATAAACCCAAAACAGAACATTCATGCTCAAAAAATGTTGTAACCCACAGGGATCCCAAAGCCGGTACTCTGTGACGACTGAGAGGGGTGGGATGGGGAGTGAGATTCAAGAGGGAGGGGACATATGTATACCTATGATTGATTCTTGTTGATGTATGGCAGAAATCATCACAATACAGTAAATAATTATTCTCCAATTAAAAATAAAAATTTTAAAACAAAGTCATAACCAACCTTGAACAAAAGGAGAGCAAAGGCTAGAAACATGATATAAATATACTACAGACTACAGACTTTAACTAGTAAGATGGAGAGAAGAATTTAAGATGTATCCAACAGGATAAGCTTGAAAGTCACAAATGAACAAATCATCTTTAAATGGGACAAAAACTGAAGAAAGATAATCTGAAAAGGGCCCAAGAATAAATTTATTATGTCATGTCATGCTGAGAATGTATAAAGGTGAAAAGAACAAAACAAAATAAACAAATCACAAAATAAAACCATTTACCTGGAATATCCTTGGAATTTCTTTAGCATCTGCTCTATATACATCTGTCTGTGTAACTGGTCGGACATGAAATAACTTGCTATAAAAGATTTTTAATAAAAGAGTAAAGTATTACCAAAGGATCAGATTATATCAGTTTTCTTATACTCATGTCAGAAATTAAAACTGACTACTCTGTGGGAAATGGCGAAGACAGGGAAGCCTGGTGTGCTGCAGCTCATGGGGTTGCAAAGAGTTGGACATGACTGAGCAACTGAACAACTGACTCTTATTAGAATGTTAGAACTCTATAAATTCAATCACTCCTTGAGATTTTGAGAAATTTTCAATAAGTCAGCAATTTTCTAATTAGTTTCAGAAAACAACATATTGAAGACTCATGAAATTTTAAGAGACATTTTAGCCAACTCTATATGCCAAACTTTCATCTGTATGAAGCAAATATAAGAACATCTAACAACAGTACAGTAGCACTTATACTATATGAGTATATACATGTACTATATGACTAATAAATTACACTAACTTGACAAAAGGTCACACTACTCTCTTAAACTTTAAAAGATAAAATTACAAAATATTCTCATGGTTGGATGGCATCACCGACTCAACAGACATGAGCGCGAGCCAACTCCGGGAGATGGTGAAGGACAGGAAAGCCTAGTGTGCTGCAGTCCACGGGGGTCGCAAAAAGTCAGACATGACTTAGCGACTGAACAACAATAACAAATATTCTAATAAAAATACTTACTCTATATCTAAAACCATGTAAGGATTAGATTGTTCTTTATCTTGTTCACTGTCATAGAAAAGGATCTTCTTACTGCTTACAATCACATACTGTTAAAAAGGAGGAAAGGAATTAAACAATGATTAAAGTTAATATATATCTTGTTCTTCTTTGAAAAGAAATTCTATATTAGCAATAAAAATCATATAAAATATATGTTAAATACCTAAAAAGCTATCTTAATGTATCCTTTAAAAAAGTCATCCTTAAAATAAGAACAGATCTGTTTGTATACATTTTAAGTAACCAAATTCCAGGGCAGGGGGTGGGTGGGGATAAATTCAACTAATTTTTGGACTGATTTGGCTCTAAGATCCAAAAGTGTAAGCAACTTTATTGCTATGGTTTGAATGGTTATATTCTCCCAAAGTCATATGTTAATGAATTTATGTCATAACCCAATGTGATGATATTAGGAAGTGGGGTCTTGGGAAGGTGACTAGGTCATGACACTAGAGACCTCATGAAGGGGATTAGTGCCCTTATAAAGGGGATTCCAGAGAAATTCCTACCCCTTACACCATGAGGATAGAGCAAGAAGTCTGCAACCTGGGAAAAGATCTTTACCAGAACCCAATCATGCTGGCTGATTCCTTATCTTGGACTTACAGCCTTCAAAACCGTGAGAAATAAATCTTTGTTGTTCATAAGCTACTCCGTCTGTGGTATTTTGTTATAGCAGCCCTAAAGCTAAGACACTTACTGAATATGAACATAATATCAATAATCATAGAAACAGAGGAAAAGAAATATCTGGGACTTTCTGTCATATCTAGAGTTGTCTTCCTGGAAACAGCAAAGGCACCAAAGTCAATACAGCCTTCTATTTTCCTAAAACCAAAATCTGTTTTATTATTAACAACATGTTAATGATAAAAAGTTTCTTTTTTTAAACAAAGATATATAAAATTAACTATTTCAAATCACAAAGTACAAACAAGTTTTATGTGTCTAAAAGTTCTGGTTATCTATATCTTACAATGACAAAAGTGAAATGGTTATAGCTAAACCAAAAGTAAAACAGAAGACCTTGATTCAAATGTATCAAGGTACTGATTCAAAAGTATTCAAGGTATTAACTCAAAATCAAGTATTGATTCAAAAGTATCAATTACCTTTTTAACCCATCCAAATTTCTTAGTGTTGTTTCGCACAGGCAATGAAAGCCATCCTTCTAGTCTTGATTCTATAAGCACAAGATATGAGTGTAAGTACAACAAATCTCTTAACAAAATGAGGAACTTAAAAAATTTTAATATAAAAGTCACAAGCAAATATGCCCTTCAGAATTTATACATCATCTAACATATAATAATGTAGGATCAGTATAAGCAAGTTATACAATGCAAAACGAAATCCAGGTTATATCACATTGGAAATATATATCCTGTAGTTTATAACGTCAAATGCCCCATTAATCAAATTCATGCATTTGCAAAGTTCCGCAGAAAAGTTGCAAAAATGAAAAGCAGCTGTCTATTCTCATTGGTACACCTGTATCAGAATCCTCTATCTTTCCTTTGGAAGGAGGCCTAACTACAGATATAGTACACAACTTTGAAGACAAAATATTTTCTGTGAGTAATTAAATGTTCAGGGAAAATGGACTGTTAGAATGGTTTTAAATAAAATGAAGTGAAACTGTATAAATTACAGATCAAATCTGGCTAATAAGTAGCAGTAAGCCAAAAGATTCCTAAATTCTAAAATAGTAAAATCTGTAAAATTCTACTTCAGCCAAGAAAACTCTGCATCCTTAGAATCTGTTCTAATGGTATCTGATCAGTTTATTTTAGTGAAATAATTACATGAAGTAAGCATTTTTGGAGATTATGCTAATAATAAAAGTAGCTATCACCTACTTTGTGTCTATATTGTGCTAGACACCTTACATATATTTTCTTCAACTCTCAGAACAATCCCACAGAAGGTCACACAGGGACACATCTCTGATCCAGTGCTTATACTCAATTCCCCTCTCTCTCACATTAATAACCTTCCAGACCCCATGAACAGAAATGATGTCATTAAAAATAGCTATATACTTGAATGTCTGGACATGGCCCTACGCCAATTTAAGGGATTAATCAGATGATCTCTAACAAGATGGGTAAGACAAATAATTTTATTGCTAAGATCTGAAACAACTTCAATATAATCACTTATGATTTATACTGATATATACCTGGAAAGTGTGATGACAATGTAAACAAACATAGCAAATTTACTTTGAATTCAACTAACAGATTAAATTTTATTTCACATCCAACTGTTTATGCACTAATTTCCTGTGGTGTTTAAAAGTTTTTTGTACTTACACTAACTCTGTATTAAACATAACAATTTTGGGGGTTTTCCAACAGGTTTCTTCATTTAAACTATAATTCCTTTCAGGACAAGGATCAGGTCAAATTGTCTTATATATTTTTTTAAGGCCAAGTACAATGTTGGCTGGTCTTCCTGGTGGCTCAGAAGGTAAAGAATCTCCCTGCAATGCAGGAGATCCAGGTTTGATTGCTCAGTGGGGAAGATCCCCTGGAGAAGGGAAGGGAAACTCACTCCAGTATTCTTGCCTGGGGAATCCCATGAAACGAGCCTGGAGGGCTACAGTCCATGGGGTCAAAAAGGGTCTGACACAACTAAGCAATTAACACTTATCACTTTCACAATGTGGACTAAGTAAGCACTCAAGGGAAAACTAAGTATACCCTCTAAAACGGTCTACACAGGCTTTTTCTGTACCATCATTCTTGATATGAAACTTCAGAAAGAATTTTTTCTTGGTTAAAAATGGAAGAAACAGACAGTGAAACCATATGTTCTTATACGATATAAAGCACTACTCCATTTCTTATAAGCTGACAAAATAAATTCTATCAATTGTATCAGCAATGCGATGTGAAATTCCTTAAAAAACAAAATCTTTGTTCATGCAGCAGTTTCTTTTTAACTGAGACTTGTTAATGGAGCAACTTGTTAGTGAATATTAGTTATTATTATAAAAATTTTCAAAAGGACTAAAATTATGGGAAGTGGGAAAAAAAACCCCAGAGATCAAAGATTTTCAGGATGTCACCTGTACCATTAGGTTCCGATGAAATAGGTAAGTAAGGAACAGATTCTTCTTCTGAGTCAGAATCAGAGTCAAGAAGCATATGAGAACTGGAAGGCTTAGTGGCAATATTGAGAGAAGTGGAGGAACGTTGGTAGGTGAATGACATGGATTCCATAGTGTGTGACTGAGTGATATGAACTACACACCCAACATAAAAGGAAGTAAGAATGCAGAAAGAAGAAAAAATAAAAATGAAAGCTTAAAAGGAGAGCTATGAATAATATACAGAGTTAATTTAATACAGAGTTAATTTAAATAACTAAATATGTGAAATTTACACTTGTATTTTTTAATAAAAAGTTTTGTAGAAAATCAATAGACAAAATAATTTAAATTGTCATCTAAACCCCTACTCTAAGGAGTAGGTGTTCCCTTAAAGAAATAACAAATATCTTTCCTCAAGAGCAAAGTCAGTTACAGGACTTAAAACCATCAACTGATTTATATTTAAGACAAAAGTAAATGTAAGGGCTGAACGAATCTATACCTGGAAACCCATCATCAGCTTCAGTATCCCCTGGTCCACTGCCTATACTGGAACTATCCAAACCAATGTGCAAGGCCTGGAGCTGGGAGCGCAGCTGCTCAATGTCACTGTCCTTACTGTCCAGTGTCATCTGTAGTTCAATTCGAATCTGACTCTCTTCAGCTATTTGCTACAAGAAATTGAATTACATTAAATTAATTGAATGTCATACATCTTATAATTTTGCTTTCTAGTTCAGTAATATGGCAGTCTCTCCTTATCCAAGGTTTCACTTTCTGTGTTTTCAAGTATCCAAGGTCAACTGCAGTCTAAAAATATTAAATGGAAAATTTCAGAAATAAGCAGTCTCTAAGTTTTGAATCATGTGCTGTTCTAAGTAGTATGATGAACTCTCACATTGCTTGGCTCTACTTGCCCAGGATATTAATCATCCCTTTGTCCAGTTTAGTCACACTGTATATGTGACTCCACTCCTTACAGTACAGGAAAATATACAGTAGGTATAGAATTCAGTAGTATCTGGCTTCAGGCATTCACTGGGGATCCTGGACCATAGTCCTCTTGCATAAGGGGAGACTACTGTTACTGTAATTATTAATAGAAATGTTCCATAACCTACAAAATATATGCAGATATGAAAATAATTCTAATTCTTAAAAAGAAGTCTTCAAAAAGTATTCTTACAGCCTGCATTTCATTCAGTTCTTTCTGATACTTGATCATCTGCTGGGTCAGTTTTTCACGTTCAGATTTAAGTTCCATATGTAGCTTTCTATTCTCCTTTTCTTTTCTCCGCACATCTGTGTCATTACCACGCTTAACAGGTTCCTTTCGATTCATGATCTCAGCCAACTTGTTCACAGCCTTAAAAACATAAAAATAAGGATGCAAATAAGTAAATAAATTATGTTGATAATTTCTTGGTAACTCACCAATAGCACATTACAAAATCTTCCCTACACACAGGGCCACAAAGAAATACCTTTCATACTAAAAAAAAATTCACCTTCATCATTATTCATCATCCTTTTCCAACCAACACTCTCATGTACTCTGAGAACTATAATTTAAAATGTTTATAGGTTCATTCTAATGTCAACCAGTCCATTCTGAAGGAGATCAGCCCTGGGATTTCTTTGGAAGGAATGATGCTAAAGCTGAAACTCCAGTACTTTGGCCACCTCATGTGAAGAGTTGACTCATTGGAAAAGACTCTGATGCTGGGAGGGATTGGGGGCAGGAGGAGAAGGGGACAACAGAGGATGAGATGGCTGGATGGCATCACTGACTTGATGGACGTGAGTCTAAGTGAACTCTGGGAGTTGGTGATGGACAGGGAGGCCTGGAGTGCTGCAATTCATGGGGTCGCAAAGAGTCGGACACGACTGAGCGACTGGACTGAACTGAACTGAATGTCATTTTCTACCACTTGGGAGGCAGATCTACTTTTATTCTAGAAGAGACTTTTGCACTGGCATCGCACTGATAAAATACATGTCCAACCACAGAGCAGAGTGTCTTGGACCCATCAGGACTCATGCTGTATATACAATCTGAGAGCTGAGAAAAGGGTAGTTAATAATCATGATGCCTTTTCAGAGTGACCCTTTTTTAGGCTGTCAGCAAATGGTCCTTCTCTACCATTTCTTGAGGGCAGAAAAATTTACCAGATTACAATAAAAAACTTAGGAGGGATTATGATTCCATATGGAAAAATCAAGAGAAACTTAATAAACATTGAATTCAACAATGTTAATCAAATCTAGTTTCTCTCAATGTGGTAAAAAACTGGATAATCCTGACTGTTCACAAATACTGGTACCATCCAATGACTGCTACAGCCAATCTGTAATGTTAGAAGTAAAATGCAAGAAAGATAAACTAAGAAAAATTTCAAAATCATATTTAGAGATTATATACACACTTGAGTTTTGAGTGTCCTCTCTGTTAACAGCTGCTTCTCAAATTGTGCTTTAATAGCTGCTGCACTTATTTCTTCATCTTTCAACCTTGATAGTTCTAAAACAGAAAAATGTAAAAGTTATATTAATAGTTTAGCAACTGGTAAACATTAGGCGTACTGAAAATAAACTTTATTCTTTGTTAATACATACGCTCTTGGGCTTCTTTCAATTTGTTATTTAATTCTTCTTTCTCATTTGCAAGATTGGCAACATCACTAGTTAGTGTCCTATTAGTTTCTTCAAGCTAAGAAATGAAAATGGAAAAAAATTTATATCTTAATTTATAAAATTTTAAGTTATAAAGTAGTAATTCAAAATGAAAATATCCTAGAATGTTGCTAAAACTCTTGTTTTTCTAAGTACTTCTATCTCTACAGTTCTTGCCTTTGTCTTACCTATCAAACTTCAAAACTGATGAAAATTTATAAAACGTGACACACTTCATTTGTACCCCAGGAAGCCAAAAATTTGCCCCCTTTCAAAAATCTCTAGTAGTATTTTAAATGGAAGTAACATTTAGTAAAGTAAAAAAAAAAGCAAATGCTATAACAAAGCTCTGCATTCCAGCATGCAGAATAAATAAAATTTAAAACTATAGTTTATAAAACATTGTTTAAAACAGAAAATACAATCTTACTAAAGAAGTTGACATTTGGTATTCTTGCCAAAGCCTATTCTTCTTCCCTCCTGAAGGAAATTTTATTGTGAATTATGTGTTCATCCTTCCCATCCATGATTGTACACTTTCATTACACACATGTGAAACAATATAACGCAGTTTTATGTGATTTTAAACTGTACATAAGTAGCATGATGCTGTATTTATTTTTTTGCAATTGCTTTCACTCATTATATTAAGAATGAAATTGTCGATATATATAATTAATTTTAACTGATGTAGTAGTTCTATCTTCTACCGCATTTCATTTATCGATTTACTCATCTATTAATATATTTGAATTTTTGCTATTATAAACATTTATGCTGCTAGGAGTAGTGTGTCTGAATTTCTCTAGCACATTTATCTTATTATGAACTTTGTTTGGATTATATGAATATTTAAAATTTACTGGAACTTGCAATATTATTTCCTATACTGTAGTATGCTATATTCAGAGAAGGTGATGGCACCCCACTCCAGTACTCTTGCCTGGAAAATCCCATGGACGGAGGAGCCTGGTAGGCTGCAGTCCATGGGGTCGCGACGAGTCATACACAACTGAGTGACTTCACTTTCACTTTTCACTTTCATGCACTGGAGAAGGAAATGGCAACCCACTCCAGTATTCTTGCCTGGAGAATCCCAGGGATGGGGGAGCCGGGTGGGCTGCCGTCTATGGGGTCGCATAGAGTCAGACACGGCTGAAGCAATTTAGCAACAGCAGCAGCAGTATGCTATATTAAATTTATATTCTGGATATTAGTAAGAAAAACATCATTTTCCACACATCCTTCAAACATTTCAAAGTAGTCAGACACTGAGTTTTTGCCAACATGATGGCTATGAAATTGTGATACAAAATTATTTTAGCTAGCCTTTTCCTAAATAATAGTGAAGTTAAACATTTGCTCATATTTTTAGGTTTTCTCTTTTGGCCAATTTTTCCTTTGGATTATTTAGCTTTTTCTTAGTGAATAGTAGGAGTTCCACTTATATTCTAGATACTAATCACTTGTTTAATAAATACAAGTATTTTTCCCAGTCGCTTTTTTCTGTTACAAGTAAATTTTAAGTTTCATTCTAATATTTAAAAAATTTTATTTTACATATTTAGGTTCTTAAGATAGCTAGAATTTACTGTTATATAGTGTCTGTCTGCAATGCAGAAGAGCTGGGTTCAATCCCTGGGTTGGGTAGATCCCCTGGAGAAGGAAATGGCAGCCCACTCCAGTATCCTTGCCTGGAAAATCCCATGGACCGCGGAGCCTGGTAGGTTACTGTCCATGGGGTCGTAAAGAGTCGGACACGACTGAGCGACTTCACTTTCACGGTAAATGATAATAAAAATCTAATTTTATTCCTTTCCACATAAAAACATAGTCATTTCAAAACCATAAATCTGTATCCTCTCCCACTGATTTGTGTGTTGCCACTGATGTCATATGCCAAGTTCTCCTATGTGCATCAGTCTATTTCTGGTCTCCCTACTCACTTTCACTGAACAGGATTAAATATCCCTGTTCTAATGCCATGCTTTAAATTTACTGTAACATTTTTCATAGATCTGAACAATTGATAAGGCTAACTCAACTACTTGCTATTTTACTTCTATCTGAAATTTTTATTACAATTATTTATAACCTACATATGGCTAGCTTCATGATTAAACTAATCTTCATGATTAATTTCAAATTCTTTTAAACTACTATTGGTTTAACAAGAAAAAAAAAGACTTAAACTGTTTTGTACTTTTGGTGTTTTCTTTTAACTTTAGTCCTTAACTCTAAATTTACCAATAGGTGAAGCCATCGGAAGTTGTGTTCTGGGGGGCCCTCTCTCTGCCAAACAACATTGAGAAGCTGACGGTTCACTAGCTCAAATATCTTGTATCCAAAACAAACAATTTTTCATTTAGATTTATGTTACTTTCCTAGTATTTCTAAAGCGAGATTTATAACAATTTAATTACAGCCAAAAATGAACCAAGGACTTTACTTACAGATGCAATAGTAGCATCTTTTTCGGTGAGTTCCTGTTTGTGCCGAGCCATCATCTCTTTGATCTCCAGCTCTTTCATGATCTTCTCTTTTTCCAAATCAGAATACTGTTCCTCAGCAATTGAACGAGCCAATTGCTCAGAATCTGCTTTGGTTAAGGTAATCTCCAGTTGAGCAGCCAAGGAGTCCCTATATTTAAGAGAAATAAAATTTTAACATTCAATTTTTTATTACAAAGCTGAAGTTTTTCTCTAATTAACTTAATCAGATCAGTCAGTTCAGTTCAGTCGCTCAGTTGTGTCCTACTCTTTGCGACCCCATGGACTGTAGCACGCCAGGCCTCTCTGTCCATCACCAACTCTTGAAGCTTACGCAAACTCAAGTCCATCGAGCTGGTGATGCCATCCAGCCATTGCATCTTCTGTCATCCCGCTCTATTCCTGCCTTCAATCTTTTCTAGCATCAGGGTCTTAACCAATGAGTCAATTCTTCACACCAGGTGGCCAAAGTATTGGAGCTACGTCTTCAGCATCCGTCCTTCCAATGAATATTCAGGACTGATTTCCTTGAGGATTGACTGCTTGGATCTCCCTGCAGTCCAAGGGACCCTCAAGAGTCTCCTACGACACCACAGTTCAAAAGCCTCACTTCTGCACTCAGCTTTCTTTGTGGTCCAACTCTCACATCCATACACGACTAGTGGAAAACCCACAGCCTTGACTAGATGGACCTCTGTTGGCAAAGTAATGTCTCTGCTTTTTAATATGCTGTCTAGGTTGGTCATAGCTTTCCTTCTAAGGAGCAAGTGTTTTTAAATTTCATGGCTGCAGTCACCATCTGCAGTGATTTTGGAGCTTCAAACAATAAAGTCTGTCACTGTTTCCATTTTTTCCCCATCTATTTGCCATGAAGTGATGGGACCGGATCCCATGATCTTCGTTTTCTGAATGTTGAGCTTTAAGCCAACTTTTTCACTCTCCTTTTTTACTTTCATCAAGAGGCTCTTTAGTTCTTCTTCACTTTCTGCCATAAGGGTGGTGTCATCTGCATATCTGAGGTTATTGATATTTCTCCTGGCAATCTTGATTCCAGCTTGTGCTTCCTCCACGTTTCTCATGATGTACTCTGCACATAAGTTAAATAAGCAGGGTGACAATATACAGCCTTGACATACTCCTTTTCTTATTTGGAACCACTCTGTTGTTCCATGTCTGGTTCTAACTGTTGCTGCTTAACCTTCATATGGGTTTCTCAGGAGGCAGATAAGGTGGTCTGGTATTCCCATCTCTTTAAGAATTTCCCACAAACTGACTGTGTGATCCACACAGTCAAAGGCTTTGACATAGTCAATAAATGTTCCAGAAATAGATGTTTTTCTGGAACTCTTTGGCATTTTTGATGACGCAGCGGATGTTGGCAATTTGATCTCTGGTTCCTCTGCCTTTTCTAAATCCAGCTTGAACATCTAGAAGTTCACGGCTCACATACTGTTGAAGCCTGGCGTGGATAATTTTGAGCATTACTTTGCTAGCGTGTGAGATGAGCGCAACTGTGCGGTAGTTTGAACATTCTTTGGCATTGCCTTTGGGATTGGAATGAAAACTGACCTTTTCCAGTCCTGTGGCCACTGCTGAGTTTTCCAAATTTGCTGGCATATGGAGTGCAGCACTTACAGCATCATCTTTTAGGGTCTGAAAAAGCTCAGCTGGAATTTCATCGCCTCCCCTAGCTTTGTTCATAGTGATGCTTCCTAAGGCCCACTTGATTTTGCATTCCAGGATGTCTGGGTCTAGTTGAGTGATCATACCATAGTGCTTATCTGGGTCATGAAGATCTTTAATGTGTAGTTCTTCTGTGTATTCTTGCCACCTCTTCTTAATATCATCTGCTTTTTATTAACTGCATCAACAAATTTTACCTGGAGTTCCCTGGTGGTTCAGATAGTAAAGAATCAGCCGGCCAATACAGGAGACCTGGGTTCAGATCGGGAAGATCCTCTGGAGAAGGGAATGGCAACCCACTCCAGTATTCTTGCCTGGAAAATTCCTTGGCCAGAGGAGCCTGGAAGGCTACAATCAATGGGGTTGCAAAGAGTTGGGCATGACTAAGTGACTAACACACACACAGGTACTTTCTAGGAGTAGGGTACATGTCTATGAACAGAGACAAGGATCTTATCCTTACCTTTCATCCTGTAATTCCTGCTTCTTCTGCTGTAATTCTTTACAAAGTTTGGTCTTTTCTTCACATTCTTCCTTAAGTTCCCTAACCTGTGTTTTATAGAGGGTCTAAATAGCAAAACAGAATAGAAACATGTATCATCATTGTTCTAAATATTCAAAAGCTATCCAGACAAAAAGTTCAGCTGATCACAACGTAATAGGCTCATAAAACTGAGTAATGTTGAGCCCATGAGCAAAGTGATAGTTCAATGAGCTTTTCTATTTTCTGGTAATCAACCCAATTAACTAATAAAACTTCAGCTAATAATTTACAAGTGTGATTTTCAACTGGATATCCTAGTGAAATTTCTCACTAAATGTCATATAGGTAAGATGAAGAGGCAAAGAAAAATATTATCAATTTATTCAAGAAAATTTTGCTGGCTTAATAATCAATGAAACAGAGGTGACAGTTACTATTTCATATTTTAAAACTCAAAAAAGGGCAAATGTTACAATGACAATCTTATTTCTTTCATTATAAAAATATATTCTTCCTCAAAAATCAATGCTTTTTAAAATGAACTTCATATGGTGTGGGTATATACTTAGAACTATTTTTTTTGAAATGATAATGGATTTCTGTTAGACTATCTACAGTCTCTTGCCCCGGTATTCCTTTTTGCAGATGTGTGGTACAAAACATTCAACAAAATTCTCTCTGAAATTTGCTATAAGAATTTAAAGAATCAGTCTCCTGGTTTCTCAGCAAAAAAAATTTTTAATAATTCTACAAATACAATACTTTTCAAAGTAACGTGTCTGGACTTACTGAGAAATACTGCTCTGCTTCAAGCTGATCCTGGAGCTCTTTCATTTGTCCATCTGCATCTTGACGTTCTCTGTGGAGACATTGGTTAGACACATATTAAGCCAGCAACTCTTGAAATGTGGTCTAGGAAACCTCTGGGAGTACCTAAGACCTTTCCAGAAAATCCACGAGGTAAAATTATTTTCATAATACTAAGAATCAGGGCTATTTTTAAAGCTTTAATTCTTTCCACATATATACACTTTCATGAGGCTGCATGACATATGAGGATTTTATTATTCCAACAGCTAATGAAACGTGTGCATGTATGCTCCCATGTTTTTAAATTTTCTCAGTTTCCATTTCCAACACAATAAACAACATTAGATAAAATTCACATAAACAAAAACTCTTTGGGGCCCTCAATAATTTTTTTAAGAGTATAAGGGATTCAGAGACCAAATAGTGCTATATTAAACTAATAACACTGAATTATATTCGCAGACATGCATTGTGATCAGCCATTTATGCCAACCATGTAGTACAATTAAAGATCACCTGAAAATCGATTTTCTTAGAATGAGTGTAGAAACGACTGGGAGGGGCCCTGCAGGGAGGTTAAGAGTACATGTTTTTATATCTAAATGTAAATAGTAACTGCACAGATTTCTGGTGGCTCAGTGGTAAAGAATCCACCAGTAATGCAGGAAACACGAGTTCGATCCCTGGCTTGGGAAGATCCCCTGGAGAAGGAAATGGCAACCCATTCCAGTTATTCTTGCTTGGAAAATCCCATGGACAGAGGAGCCTGATGGGCTACAGTCCATGGGTTGCAAAAGAGTTGGACATGACTTAGCAAACAACAACAAAATGGTAACTGCACAGATTTGAACACTTTGTAAAAATTCAGCGTTCTACATTTATCATTTGTATACTTTTTCTATATATATCTTAACCCTCAGTAAAGAGAAAAGTTAAATAAAAAACAAACCTAGTAACACTTTTAAGATGTTGGGCTGAAATAAAAGTCTAGGCTTGTCAAAAAAACAAAATCATATATATATATATAATAGTTATTTCAAGTTATTTCAAAGCTAAGAAGAGAGAAAACAAGTTGGAGAACACCACATGATACAATTAAAAAACAAAACAAAAAAAAACACAAGTAAAATTCTACAACACTCAACCCTATAAATATAGTACACATGTACAGGTACAGGCACAGAAAAAGGTATGGAAGGATATATTAAGACTATTAAGATATATTACTTCTTGAGAGATTAACCATGTCTGTATTTATAAGTTCAGTACAGTTCAGTCGCTCAGTCATGTCTGACTCTTTGCGACCCCATGAACTGAAGCATCCCAGGACTCTCTGCCCATCACCAACTTCCGGAGTCCACCCAAAACCATGTCCATCGAGTCGGTGATGCCATCTAACCATCTCATCGTCTGTCATCCCCTTCTCCTCCTGCCCTCAATCTTTCCCAGCATCAGGGTCTTTTCAAATGAGTCAGCTCTTCAAATGAGGTGGCCAAAGGACTGGAGTTTCAGCTTCAACATCAGTCCTTCCAACCAACACCTAGGACTGATCTCCTTTAGAATGGACTGGTTGGATCTCCTTGCAGTCCAAGGGACTCTCAAGAGTGTTTTCCAACACCACAGTTCAAAAGCATCAATTCTTCAGCACTCAGCTTTCTTCACAGTCCAACTCTCACATCCATACATGACCAGTGGAAAAACCATAGCCTTGACTAGATTGACATTTGTTGGCAAAGTAATATCTCTGCTTTTTTTCTATGCTGTCTAGGTTGGTCATAACTTTCCTTCCAAGGAATAAGCGTCTTTTAATTTCATGGCTGCAATCACCATCTGCAGTGATTTTGGAGCCCCCAAAAATAAAGTCAGCTACTGTTTCCCCATCTATTTGCCATGAAGTGATAGGACCAGATGCCATGATCTTAGTTTTCTGAATGATGAGCTCTAAGCCAACTTTTTCACTCTCCTCTTTCACTTTCATCAAGAGGCTCTTTAGTTCTTCTTCACTTTCTGCCATAAGGGTGGTGTCATCTGCATATCTGAGGTTATTGATATTTCTCCCATCAGTCTTGATTCCAGCTTGTGTTTCCTCCAGCGCAGCGTTTCTCATGATGTACTCTGCATAGAAGTTAAATAAGCACGGTGACAATATACAGCCTTGACGGACTCCTTTTCCTATCTGGAATCAGTCTGTTGTTCCATGTCCAGTTCTAACTGTTGCTCCCTGACCTGCATACAGGTTTCTCAAAAGGCAGGTCAGGTGGTCTGGTATTCCCATCTCTTTCAGAATTTTCCACAATTCATTGTGATCCATACAGTCAAAGGCTTTGGTATAGTCAACAAAGCAGAAATAGATGTTTTTCTGGAACTCTCTTGCTTTTTTGATGATCCAGCAGATGTTGGCAATTTGATCTCTGGTTCCTCTGCCTTTTCTAAAACCAGCTTGAACATCTGGAAGTTCACAGTTCATGTATTGCTGAAGCCTGGCTTGGAGAATTTTAAGCATTACATTACTAGTGTGTGAGATGACTGCAATTGTGCAATAGTCTGAGCATTCTTTGGCATTGCCTTTCTTTGGGATTGGAATGAAAACTGACCTTTTCCAGTCCTGAGGCCACTGCTGAGTTTTCCACATTCGCTGGCATATTGAGTGCAGCACTTTCACAGCATCATCTTTCAGGATTTGAAATAGCTCAACTGGAATTCCATCACATCCACTAGCTTTGTTCGTAGTGATGCTTCCTAAGGCCCACTTGACTTTACATTCCAGGATGTCTGGCTCTAGTTTAGTGATCACACCATCATGACTGTCTGGGTCTTAAAGATCTTTTTTGTATAGTTCTTCTTGGTATTCTTGCCACCTCTTCTTAATATCTTCTGCTTCTGTTAGGTCCCTACCATTTCTGTTCTTTATTGAGCCCATCTTTGCATGAAATGTTCCCTTGGTATCTCTAATTTTCTTGAAGAGATCTCTAGTCTTTCCCATTCTATTGTTTTCCTCTATTTCTTTGCACTGGTTACTGAGGAAGGCTTTCTTATCTCGCTTTGCTATTCTTTGGAACTCTGCATTCAAATGGGTATACCTTTCCTTTTCTCCTTTGCTTTTCACTTCCCTTCTTTTCGGTGACTTCCCTGGTGGCTCAGATGGTAAAGCGTCTGTCTACAATGCAGGAGACCCGGGTTCGATCCCTGGGTGGCGAAGATCCCCTGGAGAAGGAAATGGCAATCCACTCTAGTACTATTGCCTGGAAAATCCCATGGACAGAGGAGCCTGGTAGGCTACAGACCATGGGGTCACAAAGAGTCAGACACAATTGAGCGACTTCACTTTCCCTTCTTTTCACAGATATTTGTAAGGCCTCCTCAGACAACCATTTTGCTTTTCTTGGGTATGGTCTTGATTCCTGTCTCCTGTACAATGTCACAAACCTCCATGCATAGTTCATCAGGCACTCTGTCTATCAGATCTAGTCCCTTAAATCTATTTCTCACTTCCACTGTATAGTCATAAGGGATTTGATTTAGGTCATACCTGAATAGTCTAGTGGTTTTCTCCACTTTCTTCAATTTTAGTCTGCATTAGACAATAAGGAATTCATATATGAGCCACAGTCAGCTCCCCATCTTGTTTTTGTTGACTGTATAGAGGTGCTCCATCTTTGGCTGCAAAGAATAGAATCAATCGGATTTTGGTGTTGACCATCTGTTGATGTCCATGTGTAGAGTCTCCTCTTGTGTTGTTGGAAGAGGGTGTTTGCTATGACCAGTGCGTTCTCTTGGCAGAACTCTTTTAGCCTTTGCCTTGCTTCATTCTGTACCCCAAGGCCAAATTTGCCTGTTACTCCAGGTGTTTCTTAACTTCCTACTTTTGCATTCCAGTCCCCTATAATGAAAAGGACATCTTTTTTGGGTGTTTTAGAAGGTCTTGTAGGTCTTCATGGACCTGTTCAACTTCAGCTTCTTCAGTGTTCCTGGTCGGGGCATAGGCTTGGATTACTGAGATATTGAATGGTTTGCCTTGGAAACAAACAGAGGTCATTCTGTCATTTTTGAGACTGCATCCAAGTATCGCATTTTGGACTCTTTTGTTGACTATGATGGCTACTCCATTTCTTCTAAGGGCTTCCTGCCCACAATAGTAGATATAATGGTCATCTGAGTTAAATTCACCAATTCCAGTCCATTTTAGTTTGCTGATTCCCAGAATGTTGATGTTCACTCTTGCCATCTCCTGTTTGGCCACTTCCAATTTGCCTTGATTCATGGACCTAACATTCCAGGTTCCTATTCAATATTGCTCTCTATAGCATCGAACCCTGCTTCCATCACCAGTCCCATTCACAACTGGGTGTTGTTTTTGCTTTGCCTCCATCCCTTCATTCTTTCTGGAGTTATTTCTCCACTTATCTCCAGTAGCATATTGGGGACCTACCGACCTGGGGAGTTCATCTTTCAGTGTCCTATCTTTTGCCTTTTCATACTGTTCATAAAGGAGACCTTATATTTGTTTTCTCTTTATCTTTTAATATAGATCTAAATATTTTAAAATGAGAAAATATTTTACTACCACTTGGACATTTTAAAAATGTATATAGGTGGACTTCCCTGGCAGTTCAGTGATTGAGACTCCGCACTTTCACTGCAGGGGCCATGGGTTCTATTCCTGGTTGGGAAACTAAGATCCCACAGGCTGAATGGCCAAATAAATCCATAAATAAAAGTGTTTAAAGCAAGAAAACTCAGAGAGATTAATTGATTTAATCACAGCACTTCAATTTCAATTTAATATTATTTAGAGAACTTTCATCCTTATTCTAATTTAATATAATCTGATCACTTTGTTTACTCACTGGTCCTTCAACTTCTGAATAAATAGGAAATTATCACCAGATGTCACTTCACTGTGTTAATTCTATATTTTATTATTAATCAGTGTATTATTTTAAAAAGTATGATTCTTATTTCTCTGAGCCAAAGATGTGAAAGATGCTAATAACATATGAAACAGCAAGTTTTAAAAATTTTAAATCATTACTAGCTAGGCTCACGTGCAGCAAACTCCAGTGTAATATTAATATCATGATCTTTTTGAAGTGCCTCTGTTCATTATATGTAACTTTTAAAACCCAACATTTATTAGGTATTTAATAAAAGCTATTTTTCAGAAAGTAATTATATAATATGCACATGGTTACAGTTAAGATAGTACAGACTAGCACAGAAAAAAATTATGAAATGTCAGTCTCCTTATCCATAACCATCCACATGACAATCCTATTTCCCTAGAGGAAATCACTTTGTTTCATTTCCTTTTATTGTTCTTTTGGGGTTCCCACCACATCTCAGCTTATTCCTTGACATACGTTTCCAATTCCCTGCTGCCATATGTGAGAATTTAGCTCTTACCACCCCTAACCTCTCCCCAAACCCTAACACAGTTATATCACTGGTCTAAGTGACATAATCAAGCCTCCATTCATTTCCTATTGCATCAACCACAAACCACAACCTCCCCAGCTGGAGATAAGAACTGCAACAATTCCATTCTCTTTTATTTTTGAGATTTCATAAGAACATGTCTAAATGTGAGTCTTCTCTCAAGTATCTTTGCTGGTCTTTTCAATATAAAGACTTCTTTTCCAGCTATGAGAAATTCTTTTCTATTATTTCTTTAGTAACTTCCTTCCCTAAGATTCTCTGGAATTCCTTGTCTGGTGCTAGAACTCTTAGAATAAGCTGGTGTGTGTCTTAGCTTTTCTCTCATATATTGTATGTCATTTCTTCTTGTTCTATATTTTGTGAAATTAAAAACAAATTTTTTTTCTTCAAACTCTTCTAATAAATTTACATTGGCAATAATTTAACCTTCAAGAGCTCCTTCCTATTCTGTCTTTCCTTTTTACATCAGGTTCATGTTTAATGGAAGTGGTATTTCCTAGAATCTTTGATCAGTACTAATCATACTACTAATGACTAAATGGGGCAATTTTTAACAGTATATTTACTATATACTTTAATTTAAAGTATTTTAACAATGTTTTCTAAGTAAATTAAATATAGCACTAGAGAAAGTGTGTTGCTCAGTTGTGTCTGACTCTTTGTGACCCTCACGGATTGTAATCCGCCAGGCTCCTCTGTCCACAGAATTCTCCAGGCAAGAATACTGGACTGGGTTGCCATTTCCTACTCTAGGGGATCTTCCTGACTCAGAGATATAGCATAAGAGTGTATCCTAAAAAATGATTTAAAAATTTATATGGTGTTTGCGTAACAGTCAAACATTTCCAAGTCCCAGAAACTAAAGGAACAAACAAAAGACACTTTTGTTTGCGAGACAGTCCTCAGGAGGAATCTTAAGAGTGTGGAGTGCAAACCCCAGACCTTTTCTTCTTCAGCACAAACAATATACCATTATATCGTAATGTGGCAGTAGTAAAAATTGTTGAGGAAGCAAATAAAATCTTTTTGAATGACAACAGTGGCACTCAACACATCATTTAAACAGAAAGAAGAGAAAAATGTGTTCAAGAAAACAAAGGAGTCAGAAGAAAATTCCCAGATAAGTAAAAATTAAGATAATATACATGGAGATAGCCCTGCATATTAATAAGTCTTTGTCTCAAACAATTAACTTACTTTCGAAGTTCAGCATTCTGTTTTTCCAAGCTCATTTTCATTTCTAGGAGATGATTATTCTCTTGCTTTAACTGCTTTTCTGACATTTTTAGTGTATTAACTTGCTGTGTTTGCATCTTCAAGTCATTTTGTGTAAGGCAGCGCTTCTGAGTTTCCTGTTCTATTTTTAATGTCAAGTTTCTAACCTAAAAAACAGTGTTATTGGTATGTAAGCAAATTATTTTGATTTTTTCATCAATGAAGCTGGCAGTAAATATAATGACATAAAACAGACTTTTCCCCCTTAAACAGTTAATTCATTTCACAGTATTTTTTGGATTTTCCATAATAATATATTTTTTAAATAAAATATAGTCTTCAAAGAAATTTTAATTATGATTCATTTAGTATATCACCCAAATCTGGTACAATTTAAAAAGTACAGAATATTATTTTACAAGAAAAAAATTTTAATTGTAAAACCATCATTGAACCTCTACAAATAAACCTAGTTTATTATTAATTAATTAAATAGGTCATTACACAGTAAGCTGCACACTTACATCCTCATTTAGCACATCTTTCTGTTTGAGGAGTTCATTTATTTTCTGCTGTGACTGTTTGAGGTCACAGTCTAATATAGAGCATCTTTTCTCAGCCTCCAGCAACAAGTTCTCTACTTTCTGTTTTAAAGTTCTTTCCTCCAAGAGCTTTTTCTCCATTTCTATTGCCACAAAAATAGACATAATCATGAACCAAACAAAAAAAGCGTATCAAATACATGACACAGTGCTAATAAAAACTGCAATAAATGATGTTGCCTCAAAAACTTTTTTAATTTCCAATTTAACATTTTCATTACTCTTAACATAACTGAAATATCAACAATTTCATGCTTAAAAATTAAGTGTTATATTTGCAGGGTGTAAAAATCTACCACACTCTGTAATATTATATTCATTTTAATGAAAGCAAAATAATTCTGCCTTTATCACCTACTGCAAAGTTATATTAGGTAAAATTTAAACGTTATGAACTTTCAGTTTTCAATGAACTAGCTTCAAAAGTATGGAAAAAACAAACATTTTTCATATATTACTGAAAACAGCTAGCATTTCTAGGCACTTTTCATGTATCAATGTACCTGTTTTTCACAACCAAATACGGGAACTGTCCCTTTACAGGGAACTAGGCATAAAAGGGTAAGTAACTACACAAGATCACATAGCTAGTAATTCACTGGTAAGCCACACTCTTACTCAAAGGAGGCAATGACATGCAGTAGAAAGACCAAAGGTTTTATACCATATATGAGTACCATCTACAAAATTTAAGTTGTGTGCAATCATGCAAAATATGAAAGTCATCTGTATGTTAGAGTTGTAAAAAGAAATTTGAAAAAAAAAAGACAGTTGTTACTATGCTAAATTGGTTCATTTTCAACAGTTCTGAGAACAACTTATAAACAAATGTACTCATTTAAAAAATTAATCACTGGAATGTGGGCCTAGAGAACAGAAAGAGGCATGAGTGAACTCATTGAGATGAGGAGAATATAGATTCTCTATCTTGTCTTGGGTGGTAATTACATGTGTGTTACAAATGTGAAAAATGTTTGCATTTATAGCACCTAAATTATGATCTCAAAAGAAATTCAACTCTTGTCTTGTCCCACTAACTTTCTTCTTACTAAGTCTTTCTAAATATAGCACTCATTTCATCTTTTATTATCTTAAATCAATGTCTTAAACTAAACTGCTTTTGACCAAAAAAACCTCTCCAATTTTAACTACACTCAATAATTAAAAGGCTGTTTTTTTGTGAAGTTATTAATAAATTTTATGGTTTAATATGAAATGAAATTTCTGTTTAAGAGTTTTACAAATCTTTGACAAGAATACTTTATTGATTTCTTTTGGAACTTCAAATCCATCATATATAAACAGTCAGTTTGGAAAAAACAAGATATAACCTAAAAGACAATTCCAAGATAACAGGCTTGGTTTGTGGAAAAGTCAACTTTGTTATCTTACCCTACATTTATTAGCTTTCTGTGGCTCTGACCAAATATAGCTAGTATCTTCATCATGCCAAATTTCAAAATACTCAATCAACTTTAGGAAAGAATTTTGTAACATGAGCTGCTGAAATGTCAACCTAATTATAAAAAGAGCATATCCCCCAAATCTGAACAGATATATCTAAAACTACACACTATATGCCTGCCACTATTGATACCACTGAAATATTCATTTCTCTCTGATCTAAAAATTTGGTTGAGCAATTTTGCATTTGAGCCTTACTATCCTAGAAATGGTCATGGCCTTAAAGGAAAAAAAAAAAAAAAATATATATATATATATATATATATATATATACACACACACATAAATATATATATGTAAAGCTTTCCTAATAGTTTTTAAAAATATTTTCCAAAATCAGAATTGAATACAGAATCAGTTCTGTAAAATATTGCTGAAAATCCTCTTATGAAAATGCATACCTTTCATGGCTTCTGATTTGGCTTCTTCAATGGATTCATAAATTTTGTTTTTGTCTGCAAGCCGTGCTTTTGTAGCCTTATGTTCAGTTTCTTCTTGTTCTAAACTTTGCTGTATAACTTTTAGTTGGTATGTCATATCTATTTCCATGTTGTTCTTTTCCTATTAAAGATTTAAATGGCAGCCATCAATCAAACAGACTGGCTCAAAATTTCAAAAATTTCTTTACAGGTTTACTAACAACGTTTAACATGTTCCCTCCAATCTTGTGAAAGTACCCTATGTGCTGTTCCACCTGTTTGCTTCCCAATGTACTTATCGCCCGTATCTCCACTACTGTTTCGAGATCTTCACTGTGATTACTTGAACTCAATAAAGTGATGAATGTATGATACCTCAATTATCAAATTCAACAACCCTTTCAATCATTTTTCATTTGAACTCACTGTTGCCCTTGAAACTATTTCCTTGATATACTTGACCTCACTTGGCTTTCCCCACCCTTCTCTCATCTTTTCTGCTGTGTGTGAAGTTTTCCCCCAGCCACCTCTTAAATATTGGGTGTTCTCTGTAGGTAGCATTCTTTAGCCATAATGCTTCTCCTCCTCTGTATTATTTCTCAAACTTTTAAACCATACCTATTACTTTGCTGACTAAGGTCCGTCTAGTCAGGGCTATGGTTTTTCCTATGGTCATGTATGGATGTGAGAGTTGGACTGTGAAGAAGGCTGAGCACCGAAGAATTTATGCTTTTGAACTGTGGTGTTGGAGAAGACACTTGAGAGTCCCTTGGACTGCAAGGAAATCCAACCAGTCCATTCTAAAGGAGATCAGCCCTGGGATTTCTTTGGAGGGAATGATGCTAAAGCTGAAACTTCAGTACTTTGGCCACCTCATGTGAAGAGTTGACTCATTGGAAAAGACTCTGATGCTGGGAGGGATTGGGGGCAGGAGGGGAAGGGGACGACAGAGGATGAGATGGCTGGATGGCGTCACCGACTCGATGGACGTGAGTCTGAGTGAACTCTGGGAGTTGGTGATGGACAGGGAAGCCTGGCGTGCTGCGATTCATGGTGGTCGCAAAGAGTCAGACACAACTGAGTGACTGAACTGAACTGAATATTTTCCTTTGCTAGGCCTTTGGGCGGGGGGAAATAAAACTCAGGATCCTCTACTACTCATCTTTATTTTCCACATGGAAAACATGTTTTAAGTTGAGAACCATTAATAGAAGTTAATTTTCTATATATCCTCAAGAGATTTTCTAATTCTTTGTTTCCTATAGTTTATATCATAAATACAGACCTTTTTTTTTCAATAATGAAAATAATTTTTTTCAAACTACACAATCTATCAACAAAGTAGTTTGCTTTGAAAAACCACAGGTCTAAGCAATCTCTTTCCAGATGGGTTCTTTCATTTGCATAGTTTGAGCTACTTCAATATCAATGATGATCAAATATTTCTAGCTGCTACTACCATAGCTTACTTCTCTGTAGACAACCTAATTTGGTTGTCTCACCAGCACCTCAAGACTAAAATGGATTTATCACTGTCTTCTCTATTTCTCCTTTATTCTTTATTAATTAAAGGCACTACTATAGATTTTTGTCACAAACTAGGAACTCAAAACTCACTCTTAAGTACTATTCACATGCTACATTTAATCAATCACTAAGTGTTCCCAAATACTCCTCCTTCAAATATTTCTGATTCATTCCTATTTTCCATCCTTTGAACTACTGTACTAGTTAAGTCTCCATTATCTGAGTTACTTTACCTGAAAAAGCCTCTGATTAATCTACCTACCTATTAATCTTCCTCAAACCTAGTTTTCACATGGTACGTAATAATATATCTTAAATGAATCACTAATAAAATCACCCAACTTAAAAGCCCTTCAGTGGTTAGTCCATTTCTTAGAGCAACTAAGTTTCTTAATAGAGTATTCAACATTTTGCATGGCCAATTTTAGCCTGATGTCTGTTTTTGTAAAATTTCATTAGATCATAGCCATGCCCATTTCCTTTACTGAAGTAGAGACCATATGGCCTGCAACTTTTAAAATATTCACTGTCTTCCCCTTAAAAGATTAAAATTTCTTGACCTTTACTCTTTATTTCTAAACTATGACTTTTTTATTTTCTATCCTCTGTGCCTTCGCTCATGATGTCCTCCCCAGATCATAACGCACCTTTACTTCATCAGCCAATGCTGCCTTGTCAGATTAGGGATTCATTCTGTGTACCCAAGATACCCTGCCTGTATCTCTATCATTCTACTTCAGTCAGTTCAGTTCAGTCACTCAGTCATGTCCAACTCTTTGCGACCCCATGAATCGCAGCACGCCAGGCCTCCCTGTCCATCACCAACTCCCGGAATTCACTCAGACTCACATCCATCGAGTCTGTGATGCCATCCAGCCATCTCATCCTCGGTCGTCCCCTTCTCCTCCTGCCCCCAATCCCTCCCAGCATCAGAGTCTTTTCCAATGAGTCAGCTCTTCACATCAGCTGGCCAAAGTACTGGAGTTTCAGCTTCAGCATCAGTCCTTCCAAAGAACACCCAGGACTGATCTCCTTTAGAATGGACTGGTTGGATCTCCTTGCAGTCCACCACACTGCATTAGAATTATCTGTGTACTTTACTTTAGAAATTACCTACTAGATGCGAGGTTGTTAAGGGCAAGAACTGCATCCTGATATTTCTAACACATACGATACACTAAATACTTAAATGAATGAAAACAAAATATTATCTACACAGAGCTTAGAAATTATCCCTGCTTATAGCACTTTTTGGTAAACTTCTACATGAAAAGTCATGATAATTTTACACCATTTTGAAGATATAATGTACATAAAAATTTGAGTTTTCCTGGGATGTCTAGGGAGAAGCATCGTCATAACACACCCTAGGAAAGTTCTCCCTTCATAAGCAACTGACATGCTAAGGGCTGCTTGTGTAGTGTTACGGTAAGCCTTAAAGTATCCTCAATGTATGTAACAATATAAGAAAGTACATGAGTGCTGGAAATATCTCAGTTACTCATTTTCTTTATTTTAGAATAAGTTTTTCAACTCAAAACTCTACAGCCATCTTCTTACACAAATATAAAACTTAACATGTTTTACCTTTTCCAAATCAGTAAATCTCTCCTGTAGTTGTCTCTTCTCCAGCTCTACTTTTGCTAGTAAGATTTTACCATTCTTAACATCTTCTTCTAGGCCAGATATTCTACCTAAAATTGCAACATTTTAAAAAACAATAAATTCATATATAATACAAATTAAATTTAGAGTAAAAAATTCAGAATTCACCTCATACCTTAAAGCTGTTATTTATGAGCAGAAATTTTATAATTGTTGGTATAGTGCTTCAGAGTTAATTCAACTGGAATCCAATCTACTGCTTTCAGAAGTGGCTTGTTACTTAAAATACTTCATACTATTTGAAAGTAAATCCTTCATTCATAAAATTTTATAACAGTGTATCTAATACCCTAACTTTATAGAACAGAGTAGTATATCCATACACCTACTACTCCAGCACATTATCCACTATCTAAGGTTATCTCTAAATCACAGATCTTTAAGATGAACTTAAGTGCAGTCTCCACTTTACTTTAATACCTTGTAAATCATTAATAATCTCTGATCCATGGGTTCGGTCCCTCCTTTCAGATTCTAGAACTGACTGAAGATTGATAAATTCCTTTTCAAGTTTTAACTTGGCGGTCTCCAGCAGGCAATTTTTGTCTTGTAGATCTCTATTGTTAGATTCCAATTGCTGAATCTGTTTTGAACTTTCTGCCTGTGTTTTCCTTAACCGGGCTGCAGTATCAGATTCTGTTCGCAGCAAAGCATTGGTTTCATCCAGCTGTTATTCCATTCAAAACCAAACAAAAAACAAACAAATAAACACAGCTATATATGATAAAAATACTTTAATTTATTACCCCATTGCAAACTATTTAAAATAAGCAAAACCCTAAAAATATCTTTTTAATGATTTCCCTTTTGTAACATTACCAATTAAAAGAAATGCTAACAGTCATAAATAAAATTCAAAATCCGTATTGTAAATAAATTGGGATCAACCTACTTGTCTCTGGAGTTGATTCACTTTCTCAGTGGATATCTGAGAGTTCTGATTTCTTTTTTTCAAATCTTCAAGCTGATCTTTTAAACTGTTAACTATGATAAAAAGCATTTAAGTAGTAAGCTTCAACACAGCACACACATACAAACTTTTATTCTTAGTAACTATTTAGTATTCTAAACTACAAACCATCATTCTCCAAATTTCGCTTCTTGTCTGCTTCATGATCAGCTTTCCGCTGATATTCTGCATTTTTGTGCTGAAGAAGTGCTTTTTCTCTTTCTAATTGTCTTAATGTTGATTCCACATTTTTCCTTAAGGTAATCTGAAATAATGCTTGAAGTTATTATCAAAGGAAAGTATGTATAAAAATCATGAAAATAAAAAATACTTCAGTTACATCAAACAGAAGAGACCTTTAAAAAAGCTAATAACTAACAAAAGCCATTTTGTTAAAATTACAAATGGTTTCCATATTCTAAAAATAGCATATTATTCTTAAATAATCAAGAACATAAGTATTTTGTTTACTATTATAAGCCAAAATTTCTGTAACATTTCATCACCTTTGAACACCTTTACTTAATATAAACTATAGGTCTGAATAATAAAAAAAAATTGTCAATTTCTATTTTTAAGCCATGCCATTAATATGACTGAAATTATTTTTCCTTGAAATATCTACACATACTAAATTAATTCATTTGCAAAAAAGTAACAAAATGAAGCCTATTATCATGGTTTACTCTATAGTCTCAGTCCTCACCAATGCTACAACATGTATTTTACTATATAACAAGATTTGTATTAATATGGTACTGAGTGAACTCTATAGGTAAGTCAGGCATCAAAACTTTTTACGAACAAAAATGTAAATAAAAGCATAGAGAAACTTTACCTCTTCTTCTAACTCCTTTGCCACTTTCTCTAAGCGAGTATTAACAGATCTGAAGAATTTCAAAGGCAACAGTAAATAAAATAATTCTTACAATAAAGACATTTACCATAAATTTTAAAATAATCATAGAATTACTTTGTAGCTAAACATTTTAGTAAAATGTTTAAATTTACATTTTAAAATATAACATTTAATTATCCACAGAACATACTTGCACTTCTGCTCTAGTTCCTCTTTGGCTTGAATCTCAGTGCTAAGGTGTTCTTCTAATGTGTACAGTTTTTTCTGAATCTGTCAGAAAATTAAAAACTATAATTATAAAGTGTGAGCACATTTAAAAGGCAAGAGGCTTAAAGAAAACAATAATAATTTTCTTCTCTTTTCTTTTGACTTTAATATAGGTACAGCATTTGTACCTTCTTAATGTGATTTTTACTGACAGAAAAAATCCTCCATCTCTTGCTTTATATCACAGCACATGTGTATATATGAACACATTATGTAAACATAGGAATGAGAAGCTCCAATCTTCGCAGAATTCTTCTATCATAGCAAGTTTCTTATTCATTATAAATAAATTTTTTAAAAATTGATATCTTCTACTTTTCTTTTGTAGATTTATATGAAAATATTGTTACCATTTGTGCTAAAGAGATAAAGATAAAAGGTCTACATCTGAAACAAATATCTGGAATATTTGACTGAATATGCTCAAAAATATATTACTTTTCTTAGAAATAAGAATAAAATTTCTTTCAATTTTCCCAAAGAAAGCATGCAGATAGCCAAGAGATCTAAGAAAATACATTCAACATGATTAATTATTAGGGAAATGAATGAAAATCACAATGAAGTATCACCTTACACCTGTTAGAATGGCTATCATCAAAAAGACAAAAATATCAAATACTGGAGAGCATGTAGAGAAAAGGGAACCTTCATGCACTGCTGATGGGAATGTAAACTGGTGAGGCCAATATGGAAAACAATACAAAGATTCTTCAAAAGTTAAGGACAGAATTACCATATAATCCAGCTATTCCACTTATGGGTTTTTATCTGAAGAATATGAAAACACTAATTCAAAAAGATATATGCACCCAAGATATAGAAACAACCTAAGTATCCACTGGAAGATAAGTGGATGAACAAGATGTGATATATATATATACACACAGACTGGGAACCACTCAGCCATTTAAAAAAAAGGGTGGGGGGAGTGAAATCTAGCTATTTGCAACATGGATGAACCTTGAGGGTATTAGAATGCAAGTCAGAAAGTGAAAGACAAAAATCATACGGTATCACTCATATGGAAACAAACCGAAAAAAGGGAAAAAATAAGCAAAACAAAAACAAACTCAAAAGACAGAACAGACTGGTCATTACCAGAGGAAAGGAGGCTGGGGTAGATGAAATGAGTGAATGGGGTCAAGTGTATGGTGATGGTTGATTATTACACTCTTAATGATCACTTTGCAATGAGCACAGAAGTAAAATCATCATGTTGTATACTTGAAACTTATATAATGTTACATATCAATTTCAAAATGTTACATATCAGTATCAAAAGTGAAAGGCAAAGGAGAAAAGGAAAGATATATCCATCTGAATGTAGACTTCCAAAGAAGAGCAAGGAGAGACAAGAAAGCCTTCCTAAGTGATCAATGCAAACAAACAAGAGGAAAACAACAGAATGGGAAAGATGAGATCTCTTCAAGAAAATTAGAGATTCCAAGGGAACATTTCATGCAAAGATGGGCACAATAAAGGACAGAAATGGTATAGACTTAACAGAAGCAGAAGATATTAAGAAGAGGTGGCAAGAATACTCAGAACTGTACAAAAAAGATCTTCATGACCCAGATAACCATGATGGTGTGATCATTCACCTAGAGCCAGACAGACATCCTGGAATGTGAAGTCAAGTGGGCCTTAGGAAGCATCACTACAAACAAAGCTAGTGGAGGCGATGGAATTCCAGTTAGGCTATTTCAAACCCTAAAAGATGATGCTGTGAAAGCGCTGCACTCAATACACCAGCAAATTTGGGAAATTCAGCAGTGGCCACAGGACTGGAAAAGGTCAGTTTTCATTCCAATCCCAAAGAAAGGCAATGCCAAAGAAGGTTCAAACTACTGCACACTGCACTCATCTCACACGCTAGCAAAGTAATGCTCAAAATTCTCCAAGCCAGGCTTAAACAGTACATGAACCATGAACTTCCAGATGTTCAAGCTGGATTTAAAAAAGGCAGAGGAACCAGAGATCAAATTGCCAACATCTGTTGGATCACTGAAAAAGCAAGAGAGTTCCAGGAAAATATCTACTTCTGCTTTATTGACTTCGCCAAAGCCTTTGACTGTGTGGATCAGTCAGTTTGTTTGTAGAAAAGTCTTAAGGAGATGGGAATATCAGACCACCTGACCTGCCTCCTGAGAAGTCTGTATGCAGGTCAAGAAGCAACAGTTAGGACTGGACTTGGAACAACAGACTGGTTCCAAATAGGGAAAGAAGTATGTCAAGGCTGTATATTGTCACCTTGCTTATTTTACTTATATACAGAGTACATCATGTGAAATGCCGGGCTGGATGAAGCACAAGCTGGAATCAAGATTTCCAGGAGAAATATCATTAACCTCAGATATGCAGATGATATCACCCTAATGGCAGAAAGTGAAAAGGAACTAAAGAGCTTCTTGATGAAAGTGAAAGAGAAGAGTCAAAAAGTTGGCTTAAAACTCAACATTCAAAAAACTAAGATCATGGCATCTGGTCCCATCACTTCATGGCAAATATTGGGGAAACAGTGACAGACTTAATTTTCTTGGGCTCCAAAATCACTGCAGATGGTGACTGTAGCTATGAAATTAAACGATACTTGCTCCTTGGAAGAAAAGCTATGATCACCCTAGACGGCATAGTAAAAAGCGGAGACATTACTTTGCCAACAAAAGTTAGTCTAGTCAAAGCTATGGTTTTTCCAGTAGTCATGTGTGGATGTGAGAGTTGGACTATAAAGAAAGCTAAGTGCCGAAGAACTGATGCTTTTGAACTGTGGTGTTGGAGAAGACTCTTGAGAGTCCTTGTCCTGCAAGGAGATCCAACCAGTCTATCCTAAAGGAGATCAGTCCTGGGTGTTCATTGGAAGGACTGATGCTGAAGCTGCAACTCCAATCCTTTGGGCACCTGATGCGAAGAGCTGACTCACTGGAAAAGACCCTGATGCTGGGAAAGACTGAAGGCAGGAGGAGAAGGGGATGACAGAGGATGAGATGGTTGGATGGCATCACCAACTTGATGGACATGAGTCTGAGCAAGCTCCAGGAGTTGGTACTGGACAGGAAAGCCTGGTATGCTTCGGTTCATGGGGTCACAAAGAGTTGGACATGACTGTGCGACTGATCAATTTTACCTCAAAAAAAGGCGCGCGCGCACACACACACACACACACAACCTCTTTATAATTTCCTATACTGTGCCAGGCACAATATTGTGAAAAGTTTTATCATCAATAACTCTTTTGGATTAATGATGGCTAATTAATTACAAGTCATCTTGCCATTCTTTAAATCTTCTTATAGACCAAATTTATCAGTCTTTAAAAAAACTAAAATTATAGAAAGTGCTAAATAATCTATTTGGGGAGCATTACTGCCTTTCTAAAGGATTTAACTTTTTGAGTTACTTTTGTATTTTAGGTATAATGGTATGCCCTTTACATTTATTGTGTCTTTAATCCTAACAAAAGCCATGAAAAGATGGGTAGTAATACATTTATTCAATAAAGAAACAGAAATCCTAAAAAGGTGAACAACTGGGCCAAGACAGCCAGCTAATAAGTGGCAGTGCCCTCAAAGACCTATTAGATTCCATGGACAATGTTTTTTCCACTATTGTTTCCAGTGATTAGGTTCTCCATGGTTTCTTAAATACTTCATGTATCTTAAGAAAAACTGTATATTTCCCTAGTAAGGAAATACAGGCCAATGAATTCATCAAGTTCAACAGCTTTTGGCTGCTGCTACATTGGTATAGCTTGATCACATGCTGATGAGTTATCACATGTTAATCAAAAATTCTTGCTGCTAGTTACACATCCTTAATAAACAAAACCAAGAAAAGCACATAATATATATTTTGAACAACAGATCCATAGGAGCAATAATGAAAAGAATACTTGGCAGAAAAAAAGGTTGGGAACTTCTCTCTTGGGTAGGTGTAGTACTCCAAATACTAGGTAGAATATGGTTATATCAAAACATCGCTAGAGTGATGAGATTTTCCTGTTTTTCAACATATTTGACATCAACATACCTCTTGACTCTCCTATTTAAAACAAAACAAAAACAAAAAATTAAAATGCTTACTATGCTTTGTTAAATTCCTAAAACACAAATTGTATCAAAATTACTCAATTTTTTAGTTTCTATAAGTTTTGAAGAGAAAAATATTTAGCATCCTTATTTATGTGTCTACATGATTTAGCTTTGTATGGAGGTCACAAAATACTGTAACATCTTGATAAAATTATCCTTTATATCAATTCAATGCTAAATACTCAAAATTTAAATCCATCCACTATTTCTCTATTCTTATAGCTTATTATCTATACTCATATATAGTGCTAAGATTACAAAATATTCTAACTGGCAGGAAATACAGCTGTTTATAAACATATTCTATCACTTTTGTAATGAAACTAAGCCTAAAGTCATGTAACTCATCTTTTTACTAGCCACTGGATCTCATACCATAATACTCATCAAATAAATGAATCACTTCAGTGTTATACTGAACTGGATTGCAACAAGGAATGCCATCTGAAAGTAACATCAAGTGAACTTTTAAAATACATGGATATTACTAAAGTATTTGAACATGTGATTAAAGTAGAGTAGTAAAAATTTACACATACTTCATTCTTCCTTGATTGTATTGAGTCATTTTCTTTACAAGATGGAGAATCACTTAGTAACCTAGAAGGAAAGGCAGGAAATTCTTTTGCATGCCATTTTAACTCATTTTCTGATATCAAGTTATCCTCAGAATTAAATTCTCTTTCTTTTCACTTTCAACATATTTTAAGTGAAGTACTATTTCCCCCTGTTGACATTTATACCATTTTCAATAATTAAAAATGCTATTTCTTGCTTCTCACTCTTAAGCCAATGTTTTAGTCTTTAACACTGTTGAGACTGGAGTCACTAAACAGAACCATATTTTTCCCCCTCTTCACCTCATTTTGAGTTCCCATTTTATTCTTCTTTTCTAGAAATATTCTGAAAGGAGACATCTCTGCTCTTTTTCAAATACAACATCTCTGATCTCCTGGTCTTAATACACAAATCATCACTTCTATTTAACTGTCAGTTTCTCTCTTAACTGGGTCGTTCCTTGCTGTGCATGAACATGCCTGGATTTCTCCTGTACTGATGTCTTCACTTTTGTCAGCATTACAGCAGTTTTCAGAACCTTATCTTTAATAGGATGAACAACTCATCTTGGTTTGCACTGATGTTCCTAATTTTAGCATGAAAGTCCCATAGCACATCCTTGGAAACCTCTTGGTCCCGGGCAAACCATAACAGTTGATCACCCCAACCATTACAAACATGGAAGTATCAAAAATTTCTCAAACGTCTTTAACATTTCATTTAACTACTTAACAGTTTTCAGCAGCTCCTCACTTCCTGTCAAAGTAAAAAGTCCCTTAGCACAATACACAACAATCATCTGTTCCATTATGCTTCCCTCACACTCTAACTCCAGTCTATTTTCTAATCTTATACCCAACATTCGTTCCAGTTGAGCAATATTTATTGAATGATCTTATGCCAGGCTCTGCACTAGATGAAGGTATTACAGGCAAGAAAATAACAGTTCCATTAAATTATCCAAATGGTTATAATACAGTGATACATACCATGTTTGAAACCTACTGGACTATATTGCTCTGCTCCCAGTGTATGCTTAAATTCCAAAGTTTTGCTTCCACTATTCACCTCCCCATCACATTCACCTAACCTCCCTACATCTCAGCTACTCAAAACCCTTTTTTATCTTTAGACTTGGTTAAAATGCTATCTCTTTCTTGAGGTCTTACCTGACTTCCCCCTACACTAGCCCCAAAGAGATCTGGCTTTTATTTTTCTTCTGAAATTAGAAGAATTATGATTCTCAGATCTTCTTGGTACCTTTCTTAAGGCTCATATCACATTCTACCCTTCACTATGACTATATAATTCTCCTATGTCCCTTAATAGTTGACAGACTCCCTCAAAAGCAGGTGTTTGGTCTTCAAACACACAACACTGCTTTACATTCATTTGTAAATGAATATTATATATAATATTCTTTGAAAAAAAAATCTCAGTTTGAAACAAATTAACACTTTATCTTCTATAATTCAGAGTCCTGAAGTAAGACAACTCTTTACAGCTAGATGTTGAAAACAATAAAAATATAACAAACAAATCACATACAAATTTTCTCTATAGTAGGTAAATCCTATAAAAGGTAGCTGATTTCCCACAAAAGCCTTAGGAATTGGGAAGGTTTCTACATCTCCTTTATCATCTTCAATGTCATCAAAATTGCTGCTGTCTATGTCACTGCTGAGTTCAGGTACCACAGGAGCAGCAGCTATTAAAAGAAAAGAAACACATTGTTTAATAATAATACATACGATTTAAAAAGACAGAAACAACCCCTGTTCTGTTTATATGAGTTATTATAGATTATTAATGTTATATTGATATTAGCACACTACATAAATATTAAATACATTACATATTGATATTTGATTAGCAAACAATACTATATTGTCACATTTACTATAGAAAATTTCAGTGACAGATTTACTATTTTATCATTTCAAAGAACTGAAGTTCTGTGTTTTATCATTATATTAGATAATGATAATTAGTTTTAAACATAGATGAATTAGTCTATGCAAGGCAGTATGATATTATTCTAGGTATTAAACTTCCAAACAGCAATAACTTGCACATACATTCTTTAGTTTTCATAAGTTTTCTACTACATCTTTAAGAAGAAATATTTCTTACTCTTAAAATGAATTAATGTAAATACACATGCAGTTTAAATGAATTCCTATGCTTACCCTAGTCTTCACCAGAGTACTCTCCATAAGCAACTAATTATTGATTTATTAATTCAAACATGAATTAAAGAATTATATTTCCCCAATTCTAAAAATTATTGAGATCCATAAAACTTAGCATGGCAAAGTAAGAAACCTATAATGTTTATCATAAAAGCACTGGGAAATAAAGACATACTAGTTTGCTAAGATACTGAAATAAGATTTAGTTACACAGCTTCAAAATGAATTGAAATACAACCTCTCAATTTAAAAATTACTATTAAGAGTACCAGACATGCTTTTTAAGTCAGAAGAGGATTCAATTTATGAGATTTAAAATGTGATGAAATGAAAATATTTAAATTTATTGACTTACTCTCTCTTATGTTATCCCAATTCCACTGATCATTCTTAAAGAAAGGATGTTGTTTGATTTCTTCTACTCCATTTCTTCCAAGGCGTACCTCCCTAAATAATGCAGTTAACCATTCTATTATAAAGAGTAAGATTATAAAAATACAAAAACACTCTTATCTCAATGAAGTTCAGAAATGAGTTTTAAAAAGTTGAAAAGCTTCAGCTTTAATACTGCTCAAAAATAAGCAATCTAATTTTACATCATGTGATCTCTCTAAATAATGAATGTCATGGAAAAGAAATTATGTTTCTACTTGCACTTTGTGTCAAATGAAAGTACAGGAGGCTTTCAATTAAACAAGTCACTGGCCTGTGCCAAAATCATATGACCAATTTTAGGGCATAAAATGAATGGAGATCTAACTTCTGGCACAGAAGAATTTTTTAAAACCTCTATAATAAAAATGTTATTTAAAAAATCCTCCCCCCTTCTTTTAAAAAGAACTCACATACTGTGCTTGAAGCTATCCATATTCACTCTGGATAGACCTACATCTATATTAAATATAAGTTAAATATAAATATGTATTGCATTTATATTAAAACTGTCAATCTGAATACAAGAAAAATGTTGCTAATAATTTCATTCTTTGACTTTTTGAGTCTTCAGTGAAGACTATGTGGAAATAATAAGCAATTGTGCCCCTGGAGCTAAGTTTAACAAAAACAAGAAAACCTGTAAAGTTTATAGAAGGAAGTACTCCTAGCCACACTAAACGCATTAAATTCTTTTCAAACTATCTTTTCTCCACCTACAATCATTCTTTAGATTGCAACTACCACCAACCATAAATCACTAAGGCTAGTCTTTCATGAATGGTACCCCTTTCATTAACACATGCTATATATCCTGTTTTATATTTTACCTTTCAGCACAGATTATAATCATTCCTATCAACTCCACCTAGTCCTCAAAGCAAACATTACATAATATTTATTTTGAGTTTATCACCATGAATTGTTCATTAATTATGTAATTAACGAAGTTTTAATTTACAAATGATTGATAAATGAAAAATTAAAATAATGAGGAAAAATATAATTTTCTGCTTTGTATGGAAAATAAATAATTCATAGTACTTAGTTTGACAAAAATGAAGGAAACAATTCTTAATAATGGAAATATACCCCATGTGACATTTCTGGGGGTCAAATTTGCAACTCAAGTAGGTCAATTTTAAAATGTATAGCCCAGAAATCCATCTTTAAGATTTTATCCTACAAAAAGTATTCAAAGAGAAATGTATGAGAATGGTCACTATAGTACTGCTTGTAACAGCAACTGGAAAACAAACAATAAGGCGTGCTCAGGAAAACAGCATCACAGAGCAAGAAATGTCCTCAGTTATCACCTAAATCTGATCCCATCATATTTAGAATGAGTAAAATTGTTTCCCCAGAAAGTAAAATAATTTCCCTAAAATCATAAAGCTAGTGAGTTAAGTCTGGTCCGAGGTGGAAGCACCAACGTGTATGCGCTGGCCCTTTGACAGGATGACTCCTATCACAAACGTAAAGTGGGAAACCAGAAAAAACTAGACAGGGCAAGGGAGACACTTTAAGGAGCTTTCCAGGCTTCTCTTTTTTTAAGGCAGGTTTCACAATAATGTTCATCTATCTTAAGAAATATAGAATTTTCAGGATGGACTTGCTTATATTCAAATGCAAATTAAAAGGGGCTGGGAAGGAGGCACTGTAAAGTCAAACACAGTTTTTAAGATTATTAACTTTTGAGTATTTATCTGCACAAAATGTTCTTCTCTCAAATGTTGTACAGTCAAGAGCAATGTGGCTCAATCATTTTAAAGGATAAAATATGAAAAATACAGAAGTTTTCTTTTCTCTCAGATGCATTATTTTACCAAGTTTTCTTTTTAGGTATGAGGGTTAAGATCAGAGTTGGATTACCATCAGGCTGCACATACAAAATGACAAGGGTAACCCAATTCCAGGCTAAGCAGTAGGAAAAGGCTAAACCAGAATTAAATGCAAGTTGGATAAAAAGACTGATTTTGTATGTGCATATATAACAGTTTGGTAAGCTTTCACTTCTACAAATCTAAAAGCTAAAAGGATTCTCTACAAAGAAATCTCTATAAAGAAACTTAATGTATATTACCTATCTGTTAAGAAGGCACAGATGAGATTCTTCGCATGTTTAGAAATTTCTGCATCTTCAGGGAAACATAGTGAGTTTTTATGATCCATAATTTTGCTGTATGTTCCTACAAGTGAATCTGCATAAAATGGAGTATCCCCTAAAGTACCAAGAAAGAAGACACAGAGTGTAACAGAGAATGCAAATTAGACATTTTTTACCTACTATTTAAATACATTTAGATTTATCACATGCATGTAAGAAGGAAATGTCTATGGGACAGGAATCTCAGTCAAACAAACATGCACACACCAAGAATATATCTGAATTTTAACCATACCAAATAGGCCAGTAACTTTTAAGATCAAAATAAAATCAATACTAACTGTACAATGTGTTGGGTAATACAGAGCGAGAAATCAATTTGCTGGATAATTTAAAAGATTACTAAGTGCAATCAGATCAGTTAGAGCCTTTTAATGCTTCAGCTAAATCAAACCTTTTGTTATACAATACAGCAGTCACCAACCACAAGCGGCACTTTAAATTAATTAAAATGAAATAAAATTTAAAAATTCATTTCCCTAGTCACATTAGCTGTATTTCAAAAGCCCAACATGGCAGGTCCCCACCATACTAAATGGTGCAGACATAAGCCACTTTCATCACAATAGCCTGGACAATGCATCTCTAAGAGTCAGATCAGCCTCATTATTTTACATACAAGGAAGCCAGGCCCAGACAGATGACATGTGATTTGCCTACGAGGACACACAGCTAGAGCTGAAAACGCCAAAATCAGTCTCCAAATACAGTGTTCCTACCAACTGATGACTATGATAAAGAGGCACTGAAACCAGTGTCAAGACTTTCAAAAAAGTTCATAGCATCATTTTGGCCAGTACTCAAAGTCTAAGAGTTAAAGGCCCTGCCAGTGGGCTTCAAATCACCTTAGTACAAACCAGACTTCCCCAAATCAGTAAAAAAGAAGCGCTCAGATAGTTTTTGTTTTCCAAGGGTAGTAGAGGAGAGTTTTGAATTCAAGATTTTTCTCGTGTGATTTTTCACTGCAGTAGACTCTTTGAAGTGAAGTCTAGTGCCAACGAACCTGATGAGTGAGCACCAGAGTATGCTCAGAACACTGCAAATCAGTGGCACTCAAACTCATTGAGCTTTCAGAGCTGAAAATGCTAGCAGGTGTATAAATGGTCTCTTCAAATAACCCAGGTGATTTCCCCCAAAGTATATTATTTTTTAAAACTCTGGGAGAGTCTAGGCAAATGATGGAATATATTCCACTTTCAAAATCCTACAAGACGCATCTAATAAACCATCAGACAGGGCCCAGACATGGGGAGAACAGACAGCTAGCTAAGAGAATACAGTGTGTACAAAGAGACCCACTGCAATGACAAAGGCCCAGAACAAAGCAAGTCACAGTAGGACATGAGACTTAGCACAGCAAGGCCAACAGTACACGTACACATATGGTCATCAAGAGAAAGCATTTTAACTACAAAAAGTTCTAGGACCAAGGGTTACCTAATTTTGTACTGAGATTTTTTTTTTTTAAGCAATAGCCATATTCAATCATTATACAGATTTCATAGATTTCCACTACCAATTTCTTTCAGAGTCACAGAAAAGAAATTCTCCAAGTTCTAACATTAATTCACTCTAAATTCTTATGTTATTTGCCTTAACACATTTGCCTCATAAAGTAGATTTTGTTACATCTTCCCTGGGCTGTCCTCATAGCTCAGTTGGTAAAGAATCCGCCTGCAATGCAGGAGACACCGGTTCGATTCCTGGGTTGCCAAGATCTGCTGGAGAAGGGAAAGGCTACCCACTCCAGTATTCTTGGGTTTCCCTTGTGGTTCAGCTGGTAAAGAATCCACCTGCAATGAGGGAGACCTGGGTTTGATCCCTGAGTTGGGAAGATCCCCTGGGGAAGGGGAAGGGTACAGACTCCAGTATTCTGGCTTGGAGAATTCCATGGACTGTATAGTCCATCGAGTCTCAAAGAGTTGGACACGGCTCAGCAACTTTCACTTTCACCCCTCACCCTAAAGCCATTGCTTTCCTTGGCCAGAAGATATTTTTGTGACTCTAGTACTTAGGAAGAAGAAATTTTAAAAATGAAATCTATGGTGTAAAGAAAAATTTTGAAATATCTGAGCATTTCAAATTTTGATGTGGACAAAGTAAAAAAATTATTTAACTTGTCTCTGAGTTTTCTGAGATGGAAATACTATTATAAAATATATTTATCTTGATAGTCAAATGGTCAATAACCATATTTGACTGGAATTACAAACCAAATATATATACAAGTAGCAAATATAAGAAACATAGTTTATAAAAACTAATTACATAATTACATAAACTGAATATTATCAGTTCCTTATTTACAACAAAATACTACTGATTAAGAAAATATTAGAATGAAGGCCCACTGCAGCTGTAAATTTGCTTCTTGTTCTAGTATTTTCTTAATCAAAAAGGTCTATGGAAAGAATATTTCCTAGCAGTAAACTTTCAATTCCTTTCATATTCTACTCAACTATTGTACCAGCATGAGGTTTCAATTTTCTAATCAACAATCTGTCGTATCAGACACTACCAATTCAAAGGTTTAAAGAAATTCTACTTTCTCCTTAGAACACAAGCAATTAAATTTTTTTACAGTCTCACATTCTTGACTTAGAACTAAAGTGTTGTGAGATAGATTTTAAAAAAACAATCCGAGTTTACTTACCCACCAGCATCTCAAAAAGGAAAACACCCACGGACCACCAATCACATTCTCGCCCATAGTAACCATCACCCCCTTGTGATTTCAGGACCTCAGGTGATATATAATCGGGTGTTCCAACTGCTGTATCACAATGCACCATGCCTGTCTAGGTAAAGTGCAAAGAGAGGAAAAAAGATGTATATAAAATGTGAGTAAACATACCCACATATAAGCAAAACTAATCCATTTATTATTATTTATACAGTGACTACCCATTGCTACCAACAGACCTTCACTGCTGACATGGTTTTGGGAGGACAGAGGATAGATGCATTATGAAATGCATAAAAATGTATGGATTATGGGAGATCAGTGATAATTTTCCAACTCTAAAATATTAGAGGCTTCATCAATGAAAGAAGGAAAAGGTGGTTAACTTCACAGGGATTCCATGCAAATCAACATCTTCTCTTTCTTACCCTATTAAGGAGTTAACAAGAGAAGTACAAAATGTGGTCTTAATGCACCTGACTGGGGAAAAGAAAAGAATCATGAAAGGAAGCTTTAATATTTCCAAAGAAACTGCAGTGATTAAAACTGCAAAGGCCCCAGCTTTGGAGGCTGGAAAAAGAAATGGTTCCTATTATACCTAGAAAAAAATGGAAGAAATAGACTAACTGTTTAAATCAAAAGATCTTAATTGTTTGAAAGCTATACCTCCAAGCTGCACGTTTAGAAATGTAGAGCTGCAGCATCAAGGTATTTGGCAAAATGATAAAAACACTCTTTTCTGTGTTTAGTTTCCATGGGTAATAAGAAAATTCCTATCTGATGTCTTTCTGACAAGAACCACTGTAGATAATACCTATGTGTATGTTTATTAGGGTTGTCTGTCTGTGGGTATATGCTGCAAGATTAAATCACAACAGTATATAGTAGAGTGGTGCTAACTAATACCCATTTACTTCCAGCTATGTACAAACATGCAAAAACTTCACAGATTAAGTTAAATGCCCTTCATTTTCTCTAACTACCTAATTAAAAAAGTGCGTCACCTACATTCCTAATAAATAAGCTATATAAACTAGCAAACTACTAAGTACTATGACCACCTTGGAAAACAGAAGTTCAGTGTATTTCATAAACATGACTTACTTAAATGTTTTTATTTAAATGCAATAAAACACTATATATGGGAAATTAAGTTCAAAAGCAATCTTTTCATTCCTTAAAAATCAGCAAAAATAACTCAGTGACTTTATTTTCCCAAGTATACAGCAAACAGAGGTCATTTGAGTTGAATATAAATAAAATAACAAATTTGGAAATAATTGAGCAAATTATGATGGCAATATTCTGCATGGGTTACTATTTAGGATAAAAAATGAAGATGACAGTGCCTGACTACAAAAAGCAGGACATAAAATTAATTTTTATCATTAACTACCTTATATTTGACTTCTACCAAAGAAAAAATTCATAAAGACTTACTAAGGTAAATAAAATCTCTTCATTTCACATGTATCCATGTAAGTCAGACTTCCAAAAAATGAATCTCGTGACACTTAAATAGCTAAAACCTGGTCAGACACAAAAGTGCCACTATAAGAAAAATTGTTTAGCATTCAAAGGTTCAGAGGAATAAGAGAAAAGGATAAGAAAAGAACTGGCGAACAAGTTAGGCTTCAAAGGAATGAGGGTTGGTATGGCAGCTTAGAAAAAAAGAGCAAAAACAAAGGGACAAGAATGACTTTACATAAAGTTCAAGAAATGCAGTAAAGTCCAATCAGCTAAATGTAAAACTTCACATGATGAAGCTGGAAAAGGAAAGATGGAGATCAGTTTGAATAACTGCTTATTTGTAGAAAAGAAACACTCTGGTAGGACTAAATAATTTTTACACGGTAAACTATGTTACTGGTACCCTGTTTTCCAAATTTTAATATTTCAACCACCATCTTTGGCAAGCATATTGAGGGTTAAAAAAAATTTTTTTAAACAAACATTTGGGAAAGATGGTGGCACTAGTGGTAAAGAACCCACCTGCCAACACAAAGGCGAGTTAGATCCCTGGATCAGGAAGATCCTGGAGTAGGAAATGACTACCCACTCCAGTACTCTTGCCTGGGAAATCCCATGGACAGAGGAGCCTGGTGGGCTACAGTCCATGGCGTTGCAAAGAGCTGGACATGAGTGAAGGGACTAAGCACACACGCACTTAAAAACTATCTCATGGGGCAAGTTCTCAAATCACATAAATATAAACTTTATATTTACGACAAATCTCTGATTCTCTTCTAAAGAAATACAGGAAGAACAAACTACAAACTAAGAGACTGGTTTACCTACAGGGGGTGAGTGGGAAAAGGGTAGAAAGAAACAATATAGTACAGGACAGGGATGGGGTGGTGGGGTAAGGAGGGGGTGATCCTTCTCTGAGGATGTAATTTGTACAGTTCCGACTCTTACACCAGAGGAATGCTTCACATATCCAAAAAATAAACAATTAAAATCAACTGGATGTATGGAACACAAACAGTAAGAAATGGACCTGTTTCATAAATTAATAACATAACCACACCCATGAAGGTAGAGAGGAAAGGAACTGACCTAGGTTACCTTGGAAAACAGTTGTAGTGTATATAATGAGAGCCAGGTTTCTCACTATCCAAAAAAGTAAATACAAAAAAGAAAGGAGGAAGACTAGAATGAATCCTGTGCTGTAAAACTAGAATCAGAAGTATCATATGAACTCATAATTTTTAATATACTTCATATACAGACTGGTAAGTACAGAATTAAATATGAACATGTATGTGCACGTGAGTTAGTATAGTATATACAACATACACATGTCCACTTACAGGGTCTAGAAGTAATGACACTCCAAAAGCAATGAATACATCTAACACCCAAATACTCATTTTTAAATACCATTCTTGAATAAAAGGAATTAGAGCTTCTTTGAGAAGTATTTGTTTTCAGGGCTGGGACACAGAAAATACAAAATAGTGTTCAACTACTTACAGTATAAAGAAAGAAAAAGAAAAGAAAATGCTCCCCAGAGGATACATGTTAAAAAGCTAGAGGAGCCAACTTAAAAGACTTCACAAGATAAGCAAACTTTGAACTGAGTTTCAAAGTGTGAGTGGGAACTTGCCAAGTACAGTGTATTCAATAGCATGTATTAGATTGGTGTAAATATAGTTGCAGTTTTGGATCATGAATTTTAAAGCATCATAACTAGGCTCAAACACATCTTTATTAATCAAAATAGGACGCATTATAATCAACACATTTTTGCCAGTGAGAATTAAGTTTGTTTATTCCTGTGGCGTAAAAATGCATGCCTTGTGAATCAACGATCTCTTGGAAAGCATTTTCTGCCTCCTGCTGGTTGTGGAAGCATTTTCTCTACAAAAAGTTTCAAGATGCTTAAAGAAGTGGTAGTTAGTTGTCGAAAGGTCAGGTGAATACGGTGGATGAGGCAAAACTTCGTAGTCCAATTTGTCAACTTTTGAAGCATTGGTTGTGTGACGTGCAGTTGGGCACTGCTGTAGAGAAGAATTGGGCCCTTTCTGTTGACCAATGCCGGCTGCGGGTATTGCAGTTTTCAGTGTATCTCATTGATCTGCTGAGCATACTTCTCAGCTGTAATGGTTTCACCAGGATTCAGAAAGCTCTAGTGGGTCAGACAGGCAGAAGACCACCAAACAGTGAGCACAACCTTTTTTGGGTACAAGTTTGGCCTTGGGGAGTGCACTGGAGCTTCTCAGTCCAACGACTGATGTGGTTGTTGCTGACTGTCGTACAAAATCCATTTTTCATTGCACGTCATAATCCGATTGAGAAATGGTTTGTTGTAGTTGTGTAGAATAAGAGATGACACTTCAAAATGACAATTTTTTCTGATTTGTGGTCAGCTTACAAGGCACACACTTATCGAGCTTTTCACCTTTCCAATTTGCTTCAAGTGTCAAACGATGGTAGAATAGTTGACATTGCTCTTCGGCAACTTCTTGTGTAGTAGTTGTTAAAGTGGATCAGCTTCAATGATGGCTCTCAATTGGTCGTTGTCAACTTCCAATGGCTGGCCACTGTGCTCCTCAACTTCAAGGCACTTGTCTCCTTTCAAAATTTCTTGAACCACCACTGCACTATATGTCTGTTAGCAGCTCCTGGCCCAAATGTGTTGATGTTGCGAGTTGTCTCCACTGCTTTACAACCCATTTTAAACTCAAATAAGAAAATCACTTGAATTTGCTTTTGGTCTAACTTCATTTCCATAGTTTAAAATAAATACAAAATACACAGCTAGTAATAAGTCATTAAAAAATACATAAAGCGAGAAATGAGCATTAAAATGATGTATAACACAACCACATTTATTTATGTATTCCAGTATCAACTGGCAAAGTTTAACAAAGCAAAATGGCAATTGCTTTTGCACCAACCTTATATAAAAGCCAGGAATCATGAAATACCATGGGTATAAAAGAAACTATTTAAGACCTCTGAAACACAAGGTACAAGAGAATAAATGACAGAGAATGAAGGTAAAACACTAGGTAGGGATTATATCACCTTAACAGGAGGCTTCAGGTAACTAAGTAAGGAGTTCCAACTTTAATTAATAAGTGATAGAAATCTACTAAAGGGTTTCAAGCTTGAGAGAAACATAAACAGGTATGCATTTTCAAAAGCTTCCTCAGAAGTACTTTATCTTATATGGATCAGATAATGTGTGCTTGCTGAATACATCTAGTGTTTCATAACTGACCAAAAAATGTCATCAATCGAAAGATTTACTGCAAACAAAAAATGGTCCGAGGATTTAGCATAGTCGATGAAGCAGATGTTTTTCTGAAATTCCCTTGCTTTCTCTATGATCTAATGAATGTTGGCAATTCGATCTCTGGTTCCTCTGCCTTTTCTAAACCCAGCCTATGTATCTAGAGGGCTTCCCTGGTGGCTCAGATGGTAAAGAATCTGCCTGCAGTGCAGGAGACTCTGGTTCAATCCCTGGGTTGGGAAGATCCGCTGGAGAAGAGAACGGCAACCCACTTCAGTATTTTTGCCTAGAGAATTCCCTGGACAGAGGAGCCTGGTGGGCTACAGTCCATGGGGTCGCAAAGAATCAGACACGACTGAGCAACTTTCACATCTGCAAGCTCTTGGTTTACACACTGCTAAAGGCTAGCTTGCAGGATTTTGAGTATAACCTTGCTAGCATATGAGATGAGTGCAATTTTCTGGCAGTTTGAACATTCCTTGGCATTGTCCTTCTTTGGGATTGGAATGAAAACTGACCTTTTCCAGTCCTGCAGCCACTGCTGAGTCTTTCAAATTTGCTGACATACTGAGTGCAGCACTTTAACAGCAACATCTTTTAGGATTTTAAATACCTCAGCTGGAATTCATCACCTCCACTAGTTTGTAGTAGAGCTTCCTAAGGCCTGCCTGACTTCACACTCCAGGATGCCTGGCTCTAGGTGAGTGACCACACCATCATGGTTATCCTAGTCATTAAGATCTTTTTGGTATAGTTATTCTGTGTATTCTTGTTACCTCTTACTTACTAATAGCCTGTAAGAGCTTATAGTATACACATTACAATGGCTATGTATTAGAGAAAGAGAATAAAACAAAAACAACTGAAAGGGGGAAAGCATAATTTAAAAAAAAACCAAATGAGGTCTTTGTGTGGATAACTAATACAATAATTTGTGAGTCAAGGAACATAATTAACTACATGTACCTGAATTAAAAATAGTAAACAAAATTACATATACCATCTTTTATTTTGCCCTATAGAGAGACAATTTAAGATATTTAAACAGCTGAATTTAGTATTTACTTACATGCTTGTAAAATAATTTCATAAACACCACATTCTGACCTGTTCCACACTTGCATATTCAACATCTTTCTTTCCTTAACCACCTTTACCCATCCTAAAACACAAGGTGTGATTTTTTTGGCACCCTCCCAAAGGTTCTTGGTTTAATGAAAATCAGAGCACACTTGTGGAAGTGCAACACATAAATATCATTTGTTATGTATAACAGACATTAAAAAGTTTAGTATTCTATTAGATAATTATTTCATTTTCATTAATTTTCACTGGTAATCACTTTATACTACATAAACACCACAAGAGGGAGCTTTGGTCCACCTACTAAACACTGATTAATGTATGCACAAACATAGTAATACTCTATGAAGAAGACCAAGAGAACCCAAGAGATGTTACATTTTAGCTGGGTAGACAGGGCATACAAACCTAGATAGAAAAAAGTGGCCTGTGAAGTACAGCATGAATTCTAAGTGAGTAACATTATGGACATTATGACAGAGAGTGATCAGTCACGTTAGCATTATCAAAGAAAACTTTCCACATGAGGTAAAAAAAATCAGAGCTGAGCTTGAAGAATATGGATCACTGATGACAATCAATAAAAGTGAATATCAAATAGGTGGCATAAATAAGTTGAGAAGTAAAGAGGAAAAAAAAATCAGCTTAATTCCAAATAAAAGTCTTGACAAGATAATTAACAAGAATACACAGAAATAAAACATGATCTCTCCCAATCAGGAATTACCGCCAGGAATTACAGCACACTTACAGAGAGATCATTATAAACATGAACTAGTTTTGACTGGTAGCAAATGTTTGTCAAAATGCTATGAGGAAGATGATTACTTATCTGAGTTCTTATTACTCTTGAATTCACCAAATCTACAAAGTATTCTACAACTAGATGAATGATTTAGTAAAGGAAATGTTTTGATTTAGATATTTTATTACCTTGTTTGAGTCATTACATAGTAAAACTAAATTTCTTTTTTTTTAAATTATGAAGTCTAGATATGTTGTTTTCTTTTTGTCTCTTAAAAAACTAGCATTAAAAAAAAAAAACTCGCTTGTTACTTACTTCATCCATCTTCATACATGTGCCAAAATCTGCTAATTTTAGATGCCCATGTTTATCCAAGAGCATGTTGTCAGGCTTCACATCTCTGTGAATTAAACCCATGGAGTGTATGGCATCCAAAGCAAGAACAACTTCAGCAGTATAAAATTTGGCCCATTTTTCAGGTACATCATAGTTACTCATAAGGTTTACAAGGTCTCCACCAGGCATGTACTCCATTACCATGTACAGATACTTATCATCTTGAAAGGCACAAAAGAGCTGGAAAACAAAACAAGAAGGAAAAAAAGTTTAAAAAAAGAAGAGGGACTTCCCTGGTGGTCCAGTGGCTCAGACTCTGCACTCCCAGTACAGAGAGCCTGGGTTTGATCTCTGGTCAGGGAACTAGATCCCACATGCCACAACTAAGACCCAGTGCAGCCAAATAAATAAAAATATTTTAAAAAAAAGAAAGAAAGAAAACTATAACTGTTAACAGAAAAAAATCCCAAAATCAATACTGCTATTGAAAAAGACAAATTACTATAAAACCAACACAGAGTTAAACTTTATGAAATCTTTGACTTTAGATCTGGATATCTTTAATGGAGAACCAGTTATCAGATAAAACTATTATATGGATATCTTCTTCATGCTTAACTAACGAAATATGCATAAATGTATCATTTTCCCTCTTGGAGAATACAGGAATCTATTTAAATAGACATATTTTAAAAGAGAAACAGAATAAGAAAGAGGAATATACAAGGTGATGACAAAAGAATCCATAATAAAATAGCCCAACTTTCAGCAAATAAATTCCTGCACATAACTCACAAAGCAGAGAGCTGAGTAGACAGAAACACCTAAGATACCAGATTCAATAGATACCAAAAGAGGGAATAAGTCCCATACCACTGGGAAGAGTAATTCATAGCCACATATGGGACAGGGCTTTCTCCCTTCCTTTCCCCATCATCTTGTTCATAATCAATAGCAACTGACAGTGTTAATGCACTCAGACTAAAGCAGTGGCACTGGGACCTGAGAAAAAGGACACCAAGCTAGGGGAGTTGCTGAGGCATAGTTATCAGGGTCTCCTAATAAATCAGGTGAGAATAGGTCTATTATTATTAGCACCTAAGATAGGTCCTGACCCCCAGGAGAGACAAGAAACCACAAATTCAGAAGGAAAGGTATCTGTACATTCCACCCAACAATATGTCCCACCTCTTCCTGAAAGCATACAACATAAACAGAAAAGATTTCCACAAACAGGAAAAAGAACAAAAACAAGAATCTAGGTTTTACAAATAGCAGAAGAATGAGGAGAAGCAAAAAGCAAGAGAGACAGGGAAAGGTATATTCAATTAAACAAAGAGTTCCAAAAAATATTTAGAAGAGACAAGAAGGTCTTCTTCAATGAACAATGCTTAATAAGACAAAAACAACAAAAGGTGAAAGACTAGAGATCTCTTCAGGAAAATTGGAAACATCAAGCAAGCATTCCACCCAAAGATGGGCACAATAAAGGATAAAGGTGGTAGAGACCTAGCAGACACTGAAGAGATCAAGAAGAGATGGAAAGAATATACAGAACTGTATGAAAAAAGATATTAATGAACTGGATTACTATGATGGTGTGGTTAGTCACCCAGAACCAGACATTACGGAGTGCGAAGTCAAGTGGGCCTTAGGATGTATTGCTGTTAATAATATAGCTAGTGGATGTGATGAAATTCCATCAGAACTATTCAAATCCCTAAAGGAAGATGCCACCAAGGTTTTTCATTCATTATGTCAGCAAATCTGGAAGACCCAGCAGTGGTCACAGGACTGGAAAATCCTCATCCCAATTCCCAAGAAGGGTAGTACCAAAGACTGTGTCAAACATCAGACAATTGCACTCATCTCCCATGCCAGTAAGGTCATGCTTAAAATCTTGCATGCCAGGCTTCAGTATTACGCGAACCAAGAACTTCCAGATGTCCAAACTGGGTTTAGAAAAGGAAGAGGAACTAGAAATCAAATTTCTAGCCAGCATTCGCTGTATTATAGAGACAGCAAGGGAATTTCAGGAAAATATGTTTCCATCAACTACACTAAAGCCTTTGACTATATGGATCATGACAAACTGTGGGAAGCTCTTAGAGAGATGGGAATACCAGATCATCTTACCTGTCTTCTGAGAAACCTGTATGCAGGTCATGAAGCAACAGTTAGAACCCTGTATGGAACAACTGACTGGTTCAGGATCGAGAAAGGAGTACAATAGGGCTGTTTGCTGTCACCCTGTTTGTTTAACGTACAGGCTGAGCACATCATGAGAAATGCCAGGCTGGATGAGTTGCAAGATGGAATCAAGATAGGCAGGAGAAACATTAACAACCTCAGATATGTGGATGATACCACTCAAGAGCAGAGCGAAAAAGCTGGTTTAAAACTCAACATTCAAAAAACTAAGATCATGGCATACAGACAGAAGGGGAAAAGACAGAAGTAGTGACAGACTTCCTCTTCTTGAGCTCTAAAATCATTGCGGACGGTGACTGCAGCCATGAAATCAGAAGACGGTTGTTTCTTGGCAGAAAAGCGATGACAAACCTAGACAGTGCTTTGAAAAGCAGAGACATTACACTGCCGAAAAAGGTCCATGTAGTCAAGGCTATGGTCTTCCCAGTGGTCAGGTATGGTTGTAAGAAGCTGGAATGTGAAGAAGGCAGAATGCTAAAGAATTGATGCCTTTGAACTCTGATGCTGGAGAAGACTCCTGAACGTCCTTTGGACAGCAAGGAGATCAAACCAGTCAATCTTAAGGGAGATCAACCCTGAATATTCACTGGAAGGACTGATGCTGAAGCTCCAGTATTTTGGTCATCTGATGTGAACAGATAACTCACTAGTTATCTGATGAGTGGGAAAGATGCTGGGAAAGATCAAGGGCAGAAGGAGAAGAGGGCATCAGAGGATCAGATGGCTGGATGGCATCACTGATGCAATGAACATGAACTTGGGCAAACTCCGGGAGATGGTGAGGGACAGGGAGACCTGGCGTGCTGCATGGGGTCACAAAGAGTTGGACAGGACTGGGCAAATGAACAACAACAAGAATCAACAGTTGAGAAAAACCAGTATCATGAAATAAAGATTTGAAAGATTTTTATTCAATAAAGATTGAAATAAAGCAATTCAAGAAATAGAAAGTTAACAGTCAAGGAGATGCTTAAATAGGACAAATTAAGAACAGCCCTAAAAATATGAAAACCAATAGCCTCAAAAGAGTAACAAGTCACATCAAGTAAACAACAGGATGATATGGGAAAAAGTCTGAAGCTTTGGCATTAAATATACAAGTAATTATAAGAGAAAAAACAAATTAGAAAGCAAGAAAATTGAGCAAAGTAACTTTCTCTCTCTGAAGTCACTGAAGGATTCAGAGATGAAAAACAGAGCAAAGTTAGCAAGGTTCCAACATCTAGCTAAATGCAGCCTGGAAGAGAGAACACAGACCAGAAGAAAAAGAAAAAATAAATAGCAAACAAAAACTTCCAGAAGTGAATCAAATAAAAAATCTAGATTGAAAGGACGGCAAATGAAACAAAGAGAAACAGATAGTGCTAAACTCTCAGAAACCCAACAAAGACAAAATGTATCTTATGTACAAAACCCAAATCATATTGTTAACAAACATTTCAGCCAATACAGAATACAAAGAACAGAGATATAGCTTTAAAAATATGAAGGAAAAAAATTTCAATTCTAGAATATGGCAGTCTAAAAAAAAACCCAATAAAATGGCAAAATAAATATGTATTACATCATTCATATTCTTAGAAATCTGATAACAAACCACTTCTGAAAGAACTGCTCAAGGAAAATGGTTTGACAAAATGAATAAATCCAAGTAAGAGAATTATATGAGACATAAGAAAAGGGGACAAATAAAATAATCAAGAAAAGTTTATTAAATATAATTACTGATACAAAATTAAACACTTTGAGAGAGTCAAGTCAAAATTAGAATAATTTTTAAATGGAAGGTGGTAAGATACAGAGAAGAGAGGGACAAAAAAGACATTATAAGGCTGGTTACCAAATTGAGAAGGGTGTGTGTGTGTGTGTGTGTGTGTGTGTGTGTTTACCAAATTGAGAAGGGTGTGTGTGTGTGTGTGTGTGTGTTTACCAAATTGAGAAGGGGGTGTGTGTGTGTGTGTGTGTGTTTACCAAATTGAGAAGGGTATGTGTGTGTGTGTGTGTTTACCAAATTGAGAAGGGTGTGTGTGTGTGTGTGTGTGTGTGTGTGTGTTGACCAAATTGAGAAGGGTGTGTGTGTGTGTTGACCAAATTGAGAAGGGTGTGTGTGTGTGTGTGTTGACCAAATTGAGAAGGGTGTGTGTGTGTGTGTTTACCAAATTGAGAAGGGTGTGTATGTGTGTTTACCAAATTGAGAAGGGTGTGTGTGTGTGTGTGTGTGTTTACCAAATTGAGAAGGGTGTGTGTGTGTGTGTGTGTGTGTGTTTACCAAATTGAGAAGGGTATGTGTGTGGGTGTATACCAAATTGAGAAGGGTGTGTGTGTGTGTGTGTGTGTGTGTGTGTGTGTGTGGTTACCAAATTGAGAAGGGTGTGTGTGTGTGTGTGTGTGTGTGTGTGTGTGTGGTTACCAAATTGAGAAGGGTGTGTGTGTGTGTGTGTGTGTGTGTGTGTGTGATGCTACTAATGCTAAATGGCAAAAGGAAAGATGGATATAAATGGAGAGACACTCATGTTTCTGGAGAGAAAGTCTGTATCATAAAGATGACAACTCTCTTCAAATTGATCAACAGACTCAATACAAACTCTATATCCCAGCAAGTTATTTCCTAGGAATCAATAAACTGATAATAAAATTTACATGGAAATGCAAATAACCCAGAAGAGCCAAAACAGAACAAAGCATCACAATCTCAAACCTCAATACAAAACTACTGTATCAAAACAGTACTGGTATGGTATAATGATAGATATACAAATCAGTGGAACAGAAGTGACAGTCTAGGAATAGCCTTTATATTTATAGGTCAAAAAAATATATATATAATATATATGTATATATATATATATACACACACATACATACAAAGGTGTCAGAGCAATTTAGTTGGAAAAGTACAGTCTTTCTAATGAATGGTGTCTGAATAACTGGATATTCACAGGCAAAAACATGAACATTTTTAGGCCCCTACTTCACATCATACTCAAAAATTAACTCAAAATAGATCACAGGACTAAATTTATGAGCTGAAACTATAAAAATCTTATGAAAGAACAAAGGAAAAATATTTATCACCTTAGACTAGGCAAAAATTTCTTCTAATATAAAAAAAATTGGCAAAATGAAAAACTGGTGTAAGATTTTATCAAAATTAACATATTCTGGCTTCAGAAAATCATATGAGAAGAGGAAAAGACAAACCACAGACTGAAAAGAAATACTAACAAGTGATATATATGATAAAGTATCTAGAGTATGCAAAAGACTCCTACAACTCAACAGGAATATAAGCAACATAATCTTTTAAAGGGTAAAAGTCTGAACAGACATTTCACCAAAGAAGATACAAGAGTGGTCAATAAGCACATGAAAAGGTGCTCACTATCATCAGTCATTAGTCAAAGTTAAAACCACAGTGAGACCTCACTTTACACACACCAGAATGACTATAATAATAAGAAGAAGAAAGAATATCAAGTGTTGGCAAGAATATGGAGAAACTGGAACCTCATAGATTCTGATAAAAATGTAAAATGGCACAGCCACTTTGGGTAATAGTATGGCAACTTCTTTAAAAGTTAAACACAAATTTAGCACACAGCTAAGACTCCATTCCTAGGTATATATCCAAGAGAAATGAAGTATGTCCACAAAAGACTTTTATGCAAATGTTCACAACAACATATTCACTATTTATAACAGTTTAAAGTGGAAGCAATTCAAATACACATCAAATGGTAAATGGACAAAGATAATGGAATATCCACATAACTCCTTCCCCCTCAACTGGGTATTCTGCAATACAGCTCTGATGCCAAGTACTTAGAATTAGCATCAGACACCACAAGTTACGAGCCCAGTCTTTCACATGACTGCCTTCACTTTAGACATTAGCTGTACTTCTGTACCTTGGGAGTCCCCAAGCCACCAGCATTCTGGTTAACTACAAATTCTAGAGTTTCCATGACTCAGGTTCAATAATTTACTGGGATAACCCACAGAATTCAGGAAAGCACCATATTTTTTACCACATTTTACTGTAAAGGATACACATAAGATGAGGTCTGGGAGGCAACAGAGCTTCTGCATCTCCTCCTTGTGGAATCAGGGTGAATCACCATCCCAGTACATCAATGTCTTTACTAACCAAGAAGCTCCACTGAGTGTCAATGTCTGCAGCTTTTATTAGGATTTCATTATATAGGTACAATTAACTATATCACTGGGCATGTGATTAAACTCAATTTCCAACCTCCTTCTAGTACTCCTAACTTGAAAGGCTGAGAGTTCTAATCCTCTAATCATGTGCTCATTTTTTTCTAATGATCAGCTCCCATCTCATCCAGTTCAGTCAGTTCAGTCACTCAGTCATGTCCAACTCTTTGCGACCCCATGGACTGCAGCACGCCAGGCTTCCCTGTCCATCACCAACTCCTGGAGTTTACGCAAAATCATGTCTATCTCCTCCAAAAGTTATCAAAATGCCAACAGGAGTTGCCTTATTAGCATAACACACAAAATTGAAGAGCTTTTGAAGCTCTGTGCTAAGAACAAGGAACAAAGACTCTTGATTAAACCACATATAATGTGCTATGCTACTCAGTACTAAAAAGAAATGAAGTACAAGACATCCAACAATGTTCATGAACTTCAAAATCAGTATGATAAGGGACATGGACCAGATCCAAAAGACAGACAGCATGTTCTATGATTCCATTTACCTGAAATGTCCAGGCAAGGCAAATCTACAGAGATAGGAAGCATACCTGTGGTTGCCTGGGGCAGGAGGGGAATGGGAAATGACTTTAGGTATAAGTGATCATTTGGGGATGATGAAGCTGTTCTAAAAATCAGATTTCAGTGATGTGTGTGGCCTGTGACCTGAACTACTAGATAACCAAGTGGGAGATTATTTCTCTTTGTAGAAGTATTCTACTCAAGAAGAAATAACTCAATTGGAATATTACCATTTTGCAATCTTTACAAAATTAATGATCTCAACAAAGCACAGACATCTGGTAAAATAACAAGAGTAAGAGATAGCCAGACATTAGCCTCCTGAAAGAAGAAAACATTACCCATGAAGCTGTCCTGCCACGCTCCCCATCACACCTGATTGTGATCAAGCCTTTATATTTAATCACCAACTAACAAAAACATAAATGAGAGGAACATGTTAAAACTACACCACAGGATGAAATCAGCAAAAACCAGGTTTCTTCACCAAGTGGCACAAGAGAAAACAAGCTAAAAGTGTTTAGGAATATACTTACTTGGATGTATGAAACTATAAAGGAAAGCAGGTAAGTGCTTACTATAAAAGAAAGGACACTAGAAAGCACCCAGAGAACCCAGCAAACTTGATATATAGGTGGATTAAAAAAGAAAAAGTTCTTTCAGCAAAAATATTATTTTTAATGTGTAATATTCATCTATTAAATTTAAAGTACACTAAGAATATAGCTCTAAAAAATACAGATAGGTCAAAGATTTATATTATAACATAATCTATATAAAAAAAGTTAAAAGGGTATAGGAATAAATTATGGGGGCCTTCATACAATTAAGCACTTAATAACCATAAACAAAAGGGGCTAAAAAAGGAGGGGCTAATATTTGGAATACTGTTTGCTAATCAACTAAAATTGATTATAGGTTTATTTATGACCCATTATTTTCACTGCAAGGAAGACAGATTCCTAACAGAAATGTGGGAACATATGTGCCAAAAATTCATATGAAAGAAAATTGAGCACAACATTATTGATAATTGGAGAAGGAAATGGCGACCCACTCCAGTACTCTTGCCTGGAAAATTTCATGGACTGAGGAGCCTGGTAGGCTACAGTCCATGGGGTCGCAAAGAGTTGGACACGACTGAGCGACTTAACTTTTCCACTTTCACTTTATTCATAATAGCCAAAAGGCAGAAACAACCCAGGTATCCATGAATTGAAAAATAAATAAAATGTGGTGGATCCATACAACAGAATATTATTCACCCATAATAAAAAGAATCAAGTGCAAGCTGTAACATGAAAATATGTTGAAATATGCTCAACCTAAGCATGTTGAAAATAATATACTAAATAAAAAAAGATGTCAAAAAATACCACATAGTGTATGATCACATTTTCACAAAATGTTCAGAATAGGAAAATCTACAACACAGAAAGCAGATGAGTGGTTGCCACTGGGCAGGAAAGACTCGGGAGTAACTGCTAACTGGTTCAAGGTTTCTTTTTGTGATAAAGTGAAAGTGAAGTCGCTCAGTCGTGCCTGACTCTTTTGTGAAGCCATGGATAGTAGCCTGCACCAAGCTCCTCCGTCCATGGGATTTTCAAGGCAAGAAGTACTAGACTGGGTAGCCATTTCCTTCTCTGGGGAAACTTCCCAACCCAGGGATCAAACCCAGGTCTCTCATATTGTAGATAGATACTTTACTGTCTGAGCCACCAGGGAAGTTTTGTGATAAAGTGTTCTATAATTAGGTAACGCTGGGCTGGAAGAAGCACAAGCTGGAATCAAGATTGCCGGGAGAAATATCAATAACCTCAGATATGCAGATGACACCACCCTTACGGCAGAGTGAAGAGGAACTAAAAAGCCTCTTGATGAAAGTGAAAGAGAAGAGTGAAAAAGTTGGCTTAAAGCTCAACATTCAGAAAACTAAGATCATGGAATCTGGTTCCATCACTTCATGGGAAATAGATGGGGAAACAGTGGCTGACTTTATTTTTCTGGGCTCCAAAATCACTGCAGATGGTGACTGCAGCCATGAAATTAAAAGACGCTTACTCCTTGGAAGGAAAGTTATGACCAACCTGGACAGCAAATTAAAAAGCAGAGACATTACTTTGCCAACAAAGGTCCATCTAGTCAAGGCTATGGTTTTTCCTGTGGTTATGTATGGATGTGAGAGGTGGACTATAAAGAAAGATGAGCGCCAAAGAATTGATGCTTTTGAACTGTGGTGTTGGAGAAGACTCTTGAGAGTCCCTTGGACTGCAAGGAGATCCAACCAGTCCATTCTAAAGGAGATCAGTCTTGGGTGTTCTTTGGAAGGACTGATGCTGAAGCTGAAACTCCAATACTTTGGCCACCTCATGTGAAGAGTTGCCTCATTGGAAAAGACTCTGATGCTGGGAGGGATTGGGGGCAGGAGGAGAAGAGGACGACAGAGGATGAGATGGCTGGATGGCATCACTGACGTGATGGACATCAGTTTGGGTGAGCTCTGGGAGTTAGTGATAGACAGAGAGGCCTGGCGTGCTGCAATTCGTAGGGTCGCAAAGAGTCGGACGCGACTGAGCGACTGAACTGAACTGAATGACTGACTGCACAACTCCATAAATACAATGAAATTACTGAAAACTAACTAAATAAATAGAAATAAGTCAGTTATTTTGACAAGTTTTCCCAAAAGTCACACATTTCATACATGTAAATATGATGGTACATGAAATGTGCTTTATCAGAGATAAACAAATGATAATCAGGATTATAATCTATTACTTTTTCAACTGTGCAATGTTTCACTATTGATATGCTTCCACAAATTCATTAACTATCTCAGTAGACAGTTTTTACAGGTCTACTCTGCAGAATTAAAATCCAAGATATAAATTTACAAAATGCAACTAGAACTGCCAATTAATCTGTTACTATGAAAGCAATTTAAAGCTAAAAGTGGATTAATACTTTGCTACCATCACTTCTTAATCAAGTAGATTACCATGATACATAATTTGCTACAAAATATTTAGTATTAACTAAACATATCCAGAATTTCTAGCTACTGGCTACATTTAAAAAATAAAGTGAGGAGGAAGGGTGAAATTCAACATCACACAAAAAAAGCAATGGTAATGAGTTTTGAAAATACATGGTCATCAATGAAGCAAATCTTTTATTTCCAAATAGCCTTCCACAAACATGGTATCAAACTTGTGGATCATTTAAGCATACTGAACATGCTCTGATATATATCTAAGTTTACTCATGACATCTGACCAAAAATGTCTGCAGAATTAGCTATTAGCACACAAAAAAAATTTAGAAAACTAAAGCCAGTGAGGAATATAACTGAAAAAAGGGCAAAATAAACTTACTTCACAGTCAAATAACAGGCTGAATTAGGAATCCCAATACTGTCTTACACTACAGGTAACACATAAAGGACTGAAAGAGAATCTTCAAACGTTTTAATGTAGAATTTTTTCTCCTTTTCAAGATAAACTATTGTTCTTATACAATCATACAAATCAAGAGAAAGAGTAAGTGGGGGACAATGGCATACTGGTAACTCAATTCTTTAAAAAGGAATTTGAAAAGACAAAGTTGCAAGTAGTACTTGTTTCTGTACAATTTACGTCATATCTATCATGTCTAAATAACATACTGCTTTAGAAGATTAAACAAGTGTAATGAATCAGATCTTATTAAAAATAACTACACTGTCATGTGAATGAGATATAGGACTTTCAGAATGCAAAATCAATTCTAACTAATAACAAGCACTTATCAAAAAGGGAAATAAACATATAAAAAGTCTGCTTACCTGAACCACCCAGGGACTGTTGGCAAAGGCCATAATATCTCTTTCCTCCCAGAAAAAAGCAGAATCTGATCTTTTTATCATTTCAAACTTACTAAGAAGCTTCATAGCATAAACTTTCTGTGATGCCTTATGACGAACCTGTTGATTTTTAACACAAGAATTAATACTTTAATTTTATGAGAAAATGGTGAACAATAGATCATACTATAATGCTATTCTTCAAGATTTAGTTTACAACAACAACAACAAAAAATGACCTTTAGCTAACAAAATGCAAAAACATAACATTTTTAATGAGAGGAGAAAATTCTAAAAAGCCTAAATTTTTCATGAAATATACTATACCTTTAAATGCTAAACTCACTATAAAACTACCTCATTTCATCTAAATAAAACCGAATTCATGAAGCTTCATTCCTCCATATTAAGTAAGCTAACCAATTTAAAGAATAAGACATTGTTAAATGAAAAAACTGTAGGATATGTACATGTATCCAACACCATTTGAACATAAGAACCTAATAAATTTAGATACCAAAGGTTATTTGTGATTTTGTTAAGTCATCCTTACTTCTTTTTAGGTATCTTATTTAAAAGGTTATTTTTTTTAAAAAAGGGGGAGAACCACCAATAATATGGTTATTTGATCAGTTCTTACTTTTCTCATTAGACTGCTAATTCCATAAGGGCAAGGACAACGTCTATTTTTGACCATCATTTTAATCCTAGAATATAACATAGCAAACTCTACCACTGAAACAATAAATATTTAATGAATATTTATAATAGTTGACATCTATTGGATAATCAATAATAAATAGTTAACTGCTACCATTTACGTTTGAATTACCTAATAGGATGTCCAAAACCGAACTCCACATCTTCACCCCTCAATTTATTCCTCCCATAGTTTCTATTTCAGTAAATGACATATTCATTCTCCTAACTGCTCTGGCTAAAAACCTCTGGCTCCTCTTTTTCTCATACAGCTCATAAAGCTCATCAGCAAATCACATCAGTCCTACCTTCAGTCTCCAAAACCAACCATTTCTAACTATCTCCACTGATACCACTCTGGTCTGACAGTTTTTGCAAGAATACCTTGTTTTACTGCACTTTGATTTACTGTACTTTGTATATATTACATCATTTTTTTTTTTACAGACTGAAGGTTTGTGGCAACACTGTGTTGAGCAAATCTGCTGGTGCCATTTTTCCAATAGCATTCCTCAGTTGATGTCTGTGTGTCATATTTTGGTAATTCTCACAATATTTCAGACTTTCTCATTGTATTATATTTGTTACGGTGATCCGGGATCAGCAATTGTTCTGGGGTGCCAAAAACCATGTTCATATAAGACAGTAAACTTAAATGCTGTGTGTGCTCAGACTGTTCCACTGACCTACTATTCCCCTCTTTCCCTCACATTGGGCCTCCTTATTCTCTGAGAAACAACAATATTGAAATTAAGCCAATTAATAATCCTACAATGGCCTGTGGGTGCTCAGATGAAAGGAAGGGTTGCGCATCTCTCATTTTCAAGCGGAAAGCTAGAAAGGATTAGGCTCAGTAAGATAGGCATGATGAAAGCTGAGTCAGGTTGAAAGCTAGGCCTCTTGCACCAGTGAGCCAAGTTGCGAATGCAAAGAAAAAGTTCTTGAAGGAAATTAAAAGTGCTACGCCCATGAACACATAAATGATAAGAAAGCAAAACAGCCTTGTTGTTGATATGGATGAAGTTTTCGTGGTCTGAATAAAAGATCAAACCAGCAACAACATTCCCATAAACCAAAGCCTAATCCAGAGCAAGGCTCTAACTGTCTTCAGTTCTATGAAGGCTGAGAGAGATAAGGAAGCTATAGAAGAGATGTCGGAAGATAGCAGAAGTTGGCTGCCCATGAACTTTCCTCATAGTATCAAAGAGCAGGGTGACACAGCAAGTGCTAATATAGGAGCTGCTACAAGTTATCCAAAGGATCTAGCTGAGATAACCATTCCCAAAATTCCAGAGCCTGTAAGAATTATGCCAAATCTACTGATGGTGCTCTATAAATGGAACAACAAAATCTAGATGTCAGCTTATCTGTTGACAACATGGTTTATTGAATATTTTAAGCCCACTGGTGAGATCTATGCTCAAAGAAAAAGATTCCTTTCAAATTATTACTGTTCATCAACAATGTACCTGGTCACCCGAGAGCTCTGATGGAGATGTACAATCATACTAATGTTATTTTCATTCCTGCTAACACAACATCCATTCTTCAGCCCATGGATCAAAGAGTTATTTCAACTTTCAAGTCTTACTATTCAAGAAAAACATTTTGTAAGGCTATAGCTGCTGTAGATAGTGATTCAGCTGATGGATCCAGGCAAAGTCAACTAAAAACCTGGAAAGCAGTCATCACTCTAGATACCATGAAGAACATTTGTGATTCATGGGAAAAGGTCAAAATATCAACACTAACAGGAGTTCAGAAGAAGTTAATTCCAACCCTCACCGCTGACTTTGAGGAGTTCAAGACTCAGTGAAGGAAGTTAACTACAGATGTGGTGGAAATAACCTCATTGTTCTCTACCCGAGAACTCAATTTGTTTTCTTCTAAGAAGACATCATAACTTGCAATTTTTGCTTCCTTGTATTGTCTGTCTCTGTAATACTGTTTAACATCTGGTGTCCCTGTTTTGTTATCAGCTGCATAGCAGTTGCTCTCTGGTATACCACTGGTATTTCCTCTTTGAATAATCCCTACCTTTGTTGAGCTTACATTCTAATATGGGACTCATTCAATTTCTAGCCAACAAAAAAGAGAGTGAAGAAACCCTGATGGTTTCCTGGGCATCCAGACAAGACATCTTAGGAGAAAGAACCATGCTCTAAAGCAAGGCCTACTCTAGCACCACCTAATAAAGTTTTATAATACCAAACCCTAAAAAATCAAAAAGGGAGTAGAGTCTGGAGGTACAGTCCTTAAAAGGACTTGGGAACAACTTGGTCTTTAAACACATCTACATTTACAAAGTAAAAAACTAAGGCTCCAAAGTTAAAAGGTTATCAACAAGTAACTGGACAGCTTATAAAAATGAAAATCAATACTTGTCAAAGAAAAATAAAATCCAGAGTCTCTATCATATATCCAAAAGGACCAGTACATAATTTAAAAATTACCTGAAAGGCAAAAATAAAAATGTGACTCATTATCAAGAAAAAGCAGTCAACAGAAAACAGCCCCAAAAGACATTGGATTTATCTAACAAGCACATTAAATATCTCTTTCAAATCTGCTCAAAAGAAAGTATGTTAAAGGAAAAAAGGAAAAAATAGTTTTAATGAATGAACAGAAGGAAAAACCAACAGAAAAATGGAAACTATTAAAAAAAAAAAGGAACCAATTGGAAATTCTATAACTGAACAATAACTAAGAAAATTCTTTGGATGGGCTTAACAGAGACTAGAGACAAAAGGATATTCAGTAGGTGAGGGAGGTTCAAGAGGGAAGGGATAGTCTTTGGCTGATTCATGTTGATGTATGGCAGGAACCAACAATATGGTAAAGCAATTGTCCTCCAATTAAAAATAGATAAATTTTTTTAAAAAAAGAAGAATATTCAGTGAACCTAACACAAATCAATCTGAAGAATAGAGAGAAAAATGAATAAATGAAAATGTATACAGACTTAGGGGCCTATAAGACAATTTTAAAGTCTAAAGTATGTGCAAATATAAATGGGCTAAACATACAATTCATAGGCAGAAATTATCAATTAATTAAAAAGCAGCATTGGTGGTACAATGGTGAGCATAGTTGGCTTCCAGAATTAATTAAAAAGGAAAACATAGCCTCATATATTTTAAATATAACATCAAACACATTAAAAATAAAAAGAAAAGGATAAACCATCCAAACAGCAAGGATGAGAAAGTAGAACAATATTAATAATAGACAAAATAGACAACAAGGTCAAGAGATAAAGAAGATAATTCAGAAAAAAAGAAGAAGAATTCATCAGGAAGACATTACAAATTCTAAATATGCTTGCATCTAATAAACAAGCTTAAAACTTCATAAAGCAAAAATCGACAGAACTAAAGAAAGAAGCAGGCAAATTCTAATTTCAGCTGGAAATTTTAATATCCCTTTTCAGTACTTCATATAACAAATAAATAAAACCAATATGGATCGAAAGAAAATACAGCCCAGGATAAAAACTGCTCGATCATATTATAATTACAAAGGATTTTATATCAATGGGTTATATCACTCAAAGTATTTTGACGTCAGTTTACATGAAAAGAATCCTATATGCAAAGGGCCAAATAAATTATGATGAGGGTCATAGATTATATCCATTTTCTATATCAAACTATTAACCTGAAATAACAATTCATTCTATTTGTATGGTGCTATGCCTTTTACAGAATGATGGAAATAAATACACGGGAAAGCAATATGAAAACATGACTGTGAGAGTGTGGGATTAGGGAATGAATGATCCTAGTCCATTCCCTTCCCCAGAACAGACAAGATTTTTACTTAGCAAATTATAGCAAAGCAAATGCTCATGCCAGTAGAGCTTTTAATAAAAGTTCCTTTTTTTTAGTTTACGTTATTAAAAAGAGACAGCTAAGGTACTCTCTCTTCTGTACTTAGGCCATTCTTCAAACGTTCACTTATTCTAAGAGCAAATTAGATTTTGAAGGCTGCTTAACTTCATTAGAGAAAGCAATCATACAACAGTAATAACCAATTAATTTATACCCTAATATTATTTATGCCTGATCCAGACCATGACAAGAGTTTTAAGACTCATGCTATAAAGAACAGGAATGCCAAAGAATGTTCAAACTACTACACAATTGTGCTCATTTCACATGCTACCAAGGTAATGCTCAAAATCCTTCAAGCAGGCTTCAACAGCACATGAACCAAGAACTTCCAGATGTATAAGCTGGATTTAGAAAAAGGCAGAGGAACCAAAGATCAAACTGCCAGCATCCACTGAATCATAAAAAAGGCAAGATAATTCCAGAAAAACATCTGCTTCACTGACTACACTAAAACCTTTGACTTGTGGATCACAACAAACTAGAAAATTCTTAGAGATGAGAATACCAGACCACCTTACCTGCATCCTGAGAAACTTGAATGTAGGTCAAGAAGTAACAAGAACAGGACATGGAACAATAAATTGGTTCCAAATTGGGAAAGGAGTATGTCAAGGTTATATACAGTCACCCTGCTTATTTAAATTATATGCAGAGTGCATCATGAGAAATGCTGGGCTGGATGAAGCACAAGCTGGAATCAAGATGGTCAGGAAAAATATCAATAACCTCAGATATGCAGATGACACCACCCTAATGGCAGAAAGCAAAGAGGAACTAAAGAGCCTCTGGATGAAGGTGAAAGAGGAGAGTGAAAAAGTTGGCTTAAAACTCAACATTCAGAAAACTAAGATCATGGCATCCAGTCCCATCGCTTCATGACAAATAGATGGGGAAAAAATGAAAAGAGGGACAGACTTTATTTTCTTGGGTTCCAAAATCACTATGGACAGTGACTGCAGCCACAAAATTAAAAGGCGCTTGCTCCTTAGAAGAAAAGCTATGACAAACCTAGACAGCATATTATAAAGCAGAGGCATCATCTTGCCAAGAAAGGTCCATCTAGTCCAAGCTATGGTTTTTCCAGTAGTCATGTATGGATGTGAGTTGAACCATAATGAAGGCTGAGCAACAAAGAACTGATGCTTTTGAACTGTGGTGTTGGAGAAGACTCTTGAGAGTCCCTTGGACAGCAAGGAGATCAAACCAGCCAATCTTGAAGGAAACAAACTGTGAATATTCACTGGAAGGAGTGATGAGGAAGCTGAAGCTCCAATACTTTAGCCACCTGATGCGAAGAGCCGACTCACTAGAAAAGACCTGATGCTGGGAAAGATTGAGGGCAGGAGAAGAGGACAGAGGATGAGATGGTTGGATGGCATCATCGACTCAATGTGTAAGAGGCTGAGCAGAGATTGTGAAGGACAGGGAATCTGAAGTGCTGCAATCCATCAGGTCATAAAGAGTCGGACACAACTGAGTGACTGAACAACAACAATGAACAGAAACTAGATATTTGTTAGCTACTAGGAAATAGTTAAACATTTATTTACACTTAATCTTTTATATATGAATTAATTAAACAAACAAAAAGAAACCTAGAAGAAGGAGCCATTCATTCAAATAAATAAGAATACAGACTTAAGATGATTTTCTGAACATGTGAAAAATACTTGTTGACTTCACTCTTGGTGATTATGCAAAACCGTTTCCCTTTCTCTGCTTCCAAAATGCTTATGATAATCTAATATCAAAATTAGTAGTATGTTTCATAAGTTCCTTTAAGAACAGAATACAGACTTTCATTTGTGAGGCTGCAAAGTGGTTAGCACAATGTTGAATTATCCAATTCAACAAATTTAACAAAATTATAGCTATATAAGGCTTTCGTGATAGTTCAGTTGGTAAAGAATCTACCTGCAATGCAAGAGACCCCAGTCTGATTCCAGGGTTGGGAAGATATCCTGGAAAAGGGATAGGCTACCCACTCCAGTATTGTTGGGCTTCCCTTGTGGCTCAGCTGGTAAAGAATCTGCCTGCAATGAGAAAGACCTGGGTTCGATCCCTAGGTTGGGAAGATCTCCTGGAGAAGGGAAATACTACCCACTCCAATAATCTAATATCATAATTAGTTATGTATATGCCTGCTTCATAAGTTCCTTTAAGAACAGAATACAAACTTTCATTTGTGAGGCTGCCAAATGGTTAGCACAATGTTAGAATTATCCAATTCAACAAACTTATAGCTATATAAGACCTATAAAACTTTTAATAAATAAAGAAAACTTGGTTAGACACTAGTTAATGAGGCCTGAATTTCATCTAAGGATACTTTAGGACACTTTACAGGCTCACAGCACATAAGACAGAAACCACTGGCTTGCAGACTTTGACTTGATCTACAGGACAAACATTAAGAGGCAGTAGTTGTATTCATGCCAAATGTCTGCCTCATACCTTAAAATACATTGGTACTAGTATTACAAAGTACTACAATAACGCATTGTTATTTTAGGAGAGCTGGTTTCCATTGACCTTCCTTGTGAGGCTATCTCCTTCTGAATGATTCTATTATAATCTCCCTTAGCAACTCTGTATATTCCCCTTTGTTCTCTAGCTTTCTCCTTTATTCCATATGGATGGATAAATAGTCAGATACACTGGTGATTCATTATCACACTGTACAGAGAGTACTGCTTAAAAGCATGGACACAGATGTCAACAAACCTGGGCAAAAGTCCCAGCTATTTATGAACGATATGGCCAACTCACTTAACTTCTCTAAAGTTCAGTGAATTCATCTACTTAAGAATCTCACAGAATTGTTGCAACGATAAAATAACATAATGAATATATACATATAGCACACAGAACACAGTCCACAAAAATGTTAACTAATTCCACTATAGCCAAATGGAACTCAGTTCATTCTATTATGAAGCTTTACATATGTCTCCCCTATGTCACTAATCTATGGTTACCTAAAGGACAAAAATGTCACTTTTCTTCCAATGTTTCTATTTGTTAGTAAAAAGAATACTATATTCCTTACTTCTAATTTTAAAAGTGGATGAGTACAATGACTCTATTAAATAGAGGGAAAAAAAGTTAAAAAATAAGATAACAAGGGTCAAACCAGTTAACAGTTTTATTTCGGCTGATAGAATTCTGAGAGATTTTTATTTTCTTATAATTATGTTTTCCATAGCTAATATATACTTTTTTAAAAAAACTTTAAGTAGATGAAACATTCTTAAGTGTAGCTAGAGACATGCTTGAAAAAATCCTGAAATGGACTTTGAGGTCCTAAAACACTTATGGAAAAAAAACTTCTGAAAATCATTCTAACCACAATTTCCCATTTGAGGCTTTAATACTGATTTCTAATGTAAAACTTAAGATTATTTTTACAATAAGACTCAATGCATCTATTTGACAGATCTGGAATAGTTATTCTGTGCCGCCAAGGTTTCCATTGTAGATGGAAGGAGGGAGATAAAATTTTGACAAATCCGAAATAACCTTATAACTAGAGAGGAGACTGTTTTATTCCCAAAGAAGACTAAAAAATCTGTCAAGTATTACAGAATCATTTCCCATATGCTCTTTCTTTCTGGTTGGTTCCACATTAAAAGTTTAGTTTAAAATCATTTAAATTAAAAGCAAGTCAGTAGGAGATTAAAAAAAAAAATCCTCATCTCATATCAGCCTTGAGTGGACAGAGTGAACAGCATAATGGAAAATAAGAGTAAAAAAGATTAACTGATGTCTTAAAAGAGAGCCTAGATAGCCAGGATGAACACTTCTTGCTTCATTCAGTAGATAAGAGAGCCATAAAATACCAAGATATGTACAATGAATATATTTTAGAAGGATCAATTTAGCATCAGCTCATATTAGACAGATCTATACTTCCTATTTTTCATATACCTCATCATGGAGAAGGGGGGAAATAAAGAAAACAGAATGAAGCAAAACATGTATGTTAGAAAAGCCCTACAGCTGATTCTATTATACCCAAGTTGGGGGAGAGAGTGGTATGTGAAAATACAACGATATGAAATGTGGGGAAAACAGTCTGCCAAAGAGTCACAAGGGTTCAGCTGAGCTTAGGTGGCATGAATTTGCAGAAGATTTAATAAGCATAGTCTAGGTATTCTCTCCATCAGCACTTACCAATCCAATATCAACAGTACAACAGTGAAACTATTAGCAGAAGCCAAAAACAAAGCAGGAACAAAGCAGGCCCTAATACTTGACTAGGTATCTTGGAGAAAGGTGAATATTCCCCAGAAGTGGATAGACTAGAGAAATATTATGAGCAGGACTTACTGAAAAAGTAAACATAAGAAATAAGGGGAAGAATAATGACCCCTAATTTTGGGGTTTGAGCATCAACTGGGTTGATGCTAAAGCCATTTATTTATTAAGATGGGAAAGTAAAAGAAGGAACAGATTTGGTGAGGAAGAGCAAAGTTAGAGAAAGAATCAAGTGTTCTAATTCACGTTTTAGATGTCTGTGATACATCTTAATGGAGAAGTCACAATAATGACAACAGCTGATATTTACTGGATAAGTACCACATATGTATAATATAATTTAGTACTCATAAAAAATCTTATAAAAGTCCTATTATTAGTGCCACTCGAAGATAAAAGAAATGAAAACTCTGATGACAGGAAACCTATGTACCATAGAATTAAAACAAAAGTGGATGACCTTGACTCTTACAGTACCAGAGTACTTTCTGCAAAAATATCTATTAAAATTGAACATTAAACTACCTTAATTATAAAAGCATGTTTTGTTAAGCCAATATGTCAAATGAGTAGGACTTCCCTGATGGTTCAGTGGTAAAGAATCTAACTGCCAATGCAGAGGACATGGGTTCAATCCCTGATCCAGTAAAGATTTCACATGTCAGAGCACCTAAGCCCATGTACCGCAACTACTGAGCCTGTGCTCTCTAGAGCCTGGGAATCAAACCCTAGAGCCCATGCTCTACAATAAAAGAAGCCACCAAAATGAGAAGCCTGAGGACTGCCCCTAGAAAGTAGCTCCTGCTCACCACAACTAGAGAAAAGCACACAGAGCAACAAAGACCCAGAACAGCCAAAAATTAACCAATTTTTAAAAAGAAATGAGTGTATGAGTCTTCAAAAGGAACTTAACTGCTTTTCCAGGAAGGCTCCAATTTTATCCTACAATCTATTACCTATTTACTATGTGTCAGACACTATTCTAGATCTTTACCATATATTAGCTCATTTAACATTCAGCACTCTATAAATAACGAACTATTATTATCTTCTTTTTACAACTGAGAATACTAAGTCACAAAGAGGATGGGTAGTTGAGAGGTCTCACTCCAGAGTCCATCCTCTTAATCAATATACTATACTGAATCATATTATGTTCCACAAAAGTTAGATGTGATAAAATATTCCAAAAGAATATAATCTAAAAACAATAAGGATTTTATACATAAAATCATATATTGTTACCAACTTTTCATGATATAAAAACAGAAGCTAAATGTACATCTTGGTAGATAGGGGAAAAAAAAAACCATAAGACAACAAGATAAACAAATTCTGCCTTGCTGGGATTATAGAACTTTTCAACTCACAAAAAAAATGCCTCTTCTGATGAGGAAATCTACACCCAAGTAAGTTAAATGACTTGTCACTTTCCTGATTTATGCCACTTTCACAAGTACTCCCTATGTATTTTGACTCCTATTCCATCCACACTTCTCCATGTGGCCAACCCCTTTAACTTAATTGTCACTTTCTCACAGCAAGGGCATTCCCAACTTCCCAATGCGAATAAGGCACATTCCGCCATTATTCTCTTTCACAGCATACAGATCTTTTCCTTCATAGTGTTTATCATAATCTAAAAATACTTTACCTGTTTAAAGTAAAATTCTTCATCTCTTGCACAAAACTACCACTCTCAGCAAGATTTTGTGTGTGCGCGCGCGCGTTTGTCTGTGTGCACACACGCACACGCTCTAAGTCGCTTCAGTTGCTTCCAACTCTTTGCAAGAGGCTATCTTACTGTATCTTTGGGGCTTCGCTGGTGGCTCAGATGGCAAGGGGGCTTCCCTGGTGGCTCAGACCACGAAGAATCTGCCTGCAGTGAGACATGGGTTCGATACCTGGGTCTGGAAGATACCCTGGAAAAGGGAACGGCTACCCACTCTAGTATTCTTGCCTGGAAAATTCCATAGACAGAGGACCCTGTCCATGGGGTCGCAAGTATTTGGACATGATTGAGCGGTTATTCTATTATATCTTTAGAGGCTAGCACAGCTCCTGGGACATAACAGATTCTGATTAAATATTTCATTGATAGATACAGATAAATGTGCCATTTTATATCTAATAATTAACTGCTAATGTTTACTAAGTATTTACTATAATCCAGGAACTGTTCCAAATGCTTTATATATATTGTCACATTTACTACTGCCATGTAATCCCATGAGGAATAGATGCTATTGTTATCTTCATTAACAGATTAGAAATTTAAGGCATGGAGAGATTAAGTAATTTGTCTGACGTCATAGCTAGTCAGCAAAAGAGTCAGAATTCAACTTTAAACAGCCTGACTCTAGCTCTTACACTACAGAATAGCTGCTGTGACATACCAGAGTTACTTTTACAATGAGAATCTTTGTAGAAACTGAATGGTACATCCTCTGTGATAATGCATTTTTAACTTGATGAGAAAAAGCATTTCATAAGGGAAGACACAGTTACACCCACTACTATAAAACTTTCTTCAGATGACACAAAAACATAATCATAAAAATATGCCAAACATGGGACATTCCCTACACATCTGCCTAATTTAAAACAACATACAAATCAACTTTAAAAGGCAATGCGGAAAGCACCTCGACTTTTCCTTTTTATTCTCACCCTTCTTTTGAAGAGTCCCTGCTTAAGGTAACAACCAAGAACTAAATCCACAACAAACATGTACAAGCTCTCAGGTCAGGTCATCAGATTAATGGAATGTTAAAATAATTTTCATTTTTAAAAACATTTAACTTTGTTTCTGCATATTTTGTGGCCAAATGAAATATAAGATTGGAATTAACAACAAAATAGAAGACTTCTTTAACAAATTAAATTTTAATGATCACGTTAACCTAACACAGAACAATGACCACCCTGTCACAAAAACATGACAAGTCAAGGTCTGCCATATTCCTCCCCAAAAATACAACGACAGATTCTAGGGTCTCTTCCATAATCATATAGCATGAAGAAACAATGTGCCTATTTCAAATACATGTGGAATGACTTCTACATCAAATAGCAAATAATGACAATGGTTAATACTCAGAGAATACTACAACCAGGCTTACTTTTTAAATGCACTTAGTTTTCCTATAGCAACCTCCATGACACAGGTATTACTATCAGCATTCTACAGACTGGAATTCAGAGTGATTGAGAAATCTGCCTGTACTCATGGTCTTTTGAGCTAGGCCACAGTAGAGCTAAGATTCAACTACTTTATAATTTCCCTCTCTTCTAGAAACTTTCATATGAACTGTCATGTAACTTAATCTCCCACCCTACCCACTAGAGCATTCTGCTAGCTGAAGCTTCAGGACTTCCGCTAAGAACAAAAAATAAAACAAAACCTCTTTACTTTCCAAGGCAGCCCATTCTTAAAATCTACTCCAAATCAACATCTCAATTCCTTCAATAATACCCTAGGTGGCATTATTTCAAGTCCCTGAGCACTATTTGTTCCTTGATACTCTCCATCAACATGTCTTTTAAAACAAGGCAACAGGGCATCTAGAATGAATTAAATATTCAGGTATGGCCCAATCACCTCAAATTAGAGAAAACCTATCTGTATTATCTTAGAAATTTATTAAAGAAGTCCAAACTTTACTATTTTGGGTAGCCATATCACCAATGGCTTTTGCCTCATTTACATTCAAGAATAATCATTCTTCAATATACTGTTTAGCAATCTATTCCTTGAATTCTTCATATCCAAGTACAGGTAATTATTCTGGTTCAGTTCAGGTCAGTCGCTCAGTCATGTCTGACTATTTGCGACCCCATGAATCGCAGCACGCCAGGCTTCCCTGTCCATCACCAACTCCCGGAGTTCACTCAGACTCACGTCCATCGAGTCGGTGACGCCATCCAGCCATCTCATCCTCTGTCATCCCCTTCTCCTCCTGCCCCCAATCCCTCCCAGCATCAAAGTCTTTTCCAATGAGTCAACTCTTCGCATGAGGTGGCCAAAGTACTGGAGCTTCAGCTTTAGCATCATTCCTTCCAAAGAAATCCCAGGGTTGATCTCCTTCAGAATGGACTGGTTGGATCTCCTTGCAGTCCAAGGGACCCTCAAGAGTCTTCTCCAACACCACAGTTCAAACGTATCAATTCTTTGGTGCTCAGCCTTCTTCACAGTCCATCTCTCACATCCATACATGACCACAGGAAAAACCATAGTCTTGACTAGACGGACCTTAGTCAGCAAAGTAACGTCTCTGCTTTTGAATATACTATCTAGGTTGGTCATAACTTTTCTTCCAAGGAGTAATTAAATTTCATATATTCTACTTGGCTAATTATCTCCCCAGTTGATGATTTCTGGGGTTTGGCTCATCTTCTAAAATCACCCTCATACTCCAGTTTTAACTCATCTACAAAGTAATTCAACCTGTCACCACTGCCTCAATATAAGTCATTAATAAAATGTTTAATAGGACAGGAAAGAATTCTAAAAACTGTCCTTGGGGATCTGTGTCCAAGGAACCATTTATGCCTACAACAGTTATTAACTTAGTTTTAAAGCTCTCTACCCATATGCTTATTCACTGATATTTCTCCATATATTCACAAGTATGTCAGACTTTTCAAATATCTTATAGATATATACTACATCTATTGCACTATCTTGATCTACAAATTCAATAAGTCTATCAATGAGACAAGGAATGAAAGAAAAAGACAGAGGTTACTCTGTCATGACTTATTCCTAGAGAAACCTAAGCTAGCACACAGTTTTTCTCGGTGCTCCATCAAGGAGAATAAAGGACTGTAAGTTAAAAAAATAATTTGACCCTTATAGTTTAACTATAAAAAAAGAAAAGAGAAGTCCTATATTCAAGTGATGAAAAAAGAAATTATTACATTACTGTTCCTCATATATAAAGTGTCTGAAATGTCTGCAAACATTTATAAGTATTTCTAGTGCTATCATTTTGCCCTGCAAAGGCAAATTTTACATTTTCTTTCAAATATTAAAATGCCTTTGTTGGGTTTTTCATATTAAATGTCAGTTAATTAGGCAGAGATGTTATGAATCTGAACATAATAAAAACACAGTAGTTCTGAAAGAATTTTTTTTTTTTGGAAGAAAGGGAGCGCGCGAGGGCCACGCCGACGCCCGCGTGCCGTCCTCCCTGTCCCCGCCGCCCGGGACGAGACAGAGGGACGGGACACCCGCGCGGACGCGTGTCACGGCGGCGACTGGCTCGCGCCGCCGGCCCCCCGGCCCCGCGCGTCCCCCCCCGGGCGAGGGGAACGGCGGGGCCGCCCCTGAAAGAATATTAACTGCTAAGCAGATCATGTGTGAAGCCAACCTGGCCTTATTCTAAATCCCAATGTTTTAGAGCTGTAAAAGAGCTGGTATTTAGAGTATAATTATCTCCTTTCATAGATGAAGACACTGATGCACTTAAGAGATGAAATGATGAAACTCATAATGCTAATTTTCTGGCATGGTTGGACACAAAAATAAGATTCACTCTAGGGCCACTGACAAATGTTTCACAAAACCATGTCATCAAAACAAATAATAAAAAGAACAAAACAAATTCTTACCAACTGGACTTCACCAAAAGCACCTCTTCCGATAACTTTTACAACATCGTAGTCTTCTGCCTTCATCTGTAAACCTCTTATCTTTTTCACAATTTTCTCATCTACAATAAAAAGATCAGCATAATGTCAATCACCATATTTATAAACAACATTTTAAAATACTTACCATGTTGGTAAACAAATTTGTATTTCAAAGACTGGGTTTAGTTTTCAGCTAAAACTATCAGCTTTTAAATGCTGTTGTTAAAAATCTAAAGACACATAAACTTTACGTCAAAGGATGAAAACTCTATGGCTTAACACGTATAAAACCATCAAAAGAGCAGTATTTAAGCAATGCTGTTTCTAAGTCTATTGTGTAGCAAGTTAGATGACAGCTGAAACTGTGATGACCCAAGCAATCCTGGAGCACACTCTAAATCATGGCAGAAAGTTGCTATGAAGTTATACAAGGTTAGTCTTTATAATGAATTCTGGTAACCTATCTCTTTGAAAAACATTAATTACGTACTGTAGATTTGATAGCTATATGTAAGTTTTCAATTAGGAAAATAGCCCAGACTCTGATAATTCCAAATTTAAAAGCTTACTGTGTTCACATAAAGTATACACAATTATTTTGAGAATTTCTAATTCTCAGAATTCAATTCATTCACAACTTCACTGCAACATCAATACTGGTAAATATTAAAAGTTACCACATTTATGGCAATAATTGTTATCACATTATCTCTGACTAGACTGAAATGTCTACATTTATACAAACATAAAGCTCATTAAGTCTTCTGGGTAACGTAAAGCTAAGTCTTCAGTTTAGTTCAGTCTCAGTCATGTCTGACTGCAACCCCATGGATTACAGCACACCAGGCTTCCCTGTCCTTCAAAAATTCCTGGAGCTTGCTCAAACTCATGACCACTGAGTCAGTGATGCCATCAACCATCTCATTCTCTGTCATCCTCTTCTCCTCCTGCCTTCAGCCTTTCACAGCATCAGGGTCTTTTCCAATGAGTCAGTTCTTCGCATCAGGTGGCCAAAGGATTGGAGCTACAGCTTCAACATCAGTCCTTCCAATGAATATTCAGGACTGATTTCCTTTGGGATTGACTGGCTGGATCTCCTTGCTGTCCAAGGGACTTTCAAGAGTCTTCTCCAACACCACAGTTCAAAAGCATCAATTCTTCAGGGCTCAGCTTTCTTTATGGCCTAACTCTCACATCCATACATGACGACTGGAAAAACCATAGCTTGGACTAGATGGACCATTCTTGCGAAGTAATGTCTCTGCTTTTTAATATGCTATCTAGGTTGGTCATAGCTTTTCTTCCAAGGAGCAGCCATCTTTTAATTTTATGGCTGCAGTCACCATCTGCAGTGATTTTGGAGCCCAAGAAAATAAAGTCTGTCCCTCTTTCCATTGTTTTCCCATCTATTTGTCATGAAGTGATGGGACCAGATGCCAGGGTCTTAGTTTTCTGAATGTTGAGCTTTAAGCCAACTTTTTCACTCTCCTCTTTCACTTTCATCAAGAGGCTCTTTAGTTCTTCTTCACTTTCTGCCATAAGGGTGGTGTCATCTGCATATCTGAGGTTACTGATATTTCTCCCAGGCAATCTTGATTCCAGCTTGTGCTTCCTCCAGCCCAGCATTTCTCATGATGTACTCTGCATATAAGTTAAATAAGTAGAGTGACAATATACAGCCTTGACGTACTCCTTTTCCTATTTGGAACCAGTCTATTGTTCCATGTACAGTTCTAACTGTTGCTTCCTGACCTGTATACAGGTTTCTCAGGAGGCAGGTCAGGTGGTCTGGTATTCCCATCTCTTAAATAGCCTTAATTTATATAAAATTTTGAACTTTATCTATTTCACATACTTTAATTGGTTTTCCAATTTTGGTTTGAAAATAAAAAATATTAGTATTTAAATACATCAAACTGCAAACTAAAAATACTTGTTTAATAATTTAAAAGTTTGTGGACTGTAATGATATTAAACATAAATCTCTCATCAAAAGTAGAGTTATGTGATCACATATGAAGTTTATACATACTTACATCTATTTAAGAAATTATCTATATTTTTGTTTTTCCTCAAAGCTGGAAAATCCAAATCAAGGACCAAAGAATTTAAGCCATCCTGTTTAACAAAAAATAAACAGAGGAAAGAAAAGTTATTACAATTTTCAAGCATTTAAGACAAAAAGCCTTTAAATTTTACTGTGCTACTCTCACTATTAATAAATGTCAATCCACTTTGATATGAAATTTCCCAGTCCAATAGCTTTAAATAGTTTCCTAACTTCTGCCAGAGAATATTAGGGTTGATCCTATCATATTTTCCACTGTACTTTTAGCCAATAGAAAAAGGTCATTTTAAAATGTGCATCCACTATTATTTCTTGTGAGTCAGATGTTTTTTCTCTCTTCGAATGTCTGGTAAAGTTTTACAAAGCTTTTGACTTTAAGAAATATACCTAGAATAAGTTTTAGTTCCCATTCATTCAACAAGCATTAATTGTGTGCCTAGTACATGGAAAGAACAGAAAATCTAAAAATAAGTGAGACACTAACTATCCTTTCCCTCAGGAAAGTGAAGTTCAAAACTAAATTTCCCTTAAAAACATGAAAACAGGATGAGGCATATTCAGGTTTCTATTTTTTTAAGTTTTCTCTATTTTCTAGACTTTCTATAAGCATGTATTAAATTTATAAGCAAAATAGGAAAAAGTACATATATGTATTTTGGTGGCAGTGAAAAAAACTAATAAGAAACAAACCAAGTCTCAAATTACTCAAGGGAGGGAATATGCTTATGAAGGTGAAACAGTATTTCTAAAACACCAGTGCATATATTGCTTCATCTGGGAGTAATTCTGAGGAAGGCAGAAAAAGACATATTCTCATTTAAAAAAGAAACAAAGTTTAGAAAGATTAAGCCACTTTGGCATGCCCAAGGCCTTGCTATTAGAAAATGATGTAGCAAAATACTTCCTAAGTTTTTAAGGTTCAATATACTTAAAATCATCTCCCTCATCTCAACTACCAGTGGAAGCTTGCAAGAGTAAAGAAGGAAGCTAAAGGATTGCAGGAAACGAAACAGTAATAAAGAGAGATTTTAAGGATCTGGGTAGGAAGAAAATGTGGGGACAATCACATGCAAAACTTAGAAAGGAAACTTGGATTTTTACTTTACTAATTTTAGAAAAACTGCACATATAATGTTTATTTATAAGTAATATTTCATATTTTCAATTTCTGTTAAGAAACATGTCAACACTTTGTGAAAATATTCTATAGAGAATGGTGCAGAGATATTAACAGTAAGCTATAAATATTTTTCATCACAATGAACGTTATCTACACCCCACTGATATCATTAATGCAGATACACTGAAACGAGTGATTCTCTTCAACTGAAAGAAAAAAATACATTAAAACTTAATATACAACTTCCAGTCAAGTTGAGACCGTTACATTAACATTTTGACACCCTTCCTCCATCCTCATCCCACAAATTCCCTTTCAAGGATAGCTGAACTACTTTTCATACTAGCATTTTAGCATACTAGGCTATTTATAAGTACCAAAACATCAATATATCTTTGTTGGTATAATTTTGATATTTTAGTAAGTTTAAAATACAAAATCTGAATCACATATTTTTAGATATATCCAGATTTATACTCTGTGTTAACATTTCAAATCAAAAAGGGTACATTCATTTGAAAGGTTCTGTATTATAGGACCTCCATAAATCTCCACAAAGGAGAAAACATTTAAATTGACAGGCAGAAGCTTCTATTAATAAGAATATTCTCCTCTAGTTCAGACTTTCCCAAGAAACATCATTTGTACACTTCATACTGTCTCCATGTCCATATAATAAAGACAAAGAAAGCTTTCTTTGAAACAAAACTACAGCTTGACATCAGTAAAAGGACTGAATCCTTGCTTACTTTACAGCCTCCCCAAAAGTCATCACAGAGATGGAGTTCCATAAAGAATAAATAAACAGAAAAAAAACTAGAAATAGTTTATAAATATTTCCCCATAATATCTTCCACTAGTGTAGAGACAGAGCTTTTTCAGCAGTTGGAATACTTGAGCAGTGGCTCAACTCAATGGTAATACTATTTTGTTTTTGTAAACCATATTTTAAAGATCATATACTATTTCATTTGTACATTAAGGGGTTTTTTGGGGTAGCATTTATTTTTGAATAATACTAATAGGTTAATTTGCTAATAATTTACATCAGAAGATAATGCAGAGGTAAATATGTTTACATTTATACTTCTATATTTATAAATTTCTACACTTGAAACTTATTCTATTTAGTACTATTTTTAAAAAACAAAGACTGAATTATTAAAAGATACCAGTATTTTCAGTATATGAAACTGATGCTGAGATCAAGTTGCTGGATTAGCTCAAGACTTGATTAAAACCCTATTTCTATGACCATCCTCATTAAGCAGTTTCATATAAACCTTAGGAGGTAATTTTTTTTTTATTTCAACACTAATTCTTAGAAAGTGATACTAAAACTGAGATAAAGAAACTTTAAAATATAAAACATACTAAGGAAAAGCCTACAACCAAAAGCAATGAAGAAAATTAACACTATTTGTCTCTTTCCCTACTTTCAAATGCACAGGAATGACAGGAGAGATTTAAAAGTTATAGCCCCACTGAAAGGGGAAAAAAAAAAACACCATCACCACAAAATATTCAAGAATAAGAAGGAAAAATGCCAAGCAATGAGTAGAAGCTAAAGTTGCAAAGATCTACTGGATTTCAGTGCTGACAGCAGTAAGACCAAAGACTGAAAATTAAAAGAACCTAATGGACAAAATGTTTCCCCAAGATCGATTACTGGGAAAACAGTAGCTGCAGTGAAAAACCCCAGCTCCAGCTCCTAAAAGACATTAAAAAAAAAAAAACTTACTGCCTAACTTTTATATGAAACTGCATAAGGAGGAAGTTCAGACACAGCTTTCAAATAAATCTTAAACTAAGCCCTCAGAGCTTGCCCACTTCCCAGATCTCCCACATTTCTAATATCTTTAGTTATAATTATGGGAATCAGCTCCAGTACTGACTTAAATTGTCTGCATGCAGAAAGTTAGCAACAGAGGAAGGCAAGAGAGAAAAGTGATTTATCTTATTGTCTTTCTGAATAAATAGATACAAGTCAACATCCAATCTTTCTCATTACAATTATTATGGCAGAAAAAAATATATGTATAGAACAACCTATTTTCCTAACTTTTCCTGAACACAAATAATAGAATGGGAAAGACTAGAGATCTCTTCAAGAAAATTAAGAGATACCAAGGGAACATTTCATGTGAAGATGGGCACAATAAAGGACAGAAACAGTAAAGACATAACAGAAGCAGACGAGATTAAGAAGTGGCAAGAATACACAGAAGAACTGTACAAAAAAGATCTTAATGACCTAGAGAACCACAATGGTGTGGTCACTCACCTAGAGCCAGACATCTTGGAGTATGAAGTCAAGTGGGCCTTAGGAAGCATTACTACAAACAAAAACAGTGGAGGTGATGGAATTCTAGCTGAGCTACTTAAAATCCTAACAGATGATGCTGTTTATGTGCTGCACTCGATATGTTAATAAATTTGGAAAACTCAGCAGTGGCCACAGGACTAGAAAAGGTCAGTTTTCATTTCAATCCCAAGGAAAAGCAATGCCAAAGAATGTTCAAACTACCGCACAATTGCACTCATCTCACATTCTAGCAAGGTAATGCTCAAAATCCCTCAAGCTAAGCTTCAACAGTACATGAACTGAGAACTTCTAGATGTACAAGTTGAAACCAGAGATCAAATTGCCAACACCCACTGGATCATAGAAAAAGCAAGGGAATTCCAGAAAACATCTACTTCTCCTTCACTGACTACGCTGAAGCCTTTGATTGTGTGGATCACAATAAACTGTGGAAAACTCTGAAAGAGATGGGAATACCAGACCACCTGACCTGCCTCCTGAGAAACCTGTATGCAGGTCAAGAAGCAACAGTTAGAATCAGACATGGAACAATGGACGGGTTCCAAATTGGGAAAGGAGTATGATAAGGCTACATACTGTCATCCTGCTATTTAACTTTTATGCAGGGTATGCCGGGCTGGATGAAGCACAAGCTGGAATCAAGATTGCCGGGAGAAATATCAATAACCTCAGATATGCAGATGACACCATCCTTACTGCAGAAAGCAAAGAGGAACTAAAGAGCCTTTTGATGAAAGGGAAAGAGAGTGAAAAAGCTGGCTTAAAACTCAACATTCAAAAAACTAAGGTCATGGCATCAGGTCCCATCACTTCATGGCAAATAGATGGGGAAACAATGCAAACAGTGAGAGACTTTATTTTCCTGGGCTCCAAAATCACTGTGGACAGTGACTGCTGCCATGAAATTAAAAGATGCTTGCTCCTTAGAAGGAAGGCTATGACAAACCTAGATAGCATAATTAAAAAGCAGAGACATCACTTGACTGACAAAGGTCTGTATAGTCAAAGCTGTGGTTTTTCCAGTAGTCATGTACAGATGTGAGAGCTGGACCGTAAAGAAGGCTGAGTGACCAAAAACTGATGCTTTCAAACTATGGTGCTGGAGTAGACTCTTGAGGGTTCCCTGGACAGCAAGATCAATCCTAAAGGAAATCAACCCTGAATATTCATTGGAAGGACTGATGAGGAAGCTAAGCTCCAATACTTTGGCCACCCGATGCCAAGAGCTAACTCACTGGTAAAGACACTGATGCTGGGAAAGATTGAGGGCAGGAGAAAGGCAACAGAGGGTGAGATGGTTGGATGGCACCACTGATTCAATGGGCATGAGTTTGAGCAAACTCCAGGAGATGATGAAGGACAGAGTTAGTCTGGTGTGCTTCTGTCCATGGAGTCACAGAGAGTCAGACATGAATGAGTGACTGGACAACAGCAAGCAGGAATAAGAATCTCTTGTCAATCAATTTAGACACACTAGCATCACTGGTTTAAAAAGAAAACGAAAATTACTTAAAAATACTGAACATAAAATCATCCTTAACTGGAATGCACAAACAGCCATAATTTCTCCTACACTCAGTGGGGGGCTTCCCTCATAGCTCAGTTGGTAAAGAATCTGCCTACAATGCAGATGACCCGGGTTCGATTCCTGGATCAGGAAGATCCCCTGGAGAAGGAAATGGCAACCCACTCCAGTATTCTTGCCTGGAGAATCCTATAGACAGAGGAGCCTGGCAGGCTACAGTCCATGAGACTGCAAGAGTTGGACACAACTTAGTGACTAAACCACACCACCACATTCAACGGGAGAAGTTAATGAAACAAACACATATCCGAACTTTATCCTGAGAACCATTTTCCATGGCCAATACCTCTATCTACTTCTACCCCGAGACCCAGAATTATATATGCAAGGACCCACCAAATATCCAATAGACCTCAGAAATCTCCCAAGTTGAGTAAATGTACTCAATGGAAATAAGATGATCCACTGAAGTCCAAGAAGAAAATGTTACAATTTTGCATATTTAACCTTAAAATGTTTTTAACAAGGGGGTTTTCAGCAACATCTCATTCTTGTTAACTTTCATTGAATTGTGACATACTACAGCTTACATGTACCCAGATTTTTTTTCTTTTTTTAAATTTACTGGTAGAAAGGTTGCCAAGCAGATTAAAAACCATTCCACTTTGAGGTGCAATGATATGCCAAAGTCAAATTGTACAATTTAATTATGTACAATTTATTGTATATCAATTACACCTTAATAAAACTTTTTAAAATGACTATAATGGATATAATTATAGATTTAAGATAATACCAAAATGCAATTTGTACAAACTGGAAAAAAAAATGGCAGTTTAATAACTCACCTACTCCTTATATAAGCTCTTACTGCCCAAATTATGAGGCTAAAAACAATGCAAGCTAATCATATCACCACCCACAAAGTTAAAAATTATCTAAAGGCTATTTGAAATATGGTGCTACATCCATAATCATTAATGATGAATAATATGTACTGCTATCATCTGAATTTCTGTAACACAAATTATCCCAAATGCAAGTGGAAAATAAGGAAATAATTCAAATACTAAGTAAAATATGTGATTTTTTTCCAGGTTGGTAATGTTTTTAAATGATAAGCAAGCTTTCTCAAATTAAAACCAAAAGCCTTAGCAATATAGGATGACATTAAGAAAAAAGCCAAAAAAATCATGTAGAAATGCCTTACTGAAGTACGAATAAATAGCAGCTTCAAAAACTCTTACACTCATGACATTAAGCTATCTAGTAAGTTTACAAGTGCAGATGAAAAAGCTGAGAAGACATAAATCTCAAAGAAAAAAGCTCAAGCCTCAGGGTTTAAGGCTGCAGATACTCAAATATCTGTGACTGTTGATTATTGCTATTTGAAATATTTTTGGTGGCATTTTAATTAAAATTTGTATAGGTTCTACACAGTCTGTTCCTACTCTATTATTCTAATAAGCCTTGTTAGTTATGGTACATGGTTTCTGCAGAACACAAAGCTTTTCAAGAATTCATATTTCCATGTTAATGACAAAAGCAAAGCCACCCCAATTTAAAGCCTAAACAACAGGAACATGAAAAAAAATCTCTATAATTACTTGCATAATATTTACCTGTGTTCTACCCAGCACTTAACCAATTTTCATTAAACTTAATGATAAATGTTTGAAAGTCTCCTGTATTTAGTTTTAATTAGTTTTTAAAATTATTATTATTTTTAACTTTTTTACTAAAATAAAAAATAACTTTGTTAGTTTCTTTCACATCAGAAAAAAATTTTTTTTTTTTTAAATTCAGACACCACTGGGAAACCCTGGAATTTTTTAATGGCTGAAATGTATGAAAATATGGTTAAAAAAAAAAAACTAACTAAAATCTATTTTCTTGAGAGAAAGTGAGAAAAGAAGAAAAACTTTCTGGAAGAAATTCTTCCTATGGAAAGGAGTGTTTTTGAAAAGGATATGTCTGGAAATGGTTCCATCCATATGTGAATTTTACAAATAATAAGATGCTTGGCCTATTAAAATTTTTTTTTCAACTTTCACATCTATGTTTTTAAAACTTGCAAACATAATTTTCTGACCCAGTTAAAAATGTTCAGCCATGTGTTTAAATATAAAAATAAATGATTTCTAATTTGTTTTCAACAACTAGCCTCCTATCAATCAGAGAAAACAGAAATTTACTAACCAAATTCCAACAATCAATGAGTAGTGTAACTGATAGGCAAAACCAGAAAATGAGTATTGTGACTTAATAACTGCAGCCACTAATGCGTTGTGCTTCTTCTATTTGTATCCATATATCTTTGTGAAATTTAAAATATCCTGTCATAGTCCTTAAAAACCCAGTAGCAAAATAAATTGAACTTCAAACCCAATCATCAATTCACTGTACCAACATGAAGCCAAAATTTTTTTAATGCAATTAAACACTTTTAACTTAGTGAGAAAACTTTTTGCAGTGTTATAAAATTATCTCACAAATATGCTTACATATTTAGCTTTTACTTTTGAACTCATTTTATGTGTATTTTATAATGCACACAGTATCTTAAAACACGTACACAAATTATAAAGAAAGAATACCTGAAAATATTTCAAAACTATTCTACTAAAGGAACACAAGATTAAAATTTAGAGATGACAAATTCCTTAAATGTCAGGATTTTTCTATTATTCTTAAACATTTTAACATATCCAAAACAATTCATATTTTCTCACTCAAAAGTCATCTACTCTGTTTCTAATAAGCAGTGCCATTTTATGTAAGTCTGATTCAGAAATTCTTTTCTTGCTCCCTCACATCAGGTCATTCCGTCTGTATGGCTGATACTACTAGCTTTAAGGTCTCACAGGCGCTCCCTTCTCTGTTCCATTCCCCACTGTTGTTTTGCTCAGATTCTGATTTATTACCTACTAATTAGTTTCCTTGCCTTTAATCATCCACTGCTCCTGCCCCTCTCCAATCTACTACTGAGCAATCAGTCTTTCTGAAATTTAAATCTATACCTTTCACGCCCTCCTTAAAATTATTTGACAGCTTACAAATGCTTAGAAAAAAGTCTAAAACCTTTTAATTAGCATAAAAAATTCTTTGTCATCTGGGCCCACTAACCTTCTCCAATCTTATTTCCCATTATTCTACTACTTTTCATTCTTATTTGCTCTAGATTTGTACTGTCCAATGTAGAAGCCACTGGCTATGCATGGCCATTGAGCACTTGAAATGTGATAGCCCAAGCTGAGATATGCTGTAAATATAAAATACAAACTGGATTTCAAAGACTTAGTACCAAAAAGAGAATGTAAAGTATCTCATTAGTAATTTTTAATATTGATTACATGCTAAAATTATATTTGGGTTATACTGGAATAAATATATTATTAACATTAATTTAATCTTTCTATTTTTAAAATATGGCTACCAGTAAAATTTGGGCTTACCTTATAGCTCAGTTGGGAAAGAATCTGCCTGTGATGCAGGAGACCTAGGTTATATTCCTGGGTTGGGAAGATCCCCTGGAGAAGGAAATGGCAACCCACTCCAGTATTCTTGCCTGGAGAATCTCATGGACAGAGGAACCTGACAGGCTACAGTCCATGGGGTCGCAAGAACTGGACACAACTTGGTGACTAAACCACCACCACCACTAGTAAAACTTAAATTTTATATTTGGTTCACATTATCTCTATTTGATAACATCACCTAGACCAACAAAATTTTCACACTGATCTTTCTCCCCTCATAAGTTTGCTTATATCAGTCTTTCACCACAGAACATTCAAAACTTCCTAATAACTTGTCAACCATGTACCATGACTGAGTGCTAAGCATAAGAAAATGTTCTGCATGATCATCTCTATTTGCCAAATCTTATCTCTGCTTCAAGACTGGTTCAAACGGTACTTATTTCCATGAAGCCTTCTTCCTTGATATGCCAGGATAAAAATTTTCCATCTTCCAAACTTTGACACATCACATGTTCTTCAATGAACACGTCACTTTTTACTTAAAATATTTTTCTATACACTGCTTATCACATCTATTAGCTGTAAATTCTTTAAGTACAGAATTTGTCAAATTCATTTGATTCCTCTAATGTTTCTACCATAAAATTTTACATAGATAGAATATGTTCTCAAACATTAAATCAGATATCAGACAAGAGGACTGGTGATACAATTACCTGATATTACATAAGTTACACTTACTAAAGCAAGAAAGCAGGTATGCCATGTTAGTATTATTTACACAATTTATACAATTCAATTATTGAACTACATATAGATATGCAGTTCAATTATTGAACTTCTTTTTATGACCAATTTCTTTTACCTTCCTACTCTAGTTGAAACCCTTTTTGTTCCCTTGATGACACTACCTACCATAACAACCTTCCCAAATAGTAGAAGCCTGGAGGTGGGATAAGTGTCCTCTTTGCTCCAAGCAGTCAGTCTTACATCACTCTTCCTCTTTCTGCAAACTCTGAGCTTTGAACCACATCAGCCACCCACCACCCCTTCTTGTGAGCATCCCTGCCCACTATCACTAACCCTCAGTCTCTAAAGATTTTAGCTCCTTGCTGACTGTCAGACTCTCTAACATTCTCTAATCCTGTCAAAATTCTTGGTGATGTCATTATACTACTAGATATCCTAACACCTATTGATTCCTATGGTCTCCTTAACCTAATCATTATCAGTAACTGCAACATCTCATAATTTCAATTTTAAACATCCTACTCACGACTGAAGTGACTTTGCAGCAGCAGTACTCACTGACTACCAGTTTTTTCTAATACTTCAACAACCTTGTGACTCAAGAGGGACCTTCAATCCAGATCCTATCATTTTCCACTGTCTTTCATTCTCCCCAGTCTTATCCCATCACTCACTCAGAACCTCCAAGGACTTCCATCTCATTGAGATGAAAGCACAGATTCCCTGCTATAAGCTATGAGGCTCTTTATAATCATACTTCACCCACTTAATTGGTTAACTCTCAAGCCTCACCTCCTATTACTTCCATTCTTATTCATTCTACTCCAGCCAGACTGGCCTTCTGAAGGTTTCTAAAATTACAGCAGGGGCCCCGCATAAGGAAGAAGTGGAAACAGAGGAGGGAAGCAGTTCAGCAGCTGTCAGGGCCTTCACAAGAAGGCACATCTAAGCAACATCACAGTTCTGTGGAGGTGATGAGCTGGCTACATACAAAAGAAAGAGCAAACTAATAACTATATAGTAATAGGAGCCAGCTTTTAATTTTGGGAGAAGAGGTGCAAATATGGAATGGGGGAAGAGTTAGAAAGAAAACATGGTGTTGGGAGAACTGGACGCATCAGCGTAAATTCATGATTTTCAATATATAAAGACATATGAAAATATATATGTTGATGCTTGACCTGCCCACTGCAAAGGTCTGAGTGCAGTAGCCATGAGCAATCTCAACAGCCATGACCCCACCTACCACCCAGAGTCCTGAAACACTCTTCTCCACTAAAAGAAAAACAAACAAAAAAAAAATTAGGGCTCCTCAAAGAAATGGCTGATCCCAGGACTAGAGCAGGAAAATTTTTAGATGAGCCTACAGAACCTTGTGCCAAAAGTAAAAAGACGCACAGGTGATAAAACTGCATAGATCTATACCTATGCATTGTATTGAGCAAATATCCTGATTTTGTTAATGTACTACAGTTATCTAAGATATAAACATTTGAGGAAATTAGGTGAAGGGTACACAGGACCATTCTGTACTATTTTTGCAACTTCCTGTGAATTTCTAATTACTTCAAGATAAAAGTTTTTTTAAAAAGTTAAGGGAATTCTCTGGCAATCCAACAGGTAGAACTCCATGCTTCCACTGCAGAGAGCTTGGGCTCTCTGGTAGGGAAACTAAGATCCCACATGCCATACAGCATGGCCAAAAAATAGTGTAAATAGATATTAATTAATAGATATATCACTGTATAAGTTTAGATATTAATTCTCTTCCTTACAGTAAAATGCCAACTAATAAAAGGAGGAGGAATACGCAGAAGACAGTTATGCTAACTACTATACTACCACCACCTCTAGAAGGACTACTTAACCAGAATACCACCCTTTGGCAACCACCATGGTAAAAATTAATTTAGGTGAAAAACATTAGTGATGCTAAAACTAGTAGACCAAAGTGGGAATGAAATGTGATTTTATGTGGTTTCAAAATATCTCCCCACAAAATACTTATTAATTACATGGACCAAAAACTTGATAGACAACATCATTAATCTAGTGGTCTAAGTTAACACTACCGAATGGGATAAAAACTAACTGTATGCCACGAAAAAGGATTCATCAAGAAAACAACATCACTTCTGTGAAACTGCAGCCAAAATACGTATCCTGGGTCAAGTCATCAGGAAACATCAGACAACCCAAATTGAAGGACAGTTTACAAAATGAGTAGCTTATAATCTTCAGCATGTGAACAGAACGAAAAGCGAGAGAGACTGAGGAACTGTTCCAAACTGAGGAGACTGGAGAGACATGAGAGCTGGATCCAATGCACGGGCCTGGATTAGACCCTCTTTCTCTCAAGAACATTATCTGAGCAATTAACAAAACTTGAATGAGGTCTCTGAGCAAAGCGTATACAGTTTTGTTTTGTTTTTTAAACTTTTTGGTTTTTTTAAATCACATCAAGGCATGTTCCTGACTCCTGGCTTTGGATCTGCTATTTCCTTGTGTCTGGAATGCTCACATCCACGTTTGCCCATGCCCAGCTCTCCTACTTCCAACGGGTACTTAAAAGGCACCGCTGAAATTATCGACACCCTATATATTCATATCTCCCTCCTATTTTACCTTTCTCCCCTTAACATAAATCAGTACCTTACATATAGTTATCTTAAATGTAAACTGATAGCAGGGAGTTTTTATCTATTTTGTTCACTGTTACATTCCAGGCCTAAACCAGGGCTTGACATGTAGTACTAACAGTTGCAAGTAAATATTTAGTCAATGATGGAATGTACACAAAGTCCTTGAAACACAAAAGACTTAATAAGATATAATTACAAAATAAGTTCACTTTCACAATCTTAGCAAAGGAATACTAAAACAGGCAAAAAGAACTCCACTGTTAATTTTGATAGTTCTGGGATATCCTTTCAAAAAATATGTCTACAGCATAAATGAATGAAATAATGTCCCTGCTCTAAGGAGCTCAGTGAGCAAACCTATTTCCATCAGAAAGCAAAGCTGTAATACTGCAGTGAGCTAATACAGCAAGAAATTATCTGCTAATAGCATGCATAATGTACAGTATAAACAATCCAAATGCTGACAGATAAGAATTAACTATCAGACGACTGGAAAATACAGCTACATGGAGAAATCAAGTTTTCTCTTAGGAGAAAGACAGACAGTGAACTCATATTCAAAGAAGGTCAATGGTGGGAAGTAAGAGACATATATAAGAAAAGGTCTCCGATATTTTATTATCACATTTCCTTGAAAACTTATCAAGACTATAATTAAGCTAACCACAATGATCTCAATTAGTTTACAGTATTATAAAACATACTAAGTCATTTGTATTTAAGAAAAAATACAATCCAAAAATCTACAAAATGATCTTATGGTTTCTATATACAAAGTGGTCAAATCAGTAACATCTCATTTTATAAATGCTTTTATCTCCTATGCCAAGGTAACATAGCTGACCTTCCTTTCTTGAATAATTGTCAAAAAAATGACAGACAATATTATCTTAAACATATCTGAATCTAAGCCAATACTTCTAAAAATGAAACACATACAAAACTGTATGCACATATAAAACATGTGCACGTAACACAAACATGTATTCATAAATATGGTTTGATAATCATTAAATGAGCTACATACATGACCCTCATTCACCTTATAAACAGTGGATGAAATCCAAACATATAAATCCAATTCTAATTTCCAACAGAAACAGTATTACAAATTAGGGTTCTCTACCCGAAACCTATTTCAATCCTTCTCCTTACCAACTGCCAAAAAACAATAATAATAAAATGTAAACACAAAAAAGTAGCTTAACATTACTAAGTATGAAGCCAATCATTTAGTATTAAAGCTGTGTCAATATTTTTTGAGGTATTTTATGAATGGGCAGAACTAAATAAAATAAAAGTCAAACTAACAAGTATTGGTATGTTTTACTTCTTCTAACTTAGTCTCTGTGTGTGTGTGTGTGTGTGTGTGTGTGTGCTCAGTCATGTCTATTATGTTAATCTGATCACAAAATCTGGGGAGTTTTTTTTTAAGGGATGTAGCGTTACTACGGAGAAGGCAATGGCACCCCACTCCAGTACTCTTGCCTGGAAAATCCCACAGACGGAGGAGCCTGGTGGGCTGCAGTCCATGGGGTCACTGAGGGTCGGACACGACTGAGTGACGTCACTTTCACTTTTCACTTTCATGCATTGGAGAAGGAAATGGCAACCCACTCCAGTGTTCTTGCCTAGAGAATCCCAGGGACTGGGGAGCCTGGTGGGCTGCCATCTATAGGGTCACAGAGTCGGACACCACTGAAGCGACTTAGCAGCAGCAGCAGCAGCATTACTACATTGGTGCTACCTTGTGTTCTCACTGACTGCAACCTTCAGGAAATATTAAATATGAGTTTGGCCGTTACCATAAAGTCTTATTTATTATAAAAAAATTTTAAGGTTAAAGTTGGATTTGGAATCAAAAGTTGAGCACATTTTAAGAAAGAGTCCTGTACTTATTGTGCTCAGTCATATGGTTCAGACTTCATAACTCAACATTACTGTAGTATATGCAACACTGAGAGAGTACTGAGCACGCGCAAGTCACTGATTCCTAGATAAATTCTCAATTCAAAAGGCTGTATAAAGGTCATCATACTGCCAGCATGATTACCGTAAAATATTCCATTTTGTATTCTTAACAATACAAAACAATGTTTTGTATCTTTACACAGTCAACATTCCAACTTACTTTCCAATCCATGCTTTATGGCCAAATTGGTAAAAATATAAGTTCTACTAAAGCAAGAATTATAGGTTGTATATAACAGAGAGAATGATCACAAGTTCTACTGACAATTATTTTAAGTTACACTACTCACTGGAAAAGACCCTGATGCTAGGAAAGATTGAGGGCAGGAAGAGGGCACAACAGAGGATAAGATGGTTAGATGGCGTTACCAACTCAATGCACAGAAGCTTGAGCAAACTCTGGGAGACACTGGAGGGCAGGGAAGCCTGGCATGCTGCAGTTCATGGGATCACAAACAGTCAGACATGACTTAGTGACTCAACAACAACAAAATTACTTTTCTAGAATCTTGATCCACATAATTGATACACACTAAATCTCATCTACTCTTGTTTTTGGCATAAACACAGAAAGGAGGATTCTACCTCTATGAGGAAGACCTATCTGTTGGAAGAGTCCAAATATACTCAGGACAATGAATCTATTTTGTCCCATATCTGAAACTGTACCTTAGAGTTAACAATAAATTTAGATCAACAATAAATAAATTTAGATCCCTATCTATAATAACTTACTCCTTTCTCAACTAGCTCTGAATAACTAACATATCAAACCCCTAAAATTCCAATATATGGTACACTGAAGGGAGACTCTTTAAAGAAACATGTAATTTGTAGACAATGTAACAGGGAGATTTCTACCTCCACCAACTACAGACTTAACATTTTAAGCCAGTCCTACCACTGAGACTAACAATGCAGAGAAGAGGAGGAGGCACAAGGAGGGGTGAGCCTAAATTTGAGTTACAAAGCTGTAACTCAAAAGTTAAAAAGCTGAAGAGAGCTTCCAGCGCTCTCATGGGATTGGAAACAGAAATTAAAGTTTTAGACTCACAAAGAATAAGAAGCCCAACCTAGAAATAAATAAGGAAATAAGTATCCTAGAAATAAATAAGGGGGAAAAAAAGGCAGAAAAAAAGCAACCCTCAAAAGATTGAAAATCTTTCTCAGTTCAATCACTAAATAGATTAAAGTGATCTGCCTCAATCCTAACTGACCAACAGGAAAAAACAAAATCCCCTCTGAAGAAAGATAACACTATCTAATTATCTAAGCAGATGTTTATACACAATGCCCAGCAGTCAGTCAAGCATTAGGAGTTATACAAGAAGATAAACTATCATAAAACTGAGAAATATTTTTTAAAATCAGATCCACAAAAATCCAGAAACTTAACACAACCTTCAAAATCACCATAGGAACAAAGTTCTATCTGCAAACTAGGCAACACTATATAATGACTTCTGAAAATGTCCTCAAAGTAGAGAGAGAAAACTTCCATCAAAATATAGGAAGGCTTATATGTAGAGGTGAATGATCTGACTTTTCTAAACAACCTCTGCTAAAAATCCAAATGAATAATTACATTATTAAATGACATATATCTAAAATAATAAGAATCACACAAGTACCTTGTTCAGGTGACAATCTCATTATCAGCATTTCAGATGCTCAACAGAGGTTCTACTTCTGTGCTGTCCAATACGTAGCCCCTAGCCACATGTGACCACTGAGCACCTGAAATAGGGCTAATGCAACTGAGGAACTTATTTTAATTAATTTAATTAACTTAGTCACATGTGGCTAGTGGCTACTCTATTGGGCAGAGGCATATTTGGACACAATTCTAAGGCAGCGCTCTTAAAACTACAATTACCCTCAGCTGTTAGCACTCAAACTTGAAAAGCTGGAAAAATAGATAAGTACTTTATCACAAAAGAAGAGAGAAGCAAAAAAAGAAAAACAACAACCTACACATATCCAATATCAGAGGTTGGTGAAAGCAGAGGGCAAATGAAATATGCACAACATTTGCATACATAATATTATCAATCTTAAACAATTTTCCTTATTAAATTTATATCCACACTTCATCAACTACTAAAGAGAAAAATTATGCCAGATTCATAAAATAATAAAAGCAGCATTAAGAACGTCGACAGAATGGTGAACATGTGACCAGCTGGGAATGGCAAATTCTTCCATACTTTTTAATTTCCTGTACTCCAAAAATGGAAAGACTCAACAAACGAAAAGGTTATACAAACAAGCACTTATTCTCAATAGGTCTGGCATCTGTCTCTTCCACCAGTGAATTTCTTTTTCAGGTATACAATCAGCCTTTATTTCACTTAAGAGATAACAAGTAAACCAAGTTCTAGAATACTCAGGCTTTAAAAATATGTTTCATAATAGATTCCAAAAGTTAAATTTAAGAAGTAAATGTTGTATGTGATCATGTATTTTAAGTAATTCTTGGCACTCTTACACTCCTAGAATATGATGTTTGTCCCATGACTGCTTTCATTTCATCATTGAACAGACAAGGCTAAAACAAGAGAATGAAAACCAAAAATGCATAGAAATTTCTCAAGCTAAGAGATTAAGAATAAACCAGAAGAGTCAATCTTAAATAACTAATTTAAGGCTGCTGCTGCTGCTGCTTAGTCGCTTCAGTTGTGTCCAACTCTGTGTGACCCCATGGATTACAGCCCGCCAGGCTCCTCTGTCCATGGAATTCTGTAGGCAAAGAGTACTGGAGTGGGTTGCCATGCCCTCCTCCAGGGGATCTTCCCTACCTAGGCATCGAATCCTGGTCTCCTGCATTGTAGGCAGATTTTTACAGGAGAGCCACCAGGGAAGCCCTAATTTAAGGCTGAAGTGAAGTAGAGTGAAAGTCGTGTCCAACTCTGCGATCCCACAGACTATACAGTCCATGGACTTCTCCTGGCCAGAATACTGGAGTGGGTAGCCTTTCCCTTCTCCAGAGGATCTTCCCAACCCAGGGATTGAACCCAGGTCTCTCGCATTACAGGCGGATTCTTTATCACTGAACCACAAGACAAGCCCAATTTAAGGCTGCTGCTAAGTTGCTTTAGGTGTCCGACTCTGTGCAACCCCATAGGCGGCAGCTCACCAGGCTCCACCATCCCTGGGATTGTCCAGGCAAGAACACTGGAGTGGGCTGCCATTTCCTTCTCCAATGCATGAAAGTGAAAAGTGAAAGTGAAGTCGCTCAGTCATGTCTGACTCTTCAAGACCCCACGGACTGCAGCCTACCAGGCTCCTCCGTCCACGGGATTTTTCAGGCAAGAGTACTGGAGTGGGTTGCCATTGCCTTCTCTGCAATGTTCTTTATCAGTTAAAGATTTAGTTTTCGGCAATTTAAGGCTAACCCTGCCTAAAACTAAATCTTCAACTGATAAAGAATACTAGAATAGTCAAACAATTTAGGCAAAGGCTAGGTTGAGATCTTCAGAATAATCATCATCTATGATACAAGCCTTAAGGTTGAATTACCACTACTGGCTCAGTGGTAAAGAATCCACCGGCAATGTAGGAGATGTGAGTTCAATCCTTGGGTCAGGAAGATCCCCTGGAGAAGGAAATGGCAACTCACTCCAGTATTCTTGCCTGGGAAATCCCACAGACAGAGGAGCCTGGCAGGCTAAAGTCCACGGTTTTGCAAAGAATAGAAACAACAATAAGGATTTGAGATAGTTTTCATCTTTACAGATTCAGCAGAGTTTAATTTCCAATTCTTCATTAATAAACAAACAACAGTGATACCCCCAAAGTTAAGAGAGTAATCTACCAGCCAGAAGTTGCCTCAAAAATAAAGATTTAAAACAAAGGTGCTAGAAAAAGCATAGCTCACTGAAAAAAAGTGTGATTTTGGAGCCAGACAGACTTGAAATGAAATATGAACTCTAAAACTACTACCAACTTATATAACTTCTCTAAAACTCAATAGCATAGACAAAAAGGTAATGAATACTGCAGTACTGTTGTGAAAAAGACATGAAGGAAATGAAAGAAATGTCTGTAAAACATAAGACACATACATAAAAGGAACTCTAACAAGGAGTAACTATTAATTTTTTAAAAACCAATCAAACTGCTCTTCCCTACACATGTCTAAGCAATTCAGAAGCAAGGAAATTTATTTCCTTGGCAATATTAAGGAAATGATGGGAAGTTTTAAGTACCTTATCAGTTCGAATTGGGCTCAGCTGCAAGTGATAGAAAACTCCCCTTAGTGCCATCCTTTCTGCCTCAAAGCAGTTACAGGTCAATGATTACCAGGGACCCAGGTTTCTCTGCTTTGTTACCACCAACCTCAATACATGGCTTCCACATCATGATGGGGGATAGCAAGCACCAACATGAGCCATTAAAAACAAATGACAAGAAAAGGATACATAAACAGCTCCCTGTAAGGATTCTTCCTTAATACAATTCACAAATCCCTTATGCTCACATTCTGTAAGCCTCCACTTATGCAGCCAATCACACACCGCAACCAAAACTGCTAAATATATATATTTTTTGAGATATATATTTTTAGGACATATATATGTTAAAATATACATATGTGTATGTAGATGTGTGTACACATATATAGTCTTTATTTCATTCAGTTCAAACCAAGTAATCTCAGGGGTTTTTCCCAATACAGAAGCAGAATATAATAGATATTTGGGCCAATAAGAGTCTCTGCCATAATTTATCTACTTTTTTAATATTCTTTACCACCACACCAAGTTCCTTCAATAGCACTCTCTCACGGTGCAATTATAATTAATTGGATTAAATCTCATCTTAAATAATTAACATTTAAAGAAAAACATTAAATCTCTGATGAGATAATGAGGAAAACAACAGAAACAGTTCTGCCATGTGCAAGCACTGTGATAACTCTTTACATAAACTATGATATATCATAAAATTTATATCATACAGGTCTTACCATAGTCTGATAATGGATTTTTATCTAACATTTAGGGGATTAAGTTAAAATATCTACAACCTTCACTTTTAGCCAAGATGGAATAACAAGGACTGGATTTACCCACCTACCCTACCACTCACCTAAAGAACCAGGAAAAATAGTGAAATAACAATTTTCAAGGCACTGGATAAAAATAAAGGACAGTGATCCCTGAGAAGGATGAAATCAAGTGAGCTCTAAGATGGATGCAAAAGATGAGAAAAGTGGAAACAGTGACAGATATCATTTTCTTGGGCTCCAGAATCACTGTGGACGGTGACTGTATCCACGATATTAGACATGTGCTCCTTAGAAGAAAAGCTATGACAAACCTAGACAGCATATTAATTGTAAGACATCACCTTGCTGACAATGTCCAGGATACAGTCAAAGCTATGGTTTTTCCAGCAGTCATGTACGGATGTGAGAGGTGGACCATAAAGAAGGCTGAGCGCCAAAGAATTGATGCTTTCAAACTGTGGTGCTGGAGAAGATTCTTGAGAGTCCCCTGAACATCAAGGAGATCAACCCTGAATATTCACTGGAAGAACTGATGCGGAAGCTGAAGCTCCAATACTTTGGCCACCTGATACAAAGAGCCGATTCACTGGGAAAGACCCTGATGCTGGGAAAGATTGCAGGCAGGAAGAGAAGCGGTGACAGACGATGAGATGGTTGGATGGTATCACCAACTCTATGGACACGAGTTTGAGACAGGGAAACCTGGCATGCTACAGTTTATGGGATTGTGAAGAGCTGGACACAGCTTCAGGACTGAAAAATAACAACAAGACAGTTACAGTCTACGACCTAAAGACAGTTACCGGTTGCCCAATTCTGGAGAAAGAACCAAAGCTGAGTTTAGCAGCCACCTTGGTTTGAGGAGATTAGAGCCAGGCACGTGTAAAATATTAAAAAGACATAAATCAAAAATCCAGAGGTAAAAAATACCATGTGTGAGATGAAAAATACATTGAATAGGACTAACAGGAGATCCTAAATTGCAGAATAAATGACAAGGGAACCTGAAGACACAGCCACAGAAATTATCCAAAATGAGACTCAAAAGGGAAAAGAGATTAAAAAAAAAAATAGACTATCGATAAGTTGTGGGTCAGCATGAAGTAACCTTAAGATACACTTACTATACATCAGAGAAGGAAAAAGAAGAGATGGGAGGGAGAATATGTGAAAAAAATCTTCAAAGGCTGGAAATTCTCTATATTTGATGAAAACCAAAAACTGTAACGGATCAAGACAAAAGCAAGAAACATAAAGAAAACTACAGGGACTTTCCTGGTGATCTAGCAGTTAAGAATCTGTGTTTCCACTGCAGGAAGCGAGAGTTCAATTACTGGTCGAGCAGCTAAATCCCACATGCCTCCCAGTGCAGCCAAAAACAAAAACAAAAAACTACCGCTAGGCATATCATAATCAGATTAATTGACACTCTTTTTTATCCTTTCAGGAGGAACCCTAATACATTATGAACAGAGGAACAGTGTAAGTCAGAAGACAGCAGAGCAGCATTTCTAAGTTACCAAAACAAAAAGGTATCAACCTAGGAATACAACACATAGCAAGAATTAAGATGTCACTTAAAAAAATGAAAATATAATTTATCAAACTTCATTTGGCAGTAAAAGCGGTATTTAAAGAGAAATTTATACCAGTAAATGAAAATTTTAAGAAAATATCTAAATTCAGTAACTTAAAGGTTCCTTAGGAAAACTAGAGAAAGAAGAACAATTTAAGCCTACAAGCAGAAGAAAATAAAAAGCAGAGAAGACTCTCACATTCATTAGGATGGCTACTATCAAAAAACCACAAAACAATAAAATGCTGGCAGGATGTGGAGACACTGGAACCCTTGTTCACTGCTGGTGGGAATGTGAAATGGTATGGCCACTATGGAAAGCAGTACGAAGGCTTCTCAAAAAAAAAAAGAGACTCATCATACTATATGATCCAGCAATTTTACTTCTGCGTTTTACTGAAAAGAACTGAAAGCAGGGTCTCCAAGAGGTATCTGTATACCACTGTTCATAGCAGCATTATTCACCATAACTGAGAAGTAGAAGCAACCCAAGTTTCCAACTATCAATACATATGAATGGATAAACAAAATGCAGTGTATACATAATGGAGTATTATTCAGCCTTGAAAAAGGAAATTCTAACATATGCTAAAGTATGAACAAACCTTAAGAGTATAATGCTAAGTGAAATTAACCAGTCACAAAAAACACAATTCTACTTATATCAGGTACCTAGAACAGTCAAATTTATAGAGACAGAAAGTAGAAGGGTGGTTGCCAGAGGCTAAGGGGAGGAAATAGGGAATTGTTTTTTAAAGAGTATGGAGTTTCAGTTTTGCAAGATGAAAAAAGTTATGGATCTTGGTTGCAAATCAATGTGAATGAGCTTAACACTACTGAACTGTATATTTAGAAATGGTCAAAATGTTAGATTGTATGCTATGCATTTTTTTTTACAATAGTAAATAAACAAACCTGGTATTCGTTGAAGGCTGACATGTCTGTCATTATTTGCTTTTGATTCCTTCATTTAAACTTACAACTTAATACAGTAGTATTATTATCCCCCATTTTACTGAGAGGAAACTAAGTTTAAAAGTTAAGTAACTCATAAGGCAATACAGCAAAGACAAGAAATATACCCAAATAGGACTCCAGAGCCTGACTCCCTAAATACTATGTTATACTGCCTTTGTTAAATGCCTATCACATTTACGAAGGAAGTGTTTTCAAAAGAAACATTCATAATAAATATACAGGGAGAGCTCCTGGCTAAAAGAGTTTGTGTGCTTTGACAACAAAGCATGATACTTTTAAATTTAAGATTATATACACTATGGAACACTTCCATGTTTATATTCCAAACAATATTAAGTATTTCACTACGTGTTGGCTGTTATGCAACAATGCCTCTAAAATACATATCATCAATATTTTTAGTTGTTTACATAAAAGACCACTCATTCTGGTGGTCCTATAAATTTTTACACACACATACACAAAGGTATGACTAGGTCTTTTGATTTGCTTAACCCAATGTCACTATTTTTTTTAAACAATCTTCCAACAATCCTCTCTTCAAAATTTTAATTTCTTAATTAACTTACACAGTACCAACTATCTTTATATGTGAAAGTCTGTTATACATTGAGAATTAGACAGTTTTACTCAAATATCCTAATACAATATAATGAAAACGACATAGGTCGGCAGGGGGAGGGAAATCCCACTCAAAAAGGTTAAAACGTGCTTTCTTTTTTATTTAAAAATATCTGCTATGTTGGCTTTTTAAATTTCCTCACTGAAACACATTTTATCTTGGAAGAAAAAGATTTTAGCCAAACTTCACAAGCCAAAGCTTTGTGCCCTGGCTAAGTGCTTATTTTTCATTCAGAAATATAATACTGCCATTCCAAAGGCCTACACACATTACCCACTACCACTTAAGGAAGAGGAAGATTATCCTCCAGTCTATAGCAATCCTATGGTGTGAGATGCCTTGTAGCCCAACCAAAGAATCTGGAGCCATTCGGCAGAATTCCAACTCCCCTACTTAAAAGCAGTGTGGTCTCAGACAAGTTATTTAACCCTTCCCTCCTTCAGTGTCCTCATCACTAAGATCAAGAAAATCACATTATTTGTTTCACAGAGCTGTAGGGAGGACCAAATGAGTTAATACACATAAAAGTGGCAGGGATCATGTATACTTTAAGCATAAGCTATTCTTACTATCATCAATGTTATGGTCACTATCACTATCATCTTGCAACATGCAGATCAAGTCCCTCTTTCTTCATAAAGCTTTTCTACTATTTCCAAAGTCCAGTGACTGCTGCTGCTGCTAAGTCGCTTTAGTCATGTCCGACTCTGTGCAACCCCACAGACGGCAGCCCACCAGGCTCCACCATCCCTGTGATTCTCCAGGCAAGAACACTGGAGTGGGCTGCCATTTCCTTCTCCAATGCATGAAAGTGAAAAGTCAAAGTGAAGTTGCTCAGTCATTCCCGACTCTTAGTGACCCCATGGACTGCAGCCTACCAGGCTCCTCCGTCCATGGGATTTTCCAGGCAAGAGTACTGGAGTGGGTTGCCATTGCCTTCTTCACCAGTGACTGCTACCCTTTCTTAATTCATGGTGTTCACTGTTTGCTGTTCAAAATAGCAAGTAAGGCACTATTTTATATTATTACATTTATTGTTCTTCAAATGATCATTTAACTTTCCAATGGACAATAAGCTTTATCTTCACAAATAATACTCTGTAACTTCTTGGGAATTACCTGGTCTGTGTCTCAAACAGTATATGAGATAGAAGAAAACTTTTTAACTGCTAATTTTATCATTATAGGATACCACAGTTGTGAAGAGCTCCTTTCCTCTCTCCTGAGCTATGCATTCCATTTCCTCCCTAGCTTGGTCAAATGATCAGGGGACAATATCTACACTAACAACACTAGCAGGTTTTAAAATATTGTAATTTCTTAATCATTATCACCTCTCCTTAATTTTGCTATCCAAACATAAATAAAAGACAGACGCTTCAATCACCTCCTTTAAAGACATCATTACCATTTTCATCTGTATCCCAGTCAGACCTATAATAGAAAATTTAAGGCTATCTCAATTGAAATACACCATTTAGGACCCTGAAGTCTGACAGCAAACCAATTAGAGAGAGTAACAATAGTCCTCCTTACAGTAATCCTTTGCAACCTTAAGATTTATTAATACGCAGAATTCTACACATATCCATATTTAAGTGTTCCAGAAAACCTTTAAAAGGTGTATAAATAACAAGTGATCATTAGATAATTCACTGTTCTGGAATTATCCATCCTACTGTAGCCCTCCAGGAAGTGCGGATCATACAGAATTAAGTGTGCTCTCCACTTACAGACAAAAAGCCAAACTGACTACTCTCTTGAAAAAGATCAAACCAAACCAAAGGGGACTTTAGGGTGAGTAAGTTAACCATCACTGATTTTTAAATATTCTGAAATTTTAAATCCTTTTAATGTTAAGACATTTAACATGAATATTATTTTTCTAGATATCCAGCTTGTCTAAAAATAACAGCTACCAATTTCTTATACAGAGCTTTAAGTTTTACTTAAGAACACTACCTCAGAACTCTAAAAACAGATTCTTTTCCAGCTCTACCATTTAGTAGCTGCATTTCTTTGAACAAATTAAAATTACTTAAACCTCTCCAAATCTGCTTCCTCACTACTCCAGAAAATATGAATAACATCGTCTGCCCACGTATTTCACAGATTGTTACCTCAAATGAGACATCATACAAAGGTGCTCAGTAAATATTATATCTAAAAACCACTAAATCCTTTAGCTACAGAATAAGTAAAACCTTCACTGAAAGAACTGGTGAGATTATACTAATAGTATGCTACCCTGACTTTTTGACTTTCATACAGACAGGTAACAGATTTTCACTATATTTGCAAAAAGTAGGCAACTAACTTTGTTCTACCGAGAAGGGTCATAATTTTTTAGAAATATCTGAAACCATATTTGAATTTATAAATATTCCTGAAGACATTTTTTAATTAATTTTTTAATTGAAGGATAATTGCTTTACAGAAATTTGTTTTCTGTCAAACATCAACATGAATCAGCCATAGGTATACATATTTTCCCTCCCTCTTGAACCTCCCTCCCCATCCCAACCCTCTAGATTGTTACAGAGCCCCTGTTTGAATTTCCTGAGACAAACAGCAAATTCCCATTGGCTGTCTATTTTACATATGGTAACGTAAGTTTCCATGGTACTCTCTCCATACATCTCACCCTGTCCTCTACTCTCCTCATGTCCGTAAGTCTGTTTTCTATGTCTGTTTCTCCATTTCTGCCCTGCAAATAAATTCTTCAGTACCATCTTTCTAGATTCTGCACATATGTTTACAATATTTCTCTTTCTGACTTACTGTACTCTGTATAATAGGCTCTAGGTTCATCCACCTCATTAGAATTGACTCAAAAGTGTTCCTTTTTACGGCTGAGTATAGCCCATTGTGTATACATACCACAACTTCTTTATCCATTCATCTGTCGAAGGACGTCTAGGTTGCTTTGATGTTCTAGCTATTGTAGATAGTGCTGCAATGAACAATTGGATACATGTGTCTTTTGCAGTTTTGGTTTCCTCAGGGTATATGCCTAGGAGTGGGACTGCTGGGTCATATGGTGGTTTTATTTCTAGTTTTTTTAAGGAATCTCCATATCATCTTCCATTCCCACCAACAGCGCAAGAGGATTCCCTTTTCTCTACACCCTCTCCAGCATTTATTCTTTGTAGACTTTTCGATGATGGCAATTCTGACCAGTGTGAGGTAATATCTCATTATAGTTTTGATTTGCATTTCTCTAAAAATGAGAGATGTTGAGCATCTTTTCATGTGTTTGTCAGCCATCTGTATGTCTTCTTTGGAGAAATGTCTGTTTAGGCCTTTTTCCCACTTTTTGATTGGGTTGTTTTTCTGGTATTGACCTGTATGAAGCTACTTGTATATTCTGGAAATTAATCCTTCGTCAGTCGTTTCATTTGCTATTATTCTCTCCCATTCTGAGGGTTGTCTTTTCACCTTGCTTATAGTTTCCTTTGCTGTGCAAAAGCTTTTAAGTTTAATCAGGTCCCATTTGTTTACTTATGTTTTTATTTCCATTACTCTAGGAGGTGGGTCATAGAGGATCTTGCTTTATGTCATCGAGTGTTCTGCCTATGTTTTCCTTTAAGAGTTTTATAGTTTCTGGTCTTACATTTAGGTCTTGAATCCATTTTGAGTTTACCTTTGTGTATGGTGTTAGGGAGTGTTCCAATTTCATTCTTTTACATGTAGCTGTCCAGTTTTCCCAGCACCATTTATTGAAGAGGCTGTCTCTGCCCCATTATATGTTCTTTCCTCCTCTGCCAAAAATAAGATACCCATAGGTGCATGGGTTTATTTCTGGGCTTTCTACCTTGTTCCATTAGTCTATATTTCTGTTTTTGTGCTGGTACCATACTGTCTTGATGACTGCAGCTTTGTAGTATAATCTGAAGTCAGGAAGGTTGATTCCTATTGTGAAATTTTTTGTTCTAGTTCTGTGAAAAATGCCATTGGTAATTTGACAGGGATCGCATTGAATTTGTAGACTGCATTTGGTCATACAGTCATTTTCAGAGTATTGATTCTTTCTACCCAGGAACATGGAATATCTCTCCATCTGTTTATGTTGTGAAGACAACATTTTTAAAGAACATGTCATTTTGATGCTCCTGAAAAAATGAAACAGAACGCTAACAAATTAAAAATGCACTTTTTAGAACAGTACTTGGCACACAGGAAAAATACGTCTTGCTAATATTATTATTATTGTTATTACTGATCATTATAATTAACATTATCATTATTATTGCTGACAATAATCTTAACGATAGATGATTTTTAAAAGCCTCTATTCAATATGCTGTTTCAAGTTTTTATCATCAAGAACTCACTTTCCTAGTTTCTATAGTCTAAAGGAAATTTATGTCAGCATTTATATTATCACTTTCCATGAGCAGTGTTTTATATACACCTCTCAAGATAGAAATGCTCATAAGAAGTATGAGTTCACATTACCAACCTCCACCTGGAACACTTCTCTTAAGGAAATTCTCTTTTGAGTTCTATAAACCAACAGTACATTATAATTAACATAACTAGGTCACTTTCTGAAAAATATCACTGTAAATACAAACTTGTCCTCTCCATTTAGAATCAGAGTTCAAACCAAACTAATGCAGAAGTGTTTCCACATGCAGCATATCAGTAATATTTCCGGAGTCAGCATTTTTTCCTATGCAAAGGGACCTGCCTATTTAAAAAAAAACCTTGGAGACAGGAAGGAAGCCATTTCAAATGAAATGGTAGATCTAGGAGGAAGAGAAGCAAAATCTAGGAAGAAGAGAAGTGAAAAGAAATAAGGCTGAAGAAGTCAGCAGAAGTGAGATCGTAACAACTGTGTAAGAAATAATGAGCATTTTGAACTTTTCCCTGAATGAATTGGACAATCAGTCATTTAAGTAATTAATTTGGGATAATATGATTAGACTTTCATCTTATAATACATAGTTGGCTGCAGAGTAGAAAAAGAAGGCTTAGAAACATGGGAGGAAAGAACACCAAGGGAGAAAATACCATAACAATCTAGAAAAACCATGACCACTTGCAATAAGAAAGCAGCAGTAGGATGAGAGACACGGCTGCTTTGTAGGAGATAACACTGACAGGACCTGGTGACTGACTGGATGTCAGACTAAGGATGCAGCCAGCCAAATTTCTGGCTTTATCCAGGCTAGGAGAGTGGAAACAGTCACTGATTCCTGATTAGAGAAAATGAAGATATGAGAGCAAGAGAGAAGAATACAGCTGCAGACATGTTGATCTTGAAGAGTCTATGGTATCCAAGTGGAGCTGCCTAGTAACTGGGTGGAAGTGTGAGTCTGAAGCCCAGAGGCAAGTCTCATATGGAAAAATGAAAGTCATCAACATACAAATGATAAAGAAAGTCCTAAAACTGATACAAGCTTAAAAAGAAAAGAATACATTAAAAGAGGGAAAGGGTTCTCATTCAGAGAGGGAGAAGAGACAGCAAAGGAGTTTGAGATGAAAGAGTTAAGAGATACTCCGAATAACTGTCACAGAAGCCAAGAAAAGACAGTATTAAAGAAATGTTAAGCACATTGTAAAAGACTGTGATGCTGGGAAAGACTGAAAGCAGGAGAAGGGGACGACAGAGGATGAGATGGTTGGATGGCATCACCAACTCGATGGGCATGAGTTTGAGCAAGCTCCAGGAGTTGGTGATGGACAGGGAAGCCTGGTGTGCTGCAGTCCATGGGGTCACAAACAGTCAGACACGAGTGAGCAACTGAACTGAACTGAGGTGAGATAGTAGAAGTTTAGCAAGATAAGAAAGAATCAGAATTAAGAGAAAGGAAAAAAAAAAGATTAAAAGACAAAACAGAGTTAATCAGCAGGAAGGAGAGAAAGAGATTCAAAGCACTCTGGAGAATCAAGCTGAGACATAATGATGGACATCTCATCCACTGAAACTGAAGGAAAAGAAAGAACAAATGATACAGAAGAGATACACTAATGAGTCAAGTAACAGGAAATTTAAGGGATCACCTTTTAATGGCTTCTGTTTTCTCACGAAGTAGGAAAACCATCTGTGGAGAATACTTTGTTTCTTAAGTTTAAAGAAAGAAAATAAAAATGTTTAAAATAGCCTGTATGGGGAATGAACGAATTGCTCTGCAGACCTGACAACTACTGCAGGAACTCCTGCAGAGACTACGAAGCCCTAGTACACTCACCAGGGCAGTCTGTGATTTTTCTCCATGAGTACTCAACAAACACCTTTTGTATAAGCCACAGAGACAAAATGACCCAAAATTTAGGTTTTACCAGATGCATATGATAGTAATTCAACAAAGCAAAGAAACTGAAAATTCTAGCTAGCGTTTTTAAGTGATGGACAATGGATTTCTGCTTGCTTATATAAGAAGCATTTGACAGAAAAGGGTGTCAAGGAAATGTAGATCACAAAAGCAACAAAGAGTAAAAAGGATAAGGGATTAGTGGTAGGAGCAGGACGTTTAAATTAATGACCTCAAAGGTGATGCTAATGTCCAGTAACGGTGAGATAGCTTCATGAAAGAAAAGCAAAAGTATTAGTCTCTCAGTCGTGTCCAACCCTTTGTGATCCCATGGACTGTGGCCCACGAGGCTCCTCTGTCTAAGGAAATCTCCAGGCAAGAATACTGGAGTGGGTTGCCATTTCCTTCTCTCAAGGGGTCTTCCCAACCCCGGGATTGAACCCAGGTCTTCTGCATTGCAGGAAGATTCTTTACCATCTGAGCCGCCAGGGAAGCCAGGAGCCTGGGTGCTCTGCTCACATAACACTGGAATGGTGGCACAACCTCACAAGAAATGAAAGAATGTAAGCCAGAAGTTTTCAACAAGCAAGAAAAGATGCATTACCCCAAATATGTAAGACTCAACAACAGGAATTTTACCAGAAAGGGTTTTATAGGCACAGCAGCATAATGAAGGAAACCCCTCCTACCCTTTCCTACATGAAGGTCATGTAGAGAGGCAAAGAAGGCACAAGTTCCAGAAAACAGGGAGAAAGTTTCTCTTTTCCCTCCAGAGAAAGACAGGTGTTATTTAAGCAAATTAAAAAGTAACATTCAGGAAAGAATTTGAAGATGCAAATCATTATGTTAACATTAGAAGAAGAGTTAGAAAGTTTTTAAAAGGGTGGGGGGGATAGGTAGGGGAATGAAAAGAGATGTGTGTGTATAAGCGCTAATATCTTTGGGCAGGTAAAGGCAACAATGAAATGAGATTTGGTGGAGTCACTTCACAAGAAGATAGCTAAGAGGACAGGCTTCAAGAATTCTCTGGAAGAAAAGACATCAAACCTCTCAGGAAATTGCCAGTGCCTGGAACAACTGCAATTTTTAATAGGAAAGTCTGTTTCTAGAGCATGTGAAGACTTAAAGACTTCTCTGAAAAGAGCCAAATGAAATTTGGATGAATTGTATTGGCTTAAGGCTACAGGCTAAGACCTTCAGGCAAAAGCCTCATTAACTCTGCCTGTTAATTGAGAAAAGCACACAGTCTATCTCAGATTTTAGAAATCAACATTTGTCCTTGACTACAGATAAGCCCCAGCTTGGAGCTTTGCTATGTTTCACAATACCCAGTAGAATGTGATAAAGAAATAAAAACACCTCATTACTAAATAAGGCACCCCTCCTTTATACTTGATTCCTCATTTGTAAAATGAAGGGGTTGAACTAGAACCACTACCATTAAGTTAAGCACCAACCCTCTCTCTCCCCCGCAAAAGGAGGCTGCAAACCTCACATATAAACTACCAGTTGGGAGTCAGACTAACCATTTGATAAAGCCTCCTAAACACATGCTAAGTACTACAGGCTCTGTGCTAGATACTGAGGAAAGACATAAAAATGAATACTATATAACTATATAAGGTGATGAATGTTAACTAAACTTACTCTGGTATCTGTTTGCAATGCATTTAAGTCAAGACATTATGTGGCACATCTGAAACGTATACAGTACTGCAGGTCGACCACATGTCAATAAAAACGAAAGGAAAAAATGAAATTATCTTTAAAGCACTTACGCCCTCATTACCATCAAAACTAGGGCTTCCCAGGTGGCTCAGCAGTAAAGAATCCACCTGCCAACCCAGGAGACAGTCAGGAAGCTCCCCTGGAAGAGGAAATGGCAATCCACTCCAGCATTCTTGCCTGGGAAATCCCATGGACAGAGAAGCCTGACAGGCTATAGTCAATGGAGTTGCAAAGAGTCGGACACAACTGAAGCAACTTAGTACAGCACAGCACAAGTAAGGAATTAGAGAAATAAAAATAAATTTAAGATGAAAAAAAATGTAAGGTGGATCTTAAAGGAGAATTAAAACCCAGGAGTGATTAACAGCAGATATTGTGGGAAGATTCCCTTGAGGAGGACATGGCTACCCACTTCAGTATTCTTGTCTGGAGAATTCCATGGACAGAGGAGCCTGGTGGGCTACAGTCCACGGGGTCACAAAGAATTGGACACCAAAGTGCAACTAACACTTTCACTTTTTTCTCTCATTAGTAATCAAATAGTGAAATACATATTTTTTAAAGGGTGATAATGGCTTTTTTCGCCTATAAAATTGGCAAATAACATAAAAGGCTGACAATATTCAGCCTACCAAAGACATGGGAGTATATGTATTCTCATTGCTATTGGAAGGATTCAATTTGCTAGGCAATAAAGATTATTTGGGAATTTTGAACTGCACACACATTAACAATTCCAGTTTTAGAAATCTACAAAAATATTCACACACATGCACAAAAATATTTACAGTAATGTCCACTGCAGCATTTTTTATAATGGAAGAAAGCCACCTAAATGTCTATCAATATTGGAATAGTAAAATAAATTATATCAAATGCAGATAATGGAATACTCTACACCTCTTGAAAAGAACTACCTGACTGGACAACCTCCAAAACAAATGAAAAGAAAGCAAATACAGAAAACAGACATAGGATAGCTGCATTTTGGTTTTTAAAAAATAGTAAATATTTGTATATTTTTAATGTAAGGGGGGGAAATGAAATATCAATATGATGATACATGCACAGAAAAAGGGAAAGTGATACACTGATGTGTTATAAAGTGGCTGAAAAAAAGACAGGGCTAAGAAAAAAATGTACATTTAATTCTATCATTTTTAATTTTTTACACAAACATGTATTACTTCTGAAGTTAAAAAATGAAGTTTATTTTGTTTTTTTGTAAACTGACAGAAGCAGAGAAGGAGAGAGCTCATTCCAGGTAGAAAAGAAAGCTAGGAGCATAAAAGAACATGACATATTCAGTTACTGCTGAAAGGATGACTGGTCCTGCTCACTCTCTTCCTTTTCACATCTCTGCAATTAAGCCTCTATTCCCTGAAGCCCACCATCCGTGAGCCATAAACCTCAAGACCTTGCCTGACTATTATGGAGACAGACAGGTAAGCACCTGAGCAAAGAGACCAACCACAATATTTAAAAGTCTATGCTGAAGACTTCTATTCTAAGAAAAATACTGAAATTTTAAAAAATTTAAAAAGATAAAATCCACTTTCTAATTCATAAATGCCACAACAGAGAAAATATATAATTTATCACTGTAACAGTGGCTACCAACAGAACTCTCCCCATATTCATTTCAATTTTGCCTGGATACCAATTCCGATTTGCTAGCCTGTAGAAATACAAATTCCAATTTCATGAGGTTGTTAAATGGTTGACAATGGACTTATGTAATAAGACCCAGCTCTGTTAACAGATCCTAAATCCCAAAATCAGCTTTGAAATTACAGGAGCCAAGAAAATCAGTTACTGATTACAGTGGCCATGAGCACAGAACGAGCATATCCTCTTACACTACCGGTGTGCATTTTCTACATGATAAATTAATAATTACCCTGGTATGCCTAAAGACCAGAATCTGTATCAGAGGGAACACGGCAGAACACTGGCAATCTGCAACTTCACACCTGTTCCTAAACTTAACTTCTGTTAAGAAATGCAGGCCAAAAGTTGCTAAATTCAAGCCATAGTTGAGAACTGTTGGTACAACCCAAATGCTCCTCTATACCTTATATAAAGTATAATTAACATTTTTGCAAGTGAATAATGCAATGGTTTAAAAATTCTGTCATGACTCTTCCTTATATACTTATGTCAGGATTTCGGAAATTTTACATAAAAACACCTGACTCTGTTTTGATGTTCAATATCATACCTACTGAAAAAGAATAAACATTAGTTAGGAAAAGTGACAACTGCAGTGCAATAAAGTAATAAAAAAATGAATATAAGCAAATATTCACCCAAGTAAATTAATTATCTTCAATAAATTAGAAAATAAAAATGCTTTTCATTCATAGACTTAATACTTCAGAGAACTGAGTATGTGTAAATTAATGTGTTACCTTTGTGGGAAAAGCTGGCTAACTAACATCAAGAGACTGACATACATACCCTTTTGAAGACAGAGACATATACACACAGGCAGTTTTACACATAGTTCAACTGCCAGTAAAGAAGCTAAAGTTCTGTCCAGTTTACAGAACACTAGCACATATAGTTTCTCACTGGATTTAATCTTCACATCTCCTTGAGGCAGATGGACGGAGACATAAATTTTATCATTCATGGACAGAAAGATAATTAACAAAACACCTAATTTATTAACATCAGTCTTCTGACTCTAAATCCAGTGTTCTTTCCATTACACTACTCTGTTCTCTTCTAAAAATACGCATGAAAATAATCAAGCCATTTCATTGTTTTCCATCTTTACCACCTTAGACCAGAAAAAATTCTTAAGGAAAAAGTTCATCTGTACTTTCATATTATGAATATAGGATAAACAGGTTTCATTTTATGGACTTATTTTAGTGGAATTTTACCTACATAAAATAATTCGAAATAACCAAGTCACTGTTTAAATTTTTAAATTTTTTATTTCACAAATTAAACTTGAACCAAACTGAAAAATCTTGTTTATAAGTGAGAACAAGAAGTAAAGTAAAACACTATGCCAGGGACTTACATTCTCCATATCATCCAGAAAGACAAAACTTCCTTCTCCTAAAATTTAAAATCCCCTCTCCACAATTCCCCCCTCCTCAAATCAGTACTTAAAAGCTTAAGTGTTTCACTTTATTACTTCCCTCTGAAGGAAATTTCATAAGCCAATTTTAGCTGATTTTTTTACTAATTTCTTATTAGGTCTAAATTTGGTTTTATTTGTATCATCCGTTGTTTTCCTATTATGGAAATGTCTTAAATGTGGAAAACAAAACTGTTTTCAGCAATGGCTTCAAACTTTGTAATTTTACAGCTTCCTCTTTTATACAGAATATATGCTTGCAGCAGAAATTGTTTTTCAGAACTACCAGAAAATCCTCTAGTTCAGTTCTCTAATTATTTTATAATGTTATATCTTGCTTTAGTGACATTTTTTCACTAGCCTGAACACAACATTAACAAAACACATTCATACGCTAATTTTAAATTTTGCAATCATGAATTATACATTCCATTTAAGCTACAGTCAGAAATAACAACCTAGAAATTTTTGGCATAAATATGGAATAAAGAATCATGAAGTCTCAAACTGCATTTTGTCAAGTATTTAGAAATGCTAGGAAGCAATACAATACTGAGGTGTTATGGAACAGGGATTCTAATCACTAGTTGTAAAATGTTTCTAAATCCAAAAAACACTTCCAATGAAAGGTTACTAAATCGTATGTAACAAACTTCCAATGATAACTGCAGAAGTACTGATATATTTAGGCAGTGAAAGAAGAGTCACCCAATTCCAGATTTGTTTCAGGTTTATAGTTATCTGTCTATTCAGTAATTATTTGCAAAGAATGGATACATTTTAAAAGATAAACTGTTATAAAATTTAAGGCTTTAAAGATACTTATGTATCACCCTAGACTCATAAATAATAATTAATTGTATCTTTGGCCACAATGATGCAGTTTTCTAGCCACAAGATAAAATCTACAAAAAGTGAGTTGCCAAGGATTTCAAATATGAAAAAAAGATTTAAAAAATTATAACTGCTATACCTCTAATAGCTTTACTATTATCACAAGAATCAACACATGCAAATTTTAATTTGAAACAGGTATACACCCCTTAACCACCAAAATTAAAATGGCCTAAGAGCAGGAAATCTGATATACAAATATTTAAGTGAATGAAAAATATGGCCACCTTATCCACTGTCTATGAATCATGTGGATTTCTCTAATTTTAAACGAAGTGAAGAGAAATAATTGCAAATAAAGTATATTTTTAAAAATCTAAATTGTAACATGTTATTGACTATTAACGTAACCAATAACTTTGAAGGCCACTTTGAAAGCAAAATTTCAAAAGTTTAACATAAAGGCTTGAATATTTTACAATTTTTTTTGCTTCCTTGTAAACAAAATTTTTGAATGATTTTACAATTTTTTCAACATAGATACAGTCACAGACATATGCTATCCTGCTTCAGGTGCCATTCTCTGAAAGGCCATACATTTCTAGTGAAATTTTTCTTCCTAAATTAAATCAAGGAATAAAAAGACTGTCCCTATTTTCCCATCATCACTTGTTAAATGTAAAACATCAGAATTATATATTTCTAGGACAGTAAGTCTCTGGAAACTATATTTCCCACTGAAGGGTAAGATGTAACATTTCCACATTGAAATTTGTATTGTGTATATTTTATCACAATCTTTTTTTTAAATCATTTCTATTTGGTGTATCTTATCTGACTCTCCCTTCAGAAAATCTCAGCAAATTTTTTTCTTTGAGAAAAAGAAAAACATTGGTCTGATTCCTATGGAGCTCTAAAAAAAAAAAAAATACACTTAAAATGTGATGACTTGTATTTCAGAAAATGTGGCATCTCTCCATATGCCAGAATTTTCCACATATACAATTCTGTGTGCCAGAGATCTCAACCATTGGTTTTTGCTTTTTTCCCATCATTATAAGAAGCAACACTACAATGTTTCTCCAACTTTGACCGGCAGATTACCTGCATCAGAATCAACTGATATGCTTGTTTTAATGCAAGTTCCTGGCCTCACTACAGGTCACCTACGTCAGAAGATCTGACACCATTTCCACCAAGCACCTTAACAGTGTTTCTGACTTTCATCAGATAATTCTGACTTTCTGGCTTCATTCAAGCCACCTTAGCTTTGACTCTGACATTCATCAGATAATTCTGACTTTCTGGCTTCAATGAAACCTCTCTGAGCCACAGATATAAAAGAAGAAACAAAATTCTCCTTTTCTGAGATACATTTTGGACCCAGTGGCCCCTCTGCCAATCTTTGAATATTGCACCTCTCAGCTCACTTTCCTGTATTTGAAAACCAGATGTGGAACTTTTAAATCTCCTGATCCGAAGGTCACATCACATACCAATTATATTAGAATGGGTGGAGGTGGAATCTGGGCATCAATATTTGCAAAATTCTCTAGTAGAGTCCTATGTGTAACAAGGTTTGGAGACCACTGCCTTAGCTATTGACTTTAGCAGACACAGATTAGAAAAATCTTAACTAAATACACTTTGCTGGTATTAAATTAAGTTTTTAAATTTCGAGATATATGTATATATTTTCATTTTTATTTTAATCCAGTAAGAATTTTTTTTCAATGCATTGGATTAAAGCTTAACAATATCTTTTTGAGAGAATGTAAAACAACAAAAAAATTGTTTCATGCTGAATGCAACTAATATAGGATCATATCATGCAGAAAAATGTTATTTCATTTGCATACTAGTTTCAGTGATTATAGTTTTGGAAATCATGGAAAAGCCAATACAAAAATTCAAAATTTGTGCTTTAGATATTTAAAAGCACTCCAAATATTCTGTTAACTCCAAGCAAATTTTCCTAAATTTAGAATAGATGGAATATTGTCATTAACATTAAACACTACATTTTGCATTATCTTTTTCCAATTTCTGACTTGGTATCTCACTTCCCTGAAAGAAAATCATAATTTTGATATATTTCCCTCTATTCTTTACTAATTCCCATTGATGCTGGTTATATTATACAACCTGTTACCATCACTTAATGAAATCTAATGGTTCATAAAGGAAACAATTTTTAAATCTTGACTCTTTTAACAAAGGCAAACTAATCAACCATAACACACCATTTTTAACCATTCAATTTCAACCTGCACTTTATCCACTATGTAACACAATAAGGTGTCACAAACTGTAACTCTATAGTAAGTTATCCCCAAAAAGTGAAGCATTTTTCAAAATCATACTGTTTAGACATTCAATACTTTAAATATTTTTACAGGGTTTCAACATGCAAAAACACATTTCACTACACTTTACAGGCCTCAAAGTTCACAACTGTGCTAATGCACTTTTCTTTTAGAAAAATAAATACTAAACCAAAATTTTTTAAATTCATCTTTAATATATTAAAGCATCTTAAAGATTAAAAGAATAACTTCCTAAAATTTCCCTTCACTGCTCAGAAGTCCTATGTGCAGTTATCCTTGATACAAACTCAAAAAAAAAACCAACCACAATCATCTAAACTAAAGCTAAAAGGAAAACTTTAATTTCAATAAGCATATTTTTATGACTTCTAAAGGAATCATACTGAAAAGCAAGGCAAAACAGCAGGGTCATATCCTGATACAGAATGCACAAATAAGGCAGTTACTATTATATCTGAAAAGAAAGAACACTATTTTGATTAAGGTCCAAAACTGCACATAATGTAACCCCCAAAATCAATACCCAACCCAATGTCACTTAAAAACAGGAAAAGGCAACATCTGTATCTGTTGTTAAATTCAGATGAGTACTCAAAGTAAAAAACAAAGGTAAGCATAATATACAGTGTTTTAAACATCAATAGTTATCCTTCCCTCATAGGAACCAAGTTACTAAATTGATACTAAGAATTGTTTCCTAATCTTTATGTAAAACAGAAATGTATAAAGATGAATGTTGGGTCCAACAAGAGAGAAATATGCTTATAAGCTTACTTCAAGATGCTCAAAATAATCAAAAAAGAAAAGATGAGCACAGAGCGGAAAGGAGAACCATTTAAAAGCCATATGTTATGTCAGAAGTACTTCAACTTTAGACCCAACTAGGAGAGACTCTACTGCCATCACAGGGCCTACACAGTTCAACAAGGCTCATTCATTACTTGGAAGAAAAAGTATAATAACAAGGTTTCATTGTTTTTTTTTTAAAGAAGTGAAAGTGAAAGTTTAGTCACTCAGTTGTGTCCAACTTTTTGCGACCCCATGGATTGTAGACTACCAGGTTCCTCCTTCCATGGGCTTTTCCAAGCAGGAGTACTGGAGTGGGTTGCCATTTCCTTCTCCAGAGGATCTCGACGACACAGGGATCAAACCCAGGTCTCTCACATTGTAGGCAGACACTTTACCACCTGCAAGCCTTGTATTAAATAGGCCTTTCAGGTGGAGACACAGTAGGATAATTTCACCTACAAAGGGCTCTGTTCTGTATTTATCTGCATTCTATTTTTCAACACTAGAATCCACGTGTGGTGAACAAAGTTAAATTTCATTTACTATACCATTCTCACGATACATTAGTAAAATATCAAAAGAACAAGCAAAATTAGCAAGCACATGAAATAGAGCTCAGCCATCACTTGTCATTAGTAAAACGCACTATAGCTGCTATAAACACAAACCCCACACCAAGTGTTCTCTGAGAATGCAGAGAAACTGGGACCCCTTATATATTGCTGGTGGGAAGAAAAATCGTGCAGCCAATTTGGAAAACATTTTGTTCACTCCTTAGAAGTTAAGCATAAGCTTACCACATGACCCAGCAATCCTACTTCTTGAAATCTAGTCAAGAGAAATAAAAAGATTAAGATGAATTCCTAAGTAAAATGCGGTATATGGAATACTATTCAGCAATTTAAAAGAACAAGATATTGATAAATGCTACAACACAAATGAAGCTCAAAAATATTATGCTAGGTGAAAGAAAGCCTTCCCTTGTGGCTCAGCTGGTAAAGAATCCAGCTGCAATGCAGGAGACCTGAGTTCAATCCTTGGGTTGGGAAGATCCCCTGGAGAAGGTAAAGGCTACCCACTCCAGTAATCTGGCATGGAGAATTCCATGGACTGTATCATCCCTGGGGTCTCTTCAACACCACCAGGTGAAAGAATCCAGAACAAAGTCTCCATACTGTGTGACTCTGTCTGTATGGAATTTCTGGAAAAGAAAACTTCATAGAAACAGAACAGAATCAGTGGCTGGCTGGGGCTAGTAATCAGAATGCTTGATACTATCTGAAAGTTTTTCAAAATAGTTATTCAAAGTGACTTGTAATAACACTCTTAAATCCTGATCAAAATCTCTCATGCCCTTTGGCTTTGTTTTTAATTCTGCGAACAAATGTTGCCTTACTGTTAATAACACCCAATATGCCACTTTAAGGAATTTCACCCTGTGAACACATCACTAGCATTTTATCTGCCCTAACTCATGAAAGGCTGTTTCAAACACAGGCATCACCTAGGTACATAAGAAGGAACTGGATATGTTTAATCAGAAGAAAAGTTAAAAAGTAGGAGAACATGATAAAGGCCGTTCAGCCCTCAGAAGCTGCTTTTATCTTACCTAAAACACTGAATAAAATCAGCTTAAATACTCTCCAAGACAAATTGCCTAAGCACAATTCAGAAAATATTCAAATCACAATTCACTTCTCCTGCTTGACTTCCAATTAATTCTACCACCCAAACGCAACCCCTCTGCATATATACATGTTCACTTATCTTCCTTCCTATAGATAGATAAGAAATAAGTGACAAGAACATATATTAATATCAAAACTTTTACTTGGGGAATACTTTAATATCTCTTCAAGCAGGGATCTATTTCTACAGGTTTTCACTTCCATTACTTAAACAAGCATTATTTGTTATTCAACAAATATTAGAAGACACAGCAAGAGGAAGAAAAAAATGACCCATATCCTAAAAGACCTTGTATTCTATCCATCAAATAAAGCCAAAAACTAAGAAGCACATATGACAATACTTAGTCACTCATCACAAACACCCAAGTAATTAAGGTAACGGCAAACAGGATCTGCTCCATTTCTATCTAAAGTATTAGCAGGTTCCGCTACTCATTTCCCTGGCTTAAAAATAACCCCAACAATGAAGTGTTAAAATTTAGTTCCAAGTCTATCATCTCTTGAAAATCTCTATCAACTGCTTTGTAACTTAAAAATCTGAAACTCTTTTAGAGAATAAAGGAAATTAGATGTTGAGCACTAAGTGATCAGTTCATAACCAAAAAAAAACCTACAGAGCACTCTAGATGGCAGACCTAAACAACCCATACCTTACCAGAATGGAATAACAAACCATATAAACATTCCCCAAAAGTCTACCAATAATGAACCCAAAGTGAATCTCAATACTTCCTTTTTTGTCTATCTCTGTCTGCCCCACCCCCTCTCTTACACACACACACACACACACACACACACATACATACGCACACACACCCCCACCCCTACCCACCCCCCCCACCCCTACCCACCCCCCCCACCCCACCCCCCGCTAACTATCATGATCCAAATGCTTTCAAAAAGATAAGTGAGGGTCATCTGGGACACTCAATTGCAGAACTCACAAATATATCTCTATAATTTAATCATACTTCACAGGGGAAAAAAAGGTACAAATGATACAGATGAGAAGAATGGAGATGACCCCAATCAAGGATAAAAGTGACAGTTTTAGTACAGTCCCAAATGCCACCATGATTTCGTATCAATTGAAATATCAATCTCTATAAAATAAGCTAAGCTACCAACAGAAAATGTTTTGTGTTTTTTTCCCAGAAGCTGTATTATAATATGCTGCTCCGAGTCTCTATAGTCTTTTCACCAGTAACCCTTATCACTAACAGCTCATATTTTTGGATGTAAGCACAGGATAGGATTTTAAATATGGTTGTAGAGATGTAATTTCCATGAAGAAACTCAAGAAGCTCAAATGAAGACCAAATACATAATCATTACTCTCTCTTTTCTCCCAAGCACCACTCTCCAAATAAAGTTACATGACAATACAGATATAACAGGTTCCCAATTAATATTTTGTGAACTCTAGTAGTTAGACAAACCTCCTGATAAAATTTTTGCACCCCTACTTCATCAGAATTTCTATCAGAATTCCAAATGAAGTAAAAGTAACATTAAAAAAAAAACCATTAGAGTATTAAAAGAAAATTCAGGTCTATGATATCATAATCTTGATAATGGAGAATGTCCTAAGCCAGAGAACACTCTACAGCGAGAAGACTAATAAACTTGATTACATAAAAGTTTCTATTATTAAGTATAAAAAAATGACAAAGCATAGATACAGTGTAATTTTACTTCTTTTACATTTAATTTTCTCTCTGTGAAGAAACTATGGAGAAGTGTCACTTGCATTTGTACCTTTCTTTAGTCTCTAAATTTTCTACAATAAGAACACATTATTTTTATTATTTAAAAAATAACAAATCTTACTTCACTTCAAAAAATAAAATCCATGTTTCTCTGTCTCAACCATTGCTGCCTGCTCATTTCCTTCAAGTAAAATGATACAAATTAAAAATTAAAGAAGAATTTTGAATAGAGCATGGATTAAAGTATAGAACCATGACTAAGGACTTAATGTAGTTACTAAGTTGATTAAAAAAAGCACCTATCAGTAAATTGATTTTCAACAAAGGTGCCAAGCAAGGCAATCCAATGAGAAAAGAAAAACATTTTTTTACAAACTGTTGCTGGTGACTATACTGTACTACTGTGTTCTTACTACAACACTGTACAGATATACCTGAAAGTTGCTGAGAGTAAATCTTAAATACTCTCAAGATGACAACACCAATACAGTAATTATGTGAGGTAAAGGATGTGTTAGCTAACTTCACTGTGGTAAACATTAGGAAGTATTGGGTATCACCACCTTACACATATACAATGTTACATGTCAATAATATCTCAATAAAGCTGTGGAAAAAATGTTGCTGAATAAGCTAAGTAACTGGATTTGGGGAATATGAGGAAAAACATTCACACTGCACACTAAAACTGGCTTAACATATTATTCTAGACCTAAAAGTAAAACAATAAAGCTTCTAAAAGAAAGTAAAGGAAAACTTCTTGAAACATGGGAATAGACAACAGTCTTTCAAGCAGAAAAAGCAATAACGATAAAAAAAAATGTGATTAAAAAACCACCTTGCCATGTACTTGACAAAAAAACTGGTACACAGGATATATAAACAGCTTGTGTAACTCAAAAATAAAAAATATAAATTTGGCGGAATAAATGGATGAAAGATTTGAACAGATGCTTCACAGAAGAAGATATACAAATGTCCAGTTATGTGCATAAAAAAGTACATCATTAGTCATCAGAAAAATGCAAACAAAAGTCACAATGAGATACCACTACCCACCCACAGAATGGCTAAACTTTAAGATTCAGTGTTGGGAAGGAACTGGAACTCTCCCAGGTTGCTGTGTGAATGTAAAACGGTATGACCACTTTAGGAAAAGATCTGACAGTTACATAAAAAAAAAAAAAAAAAAACTAAAGATACACTTACCCTATGGCCTAGTAATGCCACTACTAGGTATTTAACTCAAGAGAAATGAAAATGTGTCCTCATAAAGACTTACTACTAGACTGCTTACAGTAAGCTTTATTAAAAGCTAAAGTATATTATACAAAATAGCCCAAAACTGAAAACAACCCAAGCATCCATCAACAGAAGATGCCTAACAAATTGTGCACTATACATACAATAGAATGCTGCTGCTGCTACTGCTAAGTCGCTTCAGTTGTGTCCGACTCTGTGCAACCCCAGAGACAGCAGCCCACCAGGCTCCCCCGTCCCTGGGATTCTCCAGGCAAGAACACTGGAGTGGGTTGCCATTTCCTTCTCCAATGAATGACAGTGAAAAGTGAAAGTGAAGTCGCTCAGTCATGTCTGACTCTTCAAGACCCCATGGACTGCAGCCTACCAGGCTCCTCCGTTCATGGGATTTTCCAGGCAAGAATACTGGAGTGGGGTGCCATTGCCTCCTCCGACAACAGAATGCTGCTGCTGCTGCTGCTGCTGCTGCTAAGTCACTTCAGTCGTGTCCGACTCTGTATGACCCCATAGACGGCAGCCCACCAGGCTCCGCCGTCCCTGGGATTCTCCAGGCAAGAACACTGGAGTGGGTTGCCATTTCCTTCTCCAAACAGAATGCTAGCTAGCAATAAAAAAAGGAACAAACTGCTGATACACAAAATAACATGGATGAATCTCAAAAACTATCCTGAACTAAAGAAGCCAGATATAAGAGTACATCAGTCGTGTCCGACTCTTTGCAACCCCATGAATCGCAGCACGCCAGGCCTCCCTGTCCATCACCAACTCCCGGAGTTCACTCAGACTCACGTCCATCGAGTCAGTGATGCCATCCAGCCATCTCATCCTCTGTCGTCCCCTTCTCCTCCTGCCCCCAATCCATCCCAGCATCAGAGTCTTTTCCAATGAGTCAACTCTTCACATGAGGTGCTAGAGTTTCAGCTTTAGCATCATTCCTTTTAAAGAACACCCAGGACTGATCTCCTTCAGAATGGACTGGTTGGATCTCCTTGCAGTCCAAGGGACTCTCAAGAGTCTTCTCCAACACCACAGTTCAAAAGCATCAATTCTTCGGCGCTCAGCCTTCTTCACAGTCCAGCTCTCACATCCATACACGACCACAGGAAAAACCATAGCCTTGACTGAGCGACTGAACTGAACTGAACTATGGATTCCACTTATATAAAGTTCTAGAAAAGGCAAACGTAATCTTTAGCACCATTCTGGATGCTATATTCTCTTAGTATGCTTAGAATACTTCAGAATTTGAAATTGCAAAAGAGAACTATCTGATCAGGACTCAACCAAACAACGGACAACGGCTTAGGCTTCAAGATAATTATCCACTATTTCTTTACAACTTTTTAAGGTGTGTGTTAAGTCAGTACTTCCTTACTTAGTCTGTGCTAGCCTTACCTTGGAGCAAGATGTTTCCAAATTCAGAATATTTGGATTTTAAAATAGTAATAAAGTAAATATACTATGTACAGTATAGTCCCCAAAACTCTGGGGAGTCTGGGGTAGCATCCTGAAATCAAACGCTATTATTTCTCTTGTGCTCAGTAGCTCAGTCGTGTCCGACTCTTTGTGATCCCATGGATTGTAACCCACCAGGCTCCTCTGTCCATGGGATTCTCCAGGCAAGATTACTGGAGTGGGTTGCCATTTCCTCCTCCAGGGGCTTTTGCAGACCCAAGGATTGAGTCCGTGCCTCATTGGCAGCCGGATTCTTTACCACTGAGCCACCTGGGAAACTCCAATATTTCTCCAGGGGAAGCTATTATTATTTACGCCAAGAGAGATAAACCGCCTAAAATACTTAACATCAGATCAGGACAGACGTTACATCAAATAAGCTTTAGCAAAAACCACTTTGATAAAAAATATTTTCACATAGTTTACAGGTTTAATAAAAATGAATCAAATGAAGTGTTTTGTATTCTAAGTTACTGAAAATCCTAAGTTTTTAATCACCTTTTCCCATCAACACAACCCTAATAGAACACTTTACCCAAGCCTGAATCCCAGGGGTTACAATAAACATTTACTCTTTAAAATAATAAATCAAAGCACAAACCGTTAGAAAGACATCTCTCCAGCACAACAGTAAAGGACAATTCTTTTTACCGTAATATTTGGGTAAGCAGTATGGGAAGCTTAGTCTTAACAACAAAACATGGGTATATACTCAAAAGTTTCAAACGGATGAAAAAGTATACTACTGAAGATCCTTCCCTCGGGGGGAGAGGGGGTGGGGAATACTACAGAAGCAAATCTCTCTCAAAACTCTGTTTTTAAGTAATACCTAGCAACTTACAATCTGCAACCACAAAAGGGATATATGCTTTTCAGATTAATCTGAAGGATCCACATAAAGCCTCTTTAAAACGAGCCACAGAAGAGAAAAAAGACACTTTAGTCTCTGTACTGACAGTCTTAGAATTCAGATCTATCTATGCCTGGTGACTGCTAGCACTTTTCTGATGGCAAATTCAAAACATAACGTCATTCATTCAAAATTTTATAGCAAGAAACAGCTGCCAATAGAACCATTTTCCTTTTCAAAGGAAATTAAAAACACCTAAAAATATTCTAAATGCAGAGAAGTGAGATAAATTTAATAAGCACTACTATGTACCAAGCACTGAGCTAAGCACTTTTACATGTTATCTCACAGAATACTTTCTCCAACAAACAGTTTTAACTTCAAGGCCTAGCCTACAGTACCTATAATAGTAACAGTAACTATTATAACAGTAACTTCTGGTATACTTCACCTCTTAGTTTTGTCACCTTAGGCAGTATATAATTTTAAATGGTACTTTCTAAGCTCCAAAATAAGTAACTAAGATTTGTGGCTGTGTTTTTATCATATTAAATTGTCTCTGTTTTAGAAAAAAATATTAATATCTTCTATAATAAAATCAAAAGAAATGCCATTCACAGTAGGTTTACAGTAAGGTTTTAAATCTTTAAAGTGACCCTCACCATGATTTTAGGAAATATGTTTTTATAACACTTTAAAAAAATTAACTCATGGAATTTCTGTTTGGAAAGAAGAAAAAGTCCTAGAGATGGACAGTGGTGATATTTGCACAATAATGTGAATGTAATGCCACTGAAGTGTACATTTAAAATGGTTAAAACAGTCAATTTTATGTTATGGACAGGCTGTGTGCGCAATCAGGCACTCAATTGTGTTCGACTCTTTTCTACCCATGGACTGTCCACGGAATTTTCCAGGCAAGAATACTGGAGTAGGTTGCCATTTCCTACTTCAGGGAATCTTCAAACCCATGTCTCCTGCATTACCACATTTTAAAAAATCAATTCATTCTACTATTTGATATAATTAAATATACATGTTTAAAGCTAACACTGTAAATAACATGGTTTTTTTAAAAAAATCTTCAGCTTGTCGTTCTACAGTAGAAACACCAGCAACCTCAAAGAGTAAAGGACAATTTTGGGCCTGATAAGATTTACTGCAACCCAGAACCATAACAGTTAATCAGCTAAAAACAGCTAAGATGAAATCTGTCCAGTCAGCAGCATGTGATGTCCTACTAGCAGTATGTTACCTTAATAAAGGTGTAAAGTGTCTTGGCTGACCTAGGCACTCAATAAATGAATGGACCAGGCAGTTTACTGAGCATGTGTAATGCTTCATTTTTTAAAAAGCAGCCTTCATTTTAATAATTTAGAAAGCACTTTAATAAAAAAAGAATGTATGATCATAAATAGCTTAGGCTCAAGCTCATAATGACCCTAATAATTAACATCAGTAAAGCCTAAGAGATGAAAGTGCAAAAAATTTCTGAGGTTGAATATGAACCTGATGAATACTTGAGATTTGCTGTACTATTTTTAACTGAACTTTCTGGCCTTAGGTCAGAGTTTTGCTAGCAAAATACCAAAGTGAAAATGCTGGGAGTGAAGCCCAGAGTCTCTGCTCTGGTCTGGGAAAAGCTATGCCCTTCATGCAACCAACTCTATCCCCAATCGAAGACTTTGAAACACTATGAGAGTGTCATGCTCCCATGAAAACAGGAACAACACACTGACAGGAAAATCAGTAAAAGAAAATGTCAAACACGTCTGACACAGTACATCACTACATTCTGTGCACTGTACAGAAAGACACTCTTTAGTCAGTTCCTGCACTTTGGCCAAAGGGTACTGAGTCACTCCGCAAATGATTCCAGAAACCTCAAAGGATAACAGCTTCTGAAGGAAAGTCAGTCAGTCACTGGAAAGGGAAGAGAGTTTTTCTCATCATATAGTCAATAGATTTCTCCTGTCAGGGAGTATAACAGGCATTCTGGAAGAAAATACCTAAAGGATCCAAGGATCACCTACCAGAATTCTAGTTGTCCAGAGTTAATTTAACATCCAGCACATCTTTTTCACTTTCTTCTGCTCCCCAAGGTAAAAACCTACACCCCCTACCTTTTCCCATAAATGCATCTCTATTGAATACTAATCAAAGAGTCTGTAAAATACAACAGTGTATCCTAACAAAAGCAAGAAATAAATAAGCATTCTACAGTGCATTTCTGATCAATCTTGTTCCTTTCTTAAACAAAGCCAACTAGCAGGCTTTACGTGGCTATTAATTGGGATCTCCAAGGCCATCTCAGGAAAAAGAAACAATGAAAAGGAGAGACTGATAGTACACTACAATTCAAGTGAATTCTATAGCTCCTGGGCAATAATCGCGGAAATTAAACTTACAGAAATTGAAATGCACTGAATTGTAACGATTAATGTTCATAGACAACTGAAAACATGGAAACTTCAGGCTGTGTGTTACCAGATTTCAGACTGAACTCTTTGTCATGTACCCCAGGTAGGGACTTCCCGTAGGGACAGCCACCGGGTTTCTCTTGCTCTGACGCGCGTCCCCAGGCAGCATGACGCTCTTTCAGATGGGCTAGCCTGAGGTCTGATGGACAGCAGGTCTCCCCACCCGACCCCCGACCCCAGACCCACAGGGCAGGGGGGGGAAGAAAAAGAGGGGTGCTTCCTCCCAGCGCTCCAAGACCCGGGCAGCCGCGGGTGACACCAGCTCCAGGAGGCAGAAGGGAAGAATCCAAGGTGGGTCTCTCTACTCCCGGAACTCGGTCACAGAACTGTCTGGTCTCCCCAACCCGGGGCCCAGCTGCCGGGAAGCTGGGCAGGGTGGGGCGAGACCTCCCCCCCGCCGCCCGCCCCCACTGCTGGGTGGGCACAGAGGGGTGGGCAGTCGGGGCAATCTACGGTTCGAGCGGTCATCAGGGAGGGCTCCCGGGCCCCCGGCCACATACCAGCAAGCTCTCCACGTTAATGGGCGAGCGAGGGTCTCGGATCAGCGCCTCCAGCTTCCTCTGGCGGCTCGCGCCCGCGCCGTCCCCCGACACGGCCTCGGGGGCGCCGGGCATCTTCCCCGTCGGCGGGGGCCGGCTCATGCCGCCGCCAGGCCCGCACTCCGCTCCCCGCGCTCCGGCCCGGCCGGCCTCGGGGCCTACCGCCGCCCTCGAACCACCGGCTCCGGCCGGGGCTCCGCCCGGGCCCACCGCGCGCCTGGAGCTCAGCGCCCCGGGGCCTTGGGGCTGTGGGAGGCCCGCCCGGCCCCGGGAGCAGCGCGGAGCAGACGGCGTCCCCGCCCCTCAGTCAGATTCGCGCCGCCCGGTCCACTCCTCCGCCGCGAGCTCCCTCAGGACTCCGAGGGCGGGAGCGGGGAAGTGGCGCCGCCACCACCGGGCCCCCCGGGGGCTGTCCCGCCCTCTGGGGTCTCCGGGAAGGTGAAGCCCCGGTTCCAGACAACTACGGCCGCGGCCAGCCGGCTCCCATGACCGCCGGCGGCCGCCCGCGCCCCACACTCCCGTGCCCCTCACACACTCCCGCGCGGCGCCCGTCTCCGGCCGCGCACAGCCACTACCCACAAGCCCCTCGGGCCGCGGCTGGCGGCGCGCCCCCGCGCTCGCCCCGCCCCGCCCCGCGCGCTCCCGGCCCCGCCCCCCGCGCGCCGCCGCCGCCGCCCGCCGGCCTCCGCCTCCTCACGCCCGTTTCCTCGTGTGGGTTTTTTTTTTTTTTTTTTTTTTTTTTATCGTTTCCTCCTGTCTGCTTGGCTTCGCATTTCTCCTTTTTCAGCCTCCTTCTTTCTCTGTGTCCGCCTCCCCTTGTTGATTCTCACAGGGTAAACGGTCGGGCGGCGCGCGGTCACTGCCTTGCTGGACCCGCGAGCTCCAGCTGAGGGGAGGGGAGGGTGTACCCTACCGCCGCCGGCTCCCTCAGCTCCCGCCGATCCTTGCCGGGGCGACCGACCCCGCGTACTCGGAGGCCCACCGCACCCACCCCCACCGGCGCCCTGAGGTCACCCGGCTGCGCCCGACGCGGGGCCCAGAGGCCGGGGTGGGGGTTGGGGGGATGGGCGGCTCGGCGCCCCCCGCCCCCGCCCCCGCCCGGCTCAGCTGACTCAGCGCGCAGCTATGCGCTGCCTTGCATCACCCGCGCCGGAATAATAGCGGCCGCTCGGTGGCTGCCCTCGCGTGTGGAGCTCCGCGCTCGCGAGGGGCCCGCCTGGGCCACGGGGATGGTAGTGGAAGGGCTGGGAGGGCGTGCCTAGGACTCGAAAACGGGACGAGGAACGGGCGGGTGGAATGCGAGTCCTGCGGCAGGAGGGCCTGGAAGCGCTGCTTGTTTCCACCTCCCCGCACTAGGGCAGGCGTCCCGGGACTGCCCAACACCTCGCTGCGCCTCCCTTAATTGTCGTTCTCCCCAGCTCGGCTTGAACACCCGACCACGAAAAGAACGAGAGGGGCCATAGAAAAACTGCTTTCCATCCTCAGACCTCGAGCTCTTGGGCTTTTTGCGGGGGGTTGGGGGTGGGGGTGTGGCGGAAGAGGGGCGGTCAGAGGGGCCGCCGCTTGTCCACATTCCTGCCTTCTCCGGCCTGCGCCATTGGTCAGATCCACCCAGGGCGCAGTCTGAAAAATATGTGCCAAGAGCTGTAAAGCTGTTCATTGAGCCCCTTTGACCCAGTAAACCCATTTAAGGAAGTCCATTTCTAAGGAAATGATCCCAAGGAGGGTGGGGGGAGAACTTGCATAAAGATGTTTACAGCAGGGCTGTTCAGAATGTCCATAATGACCAAAACCTGGGAAGGGACCCAGTTGTCCAACGCTTGGGGAATAATCCAAACAAGCTCTGTCACATTAACAGAAGGAATCCTGGCAGGTATACAGGATTCAAGTCAAGCACGTCAAATTTTGGCAAGTACATGAAAAGATGTATTGGAAATAAGGTTAAATAAAACAACGAAGTTAAAAAAATAATTTGTACACACCACTCAAAACTAAAATGAGCAGCCTTATGAAGAGGAGGTGAATACAGTTAAGTAAATGCGATCTTTTTTCCTTCCTAAAAGATGCTTAAGAGAACATTTAAATTTCAAAAATTGAAAAACTATACTAGGATACAGGGGCCACTCCAAAAATCTGCACTCTGATATCTGATAAATAGTAAGAATTTTAAGAACCTCTCTCATTGGCATGTCAGAAGCCCACAGAAGAGCAACCTAGTTCTAAAGGCCTAACCTTATAAAAGCATTTTAAGTCAGTGAGTTTTCTAGAAGCGTCATCTTTCCTTCTGTGTTAAAGCCACCCTCACCTGGATGAGGCAGGAGGAGATCCTGGAGGATCCAATACAGCTTTTTCCTGTCAGATAATAACACTGACTTCTGGTCAAAGGTCAGTCCTTTCACTGTGTATGCTAAGTGACTCATTTATACCTCCACAGACCACACCAAGAGGTCAGAGTGAGCTGGACACTCCACCTGCTTTTGCACTGAAGCAAAATAATGAGATAATCCTTGATTACCAATCCTTTTACCTGATCACAACAGAATAGGCAAAGCAGAAGGAACACCATATGGTTCTCAATTTTCAAATTAATTTTTCAGTGACTGGCCATATATTTTTATGAAGGTTGGTGGACTAACAGAAAGCCATGACCCCAAATACCAGGCATGAAAACCTTACTTAAAAAGAAAAACATAATGATCAACAAGATATAGAGAAGAGGCACCTTTTACATAGGGTCATTTACATAGACTAGAAAAAGCCACAGTATAGAAGACTTTTATCCACTACCTCTACCATTGTCAATGTGGAAGAAAAGACTAATCCCTTAATAGGAATTAAATCTTTTTTATTTCTTTATTTCTTATTTGTTTATTTCAGTACAATAATTATTTTACCAAGAGAGCACAAATACATTCTTGTAAAAGTTCACACAAACCACAACTAGATAGAACATATCTTGAAAAATGACACTCCCAAATCTCTCTACACACATTCTCTTATCATTCCAGGCCTTAATCCATTCTCATACATACGTATTTGTATATACCTATGTGTATCTCTTGCCCATGTATACGGTATTACACCGTATCACAGTGTTTTGCCACTGATATTTTCCCTTTAGTCGTATGTCCTAGAGACATCTTCAGATCTGTCACAGAGATTGGCCTGGTTCTGTTTAACTGCTATTCTGTGTTCCATAGTGTGGATGAGAGGGCATACGCAAGGGAATTCAGAAAAACGTCTACTTCTGCTTCATTGACTACGCTAAAGCCTTTGACTCTGTAGATCACAACAAACTGGAAAATTCTTAAAGAAAAGGGAATACAAGAAGAAAATGGCAACCCACTCCAGTGTCCTTGCCTGGAGAATCCCAGGGACGGGAGCCTCGTGGGCTGCCATCTATGGGGTCGCACAGAGTCGGACACGACTGAAGCGACTTAGCAGCAGTTACCTGTCTCCTGAAAAACCTGTATGCGGGTCAAGAAGCAACAGTTAAAACCAGACTGGGACAACATACTAGTTCAAAATTGGAAAAGAAGTACATCAAGGCTGTATACTGTCACCCAGCTTATTTAACTTACATACAGAGTACATCATGAGAAATGCCAAGCTGGATAAATCAAAAGCTGGAATCAAGATTGCCAGGAGAAAAATCAACCACCTCAGATATACAGATGATACTACTCTAATGGCAGAAAGTGAAGAGGAACTAAAGAGTCTGTTGATAAGGGTGAAAGAGGGGAGTGAAAAAGCTGACTTAAAACTCAACATTCAAAAAACTAAGATCATGGCATCCAGTCCCATCACTTCATGGCAAATAGAAGGGGAAAATGTGAAAGTAGTGAAAGATTTTCATTTCTTAGGCTCCAGAATCACTGCAGATGGTGACTGCAGCCATAAAATTAAAAGACACTTGCTCCTTGGAAGGAAAACTATGACAAACCTAAAAAGCAGAGACGTCACTTTGCCAACAAAAGTCCATGTCCTCAAAGTTATGATTTTTCCTGTAGTCATGTATGGATGTGAGAGTTGAACCAAAAAGAAGGCTGATCGCCAAAGAATTGATGCTTTCGAATTGTGGTGTTGGAGAAGACTCTTGAGAGTCCCTTGGACTGCAAGGAGATCAAATCAGTCAATCCTAGAGGAAATCTACCCTGAATACTCATTGGGAGGACTGATGTTGAAGCTGAAGTTCCAACACTTTCCAACATTTTGGCCGCCTGATGCAAAGAGCCGACTCATTGGAAAAGACCCTGATGCTGGGAAAGATTGAGGATAGGAGAGAGGGGTGACAGAAGAAGAGATGGTTGTATAGCATCACCGTCTCAATGGACATGAGTTTGAGCAACTCTGGGAGTTAGTGAAGGACAGGGAAGCCTGGTGTGCTGCAGTCCATGCGGTCACAAAGAGTCAGACATGACTTAGTGACTAAACAACAACAAAGAGGGCATAATGGTTAAGAACAGACTCTAGAAACAGATTGCCTGGGTGCTGCCACTACCACACACTAGCTGTGTCTCAGTTTCCTCATCATGTTTGCTATGAAACACTTAGAATAATGCTGGCCCCCAAAAATGTGAGAGTTGATTAGTGTTTTCTCAGTGTCACAAACATTGTTGCAGTGAACATCCTTCTATTTTTGCCTTGATGCAGACATATTTAAATAGCATAGATTCCTGAAAGTGAAATTGTATGAAGGGGTAGGCATACTTTAAATAGTACCAACATCCACTGGATCATCAAAAAAGCAAGAGAGTTCCAGAAAAAACATCTATTTCTGCTTTATTAACTGTGCCAAAGCCTTTGACTGTGTGGCTCACAATAAACTATGGGAAATTCTGAAAGAGATGGGAATACCAGACCACCTGACCTGCCTCCTGAGAAATCTGTATGCAGGTCAGGAAGCAACAGTTAGAACCACTCATGGAAAAACAGACTGGTTCCAAATAGGAAAAGAAGTACGTCAAGGCTGTATATTGCCACCCTACTTATTTAACTTATGTGCAGAGTACATCATGAGAAACACTGATCTGGAGGAAGCACAAGCTGGAATCAAGATTGCCAGGAGAAATATCAATAACCTCAGATATGCAGATGACACCACCCTTATGGCAGAAAGTGAAGAAGAACTAAAGAGCCTCTTGATGAAAGTGAAAGAGGAGAGTGAAAAAGTTGGCTTAAAGCTCAACATTCAGAAAACGAAGATCATGGCATCCAGTCCCATCAATTCATGGGAAATAGAGGAGAAAACAGTGGAAACAGTGGCTGACTTTATTTTTATGGGCTCCAAAATCACTGCAGATGGTGATTGCAGCCATGAAACTAAAAGATGCTTACTCCTTGGAAGGAAAGTTATGACCAAACTAGACAGCATATTAAAAAGCAAAGACATTACTTTGCTAACAAAGGTCCATCTTGTCAAGGCTATGGTTTTTCCAGTGGCCATGTATGGATGTGAAAATTGGACTATAAAGAAACCTGAGCACTGAAGAATTGATGCTTTTGAACTGTGGTGTTGGAGAAGACTCTTGAGAGTCCATTGGACTGCAAGGAGATCCAACCAGTCCATCCTAAAGGAGATCAGTCTTGGGCGTTCACTGGAAGGACTGATGTTGAAGTTGAAACTCCACAACTTTGGGCACCTGATGCAAAGAACTGACTCATTTGAAAAGACCTTGATGCTGGGAAAGATTGAGGGCAGGAGGAGAAGGGGATGACAGAGGATGAGATGGTTGGATGGCATCACCGACTCAATGGACATAAGTTTGAGCAAGCTCTGGGAGTTGGTGATGAACTGGGACCCCTGGCATGCTGCAGTCCATGGGGTCGCAGAGAATTGGACATGACTGAGCAACTGAACTGACTGAACTGAATTACTACTGACGCAGGTTCAATCCCTGGGTTGGGAAGATCCCCTGGAGGAGGAAACGGCAATCCACTTCAGTATTATTGCGTGGACAATCCCATGTTCAGAGGAGCCTGACGGGCTACAGTCCATGGGGTCAAAGAAAGTCCGACATAACTGAGCAGGAACACAGATGGCATAGAATTACTACTGAAAATGAGCATTTTGTCTTTCTAGTTCTTCTGAAATTACCTATTTATATCCTTTGTCCTTTGGATTTGTCTTTTTCTTACTGATTTATAGGTGCTTTTATGCTTTATAGATATTCCTCCTGTTATAATGTTAAAATATGTTAAAATTACAGTTTGCAATTATTTTCTTCCAGTCTGTTGCCTGTTATTCAGTTTTGATGTTGGTGTCTTTTGTCTCATTAAATGTTTACCTTTTATGAAGTCACATCTACCAATATTTTTCTCTACAGCTCCTGGGCTTTGTGTCTGGATTGGGAAAGATTTTTAATTCCAACTTTTAGGGCACACAGAGGCCTGAAATTGTAATAACTATAAGGAAATGGCAGTTTCCTAATAATATCAAACTCATCCCGTTCCAAATGATCCACAGAAAGAGGGTTTCCTTGGGCTTGCTCTTCTAGGAGAGATTTTTGCTGCTCTGTGACTCTGTCCCACCTTGACTGCTTCCTTTTTAATGCTCTCTTGGATGTGCCCTGAACACAGGTGAGACAAAAACTTTAATGCAGTACTAAGGAAGGATAATCAGAGAAGGCAATGGCACCCCACTCCAATACTCTTGCCTGGAAAATCCCATGGATGGAGGAGCCTGGTAGGCTGCAGTCCATGGGGTCGCTAAGAGTCGGACACCACTGAGCGACTTCACTTTCACTTTTCACTTTCATGCATTGGAGAAGGAAATAGCAACCCACTCCAATATTCTTGCCTGGAGAATCCCAGGGACGGCAGAGCCTGGTGGGCTGCTGTTTATGGGGTCGCACAAAGTCGGACACGACTGAAGTGACTTAGAAGAAGAAAAAGGAAGGATAATCGGAGAGTAAACACAGAAACTCTAGGGCTGACCTCTTTGTAAATAAGGCATTGGTATAAGCCCTATGGTATAAGGCTTTTTGAATAAGCTGCCACAGCTAGCTTGATCTGTAGGCCTTGCTCCCCTCTCTTTCATATGAATTTTGTCTGTGTTTCTCTCTGTCTCTTCATTCCTAGCCCATCTCTTATGTGGTTGGGTTAACAGTAGAATTTAACCTCCACTACCCAGCAATGACTTCCTAGCTCTTCTGATACTTCACATTCCAGACTGAGTGAACATGTCTCCTTGGGTCGATCTGAGACCCATCAGCTCTGTTTTTAATTTGAGGCCATCTCTTCCCCAGGAATTAAGCCACCCTTTAGATGCAACCTTCCTCTCTCCACAGATAAATAGGATTGTAAAAGGATGTTTTGTGTGTGTGTGTGTGTGTGTGTGTGTGTTTTTGTCTTTCCATGTGGCACTTGCAATTACTTGTTTAATGAGAGTAATTATCATTATGTATAAGGGCTTACTATGTGCTACGCAATGTGCTTTGTAGAAATTATCTTACTTCTCAAAACAGCCTTTCGCTAATGATTGTATTACTACACTCGTTTTCCAGGTGATGTAATAGGAACTCAGATAGATGATAATGGAATGAATAAGTGAAGTTATAAATGAATAGATAAATGAAAACAATGAGCTCTCAATGGTCTAGGCGTCACCAAAACACATCCCTTTCCTGTCCTGCTTCATGTCAGAACAACAGCATGTACAGTACACAAGCTGGCATTGTAGCTAGATGCTTCCGCCTCACATAAGCCAAGATTTAATAACAGAATAAAGGGATGAACTCTTGATACAAAGGTGTCATTATTTTTGCAAACTCCATTCCTATAAAGGAGGCAGGGTTTAATGGTTTATAAAACAGAGTTTCATCCTAAGTTTCATTCATAGTTCTGGTCGTAACTCCCAGTGTGAATGAGAAAATTGCAGTACTCCTCTGTGAGTCAGTCTCCTCATAAGCGAAACAGAAATAATGAAGCTTGGTTGTCATTAAGTCTCCTTAAGATCTCCAGATGAAAGATATTAGATGCGTCCAGGACAGATTATTATTCAGCAGTAAACTATGAAAAATTCTCAGAGGAGAACAAGCTGGTCACAGCTCGAAGGTATACTTGAGTCACACAGACATAAGTCACGTAGACATAAATATATATGTTTGAAAAGAGTGGTTTCAAGAAATATCTGGGATCCTGGAAAGCTCAGCTTGGATTCCAGTTTGGCAGGAGAATTTGATGTCACATTTGGCCACCCCATTCTCTGCATCCCTAGGGTGTTTTATGTGATTTCCCTTCCCAAACCTTCATTGGATCCTCCATGATTATGCATGAAATCCTCAGTCTGAAACCCAGGTCTTTCTGCAAGTTGTCCAGAACGTTCCCTGCCAGACTTTTCTCCTATGGTTTCTCTTCTTCTCAGACTGAACATTCTGACTCCTCTCTTCGCTCTTTGGGTAAGCCAGTTTCCATTCAGGCGGAATGTCATTCTTCCTTCCTTTCTCCACCCACCAAGCTTCCAACCATCCTCCACTATGCCCTTCTGTTCCTTGAATGAAGAGCTTAACTCTTCCTGAGCTCTGGGTCGCCTGTGGCTTTTAACAAAATATTTAGCAAAGTGTTTGTTTCACATACATGAAAAGAACAATATGTCTATTTCTTTTTCAGTGTTTTAACACCCCACCACCCCACCAAATGGGTCTTTTATGTGTCCAAAGTATATTGGTGATTTCTCATCATTTACCATCCACCATATGAAGACTGCTTTCCTACCATTTCATTCTCCAAACACTTTGATCCAGCAAACTATAAACCATATAGGATGTGCTGTTCACAGAAGGCACCATTGCATCCCCACTTCTGAGTTTTGCTCTTGCCATTCCACCTGCCCTATCCTCTACCTCCCAGTCTTTTTTTTTTTTTTCTTTTTTTTTCCCATCACTGCCACCCTGGATGGCAGCTTCCCTTCCTTTTCCTCCCAGTCCAGCTTCCTATGTCCTGTTTTCTCCTAAATGTAACTGGAGTATTGTGCTGGTTCTTTGTCAGATACAAAAAGGAACTGAGTATGGATTCTTCCTATGTAGAGTTTGCATTTGAGAATCAGTCACTGAGGGACTTCTCTGGTGGTTCAGTGGCTAAGACTACGCTCCCAATGCAGAGGGCCTGGGTTCAATCCCTGGTCAGGGAACTGGATCCCACGTGCCACAGCTAAAGATCTCACATGCCGCAACAAAGATGGAAGATCCTGCATGCTGCAGCTAAGACCCAGTACAGCCAATGAAATAAAGAACTGGTGATTGAACTGGTACTCAGTGTTTAATGACCAAATGACTGAATGAATGTATCCATTAAAAAAAACCCCACAGATAATTGTAATTCAAGAAAGATTAGTGACTGAAAATATTCACCGATAATATGCTAACAGAATACAGAGGATCTTGGAGCAAGAGATATCTTCTAGCAAGGGGGTCAGGACATGTAGGTTGCTTGTGACCTGGGTCCTCAAGGTTCATTAGGGTTTGTAAATAGAAAAAGAGGACAGTCCTCCAAACAAAACAGGAACTTGTGTGATTAAGTGTGAGATCAATAAATGAGAAAGCAAGTAACGACAGAGAGCAGAGGTATGAGTGGTGAGAAAGAGAGCAGAGGTCTCTTTTTCCTTGGCTTCCCTGAAGGCCTAGAGTCTGTACTAATGTGCCGTGCAATGCCACATACACCACTACTGTCCTCCGGGACTTGCTGTCATTGAAGATGCTGGCACAAGGTGCCATCCCCTGGATCTGTGGCCCTCTGTGATGGGCATTAGGGGTCTTCTCAGCAATTATGGGTATGATGGGGGAGAGACTTGGGACTCAGCAACAATATGATAAAACAAAGTGGAAGGAGGCCCGTCTGAGAGCTGTTTCATAATCCACAGGCCACCATTTGTAATTAAGTGGTTTATGATCATGAGTAATTAAAAACTCACAAAGCATACAAAGGAGAAAACTGTAGTTAAAGTGATCAGTTTTTAGAATACAGGGATAACACTTAGTTTTCATAAAAGCCAGTCTTACTGTGAAATAAGGAACCACTTTAAACTTCCTGGCCTTTAGAGTGGCACTTTGATGTCTAAGTTGCCCTTGAAATATTCCATTTGCTGCTTTGGCCTCCAGATGAATTTGGGGCCTTTGTGAAGTGAACCCAGAGGAAGTGGGCCCACAAGGAGTCAGAACTGTGTGGCTGGAAGCACAAACAGCTCAAAGCTACATCTTCAGACAGGCAATGAATGGTTGGGACCTGCAGTAGAGTTGGAGAAACCTCATCCCAGGCCAAACTCTGTCCCTTTCTAGCTGTGTGACCTCAGACAAATTAACTTACCTCTTTGAGCTTCAGTTTCTCTCCTATGGGGAACAAATAAGGCTCCCACACCATTCAGCATCCTGAAAGACTGATTCTTTCCCACCCATCAGAACTGACTGGATGTCAGGCATTATTTCTTTCACTGATTAATTTATTCATTCAATGAAGACATTTATGTGCTGGTTACACAATAGTAATCAGCAGGGAAATATTCCCTGTGGGCCTTTATTAGGTTTATGATCTAATGGAAGGGATGGATAGGATACAAATGGCAATGCAAATGAACAAGCAATTGCAAATGTGATAAGTGCTACAAAGAAAAACTGTAAAGTGTGAAGAGAATTATAACAGGCAGGAGAGCCTAGTCCAGATGGGGATCAGAGAAAGTTCATGACAAAGAAATAATTCTGATGAAGTCTAAAAGTAATTAGAGCTGGGGAAAACTGGGCTGAGAAGAAGAGGGTCAAGGAGAAAAGTCTCTTTCTATTTAACAAATAAAAGCATTTCATGACAGCCAGGCCCATAGTTAAGCCACCAGCAGTGTGGTTCATTAAAAGTGACACCAGGAAGGTCACAGGCCCACAGTGGGTAGAGAGGAAGCACTTACTTGTGCAGAACCCTGAAATTTAGCCCACTCAGGTTTCAGGAGTTTTCTTTTACCTGTCCACTCTCAGTGTTTGCAGGGTTCTTTGTGGCCATTTTTCTAAGTACTTTTGGTAGTAATTCTTGAAAGCAGATGAATCTAAAAGCACCTGGTCAGATAGATCCTTGTTCTGATCACCATTGGGAAGAGGGCCAATTTTTCTCCCTTATCTGAAACAGCAGAGCCCATGGGAGAAGCTGAAGTTGTACTCGTGAGTCCTGGGCTCAGGGCTTAGCACCACCATCTATGGGTTATGTGATCTTGGACAAATCACTCAAACTTGCTGAACTCCGCTTCCTCATCTGTCAAAGCTACTCCACAGAGTTGAGTCCAGTGGAAAACAATGTATGTGAGGGGACTCTACAAATGTGATCCTAATACACATCCAAACTCTGTTCTCTTATATCCTGAGATATTCCCAGCTTGCACTCTGGGTGTGGACGAGGAGAGAAAGAGAGGTATCAAGGATGACCTCCAGATTTTACTAGGCTCCTCCAAGGAAGTAACCAAGATTGATTATTGCATCTAAGCACTTTAAATTTACCTTAAAGTACATAAAGGTAGATGAATTTGAGAAAAACATAAGCAAGTGATAGGATCATCCTTTGTGATTCTTTTGCACTTTTCCAGAAAAAAAAAAATATATATATATATATATATAATGGCAACTACCAGAAGCCGAATGCCAATGACCACAGTCTTCAAGTCTTTCCATCTCTTGTTGACATTCTCACTGACAGTGTTTAAACAGGGCTGGGCTGTTTACACATGTTCACTGTTCGCTGCAGCCCAGCAGGACCTATAAGGGGAAGCTGTTCAAACCTTGACATATATCACCGGATCACCCCAACCAAGAGGTGTGAGCCACAAGTCTGAAGGGAGGGCAAGCTCTGCTTTCATCTGCTTCACCACAACCCTCGAAGAAGCAGTGCTGAGATTTCACAGCCAGAGCTGAGAGCTGGGAGGAGCTCAGCAAAGTGGAGATGCTTTGACAGCAAGACACGGGCATTGTAACTTTGTGTTGTCAGAAGGGGTGCGAATTCCCAGAGCATCAGAAGCATTAGCTCTCAAATACAATCCATCTTCTCATTCCAAGACGATATGAGTGCATCAGCATTCCCTCCCCATGCCTCAGAGGATGAGAGTGGGCTTAAGGCTTACTCTGGGGCACCATCCTTTAGTGCAGTTCATTACTGTCCTTAAGTGAAGTGAAGTCGCTCAGTCGTGTCCAACTCTTAGCGACCCCATGGACTGCAGCCTACCAGGCTCCTCCATCCATGGGATTTTCCAGGCAAGAGTACTGGAGTGGAGTGCCATTGCCTTCTCCAATGGTCCTTAGTGGAGCTCTTTATTCATCAACAAAATGGGTGGAATGCCTACTGTGCCTCATGGACTATGACTGGGGAGCTTGGCAGAAAGTGATTTGGAGGGAAATGGGACATACACATATGGTTTATCAAGGAGTAAGCTCTCAGCTTGTTTATTACCCGAACAAAGGGTTGACTGATGAATGAACACACAAGGGCATAAATGCAAGCAAGCCTATGGTACAGAAGAAAGCACAGGATCTGACATCTGGAGGCAGAGCTGACATTCCAGCTCACCCACTTTCCACATGGTTATTAGGCTGGATGCCTCGCTTGTTCACCCTGCTCTGTGCTGCAGGGCCTGACCTCTAAGGACCACCTCCCTTGGGCTCCCCTGTTGTCTTTCTTCAGGTTGGGTTTGGTCAAAAGGCATCACTGGGAAGAGACTGGAATGAAGGACAAGGTTTCTTCCCCTTCTCACTGACATGTCCTCTGGCAGCAGCTCCACACCTGACACCTGCAGCCCCATCTCCCAAACACTACATTCCCTTCTCACTGGGATCCAGAAACACTGGGTCCTCCCCCTGCCCTGGGGCCCTAGCTTCTCAGTGTTGCTCATACCTGGGAGCCGCAGTATGCCTTACCTTCCTTTAATCCTATCTACGCCTCTGGAGAGAGTTCCTTCCTAGAAACAACTTGAAACAATTCTGTTTCCTGTTGAGACTCAACTCATTCAGAAAATTAGAACATGACATGGAACTTCTTAGAGCATCAGAGTCTTCCCCTCTGAAATGAAAATAATAATAATACGTAGTACTTCCCTGTTGGCTCAGTTGGTAAAGAGTCCGCCTGCAATGTGGGAGACCTGCATTCAATCCCTAGGTCAGGAAGATCCCTTGGGGAAGGAAATGGCAACCTTGTCCAGTATTCTTGCCTGGAGAATTCCATGGGCAGAGGAGCCTGGTGAGCTATATAGTCTATGGGGGCACAAAGAGTCAGATAGGACTGAGTGACTAACACTTTCACTTTCAGTATCTAGTACCATGCTTGAACATGGGCTCTCAATAAATGCTGGCTACTTGAAAAAATGAATGGATGGATGGATGGATGGATGGGTGGATGGGTGGATGGATGAATGAACAGATGAATACCTATGAGAATTAATGACAAGATGCTAATGTATTAGCTATAAAATATTGATTATAATTCTTATTAAAGGCCAAACGAATGTAATAGATAGTATTAACTCTTGTGTTATCATACAATGGACATAAGCCAAGAATCAGAAAAACTGAATCAATTTTTCCATTTGCTGATTGTGTGATCACAAGAAAATTATTTCCCCACGCCATGCCTCTATTTCCTCTCCTATGAAACGAAAGAGTTGTGTTCATAACTTCTAAGGAGCCATCCAACTTGAATATCCTATCGATACTAAGCATTGCAGACAAACATGTAACAATTTGAATTGAAGAAATTAAGGAAGCACCCAGGGCAGATGTAGGGACCTGAACAATATAGTAAGAACTAGGGCAGCAGAAGGACATAGCGAAATGAGCAGAGACTAGAGGGGATTATAAGGAGAGAGGCCAGTCAGTTCTGATGACCAAAATAAACACATGACTGGAACAGAAGTTGCTCGTGGGGTCATAAGGGTCCTTGGACATCAGGCTGAGGAACTAACACTGTAAAAGGAAGGATTCTGACTTCCTCAAGGCCCCTGAAGCCAGAAGAGAACTAGGATCCTAGTTTCCTCCTCTCAAGCCTCTCAACTGCCATCAGCCAGCGTCCTTGTCTTCATCTCCTGATGGCAGCTATCTTCTCCTTTTTGTGATTCCTTTCTTTGAGGAAAAATGTGTTAGATGAGGAAACCATTTGTAAGGGATATTTCTGGCACTGTTCAAATCTTGGCAAAAATTTCATTCCTGTTATTATCCTTGTTGTTCAATCACTAAGTCGTTCCGACTCTTTGCAACCCCATTGACTACAGCATACCAGGTTTCCTTGTCCTTCATTATCTCCCAGAGTTTGCCCAAACTCATGTCCACTGAGTCAGGTGATGCCATCCAATACTCTCAACCTCTGTCACCTGCTTCCCCTCTTGCCCTCAATTTTTCCAGTGAGTAGGCTCTTCACATCAGGTGGCCAAAGTATTGGAGCTTCTGCTTAAGCATTAGTCCTTCCAGTGAATATTCAGGGTTGATTTCCTTTAGGATTGACTGGTTTGATCTCCTTGCAGTCCAAGAGATTCTCAAGAGTCTTCTCCAGCACCACAGTTCGAAAACATCAATTCTTTGGTGCTCAGTCTTCTTAATGGTCCAACTCTTACATCCATACATGGCTACTGGAAAAACCATAGCTTTGACTATACAGACCTTTGTCAGCAAAGTGATGTCTCTTATTAAGTGCTGTCTAGGTTTGTCATAGCTTTCCTTCTAAGGAGCAAGTGTCTTTTAATTCCATGACTGCTACTTTCATTTAAAATCTGTTAGGAAAGTTGAAGTCAAGATAATCAAAAGACAGTGACTTTTTAAAATTATTGAAGAAGTGTCAAAATCCAGGAAAAAAAAATGTATTGGACCTTGAGCAAGAATATTACCTTGAGGGATCCTAGACATGAAGTCAAAACGCTTGGAAAAACTTATGAAAACTGACAAGAATAACAATCCAAAACTACCATAAAATAAATGGAGTTATTTGAAAATGTGGCCAGCCGTGGGAGTTTGGGAGTGGCTCTTCATTCTGTGATCTCAGTCTCCCTACATGTCATATTGATGCAAATGTGGGTTCTCGAAGTCTCTCCTGCCTGGGCAGGCCCTGAACCCCCAGCTCTCTTTCCCCTCTGTTGAGAACAGCATTCCTGGGAGGGCACAAGGGTACTTGTACCACTTTGGTTTCTGGTTACCTGACCTCTTACCCCTGTGTAGCCCCCTGGAGCTGCGAAGCTATGGCAGCTGCCCAACTCTGAACCCTGCGTGGGTTTTGCAGGAGACCAAGAGCACTAGCCTGCAGTCAGACTGGGCCTCTGTGACTGGGTCATGGGCCTGCCTCACTGCCGCTGCTGGGAGCAGGGCTCATCATGTCTGGTAGGTGATCCTTGGGGTGGCCCTGTGGCCATTGCCCATACGATCAGGCTCACAGGGGGCTCCTCCGTGGTTGAGGTTATTCTCCAGCTCAAAGGCATTGGTGACACCCCCTTATTGAGTAGCAGTAGTGTATCCCCAAGAGGCCCCCATCCTGCAAGGCAGTCCTTGGAAACCCGGGCCGCATCACCGGAGTCTAGAGAAGGCAGCCTGGTGTGTCTCGCTGCCTCCTGCAGACTCCCAGGGCTCCAGGATGTCCCCAAGGAGAGAGACCCATTCAAGACCCCATCTGGTCCCCGGTAACTCTCAGCCCCACTTCCTACATCTCCTCTGTCTACTCTAAAGTCCAGGGCCAGTGAATTATTAATTTATAGTTGATGATTTTTGTGTACATGAACGTTGCAAAAGTATAAACTTGGAGAAAGAACAGGGGAAAAAAACCCAGCATCTTCAGCAGGAATTTTCTGAAGGATAGGTTTCAGCTTAAAAGCTCCTGGAAAGGTAAATTTGACTAATTATCCTCTCATTTTTTGGTCCATAAACTATGCATCCCCCTCCCCGACCCATGACTTTGTCCATGCTGTTCCCTCAATCTGGAAAACCTTCTCCCTTTATTTACCTTGAGAATCTTTTCATCTTTCAGAGCTTTATTCAAATGCCACTTCTTTTAAAGACACTCCCCAAGGTCCATACTAAGAATTTATTACTCATACTCTGCGTAATTTATTACTCACAGGACTTTTCATGAATTTCTCTTGAAGGACTTTTCTTGATAGCTATGTATGAGAAGCTATGTGCCAGTACTTAATTTTTCAACCAGTATCGCCCGTTGTGTACAAGAGGCTTGAATGTATGCTTAGTCACTCAGTCATGTCCAACTCTTTGTGACCCCAGGGACTCTAGCCTGCCAGGCTCCTCTGTCCATGGGATTTTCCAGGCAAGAGTACTGGAGTGGGGGTCTTCCCAATCCAGAAATCAAGCTTGTCTCCTGTATCTCCTGCATTGGCAGGTGGATTCTTTACCACTGAGCCACCAGGAATGAAAACAGCTCCTGTCCTGCATGACTCTGGGTTCCCACCTTTGAGATCATTTCCTGGGAATCTTCCCCACAGACATGGCTCCATCTGAGTCTGTCTTGGCTACATCTTCCCTCATATTAAGATAATCTGTTGAAATCAGAAAGAAAACGGTTCTGAGCTCTAAACAGAAAGAAAATGAGGCCTTAATGAGCAGTATTTCTCAAATGAGGAGTTTAATTCTCTGGCACTGAGACAGTCAGAGAGGAAATTGAGAGCAAAGAAGTCGGCACAACAGGTCCCATGGGAACAGGCAGAGCAGATGTCATAAAGCGCCAGCATTAAACGTTAAGCTTCTGCTCAAGTCTTTTTCTTCTGGAACCAACCCTCACAAGCAAACAGCTTAGAAACAGCAGATGAAATGTTGGGGGTGGTGATGTAGAGAGACTGCCTGAGTCAGCAGAATGCAAAAGCTGACTGGGTGACAGAGAATCAGTGTGAAAGAGAAACAGACTTGGGGCCATTGGGTGAAGGGGCAAAGAGTCCTCTGAATGTCAAGTCTCAGCCTCTCTGGACTTTGTTACATGATCGTCCGGAACTGATAGTCACAGAACTGCTGAATTATCACACACACACATGTGCGCAGACACACACAGGTGATCTGCTCTATCTTCTCTTAGAAGAGTGAAGTGTAAGCTATTTGGGGGAAAAATTCCTTGCAAAATTATAATTATCTGTTCAAAAATTTAAGAGTTTCCCCCAAGAGATCCTCACAGTTTATTCCTCTTGTTCTTGGGGCTTTGTTCAATTGTCGCTTTCCTGAACCTTAGTTTCAATTGCAGCCCACTCACCCCTGGCACGCCTGAATTCCTTTTCTTAGCATAGTTTTCTTCATACTGGCTGTCACTTAATGTAGTATATAATAATGCTGTTTGGTTATGAGCCTTCTCTCCTGTCCCACAAGAAGGTAAACTCCACAAGAGTAAGGGTTTGTCTGTTTCACTGCCTTGTTGTGGATGAACCACGTGTAGGCATTCATTCTTTATTGAATGAAAGCATAAATGAGCAGACTTAGTTATTTGGAAAACACATTTAAATTTTAAAAAGTCATTCTATAAAAATACTGGCTAAATGCAGAAAAATTATATGAGAAGTTATCAACATAGGCGCATTACTTAATCGGCAAGTATTTATTAAGGTCATACTCTATGCAGACATTATATATTGGGGATTTGCTTATTTTGTTCATGTTCACAATTTTCAGTGCTCTAAATACCAAGTATTCTGCATGCAGAGTCACTGACATGCTTGTGAGACACATGTGCGCTCCTGTACACATACAAGCACGCACGCGCACGCACACACACACACACACACACACACACACACATGCAGCATTCTGGTTCTTCTGGTAGCCTACCTTAGATTTTACCAGCTCTCTTGTGTAAAGATTTGACAAGTCTGTTCTGTGCCTCCTTCAGAAAATTCTTAGAAGTAGGAAGTGATGGTATTGATTAAGAATGCTAGTGTTTCCCATGAGTGAGTCTAGAATCAATATTTAACCACCATTTATTGTGATCTTGGAGGCAGATTGATTGTATCCTGGAAAGTGTACTGGACGTAGAGCCAGGAAATTTGAGTGCAAGCCCTGGATCCATTGCTGAAGAGCTGAATGATCTTGGCAAGTCATTTAACCACAAATACCTCACTCAGAGGTGTTTTTTTTTTTTTTTTTTTGAACAGGACTTGGTAAGCCGTAAAGCACCATCCAGTTATTAAAATAATCATTATTTTATTAAGAAGTAAAATGTGCATTACCTGTCACTAGCAGTAGAGGTGACATCAGATCTCTTGAAATGCACAGGTATCAATCTCCATACCTTGGCCACTTTCCTTCTTATGTAATTTGCTGTATGACCTTCACATTTCAGGACTCAATTTCATCATGTACAAAAAAAGGATTCTACCCAACTCTAGCAGGCTGGGATGATTTCTCTGATTCTGATCACAACTGACAGGCTCTGCAAGTCTGTAGCAGTAAATTGGGATGGGTTCCAGTCAATCGTGCAGTCTAACCTGGTAGTTTTCTAAATGCAAAACTATCCATTTTCTCCATTCATTCATTCATTCCTTCAACAAATCCTTGCTCAACTTATGTGGCAGACACGGTGTGAGATGCTGGAGAGGGAAGTTGGTCAAGGACACGGCGTCAGCACCATCAGTGATCCGAGCCGAGTTGGCAAACCAGTTTCATAAACACATCTTTGTTGTCCATATTGAGAGCCATGAGGAGACAGGAGCAGGGTGTGAGGGATCACAGAATGAAGTCTGATTTACTCTGGAAGCAATAGAGACAGTTTCAAGCCGAGACATATGTCAGGGGAATGTCAGAGGGCAGGTGAGGGGTAGCCAGGCAGGGGTTGTAGAAAGACATGTCATTAAAACAGGAAAGACTGTGAAAAGGTCCAAAACCACCTCACTTGGGCAGTTTAATAAGCACTGATTGTGTACCTAATGTGTGCTGAGCACTGTAGAGGGGAGAATATTCAGGGAATGGAAAGCAGATAGGATAAAGCTGACGAGGGTTAGTAAGTACAACAAAAGGCTTGAATGCCATGCTCAGGACAGACTCACAGCATCACTGAATGTAAGCAGGACAATAACAGAACATGATCCCTCTGTGTAAAATTGTTTACCTTCATCATTCAAACATTCACCAGATAGCCTGCTGCCATCCATGGGGTCACAAAGAGGCAGACACGACTTAGCAACTGAACAACAAAACTAGTATACGAAACCATGGGATGCAATAACAAATAGGACAGAATCTCTACTGGAGGGAAACATGTCCATGAAGTGTGATAAATGCTCTGATTATAAGAACCGCAAGCAGGAGGACTGAATCTAATCTGAGAGGATGGCTGAAGGAGGGCTTCCCAGGGGAGGTGACATTTTTAAGCTGACTCTCTAAGGGTGAATAGAAACTATTTAGGTGGCTGGAGTGGGAAGTGGTTCAAACAGAAGCAGAAGCATGTGTGAAGGTCTGGAGACCTAAGGAAGGAGCTAGGAGACGTCAGTGGGCCTGTGGCAGAGTCTGCATTGCACAGTTTGGGCTTTGTCCCAAGGGAAGTCACTCATTGGTGGATTTTAGGTAGGCCAGTGACATGATAAGATTTGTATTTGGATGTGTATATCAGTATCTGTGCAATTGACATTTCCCACTTCACCAGCTTGGTCTACAAAGATGTATACCCTTCCTGAAAATTCAAATCTTAATGGCTAGGAGCCTCCACCCACTCAGATTAAAAGAAAGATTCTATCTTTGAGATTCACGTCTCAATATATTTCCTTTTTTTAAAATTGGTATATAATACTGTGTACATTTAAGATACACCATGTTGATTTGATATACTTGTTATTACAATATGATTACCTCCCTAGAGTTAGTTGACACCGCCATCACCTCACATGATTGTCCTTTGTTTTTTGTGATAAGAACATTTAAGATCTGGTCTTTTAGTAGCTTTCAAGTATCTAATACAGTCTAGGTAGCAATGATTTCCATATATGCATCAAGTCCTCAGAACTTACTCATCTTCTAACTCCAAGTTTCTATCCTTTGACCAGCATCTCCCCTGGTCATCCCACCCCCAGCCCCTGGTAACCACCATTCTACTTTCTGTTTCTATGAGTTCAGCATTTTTAGATTCCATGTATAACTGACCCAAATATCTCTCAAGACCTGTCCCTGGTGAGTGAGTCAGTCCTCACAGGCATGTCCTTGCTGCCACCTCCCAAATAGCATGAACTTGACTGTGTCCTTTGAGGCTGCGCCCCTTCTCAGGGAACGACTGACTTCTGCATACGGCCACCAGGGTGGTCTCGCCACAGTGGCCAACACAGGGGGTCCATGTCTTTCTAGATCAGTGACCATCCCTGGGCAGCTGGGGGAAGCACCAGGGTCCCTTCTGCAGCCAGCTGCATGTCTTCTGGACCCTACTCGCTGCCTCCATGGTGGTCTGCTCTTTCATCTCAGTGTCTCCCCAGGAGCAAAGGGAGTGGGGGCACTCTCCTGCCCCTGTCACTTCCGGAAGAGGCCTCCCGCAGCCACGAGGCGACCATTGTGCCAGCTCTTGCGGATCAGCCCCTTCTATACACGTTAGCAGAAGATTATGTCTCAGGAGGTGTGACCAAGACTGGTGGGGCCATGTTGGGAATGACTCAAATGCCAGCTGCCTGCTCTGCCTAGGGACAGCATCCTCCCTGACCTCAGGGTGGGGACACCATCCTCCTCCCATCCAAAATGTCATTCCTAATTTCTTTCACTGCTGTGGGGGTGGGGGTGCAGGGCGGTGGGGGGGACAACTCTTCTGGAGGGTGGAGACCATGGTGCATCCTACTCAACACCATGCACATTGCTGGGGCTGGCTACTTGCAGGTCCCACCACAGTGACCCCTTCCTTCAAGCCTCCCAGAGAAGGTCCTGGGCCTGTTGCCTCCTCCTTCAGCCCAAGACCAGCCTTATTTCCTGCCCAGGATGGTCCAATTTTCAGAATGACTGACAGTGGAAACGTCCATTTCCTTCAGGGCTTTGGCACCATGACCTCAACAGACAGTGATGTTGGTGTATTTGGGGAGATATGTTAAAAGGGTAGATATGCACAGAGAAATGTCTGGAGAGCTGTTTCCCTAAATTATAACAGCAGTGTCTCTGGCTTTTAGTGAGTTTACCATCTTCATTTTACTTTAGAATCATATTTGAATTTTTTTTTTCCACACTAACTGTGCATCATGTTTTCAGGAAAAGATTTTAGGCTTTGGTATCAGATCGCGTTTGGCAAATCAGATCATCATCTTCTCAACTATAAAATGAGAAAAGTAGTATTTCAGAGGGCTTCCCTGGTGGCTCAGATGGTAAAGAATCTGCCTCCAATGGGGAAGACCTGGGTTCAATCCCTGGGTTGGGAAGATTCCCTGGAAAAAGGAATGGCTACCTACTTCAGTATTTCAGAAGATTATTGAGAAAAATTCAATACTATTAATATTTCTATTTTTATAATATTTTCATTACTTATAACTGACATGAATAATTTTATGTAAATACATATACATGATTATATTAAATATAAAGGGGGATTTTCTTAAAGTGGAGTCCTTTATTTCCTTTTCCTTTGTTTTAACTTCTCCTTCCCACTTAGCTCAGTTCAGTTCAGTCCAGTTCAGCCGCTCAGTCATATCCGACTCTTTGCGACCCCATGAATCGCAGCATGCCAGGCCTCCCTGTCCATCACCAACTCCCGGAGTTCACTCAAACTCATGTCCATCGAGTCTGTGATGCCATCCAGCCATCTCATCCTCTGTCGTCCCCTTCTCCTCCTGCCCCCAATCCGTCCCAGCATCAGAGTCTTTTCCAATGAGTCAACTCTTCGCATGAGGTGGCCAAAGTACTGGAGTTTCAGCTTTAGCATCATTCCTTCCAAAGAAATCCCACTTGGCTCAGCACTTCTCAAATCATAGCTCCTCTTCAAACCCAGGCCATTGGCCCATCACACACCACTATGTTGACAATCTGGAAGATACCCTCTGTATTTTTCTTCATGATTATACAATAATAAAAGCATATTGATATGTGCACTGGGCTTCCCTGGTGGCTCAGACAGTAAAGAATCCACGTGTAATGCAGGAGACCTGGGTTCAATCGCCGGGTTGGGAAGATCCCCTGGAGAAGGGCATGGCTACCCACTCTAGTACTCTTGCCTGGAGAATCCCATGGACAGAGGAACCTGGCGGGCTATAGTCCATGGGGTCGCAAAGAGTTGGACACAACTTAGCAACTTTCCCTTTCACTTTTCAAGTACACTTGAGTGAATATAAGTCCTTGTGTGAAAGGTTTTTGATCATTTGTAGAAAGAGATCATTGTTTAGTTTCTTAGTCTTGTCCGACTCTTTGCGACTCCATGGACTATAGCACGCCAGGCTCCTCTGTCCATGGGATTTCCCAGGCAAGAATACTATTTGCCGTTTCCTACTCCAGGGGATCATATTACACACAATTTTATGCATCATTTTCTTACGCAACAATATATTCTGGAAATCCACTCTAGGCATCTGGTGAAGGTCTCATTTTAATAGCTGCATAATTTTTTCATGATTTGGAAATAACATTTTATTCATCTGCTCCCATGTTTATTGATATTCACTTTGTTTCAGCTGCAGCACACACACACACGCACACACACACACACACACTTGTTGCAAAATCGATTTTATTTCTTTGCAGTAGATTTTCAGTCTGGGTGAAACAGCAATAGTAGAGCCAGTCAACAATATTTCTAATGTATGCTAAGTGTCTATTACGTAGTTACTGCTCAATAAAATGATACCTGCTATTATCCTCATTATTAGCTGAGAAATTGTATTTTGGAAAAGTTGAGTCATTTATTAGATCCCCATTTAGATAAATTACATTCCCTTTAAAGACATGGGTTATCTGCAATAACCAAACTAACAACTGTCCTCTTTCTGTTTATACAAAGTCAAAAGGAAATGGGACTTCACTGGAAAACTAAAATAGACATGAAAGTTGACCTCCTTGTTTCCTCTCTGGCATTTCAAATCCATTTCCTCAATGAGGCAGGAACTCAAGCCCAGGGAGCTCTCATAATTGGAGATTCTTGTTTTGTATTTTAAAAAATTGCTATCAGCTTATTTGTATATCTGATTTGAAAGACAAAAGAGGGCTCACTGAAACGTGCTCCCTGTTGTGAAAAAGGAACCAATTTGTAGACTTGGAGTGAGATTAATGAATAAGTTCCTGTGTCTGCAGCCTGGGCCCTGCTGTCCCCCCGCAGAAGCTCCCAGGGAAAAATCGGGTAATTTCTAGTTTGAAGTTTCTTGCTATGTTCAGCTACTCTCCACGAAAATTGAGACAGCACCTTGTGAAGAGAGGGCAGTTTTGCAAAATGCAGACTTGGTGGATTCCGGACATGAGCGCTCCTAAGCCGTTTGGCCAAAAACGTCAACACATGACAAATTTCAAACTCCAGACTGAAATGGAATCTTGCAAGTTGGCCGAGGGCCAGGGGCTGGGCCCTGGACAGACTGTGAGAGAGATTCTGGGAGAGAAAAGGCACTTGTACAGTTTTCATGAAACAGGAAATAGGTACCTCTGTTTGTCCATGGCTTTGTTCCTTATTTGTCTGGACACCAGTGAGCCAAGGGAAACTGGGCGGCTACTGCGGGCATCCTCAGATTGCCAGTCATCAAAGTGGGCTGAGCCTCCCAGATCCCAAGTCCACACCCATAAAAATGAGCTTCAGGCTCACAAGTCTCTCTCAGTCATCGTTTCTGCTTTTCTTATCCTATCTTGTCTAACATTTCAGTGAGGAACTGACTTCTGACTTTCTGAGTTTTGAAAACATTTTTGGTTTCATGAAAGGAAACCCGTGGACAGAATTCTGCTCTCTGCTTCAACTCTCATCGCATCCTAATTTAGTTTTTGTTTCAGTTCAGTTCAGTTCAGTCGCTCAATCGTATCCGACTTTTTGCGACCCCATGAATCGCAGCATGCCAGGCCTCCCTGTCCATCACCAACTCCGAGTTCATGCAAACTCACGTCCATCGAGTCGGTGATGCCATCCAGCCATCTCATCCTCTTTCATCCCCTTTTCTTCCTGCCCCCAATCCCTCCCAGCATCAGACTCTTTTCCAGTGAGTCAACTCTTCACATGACGTGGCCAAAGTACTGGAGTTTCAGCTTTAGCATCATTCCTTCCAAAGAAATCCCAGGGCTGATCTCCTTTAGAATGGACTGGTTGGATCTCCTTGCAGTCCAAGGGATTCTCAAGAGTCTTCTCCAACACCACAGCTCAAAAGCATCAATTCTTTGGCACTATTTTCCCACCATGATTCAACTCTAGTCATAAAGTTCTAAGCATCTCACCCCACTTCCCGCCACTCCCCAACAGGCCCATGCTGTCCCCTTGGAAGGGGGCCTGGGAGTTAGAAGGATTGGGTCACAGAACCCAATTCAAAACTGGAAGAAGGAAAGACTGATTTACGTTTACATGCTTTCCTAGCCTGTTCTCCATCCATTTTGCCTTGGTCTTTAAAAGGCCCTAGCTGAACTGAACTGAAAGTTGCTCAGTCGTGTCTGACTCTTTGCGATCCCATAGACTGCAGCCCGCCAGGCTCCTCTGTCCTGAATACTGGAGTGGGTTGCCATTCCCTTCTCCAAAAGCCTCAAAGCCTTGCCCTTATTTAGGAAGCAAAAGAATCAGCAAACTAAAATGCACTGGAATGGGTGAATTTAACTCAGATGACCATTATATCTACTACTGTGGGCAGGAATCCCTCAGAAGAAATGGACTAGCCATCATGGTCAACAAGAGTCCAAAATGCATTTCTTGGATGCAATCTCAAAAATGACAGAATGAACTCTGTTTGTTTCCAAGGCAAACCATTCAATATCACGGTAATCCAAGTCTATGCCCCAACCAGAAATGCTGAAGAAGCTGAAGTTGAACGGTTCTATGAAGACCTACAAGACCTTTTAGAACTAACACCCAAAAAAGATGTCCTTTTCATTATAGGGGACTGGAATGCAAAAGTAGGAAGTCAAGAAACACCTGGAGTAACAGGCAAATTTGGCCTTGGAATGCGGAATGAAGCAGGGCAAAGACTAATAGAGTTTTGCCAAGAAAATGCACTGGTCATAGAAAACACCCTCTTCCAACAACACAAGAGAAGACTCTACACATGGACATCACCAGATGGTCAACACCAAAATCAGATTGATTATATTCTTTGCAGCCAAAGATGGAGAAGCTCTATACAGTTGACAAAAACAAGACCAGGAGCTGACTGTGGCTCAGATCATGAACTCCTTATTAACAAATTCAGACTTAAATTGAAGAAAGTAGGGAACACTGCTAGACCATTCAGATATGACCTAAATCAAATCCCTTATGATTATACAGTGGAAGTGAGAAATAGATTTAAGGGCCTAGATCTGATAGATAGAGTGCCTGATGAACTATGGAATGAGGTTCATGACATTCTACAGGAGACAGGGATCAAGACCATCCCCATGGAAAAGAAATGCAAAAAAGCAAAATGGCTGTCTGGGGAGGCCTTACAAATAGCTGTGAAAGGAAGAGAAACAAAAAACAAAGGAGAAAAGGAAAGATATAAGCATCTGAATGCAGACTTCCAAAGAATAGCAAGAAAAGATAAGAAAGCCTTCTTCAGCGATCAATGCAAAGAAATAGAGGAACAGAATGGGAAGACTAGAGATCTCTTCAAGAAAATTAGAGATACCAAGGGAAAATTTCATGCAAAGATGGGCTCAATAAAGGACAGAAATGGTATGGATCTAACAGAAGCAGAAGATATTAAGAAGAGGTGGCAAGAATACACAGAAGAACTGTACAAAAAGATCTTCACAACCTGGATAATCACAATGGTGTGATCACTCACTTAGAGCCAGACATCCTGGAAGGTGAAGTCAAGTGGGCCTTAGAAAGCATCACTACGAATAAAGCTAGTGGAGGTGATGGAATTCCAGGTGAGCTATTTCAAATCCTGAAAGATGATGCTATGAAAGTGCTGCACTCAATATGCCAGCAAATTTGGAAAACTCAGCAGTGGCCACAGGACTGGAAAAGGTCAGTTTTCATTCCAATCCCAAAGAAAGGCAATGCCAAAGAATGCTCAAACTACCGCACAATTGCACTCATCTCATATGCTAGTAAAGTAATGCTCAAAGTTCTCCAAGCCAGACTTCAGCAGTACGTGAACTGTGAACTTCCTCATGTTCAAGCTGGATTTAGAAAAGGCAGAGGAACCAGAGATCAAATTGCCAACATCTCCTGGATCATGGAAAAACCAAGAGAGTTCCAGAAAAACATCTATTTCTGCTTTATTGACTATGCCAAAGCCTTTGACTGTGTGGATCACAATAAACTGTGGGAAATTCTGAAAGAGATGGGAATACAGACCACCTGACCTGCCTCTTGAGAAATCTGTATGCAGGTCAGGAAGCAACAGTTAGAACTGGACATGGAACAACAGACTGGTTCCAAATAGGAAAAGGAGTATGTCAAGGCTGTATATTGTCACCCTGCTTATTCAACTTATATGCAGAGTACATCATGAGAAACGCTGGACTGGAAGAAATACAAGCTGGAATCAAGATTGCCAGGAGAAATATCAAAAACCTCAGATATGCAGATGACACCACCCTTATGGCAGAAAGTGAAGAGGAACTAAAAGCCTCTTAATGAAAGTGAAAGAGGAGAGTGAAAAAGTTGGCTTAAATCTCAACAGCCAGACAACAAAGATCATGGCATCCGGTCCCATCACTTCATGGGAAATAGATGGGGAAACAGTGGAAACAGTGTCAGACTTTATGTTTTTGGGCTCCAAAATCACTGCAGATGGTGATTGCAGCCATGAAATTAAAAGATGCTTACTCCTTGGAAGAAAAGTTATCACCAACCTAGATAGCATATTCAAAAGCAGAGACATTACTTTGCCGACTAAGGTCCGTCTAGTCAAGGCTATGGTTTTTCCTGTGGTCACGTATGGATGTGAGAGTTGGACTGTGAAGAAAGCTGAGCACCGAAGAATGGATGCTTTTGAACTGTGGTGTTGGAGAAGACTCTTGAGAGTCCCTTGGACTGCAAGGAGATCCAACCAGTCCATTCTGAAGGAGATCAGCCCTGGGATTTCTTTGGAGGGAATGATGCTAAAGCTGAAGCTCCAGTACTTTGGCCACCTCATGTGAAGAGTTGACTCATTGGAAATGAGTCTGATGCTGGGAGGGATTGGGGGCAGGAGGAGAAGAGGACGACAGAGGATGAGATGGCTGGATGGCATCACCAACTCAATGGACATGAGTTTGAGTGAACTCTGGGAGTTGGTGATGGACAGGGAGGCCTGGCGTGCTGCAATTCATGGGGTCGCAAGGAGTCGGACATGACTGAGCGACTGAACTGAACTGAGTCCCTGCAAAGCCAGTCCAGAAATCAGTGTTCTTTGGGGACCAGGATAACAAGTCTGAATCCCTGTTTGTAAGAAGCTCACTCTCTGGATTTAGAGACCCACATTCTCAGAGGAGAAGTGACTCAGTTTAGAGTTTGTGAGTTTCCAGCCAGTTGCAGGGGGAGGAGTTAGGGACATGGGAGTTCAGAGAATGGGATGTACCTGGGGGCAGGGAGGCTGGGTGGAGAGGACCAGGACCAAGGCCTCCTTGGCAAAGGGAGAAAGGAAGAAAGGCAGCAGGTACTAAGCCTCCTAGTGTGCCAGAGTTCGTGTCAGAGCTTTAGTGGTTGTCTCTGGCAACTCCCAGGACTGGGGTTGGAATAGAAGAGGAAAGACAGCATTTCCAGCCAGGAAATGGTGCAGTTAACCTGAGTGCACATTTAAGACGTTAATGACAGCCTGGTCTGAGCTTTGGCCGAATCTGTTCAAGTTGAACATTTATCTAGACAAACTGAGCTTCTCTGCCAGCGCTGAAACAGCCACGATCTATGTGTCTTACATAGGTAAGTTTAATTGGCTTACTCCACAGTCATGATGAATTCTTTGAGTGCCCACAAGGTTTTGGGAACCGTGTAAATTATGAGATGTTGATATGTAAATTCAGAGGGTATATTGTTTTTGTTGTTGTTTAGTCACTCAACTGTGTTCAATTCTTTGCAACCCCAGGGACTGTAGCCTTTGAGGCTCCTCTGTCCATGGGATTTCCCAGGCAAGAACACTGGAGTGGGTTACTATTTCTTTCTCCAGGGGATCTTCCTGACCCAGGGATTGAACCTGCTTCTCCTGCTTGGCAGGCAGATTCTTTACCCCTGTGCCACCAGGGAAGCCCATTTGAGATGGGCAGAGACAGTTGTGAATCTGAGGATTGGCTGGAAGACCTTGGTCTTACTTTGCAGCCAGATGCTCAATGGTTTCAATATGAGAAAGATAATGGGAACTTTTACGGCCTTATTGAAGAGTCTCACCCAAAATATCTTTTCTCATCTCATATCTAGAAAGAAGAGTGGTGAAGAATGACAAAGGAAAGAATTTTAAAAATCAAACAATGTGTAAGTTGTTAACATCTGTGTTTATTCTGGTAGCTTGTTCAACAAGTGTTTTCATGAATGCCCCTGAAGCTCTATGACAGTCCTGGTGCCCGAAGTAAAGTTCTGGTTCCTGTGTTTACAGTCTAACTGGAAAGGCAGATATTAAAAAAAAAAAGCAACACACAAAGAAACATGTGATTACAAAGTCATTATGTACGTAATGATGTATAAGATCCAGGTGCTGTGGGAGAGAAGAAACACGGAAGGTGTCTCAGAGGAGCTGACATTTGCGAAGAAACATAGGCGATAAGAGGATCCAGATGGGTAGAAGGTGCAGCTAGAGGCACTTGGACCAGCCATGTAGCTCAGCTGAACTCATGAAATGGAGATAACAATGATGCGTCATCCCAGGTTGTCATGGAGACCATTTAATGGCTATAGATCACCTGGCCTGGTGCCAGGTGTATATCGGTGATACTGAACAAATGTTGACTGAATCTGAGCCAAAAGTTCCTCCTAGTCCTTGCATTCCAGGGTTCCAAGTTTCTCTCTGACTTTGACCCCAGGGAGCTCCACCCTTGATGTCAGGGCTTGATGTGGTTTCTGGTTACCTGCATAAGTAGGGAAGAGCCGGGAGCATGACCCTTTAGGGACTCACAACTGTGACTTCTCTGTGATGCTCGTTGGTGCCTTTAGTCAGCTTCCTCAGCCAGCAGGGAGGGCATGCACTGCTTCTCTCCAGAAAGAACGCTGCCTGCTCTTTCCCACCCACTAATGACAGTGACCCAGAGAAGGCAATGGCACCCCACTCCAGAACTCTTGCCTGGAAAATCCCATGGATGGAGGAGCCTGGTAGGCTGCAGTCCATAGGGTCGCTAAGAGTCAGACACAACTGAGCAACTTCACTTTCACTTTTCACTTTCATGCATTGGAGAAGGAAATGGCAAACCACTCCAGTGTTCTTGCCTGGAGAATCCCAGGGATGGGGGAGCCTGGTGGGCTGCAGTCTATGGGGTCGCACAGAGTCGGACACAACTGAAGAGACTTAGCAGCAACAATGATAGTGACCACGATCCTGAACTGGAGACAGTGGATATTTGGAAATCCTTCAACAGAGTCCACCTTCTCTTTACGGTTACAAAGTATACATATGCATTGTCGTGTATCAGCTAGACATCGTGTATGACTTGAGCCAGGCAGCCAGATGCCAAACCATGCTAAAGTGAAAGTGAAGTTGCTCAGTTGTGTTTGACTCTTTGTGACCCCATGAACTGTAGCTTACCATGCTCCTCTGTCCATGGGATTTTCCAGGCAAGAATACTGGAGTGGGTTGTCATTTCCTTCTCCAGGAGATCTTCCTGACCCAGGGATTGAACCTGGGTCTCCCGCATTGTAGGCAGACACTTTATCGTCTGAGCCACCAGGGACGTCAAACCATGCTATGTCACGGACAAAACAGACTCTGGGAGGGAAAGTGACAGGCTGAGGGTCATGCAAATAACTAGTGGCCTGGGCCTGGGTCTTCTACCACTGGTCCGGCTCTCCCTCCACTGTGGCCCCCTCCGTGTTTCTGCCCAGAGCAGGCTCCAGGAGAGAACAGGATGGATGGGTGTGCCCTTGTACTCTGCCCTTTGTTCACTTTCAAGTACAGACATCTGTTGCGTGTTGTCCACTGCCAGGCCCTGCGCTTGGGCCCACGGAGCCATCAGCCTCTTAGATGGTGGTATTTGAAGGCTCAGGATGGCAGGGAGCTGTCCCAGAAAAAGGAGGGGATCTCCCCCCACTGCTGGAGGCTGTCCCTGCATCCCAGTCATTCCTGGTCTGAAGGCAGTGCCAGCCATATGGTAACGCAGTTAACCTTTGAAACCGAATCTGATCCGCAACTGTCCTATGGTGTCTGGGCCTCCATCTGCCAAGGGAACAAGCCTACTGCCTGCTCACCTTCCTCCTTCATGAGCCTGAACTTCCAGAACCAGGGGCAGAGTCCCTGGTCTGTCCTCAGACTAGTTGTGGGTGAAGCTTTTCCTCTAGGTTTCCCTGCTCTCATCCGTGAGGTTATTTCTTACTCACCTCCTCCATTCCGGGCTGGGTGCAGAGTGTCTGTCACCCCAGGAAGGCTGCTCCCTAAAATGCCCAGCATCCCACCCAGGAGACTGTCTCAGGGATCCCACGGCTCGATCTGGCAGATGGGCCCCAGTGCCAGCCCCTGTAATGGCAGACTTTCGTAAACGTCTAGGCCCACATTCAAGCCCTGGGTCTTGCAGCCTTTTGCATGCTGATCTCCATGTTTGGAATGTCCTTCCTCCTCTGGCCAGTCCTCCTCCAGCTTGACCTTCTACTCCACTTGGGCTGTCCCCTCCTTGACCTAACCTCCATGTGTACCTTGCACTGACTGCTAGAGCCCTAGAGACTTAGTAACGAACTCATCTGTGTTTAAACGCGCTTTGGACTGTGCCTCATTCTCCATTACATTCGCAGTACCTAGCCCAGTGCTGGGCACATAGCAGGCCATCACAGTACCTAATGAATGAAGACTCATTTAACCTTCCACACCCTCAGCCATATTTGCACCCAGAACTCCGCAGCGCCCCCTGGCCTTGCACTGAGGGGAATCTGTCCGTTGAATCAGATTCAGAGCCTCTGTGGCTTTCTCCTTTCCTGGAATTCTACTGTCTACAGTCTGTCCTCTCCTTGACACATTTGATGCTTCAGCTCAAGAAAGCTGTGCATTTGTGGATTTCTACTGCTGCTTCCTGTCTCTCACCCTGCCGCTCAACACCATGATGTGTAAAAGGGTGTTTGGAAGTATTCGTACATTCCATGGGCGTGTGTGTCCAGGTAGGGGTCGTGGGGCAGCTGGAGTCCCAGCCTCTGGGAGGTTAAGCCATGAAGGTTTGGTGAAGGCCACCCATACTACTTCCTGCCACTTGGGGATTTCAAAGATGAATTTGTCCTTGCTCTCTAAAAGCTTTAACTTGAGGGTCTGGGGATAGAAAAGAGAACTAACACAAAGGGTAATTCAAAAATGAGCACAGGGACTTCCCCGGTGGTCTAATGGCTGAGACTCCAAGCTTCCAATGCAGGGACCCAGGTTCAATCTCTGGTCAGGGAACTAAGATCCCACATGTTCACACGCTGCAACTAAAGACGCTCCGTACCACTATGAGTACCACAACTAAGACCCAGCGCATCCGAATAATAAATAGAAGCAAATATTTTTCTATAATGATCTTGCAATTTGTGAACTAGGACATTGTATCAGCAACAACATTGAAATAAGTCAGCTACCTTATATATCAGAGAGTAGAAGCTTCTGGGACCGGGCTGAGAAACCAGACCTGGCCAAGGAATGACCTCAACTAATTCCTTACAAAGATGCCGCTTTGTGAGAGCCTCATCTAAAGAGTACCTGAAAAAAAAAAGAAAAAAAATAAAATAAAGAGTGCCTGTGTGCTTCCCTCCCAGTCCAGACCCTCTCGAGTTCTCTTCCTCCCTAAGACCCACACACAGCAGAGCCTGAAGGGACAGGGCCCCCAGCAAAGCTGAGAACACCTGTGTCTAATTCAGTTGGTGACTCAGAAATCCCATTCCTGAAATAGGCAGCCCCGGCACACACAACTGTGTGTCCGCCTCTGCGACCTCTTAACAATAAACCCAAACTTCCGACCCTGTTTTCTGTGATTGGAAGGAAGTAAAGCAGTGGCCCCGGGAGCAGCTGTTCCCAGCCTGAACCTCACACCTAAATGATGCCAGTCGGTACAAACCAACACGCCAATTATTAGGTGAGAAACAAGCCAAAGAAATACAGCTCTTTAGGATCGAGAGTGTCTGAGGGCTGTGTGTGTGTGTTTAGTTTGTCCATATTCTGGAAAATTTTTATTTGCCGAGGTTTCGCCTTTACTTTCTCAAACCAAAAGAGATCATGACCTTGAGCTTCAGTCAGCCAGGAGGACTTGACAACTGCCCAGCCAAGGGTGGACCTGCCTTGAGGGATCTCCTTTTTACAATTGGGTTTCACCAAGGCAGGCCTCAGTAGCTGTGGAACCAAAAAATTTCTCCTTTCCTGTTGAGCAGTAAGTCTAGAGTTAGAGGCAGACTTTATCCTTTCATACTTTCTTTTACGTAAAAATAAAGACAAGCCTTCACCTGAACCTATCACAATGTTGTTAATCCGCTATACCCCAATACCAAACGATTTTGGTGTTAAGAAAATAATTAAAATTTTAGGAATAAATAAAGACAAACTTTATTCAGTTTATTCTGTATCTCGAATCACTAGTTTTTACACCAACGAGACTCAGTTTTGCAGGACTTTATTCTTGATATACTTGGATGAGGATTCTGTGAACGAGTTTGTTTAAAAATAATCCCAGCCATTCCCCCCCGGCTAGGATCTCAGGACAACACGCAATGGCAAAACTCCACTGTCTCACAGGAGAGGAAACATGACCTGCGGGGAGGCAGACAGGCCTGGAGCCCCCTGCCCTTGCTGTTGGGTCCCCCTGGGAGCCTGGGGGAGCGGGCTCCTCCCGCAGCTCCAGCCTCTCCCATGAAGTGCTTCCTGCCGCAGACACAGCGCAGCGCTCACAGAGGTCTCTCTGTGGCATTTCTGGAATGTCCTTCTTCCCCAGTTCTGCTAGGCTTTTTTTCTTCATGTGAAGGCAGGAGAATAAAGAGGCCTATTTATGCTGGGCTGGGCTTCTGCATGGAGCGCATCTCCATAGGGGACTGCTTGACGGTTGGTGTTTCAGAGACAACCTGGGCACAGCCTGGAGCCTCTCCAAGGGAGTGGATGTGGTGGGGTTGGCACCACTCACCTTTGACTCTGGCAGGGCTGGATGCTGCCTCTCAGCCAGGAGCATGTGAGGGGCTCACGGGGGCTGCTCTGCGAGGAACTCCCCACTCCTCGCCCCCATGCTCAGGGCCACTGAGATGCTCACAACTGGTCCTGGGAGGGTCAGCACCAGGCTGGCCATGGAGACTTCCCTGATGGGATTTCACCAGCCTCCACCAGCCCTTTAGACTTGACTGAGTCCTGGTGTGTGTGACTCATGTTCTCACAAAAATTCAGAGAGGCGGGTGTTACACTCCATATTTTAAAACCAAGCACTAGGCGCAACGTATCCTTTCTGTATAACGTCACAGGCTGTTTGGACAGCCTTTGGGGGTGCCTGCCTCACCAACAAAGCCCCTTTACTCTAAGAACTCACCCTGCCCCACAGCAAGCTCACGGAATAACCGTGTCTCACACAAGCTTCAGTTAACTGGACTAGAGACGGACCAATGACCCAAGCTGGGCCAGAAGAATATTCTAAGTTTTTCACCTTGACTCAGAAATGCTGCCCATCCTCTGCTGGGCCTTTGAAAGGGAGCCCCGACAACAACAGGCCTGAGGCAACTGTGAGAGCCGGATGCAAAAATGATAAGATGCTTGTCACAGAGCACATGATGGAACTGTCCCTCGGTCACCTCCCGCACCTGAAGGATAGTTCCAACAGCTTTCTTGTTTCTGATTCCAGCCGCTCTTGAGACCCTTTGGTTCTCTGAAATATCCCTCTCTCTTCTTGTAACAGAATTTTCTATTCAGTTCAGTTCAGTTCAGTCACTCAGTCATGTCCGACTCTTTGCGACCCCATGAATCACAGCACACCAGGCCTCCCTGTCCATCACCAACTCCCGGAGTTCACTCAGACTCACATCCATCGAGTCAGTGATGCCATCCAGCCAGGCTTAAATTTGTGTAACATAATGACCTATTAGAACTGTGAAATAAATTTTTTTAATGGAAAATCCTCCCAGCTGCTATCTGGAGAGACAAAGACAAGAGGGCAAGGCAGGGCAGGTCCTGAGTGGCCTCGCTTAGATGGTGAACCCCAGGGGAACTCTGACTTGGCAAAGCCAGCCCACCAGCTAGTCTGCAGGGCACCTACAGGGGTGAGACTATTCCAAGAGTGACCTGGGAAACTGCTGGGGGGAGTAGGGCCCTTTCCACCTGGTATTTGATGAAAAGGAGGGCTCTTGGGTAGACTAGCATGTCCCAACTGAAACCAATGTCAGAGAAGAACAGCAAGGGGCCCTCTGACCTGCGAGGTTGACTTCTGCCCCAGACTTCCCCAGTAGATGCTCAGTAATATTTAGTTAGTAATATTAATATGCATGATTATTGCCCATGCTTTGGAACTTCCCTGATAGCTCAGCAGGCAATGAATCTGCCTGCAGTGCTGGAGACACAGGTTCAATCCCTGGGTCCGGAAGATCCTTTAGAGAAGGAAATGGACACCCACTCCAGTATTCTTGCCTGGAAAATTCTATGGACAGGGGAGCCTGGAGGCCTACAGTCCATGGGGTTGCAAAGAGTCAGACACGACTGAGTGACTTTTTTCACTTTTTGAGTTATTAAGAAAGGAACATTTAAGGAGATGAGAAAGCTTCATAAGGTAGGAACCTGGGTCTGCTGAAAGCCAAACTCACTTGCCGGTTATGAAGATCCAGGCTACCCACTTTCCTGGAGAACTGTACATCCCCCTCCTCTGCTGCTGGGCCACAGACGCAGGTGACTCCTTTAACTGCGCTCCAAGTATGAAGCCACCCAAAAAGGGCTTATGCAGACTTGGGCTTCAGCTCAGGGGTGGGGCATTTGATGTGTCACGTGTGGACATGCTCCCCACCCCACAACACTTTTACTATTAGTTTGCCTGTTAAGCAGACAGAATCCATCAAAGAGTAGCACTCTGCTGGAGTTTGTGGGTCGAGTGATAAAGCACAAGTATTTCCCTTTCTGAGACTCTCTGAACTCTCTGTAATATTTCTACGGCTGTCACTCTCCTATTCACAAAAATAAACCCAGGCTTAACTAAGCTTCTCTTCCTCCCTTTACTTTTCCAAGACTTGGGGTGTCCAAAATAACTGTGTTTATTACATGGTGACATTGTCTGCTGTGATAAAAAGTCCCTTCCTCCAAGTGGTCAGCGCTCTGAGGAGGGAGAAGGCGGGTGCGGCCTGTGTTTCCTAGGCGTGGGTGCTGTACTGTCCCAGGCCAGCTCTTCCCCTGCAAAAGGGGGAATGAGAACAGCTTTTAACACCAGTCAGATTGAGTCTCTGTGTCTTAGTGAGTCTGGGCTCCAATAACAAAAATATCATAGACTGAGAGATTTAAACAACAAACATTTATTTGTTATGGTTCTGAAAGCTGAGGAGTCTGCGATCAAGGCACTGGCGTATCTGCTTCCTGGTTTTTAGAAGAAGACTATCTTTTATTTTTCTTTTTTTAGTGGACACGGGTTTGAGCAAGCTCTGGGACATGGTGAGGGACAGGGAGGCCTGGCATGCTGCAGTCCATAGGGCCGCAAAGAGTCAGAAGCGACTGAGCGACTGAATAACGACGACTTACTTTTCAGTTGCATCTTCGTTCCTGCAAGGGCTTTTCCCTTGCTGCAGCACCTGGGGGCCCCCCTTCATTGTGATGAGCGGGCTTCTCACTGGAGTGGCTTCTCTTATTGCAGAGTACGGGCTCTAGGCACTCGGGCTTTGGCAGTTGCAGCACGTGGGCTCTGTCATTGTGGCATGCAGTCTAAGTTGCCTTGTGGCACATGGGATCTTCCCAGACCAGGGATGGAACCTGTGTCCCCTGCATTGGTGGGCAGATTCTTTTTCACTGCACCACCCAGAAAGTCCAGAAAGCTAACATCTTGCTGTGTCCTGACATTGCAGAAGGGTGAGAGAGCTGTCTGGGGTCTCTGAAAGTGAAAGTGAAGTTGCTCAGTCATGTCCGACTCTTTGCGACCCCGTGGACTGTAGCCTACCAGGCTCCTCCATCCATGGGATTCTCCAGGCAAGAATACTGGAGTGAGCTGCCATTTCCTTCTCCAGAGGATCTTCCCAACCCAGGAATCGAACCCGGGTCTCCCGCATTGCAGGCAGACACTTTAACCTCTGAGCCACCAGGGAAAGACCTCTGAATTAGGCACTAATCCCATTCCTGGGAGTTCCACCCTCATGACTTCGTCACCTCCCAAAGGCTACACCTCCAAGTACCGTCACACTGGGAGCTGGGTTTTTAACATATGCATTTTTCGGGGGGCAGGGGGCCGGGAGGTGACACAAACTTCAGTCTATTGTCTCCTCCCCTTAATTAAAGTGAAATTGCTCAGTCATGTCCAACTCTTTGCGACCCCATGGACTGTAGCCTACCAGGGTCCTCCGTCCATGGGATTTTCTGGGCAAGAATACTGGAGTGGCTTGTCATTTCCTTCTCCACTCCCCCTAATTAAGCCACTCATTAACAGCACAACCCTGGACAAGTTATTTTATCTTTCTGAGTCCCAGATTTCTAACTTTGGTTGAAATGGGGAACAAATGCAATACTATATCAAAGGTGCTTGGCTCAGATCAGACTTCTATAAATGATCATCCATTTTCATTAGGTTCCTTACCCAGGCAGGGAAGGATGTGGTTCTTGCCTGCTCTTGTTGCCTGTTCCCTCTCACCCACAGGTGCCTGTTGTACTGTCTCTCCTTGCTGACCCTGGGCAGAAAGTCCAAAGAGACAGGTCACCCATCCCACATCCTGCCCTGTGCCTCCTTCCAGGGCTGGGCTCATCAAGTCACTCCCCTTTTTGTCCCATAAACATGCAATGGGTGTGTACTGTGCCCGAGAGACTGACCTGGCCCACAGGGAATATACAGAAGAGTAAGACAGGGTCCCTGCCCTCGAGTACACAGATCTTCACAGGACATGTGTGACCCTGACACAGCTGTGCACAAGGTGAGCACAGAATGCCGTGTGCAGGTGAGCACAAAATGCCGTGTGCTGGAGGCAAAGAGGCTGGACATCCAGCAGGAGCTTCTGGAAAGGTTCCGTGGGAGGAAAGCTCCCCAGAGGCTGTGGGGTTACCTCACTCTCCACCGGGTTGCAAACATTTATAGCTTTTTTAACAGTGCCAAGGGAGCTCGTGAAGCTGGGCCTGGGAGGTGGAGGGAAAAAGGATATTCTGGGCAGGAGGAACTCCATCTTGAAGGCCGAGAGGGGTCCCAAGGCTACGAGCGTCACAGGAGTGGACAGTAACCCAATGCAGCAAGAGTAAAATGGAGGGTTTAGTGGGAAGACCTCGCGGTGAAATGGGAAAGAGGCATTCACACTGGGCCTTGAGGTCCTGGCTCCTCTCCAGACACGTGTGGGCAGTCCAGCTGGTCAGGGGCTGTTCGAACAAGGGCTCACAGACTTGTGAATTTTACACATCACAAAAAATTATTTTTAAAAAATGGAGGAGGAGGGAACTGATGTGGGGTTAACAACATTTCATTTTGCCTTAAAAGAGCCAGGAAACAATTTGCAGGGCCACCATTTCATAAAATAAAAGGCATTTTTAAATTTTTGCCTTTTTTTTTTTTTTTTTTTGCTGTGTTGGGGCTTTATTGCTGCACAAGCTTTTCTCTCACTGCAGCAAGCAGTGGCTTCTCACTGCAGTCGCTTCTCTTGTTGCAGAGTACAGCTCTAGGGTGTGTGGGCTTCAGTAGTTGCAGCATAAAGGCTCAGCAGTTGTGGTTCCCAGGCTCTAGAGCACAGGCTCAGTAGTTACAGCACATGCGCTTAGCTGCCCCGCAGCATGTGGGATCTTCCCCGACCAGGGATTGAACCTGTACCTCCTGCATTGGCAGGTGGCTTCTCTACCACTGAGCCACCAGGGAAGCCAAATAAAAGGTATTTTAAAAACAAAAAAAAGAAAGAAATGAATGAGTTTAGCTTCTTGAAGAACTCGCTACATCATCCTTATTCTTATTGAGCATTAGATTGAAAAAAAATTGTATGCCTTGACTCTCACTCCTAAGACTAGTAATTGGGAAGCAGGGATTAGAAAATAAATTGTCAAATTGTCAGGGGAGGCATGAAATTTAAATTCCTTTAAAGCTCAACCATATCTTAGGTAGGGGAAGACCACCTTTGTGCTCGTTTGGTTCAGTTCCGACAACTGCAAGCTCTGTACTTCTGGTCAGATTCAAAGGAGCTTCCCAGGATTAATGATGCAGAGTGACACACTTAGGAATAAACTCTATCAGGGGAGCAGGGGGACTGGTCACCTGAGAGCAGCTCAGTGACATCGTAGGGAACTTGACCTCCCCATCTGTATGCATGATACCGCATGCTCTCTAAGCAGCCTCCTGGTCTGACACCAACAATCCTAAAATCAGCAGTCCTAAACGCTGATGGGGACTTATCTGGTGGCTCAGCGGGAAAGAATCTGCCTGCCAATGCAGGTGACGTGGGTTCTATCCCTGGGTCAAGAAGATCCCTTGAAGTAGGAAATGGCAACCTACTTCAGTATTCTTGCCTGGGAAATCCCACGGGCAGAGGAGTCTGGCGGGCTACAGTCCATGGGGTCACAAGGCGTTGGACAAGACTTAGCAACTAAACAACAATAATAAAAAAGCTGATTACTATAAGGAGTTTGGGCCTAAATTTCCTGGCAGCTAAAATGAAGGGAGGATGTTATGAGTTACACAGTTTTCTTTTTCTGACAAAAGAATGCATACAAATTAATTTGCAAGAGCCCGATGTTTTCCCGGAATGAAGCTCCTGCTAAAGCTTCCTCTGAGTGTCCCTGTGAAAGAGACACTGGGCTTTGGAATGGACCATGGCTTCCACCATGATCACACAAGACTCATGGATGCTGTTCAAACCGATGATGCTCATAGGCCATTTCCAAGAAGGCAGAGGTCACAGGGAGCATCATAATTCAAGGAAGGTACTTCTGCCTTTGATGTACCTGTGGTCTTAGAAGTACAGGAAGAACCAGCTGAAAACGTTGCCTTGTCTGTACATCCCAGAACCATAGCAGAGCCCTCAGCATGGCTCTACTGCAAGGACCCATCAAGGTTCTGGCCATGTTCCCTTTCTTGACCCGAGTGATGAATGTTGCCTAAGCCATACATTTATCTCGTGCCCTTTTATGTGTGTGTAACACAGTAAAAACTTAAAAAGAAAACCTTGATGGATTTCTTTTTAAATGTACAGTTAAACTCACAGTTAATTTGAGATGGTTTAGTTTGCATTTGATTCATTTTTTAGCTTAGTGTTTTAAAAATAAATATTTTTCTACTCATCATAGCAAACATATTTTCAGGAAAGTCTCTTTTGTATATAAGGAGGCCCCAGACCATACTCAACAGGGTCTGTTATGCACAAGACAGCTATTGGTCTGTCATTGTATCATTTAAATTTCTCAAATGTGTTTATTTACACAAAATAACTCATGAAAAAAATGACTGATGTTCCTTTAGAACCCACTGGGGACATCACTTCTTGGGTGAATGAATAGAAAAGCAGTTGATCATTAGTCTTTGAAAACAGTGTGGTACTTCGTGGTATGCATAGCCCATGTTGGTGATTCATGATTAAAAAGCATTGAAATTTCTGCAATCAAATAATGTGATTTTATATTTGGTTGAAAAACGTTACTCACTCAGTCATGTCCGATTCTTTGTGACCCCATGGACTGTAGCCCACCAGGGTCCTCTGTCCAGGAATTCTCCAGGCAAGAATACTGGAGTGGGTAGACACTTTGGTAACCCTTCCTAAAATTATTTGACCAGGTAACCTTTATGTGATATAGAATATATATTTAAAACCTCATGGAATCAGTATCCTGTGGAACACACTTTCAAAAGCACTGTATTAATTCATTCTTCTAATTTTACAGGTAGAGAAACTGAGGTCAGAGAGAAGAGGCTCCCCTGGGGTAACACACCGAGTCCTCTGTGTGCTAGGCTGCTCTGAAATGGGGGAGTACTCAGCCGTCTGTCACACTTGCTGTTCTTGTGGACTTAAAATAATGTAACACTAAATTAAATAAATTAAATTAGAATACTATAACAACATCCAGGCACCCACCGTGCAGCTTAAAGAATAAAATACTGCAATCACCTCACACCAATCAGAACGGCCATCTTTAAAAAGTCTACAAATAATAAGTGCTGGAGATAGGAGAAAAAGGAATCCTCTGACACTGTTGGTGGGAATGTAAACTGGTGTAGCCACTACGGTGAGAACCATATGGAAGTTCCTCAACAGAGTAAAAATAGAACTACCAAATAATCCTGCAATTTCACTTCTGGGCATTTATCCAGAGAAAACTCTAATTCTAAAAGATACATGTATCCCAATGTTCATAGCAGCACTATTTACAATAGTCAGGACATGGGAACAACCTAGATGTCCATCAACAGATGAGTGGATAAAGATGTAGTGGATAAAGAGATATATATATGTATACAGTGGAGTATTACTCAGCCATTAAAAACAATGAAAAAATGCCATCTGCAGCCACATACATGGACCTAGGGATTATCACACCAAGTGAAATAAGTCAGACAGAGAAAGACGAGCATCATACGATATAATTTGAGTGTAGAATCTTCAAAATGATACAAATGAACTTATTTACAAAACAGAAATAGGCTCATGGACATAGGAAACAAACTTACGGTTACCAAAACGGATTGAGGGGAGGAAATAAACTAGCAGTCTGGGATTAACAGATACACACTACTATATGTAAAACAGATAAACAGCAAGGACCTATTGTATACCACAGGGAACTATAGTCAATATATTGTAATAACCCATAATGGAAAAGAATATGAAAGATGAACATGTTAATATGTTAACTCATTAATATTATCCGTAAAATATGAAGCTGAAACGAACACAACGTTGTAAATGAACTATTCAGTTTGTAAAATGGTTAGAGATAGCCCAAGCTTCCTGAGTACCCCTCCCTCTCACATCCTGCTTCCTTTCTCACGGGGTAATCACCATCTCGAATTTGGTGTTTATCACTACTAGTGATATTTTAATACTTATACCACTGTATTAGTTTGCTGGGGCTTCCATAACAAAGCGCGGCAGACTGGGCAGCTTAGACCACAGACACTTCTTCTCTCACAGTTCTGGAGGCTGAGTCCAAGGTCAAGATGTTGACACGGTCAGTTTCTTCTGAGGCCACTCTCCTTGGTTTGTGGATGGCTGTCTCCTCCCTATGTCCTCTTTCTTTCTGCTTATGCACATGCCTGGTGTCCCTTTATTGGTCCAAATATTCCCTTCTTATAAGGACACCAGTCACACTGGACTAGGGCCACTCTCATGATCTCATTTTAAATTAATTACTTCTTTAGGGACTATCTCCAAATACAGGCACATTCTGGGGTGCTGGGTGAAGATGTTAACACATGAACTTTGAGGGCCACATTTCAGCTCATTACAACCACCCACATACTCATTCTCCTGGGGCACTATTAACAATGCCGCAATGAATGCACTCATAAAACTCTGCGTCACATTTACTAACTAGATTTGTGTGCATGCCTATGAGTGAAATTGCTTAGTTACTCAGGTTATTTATTGACTAGACTGTGCTTTTCTTGTTGATTCACGATGTCATGAGTTCTATTGCCAAATATATGAGAGTCTATGTCTGAGTTCATCAGCTTGTGTGTCTACTGGCCTCTCTAGATAAGCTCATAAAGGAGAGGGCCTCTACTATGAGTTGAATTATGTGCCCCCTTCCCCCCAGTTCATGTGCTGAAGTCTTAACACCTTAGCATCTCAGAATGTGAATTTGGAAATAGGGTCATTGCAGATGTAATTAACTAGGATGAGGTCATACTGGTGTTGAGTGGCCCTTAACCCAAACTGCCCGGTGTCTTTATGAAAGAGGGAAATTGGGGAGCAGACTCACAAGGTGGCTACCTGATGGAGATGAAGAATGCTGCCTGTAAACTGAGGATGGAGCTCAAAGAGCTGGAATAGATGCTCCCTCACAGCTCTGAAAAGGAACCAGCCCAGCTAATACAATGATTTTAGGCTTCCAGCCTCCAGAACTGTGAGACAATACATTTCTGTTGTCTAAGTCCATCAGTGTGTTACTTTGTCATAGCAGTTGTAAGAAACTAAGGTAGCTGCCATCCTGGTTCTTGCTCTAGATTTTTCATCCCCATCTCTCTTCCCTGGGGCTTCCCAGGTGGCACCAGTGGTAAAGAACCCACCTGCCAATGCAGGAGACACAAGACACAAGGGTTTGATCCTTGGGTCAGAAAGCTCCCCTGGAGGAGGGCATGACAACCCACTCCAGTATTCTTGCCTGGAGAATCCCATGGACCAGGGTAACAAGGAGTCAGACATAACTGAAGCGATTTAGCACCCTCTTTCCTGCTTACAAAGCTAGAAATAACATAGGATGGTAGTTAGGGTATGGGGGTGCTTTCAGGTTTGGCATTGCTGGCAACTGCCAAGCACACCCTGTACCTCCGGCTCCACCACCATGAGAAAATACAGAGCAGTAATATGAACTAAGGGGCTTCCCAGGTGGGACTAGTGGTAAAGAACCTGCCTGCCACTACCAATGCCAATGCAGGAGACCCAAGAGACGCAGTTTCAATCCCTGGGTCTGGAAAATCCGAAGGCATGGCAACCCACTCCAGTATTCTTGCCTGGAGAATCTCATGGACAGAGGAGCCCGGTGGGCCATAGTCCATACGGTCACAAAGAGTCGGATGGACATGACTGAAGCAACATAGCACACAGGCACACGATATGAACTAAGAGAACTGAAAGATGCTTGCTGCTCAGAAGGAAAGCTGTGACAAACCTAGACGGGGGAGGCAGAAGATGAGACAGTGAGATGACATCACCAACTCAATGGACATGAATCTCAGCAGAACTTGGGAGACAGTGGAGGACAGAGAAGCCTGGCAAGCTGCGATCCATGGGGTCACAAAGAATCAGACACGACAGGGCAACTGAGCAACAATAGCAAATATGAACCGAGATGCCCAGAATCTGGGTAGCGTCCTCAAGCAGCCACAGATGGCCTGTGTGTCTTTGACAAGTTGCTGACCCTCTCTGGGCCTTGTTTTCCTTATTTTAACAGCTGTAAAATAAGGCTGTTAAATGGTACTTTCCAGGGGCTGAGGGGAAGGAGAGAATGGAGAGTTGTTTAATGTATGTAGAGTTAAAACTTGGCAAGATGAAAAGAGTTTTGGAGATGGATGGTGGTGATGATAGCACAATATTATCCATGTATTCAAAACCACTGAACTGTACACTTAAAAGCAGTTAAGATGGTAAATTTTATGTTATGTAAATTTCACCACAAGAGAAAAATGGGGGGAAAATAAGGCTGTTAGTCCTAGGATCTTCCAACTGTTCTGTTTATGACATTGTATTTTAGGTCATCAGGAATAAAAATATTCTGCTGCCTCCCACTCTCTGCAAGCTTGGGTGGCAAAGATGATTTCTCTTCTCCTAATTATCTGGGCTGTCGATGGTTCTGTCTCATCCTCAAGAAGAGTTGTTGCTGTTGTTGTTGGTTTTTTTATTTTTTGAGCCTCTGCTGGTTTACAGATGGTTATCTGTGAAAATCTGTCTATTGTAAGACTTTCTCTGTGTGTGTGTGTCGGAATTACTTATAGTAACTGCTTACCCAATTTCGCATTCACAGGGATGCTGTCTGGCCAGTGTCAGAATGACTAAGTCCCAGTAGAGCTTGGCCAGACTTGAACCAGAGCCCCAAATAACGTATATAAATCTTTCCTGTCCCTGGAACATGGGTAATGGAAATCATCAGACAGTGAGCGACTGGGGTGTTCCAAGGGTTTCAGGACTGAACGTTGGTTCTCTGGTTCTCTGCCTGGCATCTGGCCTTCATTAGGTTATAAAAAACAGTTTATGGCCCTTCTGGTTGGAACAATAACTTTTACAATATTCATCATGGCTGAGTGGTTATCAGAGCAAGAAGGCCAGCCAGCTAAACTTCTCTGCATCCTGGCTGTTTGTCGCGGGTAGAGCCAGCCACGTGTCAGCTTTTTAATGTCGCATCAGCCCTCTAAAGCAGGTGCTATGATTGCTATTTTCAGATTTAGCTCAGAGAGGCTTAGAGACTTCACCAAGCTCACACAGCTCAGAGGCTGGATTCAAATACGTGCCACTCAGCTTGCAGGATCCTAGTCCCCCGCTCAGAGTTCGAACCCAGGCCCCAGCCCTGAGAGCACCAAGTCCTAACCCCTGGACCACCAAGGATTTCCCTGGATCCAGGTTTCCTGCCTCCCAGGTCAGCGTCCATTTTTTCTTTTCCCTGTTTCATCGCTGCCTAGCCAATCTTAGTGACAGTTCTACTTGTTAGAATTTTATTTCTTGGTTCAGTTAAACCTTGAGCTCCCACGCGGCTCTTGGCTAGTGCCTGTCACACAGGAAGATGCTGTGTCTCTGTTGGCATTGCTAGGCTGTGCTCTGTGAGGACTGGGGCTGCACGTGCAGGTGCTTCATAAATATGGGTTCAGAGCCCCCTGGTGTTTCATAAATACGGGTTCGGAGGATGAGCAGCTGAGCCCCCAGCACAGGATGTTGCTCTAGAACCTTGCTTCCAGGCACTTCCTCTGATTGGTTCCTGGTCTGTCCTCTGCAGTGGGCATCCCTGCGGCAGATGCCGTGATGTGCTACCTAGAGCCTTGCCCTGCAGGAGTTGCTTCCCCAGCTGCTAAGGGTGCTATGTTCACCTCAGCTGCACAGTGCTGGTTAGTCCAAGGTCATACCCTTTTCGTGGTGGCTACACTCAGTGGGGGAAAGTAAAAGGGCTGGGTCAGCTCAGTCCCATGGGAAACAACTGTGAAGACCACCCTATCTCCCAAGCTCCCTGTGGAGCTGACAGGGCAGTAGTTGGGCCTAACTTTCTCCCCCTGCCCAGCCTGGCTTCCTTCCCCTTCCCTCCTCAGGGGATGGTCCCATGACACCTCTCAACAAACCTCCCATATGCACCCTCTACGGAGTCTGCTTTCCTGGGGACCCACACAACCACACAACCACACAACCTTTAGTGTGGCCCTGGCTTCCCACCTTGGGATTCTCTCAGGTGCTTCTGAATTCACTCTCTGGGGCAATTTTGTGGGCTTTGGGGGCTGTCACTGGACTGCTTCCGGCACGGAGGAAAGCATCGCTTACTACCTCCACAGGGATGAATTCAGCTAGCAAACCTCGCCTGGGCACAGGCATGTGGCTGCACGTCATCTTTCCAAGTCTCTTCTGCCCCCAGAAGGGAGCAAGCTTCTCTGGCATCTGGGAAAGACAATAACGAAGGGAAGTCAACTGCTGAGGCTCTTAAAAACTGGTGTCTTTTTGCCTTGAGGGGGATCAAGATGAAAAAAGTTTATGACCCATTTGCTGAGCAGGTGGGAATTTAAATTCAGTTCTGAGGAGTGGACCTGGGTTAACTGGACTCGTCAGGGTATCACCGCACGTGCCCTGCCCTCCAAGCAGTGTGCCCTTGCTGAACGGGATTGCTTAGGATTCTCTGGTTGCTAGAAGCAGAAACGATGACCTAGTTTAGCAACGATAACAACCGAAACCAAACACCAAACCTAAGGTCAGAAACACAGCCAGGACCCAGACAGGGATCAGGGGCATGACTGTTGTGTCCCCGAATTCTGCATCTGCACATCAGTGTGTGGACATGTGTGTAAACACGTGCTTTTGCCTATGTGTTAACGTGTGCATTCTGGATTAAGTGTCTCATGATGGCAAATTGCCAGTTGTCCATTCTGGGATTTCTATTTAACCACATCAAGATATTAATACCATGATGCTAACTGAACTCTCTTGGACCCAGTCCTAAATTCTTGGGAGATACAATTTTACATGAAGGTTTTTGTCCAATATTAACTCCTGATGCAATTAGGCAAGGACACCAAGGAGGATGGTGTAATCCAAACTAAATACTGTAGAAACCTACCCCTATGGACATGATTGACAGCCCAAAAATTGGCACCCCTAACCAGCTTTGGAGATCACGCTGTGACTAAATAGCTAGGCAGTTCACTTCGCTATTGGACCTGGGTAATGATGGTTAAGCTGCTGGCTAAATTCATTAAGCCCCATTATTCCTCCTGTATTGCATCTGAGGAAACCAAGCAAACCCTTCCTGATCTCACCTTGGTGGAGAACCCTCTAAGGCACAGTCTTGCCTTCAAGAGCATATAGCCTAACAGAGGACTAACAAGAGAGGTGAAAATACAGCAAACTGAAATACGATGGGACTCTCTGTTCAATAAGAAAGGCTCTCAGATGCAAACTAGTATATATAGACAATGGATATATAACAAGGTCCTACTGTATAGCACAAGGAACTATATTCAATATCCTGTGATAAACCATATGGAGAAAGAATATAAAAAAGAATATATATGTCAATCACTCAGTTGGGTCTGATTCTTTGCAACCCCATGGACTGTAGCCTGCCAGGCGTCTCTGTTCATGGAATTCTCCAGGGAAGAATACTGGAGTGGGTTGCCATTTCCTTCTCCAGCAGATCTTCCCAACCCAGGGATCAAACCAAAGTCTCCTGCACTGCAGGCAGATTCTTTACCATCTGAGCCACCAGTAAAGCCTATTTGTATGTATATATAACAGAATCACTTTGCTGTTTTATATATATATCAGTTCAGTTCAGTCACTCAGTCGTGTCCGACTCTTTGTGACCCCATGAACCACAGCATGCCAGGCCTCTCTGTCCATCACCAACTCCCGGAGTTTACCCAAACTCATGTCCATTGAGTCAGTGATGCCATCCAACCATCTCATCCTCTGCTATCCCCTTCTCCTCCTGCCCTCAATCTTTCCCAGCATCAGGGTCTTTTCAAATGAGTCAGCTCTTTGCATCAGGTCTTCCCTGGTGGTAAATGTATATAAAACATATATATATAACACATATATATATATATAACTGAACCACTTAGCTGTAAGCAGAAATGAACACGACATTGCCATTTAATAAGTATACAATATTGTCAGATGAACAACTCTTCTTCAAAAGAAGAAAAGAAAGAAAGGAAGGAAGGAAGAAAGGTTATCAGCAGTTGAGTGACCGCTCTATGTTGTTGTTGTTCAGTCGCTAAGTCGTTTCTGACTCTTTGCAACCCCATGGATTGTAGCCCACCAGGCTCCTCTCTGTCCATGGAGTTTCCCAGGCAAGAATACTGGAATGGGTTGCCATTTCCTTCTCCGAGGTATCTTCCCAATCCAGGGATCAAATCTGGATCTCACATTGGCAGGTGGATTCTTTACCACCAGGGAAGCCTGACTGCTATATACCAGGTGTTATATACATATTATCTCTAAATTTCACAACTTAATCAGGAGACATTACTATATGCCCATTAAAAAAAACAAAAAACAAAACAGGAAACTGATGCTTCAGAAAGTTAATTAAGTCTTCCAAAAGCGCATGGGTCATAACTAGCAGAATTTAGATTTTTTTTTTTTTGGTCTCTTCAGTTTCTTTTTAAAAAAAATATAATTTAGAATTTGATTCCAAATCTGGTTCATTCTAAAGCCAGTAGTCTTCCCAGAACAATGCATCACCGTCTAAATAACTAATAGATTACACAAGTAAAACCTTAATATTTCATGCATTGTATGATTCAGGAATGCCATTAAGGGCTATGCTTTGCCAAAACCATTCAAAGAAACACTGAAACATTTCGTCAGTCATCAGCAGTCCAGACTTTAGTCTAGACTGATTCCCAGTAATTTATGGGATGGGAAGACTTCACTAAATTAATTTACTATTCCTGTTTTGTGCTTATTAATTGCTTTGACAGTCATCCAGATGCTTGTGTTGACTCGGTCCAGACCTATGGTGCAAACCATGAGGGACACGGGGAAGGAAGAGGGCCTGGATGCTTTGATTTCAGGGTCTCTGACTGAGGCAGGGGAGGGGGGCAGGCCAAACTAGGGGTCAGTGTGTCCCCTGTACATGATGGGGTGGGGAGTGGAAATGGCATTGGGTCTTTTCACTCTTAACCACACTGGCACTCAGGCAGAGTCCCTCTTCCTCCTTGAGCTCCAGCCTCCTCAACTTTAAAATGCCCTCATTAAATCCAACTTGCCTCCCTCTCTGCATTGTAATAATTATGGTTATTAGTGTGTGGCAATCATTAGTTGCTATGTAAAAATAATGGTTAAATTTTACTGGCATTTCGGTTTATTTCCTCACAACCCAAAGAAAGCTGGTCCTATTATTAGCCCCATTTTACAGATGTGGCCACCGAGCTTAGAGGATGAAATAATTTGTGGTCCCACACCAAGTTTGCCAGGACCCAGAGCCTGACCTGGACAACCTACCATTTATCAGATTGTCATAATTGCCCTGCAAGGCCCTAATCCAGGAAGCCCGGGGTGTGACCCGTGCAGGGTGGGAGCTAGGGAGGGGATAGATACTCTGAGCCTGACTGCCTCACCTTCTTCATCATCATCACCAAGGAAACAAGCTCTCCCTTGCTGTTGCCAGGGAAACCATCTAAGCTCTCTCTTTCTCTCACCTTCACCATGGAGACAGCTGCTCCTAGAGTGGGAGGAGGTCCCCGACAAGTGAGTGGGGACAACATGCCTCCAGATACTTCTTTGTTGCCTGCAAGGCTGCGTCAGTAGGAACCCGAGCTGGGAATTGAGGAATGTGGAAGCATTCTTGGAGCTGCACAGAGATACAGTGTCAAAGCCAGGATGTCCCTGGGGAGCACAGGTTACAAGAATAGTCTTCTGAATTTATTTCTAGAGGCTGCTTTGCCTTTAGTTAGCCACCGTCCAGTTCAAAGGAAATTCCCAACTTTTTGCGTCTCACAAATGTTGAAAACCTGTCCAGCCAGGTCTTCTCTTTGTCTAATTTTGCTTCCAACCTGCTGGGTGACATTGGGTAACTCAACTGTGTTTCCCTTGTACCTGTCAAATAAAGTGTGTGGGCGAGCTCAGTGGCTCTCAAACGCGCAGATTTCCCGATCATTGCAAGTTCTTTAAAAACATGAGGCTCCAACCTAGTCTGCCAGACTTGTGTTTTGCAAGATAAGGACACGCTCAGTCGCTTCAGTTGTGTCCGACTCATTGCGACCCCATGAACCTTCCAGGCTCCTATGTCCATGGGATTCTCCAGGCAAGAATATTGGAGTCGGTTGCCCTGCCCTCCTCTAGGGGATCTTCCTGACCCGGGGAAATTCCAGACCTAGGGATCAAATGCATGTTTCCTGGGTCTCTTGCATTGCAGGTGGATTCATGAACATTTAAAAACTCTGTTTCATCTCCAGAGGAAAGATGGTGTGATGATGAAATGCGTGCAATGAAACCAGAGCACCAAGCTCAGGTCCCAACCCCAGGACATCCTCCTGCAGGACATGTGCCGACTTGATCTCCACGTCTCAGTTTCTTTGGGAGTATAATTGGATTAATAATAGCACCTATCTACCCAATACTACTAATTATTAGAGAAATGCAAATCAAAGCTACAATGAAGGTGACCTCACAAGGGTAAGAATGTCCATCATTAAAAACTCATCAAATAATAAATGATGGAAAGGATGTGGAGAGAAGGGAACTCTCCTACACTGTTGGTGGGAATGTAAGCTGGTGCAGCCTCTATGGAGAACAGTATGGAGGTTCCTCAGAAAACTAAAAAGGAGATTACAGTATGACCCAGAAATCCCACTCCTGGGCATACATCCAGACAAAACTCTAATTCAAAAAGATACATGCACCACCATCCCCTTGCCTCTGTTCATAGCAGCACTATTTACAATACCAAGACATGGAAACAGCCTAAATCTCCATTGACAGATGAATGGATAAAGAAAATGTGGTATATGTGTACAATGGAATACTACTTAGCCATAAAAAGGAATGAAATAATGCCATTTGCAGCAAGATGGATGGACCTGGAGATTGTCATACTAAGTAAGTCAAACAGAGAAAGACAAATACCATATGATACAACTTACATGTGGAATCTAAAATATGACACAGTAGAACCTACCTACGAAATAGGAAATGACTCACGGACATAGAGAACAGATTTGTGGTTGCCAAGGAGGAGGGAGTTGGGAGAGGGATGGAGTAGGAGGTTGGGGCTAGCAAATATAAGCTTTCATATACAGAATGGATAGACAACTGGGTCCTACCGTATAGCACAGAGAACTATATTCAACACCCTAGGATAAATCATAATGGGAAAGAATATTAAAAAAAGAATGGATATTTTATAACTGAATCACTGCTATACAGCAGAAATTTACACAACACTGTAAATCAACTCAACTTCAACAAATAAAAATTTGGTCATAGGAAATCAAGGACAATGAAAAATAAAGAATGGAAAAATATTTTGAAATGCTTTAAAAAAATTTTAATGGCAAAAATTGATTTAAAGTTATATAAAAATATGTATGGAATAAAAAATATAATAGCATCTATCTCTTAAGGTCCTTGTAGTGATAAATGAGATAAACTGCCTGGGAGCTTTTAGCACAAAACCCAGCACAATGGCAACACTCAAGAAATGCTGGTAAATATTATCACGATTGCCATCATTTCATACAGATTTTAACAACAAATGAAGTAAAAAGAAAGAAAGAAAGGAAAAAGGACCCAATCTAAGCCAAAAGACTTCAGTTGGATATACTTAGCTTTGGGAGGAATTCCTTGGCGGTCCAGTATTTAGAATCCAGCCCTTCCATCGCAGGGAGTACGGGTTCAATCTCCAGTCAGGGAACTAAGAACCTGAGAGCTGCAGGGCTAAAAAAGTAAAAATAAATAGCTTTTGGTAAAAGCCAGTCTATTTTCCTCATTGGCTCTCCATTCCATCAGACTGGAGCCGAGAGTCACCACTATCTGTGCCTTGCAGTTTCTTTCTGCTCTAAGAGGCAATGCTTTTGTAACTCTCAACAACCCCGACTGTCCAAAAGAGTGTCCAGGGGCCCATAGCCAGAGATGAATGACAAATCAGGTGTTTTACTGAGCAGCCTGCACCCGAGGCAGGCCCGGCTGTACTCAGCAAGGACCTCTCTGTGAAGGGCCGGACGGTTTCAGGAAATGAGGAAGCACGGACAGGCGATCCTCCACCAGCCTCCTCCGTGCCTCTGCGATGTCAGGGTTAAGCCACACCAGCAGTTAACTGAGGTCCTGGGGCCCTGGTCTGGAGCGTTTCATCCTCCGCTCAAGCTGTTTGTTTGGTCCAGTTCCTGCCGCACCCAGCTCCCCGCCCTCGGTCACAGGGACACGCAGAGCCCTCCAAGCAGAGGGTGATTCCGAGAGGTCTTGTCTTCCAATTTAGTCTCCCTCTGCCTCTCCCCACGGAAACTGGGTGGTAGAAACAGTCAGAGAAATCAACAAACAGGCAGAGCCAAGAAGACTGAAGATCCCAGAATCCAGAGAGAAAGGCCTTCAGAGGCAGAGTGAGTAAGCAACTTCGTCCTTGGCCTTGCGTCTTCTTTGCTGTAAAACAGGGGCAATCCTGCCCACTCCACAGATGGGATGAAATGAAACTCGGGCTCATGATCTTAATATTCATTCAGGAAGGGGTCCAGGTTTTGTGGGGCCTGCAACTGATTCAGTTGGGAGAGGCCTTTCTAAGAAGAAGAATACAAATTTACAAGCACCAAATTGAATGTGAAAGGAAATGTTTACTTAGGAGAAGGAAGTTGCAACAAATAACAATTAAAAAAAAAACCCAATCCTACAAACATCACAAAATCCAGAACAATAACATATTTTATTAATTAACTTATCTGCTTCGATACTGCTTATTCCTAGTTTTTTGGGCTGCATATGCTTGGATCGCCTCTTCATATTTTATAATAACATTTTCTATAGAGAGATGATAAAATCGAATCAGGTGGTTCCATAGCACAGCTGATCCAAGTTTGTTTTTTATTATTGATAGGTTTGAGTAGACGTCAACGAAGAGAAAATTCTCCACTTGCCATCTTACCTATTCATGACTGGAAGAGTTTCCCCTGGACTTATTCCGACTTGTTGCTTCTCCGCAGCCCCACATTCTTGCAGCCAGCATGTGTTCATTCCACAGTACAGCTTTTAGCCTTGCAACCTTGTCTCGGTGGGATTCACACAGCAGATGCTCAGAGGATGCCTGGGAGCCACTTTTCCCCAGAAAGGACGTGTTTTCGAAACATGTTAATATATCCACGAACTCCAACAAAATGTGTCTCTCCGCTTACTCCTCACATTTCTGCAGCCCAGGACAAGTCCACCTTCTTGTGTTTGAAATAGATACTTGAAAATTATCAATCAAGCCAACAGAGTGGCTCGTCTTCCATCCTGCTACCTTGATAACCTTCAAAAGTTAGTCGCTCAGTCACATCAGACTCTTTGAGACCATGTGGACTGTAGCCCTCCAGGCTCCTAAGTCCATGGGATTTCCCCCAGGCAAGAACACTGAAATGGGTTGCCATTTCCTTTTCCAGGGGATTTTCCTGACCCAGGGATCAAACCCAGGTCTCCTGCATTGTAGGCAGATTCTTTACTATCTGAGCCACCAGGGAAGACCCATGATAACCTGCAAGGCCAGGTTCAAATTTAGAATTCTCAGACTCCTAGGAGTTTCAAGTAGAATACGTTGTGAGGCAGAAGTCGCTCCTGGCCCCTGCCCACTGCCTGCCCCCTTCTCTTCCAGGAGACAGCACTGCATCTGTCCCCACACAAGCACGTGGACACGGGCTGTCAGTTGTGGGAAGCTGAACTCATATACTGCATCCCTGGGTGTAGTTGCTCTCTGGCTTCCAGTTGGGTTTGGCCACGGGAGACACCCACAGGAAATGGGAGGCGGTGAGAGGACAGAGCGATGGGGTATTCATTTCTCAGGCTTGGCCACACTCCTGCAGGCACAGCTCTCACTGAGATCCGGTAATGCCTCCCTCTGTCCCTCCAGGCCCATGGGTGGCAGGGGCTTTCCTGCTCTTGCTGGCCCAGGATCTTCATTTGTCCATCCTGGTTTTGATGACTCTGCTTATACCTTTGTAAACAGTCCCTTTATTACACTCCCATGAATCACCTCTTTGAAGCATGCCATCTGTTTCCTGCTGGGAGCCAAGATGATATGGCTGTTACTATTATCCCTACAATATCATCTCTTTTAGTCTAAGAAATATGTCTGATCTCCTGTGTGATCCTATGGCGTCTGCAATCCTTTCTGAGCCTCAGTTTCTCCATCTGTTAAATGGGAGTATAATAGCTCCTACTTCAGAAGGATATTGTAAGAATTAAATTAGTCAATATAGGTGAAAATACTCTGGGAAAAAATATGATAGTAACTCTATTACTAGATTTAGTAAAGGTAACATGTATGCTAAGTTGCTTCAGTTGTGTCCGACTATTTATGACCCATGGGCTGTAGACTGCCAGGCTCCTCTATCCATGGGATTCTCCAGGCAAGAATACTGGAGTGGGTTGCCATTTCCTCCTCCAGGGGGTCTTCCCGACCTGGGGATGGAGCCCACATCTCTTAGGTCTTCTGCACTGGCAGGCGGGTTCTTTACCACTAGCGCCACCATAACAATAATAGTAACGTTCTTCCTACCCAGAGAACTCCTCTGATCCCTTTCTCTCCTCTTGAGCACCGGAGCAGTGACTGAGTCCAGTCTCTGGCAAGGCTGGTGTCCTTTGTCACAAAGTTCTGTGCTGCTGAAAGATGAGACTCTGTGACCAGAGACACACAATTCACAGAGCTGTTGCCACCGCATTTTGACAAATGTCCACAGAGGGCCCAAGGCTGCACTGTAGCTCCTTGGAGCTTTCTCTCCCCAGCAGACCCTGCCTGGCCCTTGCAGCCTCTAGGCTGTCTGCTGAGAGCAGAGCCGGGGGCTGTGGCTGAAGCCACGTGAGCACCAAGGTCTGTCTCCAGGGAGCAGAGAGTGGGTGGGGTCTGACTCAGTGATAGCTGGTGTGGACTCAGGCCGCTCCTGGCAGAAAGACAATAGCTACTGGAGGATGCGTGACCAGGTGGGCTAGGATTGTCCTACTGGGCACGGGGCTGGTTTTCTGTGCCCATTTCATGACAGCAGCACATCCCTGAGGGCTTCTCCTGCTGCCCCTGTCCAGCCTCTTCATCCATCAAGTCTTTCCACTGTCCTGTCTTTCCAGCTCACCCCCTCCACCAGCTGACAAGGGAGGGACACTAGGATTAGCAAGCTTAATCAGTGGCCTCCAAGTGTGATAAAGAGATCTCTGCCCCACGTTATTTGAAATCAGAAGTCAGTATTCCTGAAGCTACAGAAAAAAACAACAGTGAATCAGCCATCTGTTTCCTCTGCAAAGCTGACCCCAAAGTGTCACGTATGATATCACTGGCACATCTGGGTTCCATGGGTCTCTATGGTCTAGCCTAGGAATCTAAACCCTCATTAATTACATGGTCCCCTTGGGGCTTCCCAGGTGGCTCAGTGGTAAAGAACTCACCTACCAATGCAGGAGATGTGGGTTCAATCCTTGGGTCTGGAAGATGCCCTGGAGAAGGAAATGGCAACCCACTCCAGTATTCTTGCCTGGAGAATCCCATGGACAGAGGAGCCTGGTGGGCTACAGTCCATGGGGTCGCAAGGAGTCAGACACGACTAAGCAACTAGAGAACAAACCACGGGAAAGTGTTTTTTGATCTCAAACTCTGTGGTCCAGTGAACCTTTTGGACACGGACAAGAAATGTCCCAATTGACTATAGTCAGACATAACCATTAGCTGTAATCCAGCAGTGAGGCTGGCCTTGGAAAGCTGGGTGGGCTTTGGCAAGCGAGAGAGAAAGAGAAGCGTAGGTGACATTCTGAGGCAGTCACCAGACAGCTTGGAAAGGAAGGCGCCCTGGAGTTCATCTCTGTCGAGAGACTCTTCAAGAGCAATTCTCTGTCTGGTTCTATTTAACAGAAAACACTGTGGTCCACTCCCTGAGACCTCTCTTCAGGAGCAACTATGGGGGCAGGAGTATGAGGTGGAGGCCTTCTAGAGACTTCCAGGTTTAAACCAATCCCATGGACCGGAGACAGGATCCCCTATAGAGAGCCCTATTATAGCCAAGTGCCAGGGTATATATTTATCTGCGCCTGAGATTCTCATCCTTGTTTAAAGAAAAAGCCACACATTTGGCCAAAAGACAAAGTGGAAAAAAATATACTGTTGAACAAATATTCAGGATGGTTGCTCAGAATGTTTGAAATGATGAACTAAGTGGAAAAAAAAATGCGTGTGGCAAATTGTCAGCAGGCTATATTTGGGGGTCCGAATCCAGGGCTTCCCCCCACCACCACTGATTTCACACAACCCTGATGTTTTTCCATATCTATTTATAACTATTCCACACATTCACACACAAAAAATGCAGTGGACATCCGACTTCAGCTTTTAAAACGACTAAAATGTTCTAAATGTATCAGGTTACAGCACGTGAGAGCTTTTAACGTGGCTGCCATTAGACTTGCTTACTGAAAAAGGGATTAATCAATGTGCGGAAAACAATGTAACAGGATCCTTTGGGAATCTGAAAGTACGAAAACAACTCCGAAAAAAGTTTTCTTTTTCAAAATGTAATTCACTTCAACAAAACTTTACTGGGCACCAACCATGCGAATGAGCAAACTTGAGACCTAAATAGATGGTGGTAGTGCTGCTAAGTCGCTTCAGGCGTGCCCGACTCTGTGCGACCCCACAGAGGGCAGCCCACCAGGCTCCCCCATCCCTGGGATTCTTCAGGCAAGAACACTGGGGTTGGTTGCCATTTCCTTCTCCAATGCATGAATTAGATGAAGAAGACACAGTCCCTGGTTCCAAGGAGTTTTCGGGGGGGAACAGAGAGTGGAATAAAATATGTGAAAAGGACGATTAGTGCCTTACCAGAACTACTGACGAATGTATTAGGTACTTAGAAGAGGGGGTGCACGTGATGGGCACTGGAACGTCTCCCAGCACCCACTCTTCCTGCTCTTTCTGGAGACACGTGGTTCCAGGCAAGTAAATGCTTGCCCCCAGCTTCAGAGGGCCAACGCAGGACCAGCTTAGCCAATCAGCACACTCCATTTTCCTGAGCACAGTGATTGGCTCGGGGTAATAATGTGCTCTAAGGCAGACCAATCAGAGTGAAGCTCAAACTTTCAGCTAGAAATGGTGCATTTTTCTGTTGTTGTTGAAGCTGGGTCTTCTTCCTTCCAAAACAGCTAAAAGCTGTTTTGTACCTATCAGGTGAGTCAGCCTTCAGATAAGGTTGAAGGCAGACATTGAGTGAAGGGAGAGAAACAAGTCCCCAAATCATCATAATATCCCTTACTTAACACCATTTTTATTTTGGATGTTTTGGTCACAGGAGACAATAAATTCCTCTTCTTGCTGACATCGGTTTGACTTGGGTCTCTTGAACTTCCTATCAAAATCATCCTTACCAACACAGAATAAAATAAGGTGTGCTTTCTGGAGGAGGTGGCTAATAACCTAAAACTTGAGGATGTGTAGGATTTGGATCGATGATAGGGGAAAGGACAAGGATACGTTTATGGTAGCTGAACAGTTCAAGGCAGCTGGATGTGGGATGAGCCATATTCCTACTGAACCAACCCTGGAAAGATTATTGGTCTGTGTTGGGTCATACAAGTTGTGAAGGACACGCTAAGAAATTTGCTCCTAATTCTGCAGGCAGTGTTTGTGCGGTGTCGCGGGAGGTTTCCCTTGTGCTCAGCTGGTAAAGAATCCGCCTGCAATGCAGGAGACCTGGGTTCGATCCCTGGGTTGGGAAGAGCCCCTGGAGAAGGGAAAGGCTACTATTGCTGCTGCTAAGTCGCTTCAGTCGGTCCGATTCTATGCGACCCCATAGACGGCAGCCCACCAGGCTCTGCCGTCCCTGGGATTCTCCAGGCAAGAATGCTGGAGTGGGTTGCCATTTCCTTCTCCAATGCATGAAAGTGAAAAGTGAAAGTGGAAAGTGAAAGTGAAACCGCTCAGTTGTGTGTGACTCTTTGCAACCCCATGGACTGCAGCCTATCAGGCTCCTCCGTCCATGGAATTTTCCAGGCAAGAGTACTGGAGTGGGTTGCCATTGCCTTACCCCCTCCAGTATTCTGGCCTGGAGAATTCCATGGACTATGTAGTCCCTGGAGTGGCAGAGTCCGACACAGCTGAGCAACTTTCACATGGGAGGTTGTCCCCTGCTTCCTCAAATCCCTTCTCAGGTACCAGGTGTTCATTTAACACATTAGCATCTGCTGTTTAGATGATCATGGGTCCAATGTTACAGCAAACGTAAGACAAAGCCAGAATGCGCCAGTGAAGAAGCAGAGACTGACTGTACTTGTTTCCTAGGGCTGTCAAACAAAATACCACAAACTGGGTGGCTTAAAACAATAAAAAATTTAATTCTCACATAGTCTGGAAGTGCTAAATCCAGGTGTCAACAGGGTCATACTCCTGCTGGAGGTTCTAGGGGAGGAAGCTTTCTTGCCTCTTCCTTCTTCATGTGGCTCCAGGCTTTCCTCGGTTGTACCAGCACAACGCTAACCTCTGCCTCTGTCTCCACGTGGCTTCCTGCCCTCCACCTCTCTCTGTCTTCTCTTCTCTCTCATAGGACACCAGTCATTGGATTTAGTGTCCCTCCTAAATCTAGGACTTCGCTGGTGGCTCAGACGGTAAAGCATCTGCCTACAATGCGGGAGACCTGGGTTCAATCCCTGGGTCAGGAATATCCCCCTGAAAAAGGGAATGGCACCCCACTCCAGTACTCTTGCCTGGAAAGATCCCATGGATGGAGGAGCCTGGTAGGCTACAGTCCATGGGGTCGCAAAGAGTCAGACATGACTGAGTGACTTCACTTTCTTTCTTTCTTAAATCTAGGATAATTTCATCATGAGATACCTAACTAATTATATCTGCAAAGACTCTAATTTCAAATAAGATCACATTCTGAGGGTCCAGACAGCATGAATTTTGAGGGAAGACACTATTCAACCCACTCCACTGACCAAAACCCACAGGCAACTTACACCAGTTAAACCATCTCCTCCAGCTTTCCTGTTGGCAGTGCTGGGGCCTTTGTGGGCATTGCTGGGCCCTCAATCCTGAGAGCTCCTCAGCTGTGACCACCTTAAAAATTTGAACAGCTCATTTATTGAGAACTTTCAATATAAGAAATACTGCCGGCCCCAAGCATCCCAGAGAGATGTTATGGGGAGGGGAGGTGGGAGGGGGTTCATGTTTGGGAACGCATATAAAAATTAAAGATTTTAAAATAAAAAAAAATTATAATTTCATTACAATAAAACTGAAATAACTCAAAAAAAAAAAAAAAGAAATTTGCTGTTATAAAAAAAAAAAAAAGAAATACTGCCATAGGGAATTCCCTGGTGGTCCAGTGGTTAGGACTCAGTGCTTTCACTGCTGAGGCTCTGATTCAGTCCCTGGTTGGGGAACTAAGATCGCACAAGCCAAGTGGCATGAAAAAGAAAGTGAAAGTGTTAGTTGCTCAGTCGTGTCCAACTCTGTGACCCCGTGGACTGTAGCCCTCCAGGCTCCTCTGTCCATAGAATTCTCCAGGTAAGAATACTGGAGTGGGTAGCCATTCCCTTCTCCAGGCATCTTCCAAGTGGTGTGGCCTGGAGTGAAAAAGAGAAAAAGAAATATTGCATGGCCTGGAGTCAAAGAAACGAAAAGAAATACTAGACCAAAAGCCTCCTCTTAAAGTGGAGGGACTCCCCTTGGTATCTGACAGGACAGAGTTCTTCAGGGGAGGAAAATAACAGAAAGAAGGACATGGCAGGGAGGCCTTATAACACACATCCCCCATCCCCCTGCCATATAGATTCGGCTCAAAAAAGCAAAGAGACTTGCTCAGAGAGGAGGGTACTGTGCCAGGATGTAAAGACACTCTGACTGCAAACTTACATGATTAACTATTCTCACACTGCTTTCTTGATTCAGAAGGACAAAAATAAGGGAGAGCATGAAACCCTAATGAATTACCCCGACTCTCAGCTATCCTGATGGCCAAGTTAAAGGAGAAAAAAGGAAATTTGCTGTACAGTGTATTTGAAACCCTGAGCTTCACCTCTGAATTGACGATTTTCACCTTCAAGTGCTTTTAATGGCATAGTGTTGGAAAGGAGTAAGTCATCAGGAGACTGATGCTTTGGGGACATTTTGTTTCTGGGCTGAGCAATGGCCTGACTGTTGCAGGGGCAGTTGAACAGGGAGGCCTTTTTGGAGGACATGCATGGATGCATGCTAAGTTGCTTTAGCCATGTCCAACTCTTTGCAACCCCATGGACTGTAGCCCACCAGGCTCCTCTGTCCATGCGATTCTCCAGGGAAGAATACTGGAGTGGGTTGCCATGCCCTCCTCCAGGGGATCTTCCCAACCCAGGGATTGAACCTGGGTCTCTTACATCTCCTGCATTGGCAAGTGGGTTCTTTACCATTAGTATCACCTGGGAAGCCCTTTGGGGGACATAATCCAATTTATTTATGTTCTCTATTTGAATCTGGAAGGTGATCCCATCATGTCCTTGCTGCTGATTTCTTCCTACTGAGGCCACTTGTCACATGTTGTGTCTCTAATACTTTATTTTCTTTTGAATTTTTATATATTTATTTATTTGGGTCTTAGATGTGGCATGCAAGATCTTTAGTTGTGGCATGTGAACTCTTAGTTGCAGCATGTGGGATCTAGTTCCCTGACCAAGGATTAAACACAGGCCCCCTACATTGGGAACATGGAGTGCTAGCCACTGGACCACTAGGGAATTCCCTCTCACGTTTTCTTATTTCATTCATTCACCTAACATCCTCTGGAGAAAAAATACAAGGTAGAAAAAAAAAATGCCAAAAAGCAGCTCCAGATATAGAGTTTTGGAAACTGAGAGGAAAGGGGGATGAATAAATGAAGAATGAATGTGTCGCGGATGAAGGAATTGACAAGGAAGTCAAAGACCACGAGAAGATTCCATCAACCTGATAACGCCTCCCCTGCCATGAGTGCACATCTAATTTTCCATTGTCATCAGACACCTGCATATAGCATCATAGAGTTTGCCTTTAGCATGAGTGAAAGATCTCAAAGAATCTCAGAGGTCTTTAAGATCCCACCCGTCAAGATGCAGTAATATAAACTTTCGTGCTTCAAACTCTACAGATTCAAAATGCTAAAGTGAAAAGGTGAAAGTTGCTCAGTTGTGTCCGACTCTTTGCCACCCCATGGACTTTATAGTCCATGGCATTCTCCAGGCCAGAATACTGGAGTGGGTAGCCTCTCCCTTCTCCAGGGTATCTTCCCAACCCAGGGATAAAACCCAGGTCTCCCACATTACAGGCAGATTCTTTACCAGTTGAGCCACAGTTCAGTTCAGTTCAGTCACTCAGTCGTGTCTGACTCTTTGCGACCCCATGAATCGCAGCACGCCAGGACTCCCTGTCCATCACCAACTCCCGCAGTTCACTCAGACTCACATCCATCGAGTCAGTGATGCCATCCAGCCATCTCATCCTCTGTCATTCCCTTCTCCTCCTGCCCCCAATCCCTCCCAGCGTCAGACTCTTTTCCAATGAGTCAACTCTTCCCATGAGGTGGCCAAAGTACTGGAGTTTCAGCTTTAGCATCATTCCTTCCAAAGAAATCCCAGGGCTGATCTCCTTCAGAATGGACTGGTTGGATCTCCTTGCAGTCCAAGGGACTCTCAAGAGTCTTCTCCAACACCACAGCTCAAAAGCATCAATTCTTCGGCGCTCAGCCTTTTTCACAGTCCAACTCTCACATCCATACATGACCACAGGAAAAACCATAGCCTTGACTAGACGGACCTTAGTCGGCAAAGTAATGTCTCTGCTTTTGAATATGCTATCTAGGTTGGTCATAACTTTTCTTCCAAGGTCATAATTTTTCTTCCAAGTTGAGCCACAAGGGGAGCCCAAAATACTAGGTGTATGACATTCATAGCTCAAACTACCTCTCCTCCCTACATGCCTATTTCATCTGCTGCTGAACATCTGGGAGATGTTAGGACTCTAGCCCCTCGCTTGTCTCCTACTTCCATTTACCCCAAAGAAATTCTCCTCTAAGATAATGCCTCTGTCCCTTTGCATTTCCCTCCTTCACTTCTGGTCAGAGTGCCTCTGATGCCTTACTTAAGATTTGGGTTGTGCCTTCTAGTGAATGCAATGCCATGGATGCCTTTAGGGAGGAGGAATTCAAAGGAGATGGGACTACAGCATCAAAGCTGCAATGCTGGGGAGAAGAAAGGAAGGGTTGGTTCACTTGGAAGTAAGGTCCATTTTATGGTTGTGATTTACTTTGGTGGTTTTAGTCCGAAGTGTGATTCTAATAAGCATTAAAATGAAACAGCCATGTACACAACGACAGAAACTTGCCATTAGCATGTGTCACATCTGCAAGGACTGAGTGATTCTCCAGTCCACAGCCTTTATTTTGCAGATATGAAAACTGGGTCCAAGAACCTCCCAGGTGGTGCAGTTGTTAAGATGTTGCCTTCCAAGGCAGGGGAGGCGGGTTTGATCCCTGGTGGGAGAACTAAGATCCCACATTCCTGCAGCTGAAACACCAAAACAGGAAACAGAAGCAATATTGTAACAAATTCAGTAAAGACTTTAAAAAAATCAACATAAAAAAATCTCTTTTCATTTTAAAAATTAATTAATTTATTTTAATTGGAGGCTAGTTACTTTACAATATTGTGGTGGTTTTTGCAGAGAAGGCGATGGCATCCCACTCCAGTACTCTTGCCTGGAAAATCCATGGATGGCTGGAAAAATCCTGGTAGGCTGCAGTCCAGGGGTTTGCTAAGTCCGACATGACTGAGTGTCTTCACTTTCACTTTCTACTTTCATGCATTGGAGAAGGAAATGGCAACCCACTTCCAGTGTTCTTGCCTGAAGAATCCCAGGGACAGGGAAACCTGGTGGGCTGCCGTCTATGGGGATGCACAGAGTCGGACATGACTGAAGCGACTTAGCAACAGCAGCAGTGGTTTTTGCCATACATTGACATGAATCAGCCATGCGTGTACATGTGTCCCCCATCCTGAACCCTCCTCCCACCTCTCTCCCCATCCCATCCCTAGGGTCATCCCAGTGCACCAGCCCTGAGTGCCCTGTCTCATGCATCGAACTTGGACTGGCGATCTATTTCACATATGATAATACACATGTTTCAACGCTATTTTCTCAAATCATCCCACCCTCGCCTTCTCCCACAGAGTCTAAAAGTCTGTTCTTTACATCTGTGTCTCTTTTGCTGTCTCACATACAGGGTTATTGTTACCATCTTTCTAAATTCCAAGAAATTCTTTCTAAATTCTTAAGAAATTTCTAAATTTCTTTTTTAAAAAAGAAACTTGGGCCCAAAGAAGCAAGTGCTTTGCTCGAGTGAATGACAGAGACTTAGACTCCAGGTCTCTGAGTCTCTAGACTCAGAGTCTAATTTTTTTCCACTAAATCAGTGGTTCTCAGCCTGGATTCACACTAGAATCACTTAGAGAGTTGTGGGTTTTTGCTTTTTTTTAAAATATTGATACCTATATCTGAGTCGATGGCTTTGCAGATGGTAAAGATTCTGCCTGTCAATACAGGAGACATAAGAGACGGGTTCGATCCTGGGTTGCAAGATTACCTGGAGGCAAAAAAGGCAACCCACTCCGGTATTTTTGTCTGGAGAATCCCATGGATGGAGGAGCCTGGCTGGCTACAGTCCACAGGATCACAAAGAGTCGGACTTGACTAAGCTACTTGACACACACACATCTGAGCTGAGCTTTCCCCTGGGATTCGGATGTAACTGTCCTTAGATGGAGCTCAAGCCACTGGAAAAGAGCTGGAAGCATTCTATTCCTAGCTAAGTGTTCTACCAGCTCCCCTATTCAGTCCCTTCATATGAAATAAAGAAAAAAAATTTTTTTTCTTTCAATTCAAATTAAAAGCAGAATATAGTTAGCAAGTCAGAAAACATTCAAATGAAAATGACATGAGAGACAAATTAGTCTGCTGGTTTCTTAAAAATTTAGCTGTGGATCCTTTTCTCCAAATGAATTCTTAAAGGCCTATAAGCTTAGTCACTCAGACACGTCCAACTCTTTGCGACCCCCAGGCTCCTCTGTGCATGGGATTTTTCAGGCCACAGTGGGCTACCATTTCCTCCAGAGGATCTTCCTAACCCTGGGATTGAACCCACATCTGCTGTGTCTCCCAGATTGCAGGCAGATTCTTTACCAGTTGAGCCATCAGGCAAACTCTGAAGGGATGGCCAAGTATTTAAACAGTTAAGGTTGGAGCTCGTTGGGTTGCTATGGGCATGGGGGCCCGAGACCAGGCAGTGGGCATGTCAAGGCGAGACAGGAAGCCCTCGGCTGCAGAGATGAATGGGGCTTTCATTGTGGTCTTCAGCACAAGCACCTGTGTTTCTCTGCTCATCTGTCAGGGAAAGTAAAAGAAACTCAGGGAGGAGAACTGATTCAATGGACCAGGGAATGCAATTGGGAGGGGGCTGGTAAGTTTGTTTCTTCCATTCTAAGATGTTGGAGGTTGTAAAATATACTGTTGATTGAATAACAGCTTTCTGGGGATTAAAGAACCACTATTTGCTGATGTCTAAAGTTTAAGAAAAATTAATGGATGGGTGCATGCCAAGTTGCTTCAATCATGTCGGACTCTTTACAGCCCTATGGACTGTATCCTGCCAGGCTCCTCTGTCCATGGGATTCTGCAGGCAGGAATTCTGGAGTGGGTTGCATTTCCTCCTACAGGCGATCTTCCCCACCCTGCGTCTCTTATGTCTCCTGCATTGGCAGGCAGGCTCTTTACCACTAATGCCACCTGGGAAGAAAAATTAATGGAGGACATGGCAACCCACTCCAGTATTCTTGCCAGGAGAATCCCCATGGACAGAGGAGCCTGGCGGGCTATGGTCCATGGGGTAGCCAAGAGTCGCACATGACTGAGTGACTAAGCACAGCACAGCATACATTTATCTGTACAGTTGATTTCTTTTTTTGTTTTTATTTTTTGTGTGTACAGTTGATTTCATGTAACTTTCCTTTTCAGTGAACAGATAACGTTTTTATTTAAGCATATCCCAACTCTGAATATTCTTGTGAATTCTCTTCTGCTGTTGGCAAGCATGCATAGCGTCCAGTTAACGTGTGCTCTTCAGACCTGAACTTGTGACCTTGGTCCTGGGAGCACCTTCGGGACTGACCAGCATATTGGGATTCTAGATTGACATTTCCTATTTGGTTAAACCCACAGTTTCAGTCCTTAATTGAATGACCTATTACTGGAATTAAATCAATTTTCTTGGAAATCAGCCAGGAGCTTTTGATGAATGCTTGTTCTGGAGCCTGAGGAAAAATCACTTTTTAGTTAAGAACTGACTACATTAACCTTGCTTAACTTAGAAGCCTCTAAGATACATGCTGAAAGATTTGGTGATTTCAATTGCATTTTAATGGATTGGGACATGAGAGGCAGTGTTTGGCATATAAATAACTTTTTTGTCTCAAGGCTGCTGTGCAATGTAAGATTATGAAGACAAATTTAGATGAGAGTTAGAGCTCCAAATTTAAGATTCAGCAATGCGTGATGGCAGCAGTGTGAAGAATTCAACTGTGGGGAAGATGGGGTAAGCACAAACATTCTGGGCAGAACTCAGCCTTCTTCTGAGCAGGTGATGGCCATCAGACCATCAGGGAGGACCAAGGCCTGAAGATGCCCCAAGGGTTGTCTTTTAATGTTTGATGTTAGCTGTCGGCACATCTTTCAGAGCAGTTAATCATGTAAGAAAATATTAGGTAAATATGGAACTTGAAGAGGGGAGCGAGGGAAGGAGTTTGGATTTTCTGGTTTGGGCAGGTGGGGACAGAGGTGAAGACACATTACAATTTACATATGTCCTTAGTTTGTAGCTTGCTAGGATTCAAACACATCAGATATGGTGTCATCTATGGATAGAGAAGGAGGGATTAAACAAGCCTTTTAAAATTTTATGTATTTATTTAGTTATGGCTACACTGGGTCTTCCCTGCTGCATTCGGGCTTTCTCTAGTTGCGTTGCAGGGGAGCTACTCTCTAGCTGGGGTGCACAGGCTTCTCACTGAAGTGGCTTCTCTTGTTGCGGAGCGCAGCTCTAGGCGAGCGGGCTTCAGTAGTTGTGGCGCAGGGCTTAAATGCCCAGCTGCATATGGGATCTTCCCAGAGCAGAGGTCGAACCCATGTCCCTTGCATTGGCAGGCAGATTCTTTACCACTGACCCATCAGCGAAGTCCTGAGGGATAAACCATCTTTAAAGTTCATTTTTTATGGACTACGTTTTTGGTTTTAAGACTTTAAGCAAGAAGTTCAGGAATTCACAAAATTGCACAGGAAATGAAAGAAAATGAAGCCATACAGTGAAGACTCAAAGATCTGCCTTTGGAAGATGGAATGATCCATGGCTGTCTAGCAAAACCCTCCTCCAGCCCCTGCACATGGAGGAGTGAGGACGCAATTCCAGAGCTAACACAGAGCTCCAGACCAGGATGAACTGCACCCTTTTTCTTTCTGACTATAATGGTCCTTGTTGGGAGGCAGGGGAGGAGGGGGGATAAGACTTGTTTTCATTTTCAGGGGTTGCCCTGATGGGTTGTAGTCCGAGAACAAGTGGAGGCTTTAAAATCCACACACACAAAAAAAATAGTGCTGCAATTATCCGTCAATTAAAAATAAATTTTAAAAAAATTCACAAAAAGACCAGCTTAGTGAAAGTGAGGTTGCCATTGTGAAACCAGAAGCAACATTTGAGACTTAATTCTGACCTAGTGATACTGTCATAAATAAACTATTAATAGAATCATTTCCATTTTGTTTAGTAATTTGAGATCGCTGACATGGAAGGTCACATTGTTTTGTTCTCCTGGTGCATGAAGCAAACTTCTGGGATTCTCTCCCACACGGTTTCTGTATTATGAGGAGAGCTGTCTTTGTGCTTTTCCAGGCAGAATCTTAATAAGTGTGTTTATTGGGAATTCTTACCCGTCATTTGGAGCCATCACCTTAGTCATGTTTATGGACAAAGTGGAAAAGGATGTCTATGTGCAAAGAGGAAGTGGTCCCAGAGTCCAGATAAAACCTTACATTGCATGGGTTTTATGAACCCAATTGGACCACTTGGCATTTTAAATCTAAAGAATCTTTCAATCTCTCAGACTCTGGCAGGAGTAAGAGAACATCTTGAATATTTATAAAAAAAAATTCTATGGTCTCTTTCATCATCCCACTTGCAGGGATGATTCAGTTTGCTGAACCCCAGTTTGCCAAGGCTTTCCAGAATGGACATATGCCATCAGCTCCCCCTGCAGGTCTAAGTCTTTCCTGCCAGGGAATTCTTGGAGGTCTGCTGTGAAAATGGATTCTGGAGAGATTTACTCATGTTTCACAGATGGAACGCTTCAACTGGCTGGAACTGACCATCCTTCTGCTGGGAACTGCACATCCTGGAAAAGCACCTGGGATTGAGCCTGTAAGAACATAAATCTGCCACAGGAGAACAAGGTCTCAAACAGGAATTCCAGGGCCCAGGTAGTGAATTCCTTGCACAAAATGCATTTCTAAATATTCTCTTATCTCTTTTCTTTGTAAGCATCATGACCCTTTGGGAGATTCATCACAGATAAAATTGCTTCTGTGAGATCCTTGCGCTAAGAAATCAAACATGTACTCACGGTGTGATAAATTCACACGCTATTTTTTCTGAAGAAGCTTTGGAGTGTTTCAAATTGTATATGCTAGTTTGCTGATCCATTCAATAAATACTATGATAGGCCTTCTTACATGTGACCGATACGTGGCAGATCTAGTTTTAGGCACCTGGATAAAGTGAGGACCAAGACAGACTAATCTTGGCCTGGTGGATCTTAAGCACCAATGTGGAAGACGCACAATAAACAAGAACATGAAGAACTGTATAATATAATTTCATGTGGAGATAGTACTGTTTAAAAAAGTAAAGCAGGATACAGGGTTGGAGTAACGGGGTAGGCGGTTACCCTTTCTTAGAGAGTAGTCAAGTTCTGTTCAATCAGAACCCGGATAAAGTAAGACAACAATCTCACCCAAGATGTGGGTGGAGAGACTTTCAGGGGCATAAACAACAAAGGCAAGTGCCCTGGAACCAGAATGAGCTCAGTGTGTGCCAGGAACAGCAGGAAGGTCCAGAACAGAGAGAGTTAAGGGCACAGTAATGGGAGATGAGGTCCAAGAAGTAGGGATGTAGGCAAGATCCATTCTGTAGGATCTTATAGAATTGATGCCTTCAGATTGTGGTGCTGGAGAAGACTCTTGAGAGTCCCTTGGACTGCAAGGAGATCAAACCAGTCCATCCTAAAGGAAATCAACACTGAATATTCACTGGAAGGACTGATGCTGAAGCTCCAATTCTTTGTCCACCTGATTCGAAGAGCTGACTCATTGGAAAAGACCCTGATGCTGGGAAAGATTGAAGGCAAAAGGAGAAGCAGGCAGCAGAGGATGAGATGGTTAGATAGCATCACTGACTCAATGGACATGAATCTGAGCAAACTCCAGGAGATAGCGGAGGACAGGGGAGCCTGACGTTCTGCAGTCCACGCGGTCACAAAAAGTAGGACACGACAGCGACTGAACGAGTTAGAATATGGAGTGGAATTTTTATGAAATGAGAAGATTTTGGAGCCCTGAGAGTAGGGGAGTGACGCAATCTGATTTATGGTTTGAAAATTTCACACTCTACTGTGCTCAAGGAGAACATGTTTCTTAAGGAGAAACACTCAAGGAGGCAGAGAATCTAGTCAGGAAGCTTAATAATAAGAGGTGATGGAGGCTCGCAGGTAGTCATCTCAGTAGGAAGAAATGGATATATTCTGGATGTATTTTGAGGATAAAGTCTTAGGACTTAGCTAGTGAACTGGCTGTGGGAAAAGAGAGCAAGAAAGCTATTAAGTATGACTCCTGGGATTTTGGTCTGGGCATCTGGACAATCAGCTGAGCTTGATAGGCCAGGGGAAGCACCCGCTGGAGAGGGTGGGCAGAATCAGGAGTTTTGCTTGGACAAGTTAAGTTGAAGAAACTTCTTATTCATCCATCTGGAGACGTCAGGCTGGCAGCTGGAGTTGCGAGTCTGGAACACGCGCTCGACATAGGAACACCCGGAAGAAACTATTTCTGGAACGAGGAGCTCGGTTCTGCAAAATGTCATGACACTGGGCTGGGAGCCGGCTCCTCTCCTGGGCCCCGGTTTCCTCATTTGTGAAGTGGTAGATTTGGTCAGTCTCTAAGGGGCCTTTCTGACAGGCAAGGGTAAACTTGAAACGTTAACTTTGAATTCAGGGAACAGCAACTCGGGCAAGGCTGCTGAGGTTGGGACATAACAGCAGCAAGAGGTCTAAGCCTCACAGGAGACTGGCAGATTATCTTAAGAATCAGAATTGGAGACGTGTCTTTGCAACCGAAGCCACTGCTTGTTTCTGAAGTGAGGGAACGAAACATTTCAGCCCCAGAGGGTGAACTTCTCAGAGTCAAGCAGTGGCACATCCAGTGTAAAGAGGATTTGAGGGGAAGGACAGTGAGGTGGCCCTGATGTCAGAGCCCCGGGCCCCTTATCCTGAGGACCTGTAGCTATGGACATCTGAGTCTGCTAGGGGCATTGCAGTTCAAGAAAGAGAATGTCGAGAGGACAGCTGGTTTGGTTTTTTGCTTTCCTTTCCCCTCTACTGTTCTACACTGCCTAGATAAAATTGCAGTTTAATTTTTCTCTCCTTTCTCTGAAGGAGTCCTTAGTGGAAAGAAACCTTACTGGTTTGTATTTTGTCTCACTGCTTCACAAAGTGCTATCACATCTCTTATCCCCTCACTTGAGCAGCAAAACAGTCCTGTGGGCCAGGAAGGTTATTATCTAATCTTGCTTTAGAGATGACGAAACTCAAGGTCAGAGAGGTTAAGTAATGTGTTCAAGACGGCAAAGACAATAGAGGGATGAACTTATTTTCGAACTCAAGCTCTGTGGATCCCTAATTCTCTCCTCTTACTGTGATTTCATTTGACTTTCCAAACTGAGAGGCTCGATAAACGTTGCTTGACCCAACTCCTGATACTACTATGGCGCAATTATTTAGTGCTTTCCTTTTTTAGATTGGAATGTAATTTTAAATGACTTTGTTTTACTTTATCATGTTGCTTTATTAAGTTTTCTTTACATTGATAAAGTAACAAAACTTGTGACACAATTCTGAAATAGTGTTTTGTTTGTTTTTTTTTTTAAGCACTTCAAATAAAACCATTAGCCAATATAGCAAGTTTAGAAATTTTGGGCTTTCTTTTCCATAATGATACCCAGCAGAAGGGAAAGAAGATCATTGCTGCTGCTGCTAAGTCACTTCAGTCGTGTCCAACACTGTGCGACCCCATAGACGGCAGCCCACCAGGCTCCGCCGTCCCTGGGATTCTCCAGGCAAGAACACTGGAGTGGGTTGCCATTTCCTTCTCCGGTGCATGAAAGTGAAAAGTGAAAGTGAAGTCACTGAGTCGTGTCCGACCCTCAGCGACCCCATGGACTGCAGCCTACTAGTCTCCTCCGTCCATGAGATTTTCCAGGCAAGAGTACTAAAACAGTACCATTAGAGGGAAGACTTACTATATAAGTTCACCCATTTCAGTGCATGTGAGTTGTAGGATAAGATTGGCAGGGATCCAGAAGAGCTTTATAATTTGTTGCAGTTACTACTGCTGTATAACAAATGATCCCCCACCCCCTCCCCCCCCCCAAAAAAATTAAAATAACTACTCTTATGGATTCTGGGGTCAGACATTCCAATAAGGCAGTGGGATGGCTCTGGAGCCTCATGATGCCTGGGAAAGTGACTCAGCAGCTGTGGGCTGGATGCTGACATGTCTGGTGGTCCATCTGGCTGTTGAGTGGGTGGGATGTCAGCTGGGGCTGTTGATTGGAGAATCCACATGTGGCCTTTCCATGTGACTTGGGCTTCCTCACAGTGTGGAAACTTCTTACGTGCAGGCTCAGCTCCAAAAGCGAATGTCCTGGAGAACAAGAAGTAGCTGCATTGCCTCTTTAAATTAGCCTTGGAAGTCTTACATCATCAGTTGCATTTCCCATTGGTTACAGGCAAGTCACAAGCCTGCCTAGATTCAAGGGCAGGGAACAAAGAGCCTGCCTCTGGATGGAGGGCTGGCAAGGTTGCCTTGTAGGAGAACGTGTATGATGGAAGTTATTGTTGCAGCCATCTTTGGAAAAAAATCACCTACCATTCTAGAGAGGATTTGCCACCTTTGAGTTTCACCAATACTGAAGGGACATGCTTATTACCAAATATCATTAAAGTATGGCTGGGGGTATGGCTTATGGCCAATTACGCCTGGCTGAGTTTGCGTCAACTCTCTCAACAAACCAACCAACCAACAAACCCAGGAACCAAGCTGTCTAAAGCAACACTTAATAAGGACAGATATTGAGCTTAGAGCCAAGGAAACATCAGTGAATCAAAATATCTCCATGAGCTGCTGGATCTTAAAGTTTAGTGTACATAAGGCTATCTGGGAAAGAAGTTTAAAATACAGATTCTTGTCTCCCTTCCTCCATCCTAATTCAGTTTGTCAGTTCCATCTGGAGTCCAGGGATCACCCAAGCCCCTTGGGTGGCTCTGGTATAACAGACGAGGGCTCTTTGAGACTACTCACGGATCTGGCACAGCTAGCAATTTTGTTCAGAGTGAACTGCAAAGTCATCCTTTTTGTCTGCTCTGTGAAAACCCATCTGGGCCCTTTAAATATTGTCAGCTGGCACAATAGTACTCTTTATTGGAAGAGGGCACTAGAGAGACACTGCAGGCTGAAAAGGGGGTTTATTTCTGGTTGGGGCATCCCTGGTGGCTCAATGGTAAAGCATCTGCCTGCAATACAGGAGACACAGGTTCTATCCCTGGGTCAGGAAGACCCCCTGGAGGAGAGCATGGCAACCCCCTCCAGTATTCTTGCCTGGAGAATCCCATGGACAGATGAGCCTGGTGGGCTACAGTCCATGGGGTGCCAGAGAGTCAGACACGACTGAAATGACTGAGCATATGGCATACCACGGCAAATACAAGACAGGACACGTGGGAGAATTCATTATTTTTTTTCATGTTTATCATGGCACAAAGTGAAAATAATGCACACTTCACATTTCATCTAAAACATTTTGAAGTTCTATGTAGAGGCATTTACATTTCATTTTATCATTTTCAACTCATCTACTTAAAATATTGATGTAAAGAATGCTATCAGTGCTTTCACTTTGCAAGTCATGGTGTTAATAGGGTATACCCCATAATTCTCACAGGAAAGGGAGAATTAGAAAGTTTTAAATCCTCTCTTTCAGATCTGTCCACTATGTGTACTGGTCATAGCGATTTCTAGAAGAAAGGTTTTGATACCGCTGCCAAACTATGGCCCATAAACATATGCCAAGTGAGCTGTTTTCCATGGGGATGGCTCATCCAGCTGGCGTCATGCTACACGTTGAGCTGCTAAAGATACCGCAGTCTCAGGGCTGACGTCAAGCAGATCTGAGAATTCTACACAGCTGATGGCTTGCTCTGAGTCCCAAATTGGAAACATGAGCTTGCCTACATAAGAGGTTCCAACTAACTTGACAAATGAATCCTCAAATGCTCCTTGTGATCACTTTTTTAAAAAGGTCCAATGATTTTTCATTATCTCAACTGCTGTGGAAATTTGCCTATTACAAAAAAAAAAGGACAAAAATCGAGTGGAATATTTCCTAAGGCAGGGTAGAAAGAACAAAGTGTAAAAAAGGACAAAACATTCCACTGCTGAAAAAAAAATAGATGGAGATTCTTGATCAAGGAGCCACATTTTTAGGAAAGTGAGCTGTACTGTTTTATTTTTAAAACGAGATGCCATGAATGACACACGCTTTACAGCAGGTATTCTGTGTACTAACCTCTCTCCTGGTTTCATTTCAGTTTTTCTACCCTTATTTATCCTTTGCCCCAGTTTCCTTAACTCGTTTTTAAAACATCCTATATTGCATATTTTTATAAGATGGAAAGTTAATACAATGTGAAGAGTTAATAAGTAAAATGATCATATTTCAAAGTATTAATAGCTTTCTAAATTTTCTATGACAGATTATTTCAGGTGAGTCTGTTTAAAATAGTTCAAATAAAATTCTCTAATTGAATATAAAAATAAGTATTCTAGATTTCTGAAATCAAGATCTAAATAGTTGCCACAGAATACATTTACATGTATATACATATACATTTAGACACTCATTATATATATAATGATATAAACAGTTACCTCAGAATATATAAACATATGTATGTATGTATATATATTATGTATATGTATTGTGTTTAGATCACTTTATATATATGTATAATAAGACATACAAAAATAAATATTCTAGATTTCTGAATCAAGACCTAGTTACCCCAGAATACAGATAATTTAAACAAATATATATATTACATGTATATATACATGTGTGTACACATACATATACATATATATATAACATATGCATGTATTCAGTTCAGTTCAGTCGCTCAGTCATATCCGACTCTTTGCGACCCCATGAATCACAGCACGCCAGGCCTCCCTGTCCATCACCAACTCCCGGAGTTCACTCAGACTCACGTCCATTGAGTCAGTGATGCCATCCAGCCACCTCAGTCTCTGTCGTCCCCTTCTCCTCCTGCCCCCAATCCGTCCCAGCGTCAGAGTCTTTTCCAATGAGTCAACTCTTCGCATGAGGTGGCCAAAGTACTGGAGTTTCAACTTTAGCATCATTCCTTCCAAAGAAATCCCAGGGCTGATCTCCTTCAGAATGGATTGGTTGTATATATATATGCATGCATATATACATACATATACATATGTATATACACACATATACACACCTATATACATGTATATATATATTTTTATGTATACGTATTCTGGAGTAACTATTTAGATCGCTGTATGTATATACACAAAATTTTCTATGCATACATACATTTTATATGTATATATACAATATAAGCCTAAGAATATGCAAAAACACAAAATGGCTGTCTGAGGAGGACTTACAAGTAGCTGTGAAAAGAAGGGAAGCAAAAAGCAAAGGAGAAAAGGAAAGATATAACCATTTGAAGGTGGAGTTCCAAAGAATAGCAAGGAGAGATAAGAAAGCCTTCCTCAGCGATCAATGCAAAGAAATAGAGGAAAACAATAGAATGGGAAAGAATAGAGATCTCTTCAAGAAAATTAGAGATAACAAGGGAACATTTCATGCAAAGATGGGCTCGATAAAGGACAGAAAAGGTATGGACCTGACAGAAGCAGAAGATATTAGGAAGAGGTGGCAAGACTACACAGAAGAACTATGCAAAAAAGATCTTCAAGACCTAGATAATCACAATGATGTCATCACTCACCTAGAGCCAGACATCCTGGAATGAAAAGTCAAGTGGGCCTTAGGAAGCATCACTTTGAACAAAGCTAGTGGAGGTGATGGAATTCCAGTTGAGCTATTTCAAATTCTAAAAGATGATGCTGTGATAGTGCTGCACTCAATATGTCAGCAAATTTGGAAAACTCAGCAGTGGCCACAGGACTGGAAAGGGTCAGTTTTCATTCCAATCCCAAAGAAAGGCAATGCCAAAGAATGCTCAAACTACAGCACAATTGCACTCATATCACAGCTAGTAAAGTAATGCTCAAAATTCTCCAAGACGGGCTTCAGCAATACATGAACTGTGAACTTCCAGATGTTCAAGCTGGTTTTACAAAAGGCAGAGGAACCAGAGATCAAATTGCCAATATCTCCTGGATCATGGAAAAACCAAGAGAGTTCCAGAAAAACATCTATTTCTGCTTTATTGACTATGCCAAAGCCTTTGACTGTGTGGATCACAATAAACTGTGGAAAATTCTGAAAGAGATGGGAATACCAGACCACCTGACCTGCCTCTTGGGAAACCTGTATGCAGGTCAGGAAGCAACAGTTAGAACTGGAACAACAGACTGATTCCAAATAGGAAAAGGAGTATGTCAAGGCTGTATATTGTCACCCTGCTTATTTAACTTATATGCAGAGTACATCATGAGAAATGCTGGGCTGGAGGAAGCAGAAGCTGGAATCAAGATTGCTGGGAGAAATATCAATAACCTCAGATATGCAGATGACAACACCTTATGGCAGAAAGTGAAGAGGAACTAAAGAGCCTCTTGATGAAAGTGAAAGAGGAGAGTGAAAAAGTTGGCTTAAAGCTCAACATTCAGAAAACAAAGATCATGGCATCCAGTCCTATCACTTCATGGCAAATAGATGGGGAAACAGTGGAAACAGTGTCAGACTTTATTTTTCTGGGCTCCAAAATCACTGCATATGGTGACTGCAGCCATGAAATTAAAAGACGCTTACTCCTTGGAAGGAAAGTTATGACCAAGCTAGACAGCATATTAAAAAGCAGAGACATTACTTTGCCAACAGAGGTCTGTCTAGTCAAGGCTATGGTTTTTCCAGTGGTCACGTATTGAGAGTTGGACTATAAAGAAAGCTGAGTGCCGAAGAATTAATGCTTTTGAACTGTGGTGTTGGAGAAGACTCTTGAGAGTCCCTTGGACTGCAAGGAGATACAACCAGTCCATCCTAAAGGAGATTAGTCTTGGGTGTTCATTGGAGGGATTGATGTTGAAACTGAAACTCCAATACTTTGGCCACCTGATGTAGAGAGCTGACACATTTGAAAAGACCCTGATGCTGGGAAAGAGTGATGGCAGAAGGAGAAGGAGACGACAGAGGATGAGATGGTTGGATGGCATCACTGACACACAATGGACATGGGTTTGAGTGGACTCCAGGAGATGGTGATGGACAGGGAGGTCCGGTGTATGTGGTTCATGGGGTCACAAAGAGTCCGACACCACTGAGGGACTGAACTGAACTGAATTGATACAATATAACAAGAGACTTCCAACTACAGTTCCAAGGATTTACTGCCCAGCTAAGACAGCCTTATTAGTGAATTACAATACCAATGTTACAACAGCCTACTGTTTTAGTCAGATTGCTTCTTTTCACCTGGTATCATTACACTGTACATATTCATACTCATATATACTGGTCAAGAAAAGAGAGCTTTGATCAGTAGTAGAACAAACCGAACCAAATACTAGAGTGGTTTGATAGGGAACATTTGCTCCAACTTCTAAAGCATCATCCAAAACTTGAGACAGTTTCTCATGCCTATAGCATGAACCAAAAGAATTCTAGAACCTCAAAACACATTACCCAGCAAGGAGATCACCCTGTCTCTAAAGGGAGCCTGGGACTGTGAATCACACTGTCTCAGGTCCAATTCCTGGTTCTCATAATGTTTAGCTGTGTGGCCCTGGGCAGGCATTCACTTAACCCTCTTGAGCCCCTTCTCTCTCATCTCTAAAATGAGGGCGATGATACCTATCTGACAAGATAATGTGAGGATTCAACTATTTATGTCTCTGTTTCCAGTGACTGGCACATGGCAAGTACTCAATAAACGTAGTTATTATTATACATGGATAATAATTATAACAGTCGCATAAATGTAAAATGATTCATAAGAACACAACAGACCAAAGTGTAGCTGAAATTGCTACAATTCACTGCCCAAATGACATACAACATTTACCTACAATCCAATTTTCCTTTTTTACCAAATTAAGTCCTGCAGTGCGATGGAGAAGAATGATTCTTTGCCAGGATTGTAAATATATTTCCAAGGTGAAATACAAAATGAGAACCTGTCTCACTGCAACTGAGTAGGCTTGTGGTGACGTTTCTCCTGAAGCTGTCAGTAGAGGATCTGGAAGAATTTTGCAAAGTACTGGACATGATGTTCAGCTACTTAAAAAGCTGACAAGTACTAAGAAATGTATTGCCTTGTTATAAATAGCAAGTGAGTGTCACGTTCTTTTCTTTCTTCACCAGATTACATGATTGACTAAGTCACCATATGTTAAGTGGAAACAAATGTTTAAAGGCTTCTAACTAAGCAAGATTTCTATCTTTCTTCTAAGTCTGATATTTTTCACCGTGAATACATTTTAAAATTAACTTTTATTGGAGTGTAGTTAATTTAAAATGTTGTGTTTCTGCCGTACAGCCAAGTGAATCAGTTAAATGTGTATATATATTCACTCTTTTTTAGAGTCTATCCCCTTAAAGGTTATTATAGAGTACTGAGGAGAGTTCCCTGGGATATACGATAGGTCTTTACTAGTTACCTATTTGATATATAGTAGTGTGTATAGATCAATCCCAATTTCCCAGTTTATCCCTCCCACCTATTTCCCCCTCGGTAACCATAAGTTTGTTTTTTACATCTGTGATTCTATTTCTGTTTTATAAATAGGTTTGTTTGCACCATTTTAAAATAGTTCACATATAAGTGGTATCTCCTGATGTTTGTCTTTCTCCGTCTTACTTCATTCAGTATAACAATCTCTAGGTCCATCCTTGTTGCTGTAAGTGGCACTATTTCATTCTTTTTTATAGCTGAGTAATATTCCGTTGTTTATATGTACCACATTTTACTCATTCATCTGTCGATGGATATTTAGGTTGCTTTTATGTCCTGATTATTGAAATAGTGCTACAATGCACATTGGGGTGCATGTATCTTTTCTAATTATGGTCTTCTCCAGATTTATGCCCAAGAGTGGGACTGCTAGATCACATGGTAGCTCTATTTTTAGTTTTTTAAGGAACCTCCATAGTGTTCTCCATAGTGTTGTACCAATTTACATCTCCACCAAGAGTGTAGGAAGGTTCCCTTTTCTCCACACCCTCTCCTGTATTTGTCAGTTTTTTGATGATGCCATTCTGACCAGTATGAGCACGTCTTTAACTATCCTAACATCAACATTTCAATTATCCTAACGCTAACATTTTAACTATCCTACCATTTACGTCAGCCAGAGTTGTTTAAGAAACAGACAAATGTGGACTTCTTGGTGATCCACTGGTTAGGAATCACCTCCCAGTGCAGGATACGTGGGTTTCGTCCCTGCTCTGGGAAGATTCCACGTGCCACGGGGCAGTTAAGCCAGTGTATGCCACAATTACTGAGCCCACACTCTAGAGCCCGTGCTTTGCAACGAGAGAAGCCGCTGCAATGAGAAGCCCGTGAACCACAATGAAGAGTAGCCCCTACATGCCACAGCTAGAGAAAGCCTGTGCACAGCAACGAAGACCAAGTGCAGCCGTAAATAAATATTTTTAAAAATAAATAGACAAGTGTAAAGATATCTTACAAAATGAAAAATCAGTTTAACGTATGGATTCCAAACTCTGTGAAAGTCACCATGAGCCTGTTTCCCAGGGTTGGTTTTTCTCCTGCCATGTGGTCTGTGGCTGACTCAGCTGCCCGGATTCCCTGCTTTGGGCTTGGGTAGAATCCAGGTGCAAAGCCTGCCATTTAGGAAGATCATTTGAAAGTTTATTTATTTAGGTCTTCGATTTTTCACATCAGCATTTTGTAATTTTCCACATATAGAACCTGTATGCATTTTGTTAAGTATATAACCCAAGTATTTCATTTTCTTTGGAATAAACCATAAATGGTGGAAAGGTTAAGAATCTTGAAAAATTTGTTTTTATTAACAACAACAAACAGATCTTAAATGTGCAGTTTCAATGGGCTTTAGCAATTGTATACACTGTCACCACTAAACAATACAGCATAGAGAATATTTCTGTAGATGAAAGAGTGGATGTTCTTCACCCCCCGTGACACAAATCTGGCCACATCCAGCAGCTTGTGGGCCCTTAGTTTCCCGACCAGGGATAGAACCCTCGCTCTCTGCATTGGAAGGCAGAGTTTTAATCACTGGACCACCGGGGAAGTCCCAACATAGAGAACATTTCTGTCACCACAGAAAGTTTCCAACATTCCTTGGAATATCTCTTTCCAGTCAATTATTGATCCCATATTCTCACACTTAGGCCCACAATGTCTTCTCATTTTTTCCCCTAGGGCTAAAAAGTTATTAAACTCTAGACTGTATTAACATGGAATTTTACATCATCTTAGGTTAGATTGCCCCACATAATAGTGACTGTCTGAAACAGTTTATGTTGGAAGAATGAGATACTGATGTCAATTAAAATATTGGTGACCTTGTTCAAAAAATGTTTCTTAATGAAATTTTTAAACATTTTCTTGTAAGAGTATTTAATTGAAGTGATACTTTTTTTTTTCTATTTTGAACTTTTTGAGTTTGAACGTTCATTAGTCTGATTGAAAATTTTATTTAGAATGTTTTGACTTCATGCGCAAAGATAGATGGATAGAAATAAAACTAGGGAGAAATGTGAATGATATTTTACGTGTCTCTGCATTTTCCAAACTTTTTGCTACAACCATATGTTGCTTCTAGAATAAAGCAATAACATTTGAGTGAAATGTATTTTTAAAATAATCATGTTGAATCCCTTTATATGACCTTTGGTCAAAGTGTCAGTTAAGTGTTCTCATTTAAGAGGCTCCACGGTCTATAAGCTGTGGTACTTCTGTTTCTCCTCACCTAAACACTAATTGGCCCCCTGGGTGCTTTTATATGGACTGTGATGCATTCTGGAAAAAGATAAAAGATACCATTATAGATAAGAGAAAGTATTGACCAGGTTTGTTATACTCACAGGAAGAGGCAAAGTTCAATTTCTCAGAATTCTAATATATATTATTTCCAGCTCATAATACATATAATTTCTTTTTCACTCTTTTTTTTTTTGAGGAAAAACAAGTAGAGATTTAAAAAGCAATGTGAGATATAAAAAGCAATATGAGTTTAGTGAAATGGTCATGCCACTTTTGCTGGACTGGATTTACCTGACCTTGGTATTCAAAACCCTGATGCTTCACAGCTGCTAATGAATCATGCTTCAGGCAAGCTAGGTGTTGAGTTTATATTTCATTTACATGCATTCCACATTTGTGGATACCCTAAAATTAATGCTGAATATGCCTTATTGATAACTATGCCATGAGATAAATCAGCTTAACTGCTTTAATAGCTTTGCCTTTTATTAGAACCACTATAATTAATCTTTGACAATGAAACATTTCTTGATTAAACATTTTAAATACCAAATATAATTGTTTAAGCTTGGTTACAGTCTATTAAGCACCCCCCCTTTTTTGGAGGTTAATAAAAGTTTACTTCAGTGTTGTTTACTAGAACTTTCTGTGCAACAGAAATGATCTCTCCCTATGCTACCAAATGTGTGAGATACCAGCCACACATGACCAGTAAGCCCTTGAAATGTGGCCAGTGTGACTCAGGAATTGATTCCCCTTTATTTGATTTTAAACGAATTACCATTTAGATTTAAATATCCCCATGTGGCCAGTGGCTACTGTGTTGGCTGGCGAAGTTTCAAAGAGTAAGGTTCAAACCAAGATAAAAGACAGCTCCCACTGTATACAAAGATTTTTTGGTCCCGTATGATTGGAGATTCAGCTTCTGTCGCTGAAATTCATAACTGTGTGAGAAACACGAGGTCTGCTGAAACCAAAGAACCAAAATGGTGATTAACTTGCTTTCATCTTAATGTGATTTATGCACACATTAGACCAATCAAGACCAGACTGCTTTTCTGATATGAAGGAACAGAGACATTAGGTACTTTGGATAATACCTTCTGCTTCCTGTTCTGTGCCTTAGAGATGGTTGATTGATTACCCTTCCTAAGATCACTGTCATTGAGAAATTAGAAGCACTGTTGGACTATGGCCATAGCTCCCTGAACACTCCCGATTTCATCTGATCTTGGAAGGTCAGCAGGGTCTGGCCTGGTTAGTACTTGCACGGGAGAAGCATTTTTGTAAACAACAGTTTCTGTTTTGTAGAATGATTGAGGGTCATCCTTTAAGGCAGTTCAGTTCAGTTCAGTTCAGTCGCTCAGTCATGTCCGACTCTTTGCGACCCCATGAATCGCAGCACGCCAGGCCTCCCTGTCCATCACCATCTCCCAGAGTTCACTCAAACTCACATCCATCGAGTCAGTGATGCCATCAAGCCATCTCATCCTCTGTCATCCCCTTCTCCTCCTGCCCTCAATCTTTCCCAGCATCAGGGTCTTTTCAAATGAGTCAGCTCTTCACATCAGGTGGCCGAAGTATTGGAGTTTCAGCTTCAACATCAGTCCTTCCAATGAACACCCAAGACTGATCTCCTTTAGGATGGACTGGTTGGATCTCCTTGCAGGACAAGGGACTCTCAAGAGTCTTCTCCAACACCACAGTTCAAAAGCATCAGTTCTTCGGCACTCAGCTTTCTTTATAGTCCAACTCTCACATCCATACATGACCAGTGGAAAAGCCATAGCCCTGACTAGATGGACTTTTGTTGACAAAATAATGTCTCTGTTTTTTAATATGCTGTCTAGCTTGGTCATAACTTTCCTTCCAAGGAGTAAGCATCTTTTAATTTCATGGCTGCAATCACCATATGCAGTGATTTTGGAGCCCAAAAACATAAAGTTAGCCACTGTTTCCATTGCTTCCCCGTCTATTTGCCATGAAGTGATGGGACGAGATGCCATGATCTTCGTTTTCTGAATGTTGAGCTTTAAGCCAACTTTTTCACTCTCCTCTTTCACTTTCATCAAGAGGCTTTTTAGTTCCTCTTCACTTTCTGCCATAAGGGTGGTGTCATCTGCATATCTGAGGTTATTGACATTTTTCCCGGCAATCTTGTTTCCAGCTTCTGTTTCCTCCAGCCCAGCGTTTCTCATGATGTACTCTGCATAGAAGTTAAATAAGTACGGTGACAATATACAGCCTTGACGTACTACTTTTCCTGTTTGGAACCAGTCTGTTGTTCCATGTCCAGTTCTAACTGTTGCTTCCTGACCTGCATTCAGATTTCTCAGGAGGCAGTTCAGGTAGTTGGGTGTTCCCATCTCTTTCAGAATTTTCCACAGTTTATTGTGATCCACACAGTCAAAGGCTTTGGCATAGTCAATAAAGCAGAAATAGATGTTTTTTCTGAAACTCTCTTGCCTTTTCGATGACTCAGTGGATGTTGACAATTTGACCTCTGGTTCTTCTGCCTTTTCAAACCAGCTTGAACATGTGGAAGTTCACGGTTCACATATTGCTGGAGCCTGGCTTGGAGAATTTTGAGCATTACTTTACTAGAGTGTGAGATGAGTGCAATTGTGTGGTAGTTTGAGCATTCTTTGGCATTGCCTTTCTTTGGGATTGGAATGAAAACTGATCTTTTCCAGTCCTGTGGCCACTGCTGAGTTTTCCACATTTGCTGGCATATTGAGTGCAGCACTTTCACAGCATCATCTTTTAGAATTTGAAATAGCTCAACTGGAATTCCATCACCTCCTCTAGCTTTGTTCAAAGTGATGCTTCCTAAGGCCCACTTGACTTCTCATTCCAGGATGTCTGGCTCTAGGTGAGTGATCACACCATCATGATTATCTGGGTCGTGAAGATCTTTTTTGCATAGTTCTTCTGTGTATTCTTGCCACCTCTTCTTAATATCTTCTGCTTCTGTTAGGTTCCTACCATTTCTGTCATTTATTGAGACCATCTTTGCATGAAATGTTCCCTTGTTATCTCTAATTTTCTTGAAGAGATCTCTAGTCTTTCCCATTCTGTTCTGTTCCTCTATTTCTTTGCATTGATCGCTGAGGAAGGCTTTCTTATCTCTCCTTGCTATTCTTTGTAACTCCACCTTCAAATGGTTATATCTTTCCTTTTCTCCTTTGCTCTTTGCTTCTCTTCTCACAGCTATTTGTAAGGCCTCCCCAGATAGGCATTTTGCTTTTTTGCATTTCTTTTTCTTTGGGATGGTCTTGATCCCTGTCTCCTGTACAATGTCACGAACCTCTGTCTATAGTTCATCAGGCTCTCTATCTATCAGATCTAGGCCCTTAAATCTATTTCTCACTTCCATTGTATAATCATAAGGGATTTGACTTAGGTCATACCTGAATGGTCTAGTGGTTTTCTCCATTTTCTTCAATTTAAGTCTGAATTTGTTAATAAGGAGTTCATGATCTGAGCCACAGTCAGCTTCCAGTCTTGTTTTTGTTGACTGTGTAAAGCTTCTCCATCTTTGGCTGCAAAGGATATAATCAATCTGATTTCAGTGTTGGCCTTCAGGTGATGCCCATGTGTAGAGTCTTCTCTTGTGTTGTTGGAAGAGGGTGTTTGCTATGATTGGTGCATTCTCTTGGCAAAACTCTATTAGCCTTTGTCCTGCCTTATTCCGTATTCCAAGGCCAAATTTGCCTGTTACTCCAGGTGTTTCTTGACTTCCTACTTTTGCATTCCAGTCCCCTATAATGAAAAGGACATCTTTTTGGGGTGTTAATTCTAGAAGGTCTTGTAGGTCTTCATAGAACCATTCAACTTCAGCTTCTTCAGCATTACGGGTGGGGGCATAGACTTGGTTTGAATGGTGATATTGAATGGTTTGCCTTGGAAACGAACAGAGGTCATTCTGTCGTTTTTGAGATTGTATCCAAGTACTGCATTTCGGACTCTTTTGTTGACTATGATGGCTACTCCATTTCTTCTAAGGGATTCCTGCCCACAGTAGTAGATATAATGGTTATCTGAGTTAAATTCACCCATTCCAGTCCATCTTAGTACACTGATTCCTAGAATGTCAGTGTTCACTCTTGCCACATCCTGTTTGACCACTTCCAATGTGCCTTGATTCATGAACCTAACATTGCAAATTTCTATGCAATATTGCTCTTTATAGCATCAGACCTTGCTTCTATCACCAGTCACATCCACAACTGGGTGTTGTTTTTGCTTTGGCTCCATCCCTTCATTGTTTCTGGAGTGATTTCTCCACTGATCTCCAGTAGCATATTGGGCACCTACTGACCTGGGGAGTTCATCTTTCAGTGTCCTATCTTTAGGCAAGGGGGCATAAAATGACTGATGGGGAGCGATGGGAAAAGTTTGGTACAGTTCACTCTATTTAGGATTTTATTCTCATGAGCTTTATGTATATTTCGGAGAGACAAATAGGTGAAAAAATTCATTACATCTAAAAAAAAAAAAAAGAAGAAATTGAATCAGTGTAATTCATAGTGCCTTCACTCCTGTGTATTCACAAGAAATTATTAGCCTAGTAATAACAGCCTGAGCATGATCACTAGGATAAGTATTCATGTGTTTTGGTGTCAGGTGTTCATTTCCTTGTAATTATTTTTAAAACTTGAAGCATGACTTTTCCTTATATTATTGGGAAAGGGATTTTTTCCTCTTGAAAATTACTCAGAGCCCAGAGTTGTACCATCTTTTCTTAGCGGGAAGTTTCCTTTCATCATTCTCTTCATCAAATTTGACTGCTCCTGCCCACATTTTCCATCTTATTCTCCACTCCAGGGCATGGAAACAGCTTTACGGAAAGGCTGGCTTTGTGCCATTACCAAGAGGACAGAGCAACCTTGAGGCCTTTGGACATGAAACCCCTACCTGCCATGCCCCCCACCCCTGCTGCTCTGTGCACAGGCTTGCAGATCGGACCTCCCTGGGACTCCGTGGCCTTCCAGGTCTGCACCTCCACCATCTTTCACGAGTCAGCTACAGTGAGATGAAGAATGGCCCTCTCAGGTCCTCACTTGTCCTGCCTCTCATGGGCTTCCCATTTGGACCCAAGAACATTGCAATCAGCTCACCTTGACAGAGGTCTGTTCTGAATGGTTCTCCTCCCCTAAAGGAGCACAAAATTCCTTGGAGATTTCTGAAGACGGTCCACTGAAGACTTCAAAGTCTGGGAGCCCGGGCCTTGTGGACCAAGACAACTGAACCAGCGCAACCTCCTCCCTGCTCCGGAGGATGGCTGGCCAGGAGGGCCATGCGGGTAAACTGTAGATGGGACTGAGAAAGCCCTGGGCATAATCAGAAGCCTCCACACTGCGTGACTGCGGCCTCTAGGACTGTAAGGAGGCTCAGCCCACAGAGGAAAGACATGCCCTCGGGGACAACACAGTCACAGCCAGCTGTGTGAATTACCCACACCCAGCTCCAACCTCTCCACCTCTTAACAGAATTGATACACAGGCAAGGACAGCTAGGATCACTGGACACTAAATCCTGAAGACAACAGCACTGTGACCATCTTAGGAAATGAATATCGAAAGTGTTGTAACTTCTCTCTTTCTTGTGCTCAGCTGCTAAGTTGTGTCCAACTCTTTGCCACCCCATGGACTGCAGCCCGCCAGGCTCCTCTGTCCATGGGATTTTCCAGGCAAGCATACTGGAGTGGGTTGCCATTTCCTTCTCCAGGGCCTCCCTTCCTTAATAGAAGATAAAATCTGTGCATCCCCATCTATTTCTCTGGGAGTTAGAACTCATTTGGCTGTGGCTGGAGTGTTTGTTGCAACAATAATCTGATCTCAGAAGGCTGGGATGCTTTGGATTCCTCCATCCACCACTATGCCTGCACATGGATCAGATAAGGGTCCTCTGGAAACAGCAATGTGCCCCCTACCATGCAAGGAGCCCCTCTGGTGGACTGATACAGAGTCAAACCTAAATATCTGATCAGTTACTGTCTCAAAGCAGAATTCAGATCCATCTCATTTCCATTAGATTTTTCAATTTATCAAATACTTATAAAGTATTTACTATGTGCCAGTTCTGTACATCACAAATGCTTCAAAAGTAAGTATGTAGAAGCACTAACTCATTTAATCCTCATACAAAACCCTACACATTTTTTATTGTCCTTTTTGGATACATCTTTTCATCTTTCCTATTGACTACTAGGACCAAACTTTGAACCCAAACTAAACAAATATGTGTGTTCCAATGCAATTCCAAGCCACTTTTGAGAAGGAAATGGCTACCCACTCCAGTATTCTTGCCTGGAGAATTCCATGGACAGAGGACCCTGGCAGGCTATAGTCCATAGGGTCACAAAGAGTTGGATACAACTGAGCGACTTTTACTTTCTCTGGAAATTTTATCAGAGTTATTAAAAGCAAAACACCCTAGTCCATAACTTCAATATAACCTATACATTTTCTAGAATGGCTGAAGAAGAAAATGAAAGTAATCTTGTTTTAATCTAAATGTCCATTGACAGATGAATGGATAAAGAAGATATAGTACATATACATAATGGAATACTTCTCAGTCATTAAAAAGAATTAAATAATACCATTTGTAGCAACATGGATGGACTGTCTTATTAAGTGAAGTGAGTCGGACAGGGAAAGACAAATACCCTATGAGATCAACTTACATGTGGATCTAAACTATGGCACAAATGAACTTATCTATGAAACAAACGGATTTGCAGACATAAAGCACAGACTTGTTGTTGCCAAGGGGGAGGGATGGGTTGGGGGGTTTGGAATAAGCAGATGCAAGCTATTATATATAGAATAGATAAACACCAAGGTCCTAGTGTAGAGTGAAGGAAACTATATTCAATATCCTGGGATAAACCATAATGGAGAAGAATATGAAAAGGAAATACATGTAGAGCTGAATCACTTTGCTATACAGCAGAATTTAATACAACACTGTGAATCAACTGTACTTCAGTAAAACACATTAAAAAAAAAAAATCTTGTTTCCTTGCCAGTCGTCACTTCTCTCCTCAAGCCCCCTTCACACCAGCAGGGAGAAACCTGATATTTCACTTCACTTCAGCTCAGTTCAGTCGCTCAGTCATGCCCGACTCTCTGTGACCCCATGGACGGCAGCACACCAGGCCTCCCTGTCCATCACCAACTCCTGGAGTTTACCCAAACTCCTGTCCATTGAGTCGGTGATGCCATCCAACCATCTCATCCTCTGTTGTCCCCTTCTCCTCCTGCCTTCAATCTTTCCCAGCATCAGGGTCTTTTCAAATGAGTCAGCTCTTTGCATTTTTGCATTAGACCATTATATCTACTACTGTGGGCAAGAATCCCTTAGAAGAAATGGAGTAGCCATATGGTCAACAAAAGAGTCCGAAATGTAGTACTTGGATGCAGTCTCAAAAACAACAGAATGATCTCCGTTGGTTTCTGAGGCAAACTGGTAATCCAAGCCTATGCCCCGACCAGCAATGCTGAAGAAGCTGAAACTGAATGTTTCTATGATCTACAAGACCTTTTAGAACTAACAACCTGATAGTTACTGATTGCTTATTCTAAGCCAGGTGCCATGTTTCCCACCTCAGGCCAACCACGTTAATGAGTAATCACCTTGAACTCAGAGAGGTTAAGTAAAGGACTTATAGGCCTCTGCCATTAAGTGGAAGATCCTGGGTTCAAGCCCCCTTTGTCCCCCTTTTAGAAGGCGGAGACCTTGCCTGTCTGTCTGTATGTACCTGGCACTTGCACGATGTGAAACACATGTCTGCGGAATGGAAACAGATTCCAGTCTTCCTGACTCTAAGGGGCTCTCACTAGGATGACTGTGCTATTGTCTTTCTAAAATCCTAGCCTGACCTCACCGCTAACTGGTGAGGAATGGCAGCCCTTTATTCTCCAGGGACTAGAGCATCATGGAGGCTCTATCATAATGTTTTTCAAACTGTAGCTTGAGAATGATGAACTCTTCAAAAAAAATGAAACCCGTGGAAGAGTGTATCGCAGGGGAGTGAGGTAAGTGTTGTCCGGGAAGCATCTGTGTGTGCATTGAAGGTTGAACATCATCCTTGCTGTCCTTTGACCTCTCTCTCTGCCTTTGCACACATTGTTGCCTCATCTGGAATGTTCCTCCTCTTGCTCTGTCTGGGGACCTCCAGTTGTCCTTCAAGTCAGCCACTCCATTCTTACCTGTTTAATTCTCACCCCTTCCTCTGTTTCCTGGGTGGTGGTCACTTGTTTGCAGCTCTCTCCCAGTGCTGCGGGTAAAGGCAGGGACCAAGTCCTGTTGGTTTTTATCTTTCAAATGCCTGTAACAGAGCTGGTCTCAGGAGGACTCTGAAATGTTCAGTCTTTTATAGATCCCTGCCTGCAGTTCACCTTTATTGAACATCCATATATTTCTTAATATGTCATAATTTCCCGTTATTGTCATATTCAGCTTTTAATAGCAACATAATTCCTCTGTGACCAAAGCTTAAAAATAATGAAAAGGTTGAGGACAACTCATATCCATTATGATTCTTAGATTTGTCTTGAATGAGCTTTTTGTTTCCCCCTGCTCCCAGTACTGATGGAAGTGTGTTAGTCGCTCAGTCGTGTCTGACTCTTTGTGACCCCATGGACTGCAGCCCGGTAGGTTTCTCTGTCCAGGATTTCCCAGGCAAGAATACTGGAGTGGGGTGCCATTCCCTTCTTCAGGGGGATATTCCTGACACAGGGATTGAACCCAGGTCTTCCACATTACCGGCAGATCCTTAACTTTCTGAGCCACCAAGGAAGCTCCAATATTGGAACCTCATTTAAATTAAGAATGCCATTGGTGCATATTTCAGAAGATCCATTCACTTTTTAGTGTAAAGAAATGGTGATCAGGGAGCTCAAACTGGTGCTCTATGACATCCTAGAGGGTGGGATGGGGTGGGAGGTGGGAAGGAGGTTCAAGAGGGAGGGGACATGTGTATACCTATAGCTGATTCACGTTGATGTATGGCAGAAACCAACACACAATATTGTAAAGCAGGTATCCTTCAATTAAAAATAAATTTAAAAAATTATAAAAAAGGAGAAGTCAAAAGTATAAGGCAATTAGATGAGTAGATAAGAGTGTATTTTTAAGAGAGCTTTTGTGGCATGTGTATCTCCTCCCTAATGTTTGAGCAATTTAAATAAAGAAGTTGTTAAAAAAGAAAGAAAGAAAGAAACCATGATCAAAAAGAGGCTGATTGACCCTGCAGGAATAAAGCAGGACAAAAAGATGAGTAAAACTTGCACTCTGGGATTTGAAATTCTCTCTTCATAAATAAATTGATTATAGGCAACAAAAGACACTTAACGGTAAGTAGCCTCATGGAACTCTGGCTAAACCTGAAAATAATTCCCCCCACCCCATCAATTTCATGCTTGTTCTTTATTTTTCCATTACAACAGCTGCCTTTGGGAACACCTAGAGTAAATTCGAGAAAAATAAGCAAAGAAGATCAGTTACCAGTCTAATGTGGGGTGGATGGTTTGCTTTTCTTTCCGCCTACGCAGCACCTATGCTTCAGGACTGAAATGCTGCAAAAATGCTGGGCCGTGCCTTCCAGCCCAACCACATGGCTGCTCCATTCATGAGCAGAGTAGCTCTGTGTTGGAACACACTCAGTGCATAGACCTGTGGGCTGCATTCTTGGCCCCACACTTCAGGGCAGTGTAAACAGCTGAAGTGGCCACCTTTGTAGATACCAATCCCGGGTTTTAAAATGACTGTAAGGTTTTACCTCCTCTCAGCAGAGTTTCAGGCTAATAGAAGAGAACTAGGTATTTACCTGCCTTCCCCACAGTTCCTGCACCGACAACAGAGAATGTAAGGTAACCTTGGAGACAAGCCATGAATCATCACGGCGAATCCTTGTCTTCATCTCAGTAAAGGAGAGCAAAGATGAAGGAGGGAGATGACAGCTCCCAATGGGACTGGCTTGTACTTACACAAGTTCAAACTTTCTTACCATCACACACCATCAGAATGCAGATCTCCCAGAAACTACCCCTATCACAGCCATTTGCTTGGACTGAGGGTCACTGAGGTCATCTTAGACTCAGGAATCAATTTAGAATCATAGGCAATGAGAACTAGAGCAACCCCTTGAGCAATGTGGGGCCTTAGGGGCGCCCACCCTGTGCAGTTGAAAATAACTTTTTCTTTTTGGCTGCGCTGGGTCTTCACTGCAGTGCGGGCTTTTCTCTAGCTGCAGAGAGTGGGGGCTACTCTCTAGTTGTGGTGCTCGGGCTTCTCATTGCAGTGACTTCTGTTGCGGAGAACGGCTCTAGGACTCATGGGCTTCAGGAGTTGCCGCACACAGGCTCAGAAGTGGTGGCTCCCAGGCTCTAGAGCACACGCTCAGAGTTGTGGCATATGGGCTTAGTGGAAAAGACTCTTGAGAGTCCCTTGGACAGCAAAGAAATCAAACCAGTCAGTCCTAAAGGAAATTAACCCTGAATATTCACTGGAAGGACTGCTGCTGAAGCTGAAGCTCCAATCCTTTGGCCACCTGATGCAAACAGCTGACTCACTGGAAAAGACCCCGATGCTGGGAAAGATTAAAGGCAGGAAGAAAAGAGGACGACAGAGGACGAGATGGTTGGATGGCATCACCAATTCAATGGACATGAATTCGAGCAAGCTCTGGGAGATGATAAAGGACAGGGAGGCCTGGCGTGCTGCAGTCCATGGGGCTGCAGAGTCAGACACAACTTAGCAACTGAATATCAATGGGCTTAGTTGCTCAGAGGCATGTGGGACCTTCCTGGATCCCGGATCGAACTGATTGGCAGGTCTCCTGCTTTGGCAGGCAGTTTCTCTACCACTGAGCCACCACATGCAACTTTATAGTCTGTTTTCCTGTTTGTGGTTCCCCTGTGAGTTCCGCATCTGTGGGTTCAACCAACCTGGCATCATGTTATCCTGCAGTATTTGTTGAAAAAATCCACATGTAACTGGATTTGTGTTACTCAAGGGTCAACGGTTTGGTGGAATTTTACAGTTAGCTTCCAGGTGAGATTAACAGGGTGGTTTCTCTTAGGCCATAGCTGGCCAAGGGCAGGGCTGGGCCTGCCACACCTTGGGGCCATTACAGTAGGAAATTCCCTCTCCTAGATCCAAGCCCACCCTTCTACGCTGTTCTGTCCCCCTGGGGCTGGGTCCTGCAGACCCCATGGCCCTTCCTTCCCTGAGGGCTGGTTGGGTGCTGAGAAGGAGGCAGTGGTGGGAGAACAGATGGCGGCAAGAGGAGAGAAGAGACTTCCCTTTTTCTAGCTCCTGTCAGCATCCCTGCAGTGACAGAGTGTTGTGTGGCTCGTTTGCAGATGCCTTTGGTCACTCCAGCACCGGCCATGGTGGCCTCTCAGAAGGGCCAGCACTAGTGGCTGTAGCCCCATTAATAGTGTGTGCGCCAGTGTCCTTCCCCGATCAGACTCAAGCACCATTCCCTAGCTGGGTGTCTCCTTCAGCAGAGCACTGGTGTGGCATCTCCTCCAGAGATGTGAAGACCTCTTCTGTGGGCTCCCACGTTATGGGAATGCTACTTCATCCTGGGGGGTGGCACCTGCTGCCTGAACTATTACTATTTGCTACCTCAAGGTCCCTTTTTGCTACTTCAGCCTCCTTGTGTTAACTCCCTCTGAAGCAATACCTACCGTGGTTTTTCTACTGGACCCTGCTTGATAGGATACTTGGTATTAAGTGCGTGTTGTACCATTTTCAGAACAAATATATCTTACTGAAAACATCTAAGGCATTTGTTACTTTCTGTTCAATAGATCCAATGGATGGACCAATGAGATGCTCTGAGAGGTGTGAAGATAAGATGTCTGCAGACTAGATTATGGCAAGGACAGAGAATAAAGGACACGCTAGCATATAATGCTGATTCCTTAACAGTTGTAACTTCTTTCTTCCGTTATTTCATTTAAATCTTAATATGCAAAAGTTAGTATGAATTGACTGTATCAACAAGAATGGGCTCTAAAAATTTAAAGTCAATGCTATTTATTCTCAAGCAGTATCTGCTTAACTGGAAACAAGGGATCTGACAACTGTTAACCCTCCACTAGGTGGCAATCATTACGCAAATTCCTGTTCAACTCCCATGATGCTAATAGCCAACAAACAGATTTGACAGTTAAATTTTACTGCTCAGAAGCAACCCACAGCAATTAGGGGTGTGCCAAAGGTAAAACACTGGTTTGGTGTGAGGCTGTTTTGAGTCTTTCACTCACTGACTTGTAGCAGATACTGCTGTATGTATGCTCAGCCCATGGGATTCTCACTAGGCTCCTCAGTCCATGGGATTCTCCAGGCAAGAATACTGGAGTGGGTGGTCATTTCCTCCTCCAGGGGAATCTTCCTGACCCAGGGATTGAACCCTCATCTCCTGCATTGTAGGCAGATTCTTTACCCCCTGAGCCACCAGGGGAACCCCACAGCAGAGACCACTAGTTGTCCCAAAGCATACTAGTTAGGATAGGCTTGATTACGTCACAGTAATAAATTATTAACAGCTCCAAACAAATTAAAATGATTTGACGTATTTCATGCCGCATGCAGACTGTCAGGGCAATTCTATGCAGTCCCTGGGATCCAGGCTGACGGGGACCCCTGGGTCTTAGAGCTGCATCACCTACAACATATGGCTTTTTCGGTTGCTGGGGCAGGAAGAGCTACTGCAGAAAGATGTGTGGTCTTTTCACCACATTACCGCCTCCTCGTAGCTAACTGGCTAGAACTTCTCATGTGGTCTTACTAGGAGGTTGTCTTCCTGCCCAGATGGGAGAATCAGATAGTCATGTCTAACCGCAGCATGTATCTATTCTTTCAACAGCAATAGAACTCTGTGTTAGCTGGACATGGGGCTGCCACTCCGCCAATGAAGATTCCATTTCTAAATCTAAGGGGCTGTCGGGTGTAATGTGATGTGAGGTGTAGGAAGTGTCCTCAAGGAGAGGTGTACCCTTCTCTCTTTTCGTCCTGCTTGCTGGCTAGTATACAGACACATGTCCGGGCCTCTTCTGGGTTCTGAAGAGACCTTGGGATTGGAAGCCATGTCTGAAGGAACAACTACCTGGAAGGAGCCCTGGTCCTTGTCCCCGTGGAGGCACCAACCCTGACCATCTGAAGTGACAGATAAGCTGCATCTTTTATGCCACTATAATTCGGGGGCTGTTTCCTGCTACCTGCAGCTGAATTTAATCCTAACATGGGTTCCCCAATGCAAAGTCTGTTACGGGTTCTTTTCCCAAGAAGTAACCTCCCCCCTCCTGTTCCATGCTCAGAATTAACTGATAGACATGGGGGTCTGAGAGATGGAGGTTCAGTGGCTCTATCATTATTAATAATGCTGATTGGAGACATGGCTTTACATTGGCGGACAAAGGTTGCGCAATTTCCTAAAATCAGAGAACAATGAAGTTGACTCTGGCTTTCATAATGACTTCTCTGTAGCAGACAACAGTATTTGCTAACGTTTTACCCACAGTAAAGTGTCTTTCAAAATTGCTGTCGAGCTTCTCAAACCCTGCTGCTGCTTTATCAACTAAGTTTATACAATATTCTCAATCCGTTGTTGTCTCTTCAATTTTCACAGCATCTTCACCCAGATTAGATCCCAACTCAAGAAATCATATTGTTTCATCAAAAAGAAGTAACTCACCTATCAAACTTACTTTTTTTTATAACAAATGTAACAATATGAAAAAAACTGACATACTGCAAGAATTACAATGTGACACAGACATGAGCAAACACTTTTAGGAAAAGTGCTCATGGACTTGCTGGACACAGGGAGGCCAAACCTTCAGTTTTTAAAAACCACAGTATCGCAAAGCATAGTAAAATGAGGTATGCCTGCACAGAGATGGGCAGTGCTGTTCAGGACAGAGCGGGGAGGAAGAGCCTGGAGGCCAGGTTTAACGATGTTTAACAGTTGTAAAAAGAAGAGACAAAACACCAGAAGTTGGAGTGACAAAAAAGATTCGTTTATGTAACATGTCTATAATTTAGAGGGCTTTCATTTACATGATCTCACTTTACTCTCAGAATGATTTGCAAAGTAGAACACTTTGTCACATTTCACAAGTAAGGAACTGCTGCTTAGAAAAATGCTATCACCTGTGGCCATGCTTCCTTTGTGGGTTTTGGGGGCATCACCTTTTTTAGCCATTTTTCCCCTCCTTCTCTTTTTTCTCTCTTGGGAAAGGCTTTTTCTTTGGTGAAAGTGTTAAGTTGCTCAGTTGAGCCCGATTCAGTGACCCCATGGAAATCTCCAGGCAAGAAACTGGAGTGGGAACCTCCCCTTAAAATAAATGCTAACGGGCCTTTCCTATTCTCCTCCTGGAACCCTCTCCTTAGGTGGCCTCATCCACTCTCATGTTTAGCCATCACACGTAACTGACAGCTGCCAAATCTACAATGCAGAGCCTGGAATCCTCCGCAGAGCACTTGACCTATACACACTACTTCTGCCTCGTGGCCAAGGCCTGCAGAGGCAGCTGGTAGAACTGTGAGGAGGGAAGAGGCTGGTGTTCAGCTGAGGGACAGGACTGCAAAAGCCACTGGAGCTTGGAAGTGTGCAAATCCTAAATACTCGGCATGATTTTCCAGCATGTTGATTTTTTATTCCTAAGCTCCTTTTTCTACATGGTCCTAACGGCACGTTGCTTCAATTCTTTGAAAGCAAGAAAAGTTTAAAATGTGAATCTGAATGATTTAAGAATCTTGTATGGTATGAGCCAAGTATTATCAGTCTAATTCTACCATTCACTCACTCACTCACTCACCCACTTATTTGTTCAAACATTTATTGAGTGCTTTTCAATTGCCAGGAGTGGTGCAAGGTGCTGGGCTTAATGATTAAGACAAAGTCCCTCAAGGAGCTCACAGTCTAATGGTAAACTACTGAGTCAACTGAGGCACAGAGTGGTAAGGACTCACCCGATGAGGTAGAAAGAGCGAGGTGCTCGGGAACGTAGGACTAGAGCTGGATAGAGGGCAGGGGACCACTCACTCATTGTAAATAAACCCCTCTGGTTGAGAAGCAAGGCTACATATAGAAACATCTTACAAAATCTTGCAAGAAAGGTTAAAATAGTTTTCAACTGTCACCATAACTGAATTAATTCATGCCTTGCATGGAATTCAGTCATGAGCTGATGGCATTTCTATACCTGTCCCCAAAGCGTGGCACATGTCACCAGTCTGCTGGGACACAATGACTCTGTAGAGAGCCTGAAGTCCAACTTTAGCACTGGGAAACCATACTGAAATACTTGCATTAAATCCACAAACTTTTAACTGCACACACACATTTATGGTACTTCTACACGTAGAAGTTAGGGAAAAAACTCTCCTCTAATGCTCATTCAGAGGATTCTAATAAGTTATAGACAGACCACAGAAATTAAGAGAATATGTCTGTTTCTTTCACTATTTACATTATTTTGGCTGTACAAGGGTGAACAGTCTCACTCAAGACGTATTTCACAAGTGATCTAGACATTATACAAATATGTACAAAGATGTCACATCAGGTGCGTGCACACACCCGTCCACGCAGACATGACCCTGTGTAAGGCAACTTTTGTGACGACGACACATGATCTGCGCGGCAAAGGGCAGAGTCCACGAGGAGCTGTCTACCCTGCCTGCCTGTCTGTTTCACAGTTGTGTGATTCAGTAATTTCAGTAGGCAAGATGACCGCTTCACTGGCAAAAAAGCAGTGAATAATTATAAAAAGAGCTGCTTTCAAATGCAGAAACCGCCATTATCCAGAAATCTAAGCAGCAAAGTGCTTGGAGGCATTCCTGGCCTTCTTGCGGCTACCAAGCATGAGAAAATGGCAGGGATGATTTATTGCTCTGAGGATCTTCGTCCACACAGGAGTCCAAGAGACTCAACACATGGACCCTCAAACACCATCAGTTGCTCACTTCAAGCACTTCTTCACTTTGCTGTGGAAGATTTTCTTCTGAAAGATAACAAACACGGGAGAAATCTTCCTAAATGATGGTCTCAAAGGCAGGCAGCTAAGAGAACTTTCGAGATAAAATAGGAAGACCTCAGTCAAGAACCATATTCTTACGTGAGTGGCATAAGGCTAATGTTTCCAGTCTCACAAGAATAATAAACCAGGACTCAAGCATGAGCCTGAGGGCCTGGGTCAGAGGATCAGACAGCCTGCTCTACAGAGACCACACTCCAAAACCAACCATTCTAACTTTTCACGGATATTAAAATTACATGGGATTTAACAACAGGGTTGTTAGAAGCAGTAAGCAACTATAGCATAATTTTTAACTCATGTTTTTGTAGCTAGGAAGAGTAAAAATACCTCTAAGGCCATAATATTCATTTTATATTATTAATTTTCATATTCACAATATTCATTTGTAAAACTATACACATTTAAAAAATCGTTTTAAATCGGCCTGTTTACCTTTCTCAGGTTGAGGGTGCTCCAAAGGCTTGCTTTTGGATGAAGAGGTCCCTACACTGTCCGAAGTTTTATTACTTGAGTGGGAACCCTGCTCCACTTCACATAAATAAACATCAATGGGTCCTTTGGTGCTCCTGATATGTACTGTGATAGAATCCTAGCAAAAGACACAGAAAGCATTAAGATGAATGAGAGGATTCATGAATTACATTTTTTCACTTATTAGAACTGTTAAAGTTTCAAGGGACACTTTTGGAAATTCTCATCCAGGTAGTTTCTTTGCTGTCATATATTTGAGAATATCATGTACTTGCTTAGACTGAACCACAGGAAGCACTCACTAGGAAGTATCACTTCGAAGTCACAACTTGAGTGTGACTGGAATAAACAAAAGGTGCTCCTTAACTGTCTGTCATACACTGTCCAGTTAACAGCTAGGGTCTCACGTGCACTGTGGTCTTCTGGGGATAAAAGGGAAGGTGGGTAGGAGCTGCTTCACTGAGGGAGGTTAAGTCCCCTATTGCAAAGAAGAAGACACAACTTCAGTACTTCAGCACGACTTCAGTCTATCAGGCCTTCAGCACTCCATCTGTCCTAAGAATGGTCTCACTCCTTGATTCTGATTCCACCCTGAACACGCATCTTCAACGAGTATCTTTCAACACAAACTTTCCTGTAAGCAGTGGACAGTATTTCCACACACATTAATTTTACTTTTCATTTTAAATGTTTAACTTAGAGTCCTCCTTTCTCTGTTGAGTCTTTTATGAGTTTGGCTAGTGAGCTAATTCCCCAGAGCCCTGTTTGACACTGGATCTTAACACTGAGGCCAATTCTTGGTGATTCCTCTAAGAGCCCATGATAGTACGATGGCTAAGAACAGACTCTGAAACCAAACTGTCTGGGTTTGAATTCTGTTTCTCTCACTTACTGTATGATGGTAAGAAAGTTTATCATTCTGTGCTTTAGATTTCTCATCTGTAAGAGGACAATAATCATGACTACTGAGTTTCTGTTACTCAAAACACATTAAACACATTAAAATGGGTGAAGAGCCTTGAGCTGTGGATCAGGGATGCAGCTAACATGCACACTAGTTATTAAGTTACTGGGACTGCAACAACGCACAGCTGCCGCAGCTGGCTTGCCTGCCTTTGTTGTTGTTTAGTCACACAGTTGTGTCCAATTCTCTGTGACCCATGGACTGCAGTCCACCAGGCTCCTCCGTCCATGGGACTTTCCAGCAAGAACACTGGAGTGGGTTGCCATTTTCTTCTCCAGGGGATCTTCCCAACACAGGGACTGAACCCGCATCTCCTGCACCGTAGGTGGATTCTTTACTGCTGAGCCACCAGGGAAGCCCGTTTCCCTTTAAACCTTCTTAAGAACGGGAGTGGGGGGTGGGGTGGGGTGGAGAATTCTTGCTTGGAGAATCCCCACGTACAGAAGAGCTTGGTGGGCTAAAGTCCATAGGTGGCAAAGAGTCAGACGTGACTTGAGCAACTAAGCACATGCACACACACACAAACACGCATGCACGTAGGTGCGCGCATGCACACACACACACACAAAAGCAGGGCTACCTACCTCTTTGGGAGCTGGAACATCCAATCTGGTTTCTGCCGGCGCTTTAACTGCAATTACAATCTGTTCATAGAAGGCTTGGATGCTGTGAATGTCTTGATACGTCACATATGCTAGTGTAAAAATCAGTTAAGGGTCTCTAAACAGAGGGTGGAGATTAAAAAATAATTTCATATGTAATTCTTACTATTTCATCAACGATCCTTAGGATTTCATGAAGTGTTTTACAATATAACTCAAAAGAATTCTTTTATACTACTGTGATAGTGATGACACTTTCTGGAGAAAAAATAGTAATAAAGTCTGGGTGTTTAAAACAAAGACACCACACGAAGGTATTCAAACCTCCTTGTACTTTTCCCTATCATTGTTACATCTTATGAGAACCTCTAGGGGAAAAAAAGTGTTTTGATGAGAATCTCCTAAAATGTAAGGGAGAAAGAATCTGTTAGTAGTAGAAACAACTTAGAACCAGTTTTTCAGGACTATCACGTACTCATGGGAGTGCTCTCATCCCAAACTATTTTCCATCTTGCTACCTGAATTTTTCTCATTTTATTGTATTGCTTGAAATTTTACCATTTACCTGATTTAAAGGGTTTCCCCAGCATTTTTTTTTTTTAACTCCACAGACCTTTTTGACTGAGTCCAGTGACAGCATTTACTTTCCTTCCAATAACTGTATTGTGGAAACAGGAGTTTTTGACTGGTGTAGAACCTCAGTAAATTTGAAACGTGGACTAGCTCAGTATCGGTGACACCTCAGAAAGGTGCTGCATGGGGAACACGGCAGCAAAACTGTCTAGGAGACTAGGGGAGAGATCAGAATCAAAGACAATCTCCCCCTTTGGTCCCAGAGACACTAAACTGAAGAGCATGACCATCCAACTGCGTCAGGCCTGGTGGACTGGAAAGGCAGTTTCAGTATGATTTCTATAGCAGTTCATTCACTTCAAAAGGTCTGGTTTTGTATCTTAAATATATTAACTAAATTTCCAAGCTGAGCCTACTATTTAAGGTAATTGCTTTGGGAGATTTTTTTTTAGGGTACAGATTAAAGGATATCTTTCATTTTCTTTGTCATCTGTTAACTCAAACAACTGCTGAGCACAATCCTTGATTAACTCATCCAGGGCATCTTCCATTGCTGATAAGTCAGACAGCTCCTCCTGCAGCTTCTTCTGCTGGGGCACTGCTCCAAAATTGCTAAGATCAGACCCTCTTTAAAAGAAAAAGATCACTATCAACAACATCTGGGAGATTACAAATTAATACAAGTTCGGTTACTGGAATGTCTCCAGAAGTTTACACCTGGTGTCTCCCTCAGCAGACAACAGGTAACAAACTCCACTCCTGTTCTCCTGTTTTTCCAGACAACCATTACTTCTCTTTGGTTTTTGTCACCATTTCTATTCTCTGACACAGAAACTTTAAAAACAAAACCAACATCGTGACCCTCTGGAAATAAGAAGTTCTACGGAAAGCTTACTAAAGTTCAATGAGCAGTGAACTGAGTTAGCAGCAGCCAGTTTCAGCCCAGCTCTACTTTCCACAGTATAACTTTTGACAAGTTCCTGTCCATCTGTGTTTGTGCTCAGTCGTGTCTGACTCTTTTGCGACCCTTCGGACTGAAGCCTGCCAGGCTCCTCTGTCCGTGGGATTTTCCAGGCAAAGATACTGGAGTGCTATTTCCTCTTCCAGGGGATCTTCCTGACTCACAGATCGAATCAGGGTCTCCTGTGTCTTCTGCACTGCAGGTGGATTCCTTACCTACCGAGCCACGGGAGAAGCCTTTTGACAAGTTAGTCTTTTAACTCTAGTTTTTACACATGAAAAACAGTACATACTGGCCAAACGACAGTTCATCTGCTAAAATTCTGAGTCTTAATTTTTCCCTACAGTGCATATTTAATCTGGTTCTACCTGAATATGGTGATATTTTTAAAGATTTATTTTCTTCATTACAGTCTGCCCCAATATGATGTGACTTGAGCAGCTACTGATACTCATTCTTTTCTTCGATCTTTATAGAAAATTAAAAGGGGAGAGGCTGTTACAACTTTACCTTTTGCTTGCTAGTTCTCAAATCTGGTTCTAATTAATGATTTAGAACACAATCCAACATTAGCCCCTAGAATGTTAGTTATTATTCAGCAAACATGTTCAAATTAGAATTCAGTTTGCATTTCTGTACTACTAAAAAAATAACCTCCTTTTTTAACCACTTTCCTCTAACAGCGAAGTTAACTACTGAGAATCATTTAATGATCTTTGCTGGTAGATTTTCTTTTGCCTGCAAGGTATCTAGGTACTTATACGCTGAACTGTTTCTTACTGATTCAAAATACTTGTGTGTTAAGTATAACAGCTCCCTTCCTTTGCGCGTGTGTGTGTGTGTCCCCCACACTTATCTATACATAATATCTGCTTTTATACCATAAGGTCTTCTTTCTCTGAAATCCTTCCTAATCATATGCTGTGTCTTTACCAGCTGACTCTGAGATAGGCAGCCTCCTGAATTTTTTTTTTTTTTTTTAACATTCAGGGGATTGTGTTTCCAAGCCTGACCTGCACCATAACCACTGGAGGTCGCTGTTAAGAAGGCGGGTATCTGCCTTCTCCCAGAACTGAATTAAAGCTCCTTGGGAGGAGGCCTCTCTGTGTTCACACTCCAGTGCAAGAACCACTGTTTTACCGCCTTAACTGATTTTCCCCCTGGTTTATCAACGATCAATTGGAACTGAGGAAATTTTTATTTTTTTTTAAAATTCCTACACAATCAGATGCCCACTTACCTTGAAAAGTCAAATTCCTAAAACTAATCATGACTCCACTCAGCTTTTCCATAATATTGGGGTGATATTTTATGGCTTTTAATTGGCACCAAGTAGAAAAAAAAAACAACACTGATAGTATCTAGTTTAAGCACAGTATTGTCACTTATTGAGGAGGAAAAAAAAAAAAAACCATAAAAAGTTTGAAAACAACTCACATCCATCTAATATGGTTCTTAGACTTCTTTTCAACCAGGTTGATTCCATCCAAGACGTTGGTGATGTCGTACACTCTTCGTTTTCGTACTCCCAGTTTCGTTGCAACCTTGTTTAAGTCAAGAATGCCCCCAGGAGCAGATCTGACAAGATCCATAAATTTTCGAGTTAAATAAACCAGTGATACATCAAAACGAGGTCTCTTCACTTTTAGTGCTTCTGGGAAACAAAACAAACACAATTCGTAAAATTTTAAATAGCATTTCTTTCTCAATTCATTAAAAAGACCATTTATTTCTTCTTGATCAATAACCACAGACACCTACAGATATTCTACCCACTGACCAAATCATAGCTAATTTTTACAAAATCAACTTCTCAAAGTGGATGAAAACTTACTAACCTAATCCAGGTAAACAAAGGCTTTAGACTTAAAGGAGTATTTGAAATACGCAACCAGTTTCCATGAAGTATGTGAATCTGAACGGCATCATACCAGACGTAAATGGTGAGCCTGCATCTGCATCCGTACCACTCTCAGGAACAGGATTAGAAATGATGTTTAGAATCGAATTTCTCATTTGGTCCTCAAGTCAAGAAATTCTTTATGAAGCAAAGTTAGAGATATAGCTTTAAAAAAATGTTTAAAATGTCCCTATACATGTTATAGTCTAAACCAACCTGATGAAATCTGGAAAGGGCTCAAATCAGTCTTCTAATTAGCATGGTTAGGATATACCTTGAGGGAAAGTGGCGTGACTATTTTTTAAAATATTCAGTACCCTATATTAACAGATAAGCAAATGAATAGGGAAAAATATCTTTAATTCCCTCACTTATTCATTACTATGGTTTTCCAGATACCCCCCGACACTACGCACACACTTTCACATGCTCACGTAAATATGTAAATATATATAGTCTTAAAAAACGAGAATAGAAACATACCACTTTTTAACATATTGTTTTTTAATTCAGTATTATGAACATTCTGATATGTCAACAAATTTATTTCAACTTTATTCTTTATGGCTGCATGTTTAACTGTACGGAATATTTGCTCAACTCGGCTCAATGGTGGAAATTCAAATTATTTCTTATTTTACTATTTTGCACAATACTTCAATGAATCCCCTAGAAGCTAAATTTTTGTATGCGTCTTTGTTTCCTTTAGATAGGTTTCAAGATGTGGAACTGTTAAGTAAAAACATATTTTCAAATGCTGCCAAACCTGCTATTCAGGATGTGGGTTCTATCAGTTTTACAAAGTTTATAAGGGCCTCCTCTCTTACCCTTGCCGAAACTGAATATTATCATTCTTTCCATCTTTCCCAGTTTGATGCTAAATAGTTCTTAAGGTTTAGTGTGCAGAGGAAATAAATTCTACAAATAATTAGCTGTCCTCCTGGTGTGGAATATGTGATTACACTTTTTTTCCTACTTCATAGCACACCACAGAATCCTTCAAAGGAAATAGTCATCCTATCTTCAATCAGAAATGCTCTTCTCCAGAACCTCTATAATATTATATTCAACTTAAAGACCACTGGTGGTTACTCCAAGAAACAAAAGGACATATTTTATAACTTAAATGTCTTCTATGTGGAGACTACTCCTATACTTAAAGATTAAACAGGATTAGGTAGGAATTAAATTTTTTTTTTTTAAAGTAGAAGATGGTCACCATTCTATAAAACCTTGCAAGTTTACAAATGAGAAATTCTTACTTTAAAAACATTTACATCTGACTCTTGACCAAGGCAAGAGTTAACCCGTGTATAATTTATATAATTTGCACCCTATCTGCAGATTCAATCAACCCATCTATTTGGCTAAGTGAAATCACCATCGTGTTTCTGGGTTAGAGAGACCCCATGGGCAGCAGGGAAGGCCTGGCAGAGATGACCAGAGTGGGCAGCTGTGCCAGGGTGGCCTGCGCAGGAAGCAGAACCTGACCCAGGGAAAGACTGCATGCTCAAATCTGAGCAAGGGGATGAATCCTGACTGGACAAGTTACTTAATCCCTCTGGGCCTCCGTTTACTTGTCTATTGAATAGGAATAATAATCCATACCTTTACTTTGAAAGGTTGCTGGGATAATCCATGCAAAGAGCTGAATACAGGCCAGGCACTGCATGAGCTCAATACACGTGAGACATGAGTCTAAGTCATGGCATGGGGCAGACAAAGGAAACGCTTCCAGAGGAAAACTGGGGGCCAGATTATTGGTGGGACTGGGGGGGGTGCCAAGGAGAAGTGAAAGCTGACATTAAGATTCATACTGGGTGTCTAGGCACCGTGTATCCCCTGAGATTAGGACAGGAGTAGATGGAAAGAGCACAAGGAACCACAGGAAACCAGGAGGGCAAAGACTGTCCTCACATTTGTTGCCAAACCTCCTTCAATTCCACTGATGACAATAACTGCTCTCAGATCTCCGGGAAATATCCCTAAACACGGACCATTTAGGAAAAAAAAAGACATTTCCTAAGTAATGAGGAATAAACTGGCATTTGTGCAGTTTTCTGTGCATTGACAGCCTACAACCTCAGGAGTTTTTGCCGAAATTCCAAGCTTGACATTTCAGTCTACAAATAGTACATTTTATTTAAGTTACTCATCAACTCAGGTACCTTTAAAATAAATCACTGAAATCATAAAACAGCAAAACCTAAAACCTATTCAGGAATCAACTTACTTCTCATGGACACATATTGTACATTATCTTCTAAATTAATCCTTATTTTTGATGGCTGGAAAAGAGAAGATACAGAAATTTAACTTAGTAATTTAAATACAAGCAAATGAATAGCAAAAAAAAAAAAAAAAAAAAAGCAAATGAACAACATTTTACTGGATAACACAAAGGTTTGTCCTTTTTTTCACCCTGGGAAATAATTATGGTGTGAGGAAACCAGTCCTTCTCCTAAACTACATTTATGCTAACTGTCATCACATCTGACAGTGTTTACACACTTGCATTTCTGAAACTGCACAGGCCTCCACAGGTATGGAAAGTGGAAGTGAAAGTCACTCAGTTGCGTCTGACTCTTTGTGACTCCATGGACTATACAGTCCATGGAATTCTCCAGGCCAGAATGCTGGAGTGGGTAGCCTTTCCCTTCTCCAGGGGATGTTCCCAACCCAGGTCCCCCTCACTGCAGGCGGATTCTTTACCAGCTGAGCCACAAGGGAAGCCCACAGCTATGGAAGCAGGAGTCAGAGAGATGGGTAGGGAGAGAAAGGAAGGGTGGTGCCAGTAGAGGAGCACGAACACTGGAACTTATTACTACATGGACATTCATTTATTGACTGCATCAGGTACTGGGGATAAAGGGGAATTCAGAGGTGAACAGGACTCTGTCTCTGACTCTGCAAGGTACGGGAGAGATCTACACCCAAACTAACAAATGCTCACCCTTTGCTAACTCATTGTTAAGTGGCTCCAGAGAAATGAGCTCACAAACTTTCATTTTCACAAGCAGCCATGCAGTCCCACAATAATTAATGTAAAAACAGCATTTCTAATCATGGAAAATAATGCATGTAATGTAACTGGAAACTTCGGTATTAGATTAATAAAACACTTCTTGTAAATCCCTGAGGCAACCACGAAATTAGTATAACAGGGGCTCCACTGCCAATGCTCATCATTTTACTAGCTACCTGAAGGCTATGAAAGCTTACATAAACTTGTCGTAACATTTGCAGTACATTTAAAAATTGTTTTTTTGCAAAACATATATAAATTCTAACCATGAGGCTAATAAAGAAAAACCCATATTAGCATTTTGCTTAGAACAAAGTGTAACGATGTCATGTGTCTCCAGACAGGCTGTGGGAGGGTTTAGTTTCGTTTAAGTGAAAAAACTGCCCTCAATGGGGCCACAGCAAAACTGGGGGAAGAGGATTTCATGAGCAGCCCTAAGAGAATAGTCACCAGAACTCTGGGGTGTAGCCAGCAATTCTTAGGAGGGACCCCCAGGCAAGCCTTGGAAGACAAGCCAGATTTTGCGGAACCTGTGGGAGGCTGGGGAGAGAGGATAAATAATTCTTGCTGCAGTAAGTGATATGACTAAAGGTATGGAAATACAAACTACCTGGTCCCTTTCGCAAGGCAGCCTGACTGGCCAATGTGAAATCGACTTGTCACTGAGGCTGGAAGGGCCTGCCAGCACCATGCTCGACACGGAGGACTATGAAAGTCATGCCCTGGAGTTTGGCCTTTAGGTTGTAACCAGCGCAGAAATGCCACAGATTTCTGAGCAAGACATGACATCCTTGGGCTCATGGTTCAGAGATCCAAGCACGGTGGCAATACAGCAAAAAGACTGAGGAATGGGGAAGCCTGAAGGCGAGGTGAACAGCTAAGTAGCTCTCTCCTTGCTGGTGTTACTATACAAGCCTTGGCACAATGGTTCCCTTACCATTCATGACAAAATGATGGCATCTGTCAGCAAGCTAACTTGATACGGAATAACTCCCCTGAAGCAGAATTCCACTGTAAAATTAATCTAGTTGTCGGAACTTGAACACCTGCAGGTATATCTGCTGGGTGTAAAACCAGAACGGGGACAGCCCACCAGGGACTCTGCCTGGCTGGCTCTCAGCGCAGTGCTGACAACAGGGACACGCTGAAAGAAAGTGAAGTTCCTCAGTCGTGTCCAACTCTTTGAACCCCATGGACTGTAGCCTACCAGGCTCCGCTGTCCATGGGATTCTCCAGGCAAGAATACTGCAGTGGGTTGCCATTTCCTTCTCCAGGGGATCTTCCCCACCCAGGGATTGAACCTGGGTCTCCCACATTGCAGGCAGACTATTTACCCTCTGAGCCACAAGGGACATGCTGAAGGGCAGTCCTACTGAAGCCAACCTTCAGACCAGGGTGACCAACTGTCACTGCTGTTTTTACATTCAACCCTTCTGCTAAAAGACTATGAAACAAGAGTTGAACTACTGATGCAAGATTCTTAAAAGAAAAAAAGTCCATCCTCATCACAGGGACCTGAAACACCCATCAACAAACACCCTAAGTTGCTACACCGCTTCAATCACTATGGTGTCACAATCAACCCTGAGAATGCACATGGACAGGATTAACAGAGCAGCAGCCCTCGGGGTCGCGCTGCAGATGAGACTCCTGTTCTCAGTTCAGAGCAGTAGGGCCCAGGCCCCCGCCTGGACTACCTTCCCTATCTGCTCTCTGCATGTGCCCCATGGGCGCCTTCCCTGATCCAGACCCCTCCCTCTAGTCTCCTTATCTAGAAGGCTGCTATTCATGGCTTGGCTCGGGGATGGCAGTACCTCAGTTAGTAACATGAGAACGTACAACTTTCTTTCCCCCACATTCTTTGCTATAAACCACATATTGGCTATATTGAGATCTGTGGGGAAAACAACATCCACTCGTTTTGGTCCCCACCCCCCCAACTGAACAAAGAAACCCTCTCTCTTTATTCTGGGGGACTCACAATAGCATCATGGCCTCTCAGGGGCAGACCTCCCAAGTAAAGATCGTGTAAATCCTACAGACCTACAATTCAGGAGATTTCTGATGTGTCAACAGCAATGACACATTCATCTCATTTATACTCAACAGTTCTTGGCTTAAGATGGGGCTCAGGACCACCAGGACTTCTCAGGTACAGGGACTCATCCCTCATCTGTAACACAGTGTAAGGACAGACCTCTATTAGAGCCCACTTTCCAGCTATTGTGAAGATCAAATGACCAATTCTGTAAACTGGAAAAAATCCCAAGAAAGCATAAGAGACTATTATTATTGTTGTCCTGTTTGAACCAGAACAGTTCTTGGCACATGCAGGCACTTGGTAAACATTTGTTAAACTTATGAATGGAAGAGTGAAACAGGATCTTGTCACGGATGACGTCAACTGGTAAACAACACTGTGTATTTACAGACATAGGGACACTGGGAAAAGACGCCCTCTTGGATACCCCATCTGTAAGGATCACTGAGACTAGGAGGCCTCATGTTCTGTTTTTTAATACAAATTTATCACCTGGGGAGACTCAGTCTGACAATCCTGGTGAGCCTTTCCAGCTATGCTAACTCTAGTAAACCACATTCGACAGACAGGTGAGGAGCTTTTCCTTGTCTCACAGGCCTAAAGATCTGGAGGAACTATATTTGAGGCTATACTTAACGAGCTACAGTGAAGAAGCCTGAATTCTTACCTTATTCTGAGCATAAAATCTGGTATTTTGAGGTTCAAATTATCCCAGATTCAGCCAATGGGAACCTTTTCAAAGCGGCTCCTGCACAGGACACATCTCTTACCTTCTCGGTGTCTCAAGGATGGCAGTCCTCAGAGGAACATCCTCAGACTTCTATGGCACTAGATGCTGCTGCTTCTAATGCAGACAACCCACCCCTGGGGGCACTGCCAACATTTCTGTTCCTTCACAGAAGTCTGCCTGAGAGGCCATGCTCAGGCACTTCCCTGAGGAACTACCCACGGACAGCCTGCTCTGCTCAGCAGCGTCTGACTCTCTGTGACCCCCCAAACTGTAGCCTGTGCGTCTCTGTCCATGGGATTTCCCAGGCAAGCATACTGGAGTGGGTTGCCATTTCCTCCTCCAGGAGATCTTCCCGACCCAGGGATCCAACCCACGTCTCCTGCACTGGCAGGAGGATTCCTTACTGCTGAGCCAGCAGGGGAACCTAAAGGAGAGCCTGGTAGCAGCCAAACCTCAAGACTGGGCTTCCTAAAAAAGCTTGCGGTTCAAACACTCAAAATGCTCTTCTCACTGTTCGGGTCTATAGTCTGCTTCCATCTTGTCAGAGCCGCCACCTGAAACCACCGAGGCTGTCAAATACTCAAACTGCCCCTCCCACTTGTTTGGGTCTACTAGTCTGTCTCCATCCTGAAACCACCGAGGCTGCACTCGGTGCACACAGCTCTCTAGGAACCAGCAGCTCCTGGTGGGTCGGTCAGCACATTCCAAGTCATTTCACTGATGCTGCAAGTTTCAAATCTCAAAACCTACACTTTGCAATTTGAGATCTCAAAGGAGAAAGAAATAAAAGGTGAGTTTTAGGGGCTAAAATCTTAAACACTGCTTATAAATTGGTTAAAAATGTCCCTATACAGAGACGCTTGCTTGTCCAAAACACCCTGTTTGGGGGAGTCATAACCCTTTAAGAGCTCTGCAGACACACACCTTTTTCCAGGGGTCTGCTTTCTAGTCACACATGCAAGTTTTCCTTATTTTTCAATGTATAGACTAAATTCTATCTCTGATCATGTTGTACCTTTGTAAAATTCCAGTTTTCAAGTCATTTACCCCAGGGGGAACATCAAATTCTCAGCTGTACACATAACTATTTTTTTGCATAGCATTTAATAATACATAGTCTACTAAATACTTCTAGTCATTTTCCGATTTTTCTAAAAAATGCTGAGAGAGGTGCTGAAATCACCATTTCAAAGCCAGGAAAATAAACATTCATGCATTCAAACATTTAGAGAGTACCTACTTCATTCACTTAACAGCTATTTACCAAAATAGCTTTTTTGGTTTTGCAAGAAGCCCCAGATATGCTGGGGATGTACCAATGAAAGGCCAGAGCTGCTGCCCAGGGCATGAAGTGCCCCCATGCTGAGGAAGGAGTATGTAGGAGGCTCACAGGAGTGCCCAGCACAGCCCAGAGGCTGGGGCAGCAAGTGAAAGTGAAGTTGCTCAGTCATGTATGACCCTTTGTGACCCCATAGACTGTAGCCCACCAGGCTCCTCCGTCCATGGGATTCTCCAGGCAAGAATACTGGAATGGGTTGCCGTTTCCTTCTCCAGGGGATCTTCCAGACCCAGGGATCGAACCCAGGTCTCCCGCATTGCAAGCAGATGCTTTAACCTCTGAGCCACCAGGGAAGCCCGGGTCAGCAAGGCTGCCCACAAATGACCTGTAATGGGAACCATGGGAGGTAAATAAGAGAAAGTGTGCTCTAAAGAAAAAAATTTTTGAAGGTGGAAGTGCAGATATACAGAAGTTCAGAAGAATACAGACATATGGAAAATTCAGTAACCATAAGCAGTTCAGCAAAGATAAACTCAGGAGTCTGATGACATTAAGAAGTTTCTCCTCTATGATGAGAGCAGCTGGGAACCATGATAGATTCTTTAAGCCAAACGACGTGATCGTACATACACTTTAAAAAGACCATTATGGTTAGTTACTATGTAGAGAATATATAGGAAAATCAGGGGCAAGATGAGAAGCAGGAAAACTAGTTGAGAAGATAGCAATCTGAAAGGCAAAATGACAGCTAGAAGTGGCAAGTACTGGTGACTAATTTCTATTAGACAGGATGGAGGGGGTCCATTTGGAAAAGGTAAAGATTATACGTAGGATACCAGCTAGGGCAATATGGAGGGTGTGGTACCATTTGTTGCAATATGAGATCGAGAGTTGTTGCTTAAGCAAGACACGAATTCCACTTCAGGTGTATGAGTTTGAAATCTAGGTAGAGTTGTATAGTAGACAACTGGAAAGCTCTGAGCCCAATTTACAGATTTGGGAGTCATGACACGGTAACCAAACTACCAGAGTAGATTGTTATTGTTTAGTGGCTAAGTTGTGTCCCACTTTTGTGACCCCATGGATGTAGCCCACCAGGCTCCTCTGGCCATGGGATTTCCCAGGCAAGAATACTGGAGCAGGTTGCCATTTCCGTCTCCAGGGGATCTTCCCAATCCAGGGGAATGAATCTGTGTCTCCTGCACTAGCAGGCAGATTCTTCACCACTGAGCCATCAGAGAAGCCCGACCAGAGTGGATAAGACTCTCTGAAACTCCAAGGGATACGTGTATCTTCTGACATTAAATGCAAAATAAAGTTTTTTCCATAGTAAGAGTTCATAGCTTTTATCAAATTCTAAAATAATGAGAAGAAAGTCTATGAAAAACCTAGACAGCATATTAAAAAGCAGAGACATTACTTTCCTGACAAAGGCTGGTCTAGTCAAAGGTATGGTTTTTCCAGTAATCAGGTATGGATGTGAGAATTGGACCATAAAGAAAGCTGAGCACCGAAGAACTGATGCATTTGAACTCTGGTGCTGGAGAAGACTCTTGAGAGTCCCTTGGACTGCAAAGATATCCAACCAGTCAATCCTAAAGAATATCAGTTCTGAATATTCATAGGAAGGGCTGAAGATGAAGCTGAAGTTGCCAATCCTTTGGCCATCTGATGCAAAAAACAGACTCAGTGGAAAAGATGCTGATGCTGGGAAAGATTGAAGGCAGGAGGTGAAGGGGACAACAGAGGATGAGATGGTTGGACGGCATCACCGACTTGATGGACATGAGTTTGAGCAAGCTCCGGGAGTTGGTGATGGACAGAGAAGCCTGGTGTGCTGCAGTCCACGTGTGGCAGAGAGCCAGACACGACTGAGCTGAACTGAAAAGAAAAAGACCACCAGTACAAACAGTAACAGAAGTCACAAGAGTGCTGAATGACACCCCATATGAAGAAACTGTGGAGAAGGCTGAAGAGCTGAGTAAGACCAACATGGAAGGGATGGGAAAAGGAAGAGTTTACAAAAGAGAACACAAGAGGCCAGAGAGGCAGATGGAGTGCTGAGAGTATGTCCAAGGGGACACAATGGTGAGTTTCCAACGGAGTGAGTGGTCCATCGTGTTAAAACCATATCCGCTGGACCTGACAAGGTTGCTGACGACCTTGGTTAGGACAGTCGTAGAGTTGTGCTTAGGGCTGAGGTCCCCCAGCAGCAGCTCAAGGTGGTAATGAGATGTGAGCAAGAAAACTCAGAGTGCAGACAACTTTTTCAAAGAGTTTGGCTGTGAAGGGGAAGTGATATAGTGGGCGGAAAGGCATAAGGGATTAAAGGAGAGATCTCTCAAGAGGGAAATGGGATTTAGGACATTGTTGGGTCGGGAAGATCCAATGGAAAAGGGATAGGATACTCACTCCAGTATTCTTGGGCTCCCTTTGTGGCTCAGCTGGTAAAGAATCCACCCGCAATGCGGGAGACCTGGGTTCAACCCCTGGTTTGGGAAGATCCCCTGGAGAAGGGATCGGCTACCCACTCCAGTATTCTGACCTGGAGAATTTTGTGGTCTGTATGGTCCACGGGGTCGCACGAGCAACTTTTCATTTCACTTTAAGTAGTTGAGAATTTACCATCCGGAGTCAGACACTGGGAGGTTCAACCCAGGCTTTTCTACTTACTAACCACAGAAAAACCACTTAACATCTCCAAGTCTATCTTGGCAACTGTCAAACAAGAATAATCCCTTACAACTGCTGTGCGGAATTAAATGAGATGGTGCTCATCAACTATTTTGGAGCACTATTTTCCAGCACCTCCTTGTGTCTGGATAATCTGACTTCAGGAAATGTCTATTCACTAGTAATGGGAAGAAAGCAGCAGAGAGGTCGAGAATGCAGGGAGAAATGGGGACTGATGGGTTCCTTCCATGGAAAAGTGCTGATAAGAAGAATACACTGCATGCAGTCCAGAGCAACAGAATTGAACGTTTCACAGAGAGTCTTAATCTCCCTTGCGTTTTCGCTGTCAAACAGGATGGAAGACGTGCTGAATGGGGGGAGCTGTGGGGTAGGATGTGTGGACACGGTTTTAAGCGGCTGCAGCTAAGCAGGAGCATGGGAGAGGAGGCTGCAGAGAACACTAAAAGAGAGCTTGCAGAGACCCACTGAGATACAGATGGGCGAGCACGCCAGTGTCAGGCAAAGCTGTGCAATTTTCTCCAACACTGCTCTGTGGCCGGAAGGAAAGATGGGGAGCTGTGGGGTGGGACGTGTGAGGTGTGGACAGGGTTTAAAGCGGCTGCAGCTGAGTAGGAGACGGGCAGAGGAGGCTGCAGAGAACACGAAAAAGAGAGCTTGCAGAGACCCACTGAAATAAAGATGGAAGAGCATGCCAGCGTCAGGCAAAGCTGTGCAATTTTCTCCAACACTGCTCTGTGGCCCGAAGGAAAATTCGAGGAGGCTGACAACGTTATTTTGGAGCACATGGAAAGGATAAGGCAAAGGGTTTCAGCGGACGACGACGGCTCTGGTTCAGAGGACGTGACAGGCAGTGCGAAAACCCGGGAGCCCGAGGGAGCAGCCCCGGGGCCACCCTAGAGCCCGAGGACCCCCCACACGCACGCGTTCCCCGCCCCCAACCCCGGGGGGGCTTACCAGCAGGCCCTCCACGTTGATGGGGTCGCGGCAGCGACGGCGCACCGCCTCCTCCGCCGGGTCCACGAGCAGGCTGGGCAGCTTCCGCGCCGGTCGCTGCTGACTCATGCTGACCGGCCAGTCGCTCCTCGCCTCGCACCCCCGAGAGCTCTCCCGCCTTCTCCCGCTCCGCTCGGACGACGCACCCCCCAACACAACACGCCGGGTCCCAGGGGCTGGGGGGGCGGGAGGGGAGAAGGGGGCGTCGTCAAGCACGAACCGGGCCCCTGGCCGGCTCAGAGGCGCCGCCTAATTAGACCGGCTGGCGGACCAGACTCGACCCCGGGACGGGGGACGCGGGCGGGCTAAAGAGCACCGTGACCCGCGCAACTCAGGACGCCAGTCCCGCCATCTTCCCGCATGCGCAGTGCGCCGCCGCTCCCAGTGCGCAGGCGCGTCCCCGCTGCCGCCGCCGCAGCCGGCGCCGCGGCCGCCTCTGCCCGAGCACTCCCCGCAAGCCGCACGCGGCCCTCAGCCGGGCGGGACGAGGGAGAGCCCAGGAAATCCCGGAGGGCGGAGTCCGCGGAGAGGACAGCACCGCGAGAGGAAGACGCTGCGCCGGAGGTCCAGACGGAGGGGTCGGGGCGGGAGGCCAGGCTGCTGGGACAGCTCGCTTGTGTCCCTCGGAGTTCTTGACACTAACCACACTAATAACTGAAAGTTCTCAGCGCGCAGGGAGTTAATTTACATCTCAGGCACTTGCCCAGTGCTGATGCTTTTTCGTCAGTGTTGGTCACCGAACCGTCATGGGATTATTTACTGATGTGCACCTTTTTTTTCTTCTTCTTCTTTCTCCCTTCCAAATGAAAATTTGAGAAATAAATGATTCCCTATGGTGTCGGAGATCGTGCTGAGCACAGGAGTTACTCCTTTGAATTTGGCACAATCTCCAATTCCAGTGGAGGAGAGAGATAAAGGAAATGTTTAGAGCTGGAAGAATTGATGCTTTTGAATTGTGGTGTTAGAGAAGACTCTTGAGAGCCCCTTGGACTGCCTTAGCCAACAAAGGCCCTTCTAGTCAAAGCTATAGTTTTTCCAGTAGTCATGCATCGATGTGAGAGCTGGACTATAAAGAAAGCTGAGCGCCGAAGAATTGATGCTTTTAAACTGTGGTGTTGAGAAGACTCTTGAGAGTCCCTTGGACTGCAAAGAGATCCAACCAGTCCATCCTGAAGGAAATCAGTCCTGAATATTCATTGGAAGGACTGATGCTGAAGCTTAAATTCCAAAACTTTGGCCACCTGATTCGAAGAACCGACTCACTGGAAAAGACCCAGATGCTGGGAAAGATTGAAGGCAGGAGAAGAAGGGGACCACAGAGGATGAGATGGTTGGATGGCATCATCAACTCAATGGACATGAGTCTGAGTAAACTCCGGGAGTTGGTGATGGACAGGGAGGCCTGGTGTGCTGCAGTACATGGGATTGCAAAGAGTGGACAGGACTGAGTGACTGAACTGAACTGAAAGCTGGAGCCAGTTTGCTGGATAGCAGTAATTAATACAATGTTGCTTCCCAGGTGGCACTAGTGGTAAAGAACCCGCCTGAGAAGGCAGGAAACTCAGGTTTAATCTCTCGGTCGGGGAGATCCCCTGGAGGAGGGCATGCAGCCCTCTCCAGTATTCTTGCTTGGAGAATCCTATAGTCAAAGGAGCCTGGTGGGCTACAGTCCATAGGGTCATTAAGAGTAAGAGATGACTGAAGTGACTTACATGCAGACAGGCATGTAAATTAACTCAACTTCCATTACAAAAAGAAAAGAAAGTGTTTCAATAAGAAAATTTGTATGTGCCACAAATCCAGGAAGCAGGTAATATAAGGTGGAGTTAAAACGCCTATATAAATAAATAATAAAACTGGAGCCAGACGATGTGTTTTCTGATCCTGGCTCCCTGTGCTTAGAAGTTTACCAGACCTGAAACAAGCTGTTTAATCAGTCCCTGCCTCAATTTCCTTATTTGTTGAATGGGATTAATGACTACTTTGGAAAAGACTGTGATGCTGGGAGGGATTGGGGGCAGGAGGAGAAGGGGATGACCGAGGATGAGATGGCTGGATGGCATCACCAACTCGATGGACGTGAGTCTGAGTGAACTCCAGGAGATGGTGATGGACAGGGAGGCCTGGCGTGCTGCGATTCATGGGGTCGCAAAGAGTCGGACATGACTGAGCGACTGAACTGAACTAAATGACTACTTACCTCCTAAGATTGTTGTGAGGATTAAATGAATTAATGAATGTAGCCTACTTAGAACTGGGAATAGCTAGGATTTGATATAAAAAGGCATTTGTTGTTGTAGTATAGTGGCCAAGTTGTGTCTCACTCTTTGGAAATGCCTTGGACTGTAGCCCACCAGGCTCCTCTGTCCATGGGATTTTCTAGTCAAGAATACTGGAGTGGGTTGCCATTTCCTTCTGCAGGGGATCTTCCCAACCCAGGGATCAAACCTAAGTCTCCTGCATTGGCAAGTAGATTCTTTACCATCTGAGCCAAAGAGAGCCTAAGGTGGGGCAGGAAGGCTTCCAGAGGAAGGTGGTTTCCCAATAAACTTTAAAAATTTCTTGAGAGTGTAGATATTCTTTAATCTTTGTATCTCTGGCATCTAGCACAGTTCCTGGCAAATAGTAAGTGCCCCGTAAGTGTTTGCTAGAGGAATGACTTTAAATGAAGGATAATCTAGAGGAAGTCTCTAGAAGAGTGGGTTTTATTGCAGAATGGAGAATTTCCCAGAGTAATTAAGTGACACCTTTACCAACCGCAGTCTCTGAGAAGGCACGCTCTGGAGACCAGAAATGGCTGTTTTTAATTAAAAAGAGACACGATCCAGCATTTCCTCTCTTTTGCATTCTGCTAAATGTTTTATCACTTCATGGGAAATAGATGGGGAAACAGTGTCAGACTTTATTTTGGGGGGCTCCAAAATCACTGCAGATGGTGACTGCAGCCATGAAATTAAAAGACCCTTACTTCTTGGAAGAAAAGTTATGACCAAACTAGATAGCATGTTGAAAAGCAGAGACGTTACTTTGCCAACAAAGGTCCGTCCAGTCAAGGCTATGGTTTTCCCAGTGGTCATGTATGGATGTGAGAGTTGGACTGTGAAGAAAGCTGAACGCAGAAGAATTGATGCTTTTGAACTGTGGTGTTGGAGAAGACTCTTGGGAGTCCCTTGGACTGCAAGGAGATCCAACCAGTCCATTCTGAAGGAGATCAGCCCTGGGATTTCTTTGGAAGGAATGATGCTAAAGCTGAAACTCCAGTACTTTGGCCACCTCATGCGAAGAGTTGACTCATTGGAAAAGGCTCTGATGCTGGGAGGGATTGGGGGCAGGAGGAGAAGGGGACGACAGAGGATAAGATGGCTGGATGGCATCACTGACTCAATGGACATGAGTTTGAATGAACTCTGGAGTTGGTGATGGACAGGGAAGCCTGGCGTGCTGCAATTCATGGGGTCGCAAAGAGTCGGACACGACTGAGCAACTGAACTGAACTGAAATGTTCTGTACACATTTCCTTATGTAAATCTTACATCAAAACTGAAAGATGTGTATTTTTCTGCCAACTTCACAGATTAGGAAAATAAAGATTAGCAAGATTTCTAAAAATTACCTGAAGTCCTGGCTAGACAGTGGCAGAGGCAGGATTTGACTTCATAACTGATTGAGTTAGTATGGATCCTTGGGAAGATTCTTGAAGGGTGACTAGATTTTCTACAGCCACAGGTGGGGTCAGGGAGTGAAGGTGGGTGGGTCAGGGTAGGGGTGGTCAGCACTGCACTTCAGGCTCAAGGCAGAACAAGAGTCAGGGCTGTGACTCTGCCCTGCAGACACTTACAGTACCTGTGACTTGGCTTTACTCAGTATATATGTATGCATAAAAGGATGGATGGGTGATGAACAGTAGAATAGAATGGCTTGAGAAACATAGTATTTGGGGTTCCACCAGAGATTATATTACCTCTGCAGTCCATGGCTACCCCACAGTGTCTCTGATGGACATATCCTCATATGAGAATTGTGGAAAGAGGACGGTATATAAAACATGGCCAAGGAGAAATGGTGGCAGTAAGGACCATTCCCCATTAGTTTTCTATGTCATAGAAACTTAAGCAGAGAAAAAGTTCTTGGGGATGATTTAGTGAAAATTTCTCACCTCACAGGGGAAGGAAGCAAGACCAGAGAAGCTAAGTGACTTGCCTAAGATAAAAATAATGGTGTCTATGATTTAAAAATGGGCAGAAGAACCGAACAGGCATTTTTCCAAAGAGGAAATGCAGATGACCAATAGGCATATGAAAAGATGCTTAACATACTAATCATCAGGAAAAAAATCAAAACCACAATAAGATATAACCTCACATCTGTCAGAATGCTTGTCATCAAAAAAGAACACAAGTTAGAAATGTTGGTGAGAATGTGGAGAAATGAGAACCCTCATACACTGTTGGTGGGGATATAAATTGGTGCGGCCGCTGTGGGAAGCAATATGGAAGTTTTTCAAATAACTAAAAATAGAACTACCATGTGACCCAGCAATCCCACTCCCAGATATAACCAAAAAGAACAAACACATTGACTCTCAAAGGTACGAGCCTCCCAGTGTTCATAACAGCACTATTTACAATTGCCAAGATGTGGAAGCAACCTAAGGGTCCATCAATAGATGAATGGATGAAGATGTAGTGTAGACACACACACACACATACACACACAATGGAATATTACTCAACCATAAAGAAGGATGAAATCTTGCCATTTGCAGTAACATGGATGGCTTTACAGGGTATTAAGCTAAGTTAAATTAGTTAGACAAAGGCAACTAATATGTTGGTTATATGTAAAATCGAAAAAATATGACAAACTAGTGACTAAAAAGAAGAAGCAGATTCACAGATTTAGAGAGCAAACTAGTGATTACCGGTGGTGAGAGGGAAGGGGGAAGGGGAAATAAAAGGGTTCGGGGGGATGCGTTATTATGGGATGACATGAAATCATGTGCATGAAATTCTGAAAACTCTAAAGCACTCTAGAATTTTAAGAAACTTTTATTCAATAATCACCATAAAAAAGATGTTTTCTGGTCTTCTACCTTCCAGATCAGTACCTTTTTCAGGGAGGTGATGTGGTGTCAGGACAAACATGTAGTGGGAGAGGATTGTTCTAGAGATGGAAGGATGCTGAAAGGGGAGAGGTGGGATGGAAGGAGGCACAGGCAGTCCTGGGCTGGAGTGAGTCCTGCAGCCCTCATCAGACTTGCCGGCAAGCATCTTAACCTGTAGGATACTCAGTTTCTGTATTTGTAAACTGAGGGTAAACCTACCTGCAGTTCTGCTGTATTAGAGATAAAGGACGTCCAGTTTCTGCTGCGTTGAATCCATCTTCAATGGTAGTACAAACTTCCTAATTTCACAAGGGCTGTCTCTAACCAAGTCTCAAAGCTCCCTACTCCAGAGACTAAAAATGGGTCTCAAATGACATCAAATGGAACAAAGAGCCAGGCGCTGACTCTTTGTTCTGAGGTTTTGTTCAGAACTTGACAAGCCTTCCTGAGAGCTCCCGAGAAGTTGCTGGCCCACAAAAGCTTTCATTGGTCCAGACGCACGGATTCAGTCTCTCCACTTAGCAACAGTATTTGCCTCCTGCTTCAGAAAAGGAAACAAAAAAGTAAGCCTGCAGTTAAATACACCCACAAGGGCAAATCCCCATGAAAGCCTGTCAAAAAAGAGCTGTGGGAAAGATGAGCTATAGCTCTACGCCTGGGTGAACTCCAATGAGGAAGCCACAAAGGGGAGGGAGGGTGGGCACACAGGCTTGTCAATTCCAGCCCCCCAAGGGTTTCAGCTCTTCCCTCCTCCTAACTCCCGCTGCCCCACCGCTGCCCTCACTGTCATTGTTCCAGAACTATTTTAACTGCTTCCTAATTCATCCCCCTGTCCTTCCATCTACAAGGCATTCTATACTATCACTGTCAAATTAAACAGCTGCCTTTTAGGGGGTGGCTGTTGACCTCACATGGCAGGAGAACTCTTTCTAAAGTGCGGATCTGATATCATCACTCCTCTGCTTAAAATCAGTCTGTGTACTTTGTCTGTATTATGCTCCAGGTTAATATTTTCCTCTGCTGCTGCTGCTAAGCCGCTTCAGTCGTGTCCAACTCTGTGCGACCCCATAGACGGCAGCCCATCAGGCTCCCCCATCCCTGGGATTCTCCAGGCAAGCACACTGGAGTGGGTTGCCATTTCCTTCTCCAGTGCATGAAAGTGGAAATTGAAAGTGAAGTCGCTCAGTCGTGTCCGACTCTTAGCGACCCCATGGACTGCAGCCTACCAGGCTCCTCCTTCCATGGGATTTTTCCAGGCAAGAGTGCTGGAGTGGGGTGCCATTGCCTTCTCCGGTTTTCCTCTGGGCACTGGTCATTTGCCTGCCTGGCTGTTTCCAGGAGGAGACAGACTTTTGGGGGGAGGCCAGGGTTGGGTTGTGGGGACTCAGGGGTCCCTACCATCTTATCAGAGCCATTCTATGCATCATTTTCTCTGGTGCAGTCACACTAATCTTCCTTCGATTCCTCGAAAGCCTTCCCTCACTGCTAAGTCTTCTCACATATTGTTTTCTTTGCAAGATCATTATCCCTTTGATGCTTCCCCTAGCAAGTGTTTCATCCTTATTTTACACCTTCTTCCCCCAGAAAGCGTTCCCTGCACCCCTAGATGCTGCTAGCACCCCAGCCTCATCCCCTTGTGTTGTCTGACGGGCCCACAATGTGGACTGATGCCGTTAGTAATCTTTTACCACCGGTATGTATATTACATAAATAGCATTTGGAAAAAATGTTGTCTTTGCCATGCTGACTTTGAAATGTAAGTACTAAAGCAAAACATGACAACCCAAAATATAGAGGTAATATTTTGTCTTAAATCTTCGAAGCATACCTTACAATGGATTTTCGTTTAATTTGGCATTATCAGATTATTGATGAGTTTAGCAACTTTTTCCTTCTACCAAATTTTATGATGCATGATACTAGTGTTCTTTGTAGGTCTTGAGTATTGTAGATGTATATTAGTTTCATTTCGGGAAAAGAATATTCATTTTATTAATTGTGTTATGAATTGTGCTATTGTAAAAGCCATTTGTATTAATTGTGTTGGAAGGAGAAATACAATCAGTAAACTTAAACTTTTTGTTTTATTAGGTAGTTACATATTTTTATAATGAAAAAAATTAATTACAATACCTTCCCCTAAAAGAAAAGAAAGCTGCCAAATGTTAGAGAATAACCACATTGGTTTCAGTTCAAAACAGTTCAAAAACATCATTAGACCTTTGAGAAATTTTACTTGACGAAAATTAAGCAGAAAAAAACTTAATTTTCTGAAGAGTTTCATTTGTATGACTCAAAATTCAAAAGGTACCGAAGAGTAAACAAGAATGTCTCTTCCACGCCTGTCTCTCAGTAGTAAAGTCCTCTCTTTGAGGCTATTGCACTGGTTTTATATGGATTTTTGCAGAGATATTTTATGCATAAATAGACATCTATGTTTCTTCCCTGACTCTTGTTTGAACACTGGTAAATCATACTATTTCTCAATTTTTTTGAACCTGCCAACATATCTTGCAGACTGTTTCCTAACAGCCCAATGAAAGTTTTCCTTACTCTTTTTTTTTTTTAATGTCTACAGAATATTATATGTGTATACGTGCTATAAATCACCCAAGCCTTTCTCTGAGTCGAAACAGTTGGGTTATTTCCAATACTTTCCAACCATAAACAACACCGAATACAGAACAACCTCATTCAGTCTTTCTTTCACATAGGTGGGATAATCTAAAAGATAAATACTTAGCAGTGAATGATGAGGCCAGAGGTGATTTTGATAGATAGTCAAATTACCCTGCAAAGAAGTTGAATCAATTTACCTCCCCTTCAGCAAGAGCTAAGGTGGGATAATATGACAAATCAATTTTCGCTTGGCCTTTAAGAAGCAGCATTGCTTCCTCTGTCTTAATACATTACTTCAACAAAAGCATCATTATTCTTCAGGATAGTAAGAAACTACATCAAGAGGCTATCAACTGCTAGTGCACTAATGTTTCTTTGCAGACGCTGTCAAAGTTTTTCCAGTCATTTTGACTAAAAGGCTGACATGTTGGTGAGATATACATATGAATTTGGGAGCACATCCCAATAATCCAGGTCTGCTGTACATTGGTCTGCTATAGAGGCTTCCCTGCTGGCTCAGATGATAAAGAATCTGCCATTACAGATTTGCTATGCAGGAGACCCGGTCTCCATCCCTGGGTCGGGAAGATCCCCTGGAGAGGGAATGGCTACCCACTCCAGCATTCTTGCCTGGAGAATTCCATGGTTACACTATTACATTCCTGGAGGAATGAACTCCCAAGAGGAGTTTTTTGGGGAAAAAGACAATGTGTGTGATTAGTTGCTCAGTTGTGTCCAACTCCTTGCAGCCCCATGGACTATAGCCCTCCAGGCTCCTCTGTCCATGGGATTCTCCAGGCAAGAATACTGGAGCAGGTAGCCCTGCCCTCCTCCAGGGGATCTTCCCGACCCAGGGACTGAACACAGGTCTCTTGCATTGCAGGTGAATTCTTTACCATCTGAGCCACCAGGGAAGCCCAGGTTAAATGTGATGGCTATGGTGTTGTTGACATTCTTTGCATTTATTCAGTCTTACATAATTTTGTTCTGTAAATGCCATTTGGGATTATGAAGGTGGTCCTTAAATCTTGTTGCACAATTGGCAGGTGATTTATTTCTATACATATTATCAGACAAAGGACCTTCTCCAACAAACTTTTATATAATTTTATCCTTTCTGGTTATGAAGGGTCAGTGTTACATTGCTAGTGTGTGCTATGTTGCAGCCCGATTATTAGGGTCCCATGAAAGGAACTACATTTTATTTCACCTGAATTTTTCTATACAAATTCAATTTAGTTTGTTTGCTGATGTGTTACTGTTAAATGTGTTCGACTCAAAAGTTCACCTCCCATGCACTATCGCTATGAAATACACCGGTTACACCAAATTTGTTCTGCCCCTCTGTTTCTTTTCCCTTGTTTATCTGATATTTAGTACGAGAGTGCTAGCTGCCCTATTACAAGCAGGGCTACCCTTTGCTGACATGTAGTGCCTTGACATTCCACCAGGTGGAGCACTTTCACCTTAGGGAGAGCAGTGAGTAGGATCTCTGAATTTGGGGTGGTCTAGAAGGCCCTTGGACTGCAAGGAGATCCAACGAGTCCATTCTGAAGGAGATCAGCCCTGGGATTTCTTTGGAGGGAATGATGCTGAAGCTGAAACTCCAGTACTTTGGCCACCTCATGTGAAGAGTTGAATCATTGGAAAAGACTCTGATGCTGGGAGGGATTGGGGGCAGGAGGAGAAGGGGACAACAGAGGATGAGATAGCTGGATGGTATCACTGACTCGATGCACGTGAGTCTGAGTGAACTCCGGGAGTTGGTAATGGACAGGGAGGCCTGATGTGCTGCGATTCATGGGGTCGCAAAGAGTCGGACACGACTGAGCAACTGAACTGAACTGAACTGAGAAGGCAATGGCAACCCACTCCAGTACTCTTGCCTGGAAAATCCCATGGATGGAGGTGCCTGGTAGGCTGAAGTCCATGGGGTTGCTAAGAGTTGGACATAGCTGAGTGGCTTCACTTTCACTTTTCACTTTCATGCATTGGAGAAGGAAATGGCAACCCACTACAATATTTTTGCCTGGAGAATCCCAGGGATGGGGGAGCCTGGTGGGCTGCCATCTCTGGGATCGCACAGAGTCGGACACGACTGAAGTGACTCAGCAGCAGCAGAAGCAGCAGCAGCAGCAGCAGCAGCATGTCCACCTCACATGCAAGCAAAGTAATGTTCAAAATTCTCCAAGCCAGGCTTCAACAGTATGTGAACCGTGAACTTCCAGATGTTCAAGCTGGATTTAGAAAAGGCTGAGGAACCAGAGATCAAATTGCCAACATCCATTGGATCATTGAAAAGCAAGAGAGTTCCAGAAAAACATCTACTTCTGTTTTATTGACTACTCCAAAGCCTCTGACTGTGTGGATCACAGCAAACTGTGGAAAATTCTGAAGGAGATGGGAATACCAGACCACCTGACCTGCCTCCCGAGATATCTGTATGCAGGTCAAGAAGCAACAGTTAGAACCACTCATGGAAAAACAGACTGGTTCCAAATCGGGAAATGAGTATGTCAAGGCTGTATATTGTCACTCTGCTTATTTAACTTATATGCAGAGTACATCATATGAAATGCTGGGCTGGATGAAGCACAAGCTGGAATCAAGATTGCCGGGAGAAATATCAATAACCTCAGATATGCAGATGATACCACCCTTATGGCAGAAAGTGAAGAAGAACTATAGAGCCTCCTGATGAAGGTGAAAGAGGAGAGTGAAAAGGCTGGCTTAAAACTCAACATTCAGAAAACTAAGATCATGGCATAGGGTCCCATCACTTCATGGCAAATAGATGGGGAAACAATGGAAACAGTAACAGACTATTTTCTTGGGGCTGCAAAATCACTGCAGATGGTGACCGTAGCCATGAAATTAAAAGACACTTGCTCCTTGGAAGAAAAGCTATGACCAGTCTAGACAGCAGATTAAAAAGCAGAGACATTACTTTGCCAACAAAGGTCAGTCTAGTCAAAGCTATGGTTGTTCCAGTAGTCATGTATGGATGTGAGAGTTGGACTATAAAGAAAGCTGAGCACCAAAGAATTGATACTTCTGAACTGTGATGTTAGAGAAGACTCTTGAGAGTCCCTTGGACTGCAAAGAGATTCAACCAGTCAATCCTAAAGGAAATCAGTCCTGAATATTCGTTGGAAGGACTGATGCTGAAGCTGACACTTCAATAGTTTGTCTATCTGATGGGAAGAACTGACTCATTTGAAAAGACCCTGATGCTGGGAAAAATTGAAGGCAGGAGGAGAAGGGGACTACAGAGGATCGGATGGTTGGATAGCATCACTGACTCGATGGACATGAGTTTGAGCAAGCTGTGGGAGTTGGTGATGGACAGGGAAGCCTGGTGTGCTTCAGTCCATGGGGTCCCAAAGAACTGGACATGACTGGGAGACTGAACAACAACAATAATGTTCCTGGTAAAATGGAGGTGGAGAGTGTGGGATGCAGCTGGAGTCTGAAGTTTCAAATGAGCAAGTGCCACATCGAGGTCTCAGATGCATCACTGGTCCAGGTGAAGTTCAGCATCTCTGTGTGAACCACCTGTAGAAACAAGTCAAATCCTACTGTTAGGGACTGAATTGCATTCCCCATTCCTGCCTCCTTCCAAATTCACACACTGAGGTCCTAAACCCCAGTACTTTAGAATGTGACCTTATTTGGAGAGAAGGTTTTTGCTGAGACGATCACACTAAAACAAGGTCGCTAAGGTGGGCCCTAAGCCAATATGATTGGTGTCCTTATAAGAAGGACATTTTGGACACTGACATACCTAGAGGGAAGACAGCCATGGGAGTCAGAGAGAAAGGCCTGGAACAGATCCTTCTCGCACCACCCTCAGAAAGAACCAACCCCACTGACACCTGGGGTTTGGGTTTCTAGCCTCCAGAGCTGTGGACCATATATTTCTGTTGTTTAAGCCTCTCAGCTTGTATTATTTTTGTTATGGCAGCTCAAGAAAACCAACATACTCCCCCTCCTCACATTTTGGGAGAATTTAAGTGAGCTGAGTTTAAGCATCTAATAGGCTAGAGAAGTATTTGCTCCACAGAAAGTGAGAGCTAACAATGTAAACTGAATTATACTTTACAGATATTTATCAAAAGTGAATAAACTTGATGTACAGAAAGCCATGCAGAAATCCTCTTCATATGGAAACAAGCGGTAAGCTAACAATAAGTAACTCTATATTGCTTGACGCACACAAATGGGAGCTGCTAAAGGCTCCAGCCAACTCTTACTCTGTGGCATTTTAACTGCGCTGCTGTGATGGAGGTGAAAAGAGGAAACTGTGCTTAGGCAGGAAATTAAGGAGGTTGTGTATATACTTGTATGTGTGATGAGATAGTTGGATGGCATCACTGACTTAATGGACATGAGGTTGAGTAAGCTCCAGGAGTTGGTGATGGACAGGGAGGCCTGGCATGCTGCAGTCCGTGGGGTCGCAAAGAGTCGGACACGACTGAGTGACTGAACTGAACTGAACTGAACTAAGATAAGCAAATATACATATCTATGAAACCCCATGAGAGAATGCATTTGGGTCTGGGTGTAGTCGTGTGAAAATATGTGTATGTTAGGAAGAAAAACTGGAGAAGAGTTGGATTTGTAAGAAACAGATATGGGAGTAAGGAGAATGTATGTGCCAAGGGGAGAGATGTTTGTGTGACAAGTGTGTAAGAGAGAGAAGAGAGAGAGGAAGAAAGGGAAATCTTTAGTGTTGGTGGAAAGAAACACATGTGAGAGACGTATGTATGTGAAGAAGAGCCACGTGCATATTTGAAGTGTGTGTACTCCGTGCATTTAAGGAAGCAGATATGTTTGTAAGGAATACGTGTGTGCAGCACAAGCACAGACATATAAAGGGGACATGTGTGTGAGTATGTGTATGTGAGAGGGAGAGAAGACTGTGCGTGATTCTTTGGGATAACGCTGGTGAAAGAAAAAATATGCCCAGAGCCATGTCTAATTGCCTTCCTGACCCCATGGCCTCCGCGAACCCTGCTTACTGAATGAGCTCAGAGATTGACAGTGCCTTTGTAAGTCTGAGGTTGGCCACTATAGTTTTTTAGTTTGGTCCTGTTTTTGTCAACAACATTTTAAACTAGGTTAGAGTCCCCTCATGTAAGAAAATTTCTTGAAATTACTGTTTTCAAGTTTTAGTTCAAGTTCAGTAAAGACAAAATAAGTAGGTCAGGTTCATTTCAGGAAGAAAAAGCTAATTATTCGTATTTGTGTGCTCATATTTAAATCAATGAACTAGAAGCAGAGAGATGATTCCATCAGACAGGAAAAAAATACACAACAAAAAATAAAACACATTCATTGAGTGTCATTTATCTAATTCTTAATTGATAGGAGTCTTTCCATTTTTAGAATTTATTATAGATTTAAAAAATAGGATTCAGTGGTTTCCTCAAAGTCATTGTATCAATCAGCTGAGGCATGGGACATCTTCTGAAGAATTTTTCCCTAGCAGGAATCTCATATTTACTTCGATTCTTCTGGTGAATCAAATATTTTTGTCTTTATTAAAAGTGACTTCCTGGGGACTTCCCTGGCAGTCCAGTGGTTGGAAATTTGCCTTCCAGTGCAGGGGGTGTGGGTTTGATCTCTGGTTATGGAGCTGGCCTCCCACATGTCTCATGGCCGCAAAACCAGAAAACAAACAACAGAGACAATATTGTAACTAATTCAGTGACTTTAAAAATAGTCCACATCCAAAAAAATCTTTAAAACTGACTTCCTTTTTAATGTTGGTTTTCAAGGAAAGGAATGCATGTTTTGAATGACTTTCATATAATGGTGGTTAGGCAGACAAACTATGGCCCATGGGCCAAATCTGTTCCGCTATCTAGCTTTTTTGTGGGCAAGGGTATCTTTTTTTAAGTCCCATGAGGTAAGAATGGTCTTCACATTTTTAAAAGATTATACTTTAAATGGTTGTATAAGTACTTATATAATCAAATAGTGTGAATTTTGCCTCCTGGCTGGCCTAAAGCCTAAAATATTTCCTTTAACCCTTCAATAAAAGGTTTCCTGACCTTGTTCTGTAGAATTTTATTTGCTTGATAAACTTTAAGCTGTCAAAATGCAAGGGAAAAAAAGTAAGTGTAGTGATGATTCGTTTAGCAATTGTACTAAGTAATCTACAGCATAGAATCATATTAGTTAAGATTAACACAGTTATTCTACACGTTTTTACTGCAGTTGAAAACAGTGCATTCCTTAGAAACACAAATGCAGTCAAGAATGTCAATTGCAGTCTTATTTCTTTTCTTTCTTGTGTGTGTGTGTGTGTGTGTGTGTGTGTGTGTGTGTGTGTGTGTGTGTGTGTGTGTATGGTCATGTGGTATGCGGCATCTTAGTTTCTCAACCAGGGATTGAACCTGTGGCACCCTTCAGTAGAAGCATGGAGTCTTAACCACTGAACTGCCAGGGAAGTCCCACAACAATCTTATTTTTAATCATGAAAAATTGATCAACTCAAACATCGATCAACAGGAAAATGTCTATACAAGCCAAGCCATTCATGCAATGGAACAGTATCCAGCAGGTAAAATGAAGAGCCTAGGGTTATATGTGTGACGGGCTTCCTAGGTGGTGCAGGGGTCAAGAATCCGCCTGTCAAGTAGAAGGTGTAGGTTTGATCCCTGGGTGGAGAAAATCCCCTGGAGGAGGGCATGGCAACCCACTCCAGTATTCTTGCCTGGGAAATCCCATGGACAGAAGCACCTGCTGGGCTACAGTGCACAGGGCTGCAGAGAGTTGGACACACCTTAGTGACTGAACAACAACATTTGTATGATGAGATGGCTCTTAAGGATAACATTGAGTGAAACAGCAAAGAACATACTGACTGGGTTACATAAAGAAATGCAGAACGTAACACACAGAAAGCTGTAAAACTGGTAAACATGTTCTATTTGGACACGTGTGTATGTAGTAGTAACATGAACACACGCATATGTAGTAATGGTATGAAAACATTGATGAGATGTTTTAAAAATGGGTGCTAGGGATGTCGGGAGAGAACCGGGATCAGGGAGGGCTGTCCAGGGGCTTTAACTGTATTGTGATATTTATTTCTTAGGAGAAAATCTGAATTAAGTATGGCAAGAGGTTAGGGTTAGCTGGTTCTTGGGCACACACGGAGGGGCTGATGAACTTACTCTCTCTAGTGTGCCTCTGAAATATTTTATAATAAGAAAAGTGATGGCATTGCCAACCAGAGGACAGGAAATCTACAGAGATTAAGGCAGTATTTTTACCTAGAACCTGGAGTGCTGGCACTGGCTGGGGGCCAGACCCTCATTCCCTCCCTGAATGTAATGATTCAGCTCAGTGAACTGTGGCTGTCTTCTCCATCCTCAAGGACAGTTTCAGACTGGCCCAAGACGACGGTGCGAGTCGTGGGGGTGACTGCCCCTGAGGTTTCAGGGCTGGTCTTTGACTCTACCTCTGTGCCAGGCAGGCAGGTTCCTGGAGTCACAGGGGCCCCTCTTTTGGCTTAAAAAGATAAAGGAAATCTGGAGTTTTACTCCTGTCCTTTGCTCATCCCTCGGGCTACATCAGCACTAGTCTCCCCGGAGAGGTCTGCAAAGATTTCTTGGAGGTTCGTGGGTTCCTTCCTTTCATTCATTCTACCCGACCCTGGGGCCGGGGAAGCTTCCACCCGCAAGTGCCTGGCATTTCAGAAGCTCTCTCTTCTGCTGGCCTCAGACAGGTTCCCTAGTGGGAGCCTCCCAGGCTCAGGTGGGCCGCTGGCGGTTGGGGACCCTAGTCCCCCATGCCCTGCTTTGAGCCGGTGGCAGAGAGAAGGGCGCGGGGAGCCGGTACCGCGGGCGCCCAGGACGGCGCCTCGAGTCCCCGACCGACGTGGCCCTCCGCCGGCCTCAGTCCGGGGGGCCGGGGTCCTTGGTGGGGAGCCTTTGGGAAGCCTGGGCTCCGCTCCTGCGGCCTCCCAGACTTGCCTGGTCGCCTCGCCACTGGGCGCCTGGGTCTCAAGCGACAAAACGATCTGTGTTCTCCCAGGGTCCTCCCAACGCCTGTCCAGGCTCTCGCCCCTACTCAGCCTCCGGGGGCCGGAGGGGCTCCCAGTGTGGCCCCGCGGCACGGTGGGCGGTGTGCTGGGGGCGGAACGGGGAAGCTGCCGGAGGACTCCCTGGGGGAGATCGGAGAAGAAAGCCGGCGGCGCCCCCTGGTCCGCTGCCGGGCCCGGCAGGTGGGGAGGTCGGACTTCCGCGAGAAGGGCGCAGGGGCAGGGCGAGGGGACCCGGCCCAGGCCGGGGGCGCCGCGTCCTCGGCGGGGCGAGGACCCGGATCGGCAGGCAGGCGCCGAGCTCCGCTCCGGCCCTCGAACCTCCTCCCCTCGCCCAACGCCTCCCGGCTGCATCCCCCGCGCCGCCCTCGCCGCTACCCTTCCCCAGCGGGGTCCCGGGGGCGGCCGAGCCCACCGCCGGCCCTCCTCAGCTGTCGGCCGGAAGACCTGGAGAAGCGGACTCCGGGGGCGGCGGGGGGTCAGGGGTCAGTCCCGGGCTCCGGCCGCGCTCCGCGGATCCGGGCTTTGCCGCGCGCCCCCCGGCCGGCTGAGCCCGGGAGCTGGGGAGTGAGCGCGCGGGCGGCTGGGCCGGCCCTCCGACGGTGGCGGGCGCACCGGAGCAGGGCCGCGGCGGCGCGAGGACAAAGGGCCGCGGTAAGAGCTGCCGCGCGCCGGCCCCGGGGCGAGCTGGGGTACCGCTCGCCGCCCAGAGCCCCGGGGAAGAGCCTGCGGGGGTACGGGTGGGTGGACCGGGGCACTTTCCCTGCTCCGATCGCCGGAAGGCTGCGGAAGTGTCGGGGTTCAGCCCCGAGGGCGCGTGAGGATGTGGGTGCGAGCTCGTGTGCGTGAGTGTGTGTGTGAGAGAAAGAGGGATCGGCCAGGGTTAGAGTTGGACTTGGAGCGCGCGCCGAGCGCGTGGCACAAGGTCCCCGCTCGGTAGGTGAGAGCTGATAGAAATGACACTGATGGTGGTGGTCACTATTTTGAGGGTGTGCACGCGCGCATGCATGCGTGTCCATGCCTCTGTGTTTCGAGAAGCTGGAGCCGGAGGTGGCGGCTCTAACTTCCCGGCCCTTGGGACGCGGCAGAAAATGGGGCTTCTTTCCAAAACCGCCCTGGGACCTTCCTGGAGGGGCTCCGACTCTTGGAAAGGCTGGTTCCGAAGAGGCGAGCGCTTAGTTGCTGGATCCCAGTTTGGGGTCTAGGGAACAAAGGCTGCTTCCCTGAAGTCCAAGAAGGTGTGTGTGTGTGTGTGTGTGTGTGTGTGGCCGCCTAGGCGCCAGGCGGGGTGGAGGCGATGGTCATTCATGGAGAAGGATGTTGGGCCATTTTGCTGTCAAAGCCTCTTTTGATCCCTGGTCTTGAAGACCAGCAAAAAAGAGGAACTACTTAATTTGTGTACTGAAGCTTTGTTTAATAAACTTTGCTTATAGAGGTAAGTGTTACTCAGGACTTGGAAGATTTCAAAACCATGTGCAAATTTGATTTGTTAAAAACTTTTATTCCTAGTGAGAGCATTTTAACACTGCTGTGTTAGATCTGGGGGAAGGGTAGAGGTCTGGGAGGGTTCTGACCTTCATCTGACATAAACCAGTTGTTTTAATGTCACCTGGTTTGCAGCATTTTGTAGGAAAACGTTATTGGAAGTTTTAAAGGCCAATTAGACTCCTACCCCTGACTTAGAATGTCTTAAATCTCTGGGCAGGTTTGAAGAATTCCTTATATCCAATCTGTTGCTTCTAGAGCACTGTTTTGGGTTTGCTCAGAAAAGTTTGTTTCTAGGAACCGAAAACCAAATTAAAAATGTGAGACAATTAAATGAAACACAGGTGAGGACCTGTTTCTAGGAGACTTTTCATACTGAAATCTGGTTGATTTAAAGTTTGCATTTGTGGTCTGTGACATTTTCCATCCCCCGCAGCAATGGATGAGGTGGGCTGCTGTTCATTCTGGAACAAGTTTTTTTTTGGTTGTTTTTTTAAAGGAAGTGTAGTTGACTTACAATATTATGTAAGTTTCAGGTGTACAATATAGTGATTAATAATTTTAAAGGTTATACTCCGTTTATAGTCATTATAAAGTATTGAGTATATTACCTGTATTGCGCAATATATCCTTTTGGCTTTTTTTATACCTAAGAGTTTGTACCTCTTCATCCCCTACACTTCACCCGTCCCTCATCACTCTCCCCACTGGTAACCACTAGTTTGTTCTCAGTATCTGTGAAGCTGCTTCTTGTTTGTTATATTCCCTAGTGTGTCGTATTTTTTAGAGTTCACATATAAGTGATGTCATACAGTATCTGTCTTTGACTTATGTCACTAGCATAATACCCTCCAGGTCCTTCCATGTCACTGCCAATGGCAATATTTTATTCCTTTTATGGCTGAATAATACTCTACATCTTCTGTGTCTGTTCATCTATTGACAGACACTTAGGTTGCTTCCATGTCTTGGCTGTTGTAAATAATACTGATGTGAACATCGGGTACATGTAGCTTTTAGAGTTAGTGTTTTTTGGAAGAAGTATTCTTTAAAGGGAAAGAAGTAAGTTCAGGTTGAAATTGAAATTCCATTCTAGCCTTTTTTGTAATTGCTTAACAAATGGCTTATCTGTGGTTTAAGTTGTTTTTAGCTAATGAAACAAGCCACTTGCACCAATGCCTCTAATCTTTTACTGGGTGGGTAATTTGAAGCTACACTTTAGTATCTGTATTTTTGCCTTGTCATTTTTAATAGGAGAGTTTATAATCTAGAGTCTATCTAAAGATTTCTATGCTTAGTATGAAGTTGATTACTTGTTCATTTAATAAGCAATTGGCTGAACTTTTATGGTATTACAGATGTTTGGTGTACTACTACCATTTTAATTGACATTACAAAGACTCATTTTAAGAAAATTGTGTCTAGTTTGTGGGTTCAGAATTTGAATTAGTTGGCAATTCCAGAATGTTCAGAAGCAATCTCAAATTAGAGCTAATTAGTGATGAAAATATTCAGAATGAAAAGAAGACAGACTATAATTTAAAGAGAGAGGCAGGATCCCCGCACCCTGCTCCATGCCCAAGCATAGTCCTCACGATTGAATGGGACCAGGATATTTAAACAAAGAATGTGGTATGGATGCTTCATGTTTTAAGCGGGGAAACGGAGCTTGCTTTTAATAACCCACATTTCCCTGTCCAGCATGCTTCAGTGGCTCTGTTCTGTTTCCCCTAGGAAGCCTCTAGGGCTTTTGTGGGGGTAACTGACTATTAGGGCTGGCTGAGGGTAATGCATAGAACCCTGGTCTGGCCAGTCCAGAGAGTCCATGGACTTTGAAACCCTTCAAATCTTTGCAGTTTGTACACTGCTTAATGGGCACACTTATCTTTTAGGTTCAGTTTCTGAATATACAGCTGAATTATAGTACTTCAGCTAATTACCCTTTAAAAACACAGTACAGTGAAGAAGACTATTGTAGAAGTTATATTTGTGACATAAAATTGAAAAACCTGCAGAAGAGTTTTAAAAAAGAAGAAAGTCGGAAATCCACGATCCAGATATAATTACTGCTAATTCTTTGGTGTGTTTTTTCTGGTCTTAAAATTAAGTTCTGTATGCTTCTGAACATTGGCCAAGATTATGTGTATATATTTATCCACATAAGAGAATAGAAAATTATAATTTAAAGCAACATCAATGAAATAATAAGTGCAATCCATGCCATTTTGTCATTATGATGAATATGGCTTCCCTGGTGGCTCAGTTGGTAAAGTCTCTTCCTGCAATGCGGGAGACCTGGGTTCAGTCCCTGGATAAGGAAGATCCCCTGGAGGAGGAAATGGCAACCCACTCCAATATTCTTGCCTGGAGAATGCCATGGACAGAGGAACCTGGTGGCTCTAGTCCATGGGGTCACAAAGAGTTGGACACGACTGAGTGACTAACACTTTCACTTTTCACTATGAATATACTTATTATTTCATTGATATTGTCATTTTAAATTACAGTTTTGTATTCTTCTGTGTGGATAAATTATATATTGTCTAGAAGACTCTTGGGCTTTTCCTTTTATTTGTGCTTTTGATGTTCTTTCCATCTTGATAAAACATAATTGATTGATGGTAATATATATTTCTGAAACTTGACTGCCTGTGTGTGTGTGTGTGTGTGTGTGTGTGTGTGCACGTGCTCTGTTGGATCCTTAGAAAATGGCAAAAAAGTTTAACTTCAGGGATATATAGTAGGAAAGGATGCAGTTTTGCCTCAGCTTCTCACTCTCTTAGTCCCTCTTAATTATCCTTTATGCCATTTATTTGTCTCTGTAGCACAATAATTTGCATTTTCTTTACCCCACCGAATTATGGACTTGAGGATAGCAATTTGTGTCTTCATTTTGTTTGACTCCCTCTAGTGGTCAGCCAAGGCCTGACATGTCACCGATATTCAAAATAGCCTTTTAGGGGGAGTATATTTCAGGGCCTTTGTGGGAACCCAAGTCCTCTTAAAAATGTGCAATGACGAATCTTGATCCAACTGACTCCTGTTACCTTTTTATTGTGGAAAAACTTCAAATGTCTGTGAAAGTAGAAATGTTGTCTAATGAACTTCTTTGTGATCTCACCCAGTTCTACAATTGTGAACACTTTGTCAATTTTGTTTTTTCTGTCTCCTCCTTCCCCACACTGCAACCCTCCTGAATTACCTTGAAGTAAACCCAAGACATTACAGCATTTCATACCTCAGTTCTCCAGTTGTAGTTGCTGGACCAGCAGCTTTGGCATCACCAGAGAATGTGTACAAAATGCAGATTCTCAGGCTCCACACTCAGCACTACTCAGAAGCTCTGGGAAGGGGGAGATTGGCTAGCAATCCGAGGTTTAGCAAGCCTTCCAGATGATTCTGATGAATAGCCATGCTCGAGAACCACAGATCTATGAAGGTAGCCAAGAGATCTATTATATAAGCTCTAAAAGCCAGAAACAAATACTGCCCTCCCCCCCGCCCCCACGCACACACAGAAGCAAAAACCTGCTGGAAATTGTGCATTTACCCATCACGGAGTTTGATAACTCAGTCCTATGTCAGTTTCTCCTGTTTGTGCAGAGTGATCTTAACCGTGGGGTGACTGTGAGATCTTTTGTTGATCAGGAACTCTGACTGATAGTTATAGTTCTTGGAAAGGAAATTATCAGATAAAATCTTTCTGAACTGAGGTATATGTAGGCAATTTCATTTCAAAAAATAAGAAAAGGTTGAAAACCACTTCGTGGGACACACCAGATTTGCAATTCCATATTCCTTTGTTTGATGTCTTATCTCCCACATGGCACATGGTAAGTGCTGTGAAGGATCAAGTCTGCCTTGCTCACCATCCTGCTCCAGCACCCAGCACCCAGCACCCAGCACAATGGCTGGCCCACAGTATGTGCTCAGTAAATATTTAAGGAATGAATGAGCTTTGTTCTTTAAGGAACTTACAGAACTCTGCACAGAGCCAAGCCTAATACTGGTAGAAACAATTGGAGAACTATTAAGGGTTCTATTTTGAGGTCTTGACTACAGTGTAGGAGGAGAATTTGAGCCAAAAGGTCAGTTAATTTCGAATCTGTCAAATGAAAGTATTTATTATGTTCTTAGCAATGTCCTCTGGAGAGATGTATGGAGGGCAACACAGAGAAGAGTAAAACAAGGAGCTCATGCATATGAGAGTATCTCATTGGTTGGTAACTATGCTGCGTTCCAGTGCTTTCAGGCACAAGAATTAGCTGAGTAATATTAAATAATAATCATTATAGCCACTACAATCCTTGGGCATCTACCAGGTAAAAAGTAAGAATGTTACCTAAATATCTGTTCCTTGATATGAACTAATTGGTACATTTTGAAATTTTTTATTTTAACAAAATAAATTAAAAACTCATTGATGTCTTCATTTGTAAAAATTAAAAACAAGGTTAGAAAGTTGTTTCCAAAAATTTTAAATCTGTTGGCATTGGTGGTCTGTAAAGGCAACAGAGGTTTCAGCAATAAAATCCCATCAGTTGTTTAACTCATAGGCTTTCCTGGTGGCTCAGTGGTAAAGAGCCCACCTGCCAATGCAGGGAACATGAGTTTGATCCCTGGGTTGGGAATATCTCCTAGAGAAGGAAATGGCAACCCACTCCAGTATTCTTGCCTGGGAAATCCCACGGACAGAGGAGCCTGGTGGGCTACGGTCTATGGGGTCACAAAAGAGTAGGAGATGACTTAGCAAATAAATGACAACAACAACATTTAATATACAAGTTTTATTGAGTTGATATTTTGTGCCAAGTACTGGTCTAAGTGCTGAAGATACAGTAGTGAACAAAAGAAACGATTCCTGCCCTAATGTAACGTACATTTTAGCGGTAAGACTGGCAGTGAACCTCTGTGCTGTGATTTTCCTTTTCATAGAAAATATGGTAAAGGTGCTGTTATCTAAGATTACAAGGTGGCCACATATAAGCTATAATGTGTTGCAATCCATGGAGACTAAATGGAGAGGTGTGGGCATTCTACCAGCCTTTGAGTTGTGGGATGCCCATTCTATCTTCATGATGCACTTCCTGCTGTGTGTGACACATGCATTGGGGGTGGCGGGTGCCAGGGTCAATGCATTACCAAGGCTTAAAGTACTTATGATTTTTAAAGTAAGAGATACATAATAGTAAAGATCCACTATTTTTTGCTTGCACTGCCCTGAAATAGCTTGGGCTGTCATAACAAAATACCACAAACTGAGTAGCTTAAACAGCAGAAATTTATTTCTCACAATGCTGGTGGCTAGAAGTCAAGATCAAAATTCTGCTTGATCTGGTTTCTGGTGAAAGCTTTCTTCCCGGCTTGCAGGTGGCCAACTTCTTGCTGTGTTCTCACATGGTCATTCCTCCCCTCCTCTTCGAGGGTGGGGAGAGCATCCTCTGCTGTCTTTTTCTAATAAGGACACTAACCCTATTGATCAGGGCCCCACCGTTATGACCTCACTTCACCTTAATTACCTCCTTTTAGGCTCTTTCTTCAAATTCAGCCACTTTCAGAGGCAGGGCTTTCATATATGAATTTTAGGGGGATACAAGTCTTCAGTCTAGGGCACACTCCAAAGATTGCCCCCTCAGGTGAGCTCAGTTTTGGAGCCTGCAGCTTTAGGGTTGGTTTGCACACAGGGTCTCTCAGCACTGGTTTGGAGGGCTTAGAGGAGGAGTGGGATTCTTATTCTGTGGCAGGTGGGGCGGGAACACATAGAGGAGACTCTATTGTTGTCAATGATTTTTTGTGTGTGTGCCTGGCACAGACTGAGTGTGTATACCTGTGTGCAGCCCAGGGCCGGGTACTTACCTGTAGATGTCTGTGGGTTGTTGGTAGGTAGTTTTGGACTGGAAACAGCACACAAAAATTGCTAAGTCCTTCAGAATGCAAGCACTCCTGGATTGGAACCATTTGACAAATTCCCTGCCACACTAATAAGATTTCCCACCGTTATTCATACATTTCTTAAAGGTACTGGTTTATTTTAATGCTGAAGGCACAATATAGACCATCCTTTACAAAGGGTTCTGATTCATGGTCTCTGCTTCTGGCCTGAGAAATGATTCCATGCCTCTGCTTCCCACTTGACATTCTTGTCTTCTGTTAGACTTGAATGTGACTCAGTTTAGAAGTAACATATCAGGAGACCCATCTGGGTCTTCAACTTACTAGGACTTCTTTGCTCTGTAGCATCTATTGTTTCTATGTTTTAGATTGAGAAGCTACTACAAAACTGGTCAGTTGCAAAAGTGGGACCAGATCCTCAAACTCTATCTCCTAGGTGGTGAGGGGTGATCTCTGTGCGTTTCTGTGCATTTCTCTTCACCCACATTCACTCTGAAAGTGATTCTGCAGATGGCCATCCTGTTGCATTTCTTTTGCAGTTTTGACACCTAAAGGTGATCCTGTGTATCAGGGATTAGGAACAAGAAAATGGAAGCCCAAAGAGTGACCCTGGGAACGGATTCAAGTAGCTAATTCTGGCACATCTTGTAAAATTTAAAACTTAAATACCTTTTAGTTACTCAAAGACATTAAGATAACAGAAACAGGGTCCAGCAAAGTTAGTCACTCTCATTCTGTGCTCCATTGAATTTGGTTGTATTACCACGTTGTAAGAGTTTCACAAGAGTTTTATGTGGCTCTTCCGGCCAGGTTCTGGATTGGGCTGATAGTGCCCACGAGGTGTAGTATTGTCATTCTCATTTTATATGTGGGAAAACCAAGTCCAGAAACTTGGTTCAGGAACTTGATCCAGGTCATATAGAGATAAGATGCTGTGCCAAGGTTTGATACACATCTATCTGACCACAAAGCTATACAACTGTGAAGCCAGATCTTAGCACCAAGAGAAGAGAAATGTTTTGTTCATTCTGTCATCTGGTTCAAGTTAATTTCTACTTGGACTTTTTTCATTTGTCCATCATTCAGTCTCCCTTTCTCGGCCCCGGGGCTGGTCAGAGGAACACCCGTATTTCAGGATAAACATTCTGCCTTTTTCCTTTCTAGCATCTCCCTTGTTTCTTTCTGAGAACTTGCATTTTTTCATAGGCTTTTGTGGGGGGTCCCCCCAAAAATCTTTATTTGACCTTTTCTTTGACTAAGATTTTTGTTGGTTTTGTCTAGAGAATTAGGCATTATGATTTCTGTAGCTTCCATAAACCATAATGGAAAAGAAATGTAAAAGAGTGTATAGATGTATAACTGAGTCACCTTGCTATACAGCAGAAATTAACACTGTTAATTAAGTATACTTGAATAAAATAAATGTAAAAACATAATTCATCCCTTTTCATTAGTGAGTTATACTCCAAGCTCTGAACATAACCACAGTGTGTCCGTTAAAGGATATCCAAATTGTTTCTGGTTTGGGGCTATTATGAGTAAAGCTGGTATTGACATTTGTGCACAAGGTTCTGTGTAAACATAAGTTTTAATTTCTGTGGGACAAGTATCCAAGAGTGCAATGACTAGTTCTTATGCTAGTTAGAGGTTTAACTTTATAAGAAACTGCACAACAGTTTTCTAGAATAGCTATACAATTTCCCACCAGCAATGTGTAAATATCCAGTTTCTCTGTACCCTTGGCAACACTTGGTATTGTCACTTTTATTTTAGACATCTGATGGTTGTGTTGTGATATCTTATTATGGGTTTAATTTGTATTTTCCTATTGGCTAATGATGCTGAACATGTTTTCATGACTTACATGCTTTCTATTTATTCTCTTTGGTAAAATATCTCTTTATGTCTTTTGCCCATTTCCTAACTGGATTTGGAAAACTATTCAGTTAGGGAGTTAAAAAATGTGACAGGTGCTAGTCTTTTGTTGGATATGTGGTTTGCAAATACTTTCTTCTATTCTGTAGCTTATCTTTTAATTTTCTCAACAGGATCTTTTGCAGAACAAAAACTTTAAAATTTTGATGAAGTCCAGTGTATCAACTTATCATTTTAAGAGTTGTGCTTTTAGTTTATATAAATATAAATAAATATAAAAGAAATAAAAAGAAATATAAAGACTTTTTGCCTAGACCTGGATCATGAAGATTTTAAACAGTTTTCTTGCTTTTTTTTTCACTATAAGTTTTATAGTTTTGTTTTATGTGTAGGTCTGTGATCCAATCTGAGCTGATTTTGGTATAGAAGTTAAAGTTTAGGTTAAGATTCACTTTTTTGCCTCTGATATCTAATTATTCCAATGCCACTCGCTGAAAAGGCTGTCTTCCATTGAATTGCTTTTGCATTAATTTCTTTTCAGAATTGGTGCTTTTTATTATCAAGGCAAATATATTGGGCCACGTAAGTGCCTACGGTTTGTACAATAAATTTGAGATGCTCCTGTCGCTAATTACAGTCAGGAGATCCATAAGGAGGGTGCAGCTTAGGGACCCTGGGAGTCAGGACTTGATGGCAGTTGCGGGGAATGAGTCAGGCCGGGGAACTCTGGGTGGGAGACTGAGTTCCTCTGAAGTTTTGTTGCTGCCGTGCAGCTGGGCAGCTTCCTCTTCCAGGCAGGGGTGGTGACACTGGGTGTTCTGGGTCAGGCTGGGGCAGGCTGACCTGCGGGTGGAGTTGACCTTCTGGAAGGCTTGGGCATGACCGGGTTAGGTTCCCACTTCGTCTCTTCCGTCAGTCGCAGCCCTGCCTGAGCTCCGGTGATCTCAGCTGTCTGCTCCTGTGAGGTCTCCCCAACCCAATCCCCGTGATGTGTGACCTCCAGCAGCTGTTTCAAAACTCGTGTCCAGAACACACAGAACTCCAGAGCAATCTTGTTTGGGCTTACATGGAAAAAAACTGTGATTATTTTAAAATGTTTTCATAGTACACATGTCTTCATTGGAGAAAGAATAGAAAGCACAGTTCAAGAAAATGTATCTGTGATCTCCATACCCTGAGGTATATAAAACCCAAATTCTTAATTTTGGAAGAAAGTTTTTTGTTTTTTTATTTTCGCTTGTTTCTTTCACCAGCTGGACCATCAAGACACAAAGCTGGTTTGGAAAAAAAAGAGGAAAGAAATAAATAAAGAGTCTTCTCTTGGGTTGAATGTGGAGAGAGGTTCTGACACTGCAGGTCACACTGCCGATGAGGCCCATGTGTTGGGGAGCAGAGGTCAGCCCCGGGAAACACAGCCGCTCCGAAGGGTGGGAGACCCCGAGGCCGGTGGGGCCCGTGCTGCCGGAGCATTCTTTTGTTTCCCTTGCTCAGCTGTCCAAGATCCTGGCTGAGGACATCAAAGACGTGGCGCAACACTGTTATCTGGCCCTGTCATCTGCCCTGACTCTGGAAGGGGCCTTCCCACAGGGAGTCCTGCAGAGCAGAGCCCGTGGCTTCTATCCCACCATTAATTCCAGGCAAGAGCGGATCAATAGTATTTGCATTAGCCACGTACACACCTCCCCACTCTGTTTTGTTCTGAGAAAAATTTATTTATTTACTTTACCCGATTAAAAGATTATACATTTTATTCACATTTCAAACATTACTGGTGTTAATTGCTGGAAACTTATACAAAAATGCAAAACCTAAAAACGATAGTTCCTCTACCTAGACACAGACATTGTTCATGTTTTGGAAAGTTCTTCTTGTCTTTTTCATGTTTATATGCAATAGGAATTTAATAAAAGATGCTATCATCCTGTGACTACAATTTCCCTGTAAGTGTGGTTAGGGTTTGTCCACCATGTCATTGCTGTAAACATTCAAATGCCCAAAATTTGTATCTGCAGAGTATTTGATCACATCTGCAGAGTATGTAAATCATTTTTACATAATTTCTTTACACTTCAGAACTGTTGCTTAAAAGAAAAATCAAGTTGGTATTGCTGCCTTTTCTGCTTAGGAAACAGTTCTTATTGTAGAAACTAAAAGGCTGTATTTAAAATTACCTGCTTTCGCTCATGGGAACTTCCTAAGTAGATTGTTACTATTTTAGTTAAAATGGTTCTGGCAGCTTGAGATAAGGGAACCGCTGAGACTGACTCAGTTTTGCTGAGCAAATAATGGGTACTTGACATCTTTACAGCAGGGAATGGATCCTGGTCAGACTTCTGAGCACATGGGCACCTCTGTAGGGGAACAGTAATGAGGGGCCAGTAGGTCGGTTGCCAACCTATTTTTCTAGGCCAACTTTTGGCTAAGAAACACTGAGAGAAAGGGTAGAGAGTCCTGGCAGCTAGTTTGATTTCAGTGTTAGCCTGAGACGTAAGAAATGTTAACAGATCCTGAGATACCGTTTTACTCCACGTTATCATCTGTGATGTGACTTGGCCGTGACTCGGGGCTCAGGTTTGCGGTCCCATCTTGAGCCACACTCTGTGCCAGGCTCTGTCTTTGTCCTAACCACCCTGCTTGTCATGCCTATTTGCCTGTGGCTTCCGTGCATGGATTGACCAGTGTTTGAAGGCAGGAACCCAGGCTCTATCACTCGGGCACCCACGGGATCCCAGTGGAGTGCTGCAGCCTCCTGGCCAATGACCACGTACAGCCCCATTAATTCAGTGGCGTGCCCTAAGACTCTGCGGTTTATTCCCTTCAGTCCTAAGCTCTTTTGAGTAAATTGCCATCGTAGTTGGGATATGAGAGGCAAGAGTGTGTGACTGAGAGGGGGAAGTCTTATTTCCACAGTGGGATTCTTTCCACAATGGGATGTGAAGTGTTGTAGGCAGGTCTCCTAAGTTGCTGTAACCCAGTTCATTACTAAGGGAAGGTGCTTTTAGACTCTATATTATACTGTACTTTTACTAAAGGAAAAGATCATTTTGAGTTGTGTCCAACCACAAACACCTGTGAAGTACCTGCTTTCTGTCAGGCGTGCTTTATCTTGTTTTCAGGAATCAGACTGTTAGGGTTCCCTTTTTATTTATGTTTGGGCAGAACTGATTTTTTTTAAAAATTGGAGCCTGATTTTCCTCTCAAGTTTATAGAACGAGGAAAACTTGGCGCCTTGCTCCGTTCATCTGTATGTATTAATCTGAATAAAGGCAATGATGACAAATAGGATGAAAATACTTACTGGCCACAAACATTTTATCAGGTTCTCCGTCTGGGCCTCCGTCTACATGATGCGTTGTTTCATCTGTACCACTTTGTATAATGAAGGCTCATGGGGCTGAAGGAATGTAAAACCAGATGCTTTTAATGAGCCCACAGAGGTTAAGTTTTATTGTCTCCTATTTCACAATTCAAGAACAGAGGCTGAGAAAGCTTCACGGATGGGGTCATGCTGCTGGAAAGGGTCTACTGGGATTCAAGCTGAAGTCTGTGCAACCTCAAGGTTGTGTTGGTGCCACTGGGTTGTCCAGCTTCCAGGGTGGGGTGCAGGCTTCACAGACAGAGCTGGAAAAGGAGGGGCAGCAGCGCTGACTGACACGAGAGATCTCCAGAGGACGGAGGGACCACGTGGGTGTGGGGGTCTCATCTCAGCCCCCAGCTTTGATAGAGGTTTCATGCATGCCTTAGGTCACAGGTGACCTCCCCAGCTGAGACACTCTGGTAGTTTTAACGTTTTTGTTGTTAGGTCGCTAAGCTGTGTCTGACTGTTTGCAACTCCACGGGCTGCAGCACGCCAGGCTTCCCTGTCCTCCGCTATCTCCCGGAGCTTGCTCAAACTCAGGTCCTTCGGATCAGTGATGCCATCCAACCATCTCATCCTCTGTTGCCCCCTTCTCTTCCTGCCCTCAATCTTTCCCAGCATCAGGGTCTTTTCCAATGAGTCCGCTCTTCGCATCAGGGGGCCAAAGTGTTGGAGTTTCAGCTTCAGCATCAATCCTTCCAGTGAATATTCAGGACTGATTTCCTTTAGGATTGACTAGAAGATATCATTTACTCTTTTATTGGTTTCCTCAGAAATTCTCTGAGGAACTTCTGTGGGGAAAAAAGAATAAAAAGGGGGCTGCTTCCTAACCCCAGTAATTCCTGATGTGGTAGAAAAAAATCAGTCCCATGAGCCAGAAAAGTTTCAGATAGCAGCAGCTGCCACTTCTCATCTTAAAATTACCTTTAGATGTTGATCTATTTCAGCAGAATGACAGTATTTCCTTCCAACTTTTAATTTCTATATAATAATCTTTTTTCAGATAACACATTTCCAAGTCTCTGAATTATATATGATGAGTTTAGACAAAGGCACACGTACATCAAAATCACAATCAATAATAGACAGAGAACCAGAATATTGATTTTTGTCCTTGAGGAAATCCAATAATAACAGATCAGTTCATTATAACACATGGTAAAAGTGATTCCCCTTATTTGGAAGCAGACATTGGAAGGAAAGCAGCAGAAAGTATGCTACTTAGTTATCGTTTTAGTTGCTAAGTTGTGTCTGATTTTTTCAACCCCAGGGATTGTAGCCCACTGGGCTCCTCTGTCCCTGGGATTTCCCAGGCAAGAATACTGGACTGGGTTGCCATTTCCTTCTCCAAGGGACCTTCCCGACCCAGGGATTGAACCCAGGTCTCCTGCATTGCTGGTGGATTCTTTACCATAACTGTTAAATTGGGGGAAATGATAATGTGTAGTGTTGGCAAGCTTCAGTGTGCAGGGGGCAGAGAGAGCATTTGCAGTTCTGCAATGAAGTGACAGACTGGCATTGAAGCTGCTGTCTTTGTTTATTGCTACAGTATTTATTTATTGAGCACCTGTTGTGTGTCAGGCACCAGGGAAAGACTGGTGAAGCCAACCCCCAGCCCCACCCCGGCTTCTGTGTACAAGTCTGTTTAGCCAAGTTGGGGAGACAGACTTTATCACCCCATCCCTGAAAGAATGGGGAAGGAGGCACTCAGTTAGGAAGAGAGCTCCAGAGAGCAGAGACCAAAGAAACCCGACCTAGATTGGAACTTGATCTGAAGATGACTTGGTGGTCACTGCAGGGCTGGCAAGGGGGTTTATTGGGGAGGAGTGGTGTGGGGAGGGTTTGTCCTGACCCAGGAAGCATTGTGAAGGAAGGGCTTAGCCATTTGGCATGTGCCCGATATCTGAGCAGGTGGGAGACTGCACAGCCAACCTTTAGGGGGTTTATTAAGATGAGAGAACTTAACCACAGAGCAATAGGAAACTACTTCCCAGGCCTGAGAGGGTGGGGTGAGACTGAGCTGGCTGTATAAGTGGGTGGTTAACAAGCCAAAGAGCCAGGGAGGGAACTGGCCAGGCTGCATGTAGACAGTTTCTCTGGGGACTGAGCCTGTTTTAAGGGCCTAAGGGACACCAGACACACTTTCTCATCAGTAAGGCCAGTGATGACAGCCCCTCCAGCCTGTGAATCTATGCTTCTCTTCCCATGATTGGTGGTAGGCCGTTCTGCACATCTTCCCCAGATCCGTGGTGTTTTGTTAATTAGGTTATGAGAAACCTACTGTGGCAAATGGAGACCATGAGGGCGCTGGATGGTGTATTTACTATTTTTCCATTAGACCAGATAGATGCCTTTGCAATCAGTTTGGAACTGGTGGGGTCGTCCCCTCAGTTCAGTTCAGTTCACTTCAGTTGCTCAGTCGTGTCCGACTCTTCGCGACCCCATGGACTACAGCACGCCAGGCTTCCCTGTCCATCACCAACTTCTGGAATATACTCAAACTCATGTCCACTGTGTCAGTGATGCCATCCAACCATCTCATCCTCCGTTGACTCCTTCTCCTCCTGCCTTCAATCTTTCCCAGCATCAGGGTCTTTTCAAATGAGTCAGCTCTTCACATCAGGTGGCCAAAGTACTGGAGTTTCGGCTTCAACATTAGTCTTTCCAATGAACACTCAGAACTGATCTCCTTTAGGATGGACTGGTTGGATCTCCTTGCAGTCCAAGGGATTCTCAAGAGTCTTCTTCAACACCAGGCCTTCCCCTAAGTAGACAGAAATAATCGTATGGTCCTCCCTCTCTCTCATTCGTTCATTTATGAAAAGTTTCTTTATGCTTAAATGTTGTGACCTGTGCTGGGGAGGAAAGAATGTGGCCTGGGGCTCACGGCTTGGTTAGTAGGAGAGGGGAGTGAATGTGCAAATATGGGATATGGGTGGAAATGTCTCAAAGAGCTTCATGGAGAAAGATCACCTGAGTTACTGCTTTAGAGAGATCACTTCATGGCAAATAGATGGGGAAACAACAAGGACAGACTTTATTTTCTTGGGCTTCAGAATCACTGTGGACAGTGACTGCAGCCATGAAAAGACCGGCTCCTTGGAAGAAAAGCTATGACAAACTTAGACAGCATATTAAAAAGCAGAAACATCACTTTGCCAGCAAAGGTCCGTCTAGTCAAAGCTGTGGTTTTTCCAATAGTCACGTGCAGATCTGAGAGTTGGACTATAAATAAGGCTGAGCGCCAAAGAATTGATGCTTTCGAATTGTGGTGCTGGAGAAGACTCTTGAGAGTCTCTTGGACTGCAAGGAGATCAAACCAGTCAAGCCTAAAGGAAATCAACCCTGAATATTCACTGGAAAGACAGATGCTGAAGCTGAAACTCCGATACTTCGGCTACCTAATGCGAAGAGCTGACTCAGTGGAAAAGACTCTGATGCTGGGAAAGATTGAGGACAGGAGAGGAGCGGGTGGCAAAGGATGAGATGGTTGGATGGCATCACTGACTCAATGGATATGAATTTGAACAAACTCTGGGAGATAGTGAAGGACAGAGAAGCCTGGCATGCTGCAGTCCATGGGGTTGCAAAGAGCTGGAAACCACTGAGTAACTGAACAATAGCAACAAAAATATTTCATATTGTATATATATGTATATATATTATTTCAGATTCCTTTCCATTGTAGGTTATTACAAGATATTGAATGTAATTCCCTGTGTTATAAGCTCTTGTCATTTATCTATTTTACATATAGTAATTCAGTTCAGTTTAGTCACTCAGTCGTGTCCAACTCTTTGCGACTATACACATATAGTAGTGTGTATCTGTTAATCCCAAATTCCCAATTTATCCCCCCAGCCATTGTTCAAATGTAAAGTATTTATGTCACTTTATATGTCTTCCATGAATCAGATATACTGATTTTGATACAAAATTTCACAATAATTAATAACATTAATCAAGAAATTAAAATACATATACCAGCTTTGCTGAGTGATAATATAACAGACATTGACATTTCCTCATGCTAAGTCCATAGTAATTCATAGTAATGGTAGCAAAAGTGATTGTCTACTCTGTTCTAGGCACTAGATCAGGTGCCTTATATTTAATAACAAGAAATTATGACAGTGAGCATACCAACCATGTTTTACTATACTAAAGAAGTTGCCTAGAACTTGCAGGTCTGTGAAATGGGTATCATTATTTCTGATCCAGGAGTCCCCAGGCATGAAACTCCAAGACTCCATCCAGGCACTGCCCAGTGCTTCTCAAAGTCCCTTCTGCCCTTTGAGGGTCAGGTTGAGCCACATGTCCAACCAAGCCTTTGGTTGTCCCCACTCGAGGCTGGAGTCCTGAAACCACGGAACTCGACTTAATGCTGTCATCACACTGGCCTTGGAGTGGGTGGGAGAGTCTATTATTATCTCCTTTCTGGAATTATTCTAAGTGGGGATTCTGGCCCTTTAATTCTTTTCATTAACTCATCGGAACAAGGACTGTATTGCTTTCCAGCAATGAACTGAAGACGTTTTCTCAGGAGGGCACTGTAGCCTGGAAAACACAAAACCATGTCTGAGACATGTTTCCAGAGGCTTCTTAGAGTTTCTAGGCCATTTCTCCAGTAGTGGAGACTTGTCCTCTTTGCCAGTAAAGGAGGGGTGTGGAGGGGGAGTGGAGGGAGAGAGAGGAGGAATAGGGGCAGGCTCTGCTAGGCTGTCCCCAGCCCTGTGTCCCAGGCCTGCTCTCCTGGTCCACTTTCCACACCTAGTGTCTGCTTTTCCAGAGATTCGTGGAAGTTACCATTCCTGTTTCCTTTGAGATGGACAGCCCCACCCTTTATAGCCAGGGTTGGCCTTGCCCCTCACCACCCCTCCCCACTCCCTCAAAGGGAATGTTTCCCAGAGTCTTTATTTTCCAACAAACAACAGGACCCCCACAGAATGAGGACACTTCCACAGAATGAGTTCTCTGGGTGTCGTCTCCCCTCTGTCCTTCACCTTGCCTAGGGAAGGCTTGTTTTCCTGTCCTTCCTGAAATTTTTGCATGGCCCCTCCCACTTTTATGTGCCTGTTTGAGAACACACAATCCTTCTGGGAGCAAACAGTTATTTTCCAGAGCAGTGAAGATTAAACCCCTATTTAGAATGGAAGAAAACAAAACATCTTTTCAAAGCCAACATGAACTATAGAGATTTGGTTTCAACGCATGGAAGCCCATTTCTCTTCAAGACCTACACCATTTCATATTATCATTTGGGGGGTTACACCCTCCACTAACCCTTGCTCAAATATTGTGCACCCAAAATGCCCTTTGAAGTTGTCTTCTGTACCCAGAGACTCTGCCTGAAAGGCGAATCCAAACTTTTTCTCTTTATCTTTGATTTGCCAGAATTACCAGTCCAAAAGTTCCAGGGCCAAATCAGCTTTTTTGCCTTTTCAGTCTTTTATTATAGAAAAGTGTAAGCATACACAAAAGAAACAAGATTGATACATATAGTCAGGTGGCTTAGTGGTAAAGAATCCACCTGCTTCTGCAGGAGATGCAGATTTGATCCCTGGGTCAGGAAGATGTCCTTGAGTAAGAAATGGTAACCCACTCCAGTATTCTTGCCTGGAAAATTCCATGGACAGGGGTATAGTCCATGGGGCTGCAAAGAGTCAGGCATGACTGATCGTGAGCACATACTGTCTTTCCTCTTTGTCCATGGGTTCCAGATCCTAGGATACAACCAGCTGTGGATTGAAAATATTTGGGAAAAAAAATTCCAGAAAGTTCCCAAATGCAAAGCTTGAGTTTGCTGCTGTGATAACTATTTGCATTGTATCAGGATTATAAATTCTCTAGAGGTAATTTAAAATACTCGGGAGGATGTGTGTAGGTTATGTGGAAATACTATGCCATTTTCTAAAAGGGATTTGAACGTCTGTGGATTTTGGTATCTGGTGGGGGTCCTGGAACTAATCCCCTGTGAACACCAAGGGATCACTGTATGTACTTCCCATATTAAAAAATTAGCAACACATGGATAATTTTGTTTTGTGTATTTCCCCAGTAGTTTTCCTTTCCCTGATGGATTATTTCAAAGCAAATTCCAGATGAACTGTTTCGTGCAAAAACATTTTTGTGTTTATCTTGAAAGGTATTCTCTTTTCAAAAAACCATCGTCTCACCGAAATTAAAAAAAAAAACAAACGAAGAGTAATTCTATTTTATTCCAAATGTCCAGTTAGTGTTCCGTTTCCCCTAAAGTTTCATTGACAAGTTTTGCAGTTGATTTGTTTGTTGGAATGAGGATCCAAATGAGGTCCATGTCTTCTGATTGATAACAGTTTTTCTCCCTCTGCCATTTCTTTGTCAAAACCACCAAGATGTCTTTGGCCTCTTGCGTTTCCCTACTTTTGAGGATTTTTCTGGTTACATCACTTGGCTGATGTTTACTCTGTACCTTTGTTTCTGTGTAGACTGTTGGTTTGATAGGTTTGGCATCTTCCCAGCCCAGGATTTGAACCCAGGTCTCCTATGTTGCAGGTGGATTTCTTACCGTCTGAGCCACCAAGGAAGTCCCTTCTTGGGAACAGAATCTGTTCCTAATTAAACAGCCCCCTTCCACCTAAAACACATGCCTCACAGATGCACTGAGTCTCCCGGATCAGTATCCTCAGCTCTAAGCTGGGATAATCTAATAGTCCTGTCTCTTAGGGTTGTTGTGTGGATTCAGCGAGATAGTACATCTGATGAAGACCTCCACAGACATCAAGACTTTTCTCCCTGCCCATCGCTTTGGCATTTGTGTTCCTAGAAAAGCCGTCTTGCTTCAGTCTCATCGCCCACTCTCCCTCACCAGGGATCTTTAGCATGCAGCTGGCGGAATTTCCATGGCACAGGCACTGGAGTTACACCTGAAAACAGTGCCAGGCAGAAGCTTCTTTCCCCCTAAATTGAAGTGAAATTTATATAGCATAAAGTGGACCTTTATCAAGTGAAAGATGTAGTGCTTTCGGCACACTCACCATTCCATTGCTTCTGGTACCGCTAGCAACTCTGTCTTTAAATTCTTTTATTTTCATTTTTCACAGTTTTGGGAGGCACACGAATGTTACATTCCTATGGATCAGAGTTAAACTTTTCTGTTCTTTATGTTTGTTCTCCCTACTTTTGTTTTCTCCTTTGGGTGGCTGGCCACGCCTTGCTTGGTAACCGCAATGACAATAACAGTCTGGCCTTTCAGCCATACCCCCTTCCCTTTCCTCCCCGTGGACTCCTGTGGAAGAACTTGTTTCTTAGAACCATCCTTCAGTTAAGTAGAACTGGAAGACAGAAATGATCATTCTTATGGGGCTGAAGTGGAAAGTTGCTTTTTTAGTGCGGCATGTGGGATCTTAGTTTCCTGATCAGGGATTGAACCCACACCCCCTGAGTGGAAGCACAGAATCTCAATCACTGGACTGCCAGGGAAGTCCCATTAAGTGGAAATATTTTTTAAAAATCAAAGAAGCAGCTCTTCCTATAAATAAAATTAATTCACTCAATAACTTTTTATTGAGTGCTTGCTATGTGCTAAACCCTGGGTATTTGTCCTGCATTAAACAGATGGGACTGTGCCAGGATTTTCTTTTCTTTTTTTTTTTTTATTTCTGGACATCTTTAATTGCACGAAAGATGATCTTATATGATAGCTATTGGAAAATTCCAGATTAAAAAGGCAATGTGTAATATGGTGCTGAGTTTGCAAGGAAATCACATATACATACATACATGTTAATGCAAACACATACATGCGTGTTTGCAAGTAATAAAGACAGTTTTCTACTGTCTACATTAAAATAATAATAGTTATTTCTGACAGGATAACAGGTGATTTATATTTAGTGTTTTTGCTGTATTTTTCTGTATTTTTTACATGTTTAGAAATGAGTACAAGCTATTAAGAAAAATGCATGCGATAACAAATAGCCTAAAATATTTTTTCCCTCAAGATACATTTTAAAAGAAGTGTTTACAGGCTTAAGTCTTAACTATCTTGAGAGCTTCTGATAACTTTTATTTACTTAAAAAATTTAGGTTATTTATTTTAATTGGAGGCTAATTTCTTTACAATATTGTGGTGGTTTTTGCCATACATTGACATGAATCAGCCACGGGGGTACATGTGTACCCCTGTCCCAAACCCCCCTTCCACCTCCCTCCCCATCCCTTCCCTCTGGGTCGTCCCAGTGCACCATCTGCCAGGAGTTTCTTGGCGACACCAGGGTGTGGGAGATTTGCTTGTATCCCAAGGCTTTAGAACGAAATTAGCCTTGAGCCGAGGGCCAAGGATTGTAGAAGAGCCCTTTGTTGACGGAAGGCGCAGTGAGGTGAGTTGATAACCTGCGTTGGGATTGTCTGTCCCATCAGCCGTGAGTATCCACATGGAGCCCCTTTCCCCCATGATCAGTGACCTGAGCGAGACTGGACCTGAAGGGTCCTCTTGAGAACAGAATGAAAGAAATGCCTCTTCCCAACAACTCAAAGACATTTTGCCCAGTTCAAGCTAGTTTTATGTTTTACTTGAATGAATATGATGTAAGATTTATACCCAAAGATAATTGGGTCAAAATGGCCCCCTCTCAGTTGCTGGAGCCGCTTGGGTAAAGGCACCCAGGGACTGTGGTTCTTTCCTCAACCATCTGCCTGGGAACAGACTTTTTGATGAAGTCAGAGCATCTCTGTTTTTGGGCTAAAAGGAGAAGTTTAAAATTAATAGGTTTAATTGGACCTGATTGTTTTCCTGTTTGTTGTTCACAAACAGGACTGTGTAAATGGATAGGGTGGAGTTCCAGAAAGCTCTGCAGATTCACCAAATTTTTAAAAATATACTTATGTCAGTTTTGTTTGATTTCGATCCTACAATTTTGCTAAGTTACATGATTGCAACTTGTAGCGTCACATATGGGATTAACTTTTTTTTTTTAATATTGAAATACAGTTGATTTACAATGTTGTGTTACTTTCGGGTGTATCTTGTCTTTTTGATTTCCCAAGGATGGATATTTTTTCATCTGTCCATCCTGTGGGTTGGTTAGAGACCCATAGCTCATCTCCCTGACGGGTCTTTAACTTGGTCCGTGTGGGAAGAGTAAGGGCCTCTATGTCACCCTTGAGGGATTTCAGTCCCAAATTGAAAGGATGGACTTCTCAGGGACACCTTCCAGCTTTTATTTTCATGGGCTCCAAAATCACTGTGGACAGTGACTGTAGCCATGAAATTAAAAGACACTTGCTTCTTGGAAGGAAAGCTAGACAATATATTAAAAAGCAAAGACATCACTTTGCTGTCAAAGATCCGTATAGTCAGTGCTCAGAAGGCTGAGCACCAAAGAACTGATGCTTTCGAAATGTGGTGTTGGAGAAGACTCTTGAGAGTCCCTTGGAGTCTCCCCGGAGCTCCAACCAGTCAATCCTAAAGGAAATCAATCCTGAATAGTCATTGAAAGGACTGGCACCTGATGTGAGGAGCTGACTCATTGGAAAAGACCCTGATTCTGGGAAAGATTGAAGGCAAAAGCAGAAGGAGACAACAGAGGATGAGATGGTTGGATGGCATCACCAACTCAATGGACATGAATTTGAGCAAACTCCAGGAGATAGTGAAGGATAGGGGAACCTGGCTTGCTGCAGTCCATGGGGTTGCAAAGAGTTGGACACAACTTAGCGACTGAACAGCTTCTCAGGGAAGGAAGTTTGAAGTACCTCAGCTATTGAAATGAATTTTTCCAGAAGCAACATTTAAGATCTCTACCATAAATTGGACTCTGAGCCCTTAGCAGAGACCCGAGCTCCTAGGAATTCTCTTAGTCACCTGTCAAAGCCCACTTCCTTCAGGAAGCCTTCCCTGTTCTCCTTATTGGATAGAATTTTCTCCTTTTCTGAACTTCTGTAGCCCTGGGTTGGAGTTTTGTCCAGATTTACCAGAAACCTAAATTAATAGGAGCATCCTATTTCCCAAGCATTTCAATTCATTGAGGGTTCTCTGTCTTGCTTTAAAAAATAGCAACAGTGGCTTCTTTGTAATACTTCACACTTATTTAGTTTTTGTGAAATAAACCAGTATTCATGAAACATTTTTCCAGGCCTGGCTTTTCTGGGTACTGAGTGTGACATGTTAGTGGGTGTTTGGCCTGGCGTGTCCCTCTGCACTCACGTGGGCTATAGCAGGCCTGGTTACAGCTGCGCAGTTTGTGGTTTCATCCAACCAGCATTTTCGGAGGACTAGTCTGTGCCAGGTACTGAACTGGGCTCAGGAGCAGAAGAGCTGAACAAGTTCTGGTCTCTACCATTTAGGAGTTCATAGACTAGAGCGAGGAAACCGACAGAAAAGGAGTGAGAATAACTCTATTAAGGATCAGTTGGATCAGTGTGGGGCCTTCCCTGGGGGCTCAGCAGTAAAGAATCCACCTGCAGTGCAGGAGACATAAGAGATGGGTTTAATCCCTAGGTTGGGAAGATCTCCTGGAGGAAGGCATGGTAACCCACTCCAGTATTCTTGTCTGGAGAATCCCATGGACTGGACAGAGGAGCCTGGTGGGCTACAGTCCATAGGATCGGACACGACTGAAGTGACTTTGCATGCGTACCTGCACAGATCAGTGTAGAAAGGGTGGGGATGGATGTAAGAAGGAGTATTTTTGACTGAGAGCCTGGGCCAGAGGTGTAGGGTTGAATCTGTACAACCAAAGACAATGGGAAATGAATGGTGTCTCTAAAGCCCAGGACACAGATGATAAGCAGTTGACGTTGAGGGTCTAATATGTATGTGCTGCCTACTGGGCTAGGCTTGTTTACCACAGTCATCCTTTAACGAGTCCTATTGTGTAGGTATCACCATGCTACCTACTTCATACTGGGGAAACCACAGAATTAGAGAAACGTATCTTCCCAAGTTATCTCCTGCGTTGTTGAGCCTGTAATTCAACAGCTGGAGACTGACTCCAAATCTGCACCCGTCCAGTGGGTGTCCACCTCTTTGCTCACATACTGTGGCCATATTTCCTGTTATCAAATGTCAGTGTTGTGTCTTCAGATGTGTGTGCTGTTTAACTGCTTTTTCTGGGAGGGAGTTGGCCCACAGAAATGCTTGTCAAGAAAAGGGGGAGGAGTATTGATTGATTGCAGGGGGTTCAGTAGAGGGAAAGAACTGGAATTAACTCTTTGGAGGTTTCACTTGGGCCAAAGGAATGCCCGTGAAGTTTTGGGAAATCCTGTGCTGAATACAGTGACCAAGAGACACTTGTGGATCTTTCGGGACTCAATCTGTACAGCCACTCTCTATGCTGAGACCATTGCTCCTTCCCTTTGTTATAGCTCTTATCAGGTATCGATTTAGTAATATGACATCTTGCCCTGTTGGACTGTGAGTTCCTTTGAAGATGAGAGCAGGTGCCAATCATCTCAATACTTCCAGTGCTTGGCGCTGTGCCTGGCACAGGGTGGGTACTTCAGAGTTACTTGTTGAATCCATTCATCTACCCACTCAGCCATCTCCCCATCCACATCTATCCATTCATCCAACCAACCATCCAGCCAGCCATTTGTTCATTATCCATCAATGTACCAATCCATCCATCCATTCACCCATCTATCTACCTGCTCATCCATCTACCCATCCCGTTCATCCAGCCAGCCACCTACTCACTACTCACTTAACCCACTCGTCCATCTTTCTATCCATTATCCACTCATCCATCATCCATCCATCCATTCACCCACTTACCTTTCTATCCACCTGCCCATCCATGCGCCCATCCACTTATTTATTACTCTATTTACTGACCCATCCACACATCTGCTGATCCACTCACTCATTAGGTACTCTCTGAAGAGTATGATGTGCCTAGCATAATAATGGCTACAATATCAGAGCCTGGTATTATGGTTGTATCACTGAAGTGACAGAGATTGAATCAGATAGAGACCATGCTCTCAAAGAGCTCAGGATCTAAGGATAATGAGAAGAAAATAATGCAAGTAGAAAAAAAAATTCTCATTGTCTCCAAGTCTAAGATTTTCCAAGAAGATAGTAAGTTGCTTTTATTTTTTAATCTTAAATGATGTAGATATGAGCAAGATGACCCCTCCTTCTTCATCCCATCTCCCTGATATCTCAGCCCCTCTGAGGGTTTCCCTGGCACCATCTGGCAGCTTCATCTGCTAGAAGCCCTTTGAGACCTGAGGCCCTCCGCAGGAGCTGTATGTGGAGGGCAGGGCTGGGGGTGCTGACCTGGCGGCTTCAAGGTGGCCCTATCGCCATCCCCTCCCATGTCTTCCCAAGAGGAATGCTGCCTAAAAGGACAGAGCAGATGTTCTCTGGGCAGAGTCATCATTCATCAGCCCCTCCTCTGGGAACAGGAGGTGACCACACATTAATCTGAGAGCAGAGGCGAAATCCTCTGACCTTCTTGACTCATCCATCCCAGTAGCTCTTTGGAGGACACTTCAGACTCCCGAGGGGCAGAGTGAACCCGCTCACCTTCTCCAGGCTTTGTGGTTGAGATGCCATGTGGAGATGCTTAGGGACGCTGAGTCAGCCTTGCAGGACACGTGCTTCAGGCACGCTTCGGAACCCAGCCCCAAAGAAGCCTTGTCAGAATCAGTGTTTTCAAACTGTTCTGGCAAAGCCATAATCTGGGTGCTTTAAGGGGAAGAACAGGCTTACCTGTCCTGCAGGACTTGGTGGGTTTCATGGCAACGGCAGGATCAGTGCTGCCTGTGTTCAGACTTGGGTCTCCCTGCCTGCTGGTGGCCCGAGTGTGTGCCATCTACAGTGAACTCCTTGTCTCCTTGTTCTGACTTCTTATGAATGTACTGATTTCCTCCACCCGGAACGTGCACATCTTTCCTTGCCTCCAGCCCCCAGTGGTCAGTGATATAGACCTCTCTGCCATCTTCTGTGTTTGGGGGAGGGGCTGTCCTCTCTCTCCCCGTGACTGCTCTGGTGAAGTTTCTTTTCTCTGGACGAGTCTCCGTGGGGGTTCACAGACCCATCACTGCACCCCCAGCTTTCAGAACCCAAGTGCAGTCATGTCCCTCACAGTTTCCAGCCCTGCTGTGCTTTCCTGTCGGGACTCAGGGGCTGATAAGACCCTCTTCTCTTTACCTGTGTTCCAGCTGCCACGGAGGGAGGACCAGGTAGATGGAGAGAAGGGTCGCACCTTCTTTTCTGCTGAAGCTGTTGGTCTGTGTGGATAAGGCATGAGCCAAGAAGCCTGGCTGATTTCCCCTGGCTGCCCTGCCCCTGGCTAGACCCTGGGGAACAGGGCATCTCATCAGTGGCATCAAGGACACTGTGACTTGGCCGCAGACCACGTGTGCCTCCTGCTTCCCGGTCTGCTCACCCTCTGCATCTCTCGGGTTCAGACTTAACAAGAGAGAAATTTGGCCCAGTGGCTCCTTTTGAATCATTCCATGCAAGTTCCTCCTCCCCACGCTGCATGGGAGGCAGAAGCTGTTGCTTGAAATGGGGATCCTATTACACAAGTGGGGCAGGAGACCCCCTTCCTTGGGGAACTTGGTCAGTGGAATCTGAAAAGTCTCTTGGTAATGATAAGGCTTAAGCCATCGCTATGGACTGAATTTCTGTGTTCCCTAAAATTCATATGCTGAAGCCTAACCCCTGGTGTGATGGTATTTGGTGGGAACTTTGGGAGATGATTTGGTCATGAGGGTGGAGCTTTCATGAAGAGGATTGTTGTTGTTGTCCAGTTGCTCAGTCGTTTCTGACTCTTTGTGACCCCATAGACTGCAGCACGCCAGGCTTCCCTGTCCTTCACTATCTCCTGGAGTTTGCTCAAATTCATGTCCGTTGGGTCGGTTATCCTATCTGACTATCTCATCCTCTGCCACCCCCTTCTCCTTTTGCCTTCATTCTTTCCCGGCATCAGGGTCTTTTCCAGTGAGTCAGCTCTTCACATCAGGTGGCCAAAGTATTGGAGCTTCAGCTTCAGCATCAGTCCTTTCAGTGAATATTCGGGATTGATTTCCTTTAGGATTGACTGGTTTGATCTCCCTGCAGTCCAGGGCACTCTCAAGAGTCTTCTCCAACACCCCAGCTCAAAATCATCAACTCTTTGGCACTCAGCTTTCCTTATGGTCCCGCTCTCACATTCGTACATGACGACCAGAAAAACCACAGCTTTGACTAGATGGATGTTTGTTGGCAAAGTGAAGGGGGTCCTTGCCCTTATAAAGGAGACCCCAGAGAGCTCCCTTGCCCTCTTCTGCTGTATGAGGACCCAGTGAGAAGACAGACAACTGGAAGAGGGTTCTCATCAGAGCCTGACCCTGTTGGCACCGTGATCTTGAACTTCCAGCCTCTAGAACTGAGAGAAGTAATTGTTGTTTTAAAGTCACCGACTGGTCTTTTGTTGTAGGAGCCCGAATGGGCTAAGCCAGTCACTGTACCAGCTTCCCTGGGGTGCTGTCATGGCACCACAAACCACAGGCGTGGCGTATAACACAGAAACGCGGCGTATCTGGAAGCCAGTTTCGGGGTGGCCGCCGACCTCCCTCTGGAGTGCCGGGGGAGGGTCTGCTCCAGGCCCCACTTCTAGCTTCTGGTGATTCCTTGACTGGTGACAACAGAGCTCCGCCCCCCACACGCTGTTCTCCGTGTGTGCATGCCTGTGTCCACACTCCCCTTTTATAAGGAAGGACACCAGTCAGATTAGACTAGTGGCCTCACCTCCTCCAGGATGACCTCATTTTAACTAATTACATCCGCAATACACTCTTTCCAAATAAGGTCACATCCTGCGGTGCTGGGGGTCACGGGTTTTAGAGACACAATTCATCCCATTACAGTTACTGTCTTGGCTTGAAAAGTGCTTAAGACTTTGACAGGCAGTGACATGGAAGAAGGGTATTCCTGGGGGGCGAGGGAGGAGGTGGACAACAGGGGTGAACGCACGGGGTTGAGGGTGGGGGGGCTTCTGTTTCTCCCAGAGCAGTCAACCACCTTGTACTTGATCTGTGGTTCACTTTATCCTGCTGAGAAGCTTGTCCCTGGAAAAAGCTTTGGCTTTTAATTACATGTATTACTTTAGATTTATGGGACTTCCCTCTGCCTCCCTAGCTGGACCTAAGGACTTCCCCAGATTGCATCTGGGCAGCATAATGGGGGTTAGAAACATGGTAACTGAATGCCCCATTGGCTGATAGGAGATGCTTGGTTTCAGCCTGCATTTTGTGTTAGCTCTGCAGTCCTGAGTTGACTGTCTCCATTGATCGAACCAAGAGGATATGATCAAATGCCCATGTTACTGGGAGCCGAGTTTTCAGGAGTGGTGCTGGTGTCATTGGGAGAATTCGCCTGAATGGAGAGTGAGCTGGTCAGTGGAGCGCTTCGCTCGCTGGGGGTGGTGGGCTGACGTGTGGGCCCCACCCCGCCACTCGCCTGCCGAGAGGACGCACGTGGCTCTGGGCACAGCGCTGTTGTCTCCCCAGCCTCCCAGGCTCCTGTGGCCAAGCATCCCACTTTCCTCCAGGATTCGGCTCTGTCACACCACAGTCACTTGGCCCCATTTTTCCTGCCCTTGCTCACCGGCGCTTCCTTGTGGCAGTTTTCCCGGGGAACTGAACTCGACATGGGGCTCAGACCAACCTGGGTTTTAGTGGCAGGCCTCCTCTTGGAGGACCCTGAACATTCCTGAGTTTTGACTGTAGAATAATCCCCACTGAGGCACTTTCCTCAGGTGGTCCATCTTCTGCTCCATCCTCCTGGGGGTCCCAGGCCACTGTTGCAGGCATCACTGAGGCAACATGTGCAGGGAACTGCAGGGAGCCCTTTACCAAGACCTTGCAAGGAACTGCAGCGTGTTCACTCATCTGTTCTCCAAGAAACTATCTGGTTCACAAAAATCTGTGCGTTCACATTTTTTTTTCCCCTGGCTTAAGTTTTGACTGATGCTGTTCATCGGGTGAGTGACTTTTCCAGCATGGCCTTCTTGTGTTTGCCAATATTTTTCCGCTTGCTTCTCCTTTTGGAAGTGAGCAAAAGGTTATGGCTCCCTTACGAAATATCTATAAAATAGCATTTTACTGAAAACTTTTAGACGTTTGGAAAATTTGCTATTGTAAGTGATCAACCCCCGGACATTCCCATTTTGCGAATGTTTTTTTAAACCGATGACAGTGGAGCAGGGGTACCAAAATACAGCCAGTTACACCCTTGATTCTACTATTATTTCCCATGTGGTCCTGCTGTGGCCAGGCTCGGTTTCTCTATCTGTAAAAAAAAAAAAAAAAAAAAAAAGGTGCTAAATGATAGCCAAACCCTCCCAAAAAAACCACCTTCCCCACTCAGCTATTGAAGACTAAAGCTTGGTATTTTATTATCGCCCAGGATAAGCTGGCTTCCTGCCCTGATAGCAGTCTTTGTTCAAAGGGACCTTCCCCCACACTCATCTGCCCTTATATGTCTCACTCTTTGCAGACCTAGGTCCTCTTGTTTTAATGTGTTAATGTAGTTCTTGTTTCTGTTACACTTAACAACTGGTAGCAAAATACTGAGGAGTAATTAAAAGCTGCTGAGAACTTCACAGGACGCAGAGAGCTCGCCTAGGAGTGGTTGTTTTTATTTTCCTTGTCTGTGGGCATTTTATTGGAGAAAGTGATTTAGTGCTGTTTCTTCTAAAAGCGAAGGAGAAAAAAGGAACCGGGACTCTAACAAAATGGTGCATGCATATTCAACTACTGGCAGTAGCACTCTTTTATCTCCTGCAAACAGGGGAGTGGATGACATGCCCAGGAAGCCAGTGGCCTCTTTCCAGATAGGCGTCTCCTGTCAAGGTCATCAGGAACAGGAGAGTCCAGTCAGGGTGGGAGTTTATGACTTGACCATCATTGAGAGTCGAAAATGAACACTTCAAAATAAATTCAGTACAGGAGACAATCACACTCATTTAAAGGTCAGTTTGGATTGTCCAGGTAATTGACGGTGTTTTCCTTTTCTTCTCAGTAGGAAGAGGTCTCTGGTCTCCCTGGGACTACTCAGGGGTGCCCCAGGCTGTCAGCTGAGAGTCTCAGAGGTTTAGGGTTAGGGCGTTGGCCGCAATGATGGTTATCTGCAATTGGAAAGTTGCCAGGGCACTGATTAACTTGGGTCATCTATCCGGCTTGCCCTTCGGCTGGTGTTCTTTATTTCACCAAGGCTGAAACCTACGGAGACAGCTCACTTTAGACTCAGAGGGGATCTGACAGCTCTGTCTGGCTAGGCGTGCAGACATCTGGTGGGGAGGACAGAGGCAGCATCTTGCCCAGTCCTCAGGCCCGTGTCCACTATCCGGAGGTTAAACTGGACCAGAGGAGAGATGGAATGGCTGTAGGCTGAAGAGCATGATCTGTCTGCGTTCAGATCCCATCTCTGCCTCTTACTGGTTATGTGTCCTTGGGCAAGACCTCATCTCTGGCCCTCACGTTTCCCCTCCTGCTGGTCTCACAGGAACTGCGTGAGGATGCAACAAAATGATGTCAGATGCCCGGTTAGAAGGATCCTCTGGGGGCAGTTCGAGTGCCAGCCTTATCAGGTGGATAATCAATACTGAAAATAGCCACCTCGGCAGCCTTGTAAAATAGCGCTTTGATATTTTTGCATTTGCCTTGTGGTATTGTGTTCTGTCTGAACATCCACGTCTCCCCAGAAGGTCAGCATGACCTCATTGTCTGGGACAGATTTCACCTCGCTCTGTTTTGGTCTTATCATTACTTCTCATTCCGTGCTTTCCAAAACACAGCACCCGTCTTCTTGTTACTGGCTGAACCAACGCTGGGCTCAGTGCGGCCATGGCAGATAGCTCTGTCCATCACTTTCTTTATTCCTGATTAATGGAACCCGATTAATGGTTTTGTTCACAATAGCAAAGTGCCTGGCTAAAAACTCAGTTTTCTAGGCTCTGTTGGAGACTAGGTGGCCCTAAAGACAGGTTCCGGCCAGTGTTTTATAAGCAGAAATCTACTGGTTGGGACTTCTGGGAAAATGTTTGTTTTCTTGCTGAAGAAGCCCTGCTCCCTTTATCTTTGCTTTTCTCCCTTCTGCCAGGCTGGACTGTGAACTTCACAGGTTGCTTTCCACGGCAGAAGGAGCTTTGGTCTTGAAGTGAAAAAAAAACAAGTAAAAGTGTTGGCCGCTCAGTCATGTCCGACTCCTGGCAACCCCATGGACTGTATGTAGCTTTCCAGGTTCCTCTGTCCACAGACTTCTCCAGACAAGAACACTGGAATGGGGAGTCATTCCTTTCTTCAGGGGATATTCCCAACCCAGGGGTTGCACCCGGGTCTCCTGCATTGCAGATAGATTCTTTACCGTTTGAGCCAGGGGGGGAATGCCATTATCAAAAGGCTACCCTGGCTCTGGACTAGCTGTCTGCAGGTTTCCTCGTTACATGGGAAGAATGAGCCGCTCTTGGGTTGAGCCACTGTGGCTGGGTTTCTGTAACAGGCAACCTAATATGGTGATGGGTGTGTGAGATGCTTGGTTGGGCTCACACTGACATGACTGTGTCAATTTCCAAGTTTCATGTGGCCTTTTTAAAGATGTCTTGGTCACATTCGCTTTCTTGTGCCCATTTCCTTCCATCATGGCATATCCTGTAGATTTACTTGGGCCTCTTTCTTTAGGCTTTTGGCAAAGACACAGGAATGGGGAGCGTCCCTGATGATTCAGAAGGTAAAGAATCCACCTGCAATGCAGGAGACTTGGGTTTGATCCCTAGGTCAAGAGGATTCCCTGGAGGGGGAAATGGCAACCTACTCCAGTATTCTTGCCTGAAAAATCCTATGGATAAAGGAGCCTGGCCAGTTACAGTCCACGGGATCACAAAGAGTCAGACATGGGTGTGCAGCAGACATGGGAGGCTGTGTTCACACGGAAATGCTGCCTCTAGTGGTGAGGGGAAGCATCTGCTTGCGGGTACAGTGACCTCTCCTCAGGCCAGGACTGCCCATCAAGGCAGAGACCAGCCCCATAGAATGTGGTACCCAGTCACCTGGAGGGGTCAGACTTGGCAAGGTTTTATCAGAGACTCACTTTTATAAATGCCAAGTTAGTTTGTTCTAGTGAAAAAAGATCCACTGAGGCCTGGAGTTCATGTGGATTAATTACTAATGTAACTTTAGTTTTACCAATCGTTTTAAGCATTGTCCTTCACTCTTCCTCATCTTTGCCACTTTTTTTTCTTTCTTTATATCATATAGCATTTTATGAGCCTACGTGACTCAGAGCTTTCTTCCTTTATGTCACAGGTTCCTTTAATGTAAGAGAATAAGAGACAGACCCTAATGTAGTGGGAAGATTTGGTGGTTTGGATTTCAGTGAGCCTGCACTAAAATCTGAGCTTTACCTAGCAGCTGTCCAATCTTGGTTAATGTCTACGAGCCTTAGTTTTCTCATTAGTAAGGTAAGAGTTTTAGTGGAGATTAAATAAAATTATATACATTGAATACTAACGACAGTCTTATTCTCTGTAGCTGCCTGCTTCTTCCTCTCTTATCTTATCCTTGGAAGGCAGTAGCTGTCAATCCTTTTAATGGATTCTTTTAGCAATTCCCCTGCCATTTCTAAAGGACATTTGTTGCTACTGGTTAATTGTTGAATTTTAGGTAATATTTATTAACTTCCCAATTTGGAAGTTTCACGTTTGCCCCATTGTTCCCATATAGATACACACGTCCTGCCCTCTACCATCCCAGTACAGTTATTTATAATGTTTGATAGCTGGACTCAATTAATGCATGAATATGGCCAGGTAAACAGTCTGATGGCTGAGCCAGGTATGTGTTAATATTACTATTAGTTATTATCTTTTTCCTGCTAGCTTTTGTTTTCTGTAAAAATAGTCATTGCTTTTTTTTTTTACCCATTTGTCAGTTTATCTAGTTATTAGCACAAAATGGGGAAATGATAAATGCTAGTAAGTATATTAAAAGAAAAGAAGAAACATGCCAATTCTTCAGGACAAAGGTCTTCCCTTCTGTTACTTCCCTCCCCCCATTAAATTCTTAAATCAGTTTCTATTCTGGGACCTCATAAAAATGATATTGTGACACAGTGGACCTAATTTGTTAGTAAATGCCAAAGCCAGTTCCACATGGCTCTTTTCCATGATGGTGTTGAAAAAATGCCAATGTTGCAATATCACAGAGTAACTCTGGGTAGATGATTCCATGAGGAACTAAGTTAATGGAGCTGAAAATGTCTCGTGGTGAAACTTGATCCAAAAGTCAACTTGGGCGCCTGGTGGGCTGGGTGTACAGCATGTCTCCTGACCTGTCTTTTCTGCTGGTCAGCCTCTCTAAATAGCAAGTTCATTCAATTACGCAGTACTGGTGGAGACAGCCAGGCATGGGCTGGACTCTGGAGAGTCTGTAATCAGCAACACAGATGTGGTCTTTTCCCTCAGGGAGTTCACGGTCTAGCGGGACAAGACACTGTAGCGTGAATCGTTGGTGTGGGGAGTGTTGTGAAGGAAGGCAGCATATGTCACCATCTCCCAAGCCTATCAGTAGTTGAACAGAGACTGCCACCTTGTTTGTTCTGCTGATAAGCATCCTCCAAATCCCTTAGTTTCCCTTTCCTTTAACTTTTTTGAAGGCTTATCTGTCTCCTTTCTGCATTGACACGAAAACAGCTGTTGAGTAGAGTGAAACCCACAAGATCTCAGAATCCATCTTTCTCAGGCTGTAAAATCAACCTCCATCCAGTAAGAAACTTGCTCAGGGAAGCAGTGCAAAGGACATGGGGCTGGATACTCCTGTTCCCAGCTATCCACACTAGGAAAAGGCCCTGAATTCACGTGCTTGCTGCTGTGTCTGAGAAACAGATCACAAGAATCCAGGGGTCACTATTCCGGTAGAACAGAAGTATGACGACTCTTCAAGGCTGGGACCTACCACTACTCCAAGTTCACATTTATATCAGTTAATGAGTGGCCAAAACCTCTTTCAAATCCATCCATAAAAGGCAAGGATTTATAACGTGCAAACACACTAGGTGAAAGTAGGAGAATTATTTGTTTGGATTAAATGTTCTAGTCTTTGTTTTTGAAATAACATAGCAGTTTCTTATTATAAGGCAAAGGGTTGGACTGGGTGACAGTTCTAAGCCCCTTTAACTGTAAAACTTGTTTGACTGTAAAACCCTTTGCCAAGCAATGCTGTCTGCCAAGAGTACTTGGAACTAAGTCTGTATTTTCTAGGAGAAATCTTCAACACCCGTACTCATATGAAATGATATATGTTGTCAAATTTCACTGTTTTCTTTGCTAGCTGTAGATATTTATTCTAAAAGAATGACCAGATAGCTTTTTTTAGATTGAAAGTAATTAGATTCAGTGACTGGGCTTCCCAGGTGGCTCAGTGATAAAGAATCTGCCTGCCAATGCAGGAGACACAGTCAGGAAGATCCTCTGGAGAAGAGAATGGTAACTCACTCCTGTACTCTTGCCTGGAAAATTCCGTGGGCAGAGGAGCCTAGGGGGCTACAGTCCATGGGGTTGCAAAGAGTCAGATTATGACTGATGGACTAACACTTTCTCCTACTTTATGTGTTTATTTTGCACAATGACTTTGAAAATTCCCATTTTCTAGGATTCATTTGAAAATAAAGGGAAGAAACTCTAAAAATAATGAAATTGCCAAATCTATATTAAACTTGTGAAGATGGAAGAGTTCCCTTACCCCCACCAGGGGAAGTGAAGGTGACAGTGTTAGTCACTCAATGAAAGACCCTATAAAATAGTAAATAGAGAAACCAGAATATACTGTAGGACAGATACTAAAACTCCAAAATAAAAGTGAAATAGTAATATCTACAGAAATTTCTTTTTGGTTTGGTAAGATAAACCGAAGGGATAGTTTAGGAATTTAGGAAGGGACAAGAGAGAAACAGATAATGAATAAATATATGAAAACATGCTCAACTTCACAAGTAAAGAGGAAACTGCAAATTAAAACTACAATGAGATAACCGCTAGCAGAAATTTAAATCTGACAGTATCAAGGGTAGGTAAGGATGGGGAACAACCAGACTTACTCAAGTTGACACAACATTTTTGTTCTAGGGGATGCTATTCTGGTAGCCTACAGTGTGGATAGCACCCCCTGGAATTGTGTGGCAGCCTTGAGACCTATGAACACAGGTGGGTGACTGTAACAGGAGATATGTATGATAATGTTTATACTTGTGTTATTTGTAACAACACACAAGCAAACAAAAACTATTCATAGAAGTAGCTCAAGTAGTCATCAGCTATGGAGTAGAAAAATAAACAGTGGTGTATTTACACAATAAAGTACTATACAGCTGTGAAAGCAGCTCGCAGATCCAGGTAACATCATGGGTGAATTATACAAAAAAAAAGTCATAGAAAAAAATATACAGTGTAAGTCTACTCATAAAGAGTTCAAAAGATGTAAAACTAGACAATACGTTGCTTAAATTAGCTTGTCAGATGCTTCATGCTTTTGAACTGTGGTGTTGGAGAAGACTCTTGAGAGTCCCTTGAACATCAAGGAGATCAAACCAGTTAATCCTAAAGGAAATCAACCCTGAATGAATATTCATTGGAAGGACTGATGCTGAAGCTGAAGCTCCAATACTTTGGCCACCTGATGTGAAGTGCCCACTCATTGGAAAAGACCCTGATGCTGGGAAAGATTGAAGGTAGGAGGGGAAGGGGATGACAGAGGATGAGGTGGTTGGATAGCATCACTGAATCAATGGGGAATTTGAGCAAACTCTGAAAGATAGTGAAGGACAGGGAAGCTTAGTGTGCTGTGGTCCATGGGGTCACAAAGAGTTGGACATGACTTAGTGACTGAACAACAGCAAGCTTGTCAAATGCCAAGAAATGCCAAATTTCAGCCATTAAGGCAAACCAACTGAAATAGAATCTGCATGTTAACAAGATCCCAGGTGACCTATAGGCACACTGATGTTGACCTTTACCAAATAGGAAAACCAAAAAAAAAAAAAAAAGCTGAGTTAAATCTGTGTTAAATTTTAGGTAAAAAAAAAAAAAATTTAGGTTAACATTAAGTTAAACTAAGAATTTTGTTAAAATGACAAAGAAAAGCAAGCGAGTGATAAACATAAAATTTAGGGTACCAGATACCTGAGGGTGTTGATGGACGAGAGCACATGAGTTGGGGGATACCAAACATGATGAAATTTTTTTGTTCTTACACTGGAAGTGGGCACATGGATATTTGTTGTATCATGAGTCTTTATCAAGGGATTATAGTCCCTTGAATGTATTTGTCACTTCCACTATACAGTCAAGGCATTACAATCCCTTGATTAAGACTCATGATACCCTAGTGCTGGGAAAGATTGAAGGCAGGAGAAGGGGACGACAGAGGATGAGATGGCTGGATGGTATCACCGACTCAATGGACATGAGTTTGAGTAAACTTTGGGAGTTGGCAGTGGACAGGGAGGCCTGGCATGCTGCAGTCCCTGGGGTCGCAAAGAGTTGGACACGACTGAGTGACTGAACTGAACTGAGTATCACAGACATATTTACAAATATCTTTTTGTATCTGCGCTGGGTCTTTGCTTCAGCGCTCAGGCTGTGCGTTTTGGCACTTGAGCTTTCTCTAGTTGTGGTGCACAGGTTCTTAGGCTTCTCTTGTTGTGGACCGTGGGCTCTAGAACTCAAGGGCTCAGTAGGTACTACGTGTGGGCTTAGTTGCCCTATGGCATGTGGGATCTTAGTTCCCTGTCCATGGATTGAACCCTCATCCTCTGCAGTGGAAGGCAGATTCTCAGCCACTGGACCACCTGGGAAGTCCCTATTTGCACAGATTTAATAAGCACAATTCAAAGAAAGGAGTGAGAGGAAAGGTTGCAACACTGTGTGACAGCTTCCTAGAAGCGATGGGCCCTGAGGTTGGCCTAGAAGGATGGGGAGTTTGGCTTTTGTGGAGGGAAGGCCATTCTGGATCTCCTTTGGGCCAGAGACGCTATGTGCAAGTCCATCCAGTCCAGCCCAGCCCAGCCCAGAACTCTGTTGGGCTCTGAAGTCAGTCTGGTTGCAAGAAGAAAGAGAACACAGGTGGTGGGCTGCTGTTAAGGGGGCAGGTGCCCCTGGTTCCCTCCCAGCTTCCGACGGTGACTCAGGCCTGGAACTGGAGGGCAGCTCTGGGGATGTGTGTTCCCCATTCAGCCCCAGGAGGGTTTCCAGTTCATCCTGTGAGTGCTGTCACTTGAAATATACAAGTATCTGTTGAGCAGGAGCTGTGGGCTGCTAAAGAGATGATGTAGCTTGGACTGTTCATTTTGCAGAGGTCAGATGACTGGCTTGCTGGGGAGTGGCAGTTGGGTCAGGGTGATTCCAGCACTCAGGTCCTCTCATCTTTTCCATACGTGCTGTCTCCAAGTGGATCTCCAATTTGACGGAATTTTATGAGTGTAATCTGTCCCCACACTGAAGTTGTTTATGTGTTTGTAAAAAATTTAGGAAATACAGAGAATTAGGAAGAAAAAAATTTTGCCCATAATTTCATTTCCCCAAACATCCAGGGTTATCATTTCAGTGTATTTACTTCCAGTCTTTTTCCTATGCATTTAAAACTTGCAACTACAGTAGTCAAAAAGGATGCAATATACTTTCTCTGCATTCTGTCATTATTTCATGCTTTTTGTCATTGAAATGTGGCATACTAAATATGTAAGAAACTGTCTTGCTAATGAGTCAGTGTTAGCCAGAATAAAGTGGGAAATGTTCACTGACTGGTGGAGAGATATTTGGGGTAATTAATTTTCCTTTTTTTTTTTTCTTGCCTTGTTTTTGGTTTTCAGCTGCTAAGTCTTTGCAACCTCATGGACTGCAGCACACCAGCCTCCTCTGTCTTCCACTATCTCCCGAAGTTTGCTCTAATTCATGTCCATTGAGTCAGTGATGCTATCTAATCATCTCATCCTCTGCCGTCCCCTTCTCCTTTTGCCTTCCATCTTTCCCACCCTCAGGGTCTTTTCTAAGATGTTGGCTCTTTGCATCAGGTGGCCAAAGTATTGCATTGGGTGGCCAAAGTATTGGAGCTTTAATTTCAACAGCCCTCCCCGCAATGAATAGTCAGGGTTGATTTCCTTTAGGATTGACAGGTGTGATCTCCTTGCTTCCAAGGGACTCTCAAGAGCATCACAATTTGAAAGCATCAGTTCTTCAACACTCAGCTTTCTTTCGGAGAAGGTAATGGCACCCCACACCAGTACGAAAATCTCATGGACGGAGGAGCCTGGTAGGCTACAGTCCATGGGGTCGCTAAGACTTAGCGACTTCACTTTCACTTTTCACTTTCAGGCATTGGAGAAGGAAATGGCAACCCACTCCAGTGTTCTTGCCTGGAGAATCCCAGGGATGGGGGATCCTGGTGGGTGCTGTCTATGGGGTCGCACAGAGTCAGACACGACTGAAGTGACTTAGCAGCAGCAGCAGCAGCAGCTTTCTTTATGGTCCAACTCTTATACCTGTTCATGACTACTGGTTATTGCCTATACCTCATCAATAAACACTCTCATGGTTATTGTTATTTTGTCCTAGGAGCTTGGGAAACAGATGGGCAGAATAGGCTTCCAGGAGCTCCAGTCTGGAGCCTCCATGAATATTATTCCTGTGTCTAGTAAAATGAGAGATGGAGCATTAACAGCTTCTTGGCTAGAATCTTGCTTCTGAAAGGCAGAGCTGATGAAGTCCTGCCTCTGAGCGAAAGCCACAAAGGAATTATCTTTTCCTAAGCCTTTAGCTTTTGTTTTAAGGTTCACCACAAACTTTAGCAATGAAAAAAAAAAAGTGCAGTAACTGGGTCATTCTGACCTAGAACCAACCAAAATACTTCTAATTACTGCGGCAGACAACGATGAATCATACCTAAGCTAGCTTGCTGCCTTTTCAATCATATGTACTCATATGTGCTAATCAGACTCATTGTTTAGTCGCCAGTAGAACATTTGCTCCAGCTTGTTTGGATTTGTAGGAGGAGAGAAGTTTGCAGATCTTCTCAGCAGAGGATCTGCTTGGCTGCACTAGTGTAGTGGGGAGAGGTCTTCATGTTTATCAGGATTTAAGCTTTCTTAGAGCAGGGCTATGGCTTAGTCATTTTTCATCATGGCAATACCAATAAAAGCTACCATTTTTGAGCACCCACTATGTGCTAGACAGTACGAAATGTGCTTTATGATCTCTTGGTGTCATTGAAGCCCTCCAACAATCTTATGATATAGGTGTTATTGTCCTCATTTTTCTGAGAAAACAGCCTCTGGAAAATTGTTTTTCAGTCATTAAGTCGTGTTTGACTCTTTCCAACCCCATGGACTGCAGCACACCAGGCTTCTCTGTTCTTCACTATCTCCCCAAGTTTGCTCAAGCTCTTGTCTGTTGAGTCAGTGATATTATGTAACCATCTTGTCCTCTGCCACCCCCTTCTCCTCTTGCCCCCAGTCTTTCACAGTATCAGGGTCTTTTCTGGAAAGTTAAGTCACTAAAATACCCAGTATATGTAAGCTAGGCATGTTGAATGAGTGAGTGAATTATTACTGCAAGGTAATGGAAGGGAACTGCTGAAGAGAAGATCTAGCCAGTATGAGCCCAAAACTTAAAAGTTTGTTACCACCCAATTATTCTTTTTTTTTTTTTTTTGCCATTTTTAAGCTCCAAATTTGAGTAGCAGTGGAGGAGGGGAGGAGATTTCAGTGTAGGCAAATAACATAAGACATGGATGAGGGAATAGGTTTGTAATCAGCCAAAAGATCAGCTTGACATAGTAAAAAGACAAAGGGAAAAATACTTAAGTGTCAGTCACTGTGCTAAATACATTATCTTACTTAAAACTCACAGAACCCCTTTGAAGTAAGCCCTGTTATCTCTGTTTATGGGGGAGAAAAGGAGCTCAGAGAGGATGCAGGAGCTTCCTGAGGTCACACAGCAACTGATGAGTGAGGGGCAGGATGGGAAGCCAAGCACTGGCGCCATAGCAGCTTTTCCTGTAAACACAAGCCAAGAATGGAGATTTCATTAATTATGTTTGAATTTTATTTTGTATTTGATGGGGGTGGGGGTGGGGAACCCAGATGATACACAGATTTCTTTTATACTAACAAACCCAACAACTGGCTCTGTCCCAGGAAGAGATTCCAGCTCAGTGCAGGGAAAAGGCCAAGGAGTTGATGAAAGATTTGGGATTGCCAGAAAGAGCTTGGCATGACTGGTGTGCTGTTCGATGATGGTGACCAAATTTTCCAAAACAGAATCAGCTTGCCATGTCTGTCTGTGTGCATCCCCCCGACCCCGCCTCACCCCAAGGATCAAAGAACTCCTGAAAATGTAGTTTGGATACAGAAATACAGTCATACGGTCGGTTCTGAAATAATGCGACAAGTTTCTAAAAATTACTGAGTCACAAAAAGTTGCACGATGAAAACCACAGGAGTTATGGGAAAGTTGGCATTATAGGCATAGAACTCAAAAATTTAATCAATGACACATTGAAAAAAAAAGAAGGTAAATGCCTAATAGAAAAGGGAAGCACAGGGGACTTCCCTGGTGGCCCAGTGGTTAAGAGTCCTTACTCCCAATGCAGGGGGCGTGGGCTCTATCCCTGTGTGTGTGTGCGCGTTCAGTCGCTCAGCTGTGTCTGGCTCTTTGTAACCCCATGGACTGGAAGCCCGCCAGGCTCCTCTGTCCATGGGATTCTGTAGGCAAGAATACTGGAGTGGGTTGCCATGCCCTCCTCCAGGGGATCTTCCCAACCCACGGATCGAACCTGCATCTCCTGGCCCTTCTGCATTGCAGGTGGATTGTTTACCTCTGAGAATCCAGGGAAGCCCCTTTGATCCCTGGTCAAGGAATTAAGATCCTGCTTGGCCAAAAAAAGAAAAAAAAAAAAAGGAAGCACAATTCTACATATGAGAAATGGTCAAGAAATACATAAAGGCTGCAATAAATATGGAGCTTGACTTGGAAGTACAAGATGAATGGAGTTTTGTGTGCAGAAGTACTCATGGGAAAGGTTGGCAATTGTGAGTTACTGTGGAGGAGAGGAAGGAGAGAGATGTGGAATCATATGGAAAGTTCTAACACCAGAGACAGATGGCTGTGGTTCGTCATAGATACTGAGATTGGAGGTGGCTGGTGGGCGTTGGAGTTGTGTGGTTTGGTGTCTTCCTTAAGCAGCTCACTTCAGCTGGGCACCTTTTTTCTGCATTCACCTTAGTGTTTCTTGCCAAGTAAATTACACCAAGGGCACACAAAATGCACAAAGTTTTCAAGTTGTCCTGTAATTTATTAATCTGTTGGTACATATCTGTGGTTTAAAAACAAGAGGTGTAGCAGAACTCACTGACGTGGAAATATGTGTGGCTCCCATACCTGGGGCTTTTCCATTCAGCTCTCTAGGTAGCCAGGGGTCCCCACTGGGGACTAAATGCATGTGTCCTCCCCACCCAGATTCACATGTTGAAATCTAATCTTTGATGTGATGGTACTGGGAGTTGGGGCCTTGGGGAGGTGATGAGGTCGTGTGGGTGGCACCTTCGGGAATGGCATGGATGCCCTTTAAAAAGACCCATTAGAAAGCTCCCTCATCCATGAGCCAAGAAATGAGCTCTCACTAGATACCAAATCTGTTGGCACCTTGGTCGTGGGTCTCCCAGCCGCCAGAACTGAAGAAATAAATGTTTGTTTTCTGAGCCATCCAGTCTATGGTGTTTTTTTACAGTAACCTCAAAGGACTAAGACCCTCCCTTGGCTCTAAACCGGAGGATGGACCAGGGGTCACTTCTAAGACGCCTTCCTCTATGATTTTCGAGTCTCTCACTGAATGGGCTGGGTGACAAAGTATGCCCACCCCTCCAGATCTCTCAGAGGACTATAATTATAGGTTTTGTTTTTAATCCTTTATATATCCCAGTTTTCTTTCTCTGGCTGCTTTAGTATCTTTTCTTCTCCTGGATGTTCTTGTCATGCTTTGGTCTTTCTTCAGACGCCAGGTGACCCTTGGATCTTCATGTGTGTTTTAAAAAGAGAAAGTTGGCTGGGAGATTTGCACCCATAGGTGGAGCTTGTGGACTGGCAGGGGTTGATTTTTGGGTGCTCAGGACAGCATTTTGGAGGCCTCTGAATACTAGACTGTATCTCTGTTAGTGGCCCTAGTTCTCCTCGGTTGATTCAGTTTAATTGATTTCATGTTTTGCCAGGGGTGCACCACCTGAGTCCTGGAATTCTACATGTGGCCATCGAGTGGGATGTGGAGGAGCCAAGTGCTCTGTATACAGCATTTCAAAGAAGTCCCCTGTTTTCGGCTAAACCCCGAGTCTGGGTTTCTGTAAGGCCAACCAGCTTCCTCTCATTACTCCCCCTGTATCAGCCACAAATCTTCTCTCCAGCCTGGCTTCTGGAGTTTCGTTAAACCTAAACAAAGACAGAAATGCTCAGGTCTCTTAAGGGAGGTCAGGTCCATCACACAACACAAGCGACTTTTGGGGTAGGTTTTGAAGGATGAGTAGGAGTTCATGTCATGAACGAGGTGTAAGGGCTTCCCATGCTCACCATGCTGGAGTTGTGAGCAGTCAGTGTCAGGCAGTACCAGACCCTTACAGCTGGTAGGAGTAGAGCAGATCGAAAGTGATCTAAAAACTCTCAGGGTAATGGTTTGCAAAAGCCAAGGCATCTTTGTTCATTAGTGGTAGTAACCATGGTCTCCAGGAGGTTCTGTTGCACAGGTGGAGACTTTTTGCCTTCTGAAGGTCATCACTTCCAGCCTTTGTGGTCACACACAAAAAAGCCAACACAGTTGGCTGCTAGTTTGGTGAATCTAGGGGCTTCCCTGGTGGCTCAGATGTTAAAGCATCTGCCTGCAACGCAAGGAGATGGTTCAATCCCTGAGTCAGGAAGATCCCCTGGAGAAGGAAATGGCAACCTGCTCCAGTATTCTTGCCTGGAGAATCCCATGGACAGAGGAGCCTGGCAGGCTACAGTTCATGGGGTCACAAAGAGTTGGACACCACTGACCTACTAACACACACACATGTGGTGAGTCTATCCATCCTTGTCACATATAAGGTGGTGGGGATCTGGCCAGGAGGTGGGATGAACAGTATTTGATATGAAATAGAAGAGAGGGGTTTATGGCAAGGAGATACACGGACACTGAGCATAGATGTGCAGGTGTAAATTTGGAAGGAAGGCTCTTACCAGACATACCCATCGGAGCTGACACTCGGGTGAGCTCTCCTGTGCAGGCACCTCTGTTATTTTCACATCAAAAGCCTATTTTGACAGCAACAGGAAAGCACAGTCAGTTCAAAGGTATGTAATACAGGCCCGATGAAGGCAATTCCTTCTTTGCTAATTTTCTCCTCATGATGATGATAATTTATGTCAGTTTAAAATGAGCAAATTATAGAAAAGGTTAAAGAAGCATTAAAAACATCTTGAATTGTTTCACTCTTATCATGGCCTTCAGTTCAGTTCAGTTGCTCAGTCATGTCCAACTCTTTGTGACCCTGTGGACTGCAGCACGCCAGGCTTCACTGTCCATCACCAACTCCTGGAACTTGCTCAAACTCATGTCCATCAAGTCAGTGATGCCATCCAACCATCTCATCCTCTGAGGTCCCCTTCTCCTCCTGCCTTCAATCTTGCCCAGCATCAGGGTCTTTTGCACTGAGTCAGTTATTTGCATCAGGTAGCCAAAATATTGGAGTTTCAGCTTCAGCATCAGTCCTTCTAACGAATATTCATTGGCCTATACCATTCATGGCCTATACCGTTAGTATTTCATATGTGCCCTTCACTGTTCTGAGTACCCTCTGCATATTCATTCGTGGAATCCACACAGCACCCCTAAGAAACTGATACTTTTATCCCTTCTTTCAGATTGCGGAAACCAAGACACAAAAGGTTAGGGAAGTGGCTCAGGGACAAATGTTTGTTAAGTCAGAACTGAAACTGAAGCCAGGGTCAAACCCAAGGTATCTCTAGATATGTTGCTTTTGTTGTCTAGTTGCCAAGTTGTGTCCGACTCTTTGTGACTCCATGGACTGTAGCCTGTCTGGCTCCGCTGTCCAAGGGACTTCCCAGGCAAGAATACTGGAGTGGGTTGCCATTTCCTCCTCCCGGGGAGTCTTCCCAACCCAGGGATTGAACCTGAGTCTCTTACATCTCCTGCATTGGCAGGCGGATTCTTTACTACTGAGCCACCTGGGATGTGCCGCCCCACCCCCACTAGATGTCTTTTTCTATAATAAAATATCATATGCTTTATATGACATATATGTGTATATATGTATTTCTCTCTTTCTATTTCTGTAACAATTTAAAATCTTTTTCTTGCCAAACGGTGCATCCTGAATGTATCCGTATCATTTAAAAACTTCATTCACAAAGCCACTTCCTTGTGGATTGTTGCTTTGATTACATTAATTAGATCATAAACAAGGCAGCATTGTGTTTACATTTTTTAAGTTATATACCTTAAGGCATGAAAATTAATTATCTCGAAAGCTCATAAAATTGAGAAAGATCTTTTTTTCCCTATATCTCTTTATAGTTAAACATCTAAGAATAGCCTTTACCTTGTTAAAAAAAAAACAAAGCACGTGCATACGGTTATTGGAGACTGCATGAAGCCTTCCTTTCCTGTTGGATGTTTCTGTGGTTTTAACACCGTGACAGGGCTCCGAGTGGGGGACCGTGTAGGCCCTTAAAGCAGGGTCACTTCAGTCCCCCGGGTCCTCAGATGTGATTTCCTCCCCCAGGCCCCGCCCCTTGAGAGAAGCGCGGTCAGGGTTTGCGGGGTGTGTGGGTGGGGTGGGGGGCGGGGGCCGGGACTCCCGCAGCATTGCTCAAGCAGGGCCACCAGGGGGCGCTACCCTACCAGTCCTTGAAGACCTGGAGACAGGTGGGTTCTCACCTGCCTTGCTCGGGAGTAAGAGCTCAGCCTGGAGCAATAGGTCTGTGACACAGGGCTCTTCCTTCCACCCCATCCATGGTTGTTTTGAACACTGAACCTTGAAGCAGCTGAGAACTCTCGTTGCTGTCTGAGACAGCAAACAAGAATAATCCCGTCTTGGGCTTTGTCACAAAAGGCAGATGACGTGGGATCCCTTGGATCCTGGCCAAGTCACCTTGTCTAGCAAATGGAAAACCCTGGAAAGAAAATAAAAATCAAAGTTAAAGGGATCGGGCACATATGGGGGGGCACCCATGACTTCTTGTCTTCCCCTTTCCAGTTAGGATTTGAACAGGATTCCCCGATTTCCAAACGTCAGTTGCAACCGGAATGTGTAGGAAGATACAGATGAGAGCTGTTGTTTTCCATGATGTCCAGAGGGGTAGAAATGACTTCAGAACAGAAGTCTGAAAACGAGCCTCTGTGACTCTTGGGGGAACTTCTGAGCGGGTGTGTCCCCTCCTGTGTGTCCCCAGCCAGAGGAGGCTCTTTGGAAGGGCGCGTGCCTCCCGGGTCGGGGCCACACCTGCCGTCTTCCAGGGGCCACGCAGGCTGCCCGGTTCCCCGGGGCAGAACCTGTGAGCATCCCTGACCCTTTGTTCTCTGCGCCAGAAGACGTGGTTCCACGCCAAGTACAAAACTTTCATGTTTGAAAAGACTGGGTTTAACTGCTGGTGGTCAGACCAGCAGATTGGTATGTACCTGCATGGAGAGCACTCTGACCCAGCAAAACACTTCAGTGCTAAGAAGATGGAAAACCGTGGCATTTGCCATCTGACCCAGCAGGAGCCTGGGGCAGATGGAGCTCAACTTGGAAAGTCTGCTGCCGCTTTCTTTTTTTTTTTCCCTCCTGGTTGTTGTTGTAGCCCCAGGAGCAGATACTGCCTTTGGAACCTTCCTGTGGGCTGGCTTGGCCCGCCTCTGCCTCCCTGGGCAGGGGCTGGGGAACCAGGGTGTCAGGCTGCCCGAATACTTGGCATTGTTCTCGGGGCACTGAGGGCTCCCTGCATGATCAAAGGCAGAGTCCGGGAGGTGGGGGCTCGGCAAGCGCTCGCCCTCCACTGGGCTCAGACTGCTCCTGGCTGGGTGCTTTCTGGCTGCCTGAAATGACCAGCTTCTTATAAGGTACAGTGTGTTCGATGTTGGGAGCAGAGTGCCTGCTTTGGGGGCGGCGGGAGGGAGGTGTTGGAGAGGTGGGCCCTGGCTTTCTGGCTTATGAATAAGATGACCCTGGCCTGTGTCAAGCAGAAAAATGGCAAAGTGTTTGTCTTTTCAGTACGCTGAGTGAATCCACTTAATGCATTTGTTTCCTGATTTTTTTTGTTGTTGTTGTTGGAAATGAAGGGATTGGAGCTATTTAGTTTTGCGCAAGGTGGACCCAAATCAGCAGGGAGTCGGATTATAATTGCTAAGGAAATGAGCCGCACTCTGTGGATCCTTCCTGGTGGGCTCTGGAAAGAGGTTTTTTTTCCTGTAGTTTCTTCCTCCCTGCAAATCTTCCCTGGCTTTATTCTGAAGGTGCTTCTCTCCCCTTTCAGTTCTCCCAGCAGCCAGGGGGTGGGGACATTGTGTTGGCTTTGTGGCTCCATTCCAGAGCGCCTTAAGGAAGGTTCCAGAGGGAGCGCCACCTGGCATTGTGTGGACAGATGTCTGGATGGCGTGGTGCTGCGGTGGTTTTGTGGGGCAGGACCAGCCCTGGTTAGAGAAACAACAGATTAGACAGAAGTCAAACCCTCAGCCTGCTTTTCTTCCTTAAACAACACCTGTGGAGTTTATGAGTTCCTCGAGGGAAAATCTCAGAAATCTGCATGAGAATGGTGTTTCCTGCCAGGAAGACCTCAAAGAGTTTATAGGATGCCATCCTGCAGCCTGAATGCGTTTATAGCCATATCATATATACGGGGCTGACTCTCCCTACGCTCCTTGAACATCACGCCCACTTTCCTATTGGAGGGCCCACCAAGGACATGGGAAATGTCGTCTTGAGAGGCCTTTGCTTTTGGTTTTGTTTTCTGAAACTTTGGGCTCATCAGAGAAAAGTTGTCATTCTTGTGTGTTGGCTGAAAGATTCTTAGCTTTCTCTGTAGGGATGAGGGAGGAGGAAGGAACAGGGATCCGTGGCAGCTCAGACCTGAGCTGGAGTCTGGGAGGCTGACTCTGGGTAGGGCCGGGTCGGTTACCTTCCGAGAGGCCCTGAGGTCCTCAGGTGTGCTTTGGGTGCGACTCAGAGTGGAGGCAGATGGCAGAGGGAATGGAAGACCAACCTCTCGGAGGTCATGGATGCATTTTCTCTCTCGCGGACTTGAACTCCAGTCTGCACTCCCGGGTACGGCTGTTTTCTTCTCTGCCGTGGTGCCCTCTCCACGTGAGGCTTTGCATGTAGCTCGGTGGATGCTTGTGAGGGAACAGAATGCGAGCAAGGGGATGGCTGGAGGGTGCACTGAGCTCCTCTGACATCCCCTGGCCTCTGTCCTCCAGCACCATGATGGCGACACCACCTCTGGCCTCTTCCTCTTTCTAAGTCCTGTCTCCCCATCATTCAGCCTCCGTGTGAGCCAGGCTTTGTGCCCTCTTGAAGTGAAGTGAAGTGAAGTGAAGTCGCTCAGTCATGTCCAACTCTGTGACTCCATGGACTATAGCCCACCAGGCTCCTCCGTCTATGGGATTCTCCAGACAAGAACACTGGAGTGGGTTGCTATTTCTTTCTCCAGGGGATCTTCCCGACCCAGGGATTGAACCTGGGTCTCCCATATCACAGGCAGAGCCACCAGGCTTTACACTCTGAGCCACCTTTCAGGCTATGCCCTCTGGAGTTTCAACATATTGTAATACTCTCCTACATTCCTCCTTAGGAAGCCTAGGCAATCTCTCTCCCAGGCAATCTCTTCCGGCCGGCTTAAAGTCCTTGCCTGACTCTGCCGGGTTCAACCTGACCGTGTACGCAACGCTCAGTCTAGACTGGCCTCGTCACCCTCTTACGCTCGCGCTCCATCATCTGGAAGGACGTGCATCACCAGTCACATGTAGGTGTCACCCCCCAGGGTCTCGCCTGCGTGTGTTGCCCACCTCCTGCCCAAATGCCCTTCCTTCTCTCTGGTTGGCAAACCTGTGCTCATCCCCGGACTCAGCTCTTCCCAGAGTCGCCCCAAGACTGACCTGAGTCAGAACCTCCCCTCCCATCTCGTTTCCTTCAGAGTTGCCCTCTTGCCTAAATCCCTGCTGAGGCAAGGGTCACACGGCCTTGTTTACCTGCACTCTCCTCCCTACCTGCGAGTTTCTGCAGGTCAGGGACTCTGTGGCTTTCACTTTCACTCTGAGCTCCAAGGGGAAATGAAATGTTTCTGCCGTGAACCCAAATTAGACCGTTTAAGCGTTGCAGGTCAAACCAGGAATCTAAGAGGGAGGTTCTCTGCTTCTCACTTGGGAGGCAGAGAACAGACACGGAGTTGTTAATCAGTGGCTTAGGAGAGACCCAGCTGTCTGACCTCGGGCCTGAGACCTTCCAGACCTCTGGCCGCGTCTTCTCTTTGAGCCCAGGGGTGGCCCCGGGTGGAGGATGGGTCTCTCTCTCCGGCCGCCTGGGGGTAATGAACAGAGCTGATGGCTGCCCCTTTGGCAGACCTGCTCCCAAGAAAGTGTTCTGGGTTCTGTGGGTAGCGAGTGAGTGTGGTTGCTCCCTGCGGCAGCTGGAGCTTGCGCGGAGGTGGGGAAGGCAAATAGACTCTGTGTGGCTTTGTGGGGGGAGAAACCTGGAGCCTGGTGAGAGTGCTGGGGGGTGGGGGCAGAAGAGGGAGCCATGACCCTTGGCCTTGGTGTCAGCCGAGGGAAGATCAGGCACAAACAGGGCCCCCGGGGCAGGAGAGTGTTCACGAGGAAAGAACAGAAGTGTACGTCGTGTGCTTGGATGCTCACGGGAAGGGCTCCCCTCTGACCCTGCTTGGAATAGAAGATAACCACGTGAGTTCAGGTAACACCTGGGGCAGAGAGGCATGAGTGAAAGGGAAAGTCGCTCAGTCATGTCTGACTGTTTGCAACCCCTGTGGACTATACATTCCATGGAATTCTCCAGGCCGGAATACTGGAGTGGGTAGCCTTTCCCTTTTTCAGAGGATCTTCCCAACCCAGGGATCGAACCCAGGTCTCCCACATTGCAGGCAGATTCTTTACCAGCTGAGCCACAAGGGAAGCCTCAGAATACTGGAGTGGGTAGCCAGTCCCTTCTCCAGTTGATCTTCCAACCCAGGAATACGAACCTGGGTCTCCTACATTGCAGGTGGATTCTTTACCAACTGAGCTATCAGAAGGGCATTAGGTAATACCCTTTCTGGATGACATCCTGGGGGCTGAAATGGAAACCTCCTCTGTGTCTGCTTGGTTCCTCCCTGGGGGATTCCGAGGCTGCATGCGACGCTTTCCACTTTCCCACAGGACCATGCTCCATCTCTGCCGTCTTCACTGTAACCTTGAGCACGTGGTCTTTCTCCCTCTGCCTCCTCTTAGGACTTATCATATGGGAAATAAAGAAGTGACTAGAACAGTTCCTGTTGTCAAGGAGCTTCACATCTTGAGAGGAAGGGAGAGAAGCTGTGTGGAAATGATTCCTATCTCCTTGGAAAGGTACATTGCAATCGATGTACCCCTAAAGGAAACCGGTTTAATTGTTGCTACTGGAATACAGTGAATCAAGTCAAGATCTATGACGTGCTAAGTTGGCATCTAGAAAGGAGATTTATGATCAGTGAATTCCAGTTTAAGACAGAAAACTAGAATTTGTTAAAATCTACTATGTGCCAACAACCCTAGACATGTTAGTTTGCTTAGTCCTCGTTATCACTCTGGGAGGTGCTTTGTATTTGTATTATGCTTATTTTAGAACTTTCTTTCTTTCTTTCTTTGGCTGCACAGGTCTTAGTTGTGACACATGGGATCTAGTCCCCTGACCAGGGATTGAACCCAGACCCCCTGCATTGGGAGTGAGGAGTCCTAGCCACTGGGCCACCAGGGAAGTCCTTATCTTCATTTTACAAATGAGGAAATTGAGGTTCAGAGAGGTTAGGTAACTTACCCAAGGCCACACAGCTCAAAAGGAGCATAGTCATAAATTAAGCTGCTGTTGGTCTTATTCCAAAGTACATGCTTTTTACTACTCAGCAGGCAGATTATGGGGCTTCCCTGGTGGTAAAGAGTCTGCCTGCCAGTGCAGGAGACACAAGAGACAAAGATTTGATCCCTGGGTCGGGAAGATCCCCTGTAGAAGTACTTCCCCTCCAGTATTCTTGCCTGAGAAATCCCATGGACAGAGGAGCCTTGGAGGTCTGCAGTCCGTGGCGTTGCAAAAAAAATCTTAGTGACCAAACAACAATGAGGCAGATTATGAGCACTTTTGCATTTGAAAGATTGTTTGCAGTTGGTAAATTCCAACTTGACTGAAGGGTTTAATATCTCACAATCAAAGGGACCTGCAGGGCCGTCTCTGAGAGTCCTGCTGGTTTTGACCTAAGTGGACAGTATGGCTTAGAACCAAAGAGCTTGCGCCCAGCACGCTCTACGTGGTGAGATCTGGGTGGGGAAGGGCTGGCTCTGAAGGGTGAGCAGCAGGCTTTATTTTTATGAGTGGAGTGACCAGTGTGCAGCAGCCAGGGATACGCAGAGCTGGGTGTTACCTCAGGAAGTGAGATCCAGCCATCCCAGGAACTAATAACTGTTGTTGACAGATAGGAGCTCTGGGTTTAATTTAAGTAGAGGCGCCTCGTTACTTGACCAATAAAAGGCAAAGTGCATGGTGCTCAGAAAGGAACAGCGGAATCACTGTGGACCCAGAGTTAAGCTGGACACAGCACTCTTCAGGGTCCCCAGTCAGTGCTGGTGAGCTTTTTTCTGTTTTAAAGGGTTTTTGATGTGGAGCTTTTTTAAAAGTCTTTATTGAATTTGTTACAGTACTGCTTCTGTTTTGTTTTGTTTTCTTGGCCCTGAGACATCTTAGCTCCCTGACCAGGGAATGAACTTGCACCCCCTGCATTAGAAGGTGAAGTCTTAACCACTGGACCATCAGGGAAGAGCTTTTTTTCTTTTTTTTTTCTTTTTAATATTTATTTATTTAGCTTCACCAGGTCTTAGTTGTGGCACATGGGATCTTTAATGTCAGCATGTGGGATCTAGTCTCCCGACTGGGGATGGAACCCAGGCTCCCTGCATTCGGAGCCAAGAATCCTAGCCACTGGACCACCAGGGAGACCCCCCCGGTGAGCTTTTAAAGTGAAATGGATTTTCTGCCATTGGGGCAAAACTTTTGATAATTCTATTCTTTAAAAAGTAAAGATAGAAAAAGGTCACTTCAAGGAAAGGCTGGTGCTAGCATATTTTTCTTTGGAAGGGCTGGAGTCTAGTTTAATCCCTGCTTTAATCTCCAGGAAAGAGCTGGTCGGGCTGTCAGAGAGGGGACACTGTCCAGACCCTGGGGGCTGGCCAGCTGGTTGGTTTGTTCTTCCTCTGAAGCTGCAGTGAGTGAGCCTGGTCAACCTCCTCCCTCCGGGAGACCTGGCTTCAGGTAGCATTCTTAAAATGCTCTTGATTTTCTCTGTCTGGCTAGAAATGTTTCTTTTTAAGTTTGAGGCTCTTCATTTGCTGAGGCTGTGTTTTCTTGTCATGGCAGCCCTCGTTTTGGTAAAAATGCTACTAAGGAAGAGCCCAAGATTTCTAACCAAAAGGTTTGGCATGTTTGGACAAGTGGACACCATTAATGAAAACAGAAAGAACTTGAAAAAAAATGCTCCCTTTTTTGAAATCACTAAAAGCCACGATTCACTTGCTTAGGGCTCTTCTAAATCTAAAATTGTCTCAAATGTGACATTTTGGGCATTCTCTTGAGCTCATCCTGCCTCAGTTTCCAAAAATATAAAGTGAGAACCATGCTATGTGCATTTTTAGGGCCATGGTGATGATGAAATAAATGATAAACATAAACCAAGAGAAGGGTCTGCACCAAGTGAACCTAATAATTGATGACTGTTACTTTGATTCTTACGTAAAATGCTCTTGGGGTTTTTGTTGCATTGCTGAAGGAAATGATAAAGATGTGAATGAAGACAATAAATGCTTTTAAATCCCAGACACAATCTCTTCATGCAAAATGAAGACAATGGTACTTTGGCCACATGACTGCTGGCACAAAATAGATGCTAAACAAATGTTGGTTTTCTTATTCTTTCATTCAAATTTGGCCCCTAAATATATGTGTGTGCTAAGTCGCTTCAGTCTGACTCTGCAACCCCTTGGTCTGTAGCCTACCAGGCTCCTCTGTCCATGGGATTCTCCAGGCAAGAATACTGAAGAGAGTTGCCATGCCCTCCTCCAGGGGACTGTCTAACTCAGGGATCGAACCCACGTCTCCTATGTCTCCTGCACATGGGTTCTTTACCACTAGCGCCACCTGTGAAGCCCCATATGTATGTACGTGTATATATATATATATATACATATATACACATCTATTTATAAATTGCATGATGGACTCCAGTATATTCTTATGTTATAAAATATATACTGACAAATAATATCATGATTAGAAAAAATAGATATGAACAGGGGTTTTTATATTTTCTTTTTTGTTCTCCTTGGATGTAATTCTGCGTCTGTGTGTGCATGCATGCTAAGTTGCTTCAGGCATGCCTGACTCTTTATGACCCCATGGACTGTAGCCCTCCAAGTTCCTCTGTCCATGGGATTCTCCAGGCAAGAATACTGGAGTGGGTTGCCATGCCCTCCTCCAAGGGATCTTCCCGACCTAGGGATCAAACCCACCGTCTCTTATGTCTCCTGAATTGCAGTGGATTCTTGACTGCTGAGCCATTGGGGAAGCCTGTACTGTATATGTAAACTGCATATGTAAGTACTGTAATAGGGACTTTATAAGGTCAGTCATATGGTTCAGTGAGTATGGGTAGAATCTTCTATGAATGGGTGCCAAGTCTCTCCAGTCATGTCCAGCTGTTTACGACCCCATGGACCATAGCCTGACTGGCTTCTCTGTCCATGGGATTTGCCAGGGAAGAAAACCAGAGGGATTGCCATTTCCTCCTCCAGGGGATCATCCCAGCCCAAGTATCGCACCCCAGTCTTGTACATCTCCTGCATTGTTAGGCGGGTTCTTTACCAATAGCACCACCTGGGAAGTCTCCTATGAGTAATTGCAGGATGGCAATGGCACCGCACTCCAGTACCCTTGCCTGGAAAATCCCATGGATGGAGGAGCTTGGAAGGCTGCAGTCCATGGGGTCGCTAAGTCGGACATGACTGAGCGACTTCACTTTCACTTTTCACTTTCATGCATTGGAGAAGGAAATGGCAACCCACTCCAGTGTTCTTGCCTGGAGGATCCCAGGGACGGGGGAGCCTGGTGGGCTGCCGTCTATGGGGTCACACAGAGTCGGACACGACTGAAGTGACTTGGCAATAGCAATGGGCTCCCAGAGCACCAACAAGAACGTTTAGCACAAGAGGATGGTCTGGTTTTGGGTGTGTGTGTCTGCTTAGTCTGGTGAGGCCAACTTTCCAGTGCTGTCCTCTGAAAGTTTGGAAGCATGCTGTAGCTTTCTGTAAAACTGGGAAATGCCTTGTCACCACTGGCGAAAACCACTAGCAGGTAATGGTAATACAGATTTATAACCCTTCAGCTGAGGATGTCTGAGATTTTCAATTCTGCCAGTTTAAACTTATTAACACCATGTTTCATGGAAGATTCTTCAAGGTGGGCTTTTAATTCCAGACCAGGCACGAGCTATGTGATATTAGACAGCTGTCCCAACTTCTCTGAGCCTTAGTTTCTTCATCTATAAAGTTAGGATACAGACAGGGAGAGAAATAATGATCTGATAGGACTGTTGCTAAGATTAAAATCACTGATGCTTACAGTGATGCTTGGCAGGGTGGCTTGCCTTTGCCGGAGGTCTATAGTTCACCTGATCTTCAATTGCTCTTCTACTTAGATTCTGTGGGACATCTGCCATCAGTTTTTAGGACTGCATTTTATTTTTTAAAAGTAATCTTCAGTTTTTAATAAAAATAAACATGCTATCAGTCCAAAAAATTAAATGTTATAAACTTTAAAATGAAAAGTAGGACTTCCCTGGTGGTCCAGTGGGGGAGGACTCTGCTTCTATTGCAGGGGACACACGTTCAATCTCTGGCCGGGGAAGTCAGGGCCCACATGCTGCTCGGTGTATAATGTCTGTACTTCTTAGTGCATATACAAGTTATGTTAATACTATATTAATGTGCAATAGAATTATGTCTAAAAAATGTATGTACCCCAATTAAAAAATACTTTATTGCTAAAAAAAATATTAACCATATGTCAGCCTTCAGTGAGTTAGAATCTTATTGCTGGTGGAGGGTTGGAAATATTGTGAGAATTACCAAAAATGTAACCGAGACAGGAAGTGAGCAAAGCCTATTTTTTGTTTTTATTTTTTTATTGATGTATAATAAATCTACGTGGTTATGTTAGTTTCAAGTGTACAGCAAAGTGATTCCGTGATATGCATATTTATATATATATATTCTTTTTCAGATTCCTTTCCATCCTAGGTTATTACGAGATATTGAGGAGAGTTCCCTGTGCTATGTACTAGGCCCTTGTTGTTTACCTAGTTTATATACAGTAATATATTTATGTTAATTGCCACTCCTAATTTAACTCCACCAGGCCTCCTGCCTCCAGGTATTCCCTCCAGTTTTATTCCAAACATCTCTGTCCACCTGACCTGCTTAAAACATGACCTTTATCATTATAAATCCCTCATTCTGAAGCCTCAGGGTTGTCACCTACTAAAGCAGTGGGCTTCCGTGGTGGCTTAGCAGTAAAGAACTCACCTGCCAATGCAGGAGACCCAGATTCAATCCCTGGGTCAGAAAGATCCCCTGAGAAGGATATGGCAACCCACTCCAGTATCCTTGCCTAGAGACTCCCATGGACAGGGGAGTCTGACAGGCTGTGGTCCTTGCGGTTGCAAAAGAGTTGGACATGACTCAGCCACTAAATAGCCACAGTAACGACAAAGCAGCGTCTAATTTTTATCTCACTTTTGTTTTTTTCCACCGTAGTTCCATCTTCACTACTTGTCGAAAGCCCTCGTTTTCCTTTTCTAGAGCATGTCTGTATTTGTGGAGCTTTCTTGACTTTGTACCCTCCTGTTTCTTTCTCAATTGCTGGTCTCAATTTTTGGCCAAAAATACCCTACTTTTTCTTTTGGCCTATTTTGGGTACCAGCCCCTTTGAACCACTCAAGTTCTCATTGATTCCCCTGAAGACCTCCGCTCCCCCGCCTTACGTTGTAGAAATTATGGACTATAGTACTTTTTGTCACTTGTCATTTATGATATGATCTGACATTCTTTTAATTTATTTGGCTCCATCTGATCTTAGTTGTGACATGCAGGATCTTCGGTTGAGGCCTGTGTGATCTTGTTCCTGGACCAGGAATTGATCCCGGGCCTCCTTGCATTGGGAGTGCGAAGTCTTAGCCACTGGACTCCCAGGGAAGTCCTGATCTGAAATTCTAGTCTTTTCACATGCCTGTTCCATTTAGCTAGAAGTGAATGATCCTGCCTTGACTACCAAGTGCTCTGCTAGGCACCTTCATTTTCTGTCTCTTGTATACCCCATGATGACCAGGTGGTCCTTCAGAGTGCCCATTTTACAGATGAGAATACTGAGGCCTAGTGACTAGCTTTCTCTCTCTCCATCTCACATCAGGCATCTGTGCATTAAGGTGAAGGCCATGGTGACGGGCACTGCTTCGGATTCTATGGTTGAAGAGCATTGCCCACCAGTGTTGGGAAGGGCTGGGCCAGGCCTTGGAAGGCAGGCAGTGGAGGGGTGGGGGGAAAGGAACCCCCTTGGTTTGCAGACTGGAGTCACTGCAGCAAGACAATATTGCAGAGGCAGTGCCCAGGGAGCAGCAGTCAGAGCCCAGCCTTGGAGGTCACAGGTGTTGACCTGGATCCGCAAAGCATGGAGAAGGGGTTCAGCTTTGGGGTTTGGTGCTGAGCGAGGCTTTTCTCTCTCCTGACTTCTGACTCCCCCATCTGATGGTTGGGGGCTCCTCGCAGGCCAGTGAGCCCCAGCAGGGCTGGCATCTCAGCCTACTCTGCCTCTGATCCCAGGCTCTGCCCCCGGTGGGTGGTCTTGTGTGTGAGCTGGAGCACTGCTGGGGTGGGTAGAAAGTTCCCACGCTGCTCGATGGTGGTGCAGGGGGACAAACAGCAAGGGCCACGACGTTGTCAGATGGTTCTCACACTCTTCCTCCATCCTCAGTTCCCAGCACTTGCTTCGGCTTTCAAATGCCTCATTGGATTGGGAGTGGGGTCAGTTTCTCTCTCCCTCTGTGCTTCTAGACTTTAAAGCTTTGGTGTGTGCTTAGGGTTGTAAAATGAGATTTCCACTTTTTTGAGTGTGAGCACTCTTTCATGTTTTGTCCCTTTTGTGTTTCTCCCTCCCTCCCCCAGCCCCTCCTCTACCCTCAAGTCTGTTTTCTTTCCACAAGACTTCTTGCAGGTTGTTTTATCATCTCCAAGGCTAAGATTCGGAACCCCATCTTTAAACTGGGCTTCATAATATCGCCCATGCGTGTTGAGCAATGGAACAAGCCTGGTGCCTGGCACCCGGAAGCCGGACAGTGTTCATTTTCTTTCTTCCTCTTTACGGCTCTGTCCACACCAGGCATTGCTCTATCTTAACCCCTGGAGTCCTCCAGGCTCAAGGTACTGATCTGGCATCTGGTGCACAGGACCTTGGGAAGGAAGAGATGTTCTGGATGCCCTGAGCGTTTCTTTCAACCCTCGAGCATACTTCTGCAGGGGCTCCTCGTAAAATGGGCCGGACTTTAAGCTGCTTTCTGTGCGTTAAGCTCTTCAGACAAAGATCTATAGAAACAGGAGCCGTTCGTGATGTTAATTGGCAGCAGCTTTCCATGGACCACCCCGAATGGAAATGCAGGCAAGGGCCCCCAGATGTGGCCAGGAATCCCTCTTTCTTGGATTGAAGGATGCAGCCAGTTGAGAGGAAACGCAGACGCAGAGCCCTGGAGCCTCTTCAGATTATTCCGCTGGCTCCACCGCTGCCCTCTGTCTTTCAGGAGCACTTTCTTTTTGTTGGGGCTAATTCCTGTAGCAACCCCTCCCACCAGCTCATTTCCCCAGGCTGTAAGCTGGGGCTGACCAAGGAGGTTTGGTGGAGCGGGGCGGGGAACCTGTGCTCAGGAGTTATTGCCGTAAGCAGGAAGTGTTTGTTTCCATTTACTGTTAGTTGGAAGAAGGAAGGCTGGACCTTTCTTCCAGCAGAAGCAGAAATCAGCCTGAGGACTGATTTTACCCTCACGAGGGGAACCAGAGCTCCTTAGGGCACCAGTGGTCCCGTCTTGAAATTGCTCAGCCGCCTATAGCACGAGGACTCAGAGAATCTCCTACCTACATCTTAAATCAACGTGATCTGTGAGGTGGTGTCTGGCATGTGAAGCTAGTCTCACAACTAGTGTGGCTGGCTGTGTGTCACTGTAATGAAGCAGGAAGCCCGTGTCCTGAGGTCACGTCGGGGCTGGCATCTTTTGCCATTTTTTCGGCCGCACCAAGCAGCTTGCGGGATCTTAGTTCCCTGACCAGGGATCGAACCTGTGTCCCCTGCTGTGGAAGCACAGAGTCTATTCTTTGGACTCCCAGAAAATTCCCCATCTTGTGCTATTTAAAGTCAAATATCACTTTAAGAATCAACGGACACACGAAATAGACGAGAGTATAGAAAAGCTGAATAATCTGTTTTCATCCCTTTAAGAGTTTATCTCTTCTTATATGATAGCAGATTTGTAACAGTCCATCCAGCATCTGTCTAAAAGAAACCCTTAACAAATTTCAAAAGTAGTTTTTAAAGGCCACGGTTGTGATTATCTAATGAAAATTAGAAATACATAATAGAAGGCTAATCCTTCTTCCTCTCAAATTTTGACTGTTTAGAAATTAAACCTACATTGCTGGATAACTACTGGGTCAAAAAGGGAATCAAAAGGGAGATCATAAACTATCCAAAAAGAAACGAAAGGGGACCTCTTTACACTAAACCTAGGGCTCACAGCATAAGAAGCACTCGGGAAAACGTATAGCCTTAAATATCTTCACTATCAAAGCAGTCATATGGAAAATAAACATGAGGATAAAGTAGTCATTTTAGGAAGTTTGGTGAAAAGTATAACACGTTAAACTAAAAGGAAACAGGGCAATCTAAACAAAAAACTAAATGAAATAGAAAATAATCAGAACACATTAGAAAGGAATATACATTTAAATGCCAGTTCTTGGCCAGGACTAAAATAGAGATTTAACCATATGTCTGATCCCAGAGAAATGTCTGCGCGAGTATCTGAACCTTACCATTAAAATGGTTCTGACAGCCTTTGTAGGAGGATTGGGGGCAATGTTTATGTCAAATGAGAAGGGCAGAATCAAAAAGTTTATCATAGAGTGATAGAGCCATGTGGATACAGCCTTCCATGTCCCTCCTGTTTCCTGGGGAATTAAGTCTGCAAAGAGTACATCAGAGTATCAGAGAGAATGGAGTATTGACAAGCGCTCAACGCAGAGGCAGGGTGCAGACATTGTCTGATGGAGGGAAGGACCACATACTATATGATTCTATTAACCTGTGTCTACAGACATTAGGTGGCTGGCTAGGGCTGGAGGATCGGGGACTTGGGGGTGACAGCTAAAGGGTATGAGGTTTCTTTTGGGGATAAGGACAGTGTTCTAACATCAGTTGTGTGATGCTTGTACCACATGTGCTTATACTAAAAACCATTTATTTGCACCCTTAAAAAATTGAAGTATAATTTATTTACAGTGTTGTGTTAGTTTCTGGTGTATAGCAAAGTGATTCAGTTATCCATATATATGTTCTTTTTCATATTCTTTTCCATTATAGTTCATTACAAGATATTGTTATATATAGTTCCTGGTAGGAACTTTATTGGAGAAGGCAATGGCAACCCACTCCAGTACTCTTGCCTGGAAACTCACATGGATGGAGGAGCCTGGTAGGCTGCAGTCCATGGGGTCGCGAAGAGTTGGACACGACTGAGTGACTTCACTTTCACTCATGCATGGGAGAAGGAAATGGCAACCCACTTCAGTGTTCTTGCCTGGAGAATCCCAGGGATGGGGGAGCCTGGTAGGCTGCCGTCCATGGGGTCACACAGAGTCGGACACGACTGAAGCGACTTAGCAGCAGCAGGAGCTTTATGGTAGGACCTTATTGTTTATCTGTTTTATGTGTAGCAGGTGAATGGGATGGTAAGTAAGTTAGATCTTAAGCTGCTACCAAAAAAAAAAAAAAAAAAATCACATTGATTATCTTGGGGCATGGACGCAATGATTTTCCTCCTGGTTTTCCACCCTCTTCTCTAATTCCCAGATTTCCAGATGTAATTCTGTATTATTTGTCTAATGGAAACCACGATAAAGTAATAAACACATAAAGCAAGAATGTTCCTAATTGGCCTTTTAGCAGAGGAGGCAGTGATGGGCAATCTGCTAACCTTCCTCCTGGGAAGGTGAGCGGCAGCTAGGTCCAGTAATCCTGAAATCGGGGACCGGTTGTCATGGATCGCTGCGTTGTCGGCTGCCGTCACACACAGAAAGTGGCGCAGGGCTATTCTTCTGCAAGTCAAGGAGAAGAAAACTTTGTTTTTGTCTGGGGTCTCTCAAAAGAAGGATCACCTCTCAGGGAGAAGCTGGGGGCGTTGCTGTGAAACCTGTGGACGACTGAGAGCCAGTTTCTAGTAAAATCTCCCAAGAGGTGTCAGACTCTGCTGAGTGCTAAATTAGGGAAAGCTGTTACTTATATAACTTCCTGTAATTGCCCCGCAGGAGCAGTCCCTGAAAGCCACCCGCTCCTCCTCTTGGCTGAGCGGGGGATACGGGCCCTCCCTTCCTGGCAGCCCGGATCTCTTCTACCTTTGGGCTTCATGCTCGAGGGTCAGGCTTTTTAACTGCAGCTGAAATGCCATTTTAAACAGAAGACTCCTCTGTCTCTTTTGAAGATGGGAAACTCGTACGCTGGACAGCTGAAGACCACGCGGTTTGAGGAGGTCCTGCACAACTCCATCGAGGCCTCCCTGCGCTCCAACAGCCTGGTACCCAGGCCCATCTTCTCGCAATTATACCTGGAAGCAGAGCAGCAGCTTTCTGCTCTAGAAGGTAGGAGATGTTTCTGTGCCCTTCACTGCTGTGTGGGGGAATGTTTAAGATGGGACTTGAAACTCTTTCCTCTTCCACTTGGTATAGCAACCAAGTGGGTCTGGCAGAATGGAATTATTAGGAAACAGAAAGTTGCATGTGTGTCCTTACTTGGCTAAAACTCAAATTTAAGTCTCAGCCATAAAGTTGCAAGGAATGAGATGATTCACTGGACTAGTAGGAGAAAGAAAGGCCAGTGTTAACTTGTTCTCAATTGGTCGTTACTTAAACTCATGAAAAGTTTTCATGGTCTGACTTGGATAAGTAAGACATTTTAACATATTTTTGACCCTCAGTTATATATATATTTTTTCCTCTGTGATTTGTGGCCCTATCTTTGCAAAGGAGTGTAAGTACTTTTCCATGTGATAGCAGTAATGAAAGTCCTCTAGAAACTGTTAAAAGCCAAGAATAAACCCTTATGAGTTTGGTGTGTGCCAGCAATAAATTATCTTCGGGCATGGGGATAAGTTTGGGGTTTATTTAATTATCCAGAGAATAAACTGATTGTATTTTTCAGTCTTCAGTTTGTATTTTTTATAGTCACATATCTTCATGTCCAAAGTTGCCCCACCCCCTTATTTATTGCCGAAGAAGTTGTTTTTGTCACTTGTCTTCCACTTGAAGTTACCTGCAGACTTCGCTTAGCTTGCTCTGGGTCTGAGAGAAAGTAGATTGTGGTCAAAAGCAGGAGTCAGGAAACCCAAGGGTTCTCTGGCATTCACATCCAAGTACCAATGATTTCTGGCCCAGGAAGTTTTACCGTGTCACTGGGGGGCATTTGAGGAATAACTGGGGCATCTTTTACAGTCCATGTTTTCGACTAGCTGAAAGACTTGTGAAATATGTGTTAAATGATCATTGTTAACTTCTCACAGTATCGAAAGGCTTAGCTGCTAACGGTAAATGAACAGTAGTACTCATGATAAGTACTCATGGTCAGCCCTTCTCGTTTATGATATGAAAACCAGCTCAGGCCCTCTCTATCATTTTCCCGTTTGTCTGGCAAGCAACATAGAGAGACCCTCCTGGATTTTGTTTCTCTAGCACTGGGAAGAGTGGGGAGGGGGGTTGGCGAAAAGGAGGAGATGGTCGATTTGCTAAATGTCCCTATCAATCGAGCACTCAGCTTGAGCCCCTGGTTTCTGCATCATAGAACGTGGTGCAGAGGGTTTGTTTGGTCTGTCTGTCTCTCTGTCAGGATCTCTTATCTTATTGCTGTCCTTCCTCAGACAGTAACATTAAGGATGCTTTTTATGACCAGGGTGCTGGTATCCCAAACACCCCTAGATCTGTTAACATTTTCTCTATTTGCAAGGGCAGTTCAGAGGAGCCCTGTTACTTTGTTCTCCAAATTAGGGGTATGACCTTTCCTAACAGGGGAGAAACCTTTTTATGTATTATTTTATTTTTTTTAAAGGAAGGCCAAGCAAACCAAACAAATGTACCCTTCAAATTTGGGATAAGTGTTTATTAAACAAGATACAGGTAAATTCCTGTCATCCCACCCACTCAGAATGTCACACAGTTTCTTCTTACATAAAGAAAACAAAATTTATTCTGAAGCATCAATACTTTCATACACCATGGGGTGAAGTGATGTCATGACATCTCTAGATTCCCATGGTTGAGTTTTAAGATCCTAAGCTCCCAATACAGTTGGTTTTTATCTAAGGCCATTTTAAAGCCCTCATTCTGCCAGAAGACTTTGGTAAACAGTCTGGTTTAGTCTGGCCCTGGTTAGGAAGTCTCCTCAGGCTTGCTGCTGGCTGACAGATTCCATCAAAGACCCTGGAATGTCTGATGTAGACCTTTGACCTTTAATCCCACTTTCTTAGCGGAAAGCAGATTCTTGGCAGCCACTGGATTTTGAGCCCTTTCTTTGACTTTCGGAGGCTTAAGACCCTCCTCTTTCATTCTTTCCGAGAGTCTGCGTTCCTGCTCTTTTTGGTTGAACAGAATAAACGTGCAGACATTCCCGTGCATGCCCTCCGAGCTCCGAAAGCCTGGCTTTCTTTCCCCTTTTCACTCTAGTTGTTGGCTCTTTGCTGTCCCCCTGCTGAGCCCTTGGAGGTGAGACCCTGGTTGACAGACTAATCTTGATTTTGCAGAGCCTTCCAAGCCACCCACTCCGTAGGTGGCTAAAGGGTGGTTTGAGCCCCGGTGGGGACTGTGCTGCATGGGTGGCACTTGGGGTCTGAGCGTGACTCTATACCTTCTGCTAAAACCAACCACGCCTGCATTTAGTGGCAGGAAGGAAGCGTCTGAAAGAGGCTCTGGTGTTTATCCCTTCAACTCCCTGTGTGTTCTTCCTGGGTAATCTTTTTACAGTCTCCCCACCACCTCTGTGTCCTCCAGTCTTGGAGGGAGACACCAGGAATTCTTGCTTACTTCCTGCTGTGACCTTCCCAAGGTCATGGGCCTGGGCTGGCCCGAAATGTTCAGTTTCTTCTGCCTCTTGTCCTTCCAGCACCTTTAAAATAGGGCTTCCCTGGTGGCTCAGATGGTAAAGAATCTGCCAGCAATGCAGGAGACCCAGGTTTGATCCCTGGGTCAGGAAGATCCGCTGGAGAAGGGAATGACTGCCTACTCCAGTATTCTTGTCTGGAGAATCCCATGGACAGAAGAGCCTGGCGGGCTACAGTCTGTGGGGTCACCACGAGTCGGACATGTCTGCGCGACTAACACCTTTAAAATGGTGACCACCCTGAGGTTACGCTCCCAGTGCGCTGTACTGATTAAATCACCGTTGGAATGTTCTGTGCAATGCTGAGGGCCGTATTTCCCCACAGAGACTGTCACAGCTCAAGGTGACCTTCTATAACCACCCATCTTAAAGAGGCAGGATTTGATGCACAGAGAGGTTAAGTAACTTTCCTGGGGCCACACAGACAATGGCAGATCCAGGGACTAAACTGGAGTTCCCAGATTCCTAGGCTGTTTTTCTGTTGCGTGTGATTTCATCATTAACTGGAAAACTCGTCACTCACTGAATGGGGGGGTTGAGAGCCAAGGGAGGTGAGAGTAGAAGAGATGGCAGCAAAGGGGCTGGCACGGGGGGAAGAGACACAGAAAGGAAGGAAGCAGCTGCCCCCGGCCTCGGGTATCTAAGGAGGCTGGTAGCAGCCCTGTTGTGTGAAGAAATCTGGGTGCTATTTATTAAATGACATTTAGTGAAGTAGTGAAGTTGCTCAGTCGTGTCTGACTCTTTGCGACCCCGTAGACTGTAGTCTATCAGGCTCCTCTGTCCATGGGGTTTTCCAGGCAATAGTCCTGGAGTGGGTTGCCATTTCCTTCTCCAGGGGATCTTCCCAACCCAGGGCTCGAACCCGGGTCTCCTGCATTGTAGCCAGACGCTTTACCATCTGAGCCACCAGGGAAGCCATTTAAAGATAGGCAATTTGAGAAAGACTTTTTACCCAAAACATCTCTTAAAAGAAGTTTGAAAACTCACTGATGTGAAACCCTTTTTCTCTAGCAGGCTGGGTAAATAAGGGGTGTGTGTGTGTGTGTGTGTGTGTGTGTGTGTGCTTGCGTGCGTGCGTGCGTGTGTGTGCGTGTGTGTGTGTGTGCGCGCGTGCACGTGCTCTGTGTATACGCCAAACAGTTGCAGGCTGGATAAGGGGTGTGTGTGTGTGTGTGTGTGTGTGTGTGTGTGCGCGTGCGTGCGTGCGTGCTCTGTGTATACGCCAAACAGTTGGGAATTACAATGATAACGGAAAAAAACAGAAACAAACTTTCTGGCTAATTCGATGGTTTCCTGAGTGCTGCCTCTGTGTGTGAGACATTCTGCTTGGGGCCTGGACTCCTGAATAACAGCAGCACCCCCGGACCCCAGGAGCTGACCACATGGGGAAGGCCAGCTCCTCTACTGCGGAGATGGAGAGCACGCACGAGGAGAGTGGGGTTTCCCTGGCCAATTGCTGGCTCTCCTGGCCCGTTCCACATTTGCCATTAGTCCTAAAATACTATTTCACTTAAAAAGAAAAGTTTCCTATAGTCATAAAGTCGCTGAGAGGGCCTGGCCCTGTGTTGGTTCGTTTTGTGTGTGTGACAACTTCTGGTGTGTTTATATTTCTAACATTGTATACATCTAGTTTTCTCTTGGGGATAAATAACAGCATATAGTTTGACTCCTGTCTTATTCAACGTAAAGGCCGTTCACACTGTATTTCAGGTTCTAAACCAAGTGATGCAGTTTACAAGGACAGCAGCTTGGGCACCAGATACAGCTGGGAACAGGCTGGCTGTGCTGCTTAGCAGGTGGTTGAATCACTGGGTCTCTCTGAACCTCGGTTTCCTTACCTGTAAAATGGTCCCTGGGTTACACTGTGGTTCCTCCCACACAGCTGTTGTTGGAGTGCCTGCTGTGTGCAGACTTCATAGTCGGTCCTTGTCAGCAACTGTATACATACCGAGCCCCGTTGCTCATGCAGATATGTGCAGCTGTGAGCGCTGGGAGGGGATGTGGACCTGTATTTGAAGTCACAAGGCCAGGCTTGGAGCCAGAGTCTGTGACCTTGGGAAAGACATCCGGTCTGAGTGAGCCTCGCCCCTCGCCCCTAGTGAAGAAGGGCGATAGTCCTCGGCTTAAACAGTGTGTCTCTGAGGACTGGTTAATTCCTAACTAACTGGGGCTCACTGTGTACTTACTCCCGGCCTGGTCATCACTCCGCTGTTGCACGTCTAGGTGGAAGCCGAGCGGACAATGAAGAAGAGGAAGAGGAAGGGGACGGGGCGCTGGAACAGAACTGTCCCCCAAACCCCTACCAGATGTACCCCCCGCCCGAAGGATGCTGCACCACGGACGGTGAGATGCCCGCTGGCCTGCGCGCTGAGAGCCCCCGAGCTGTGAGCCGAGCCCATGTCCCCAAGATGATGGATGAAGGGGAACTACCCCGTACTTGAGAGCCAGACCTGGCTCCATCCTGGCACCCCCAACCTCAGAAGCTTTGAGTAAATGACTTAACTTCTCTGAGCCTCGATTTCCCTGTCTGCAAATTAGGGGCAGGACCACCTGCCCAAAGATGATCAAATGGTAGCCTGTCAGGGCTTCTCCCACTCGGTGCCTCGCACAGTGGGCACTACTTCCTGCTTCCTGCTTTGCCCAGGAGCAGACGGGAGAACTAGCAGCCAGTGCCTTGAAAATGGTAAAGCAGATGTCCCTGGAGGAGAATCTTACTAAGGTACAAATATCTTACGGGTTTGCAGGGAAGGCCTCGGGGTCTCAGAGTTCACATTAGCCCACGTCATCCCTGTTGGTCATTAAAGATGGAAAAACACAGGGTGTGGGGCCACTTGTGCCTTCAGGGAGAGAGAGGCCCAGGAAAGGTCCATCCAAATAAATCTCGGCTGTTTCTCTCTTCTTCCTTTCTTCCCTAAGTATTTTGGACACTTAATTTTAAAATAAGAAGCATGTTTAAGGGCTTCCCAAGTAGTACTAGTCATAAAGCATCTGTAAAGAGACGAGGGTTTGATTCCTGGGTTGGGAAGTTCCCTGGAGGAGGGCACGGCAACCCACTCCAGTATTCTTGCCTGGAGAATCCCATGGACAGAGGAGCCTGGTGGTCTACAGTCCATGGGGTCGCAAAGAGTCAGACTTGACTGAAGCGACTTAGCACACGCACAGGTGTTTAAACGCTCTGAAGTACAAAAAGTTCAAGTGCGTGGAATCCCCCTCTGCTGAAGTGACTTCTCTGAGACCATCATTACCAGGTTGTCAGCCTGAATTCCTGCCCTCATACACGTTAAGTGCAGGGTGGAAAAAACATCAAATTACTCACAGTCCCTTATGGATTTTTCATCCACATTTTAATTTACCACCACTTGGCTACCCATTTCTCCAGCTGACTTTCATTTGTACATGCATGTATGTGTATTGTATGGTAACACCAGTAGTCATAAATACAGCAAGTAGCCAAGTGTCATGAATGACGATGGTTATAATTTGATCTCTCAGAATTACTTTAGTTAATTTTATTTTTTTATTCTGCCCAGTCACTTTATCGTTGTGAATCATGGTAACTGGCAAATGAAGCGCATGTAAGGATAACATACTTAATAATGTTCTCAGAATTAATTTTAGAGTCAGCCTGGTCCAGGGGTGAGGGTGGTTGCTGACAAAATCCAGACTGTTTTCCTGCTTTGCCCGCGTGGATCCTGGTTGTGTGGGAGCGCTCGCTGGACAGCGTGTAAGGCCTATCCATCTCTCCTAGGGTTCTGCCAGGCCGGGAAGGACCTGCGTCTGGTCTCCATCTCCAGTGAGCCCATCGACATCCCCGCCGGCTTCCTCCTGGTGGGTGCCAAGTCCCCCAGCCTGCCTGACCATCTCCTGGTGTGTGCCGTGGACAAGAGGTTCCTGCCGGATGATAACGGGCACAATGCCCTTCTTGGTGAGTTCCTCCTGGGCTCTGCCCTGCAGCTCAGGCTGCAGGATGGGTGGGGACAAGGAGGGCCACTGGTCCCCTTGGAAGACAGGCCACTTTTCGGCCTCTTCATCAGCACGTCCCACAGCCCCATTCATTCCTCATTCTGTGGCCTATTTCTTTGTGGAATAGAATGTAAATGAGATTTGTTTTAAAATATGACTACCTGGAGCTTTCCCTGGTGGTCCAGGGATTAACAGTTTGTACTTCCAGTGCAGGGGACGTGAGTTTGATCCCTGGTTGGGGAACTACATGATACTGTGTAGCATGGCCAAAAAATAAATGAATAGTGTAAAAATAAAACGTGACAACTTTCCTATAGAAAGCCTATCAGATAGTACTACTTTTTTTTTGGTAAATGTGTTCATCAGAACTTTCCTAAGTGTCTACCTGTGTTGGGAGTGTAATCCAGACCCCATCCGAGATGCTCTCGGAGGCCAGCAGACACGTGGCAGGAGGAGAATAAGGCTGAGTGTGTGTCCCCCTGACCAGGACAGTCCTGTTCCAAGTGACTGCCCGACACCCTCTACTGTTCTCTTCTTTGCTTTACCTTTTGCCTCTCACCAGTTAAGTTCGCCTTGGACCTGTTAGTGAACTTGCCTGAGGGTGTGTGAGTAAAAGAATGTGGCCAGGATTCAGACTCAGGTCTTACTGGTTCTGTATGGTACCTTTAACCACTGTACCCCACAGTCACTCAGTGGGTCAGAGTCAGCCTAGGGCAGCTGTAGTTTTGACCTTTGGAACCACCTCTGGCCCACGGGATCCCCGATGTCAGTGCAGAGTCGAGGCCAAGCCATACCAAGCCTGTCTCCTGTTGGCTCAGACATTTACTGAGCTCTTACTGAATGCCTGACCCTGTGCTCAGCACTCTCCCCCATAAGTGAAGCAAAATCGGGGGAGACATGAGGTTTGGACCGAGAGCTCAGTGAGCTGGCTCCAGCCCCGTGTCTGACTACAGGCTGCTGTGTGACCCTGGGCCTCCGTGTCCTCGTCTAGAGAGTGGGCAAGTGCTTTCCACATGGCCCCTCACCTGGCCTGGCATCTCCTTGGCAGGAGAGCTGGGCAGACAGGAGGGTCTAGCTGAGATGTAGCCTCAGAAGTAATCTTCATGGCAGAAGCAAGTTTGATCGTGAGAGTTTATTGGAAAAACTTCTAGGTTAAACTTCTCCTGCTGGCCCCAGTTCCTTCTGTGCTTTCCCCGTGGACAAACATTTAAACCTCAGTTTTACACTTGATATGCCCCCAAATCTGGGTAGATAAAAACACTTTCAGTTCAGTTCACTTGCTCAGTTGTGTCCGACTCTTTGCAACCCCATGGACTGCAGCACGCCAGGCTTCCCTGTCCATCACCAACTCCCAGAGTTTACTCAAACTCATGTCCATTGAGTCAGTGATGCCATCCAACCATCTCATCCTCTGTTGTCCCCTTCTCCTCCTGTCTTCAATCTTTCCCAGCATCAGGGTCTTTTCCATTGAGTCAGTTCTTTGCATCAGGTGGCCCAAGTATTGGAGTTTCAGCTTCAGCGTGTCCTTCCAGTGAATATTCAGGACTGATTTCCTTTAGGATGGACTGGTTGGATCTCCTACACACTCTCAGTTCAGTTCAGTTCAGTCGCTTAGTTGTGTCCGACTCCCTGCGACCCCATGAATCACAGCACGCCAGGCCTCCCTGTCCATCACAAACTCCGGAGTTCACTCAGACTCACGTCCATCGAGTCAGTGATGCCATCCAGCCATCTCATCCTCTGTTGTCCCCTTCTCCTCCTGCCCCCAATCCATCCCAGCATCAGAGCCTTTTGCGATGAGTCAACTCTTCACATGAGGTGGCCAAAGTACTGGAGTTTCAGCGTTCGCATCATTCCTTCCAAAGAAATCCCAGGGCTGATCTCCTTCAGAATGGACTGGTTGGATCTCCTTGCAGTCCAAGGAACTTTCAAGAGTCTTCTCTAGCACCACAGTTCAAAAGCATCAATTCTTCTGCGCTCAGCTTTCTTCATAGTCCAACTCTCACATCCATACATGACCACTAGAAAAATCATAGCCTTGACTAGACGGACCTTTGTTGGCAAAGTAATGTCTCTGCTTTTCAATATGCTATCTAGGTTGGTCATAACTTTTCTTCAAAGGAGTAAGCGTCTTTTAATTTCATGGCTGCAGTCACCATCTGCAGTGATTTTGGAGCCCCCCCAAATAAAGTCTGATACTGTGTCCACTGTTTCCCCATCTATTTCCCATGAATTGATGGGACCGGATGCCATGATCTTCATTTTCTGAATGTTGAGCTTTAAGCCAACTTTTTCACTTTCCACTTCCACTTTCATCAAGACCTTTAGTAGATATTTACTGAGAACATTTTGGGTCTGAGTCTCTGTGCAAAGGACTGAAGGATGGAGGTGGGACAGCAAGGCTTGACCCAGAGAAGAAAAAGAAATGGTTTCTGCCACGAGGGCCAGGGAACACGACAGTGCGTACACTCTGAAACCCGGCAGATAACTGCTCAGTGGAGGGACAGACACGACTCTAGGCAACAACCAGCGGGAGAAGAGGTTTTGGCCAGTTCTTTCTTAAGGCGGGTCTATGGGGTTATTTTACCCAGTTTTGAAAGCAAGAATAATCCAGGAAATTTACTCCACCAAGGAAGCTCATTGCTTCTGAGTCACTGCATCTCAGAGTGAATTTGCTTATCAAGGCTGCTCAGGACAGAATGAGTGGGGAAGACAGGCTGGTGACTTGGTTAGCATTTGATCTGGCCTAAATTCCTCCCCTTTGTGACTGTAAAGGAATTGCGAGGGCAGTAAATCTAGGAGGCTCTATGTCTCGAAATGCAGAGGCAAGAATCTTTCAGTTCATTCACCACCGGCCTGGGAGCAGCTTCAGCCTCTCGGGCGGGGAGCGTAGAGGAAGTGGGGTCTTTGTTAATTGCTTGCCAAAAAGCCCTCGGAGGTGGGTAACAAGGGCCGGCTGGTAATAACCCGTGCTTTCTTCTTCTAAAATGACTTTATACTCTCAGCTTGCACACTTAGCACTGTTTAGGTTTCTTGCAATTAACCCTGATGGCTGCACAGGGCACGGTGGCCCAGCACCCCTCTGGGGCCGGGGCTCAGCACTTTTTTAGTGACCTATAAAGGGGAGGCTCTGGAGTATCTTAGGAGAAAGTAACAGCTTTAAACCTCCCCCCACCAATAATTTATAGAGAAAGTAGTGCTGGTTTTAGTGACTTTGAATCAACTGAGAGATTTCTGGTCTGTGAAAGCGAAAAGACTAAAATGTAGATGTGTGTTCCAGTTGTTTGGTAGTAATTCATCGAAACCAGCTGATGGCTAAGACAAAGGAGAAGAAACCATCTATTACAGCTGTGCATGTGCTTGCTAAGTCGCTTTAGTCATGTCCAGCTCTTTGTGACCCCATGCACTGTAGCCTACCAAGCTCCTCTGTTCATGGGATTCTCCCGGCAAGAATACAGGAGTGGGTTGCCGTGCCCTCCTCCAGGGGAATCTTCCTGACCCAGGGATCGAACCTGCATCTCTCACATCTCCTGCATTGGCTGGTGGGTTCTTTTCCACTAGTACCACCTGGGACGCTTCCATCTATTACAGCTGGAATGTTCATTTCTGAGATGAGAGTAAATAAGCTGTTTGTTCATCTAGCAGGCAAATAATTATGCGTTTATTATTATTCATAGTAATAAATCACTGAAGGTGGACTTTAAGTTCAGCCTGGGGCCCCAAAGCCAAGTGGTACTTGGTCCTTCCTGGAAGCTCAGGGCCGTGGGAGGACAAAGGCCAACCAAGACTTCCCTCACAGGTCCACATGCAAAGCCACAGAAATCAAAATTCTGGGAAATCTCTGGGCAACAGGCTCCCACCAAGGGCTTAAGATGCTGTGGGATCCCCAAGGATGCATTGACTTCTGGGATGAGAGTGTCTCAGAGGGCGTCACCGGCAATGCACTTGGGTCCTGAAAAATGGGTGGATTACCAATTGGAGAAAGACAGCAGCAGCAAATGAACCTAAAGAGCAGCCACTTTACTTCTCATGTGCTAATGACTGTTGGAGTTAAAATGGAGTGAGTGAGTGAGGTGGGTGTATTCCTACCTGGCACTGAGATATGAAGAAACAGAGGCATGCGCAATAGAATGAGGTGTGTCTATCCCTACTGCCCTGGGAGGGCCAGCATTTCCACTTTGATTTCTGAACCACAAGGAGGAGCCCCTTCTGGTTTGTGGCCCTCCCTCCCTGCCTCTGGAATGGAGCCGTGGTCCCACAGCCCACATTTGTCATCGGACAAAGGCCTGTAACCTGTTTAGCCATTTCTGGGAAGGGATGGCAGTGCTGGCCTTGGCGAGGTGCTCGGAGCATCCTTGGATTTGCAGTTCTGTTTCTTACTCATCATCTTTTGTTTGACCTCAGAGTCAGGATCCCTTCCAGGGAGCTTGGAAGGTTTCTCAGGGCCTCATTCTTGGATGGTAGTTGAGCTGCTCAAGGTTCCCAGGTCGGAGTCAAAAGAAAAAATAAAAACATTAGATTATAAACTAGGAAACATTAGAAACATGAAAACTAGAAAACAAAAGCACATCAAAGCAGGTGCAGAGAGGCTAAGTGTTTGCTCTGCTAATTGTTTTATCTCCTCTCTCCTCCTTCCCTCCCAGTGTTTGCTGACTGTCTCCCCTCTGCTGGGCACTAGTTTGTATACGTACACTAATGCACATAGACACAACCCATACCTCCCCATGGACATACATGCTCCCGGTCCTGTGGAAGGATAGGGATGGTTATAGGGAAAAAATACAGATTTTAATAACTCTAACATTGTGGCACCCCACTCCAGTACTCTTGCCTGGAAAATCCCATGGATGGGGGAAACTGGTGGGCTGCAGTCCATGGGGTCGCTAAGAGTCAGACACGACTGAGCGACTTCATTTTCACTTACTTTCATGCATTGGAGAAGGAAATGGCAACCCAATCCAGTGTTCTTGCCTGGAGAATCCCAGGGACGGAGGAGCCTGGTGGGCTGCGGTCTATGGGGTCGCACAGAGTCAGACACGACTGAAGTGACTTAGCAGCTTAGCAGCAACATTGAGGAAGAAGTTATAAGGACTGCCAGCAATATAAAGTCCGGCATAGCAGTAGGAGGGGTGGGAGATAAAGCAGAGATGGGGGTGGTAGGCATTGGGGGCAGCCCTGGAGGGCATGCCTGTGCATGCCACTCTGTTTTCATGCTAGAATTGAATGGATCACTCTTTGAATCTGCTCTGGAAAACCACTTGGTCCCTCTGGTTCTCAGGTTTCCCCAAGGAAGGTTTGGCTGTCCTGACCAACTGGTGGTTGCATCAGTTCAGCTGGGTGCTTCATCTGGGCGACAGTGAATGGCAAAACCGTTGGTTTTCTCTGCATGTCAGTTTCCTTCATGTCCCTCTAACAACAAGTAAACATAGAGCACAGTGTTGGCATGTTTTTGGTACCTTAATCTATTCAGTACAGAGGGGATAGGAGTCTGGAAGGAAAAACTAACCTGTGCCTGCCTTCTTAGACCATGATATTTGTCCTTATTTCTAATGCCTTTAAAGGAATATTAAACTTGCTTGCAATAGAGCAGATAATCCAGGTTTCTGTAATGTTTGCTGTTTGGTCACTAAGTCATGTCTGACTCTTTGTGACTCTGTGGACTGCAGCATGCCAGGTTCCCCAGAGTTTGCTCAGATTCATGTCTATTGAGTCAGTGATGCTATCTAACCATCTCATCCTCTGTCATCCCCTTCTCCCATCTTCAGTCTCTCCCAGCACCAGGGTCTTTTACAATGAGTCAGCTCTTTGCATCAGGTGGCCAAAGGATTGGAGCTTCAGCTTCAGCATCAGTCCTTCTAACGAATATTTAGGGATAATTTCCTTTAGCATTGACTGGTTTGATCTCCTTGCAGTCCACGGAACTCTCAAGAGTCTCCTCCAATACCACAATGCAAAAGCACCAATTCTTCAGTGCTCAACCTTGTTTGTGGTCTAACTTTCACATCTGTACATGACTACTGGAAAAACCATAGCTTTGATGATTGGGACCTTTGTCAGCAAAGTGATGTCTCTGCTTTTTAATATGCTGTCTAGGTTGGTCATAGCTTTTCTTCCAGGAACAAGTGTCTTTTAATTTCATGGCTGCAATCACTGTCTGCAGTGATTTTGGAGCCTGAGAAAATAAAGTCCGTCATATTTCTGTAATATAGGCATCTTCTTTCTCTATGGGGAAATGTTTTGAACCTTCACTAACTGATGTTATTTTGGACAGTAGTAGCCAGAGACCTCAGGATTGTCCCCTTTAAGAGCAGGGCTTACGCACAGAATCCCTTGGCCCTCCTGGCCTATATCAAGATGCCCTTTGTAAACTTGTCAGCCAGAGGATAAGATAAAACAAATTAGTCTCAGCTTCAGGGTCTCTCCTGCCAAAGGATTTTGGGGCATAGAAACCAGATGTACCAGTGAGTGAGTCAAGGTCATAGGGAAGGCCTTTGCAAGACAGTGAGCTTAAAGCAGAATAGTCTACCAGGTACAAAAGCGAAACCATCACGTTTTTCTTGTATTAACCAACAGTTCTATTGATTCCAGTTTGAATGGACTTCACAGTTTGTTTAAGTCCTTCAAGCATGTTCTCTGGATTTTAATAGTTCATGAGAGCTGAAACTCCAATGCTTTGGCCACCTGATGTGAAGAGCTGACTCATTTGAAAAGACCTTGATACTGGGAAGGATTGAGGGCAGGAGGAGAAGGGGATGACAGAGGATGAGATGACTGGATGGCATCACTGACTCGATAGACATGAGTTTGAGTGAACTCTGGGAGTTGGCGATGGACAGGGAGGCCTGGCATGCTGCAGTCCATGGGGTTGCAAGGAGTCAGACACGACTGAGCGACTGAACTGAACTGAACTGAAGAGGTGGTTTTGTCATCACCTCTGGAAGGCAGCTTCTGCAGAGCGTCAGAGTTAAGCTCTGTCATCTCCCAGAAAGGCTCCCCTGGCCTCGGGCAGCAGGAACTGATAGAAGCAGTCACCTTCCAGCTGAGAGGCTTCACCATAGCTGCTGGGCCCAGATTTCACTTGCCACAATCCTGGCCACATGTGATGAAGTGCTTGATTTCTGCGACTCGTGCGGTCTACTTCCTTGATTCCTGGAGGGAATTTTGGACTCTCAAGAGGGCTCTCAGTGTATCCAGTCTAAGTGGTTTAATTGCTTTGAGATTCTATGATTGGCTGGCACTGAAGACCATAGTGTGTTCGTGCTAAGTCACTTGAGTCCTGTCTAACTCTCTGCGATGATATGGGCTATAGCCTGCCAGGCTCCTCTATCCATGGGATTCTCCAGGCAAGAATATGGAATGGGCTGCCATTTCCTTCTCTAGGGGATCTTCTCCACCCAGGGGTCAAACCCGCGTCTCCTGCCTTGGCAGGCAGGTTCATTACCCCTGAGCCACCTGGGAAACATAATTTCAAGTACTTAAGCCTTGTACTTGGAGAAGGCAACGGCAACCCACTCCAGTACTCTTGCCTGGGAAATCCCAAGGACAGAGGAGCCTGGTAAGCTGCAGTCCATGGGGTCGTGAAGTCGGACACGACTGAGCGACTTCACTTTCACTTTTCACTTTCATGCATTGGAGAAGGAAATGGCAACCCACTCCAGTGTTCTTGCCTGGAGAATCCCAGGGACGGGGGAGCCTGGTGGGCTGCTGTCTATGGGGTCACAGAGTCGGACACGACTGAAGCGACTTAGCAGCAGCAGCAGCAGCAGCAAGGCTTGTACTTACTTATACTTTAAACAAAGCTCTTCCCCCCACCTCCATCCCCACCAACTAGAAATGCTTTGTGTGCATATTATATACACAGAATATAGTTACTTTATTTCTGCTGGTGATGCTCAAATATCAAATAATTCCTTAATTCATGTGTTAGACTACAGTATAAACATTTATTGTTTATTCACTAAGTCATGTCTGACTCTTTTGTGACCCTATGGACTATAGCCCATGAGGCTTCTCTGTCCATGAGATTTTCCAGGTAAGAACACTCGAGTGGGTTGTCGTGACACCCTCCAGGGGATCTTCCTGGCCCAGGGATCGAACCTGCATCTCATGTCTCTTGCATTGGCAGGCGGTTTCTTTACCACAGGCACCGTCTGAGAAGCCCAAAGACCATGCAGACAAACCGAATTATTGCAGGTGCTCAGTTAGTGTGGACAGATGAATGGGGCGGTTCTGTCCCATAGGATGCATAGTCTTTAAATATGCCCCTAAGCAATGCCGTCTTCCATGCTTGCCTGGGCTTGTCTCTACGACCCAGCGTCTCTTTGGTCAGGGTTTTCTGTTTGTGTCAAGGTCACCTTGACCCCTGGACCAGCGTGAGCTGACAGCGACCTTTGCCCCTCGGACTTCTCTGGCTGGTGGTTCAGGACGTGAATGCCTAGTGAACGATGGTTCACTTGGAGGGGTCTTGGGTGTCAGGTGGGGACAATCCTGGTTTGCTTCCTCCCCCCAGGTTTCTCTGGGAATTGTGTCGGCTGTGGCAAGAAGGGCTTCTGTTACTTCACGGAATTCTCCAATCACATCAATCTGAAGCTGACCACGCAGCCCAAGAAGCAGAAGCACTTGAAATACTACCTGGTCCGCAACGCCCAGGGGGCTCTCACCAAAGGGCCCCTCATTTGCTGGAAGGGCTCAGGTGAGCAAGCTCTGAGGGGTGGGCCGCATGAAGGGGGCACCCCCAGGCCAGCCAGAGGCCTGTTGGCCCGACTCTGGGCCGAGACTGCTCTGCAGTGCACATGGTGGGCAAGAGGTCAGCCCTACGAAATCAAAATGCAATTTTGTCCCCCGGGCGTCCAGTTTGTAGTATCAGTCTACTTGTATGGGCGCTTTGAAAGCTGACACAGGGTCACACAGTGCAGTGTCTTCCTGTAGTAAGTATCTGGGGCAAGATTCTCAGCCGGGGGTAATTCTGTCCCCCAGGGATATTTGGTGATGTCTGAAGACATTGTTGACCACAGTGACTGCAGGGAGCCCCTGGCATCTCATAGATGGAGGCCAAGGATGCCGTGCCTGGGGCAGCCCTCCGCAGAGAATTGTGCAGCCCGGTGTCAATGGTGCTGAAGTTGCGAAGCCCTGACTTAGAGAAAGCTCAGCCCAGATAGCCTCCCTCTCTGCCCCACAGCCCTGTCAACCATGAATAGAAAAGATCAGCTTCCTGGGGCTGGGGCTGGCAGAAGAGAGCGGGCTCCAGCTTTAGGAAGGGCCTCCCTCCATCCTTCTCTTCTGTCCCCCTGTATCCTCCTGGCTGCAGTCAGCTCTGGAGGCAGAGGGAGGGGCTGGATTTTCCAGACCCCACCGAGATGCCCCTTCTCCCATCAACCAACCGTGGAGGGACCTGTCCCAGAAGGGTTCTCAGCGAGGTGCCCAGGAGAGGCAGCCTCTTGTCCCTCACTTGTCTGTGTCAGTGGTCTCTGGTTACCTGGAATATCCCAGCCAGCTTCTGTGAGTAGAAAAATGGGGCTTCAGGAGGGGCTGGTTCTAGGCTTTCATCCCCCGTCCCCTCCCATCATTCCTCTCCTCCCTGTCTCCTTTTCTTGCTTGCTCAGTCGCTCAGTTGTGTCCGACTCTTTGCGACTCTATGGACTGTAGCCCACTAGGCTCCTCTGTCTGTGAAATTCCCCAGGCAAGAAAACTGGAGTGGGTTGCCACATCCCTCAATAATCTCTTGAGCTCCTACTATATACATGCCTATCATTTTGTAGGTCCCGGAGAGGAAGTGGTTCTTCCCCTTGTGGGACCAGCCAAGAGTTCTTGATCACTTGCTGTGACCAAGCCCCTCTCAGGTTTGATACCTCACTGGGAGGTAATCTTCCCAATGGAGAGTGATTTAGGGGGTGGAGGAAAGTATTAGCTCTTCTTTTTTGTTATTGCTGTGTTAGTTGCTCAGTCGTGTCCGACTCTTTGAGACGTCATGGACTGCAGCCCGCCAGGCTCCTCTGTCTGTGAAATTCCCCAGGCAAGAATACTGGAGTGGGTTGCCATGCCCTCCTCCAGGGGATTGTTCAGACCCAGGGATGGAACCCAGGTCTCCTACATTGAAGGCAGATTCTTTCCATCTGGGCCACCATAGAAGCCCAGCTGTTCCTTCACTTTTGAGTAATGCTGTTCGTCCCTTGGACTTGAAGCTCTCGTTTGCATCATCTGTTTCCCATAATGCTGTTTGTCCCTTGGAATTCGAGCTCTCGTTTGCATCATGTGTTTTTCCCTTCTTCCCAAGTGGTGACCACTGCTCCTGCTGTTGGCAAGAGGACTGTCCCTCAGGTGGCTTCCCCAGAGACCGAGCCTGGGGAATGGCCCCCACCCCAGCCCTCCCGGCTGCACCGGAGCAGCGATGGGGAAGGCGTTGGCACCCTCGCGATTATCTCCGCGCCTGGCTCTCCCGCAGACTGGGTTCTGGCCTCGGAAGTCATTGGTCGCTGTTGGGGAGGAGCAGGAGCTGACTGTCATGTGTGCCTCTTCCCTGCAGAGTTCAGAAGCCGACAGGCATCTGTGGGTGCATGTTCCAGTTCTCTGTTCCCGCCGCTGGACAGCTCTGGGCATCTGGCCCCCTTCCCTGGTGAGCCCGGTCCAGGGACAACCCCGAGTGCCCCACTGGGAGCCCCGCAGGCAGGTGAGGTGGTGGCGCAGCGCTGGAGGTGCTGGGAGTCGGTTTTAGTTCCCCCAACTGAAAAATGGAGGCATGAAGATGCTCACCTAGGCTATCACAGGCAGTAGGGTTTGATAGCTGGTATTTCTGCTTTGTGAACTTGGCCTCGGCCATGCAAAACACACCTGATGAGCACGACAGCTGATGGCAAGTAGACAGCAACCTCCTTCCCAAGGGCTCTGGCGGTGGGGGGGTTGGTGGTTGGGGGTCCTCCTGCTCAGGGGGGTCTACTGAGGGGCCCTGGGCCCCTGCTGTACGTGGCTCAGCATCCACAGCAAAGAGGCTGCACCTGAGCAGAGAATGCACTCCCCCCAGAGGCTCCCTGTCCCCCTTCCAAATGGTATCTGCCCTCGTCCTCCCTGGCCTGGGTGACCTCGGGCCTGGCACACCTGGGCAGCTTCAGGGATCAGTGTTTCTGCCCACAGAATACCTGGGTGCGATTCTGGTGCTGCTGCCTCCTAGCTGAGAGATTTGGGTCAGCTCATTTTAACTCTGTGACTCTCCATTTCCTCATCTGTACACTTGGAGAGAAACTTTTCTGTCTAATTTGCAGGGTTATAAAAATTAAGTGTGATGACAGTGATAGCAAATACTTACTGCTTGCGAACTTTTGTTAACTCCCGTTGTCCTCACAGCGGCTCTAATATTACCCCCATCCTCTAGATGAGAAGGTGGATGCACAGGGAGGAGGTATAATGTTCAGGAAGGTTGCGAGTTCGAGGCAGCATGGAACTCAGACGGGTCGTCTGGTTTCAGAGCCCACCCTTCAACCCCTCGACATAGGGGATGTTCGGTGCTCCTCCTGACTCTGGAGTACCTTCCACATCATTCTGGCCTGTGTGGGTGACTTAGAGCAGAGCCCACAATTGTCCCCAGAATCCTCCTGAGGCCCGGGGAGCCCCAGATCCTACGCATAGCCTGGCCCTGGGTGACGGCAAACCCGACTGCTTTCCTGAGCATGTTTGACGTGACCCTGAACCCAGGAGGGTGAGCAAGAGGGTGGGAGGAGGGTGGAGCAGCTGCAGGGGTGCTCCTGGAATTCCGGGGCCCCCACAGGCCCTTCTCTCACAGGGAGTGCTCAGTGGAGCATGTGTGGGAGCGTGTGTCCTGTGTGTGCATGTGTGTGCGTGTGTGTGTGCATGTCCGTGTGTGTCTGCTTTTTCGGGGGGCTGGGGGGGGACAGAATCACTCTGTCAAGAGTCCTAACCCTTGACAGGCTGCATCAGTGGAAAGCTAACATGTTAAACGGAGGGAGAGCCATTTCCTGTTTGCTGGACTCCCCGAGCATCCCGTGGTCTCCCCTCTTTGTCTCTGCTCTCAGGACCAGCCTCCGATCACCCCGCCCTAACCGCAGCCCTGGGTCCAGCTGTTTTTAATGGCAAAGATTCCCCGAAGCACCAGCCGCTGGTGAAGAACCGCCTGTCCGCAGTGCCGCGTCCCTCAGCCTTAGGTAACCTTGACTGTCCTATTCGAGGTGGGGGTGTCTTGCTCTGCTCTGGGCCAAAGTGGTGGTGGGTGGGGGACGCGAGAGCCGCAGCGCCGGGGCCCCTGAGCCTCCTGGAGTTGGAATGAGAGTCAGGCTGGATCAGCAGACACCTCCTGCGTCTCTGGGAGTGTGTTCAGCCCCCAGTGCTGGGGGTAGGGAGACGCATGGCTTCTGCCCCCAATCTGGGTGATGAGTGTGTGCTAGGATGTAGTGGGAACCTGTTATGAGTGGTGACATGTCTCCCTGTGGGCCAATGCCATTCACAGGAACAGTCATCATCACGCACCCTGCAAGCCCAGTTACTCCATGGAGCCTGGCCCGGAGGATGCGATGGGTGCTGGTAGAGAGAGTGGGCTTGCACCATTAGGGGCACAGCTGGAGCCTCAGAATCCCATGCCTGAGGCCTGCTGTGGGCAGGGTGGACTCTATTTCAAGAAACCGCTTCTGGAGCTACACGGAGAGTATGACAAGGACTTGGGGGCTCAGTGGTTCTCAGCTGAAATGCTGCCCTCCACGGGACGGGACGGGGTGGGGGAAGAGTGGGGAGGGGGAGGTGGGAAATGTGCAGAATCCCTTTCTCCGTTGTCTAGCTCGGGGTCTGGATGTTGCAGTGCCTGCAGGGAGTGGGCTACAGTGAAGACTTGCCTCTCCCCAAATGCCAAATAGCGTCCCCCTTCCCAGCACCAGGACACATGGCCAGAAATGGTTGGTCCACAGGGGCAGCTCCTGGTGACATCATTTTGGGAGAGCTTTGGGGAAGATCCCCTGGAGGAGGGCATGGCAACCCACTCCAGTATTCTTACCTGGAGAATCCCATGGACAGAGGAGCCTGGCGGGCTATAGTTCATAGGGCCGTAACGTCGGACACAACTGAAGTGACTCAGCATGCATGCACAAGGAGCTTAGAGTCTGTGTAGAGGCAGTTAGCACCCCAAAGGAAGAAAACACCCTCAGACCTTCTGCCTTCATACTGAGGCCCCATCCCCTTGCCCTTCCTCCTCTGGTAGTTTAACATGGCTTTTAGAGGAGCTGGCATCTCAGTCTGTGTGGGAGCTCTTCCCTGCTCTTGAGGACAGATGTGTGGGGAAACGAAGATGTAGTTCTAGATGACATCAAGGTGATAGAAGCTGCCACAGAGGTTGTGGGGTCAGAGGAGCCTACCTGTGGGAAAGCTCTTTGCAAGCAAAGAACTTCATGTCTTTAAACGTTTTATTCATTTCGTTTCATTCATTTTCCGTTGGTCTAAAGAAGAGGTGAAAATAACTGGGTTATTTTTAAGAGACTCAAAAGCAATAATTCTCAAACAGCAGCACATCTAAGGATAACCAGGGGTGCTTGTGACTAAGTGTTTCCTTTCATTTCTGGAGATCGGCTTCTGTAGGTTGAGGTGTGCCCAGGAGCAGACACTTGGAACAAGCTCCTCCTGGTTCTGTCTAGCTTTGTCTCTGGCTAGATTTGGAGAAACACTGCTCTAAACCAGTGGTTCTCAATCCTGGTTGTGGTTTAGAATCACCAGGAGCTCGGGGTGGGGCTGAGGGGTGGGGTGGGTCATCGGGAGGTGTGTGGACATGCTGGGGTTCTGATTTCCTTGGGAGAGGGTTGCATCCAGGAATAGAGTGTTTTAAAACTTAAACTTTATATAATGTGTCATGGTTGAACATAGAGAGTGCTAAAGGTAAGGGATATTTTGTGTCAGATTGGTCCCCCAAAATGTGATAACCAATTCTTGGTATTTTGAAGAATCCAAGAACAGAGCATGAGTCATGCTCACACTGTTCTGGCGTGGGCAGGATGACTCATTAGTGGCAGTGGGTACCAGCTTCTGTTCCCCTGGATTTTTTTAGCCGGAAATTAGCTTTCAGGGCTGGGGTGGGGAGAGGTGCACAGGTGGATCGGTACTGCCCCCGAGTGGTGAAACTGTGGTGGTGGGTTGACTGCCGCTGGGGCTTGTCTACAGAAACAAGTATTAATTTACTGGAATGTGGAGACGATGATGGACTTCCTCGTAGTTCAGACACAAAGAATCTGCCTGCAATGTGGGATACCTGGGTTTGATTCCTGGGTCGGGAAGATCCCCTGGAAAAGGGAACGGCTACCCACTCCAGTATTCTTGGGCTTCCCTGGTGGCTCAGTTGGTAAAGAACCCACCTGCAATGTGAGAGACCTGGGTTCAATCCCTGGGTTGGGAAGATCCCCTGGAGAAGGGAACGGTTACCCACTCTAGATAATGAGGATCTGGACTTGGTGGCTGCCGTTTATTGGCCTCACGTATATTCTCTTTAGTCTTGATCAAATCACCTTTCAGAGTAGGTTTTATGATCCCATTGTAAAGATGAAGGAGGTAAGGCTCGGAGGGCTAAAGCTTAGACGCTGACACAGCTTTGGAATGAAACATTTATAGAGGTCGACAGGATATTTCTTTAAGCCTAGATACTTCCTCTAGACTGTTTGTTAGTTGCTCAATCGTGTCCAAGTCTTTGCAACCCCATGGACTATAGCCCACCAGGCTCCTCTGTCCATGGGATTCTCTGGGCAAGAATGCTGGAGTTGGTTGCTGTGTCTTCCTCCAGGGGGTTCTTTCAGACCCAGGGATCGAACAGGTTCTTCTGCATCACAAGCAGATTCTTTACCATGTGAGCCACTAGGGAAGCTAAAATGTGCTAGATGTAAAGCTGTGCTTTAAAAAAAAAAAAACAAATAAGTGTTCTCTAGCTCAGGGGAACATTTTGCTGAAGCATGTCTTTGGTGACAGCCTAATTCACACCCTGAACGTTGTCTAGGTATCTTATCAAACTCCGGCCCTCCCAAAAAACGCCACAAAGGCTGGTCTCCAGAGTCTCTATCAGCTTCGGATGGTGGCTACCCCCAGGGAGCGGGGAACAGAGCCAAGTATGGTAAGTGATGGAGCCCTGCCCCAGATGCAAGGTTCTGGCACTGGTGGTGGTGGTGGGGTGTGTGTGTGTGTGAATGTGTGTGTACGAGCATGTGCATGTTCATGTTCAAGCACACATGCTTTCATATGTATGGGTGAGAAAATTCTAGGGAGGCACACTTGAGTATAACGAAAGATTCTCTTTCTCGTGTATCAGGCTTGCTTCACAAAGCCCAGGATTCCTGCATAGTATTGAGTTTCCCGATCTTAGGGAATTTTTTTCTGAAAGGCGTGCTTGTCACTTGGCAGGGACATTGAAGAAGAGAAAACTGGGTTGTTCGGTGGGGAAGGGGGACCCGGTGACCTTTAAGATCTTTTGACTCAGGAACCTGTGGTTCCCAGACTTGGGTGCTCCTGGAGGTGCGGAGAAGATAGAGTTGTAGCAGGTGTGTTGGCTGGCCTGATGTCAGGTCTGCCGGAGGTGGATGCCCTGTCTGACGTATCCTTTTCAATCTCTCGGCGTGTCCCTAGAAAGCGCAGGTGTGACCTGCATGCCCCAGGTCGGCTTGGTGGGACCAGCTTCAGTCACCTTTCCTGTTGTGGCTTCCGGAGAGCCTGTGTCCGTTCCCGACAACTTGTTGAAGATATGCAAGGCCAAGCCAGTGATCTTTAAAGGCAAGTATAGCAATGCGCTGGGGGCGGAAGGTCGGGGAGCCAGGGAATACATTAGAAACAGAAGACATGACACATCATTCCAGTCTGACTCCACACCAGGTTGTCCTCCTGGGAGAACTTCTAAAGCCGTTTCCAGGGCAATGAGAGAACCAAGCAGACCGGTCACTGGGATGGCCCCTGATCAGACGCCAGAAGTTTCGGAGCCTGTCACTGTTTTCCGTGACAACCATTTGCTTGTTCGTTTGTTCTGACCCTTTATCTGGGTCCCACTATAGCATCTTTGTGCCTCCTTTATGACAAATGTCACATCCTTCCCCTAAGAGTAATTCTTTCTGTTGCCTCTGATAAACCAGAGTGTTTGTGAGCGGTGCTCCCCAAATTGTGGTTCCTGGACCAGCAAAAACAGCACCACCCAGGAGCTCAGTAGAGATGTAAATTCCCAGGCCCACCCATCCCAGAATCAGAACCAGGCCCGAGTTGGAATCAGAGGCTCTGTGGTGGGGTCTGGCAGTCTAGGGGATCCTAGCGCACCCTCAGGTTTGGGAAACAATTTTCTTGAGGCTGTGAACTGTGTCCTGGTCTAGGTTTCCCCCGGAGCTGAGCGTGGTGCCTGCACACAGCACACAGCAGGCGTCTACTCAGTGTGTGTTTGGTGAATAAATGGAGGCTGTCTGAGTACACGATACCATGCAGGCACTTACCACATTTAATCATCTCAGAGATTGCACAAGGGTTTGATATCTTCACCTTGTTTTACACATGCAGAGACCAAGGCTTGGGGAAGTGAAGCTTCTTGCTGAGGATAACCTAATTAATAATAGGTCTGGCCCGGGCTGTCCTGCCTCTGAGGGCTGCTCTCAGAATTAATCTTGTACCATTTGCTGAAGCATTTGTCAAGTTCTGTCAGTGTTTGGAGTCTCTGATCTGTACAGTGGTTTATTTTCCTAACTCAGCTCATCAAGGAGTCCTGGGGGGCTGGGAGGCACAGGCGATGGCCGAGCAGCTTTAGTAATTCTCTCTGGGCCTTAGTGTGCTCGGCTGTAAAATAAGAAATTGGACTAAATCAGGAGTCTTTAATGTCTGGGGTCTAATGCCTGATGATCGGAGGTGGAGCTGATATAATAAGAATAGAAATAAAGTGCACAATAAATATATTGCTCTTGAATCATCCCCACACCATAATCCCACCCCCACCCTGGGTCTGTGGAAAAATTGTCTTCCATGAAACTGATCCCTGGTGCCAAAAAGGTGGAGACTGCAAATGAATAAGCAAATGCTACAGCCCCTGTCAGTTATGAGAACAGGTGCACAAACCAGCACGGGCTGAGAGTTCAAGACTTCCCCACAAAGGAGCTTGAGTTGCCTCAAGAGCAGCTGGCCTGCATGTTTTTACTCCCTTGCATGCAGAGAGCCCCAGGTTTCCCTGCTGGCTCAGTGGTAAAGAATCTGCCTGCAATGCAGAAGGCACAGGAAATGCAGGTTCGATCCCTGTGTGGGGAAGATTCCTTGGAGGAGGGCATTGCAATCCCCTCCAGTATTCTTACCTGGAGAATCCCATGGACAGAGAAGCCTGGTGGGCTACGGTGCACGGGGTCACAAAGAGTCGGACACAACTGAGCTCTCACGTGTGCACATGTGGTGACCACACGTTGTGCCTGAGGCCAGTTGCCAAGCCATGCTGTGTCCCCTCCCCTAGGCCACGGGAACTTCCCCTACCTGTGCGGCAACCTGAACGACGTGGTCGTGAGCCCCCTGCTGTACACGTGCTACCAGAACTCGCAGTCCATCTCCAGAGCCTACGAGCAGTACGGGGCCTCCACCATTCAGCCCATCTCGGAGGAGATGCAGCTCCTGCTGACCGTCTACTATCTCGTCCAGCTGGGTGAGTCCCCTCCCATTTCGCGGGAACCACTGGTGGAATAATCGCTAAAGGAGGGATGTGCACACGGGCTGATCACGACCCTCACTCAGAGCCCTCCTGGAGACGGCCTCCGTCATCAGGTCACTGCAGTGGTCACCACCTGAGGGGCTGGGATGGCAGTACGAATTCAAATACAATTTCCTGGGACTTCCAGTGCTTAAGAATCTGCCTTGCAACGCAGAGGACATGGGTTCGATCTCTGGTTGGGGAGCTAAGACCCCACGTGCCACAATGAAAACCCGATGCAACCAGATAAATTTTTTTTTTTCCAAAAGTGATTTTTCTGCCATTCTAGGTGCAGAGATACAGCAGGAATACCACAAAGGCTCTGCCCTCAAGGATTCTAGTGGGAGAGAGAAACCGTAAACAAGAGAAAAAGAAGCAATGGGAGTGTGGTGGGTGGTTGTGGGCTGATCCAGGTTGTCGGGAAAGGCGTCCCTGAGTCGAGACCTGAGTGATAAGGAGGAGCCAGGCTTGTGAAGATCTCAGGGAGGCAGAGTCGGGGGGCGGAGGCAAGGGCCAAGGCGTGGTGTGGCGCCCCAGGTCAGCGGGTGGCAGGGTGGCCACCCAGTGAGAGCCTGAGAGTGAGGTTGTTATCAGAGAGCCGGCAGGGCCTCAGGCTAAGGCCAAGAGTCTGTATGTCAGACACAGTGAGAATAGCTTGTGTCTATCTGCTTAGGCTGCCGAGCAAAATACCACAGACTGTGCTTAAGCCACAGAAGTTTTATCTTCTCATAGTTCTGGAGGCTGGAAGTCCAAGGTCAGAGTGGCCCCATGGTGGGGTTCTGGGGAGGCCCTCTCTTCCTGGCTTGTGGATGGCCGTGTCCTCCCATGGCCTTTCCTTCATGCATGTGTGTGGGAACAGAGGGTGAACTCCGAAGTTGCTTCCTTTTCTTATAGGGACACCCATCCTACTGGCCTAGGACCCCACCCTTTTGAACCCCCTTAACCTTAGCTACTTCTCTAAAGGCCCTCTCGCTAAATATAGTCACATTGGGGGTTAACACTTCCACGTATGAATGGAGGGGGACACAATTCAGTCCATAGCAGCACTGGAATGCTTTCAGGCAGGGGACAGATATGATCTGGGCTTCCCTGGTGGCTCAGATGAGTAAAGAATCTGCTTGCAATAGAGGAGACCCGGGTTCAATCCTTGGTTCGGGAAGATCCTCTGGAGAAGGGAATGGCAACCAACTCCAGCATTTTTCCCTGGGAAATCCCATGGACAGAGGAGCCTGGTGGGCTACAGTCCATGGGGTCACAAAGAGTCAGACACGACTGAGTGACTTTCAGTTTCAGATATGATCTGACTTCATTTCATTAATGGCTGAGAACTGAGGGCTGGCTGATGATTGACCATTGGGTTGGGGCATGTGGAAACCACTGGCAACCCGGGTGGGTGGAGATATGAGGAGAGCTGGGGACAAAACCCGTACTAGAACGGGTCAGAGGGGATGGAGGTGAGGAGACAAGCATGGTGAGTGTGAGCAGCTCTCACAGGTGCTTTGATGGGTGGTGGTGGGTCTGGAAGGGGCTGTGGGCTCCAGGGAAAAACTTTTAAAAGACAGGAAATACGACAGCTTGTCTAATCTAGTTTTGGCGTAGCCCCATGAGGAAGTGGTATGATCCCTGTTTTTTTCAGATCAGAAAGCTGTATCCTAAGATAGCTCAAGGTTCCCAGCTGGTGCTGGGTGTAGCTGGATGGGGACACGTTTTCTAAATCAAACCGTGGCTCTCTTTCCACTGGCTCACCCAAATGTAAAGTTCTGACATGTAAACCAGATAATAGCTATAGGGAAAAGTGTTGAAAATACTCAGTCTCGCTAGTCGTCAAAGAAGTACAAAGTTAACAAATCAAACAAGTGGAGTTTTTCTCAATTCAGTTGATGATAAGAACCCAAACGATGGTATCCAATAAGAACTAGGGGTGCAGTAGAAGCCGGGTTGTTGTGGTTTGTTAATGGCATGGTAAGTTGTCACATTTGGACCGTCTGGAGACAGTCTGATGATGTGTTACCGGTCAGCTCTGTAGGTCCATTTAGGCTCAGGAAGTTATGTCCTTTACATAAAGCTGTGTCCTGCAGAAGTATCTTTGAAGGTGCTTACTCAGGAACAATGCAAGGGTCAATGATAGATCAGTGTTGCTAAGTCTGTGATGGCACCTCCAAGTCATGGGATGTCACCTGCCTGGTTACAATGCTGTATGTGAAAGCTGTAAACGTCATGATTGTGGTTTGACGCTGGCATGATGGTAAGGAGGCAGACACACCCTGAAGTCATTTCCCCACAATCGTTAACAGTGATTTAAACCCATTATAGTGATTAAAAGGGCTTCTCTGGTAGCTCAGACGGTAAAGAATGTGTCCGCAATGCAGGAGACCCAGGTTCGATCCCTGGGTGGGGAAGATCCCCTGGAGAAGGGAATGGCAACCCACTCCAGTATTCTTGCCTGGAGAATCCCACGGACAGAGGAGCCTGGCGGGCTACAGTTCATAGGGTCACAGAGAGTCGGACATGACTGAGCGACTTTCAGTTCAGTTCAGAGTGATTTAAGACTCCGATGCTGGCAAAGATGAAGGCAGGAGGAAAAGGGGTCGACAGAGCATGAGATGGTTGGATGGCATCACTGCCTCATTGGACATGAGTTTGAGCAGGCTCCTGGAGCTAGTGAAGGACAGGGAAGCCTGGTGTACTGCAGGCCATGGGGTCACCAAGAGTCAGACAGGACTGAGCCGCTGAACAACAACATAAAATTCCAGCACGTGGGGGAGAAGAGGCTGAGAAGCATTCAAAAATAGTAGTTCTTTTAGGCTGATGAGATGAGGGCTGCATTTGCAGCCACCCTCTATTTTGGATGTTGATCATTCAGATTGTATCAGGTGGACATTAGGGCACAGCGCATCTCCCCAGCACTGCCCTGCGGTGTGGGCGGGGCAGGCGCTGAAGCCCCTCCCACCCGCCTTATCGTTGCCAGCGGCGGACCAGGTGCCCCTGATGGAGGACCTGGAGCAGATCTTCCTGCGCTCGTGGCGCGAGTCGCATCTAACGGAGATCCGGCAGTACCAGCAGGCGCCGCCCCAGCCCTTCCCACCCACGCCGGGCGCCGTGGCACCCGTGACCTCCGCGCAGCTGCCCTGGCTGGCCGGCCTGGCTGCCAGCTCCTGCAACGACAGCGTGCACGTCATCGAGTGCACCTACTCTCTGGCTGAGGGCCTCTCTGAGATGTTCCGGCTGCTGATAGAGGGCAAGCTGGCCAAGACCAACTACGTGGTGATCATCTGTGCCTGCCGGAGCGCCGCCATCGACTCCTGCATCGCCGTCACCGGTGAGGCTGGGCCCTCCGCTGAGATGTTTCTGTTGACACCCAGAAGCACCGCCGCCCCGCACCCCCCGTCCCCCCCCCACACACACACCTGGCTGCAGTTAACACTCAGCCACCCCTGGTGTGCCCTGAATAGCACACTTCTGGAAAATGCCATTCCTTCTGGAATGAAAGGTGCTGCAGTTCTGGTTTCTCTGAGAGACTGGGGGCAAGTTTGGGATCTGTATAGATGCAGGGAAACCCCTCCACACCACCACCACCCCTCCGCCACCCTGCCACCAACCTGTGATCAGTGACTCCATTCCTCAGCATCTTCAACTACATAATGGAGAGAAAAAAAAATAATGACCTTAGTGGGTTGTGTGGGTTAATGAGGCTGTCAGCTAATTAACTATTAGCTAATTAACTAAAAAGACTTACTGAAGCCCTACTATGTGCAGCCACTGTCCTGGGGGCTGGGGATACAGGAGTGATGTCCTGCTTTCCTGGAGCCCATGTGCTGGTGGAGAGGCAGACACGGGGCAGGGGGATGTCTCTGGGGGAAGGGGGGAGTGCGGAGGATCTCAGATGAGGGGCTGATTTCAGATTGCTTCTCTGCTGGGTGTTCATTATCTCTTGTCATTCCTTCATCCTGAATGCCTTCTGTGTTTTTTAAATAAATTCTTTACATTGATTTGAGTAGTACCTTCAGTACTGGAGCCTTCGCTGCATCAGGCATTGGGCTGCACATCTCATAAACCTTGCCCTGTTTCGTCCTCACGATAGTCCTGTGAAGTAGATAGAGCCGCCAGCCATGAATTCCAGATGAGGAAGCTGGGTCAGCCCGGGTTACACAGCTGGTTAAGTGGGGGAGAGAGTCAGGTTCCAAGCTGGGCTCTGGGGCGTGTATACCATTCATTCATTTCAGCAGCAGCAGGAAGCCCTGCTGTTAGCCCGGCGTGATGCTGGGCTTGGAGGATGGAGGGAGAAAGGGATGCAGGCATAGACTGCCATCGAAGAGCTCATGCACTAATTCTAAGCAGAGGGCCCTGTCAAAGCTGTCGTTTGTTTTCCAGGAAAATACCAAGCCCGGATTCTTTCTGAGAGCCTTCTCACCCCAGCTGAGTACCAGAAAGAAGTCAATTACGAGCTGGTCACCGGGAAAGTGGACTCGCTAGGGGCCTTTTTTAGCACCCTCTGTCCAGGTATGCTTGTAGTCAGACAGGTGCAAGTCACCATACACTGATGAGACAGAAATAAACACAGGCGCAAGGGGAGGCCGTCTCAGAGCCCATCCCCGTGAGCTGCCGAGGCTGGCCTGGATTTACAGGTGTGGTGGCCCTTCCATGGTGTGGGGTCTCTGGCTAGCTGAGTCCTGCTCTGGCTGTGTGGTGTCTGTCTGTGTGGTGCCTTTGGGGGCACATACAGGCCTTGTGCATGGTCCTCTCTACCTCCAGGGCTCTGTCCATCACCCTCCTGCCTCCCCCTCTCAGTTGCTTAAAGCCTCTTGTTGGAGAAGTGTATTCTCTGTGCTTCATTCCGTGTGTTCCAAGCTTTGAGTGCCCATCTCCCTTTTTTCCTGGCTACTCGCCCTTCAAGAGTCACCCCATTTCCTCCCAGAAACCTTTGCTGGCCCCTTCTTCTCCAGGATGGGCTCAGACCCCTACCTCCTGACGTCTGGCCTCCTGCCCTAAAACCCACTGGGTCATAATGTCATTTTCCTAAGGACATCTGCCTTCCTTGGCCGTGGGCTCTTTCACAGGATGGGCCACCCTATCTCTGGTGCCCCAGGCCCAGGACAGTGCCTAACACATAGAGGTTGTTCCCTTGATGTTGAGTTTCCCTGAGATGGAAAACCTGTTTCTGATATTCTCTCTGTTTGGGGGCAGAAGGCGACATTGACATTTTGCTGGACAAATTCCATCAGGAAAATCAAGGCCTTGTTTCTTCCTCACTTGCTGCCTCCTCTGTCAGCAAGTCAGCATCCCTGGATGTCGGCGGGGCACCTGCATGTACAAGTGAGTGGTGCCGGGGAGCGGTGGCCAAGCCCCAGGCTGGTGGGGCAGCGTCCCGGGGCCCCCAAGGTCTGCAAGGAAGCACAGTTCGAGGCACATCCAGTGGGCAGGGTGTTTCCCTAGCATCAGAGTAGACCTAATACCTAACTTTCATTTTGGTCTTTAATGAGAACAGTCGTATTTTACCCTGAAAGGTACATCTGTACACTTTCCTTTCTCTGAGTTGATTTCTAGTTTATTAATGCACTGTTGGAATGTTTTATTCATGCTATGTTCCTGAGGGGCTCTGCTGGTCTCCTCCTCTTCCTGAGAACCTGCAGCCTCTTCGGAAGCCCAATCTCGGCATCAGCTTCCCTGGGATCCCGTCCTTGTCCCCTCCAGGTGGAGTAGGTCTCAGCCCCTGAGATCCTCAAGTGCTGTTCATCTTTTAATTTTTAAATCAGGAGTAAGGTGTGACATGACCAGCATGGTGCGTAGCCCAGAGCAGGCACTCAATGAATGCTGGTCTTTTCCGGTTCCCTCATCCCTGTGTGAGCCGGATGGGGCTCTTGCTTGAGTCCCCTGCAGAGTCCAGGCCTGTAGTGGTCTGCTCGCGGTGCACCTCACCCTGACGGGGGCTCTGGTTCCAGGTTACCATCTGGAGCCCCACTGCATCCGGCCCTTCCAGCTGGCTGTGGCCCAGAAGCTCCTCTCGCACGTGTGTTCAATCGCGGATTCCAGCACCCAAAATCTGGACTTGGGATCCTTTGAGAAGGTGGACTTTCTGATTTGTATTCCACCCTCAGAAGTGACTTACCAGCAGACCCTCTTCCACGTGTGGCATTCAGGTATGGGCCCTTTGGGGTTTCCCTGGTGGCTCAGCGGTAAAGAAGCCGCCTGCAATGTAGGGGCCACAGGAGACATGGGTTCGATCCCTGGGTTGGGAAGATCCCCTGGAGGAGGGCATGGCAACCCACTCCAGTATTCTTGCCTGGAGAATCCCATGGACAGAGGAGCCTGGCAGGCTACAGTCTATGGGGTCACAAAGAGTCGGACATGACTGAAGCAACTTAACATGGCATGTCACGGGCCTTTCAGGGAGTGTCTGATGTCTGTCTGGGTGCAGAAGCTCTGATGTACCTACATTCAGATTTGGATTCTAACATCATCTTTGTTCCTGAAGCAGAGGGGATAGTATTAACACCCCCAGCTCATAGCTCATGAAGCTGATGCCCAGCTTGTTCATGATTTTGTAAACTGTTAAAAGCAAGGCATCACTGGAGTATTCCCTCTGTTCCACTCAAGTCAGTGAACTGTATTCTGGTATCTGGCTTCCTGACTCATTCATAACTCCTGCATCCCTATAGCCTCTGGGCCCAGCTTGGAGCCTGCCACATGGGAGATCCTGCTCAAGAGTCTGTTGATGACTCAAAAACCTCACAGCCATGTTTGGAGCTACTGATGTATTTTCACTGTGTTGCAGGGGTTTTGCTGGAGCTGGGCTTGGAGAAGGAGCACGTGACCAGGCAGAGGGTGGAGCAATATGTTCTGAAGCTTGATGCCGAAGCGCAGACGAAGTTCAAGTCCTTCCTGCAAAACTCCTTTCAGAATCCGCACACACTCTTCGTCCTCATCCACGACCACGCCCACTGGGATCTTGTAAGGTTAGACTGGCTGTGGCACAGGGCGGGGCTGGCATTTCCCTTATCTGAATGAAGATGTGTGGATCATGTGGGTTTCCCTGGTGGCACAGTGGTAAAGTATCTGCCTGGCAATGCAGGAGATGTGGGTTTGATCCCTGGGTCAGGAAGATCCCTTGGAGAAGGAAATGGCAATCCACTCCAGTAGTTTTGCCTGGGAAATCCCATGGACAGAGAAGCCTGGCGGGCTACAGTCCATGGGGTTGCAAAGAGTCAGACATGACTGAGCGACTAAGTGTGCGTTCACACAACGTATGGATAATATTTGCGACAGTGGGCGTAAGTGTTAAAAAGATGAATGATGTTGGGGGCTTGGCATTTGCCGGCAGGTGCTGTGGGGCTGTTTTAGACCATAGGGCCAGAAGTTAGCTGAGGGGTCATCTCAGGTGGCCTCTGGTGGTGGTTTAGTCGCTAAATTGTGTCTGACGTTTGCGACCCCATTGACTGTAGCCTGCAAGGCTCCTCTGTCTGTGGGGTTCCCTAGGCAAGAATACTGGAGTGGGTTGCCATTTCCGTCTCCAGGGGATCTTCCCGATCCAGGGATTGAACCTGGGCCTCCTGTATTGCAGTATGGATGCAGTATGGATTCTTTACAACTGAGCTATGAGGGAAGCCCTAAAAGGCCTCTAAAAGGGATCATTATGGAAACTGGAGAAGGTGGGCATCTTGCTCAACATCACAGGCTGGGTTGGGGGGAGAAGGGTGGCAGGGGCAGAACAGTGGGTACAGCACTGGTGCCAGAAAGGGATCCAGATGGGAGGAGCTCTACCCAACCCCTTCCTGACCAAGCCTCACAGCTCTGGACCATGTGGGTCACAGCTGCTGCCCTTCCCAAGCTGATTTCACTTACTCGGCTCAGATGAACGTAAATCTGGATGAATTTCAGATAGTCTCAAGCTTGGAGTCTGGCAGGGTTCCTGGGCGTCTCCGAGAGACTGGGGTTGTGTGTTTAGACACTGCCCCTGACCTGGATGAGGAGGGAGGGAAGATGATGGGTCAGACCTTGGAGGAAAGCTCTGATTTATAGCGGGTGCAGAAGCGCAGGGCTGGCCAGAGCCTTAATGTTCACCCAGGTAAAGGGTGTCCAGTCTAGCACTGGGCGAATTTGAACATTCCGAGTTATATAAAAAGCTATATTGTCCATTTTCTTTTGGTGGGTAGGTTTTTCCGAGTGGTGACCTGCCACCCAAGAGGTGAAGCACTGATTTTTTTTCCCATCCCCCTCAATTTACAGAAGACAACAGTCGGGGCCCCGTCCCACAGAGGAAGGCTAAGAGGTGACTGTCTCCTCCACCTCTGTCCAAAGTGCTTCCTATTCCTGGTCCTATGCTGTAACATTTGGTAGAGAATGCACCATTTTAGGTCCTCTTTGGATCAATTCAAGGTCACAGGACTTTAGAGAAAAGAACTTCAGGAGATGGGTGTACAATCAGGTTGGCCCAGGGGAGAAAGGCGACTCGTTGACGGCTGGGTGAGCATCCCTGTGCTGGAGAAGCGGATGGACTGTGTATTGCGCAAGCGTTCCTCTGGAAACACTGCTCCCCCAGCCAGGCTTTTAACAGGTCATGACTGGGGAGTTCCCGACAAGTACCTGAAGTGTGCTCAGATTTTTTTTCTTTTCTTTTTTGGCCACACCCTATAGCTTGCAAGACCTTAGTTCCCCAACCAGGGATCAAACCCACGCCCTTGGCCTTGAAGGCAAGGAGTTGTAACTACTGTACTGCCCGGAAATCCCACTGGTATTTTTCTTTAAAATTTCATTTTCCTAGTCAAGGGCAGAGTTCTAAGCTTCGGTTGTTGGCAGCACTGGGGGGCTCATTATCAATTGATCCAAATGTTCGATCCTGGTCAGGTGACAGGACGACGCTGGTCGTCCACTTACCATTTCCTCTCCCCCTTTCCCTCCCTCAGTAGCGCTGTTCATAACCTCTACTCCCAAAGTGACCCATCTGTGGGGCTGGTGGACAGATTGCTCAACTGCAAGGAGGTGAAGGAGGCCCCCAACATCGTGACACTCCACGTGACCTCCTTCCCGTACGCGCTGCAGACGCAGCACACCCTCGTCAGCCCCTACAACGAGATCCACTGGCCGGCCTCCTACAGTGACGTGAGTGCCCGGGCGGTTGGGCCTGCTGCACCAGTGACATTGGGCTGGGAGAGGCTCTGTTCAGTAAAGATTTGACTGACGCGCCCAGCTGGGGGTCAGTGGGTTCCAACTCCTTGATTCGTTGATTCTACCCAGGGTCAGAGTTAGCCCTTCTTGGTCTTTGGAAACCTTCCTGTGGTGCACTTCTCGGCTTCTTCCTTAAGAGCTCGTAAGGGAGTCCGCTTGGTTTGCTGTTTCTCTGGTGACTGAAGCTCTCTGAGTGGCTGAAGCTCTCACTCTCCTGGTGTTGGACATCGAGGTTTCCAGGGCTGTGAGGACTTGGGCTCCATATGGGGCGACTCTAAGTTTGTCTAGAAGTGTTCCTATTTTTCCTATCCTTGCCTCCTTCAGCAGTGAGGTTCAAAATCTCCTTTCTCAAAGTGAACACACATCCACAAACCCTAGTGAGTTTTATTTCAGCTTATCATCTGCCATTTTCTCACCAAAATAGAAGACAGCAGTCATTCTTGTAATGTGAAAACTCTGGATATTTGGATTCTGCCTAATTATACAAGCAAGCAGTAGACATCAAGTTCTGGACTTTTTCGAAGCATCTCGGAGTCATCCGAGCAACCTCTAAAGGTGCTGATACTTCGTTTGCAGCCAACTGACTCAGAATCAGAGGCAGAGACAGCAGCTGGGAACTTCCCTGGTGGTCCAGTGGTTAAGAATCTGCCTTGCAATGCAGGGGACAAGAGTTTGATCCCTGGTTGGGGAACTAAGATCTTACATGCCCTAGAGCAACTAAGCTCACACACTGCAATTACCAAGTCTAAGCGCCACAACTGGGGAGTCTGTGCGCCCCAAAGAAAGATCCTGCATGCTGCAATTCACACCTGACAGCAAATATGTACATATGTATACATAGATGGTGACGGCAGTTGTTTTCATGTAGTGCTTACCATGAGCCTGGCAGGCAACGTTCAAAGTGCTTCATCTCATGAACTCGGATAAGACGCAGATGCTACATTGATTTCTGATTTACGAATAGGGAAGATGAGGCAGAGGGGATGGGTTAAGCCACTTACCTAAAGCCATGCATCTAGAAAGTTCTGGAGCCAGACTGGGATATGACCCAGTCTGGCTGACTCCATGGTCCTCATGCTTAAGCCTTGTGCTACCTGAGGGCATAGTTCATGGTAAAGAATCTACCTGTAATGCAGGAGACCCCAGTTTGATTCCTGCGTTGGGAAGAGCCGCTGGAGAAAGGATAGGCTGGCTACCCACTCCAATATTCTTGGGCTTCCCTTGTGGCTCAGCTGGTGAAGAGTCCACCTGCAATGCTGGAGACCTGGACTTGATCCCTGGGTTGGGAAGATCCCCTGGAGAAGGGAAAAGCTGCTCATTCCAGTATTCTAGCCTGGAGAATTTTGTGGACTGTTGCGAAGAGTCGGATATGACTGAGCGACTTTCACTTTCACTTTTGTAGTTTTAGCATCCTTCCCCAACTTCCCTCTTCTCTGAAGTTTGATAAGCTCTGATGTTAGTTTGTGAGGAATTTTATATCAACGTGAGTAAAATTGGTTAGATAAGTGCATTTCTTTCTGCTGATGTAATAGCACCTGAGTGCAAAAATAATTGATTTGCCTATTCCTAAAGCCAGTTAGGAGAAGGCAATGGCAACCCACTCCAGTACTCTTGCCTGGAAAATCCCATGGACGGAGGAGCCTGGTGGGCTGCAGTCCATGGGGTCGTGAAGAGTCAGACACGACTGAGCGACTTCACTTTCACTTTTCACTTTCATGCATTGGAGAAGGAAATGGCAACCCACTCCAGTGTTCTTGCCTGGAGAATCCCAGGGACGGGGGAACCTGGTGGGCTGCCGTCTATGGGGTCGCACAGAGTCAGACGCGACTGAAGTGATTTAGCAGCAGCAGCAAAGCCAATTAAAATTGTTGGAAAGAAGCAGTTTTAACAAAAAAAGTTGTGTGTCTTAAAAAAAAAAGTAAAACAAGGTTGATTTTCTTCTTGGCCAAGGCACTAGCATCAGTTGAATGGAAATATCTTGAGTGATGGGGAGGCACTGGCCTTTATGCATGGAGTGCTCTGTGCTCTAGGTCTGCAGAGGAAAGACATTTATAAAAGGTCACCCAGGGCACTGCAGAGTCAGCTCAGTTTAGAGCAAGATGCTGTTCAGGTCGCCTGTGCCCCCAGCACGTGACATTCACGGTTCCCACAAATGTGTCATTGGCATGACCGAGGTGCGTCTCTGTTTTAGGGTGTGGACTTGTATCCTGAGAACAGGAAGTACTTCGGGCTGTCTGAGTTCATTGAGTCCACGCTCTCAGGACACAGCCTCCCGTTGCTGAGATACGACAGCTCCTTTGAGGCCATGGTCACTGCGCTGGGAAAAAGGTACACCGCTCTCCTGAAGTTCCTAAAACTGCTCAGTAGTCAAGTGCCAGGTGAGGAATGACTGCGCAGCCAGGGCATGTCTGGGGAGCAGGTCACCTGCCTCCCTTCCTGGGTGACTCAAGTCGCTTCAGTGGACTTTAATTTATTCCTTGTTTTGCATATTGGGTGGGTGATATCATGTGAGTGACAATGGATGGAAATATGCTGGAATGTGGGACTGTGTGTCTGAGACTCAAGGGAGGGCAAGAAAATGGGAGGAATTAAGATGCCACAAGGTGTAAAGAGTGGTGATCAGTTGGCTTTGTCTTTATTTCCTTTGTTTATCTACCATGTGCCTGTTTTGTTCCAAGAGCCTTACTTTCATTATCTTATTTAGTCCTCCTGATCTCTCCAAGACAGCTGTTATTATTAGTCACATTTGCAAATAAACTGAGACTCAGGGAGACTCTTTCTCAGGCCATACATCTAGAAAGTGACAGAACTGGGTCTGAACCCAGAATCAGAGTTACCTTTTCAACCCTGTCACAGCATACCTCCGAGGTGGGTATCAACGTTGTCACTTTACAGATGAAGAAACGGAGGCTTAGGGAGATTAAGGGCTGACATCCACACAGTGTGTATGTGGGAAAGGCAGGCCCAGATTTACAGACTGTCTAATAAAAACACTTGGGGCTTCTCAGGTGGCTCAGCAGTAAAGAACCCACCTGCCAATGCAGGAGATGCAGGTTCAATCCTCGGGTCGGAAAGATTCCCTGGAGGAGAACATGGCAACCTGCTCCAGTATTCTTGCCTGGACAGAGGAGCCTGGTGGGCTACGGTCCATCGGGTCCCAAAGAGTCAGACACAAATGAAGTGACTTCACATGTGCATACAATATAAAACAAAGTGAATGGCTCTGCTGCTCACTGTGGGTGTTGAACTGAGCTCTGTTGTCTCTCCTTGTGGCAGCTTGTTTTTCTCACTTGTTGATAAAGGGAGTGAGTTAAATCTGTACTTCCTAAACTATGTTCCAAACTAGGCTGCTGCACACTAATAGCTATTATGCCAAAAGGGGTTCCATGGTCATATGTGTTTGATAAACCTTACATTTACCAAAAGGTTCTTTTTCCCAGTGAGAGTTGTCAGTGCCTTCCATTGCCAGGTGTGCTGTGAATGGGCTAGCGTGTAAGGCATGTCCAGTGTCCTGTGAGATTAGTATTCCCCCGCACTCCCTTTGGGAAACTATCTTTCAGCTCTGATGCAGATGGATTTCATCAGACCAGGTGGATTGTCAGCTGAGCTCCTGTAGCCTCGCCAAGGGAAGATCTCCTCCAAGATGTCACACTGAGGCTGTGTGAACTGACCTTTGTCCTGCCTCTGCTTCTCTGTTCAGTTCCCCAGCTCCTCCTGCAGCAAGCATGCCCTCTGCCCTGGATGGCAGATGTCTGGTTACCGGTTGGCCCTGGAGAGCCTTGCTCTCCCAGAGCACTTGGGCATCCTTGGAGTCACAGCCCCGGGTCACGGCGTGGTCTCTCTGTTCCTTGCAGGTTCCCCCGCCTGCACAGCGCGGTGATCAGGACCTTTGTTCTCGTGCAGCACTACGCGGCCGCCATGATGGCTGTGAGTGGCCTCTCGCAGATGAAGAACTACACGTCTGTGGAGACGCTGGAGATCACGCAGAACCTCATCAACTCCCCGAAGCAGTGCCCCTGCGGCCACGGGCTCATGGTCCTGCTGCGGGTGCCCTGCTCCCCACTGGCGGCCGTGGCCTATGAGCGGCTGGCCCACGTGCGGGCACGGCTGGCCCTGGAGGAGCACTTTGAGATCATCCTGGGGAACCCCGCCTCGGGCATCACCATTGGGAAGCACTTCCTGAAGCAGCTTAAGGTGGGGACAGACGGGGACAGACTCCTAGGAGGACGGGTGGGCGGAGATGATGACCAGGGGGAGGGGATAGACACCTGGGAGGGCTGGCAGGACGACCAGGGGGCGGGGAGCAGAGTGGAAGGGGTGGACCGGTGATGAACTTTCTGTCTCTTCCAACGGGGCCTCTGCACACTCGGCCACCCCTCCAGGCTCCTCTCTTAACCACATCCCTACCTGCATCTTTCAGTCCAGCTTTACCACGTTATTTATAAAAACTAAACCCTCCCCAACACCCTGTCTTGCTCTTTCAAAGTTCTGGGCCATGGCACGATTTTCTTTCTTTCCAGGGGTTCATTTCTTCTCCTCTTTTGTTTAGCTAATACAACTTGCCCTCCACCCCCAACCTGGCACAGGTTCTGTTTTCCCTGCCTGTTATCTGGCTTCTCCCCCAGCAAACGAGCACAGTGCCTGGCTCATAGACCTCGCTCTCCGCTAGACCTCCAGGTGACAGATGATATGAAAGGCTTAGGGCAAGAATATTGAGCAATTGGAAAGGAATTGTGAGGGCGCAGCTCCACAATGGGGAGAGCATGGTACAAAATGTTAGACAGTTGAGGATGTACAATATGAAGTGGAGTGTTAGTCACTCAGTTGTCTGCAACTGTTTGCAACCCCATAGACTATAGCCCACCAGGCTCCTCTGTTCATGGAGTTCTCCAGGCAAGAATACTGCAGTGGGTAGCCATTCCCTCACTGCAGGGGATCTTCCTGTCCCAGAGATCAAACCAGATCTCCTGCATTGCAGGCAGATTCTTTATCATCTGAGCCCCCAAGGAAGGCCTGAGGATGTATACTTTCTAGCAAAGATTAAGGCAGTCAGTTGACAGATTATTTCTTGAATGGCTCACGAGTGCCAGGCAGTGTTCTACGTGGCTGGGAATCCAGTGGTGAAGCTGACGGGGTGCTTATTTGCAGTATAAATTTGATAAGGCTCAGACGAGGCATTGCAAAGGCTCTAAATCAGCAGGAGGACATCAGGGTTCCCTTAGCGTTGGGCTAGTCAGGAAGGGTGGCATCCCACAGCCGTCTCCCTCTATAATTATCTGCAGGTGTGGCAGAACATAGAGGATGCGGAGTGGCGGCCTCAGACGTACTTGGAGTTGGAGGGCCTGCCTTGCATCCTGATCTTCAGTGGGATGGATCCACATGGGGAGTCCTTACCAAGGTGAGTGCGTTGGGGGGCTGCGCTCCTGGGGGTCTGTGAGGAGCCAGCCGCCCAGGCAACCCTGGGGGCTTTACCAGGTCAGGCTTCCCCTCCAAGACTCTCAGTGGTACACTCACATCATAGTCATCAGCGGCTTGTATCTTTGTGGTGACAGTTTTCCAGCAAATGGCAGTGAAAGGTGTCTGGGCCTGGGCAGCTTTGCCCAGTTCTCAGACAGGAACCCCTTGGACTCAGGGGGGTGGGTGTGGGGACTGCTGCTGGGCTCCATGGGTGGAGGCCTTGGGGCCGATGAGGAAACTGAGGCTCCTAGAGATTAAGCTGGTATGGTGGGTGCTGGACTCAGTGCTGCCTGGCTTCTTTCCGCTGGGCCACACCACACTTAGAGAAGGGCCGCTTCGCATCGTGTACTCACGGGCCAGCTAAAAGCGGCTCCAAACTGTTCGACCTTGCTTGTTGCTGTGTCATGGATCAAGTCTTTCAGTCCTCAGCTCCATCAGACTAAGACAATGCCTTTATCTTAAATTTGAGTGAGCTTTACTGAACTCCTTTTTGTATCAGGCACTGTGCTGGACTTTCGATCTAGCATTTGCCTCTTGCAAAGTTAGTATTACAACCCTGTTTTATAGGTGAGTGAATGAAAGGCCATTTTCCTGAGGTCACAGGAGCAGTAGTTACAGAGCCTGACTGCAGCCCCACCCACCTCTCTCTAAGCCCTTTGCTGTTCCCCCGAGCCCTGCCCTGCCCATCCTATGTGTCCACCCCTCCACATATGTCACGACTCATTGGAGTACCTTCCCAGACAGACTCTGGTTTCCAATGTGTCAGTGACTTGATAGCCATCCTCTCCCTTGCACGAGACATGGTCCTGGACACATTTTAAATGTTGTTGGAATAATCAGGTGTCTACTTACTGCATATATCCCTCGTAACAGTACACTTAAGTGGTTATTAATATTCATTCATATCCTTCAAATGAAAAAAATCTGAGCCTCCCGAGAAGTTGCCCACCTTGTCTAAGGTCCTGTTGCCACGAAGAGGCAGGGCTGGAACTCAAGCCTCGTTCTCATCTGACCAGAAAGTCAGTGTTCTTTTGATTCCAGGCAGCACAGGGCTAAGTACCCAGTGGACTTTGGTGCTCAGGGCTCACAGTGCGCTGTCTGCATTTCCATTGGCGTGAGTCCTGGGGGCCTACTGAGGCAGGCAGGGTGCTGGTCCCCGGCACGCAGCGGTGCCTCCTGGTAGAAAGCTCTCGATAGATCCCTTCTTCCGCCTCCTCCCAGGTCCCTGCGGTACTGTGACCTGCGGCTCATAAACTCCTCCTGCCTGGTGCGGACGGCCCTGGAGCAGGAGCTGGGCCTGGCCGCGTACTTCGTGAGCAGTGAGCCTCCCCTGGAAAAGGGCGCCCGGACCGAGGCTTTGGAGAGCGATGCAGAGAAGCTGAGCAGCACAGACAATGAGGACGAGGAGCTGGTGACGGAAGGTGGGGAGGCCAGTCCAGGCTCCTATCCCCACTCAGGGTGGTCCTTGGCCTGTCTGCTGGTCAGCAGCTCCCAATGAGAACCATCTAGATAACATCTTTTGGGAAAATCCTTCAGTAATTTCATATTTTGCTTCACCTCCCCCTATTTTTGGAGAAGGAAATGGCAACTTGCTCCAGTATTCTTGCCCCGTGGACAGAGAAGCCTGGCGGGCTACAGTCTGTGGAGCTGCAAAAGTCAGACTCGACTTAGCCACTAAAGCACCCACCACCACCCATCATTTTTGGTGTTGTGAGAATATGGAAATCCCATCAAGTTCTTTGAAGCTCTAAGATTCTTAAAAAGTAGGAAGAAAAACGGAGATTTCCTAGGGTTTCAGTTCGTGCCTTGCTTGAATTGCTGGTGGAATTACTGGCTGGTTTAAGATTCACTCGCTTATGTCTTCTATGTGAATTCACAGGAGGTGTCCATTATTGGGATTTATGGAAACAGGCCAATTTTGTCTGCAGACATAAGAGTTTGACACCATGTGTTTTAATAGGGCACATAAATCAGGGCAGTGCAAAGCATCTGGCTGTCGTCAACAGGACAGGGAGAAAAAAATTGAAAGCTGCTGCCGTGAAAGTACAGGGCATTTGTGGGGTTTGGTGTAGTGGAGAGTGAGACCGAAGGAGAGCCCGCAGACCAGAACGCCTCTTCCCTGCCCATCCTCCGACTCTGGTTGTGTGCATTTGGACAGGTCACGTCACCTCTTCTAGCCTCAGATGATACATCCGTAAAATGGGGAGGAAAGACCCTCCTGGTGCTGTAGAAGCTTTTCACAGGTGTGGGTGGGACCCTGACATGAAATTGCCCATGGAGTGAATCCACACTCTTGGCATCTCCCGACCCACCTTTCCACTTTGCACCTCTTGGCTTCTGGCCCCCATGCTGTCCCTTGAGCTTTGGCCACACTCATCTCATGGTTGTGCCCTGCTCTGTCACCTCTGGGCCACACAGTTGCTCTCACAGCCACTTGAGTTCCCTCTGCCCCATGCTTCACCTGGAAACCCAAGCTTGCTGTTCAGAACCGGGGTCAGGGTCACCTCTACCAGGACATCTCCCCTCTCCTGCTTTCTCCTGCTGGGTGGGTGCCTGGCTCCTGGGTCCCAGGTCTGCCCTGTCTGCCCTCCTTACTCTAGCCTATAGCCAAGACCCCTGGGCAGGAGCCCCACTAACCTGCCAGTGCTTCACTGACCTGCCCTGCACCGTACACCTGTCTCCTTAGCGCTCCCTCAGAGGAGGGGGCCTGGGGATGTGGATGGATGGGTGGATGGGCTGATGGAGGAATGGATGGATGGGCTGATGGAGGAATGGATGGATGGGTGGATAGAAGGATGGATGGGTGGGTGGATGGAGGAATGTATGGGCAGAAGAATGGATGGGTGGATGGATGGATGGGTGGGTGGATGAAGGGATGGATGGGTGGATGGAGGGCTGGTGGGATGGTTGGATGAGAGATGCTGTATGTGAATGCACTTTATAAACTGAAGTGCTAGGGTAACAGATGGTACCACGATTACTAGGCCTCTTCAGTGTGTGTGTTTTGAAACAGGCTCCACATCAGAGAAGCGGAGCCCCGTGAAGAGAGAACGATCCCGCTCCCACGACTCCGCGTCTTCATCCCTCTCCTCTAAGGCATCCAGTAAGTCTCCAGGGGATAAGGATCCCTCAGTTGGACTGTTTCGGTTTTCTGAGACTTCAGAGACTGAAAAGAGATTCTTTTCAACTAGAACTGGAAAGAGAAGGGGTCTGTGATGAACTGGCCTTTCTAGAGAGTAGGGGCATCTTTCTGGGCCAGGGGTGGGGGTGATTCTGGAATTACGAGGGGTTTGTGCTGTGGTGGCTACTGTCCTGGGAAGAAGCCCGTGCTGAGTGGTGTCAGAGGGCCACCCCTCGGTGCACTGCAGGCAGCTGTTGGTTTGGGGAATCAGGGCAAGGAGCTGGGTGAGTGTTGCTGTCGAGTCTGAGGGCCAAGAAGCAGACACAGAAGGCTTCACTGGGGGAGAAGCAGCAAAATTTATCAAGTGTCCACTGACCCCTGGACCCAACCACACTTGGGCGGAGGAGTGGGGAATATGGGTCCTGGGGGTCGCCTCGGCCTCAGGGGAGCAGTCCGGGGCAGCATGCGTGAGACAGATCACATGTCCTCCCACCACAAGCGTTTATGGAGAACCTGCTCTCTACCTGGCTCGGGGCACTGAGGGACCCATTAGATACACACCTGCTCGCAAGGAATTCATGGTTCCTTTGGACCAGGCTGTGTTGCAGTAGGGGCTGCTGTGTATTTTCTGCACACAGATTCACACTATGAGATATTATGCATATGTATAGGAAGAAGTTTGTCCCAAGTGCGGCAGATTTAGGGGTAGGGGGTGGTCCCTGCAGGTTTCAGACAGCAGCTGGCCTTTGGGCTTTGAAGGTAGAGGAGGTCCTGGGGTTTGAAGGTGTGTACGGTGCTTGGGTGCAGTGAGTGGTCCTGGGGTGACAGCTTAGGGTCATGGCGTGGCTGCAAAGGTCAGAGCACACTAGGGGGTTTGGCCTGGGGTCTTCTTTGATTTCTTCTCTTCCATCTCCTCACCAGCCCATGGATAACAGTGGGTCAAGCGGTGAGGATCTCCCTTACAGATGTGCACAGAAGGAGTCAAAAGAGGCCTCCCAACAGGGGCATGGACTCTGTGATGGAAGGAAGGTCTGATGTATAGGCTCGAGTCAGTCAGAAAAGCCAAATGCTACAGCTTTTTCTTATCCTTCTGCCCCAAACAACAGAGGGACCCAGGGCACCAGGGAAACCTGAGGAGTGGATGCTCCAGGCCATTAGAATAGAGAGGTGTGGTGCTTTGTTCTTCCCTGATCCTGGGCTGACAGCTTTCTAGAAGGTTCTGGAACCTGCTGGTCTGTGCAGTGTTGTCAGGCAGATTAGAATGTCCAGGCTGCTGGCCAGCCTCCCTGTCCTATGAGGGGACTTTCTCAGAATTCCTCAGAGGACCCTGAGACCTTAGGGAGTCTCTGATGAGATGCTTCTTGCGGCCTTGGGTACAACCCCCGTGTTTCAGAGATGGGGAAAGCTCCACCTTTCAGGAGGTCCAGGGTGAGAGTGGCGCTCGTGGTAAAGAACTACCTGCCAATGCAGGAGATTAGACAAGGGTTCAGTCCCTGCGTCAGGAAGATCCCCTGGAGGAGGGCATGGCAACCCACTCCAGTATTCTTGCCTGGAGAATCCCATCACCAGAGGAGCCTGGTGGGCTATGGTCCATAGGATCACAAAGAGTTGGATATGACTGAAGTGAATTAGCATGCACAGGGTGATATAAAAGACGGACCAGGGTGCCGCTCCTGGGTGCCAGGAACCCACACTCACCTTGGCCTGCAACGTGGTCCACCAGTGGGGGAGGGCAAAAGAAACACTGCGTTTGGGTAGCTGCTGTGGGTGCTGCATTTTCTCTCTTGAATTCTTCTGGAAGCTAAAGAGTTGAGCCTTTTCAGTCCTGTGAGTTTTGCTGAATCAGAAGCACTGCTCTGCTGTGCAAAGGGGAGACCTGAGCTCTGGGGCCCACCTGCAACAAAGCAGGAGGTGGGCTGAGTGCTAACGGTGAGGGTCTGGGACAGATGGGGCTGAGGGTGCAGAGGCTTGAAGGGGCACGTGGGGCCAGGGGAGCGGTGCTGGCTCTCTCCCCGCAGCACCTCTGGGCTTTGTCAGAAAGACAAAAAGTCCATATTTAACCAGAAGGGGAATTGCCTTGACAGAAATTCCCATCATTGCAGGTAAAGGGAGTCAGTGGTGCAGAAGCAGGAGCTGGGGATGGGGGGTGGATCCCAGGCCCTGACTGACAGGCGTCTCTCTGCAGGCTCAGCACCGTGCGGCGAGTCCTCGGCTGGACCCTCACAGGGGGAGCGGGCCCAGTCCCCACTGCCCTGCGGCCCCTCGGAGGAGGCCAGGGCCCCTGGAGAGAGACAGAGGCTCCGGGCAGCAGGGGGGCCACCGTCAGTCATCAGCAGGCACAGCCCGGGGCTGACCCCACAGCTGGATCCCAGCCTCAAGAGCAGCCAGCGGGGCATCCAGGTGTCGGCCCTGTCGGCATCCTCCTCGGGCTCGGCCTCCTCACCGGCACTGCCCGCTGCCGGCCCGCTCGTCCTGCAGGCCTCCCAGTGCTCCATGACCAAGGCCTGCCGGCAGCCGCCCGTGGTCTTCCTGCCCAAGCTGGTGTATGACATGGTCACGTCCACGGATGGCAGTGGCCTGCCCAAGGCCGCCTCGCTCCTGCCCTCGCACTCGGTCATGTGGGCCAGCTCCTTCCGGCCCTTGCTCAGCAAGACCATGACGTCCACGGAGCAGTCACTCTACTACCGCCAGTGGACGGTGCCCCGGCCCGGCCACATGGACTATGGCAACCGAGCCGAGGGCCGCATGGACGGCTTCCACCCGCGCCGACTCCTGCTCAGCGGGCCCCCCCAGGTGGGTGCTGCCCCGTGTGTCTGGGCTCCGCGGGGGTTGGCGGGGGCTTGTGTGCCCACCCAGAGGCTGGTTTGGGGCTGAGAACATCTCAGAGCATCCCTTATTCACATTGGCCATCCCCCAGGCGGCGTCTCTTGTGGCCCTAAGGGGGCGGGTAGAGGGACCCCAGTTTCCTCCTTTGAGTGATGTGGGGCTGGAGAGGTTCTCTGCGGGTCCTTCTTGCTCATTCAGATTATGGTTCTGCCTTTCCCACGTTACTCCATTTGGTCCTCACAGCCAGTCAGGGCGGTTCCCCCTCACTTTGACAATGGAAGCTGACCCCTGTTTCTGTCCTGCAAGATTTTGGTGAAACAGAAAAGGGAGGCAGGAGGCCTGTCTCCATCCCCCAGCTCATTGTATTTTTCTGACAATGAAAGACAGTTTCACCTGTCATCATTTCAGGAACCTGGGTGTGAATGTCAGGGGTTGCGAACCTGAGATGAGGATGCATGAGGTTCATATGGGGTCTCGGGAGAGGGGCTCAGCCACACAGAGCCGGGGTGCAGGGTGGGCCTTGCAGGGAACTGCCTGGGGCTGGATTCAAACTAAAACATCACCTTCCTCCCTGGGCCAGTTCCAGCTCTCTCTTTGCCTCAGTGTCCTCATCTGAGGATGAGGAAGCTAATAGCTGTGTCACAAGAACAGGAGCTTTAGACAAGAGAGTAATGGTAGGCCACCTGGAACATGTCAGTCTGACCTCTAGAAAGCACTGTGATTGTCCCCGTCATCATCACTGTCCCCGTTCAAGACACGTTTCCTTTTCACTCACATGTTCGTTTCTTTGTCTGGTACCTACCCCAAGAAACACAGACCCACAAAAATATGTATAAAAGTGCTCGTTTTTGTGTTATGTAATTTTCAGTAGTTAAAAAACAAACTGGAAACACCGTGAGTTCTGTTGGTCAAATTTGATTGAATGTACTTGGGCACAGGGATATCATGCAGTTCAGCCACAGAAAATTTGAGCTAGATCTTTATAAACTGACGCTGAAAGTTCTCTAAGATATCTCCATTTTAAAGATCAAGTTGCAGAATAATATATACATAGGGTCATATTGGAGAAGGCAATGGCACCCCACTCCAGTACTCTTGCCTGAAAAATCCCATGGACGGAGGAGCCTGGTAGGCTGCAGTCCACGTGGTCGCTAAGAGTCAGACACGACTGTGCGACTTCACTTTCATTTTTTACTTTCATGCATTGGAGAAGGAAATGGCAACCTACTCCAGTGTTCTTGCCTGGAGAATCCAGGGACAGGGGAGCCTGGTGGGCTGCCGTCTATGGGGTCGCACAGAGTCGGACACGACCAAAGTGACTTAGCAGCAGCAGGGTCGTATCAATTACACAGAAAATGTATGTGTCTGCATGTGTGAAAATATCTTCAAAAATCGCTGACAGGAGAGCTGTCAGGGAAGGGGGCCGGAATCTGTGACTATTCTACTTTATTATTGGGCTTCCCCTGATGGCTCAGATGGTAAAGAGTCTGCCTGCCATGTGGGAGACCTGAGTTCGATCCCTGGATTGGGAAGATGCCCTGGAGAAGAAAATGGCAGCCCACTCCAATATTCTTGCCTAGAAAATCTCATGGATGAAGGAGCCTGGCAAGCTACAGTCTGTAAGGTTGCAAAGAGTCAGACATGACTGAGCAACATCACTACTTTTTTACTGAACTGTATTTCTTGCACTTTTAGATAAGCATATTAGAACTTTGTGTAATTTTTTAAAAAGGGGAAATAAAATGTTTTTTATAAAGGAATCCTGGTTTTTCCATACCCTCATCTTACTGAATGTTATCAATCTTTAAAATTTTTGCATTTTTGATAGGGGAAAATTATTTTGTATATCATAGTTTTATTAGTAAAGGTGAATATATTTTAATATCTTTGTTGGTCACTGGTATTTATTTTACAAGACTTTCCGGTTTTGTCTCTCTTATTTATTTTTCCTTTAGTCCATTTGACTTTTTTTCTTTTGCTTTGTTCTTTTAGAGTGTAAATTTAATCCTTTGTGAATTATACGCATTGCAAATATTTTCTCTGAAGGTCCCCCTGGTTGTGTTTCATATTTTCGTTTTGGAAGTTAGTTATTTCCACTCATCAGCATCTATTGAATCCTTCCTATGAACCAGGCATTAAGCTGAGAACTTGGAGAGCACATTCTTAGGATGCCAAGGTGGGCAGGAGAGAAGGCTAACCCCCAGGTCCCCTTGTAGCCAGTTGTGACGTCAGTGCAGTAAGACCAATAGTATACTGGCCTAGCGCTGGCTTGATGGGGGTGGGGACCCATCAATACAAGAACAGAAGGAAGTCCTGAACTTAGGAGAAGAGAGGTGTGATGCAACCTTTCCCATCTCTCACAATGAATTTTGTTATCCCGCTAGATACATCCATTAATTAATATAAAATCACAATTTACAATTGAGCAAGACTTTTAAGGCATTATTAAAATGTCAGTTCATTTTTTTTTCTAATGCAACATTTTATTCAGCTTGGTCTAACAGCTTAAACAGTGTGGCCAATTAAAATCTGGAAAGACATTTGCAATGATTGATAAGCAGGTGGGTCTCCTGCCCATGGGAGTTCGTCTGTCTGCCTGTGGCATGTTTCTTCAGGCCACATTTTCCCTCAAAGGTCTTTGCATCCCCCCAGCCCTCATTTTAATTGGGTGAAATGGTTAAGATTGGTGGATGAGTGGAGGCAAGTCAGGTGCTCAGCCAGCGCCTGCCCTAGGCATGGACGTACTGATGCTCGGCTCCCACTTCGCTGTCCCTGCAGATCGGGAAGACGGGTGCCTACCTGCAGTTCCTCAGCATTTTGTCCAGAATGCTCATTCGGCTGACGGAAGTGGATGTTTACGATGAGGAAGAGATCAACATCAGTGAGTTCCCTGTTGATGACCCTGGGGACTGGAATAATCTCCATCAGTTTCTCAAGGGACCTTGCTGTGTCTTTCACTTTTAAGATGGAATTCTCAGGTTAACGATCTGACCCTCCCAAGGGCTTTGGACGGTTTTCATCTTCCCCTTGTAGTCATTTTGCTCAATCCTAGAGTAGAGCCTGGGAGGCCTTGGGGAAGATAAAATGACAATACTAAAAATAACCGCTCTTTACTGAGTACCTGCCAAATGTCAACCACTGTGCCAGATACTTTACAGAAATTACCACATTCACTTCCTCTACCACGCTGAGAGACAGATATTGTTAATCCATTTTTCTGCTAAGTAACATGTTCAGGAGCCAGCTCAGGGGTAGCAGAACTGGAACCATATTAGATTTGGTTGCTGCCTCTAGGGAGTTTCCCAGGTGGCTCAGTGAGTCAAGAATCCACCTGCCAGTGCTGGAGACACGGGTTCAATCTCTGGGTTGGAAAGATCCCCTGGAGTAGGAAGTGGCAACCTACTCTGTTAGTCTTGCCTGGAGAATCCTATGGACAGAGGAGCCTGGTGGGCTGCAATCCATGGGGTCTCAGAGCTGGACACGACTGAAGCAACTGGGCATGCGTGCATGCTGCCTCTAGAAAGTGGAAGTGTCCATCAGACGAGAATTCCCTTTCAGACTGCAGAGCACATAGGTCAGCATCATGGGGCAAAATGAAAAATACATGATATGTGGGGAATAGGCTTTTCTCCTCATTCCCAGAGTGGAGTTTATCCTGATTAAGGGAAGACTGTCTTTGAACATGTTTCATGCTCAAAGCACCTCCTCCATTTCCTCTTCTTGCGCCACTCCGGTGGCTCTGAAACAGCCTACTGAATGAATCTGTTGGGAATGAGGATTCGTGTAAGGAGTATGTATTATAGAGAAGGGGCCCCAGGAGGCTGCACTGGCATCTAAGAGCACTTCTATTGTGTATGTTTAAGGTGCACAACTGGATGATTTGATACACACTGTGGAATAGTCACCGCAGTCACCTCACATAGTGACCATGTTCATTGCAGCATCACTCACAATAACCAAAGTGTAACAACAACTGTATGGTGTCAGCAGTTGAGTGGATAAAGAAGGGGTATATACGTGCAATGTAGTCAGCCTTGACAAAGAAGGAAGTCCTGCCCTTTGCACACAGAGAACTTCTTTACATACTCTTAACTATGTTTGCATTTTGACTGGGAGAAAATTTAGAACCCAGGAAGCCCGTCTAGCCCTTGATCTTTCCTTTGAAGGAAAAAGGAACCGTATCTACACTCATCTGCACTCTGAGTTTTCCACCGTTTCCCCCACAGTTTGGAACTGTATTGCAGATGAAAGTCAGTGAGTCTGCTGAGTTTCTGTCTCACATTTTGTTGGATATACTCGTGATAAAGAGGATTTGCCTGAACTGTGTTAAAGTTCACAGCCTTATTTTCTCAATGACCCTCCTATTGCTTTGGGTTTCTCTTTGGCAAAATATGCATAATTTCCCTTTAACAGGATGTTGTGAAGATTAAATGATATGAAGCACTGAGCATCTATTACATACATAATAAGCATTCCTCTACCTCTTCTTGTTTTACTCTTATGGGCATTTAGGATATATATATATGAGCTTCCCTGGTGGCTCAGATGGTAAAGCGTCTGCCTGCAATGCAGGCAGACCCGGGTTCGATTGCTGGGTTGGGAAGATCTCCTGGAGAAGGAAATGGCAACCCACTCCAGTATTCTTGCCTGGAGAACCCCACGGACGGAGGAGCATGGTAGGCTACAGTCCATAGAGTTGCAAAGAGTTGGACACAACTGAGTGACTTCACATATATATATATATATATATATATATATATATGGACACATCTAGCTATATGGACATAGTGTTACATATCAATTCAGTTTAGTCGCTTGGTTGTGTCCAACTCTTTGTGACCCCATGAACCTCAGCAGGCCAGGCTTCCCTGTCCATCACCAACTCCTGGAGTTTACCCAAATTGATGTCCATTGAGTCAGTGATGCCATCCAACCATCCCATCCTCTGTTGTCCCCTTCTCCTCCTGCCCCCAATCCTTCCCCACATCAGGGTCTTTTCAAATGAGTCAGCTCTTCACATCAGGGGGCCAAAGTATTGGAGTTTCAACTTCAACATCAGTCCTTCCAATGAACACCCAGGACTGATCTCCTTTAGGACGGACTGGTTGGATCTCCTTGGAGTCCAAGGGACTCTCAAGAATCTTCTCCAACACCACAGTTCAAAAGCATCAGTTCCTCAGTGCTCGGCTTTCTTTATAGTCCAACTCTCACATCCATAGATGACTACGGGAAAAACCATAGCCTTAATTAGATGGACCTTTGTTGACAAAGTAATGTCTGTGCTTTTTAATTTGCTGTCTAGGTTGGTCATAACTTTCCTTCCAAAGAGTAAGTGTCTTTTAATTTCATGGCTGCAATCACCATCTGCAGTGATTTTTGAGCCCAAGAAAATAAAGTCAGCCACTGTTTCCACTGTTTCCCCATCTATTTGCCATGAAGTGACAGGACTGAATGCCATGATCTTAGTTTTCTGAATGTTGAGTTTAAGCCAACTTTTCCACTCTCATATTTCACTTTCATCAAAAGGCTCTTTAGTTGTTCTTCACTTCCTGCCATAAGGGTGGTGTCATCTGCATATCTGAGGTTATTGATATTTCTCCCGGCAATCTTGATTCCAGATTGTGCTTCTTCCAGCCCAGCGTTTCTCATGATGTACTCTGCATATAAGTTAAATAAGCAGGGTGACAATATACAGCCTTGACGTACTCCTTTTCCTATATGGAACCAGTCTGTTCTATGCCCAGATCTAACTGTTGCTTCCTGACCTGCACACAGGTTTCTCAAGAGGCAGGTCAGGTGGTACTCCCATCCCTTTCAGAATTTCCCACAGTTTATTGTGATCCACACAGTCAAAGGCTTTGGCATAGTCAATAAAGCAGAAATAGACGTTTTTCTGGAACTCTCTTGCTTTTTCCATGATCCAGTGGATGTTGGCAATTTGATCTCTTGTTCCTCTGCCTTTTCTAAAACCAGCTGGAAGTTCACGGTTCACATATTGGTGAAGCCTGGCTTAGAGAATTTTGAGCATTAGTTTACTGGCGTGTGAGATGAGTGCAATTGTGTGGTAGTTTGAGCATTCTTTGGCATTGCCTTTCTTTGGGGTTGGAATGAAAACTGACCTTTTCCAGTCCTGTGGCCGCTGCTGAGTTTTCCAAATTTGCTGGCATATTGAGTGCAGCACTTTCAGTATCATTTGTATAAAATGTCATATACATAAAGTCAATGCATTCCATAATTTGGGGTTGGAACAACTAGAATTGTTTGCCTTTTTGCCAACAAGCGTTTAATGAGCACTGTAGACTACACTGATTATGATGTGCAATGATACATGGCAGACGTGAAGATATGGGTTGAGCCAGGAGTCATGTTGGCATTCAGAAAGGGGAAGCTGGTGGATCTGTGCATTTAATAGCATTTTCCTAGAGGTGCGGTGATAGGCGTTGGGCCTTACTGGCTGGGTAGCATTTAGATATAAGAGCAAGAGAGAGAACTGCGTCAGTTTCTGCTGGTGCTGGCAACCAGTGTGGTGTATTTGAGGGACAGGGCCAGGGTTACGTGTATTGGGAGGAGTGGAAGTTAGTGGAAGTCGGAAGAGCAAGCCTGTCCCTGGGAAAGCCAGCATGAGGCTCTTCCTCTGGATAGAGATAGATCTGAATGCATACTCTTGCTGAATTAGAAGAATCCTGAAAATGGAACGTGTACCTGGCCGTTTGAGATCCCGTGGTAACTTGTAGACTCAGCATCAGTTCCCCTCCAGCCATCACCCTCGTGCATGTTTGAAATAAATCCTTCTCACATCCCATTTGGTCACATATCTGTGTTTCTCCCGATCCGGTAGACCTCAGAGAAGATTCGGACTGGCATTACCTCCAGCTCAGTGACCCCTGGCCGGACCTGGAGCTGTTCAAGAAGTTGCCTTTTGACTATATTATTCACGACCCGAAGTACGAGGACGCCAGTCTGATCTGCTCACACCATCAGAGCATAAAGAGCGAAGGTCAGATTTGTTAAACTCTTGCTTCCACCTTCTTCCAGAGTAGGTAGGAATAGCCTCTTAAAGGGATGAGCTAAATCTTGCTAGTGATGAGCACATCTGATGGTGATGAGTGAACCGGCGGTGCCTGTTAGAGCAGTGAGGTCACCACCTCTCTGGACAGGAAACACTCTTCGACTCCACGAGGGAAGACTCACCGCTCCATTAGTGCGGAAAGATGTGAGGATGCTATGGATGGCTTTTCATGATTGGAATACTCTGAAGATTCTTGTTAATTGAAGAAAAAGATGTATGTTTTTCTATGAATTTGGATTGTTACAACAAAATGCATCTATTTCCCATCCTGCCCTCGGTCTCTTGTTTTCTTGCTTCTTCTTCGGGGACCACTAATTTTCACAGTATTATGACCCTGCCGGGTTTCAGGGTCACTGGTGACAAACGTCGGATGTGAGTGGCCAGTGAGATTATAAGCACTGACCGGGCAAGTTCAGTGAATGCAGTATGAGAGGAAGATACTGGTCTCCTTGTCGATTCCATCATTTTATCTTCATTGAGCACAGAGCAGATGCCGTTCACTGGAGCCTCCTTCATGCTTCATGTAGACCTTCTCGAATGGAGGTTGAGTGTTAAAATCTTAATTTTCCTACGTCGTTTGAAACCCTAGAGGTGATCGTGTGCTTTGCAGCATTTGCATGCTAAGTCAGTGATTGATTTACATTGTCACGGATCAAATCCTTGAATAGCTTTATAAAACATCTGTAGCAGGATGAGATGTGACTGTAGTGTCTAGTTTATCCCACTGAGACTGTCCTTTCAGGCCAGTGGAGTCAGCTTGGGGCGGACAGGTGAGAGGCGATCCCAGGAAGCCCTGTTACAGTGTTCCGTTGCCAACAAGCGGGAGGGGAGAGTATGGGTTGGGCCTCCTGCGCTCTTTAACGCTGGGATTTCGTGCAGACAGAGGGATGCACCGCAAGCCAGAGGACCTGTTCGTGCGACGCCAGACGGCGAGGATGAGGCTGTCCAAGTTCGCGGCGCACAACACGTACCATCACTGCGAGCAGTGCCACCAGTACATGGGCTTCCACCCCCGCTGCCAGGTAGGACGGAGTCCCAGGCAGCCCCTCAGGTGGACTCCAGCAGGCACGTCCACGGCTCTCGGCTACGTGCTTTACCTTGGCCAGCACCTCAGTTTCCTTCTTCTCGCTATGTTTGCCTCCCGGAGTCAGGAGGTGGAAAGTTCTGGAAGAAGCCCTTTCGTCCTGAATCCTCCATTCCCTTCGAGCATCTCTGAAATTATTATTGACGCTACCAAACAGTGATTCCCCTGGGGTGACACGAGTATTAGTGACAGATTAACCGGCTATAAGTGTCGTACTTTTCTTTACATCTTAGCAAGTTCTAGTTAGTTCAGTGCAGCAGACACTTCCTGAGTGCTTGTTATGTACTGGACACAGACTCAGAGGTAAAGAAAACCCCAGACTTGAGGCTCACAGTCTAGGGATGGACAGGTGCACATAAACAAAAGTTCGGAGCAGGCTAAAGCTGGCAGGAAAGCGATATGATTGATGTGTAGACATTATGAGGTTTAAGAGAGAAATTTGCATTTACTGACCATCTACTATGTACCGGGCTATGTACTAGGCACTTTTTATATACCAGTACTTCCCACTTTTTAATGTGATAGGAAATGATATTTGCCCTGGACCCTGGGTAGATGGATAAGACTGCTCCCAGGGCTCGGGCTGAAGCAGTTTATATTCAAGCGACACCTGTGATCCATTCATTCAAGGGGCACTTGGTTAGGAAACCGTGCTATTGAGTTTCTTCCTTAATTCTCATTAAAACCCCACAAGGCTATAGCATTATCCCCATTTAATAAATGAAGATATGATACTGGGCAGGGAGCAGGGGAGAAGGTTCTGAAGGATCAGTTAAAGTTTGCCAAGGAGCCAAGGTGGACAGAAGCTGGGGGGAAGGAGCGAATGGCAAGTGCAATAACAGGGAGACGAGGGGTGTCTAGGGGAATCAGAAGTGACTTTAGTGGGTGTTGATGGAGCTTAGGGTGAAGCCTGGTCCCAGGACAGGAGGCTGGGTGGGTGGGCACAGACAGACCACAGAGTCATCCGTGCTGTGGAGAGGAATGGGGCCTTTGCAGTGAGAACTCTTAGCTGAGGCCTGATGGGGGCAATGCTACCTTGGGAGGGGGTACTTCCTTCTTTTTTTTTTAATTTTTCTATTTTTTAAATTGATTCTTTCAGTCGACGAACACTTGTTAAGAAAATGAACAATTTTTCCGGTTTTTTAGATATAATTGACAGATAACATTGTGTAAGTTTAATGTAGACAACATAATGATTTGATAAATGTGTATATTGCTAAATGATTGGCACAATAAGTTGAGTTAATTAACATCCATCAGTTTTGCATAGTCTCTTACTAGTCCGTGGAGGGGCTTCCCTGATAGTTCAACTGGTAAAGAATCTGCCTGCAATTCAAGAGACCCCAGTTCGATTCCTGGGTCAGGAAGATCCCCTGGAGAAAGGAAAGGCTACCCACTCCAGTATTCTTGGGCTTCCCTAGTGGCTCAGACAGTAAAAGAATCTGCCTGCAGTATGGGAGACCTGGGTTCCATCTTTGGGTTGGGAAGATCCCCTGGAGGAGGGCATGGCAACCCACTCCAGTATTCTTGCCTGGAGAATCCCCATGGACAGAGGAGCCTGGTGAACTGCAGTCCATGGGGTCGCAAAGAGTTGGACACAACTGAGCTACTAAGCACAGCCTTATGGAGGTTTGTGGGGGCCTGTGGTCTGGTTCTCTAGAAACAGATGGAGGGTAGGATTTTACACTTAGAATTTCTTTTCACTTCAGATGCAGGCAAGGAAAGGGGAGTCAGGGGCAGCTGGAGCTGATGGGAGACAGATAGCTGTGCAGCACCCAGGGATGCAGGACAGCTCTTACCAGTCCATACCTGCCCCAGAAAGGCCTGAAGGTGACAAGGGCTCCAGCTTCCTCTGTCCCCTTTGCAGAGGGAAACAGCAGATGGCAGCTTTAATTTTCCCAAATCTGCCTGGCCTTGAGCTTAGCTGCTACTGACGTAGCTAGCACTTGTCTCCTCTAAGCAGATTTTTTTCAAATGATGCAACTGTACTCTAGACAAAAAATACATATGAGTGGTTTTTCAAAGGATTAAAAATGACCAGAAATCCTATTTGCTGCAGATAAACCCTCCTAACATATCTTCTCTTGGAGATGAAGTTTTTCTTTCAAGGCAGAGAAAAATATAAGTGAAAACATTTTCTTGATCTTGAAATGTAAAGAATGCAGAGACTTGAAGGGTTCAGTGCCTGGTCGCTTCAGGGTCTGCAGTGAATGAGTGGTCGGAGCCTGGAGGAGAAGGAGGGGGAGGGCAGGTCTGAGCTCTAGCCCCCGGGGCCAGCCTCTGTGTAGGCGGGTCAGGTCTGGGGCCACACTTGCAGGGGTGTGAAAACCAGGTCCCCTGAGGACACAGGGGCACACACTGACTCCCTGCTGACAGGTCACGCTTCTGCTGTTTGGTTCTTTCTCCTCATTGCTCAAGGCTCCTCTGGGAGGCTGTCTTAGGAAATTCCTCGGTTATGACCCTCTTTGCTCCCTCCCCTGGTCAGATTCTGTTTCTCCCTCATCTCGGCTCTCAAAGCAGAGCCACAGTCCATCAGACGTCACAGCCAGCACGTCCTGGCCCGTGTCAGCCCTGCCCTGGCCCCTGTGGCTCCCCGGAGGGCACGGGACAGACCACCTGTGCATCTGCAGGGGCAGCTGAAGGGAGAGGGGTCGGTAAGGCCCTGCTGTGGACGCCAGAGCCAAGGCCTGGAGGAGGCATACCTCTGGCCTGGGCTTAGCTGGGCTGGGAGGCCGCACCAGGAGCAGTGGTAACTGGGTAACAGGAGGGCTCTTTAGACAAAGTGGCTGGAGGTGAGGCTAGATTTAGGGATAGGAGTGAGCCGAAGACTTCTGGATGTCTGCCATGGGAGTGAGGACCTAGGATTATTCGTTGGTTCCTGAGTCTGGATGTGGTGGGTGAGATGGACACGCACAAGTTTACACAGTTATTGTCTTCTGCTGTTACACAGATGAGCTGTGATGAGAAAATAATCTTTGTTGAAATTAAAAATGTGAAATAACCTTTGTTGAAATGAAAAATGTGACCTGGAGCATGAAGGCTTTGGTGCCCCAGCATGCCTATGGGTCCAATCCAGAGTCCAGAAGGGCTGGGTGGCTTCAGAGGCATCCCCTGGGTACCGAGGGGTCAGCACCAGGATGGGAGCCTCTGACCAATCAGGCGTGGCCTCGGGTACACACTCGAGAGACCTGGGTGTCCATGCTATGAACTGGCATCAGCTGGGGCAGCGGTGGCAGTAGCCTCTGTGTGGTCATGGTTGTAGCAGGCCTGGGTTCTTCCGGGAGGTCAGGCCAGACTCTGATGACAAGCTCTGTCCTTTCCCCCTCGCACCCCAGCTCTATGAGTCCACCCTGCACGCCTTTGCCTTCTCTTACTCCATGCTAGGAGAGGAAATCCAGCTCCACTTCATCATCCCCAAGTCCAAGGAGCACCACTTTGTCTTCAGCCAACCCGGAGGCCAGCTGGAGAGCATGCGACTGCCGCTCGTCACAGACAAGGTACTGGCCCTGTGGCCCTGGGGCTCAGCCTTGCAGACCCAGGGGCTATTATCAAGTGATGAAAACCTTTGTAAAGTGGTAGTGCGGTCCTTTATTAGAGGGTGACAGAGGCTTTATTAGCTCTTCTACTCTGTTTTCTAGATGGTTCCCATCAGAACTGGTTAGGAGCACCAGCTCAGTGCACAGCTTTGTGGCAAGTGCTTTGAGAAATCAAGAAGGAATAGAAGACCTAGCTTGGTTGTTGAGAAAAGAGTGAAATAAAACACAGTTGTTTATATAGAAGATTCACAACCTGAGAGAATAAGAAGCTAGGCTGTATGGCTCAGAAGTGGAGGGGTTTAAGTCAACACAGGAATAACGTGCACCCAACGTGTATTAGGCGCCAATAGGTGAGGGTCATGGATTTGGATTGCTGATATAAGCCCATGAGTTTTGCTCACCTTACACACCATTCTCAAACAAGCATTTATTTCACTTTGTATTCTGTGCACCGGCGGTTTGGGCTCAATTCTGCTGGGTGCTTATCCTGGTTGCCATCCCTTGTGTTTGAAGTGAGTTACCAGGTTGGCAGTGGGGCTGGACTCTGGTGGCCTCAGTGGGATGCCTGTGTCTGGTCCTGTGGCCTCTCCTTGTCCAGCAGACTAGCCCGGGCTTCTCCCTCGGGTGGGGGGGTTCTGAGAGAGGACAGAATGCCTCTGGAGGCCAGGCTCGGAACTGGCACACCACCATCTGAACTGCATTTCATCTGTAAAAGCAAGTCCCAAGGCTCAGCCAGATGCAAGGCATGCAGAAACAGGCACCATCTTCTGATGGAGGAGGCTGCAGAGTCACATCTCGGAGGGAGGGCAGTCTTTGTGGCCAGGCTGACAAACGCTTGACGTCTCTGTGCCCATGCTCTCCAGAGTCACGAATACATAAAGAGCCCGACGTTCACTCCCACAACTGGCCGTCACGAGCACGGACTCTTTAACCTGTACCACGCGATGGATGGTGCCAGCCACCTGCACGTGCTGGTTGTCAAGGAGTATGAAATGGCGATTTACAAGAAATACTGGCCCAACCATATCATGCTGGTCCTTCCCAGCATCTTCAACAGCGCTGGAGTTGGTAGGCCTTTTTTTTTTCCAAATTTGTTGCAAAGTTAAATTCAAGACATGTTGACTTCATAGGAAATCCACTGAGAAATGTTTTTCTAGACCGAACACCTGTTTCCCCTTAGTCCCCTCCAGCAGGTGTGTGCATATTAATTACATTCATTCTATAATCACTGCTGTCCCACCACTGCACCAAGACCACCTAAACCGTGTGTGTGTGCTCTTCTGAATGTTCTCTGTGTGTGCGTGCTCAGTGGCTTCAGTTGTGTTCCATTCTTTGCGACCCCATGGACTGTAGCCCTCAGGTTCCTCTGTCCATGGGATTTTCCAGGCATGCATACTGGAGTGGGTCACCATGCCCTCCTCCAGGGGATCTTCCTGACCTAAGAGGTGAACCTGAATCTCCTACGTCTCCTGCATTGCAGGTGGGTTCTTTACCACTGAGCCACTGGGGAAGCCCCTGAACATTCTTAATCAGTTCAGTTCAGTTCAGTTCAGTCGCCCATTCGTGTCCGACTCTTTGCAACCATATGGACTGCAGCACGCCAGGCCTTCCTGTCCATCACCAACTCCCAGAGTCTACTCAAACTCATATCCATTGAGTCGATGATGCCATCCAACCATCTCATCTTCTGTGGTCCCCTTCTCCTCCTGCCTTCAATCTTTCCCAGCATCAGGATCTTTTCAAATGAGTCAGCTCTTTGCATCAGGTGGCCAAAGGATTGGAGTTTCAGCTTTAAAATCAGTCCTTCCGATGAATATTCAGGACTAATCTCCTTTAGGATGGACTGGTTGGATCTCCTGGCAGTCCAAGGGACTCTCAAGAGTCTTCTCCAACACCATAGTTCAAAAGCATCAATTCTTCGGCACTCAGCTTTCTTTATAGTCCAACTCTCACATCCATACATGACTACTGGAACAACCATAGCCTTGACTAGACGGACCTTTGTTGGCAATGTAATGTCTCTGCTTTTTAATATACTGTCTAGGTTGGTCATAACTTTCCTTTCTGGGAGTAAGCATCTTTTAATTTCATGGCTGCGGTCACCATCTGCAGTGATTATGGAGCCCCCCAAAATAAAGTCGGTCACTGTTTCCACTGTTTCCCCATCTATTTTCCATGAAGTGATGGGACTGGATGATATGATCTTAGTTTCCTGAATGCTGAGCTTTAAGCCAACTTTTTCACTCTCCTCTTTCACTTTCATCAAGAGACTCTTTATTTCTTCTTCACTTTCTGCCGTATGGGTGGTGTCATCTGCATATCTGAGGTTATTGATATTTCTCCTGGAAATCTTGATTCCAGCTTGTGCTTCATCCAGCCCAGTGTTTCTCATGATATACTCTGCATATAAATTAAATAAGCATGGTGACAATATACAGCCTTGACATACTCCTTTTCCTATTTGGAACCAGTCTGTTGTTCCATGTCCAGTTCTAACTGTTGCTTCCTGACCTGCATACAGGTTTCTCAAGAGCAGGTCAGGTGGTCTGGGATTCCCATCTCTTGAAGAATTTTCCACAGTGTTATACCCTAATCTCACTAACTGCTGGTTTTCTGGGATAACCTGTCATTTGAATCTTTGGTGATAGACCCTTTAAAACACACCCTACTCAATAAAATTTCTGTAAATGGAGACTTGAGAGAGTCTTCTAGGTGTTGACTGAAAGAAAAAGCACAATGACAGAGTTGTGAGTAAAGTTTTATTGGGGGCAAAATGAGGACCAGAGCCTGGGAGACAGCCTCTCAGTTAGCTCCGAGGAACTGCTCCCAGGAGATGAGGGGAGAGGTCGGTGTATATGTGATTTTGGTGAAAGGGGTTAACTGCCATCAGGCACACAGATCAGCGGAGGGATGCTGCTGGTCACCAGAAGGATGGAGCTGGTCACGGACAGCAGGTGTCTCCATTAAGGATTTTGGTGCTTTTTTACATAGGAGACAGTGCATGAAACTGGACTTATAAAATCTTCTCCTGAAAAATATCTCATGATCTGAAGGCCTGTTCTGCTGGTTTGTCCTAGAGCCTAGAGTGACTCATTCTCCACCCTGAACTGCTTGCAGGGTGTGTTGAAGGTCTGCAGTGGGCCCTAGTGACCTCATCCTTGTAGAGGCAGCTGGCGAGAGACCATGTTTGTCCACATAGAATCGAAAGACCTTTCTCTTCCAGCTTTCTGGTTTTTAAAGCTATTTTGATTTGTTGACGATTCTTTTTTTCTCCAGTGCTCGGTTGTTGCTTTATTCATGGTCTCAGCTAAAAAAGCTGAGTCTCAGTTAAATAAGCAAAGATAAATAGGCACATGTGTGCACAAATGGGAGGGGAGTGTTTTCTGCCCTCGAATTTCCTCTCCCGAGTCAACAGCCTATAGTGAGTGGATAAGGACTGCAGATGAGAGCAGGTAGGGCTGGGGCCTGGGTAGGCTTTCATCAAATTCTTGTTCTTAGCGGGGCTTTGTCCTGGGTGGGGGTGGGCACTTGGACTGACCCAAGTTGGGGACGTCTGCTCATTTCAGGCGCCGCCCACTTCCTGATCAAGGAGCTGTCTTACCACAACCTGGAGCTGGAGCGGAACCGTCAGGAGGAGCTGGGAATCAAGCCCCAGGACATCTGGCCTTTCATTGTGATTTCTGATGACTCCTGTGTGATGTGGAACGTGGTGGACGTCGACAGTGGTGGGGAGAGAAGCAGGTGAGAGCCCCTTTCCCGACGGGGGCCCAGTGGGGGATTCTTGTCCATCCTTTGAGGACCTCAGAAGGCACCTCCTGTTAGAAGATGTGGTGTGCGGTGGACAGAACCCTATCTGGGGTGGGCTCACCCACCAAGCTTTTGAGTTTTTAATTGAAAACATTTTACTGAGGACAGTAGAGACAGAAAGTAATGCAACATAGATTCAGTATAAAATGTATTAAAAAAAAGTGTCATACATATTCAGGTATTTTCACAAACAGAACACACCCACTTAACAAACTCCCTGATGAAGAAACTAACCATCACCATCACTGATGCGCCCTTCCCCACACCTTCCAGAACCTTCTCCCCGCCCCAGCCTCCTCCTGACATGAAGCTATATTTTTATTTGCTGTGACATTCAGGAAACAACTCTTTCTGGGACACCTTTCAAAGGGGCACTTGCCCTTGTCCTAGAGGTCTGTTACGAGGATTAGGTAAACCGTGAATTGTGTTCCTGGAGGGGGGTGATGGAGCGGCACAAGGTAGAAAAGGCTCAGTACATAGAGCTGCATTTGAGCATCATTGGGAAGATACCTCTGTGTGGTTTTTTGGCACAAGTATTTCAACTTAGCCGTTATCTTTGGCTTATTTGAGAAACAACGTGAATGCTTGGCTCTTTTTGTTTGAGGAACGATGTAAGGTTAGTTCTTTTCTTTTGTGTTAGTGAGTCCTAAGTCCTAGTGTAACAACTTCCATCCTCACCACTGTTCTTCTAGGAAAAATGTGTTCAGTCTGATAGAGCTCACAGACATGACACCAGCAAGCCGCCATGCTTTCAGCGTTCTCACTGGCACCCCTCTGAGGGTGAGGGCTTGGCTGAGCACAGCGATGAGGAAGAGAACTAAGCTTTTTCCCTCTGTTTTTCTGAATTTCAATCCTAAGCATAATGTTCAAGTCCTGGTGTGTCAGAGCTGGCTGAAGCCTTAGGGAGCTTAGCAGAAGCCCCTCGGCTGGAGAAAAGGAAGCTGAGATGCAGAGAAGTTGAGCCACTTACTGGGTCTCTCACACACAGAATTCTTGTGGCCTGGGCTACCAGCCCTGGGGTTACTCCCTTCAGCCGCCCCCCTGGTCATCAGGTGGCCCTCACTGTCTTCCCAGACCTCAGTTGCCATCAGGGTGGGGTGGGAGGTGCTTACACATGGCCTCCTTCCCTCTCCCCGGCCTCCTTGGAATTGCCACCAGAAACGCAAGGTGGTGTGGCATGGTGCAGAGAATGTGGGCTCTGGAGACAGACAACACCCTTCCAGCTGAGCTCTGTTGCGTGACACTGGGCAAGTCAGCCAGAGCCTCCTTTTCTTCATCTGTGAAATGGGGATGATGGTTTTATATCACAGGATTGCTGCGAGGATCAGTGATAATGAATTCAAAGTGCCTGGTGGCTGTGATGGGTTCTGGGCACAGCAGCCCGCCCAGCATGTTCAGGGGAAAGCAGCGGCCTGGCCGGCCCAGTCTGCATGCCAACCTGGGGATGTCCGTCTCCCTCCTTCGAGCAGAGAGTTTTCCTGGTCGGAGAGAAACGTGTCCTTGAAGCACATCATGCAGCACATCGAGGCATCCCCCAACATCACCCACTACGCCCTGATCGGCATGCGGAAGTGGTCCAGCAAGACCGGGAGCCGCGAGGTGCGCGAGCCCTTCTCCCGCTGCCACGTGCATGACTTCATCGTCTTGAACGTGGACTTGACCCAGAACGTGCAGTACAACCAGAACCGGTGAGCCCCGCCCAACCATGGCCATCAGCTCGGCCCACAGTCCCAGGGCCCTTTGCCCAACCACATCCATTAGCTCAGCCCACAGTCCCAGGGCCCTCTGCAAGGGGCAGCCTTACTCCTGGAGGACCCTTGCTCCTTCCTTGCCCTGCAGGGCCTTCCCACCCATGACACTGGCCTGGCCCCTTGCTTTCAGTCCTCATGGATTTTTCTTTTTTTTAGTATTTTTGTTGCATAATTTTAGGGGAGATTTGCATAAAACCATTTAACTTCCTTCACCAGTTCACACGGTACCGTATTTAATGACTTCTGCTCTTCTAGGTGGTGTTTCTCTTGCTTTTCTGGCTCCTTCTGTGAACATATTACTTTCTAGGAGCTTGAGCGCTGAAGGAAATGATAATTTCCTTGTGTGCCTCTCTCTGGATCTAGCCACAAAAGTGCTCATGTCTCAAGAAGAATCGAGTTGCTAATGTTAGTGAGCCTTCTACCTGCCAGGGAGTGGGCACATCCCTGAGAGTGCCCGCAGAGGAGTGTCTGTTTTGGAGCAGACTGACCTGCTAGGAATGTGGCTTCTGCCATTTGTCAGCTTTGAAATTTAGGCAGATGACTCGCCGTCTCTGAGTCTTGATTTCCTCAGCTGTAACAGTGGCTCATATATTTACTCTGGGAGGTCAGCTGTCTTCTTTTTAACACATAGATGAAGTGGCATTTGTTAAGTCCCCTTCATGGTACCCGGCATGGGGTACCAAGCTCAGTCATGTCCGATTCTTTGTGACCCCATGGACTGTAGCGTACCAGGCTCCTCTGTCCATGGGATTTTCCAGGCAAGAGTACTGGAATGGGTTGCCATCTCCTTCTCCAGGGAATCTTCCCAGCCCAGGAATCGAATCCCAGTCTCCCACATTGCAGGCAGACACTTTACCATTTGAGCCACCAGGGAAGCAATAAATTTACTTTGGGAGGTCAGTTGTCTTCTTTTTAACAGATAGATGAAGTGGCATCTGTTAAGTCCCCCCCACAGTGCCTGGCGTGGCGTGCACGGTCCACACGTGACAGGGCTTCTATAGTAAAAGCCTGAGTACACCCTGCCTTCCTGGTGCAGGGGCATCACAGCTTGTCTCCTTCCTGGTTTGCCTCCTGTGCCTCCCAGGGGAAGGTCTTTGAGTGCAGGAACGAGCTTGCTCGTCTTCCCAGATACGGGGTGTCTGGTGGGGGTGTGGCCGCGAGCTAACTGGAGGCCGACCCGCCCCCCTGCTCTGGTTCCCGCCAGGTTCACGTGTGACGACGTGGACTTCAATCTGCGGGTGCACAGCGCCGGCCTCCTGCTCTGCCGCTTCAACCGCTTCAGCGTTATGAAGAAGCAGATCGCGGTGGGCGGGCACAGGTCCTTCCACATCACGTCCAAGGTGGGTGCCGCCGTGTGTCCGGAGAGAGCTGCTGCCCATGGTGGGAAGGCTGGTGGGGAGGCCACCGGGCACCTCAGAGTCAGCGGGGTGGGCTTGACAGCTGGGAAGTGCTAGTGAAGGTTGCCTGTTGGGAGCCCTGAGAGGGGAAAGACTCCATCGAGTTTCCCCTCTCATCTCCGGTTCTCTGTGTGTGTGCGTCTCCCTGCTGCGTGCGCACCACCAGCCTTCCAGTGTGCCCTTGCCCTCACCTCCCACGCCCACCCCAGCTCTCGCTCTGCGTGATTTCTCGAGCACGTCTCCATCAGTGTCTTTGCTGCTCACTTGTCTGGCTTTTCTGCTGGGCAGAGCCCTTGGGGGTCAGATGTGGTACCGTGCTCTTCTTAGGGTCCCTGAGACAGCACCTGCTAAATACTGTCTGAATGGGACTGACAGGCTAGCTTGATGGGTGTGCCATCTGCCCTGGAGATAGCCTCCAGGTGGAGGGAGACGTGTCCTCGGTGATCTGTATCCTCCAGGAACCCATAGGGTGCTGGCATACCCCTGCCTTGAAGGTCCCTTTGATCCATGGAGGAGAGTGGCAGAGATGAGCTGAAGAAGTAGGAGAACCCATTGAAAGGTGTCCATCAGAGGACTTGAGTAGGCTTATGTATGTGCACAGTCTGGCTCCAGCCTGGGAAATACGTCGGCAATGGAGTAAGAGACTGTGGGCTCAGAGGGCCAGGCTGTTGAGAGGAAGACCGGTGGGACTGGACAGGAGACAGAGGGGATCTGGAGGTCAGGAGGAAGGCTGGCCCTTCCCAGAGGCTGACATCTCGGGATCTGGGGGAACATTCGGTCCGTGGGTTCTCTTATTTTTTTCTAGACAAGACAGCCAGGTCTCTGCACGGAGTGGTCATTGTCTGCAGTCACTGACCCTGTGGTCCGTTTTCACGAGTCCCACTTTAGTTAAGCCAAATTTTCCTTAATAGAGAGCTTCGCCGTGGATGTATATGTTCTCACATCACGGCTGCACACAGCCATCCATGACGGGAAGGCCCACTCTGGGTCCCCGGGAGTGGCTGACGCCCGCCCGTCCCCACACAGGTGTCAGACAGCCCCATGGCCGTCGTGCCCGCCCAGTACATCTGCGCCCCTGACAGCAGGCACACGTTCCTTGCGGCCCCCGCACAGCTCCTCCTGGAGAAGTTCCTCCAGCACCACAGCCACTGCTTCTTCCCGCTGTCCCTGAAGAATCTCGGCCACCCTGTGCTGTCCGTGGACTGCTACCTGAACCTGGGGTCTCAGGTAACCATCCGAGGGGGGCGCTGTCGAGTCCATCAATCAGAGAAGTCCCTCAACATGGGAGCTAGAACCCAGAACTTGGAATTATAGCCCCCCAGTTGCGTCAACTCTGGCCTGGCCCCTGCTTTACAGTCTATAAGATAAAGGCTGAAAGAATTGGAATGGTGTGCCCCCATATCAAGGGGCTTCCCTGGTGGCTCAGTGGTAAAGAACCCACCTGCCAATGCAGGCACAGGAGATGCAGGTTTGATCCCTGGGCCGGGAAGATCCTCTGGAGAAGGGCATGGCAACCCACTCCAGTATTCTTGCCTGGAGAATCCCGTGGACAGAGGAAGCTGGCGGGCTACAGTCCATGACGTCAAAAAGAGGCGGACACAACTGAAGCAACTTAGCACACACACCCTGATAAAGAAAGTTAGGAATCAAACTTACTACTAATGCCAGAACATTTCTGATTCTCAAATGAGGTAATGAATAGATATATCTGGGTAAGTCTCGGAGTTGATGTTTAGAACATACGATTTGGAAATGACATTGAATCTTGTGTTTGGTCCTCCAAGCCTGAGCTTGACCTGGCAGTTAGTGTGTGTCAGATGCAAAGCTCTAGCACAGTGCTGTGGGGTGTTTCATGGAAAATGGCTTTTCTCATGGATTCCTTTTTCCCCCCCAGATCTCTGTGTGTTACGTGAGCTCCAGGCCCCACTCGTTAAACGTCAGCTGCTCTGACTTCGTGTTCAGTGGACTCCTGCTGTACCTCTGTGACTCCTTCGTGGGAGCTAGCTTTTTGAAAAAGTTTCATTTTTTGAAAGGTAACTTCTCGTGCTCTTACGGTGGACCTTGATGAATGGCTGTCATTACTGGCACCTCTGTGCAGGTGAACCTGGTCCTCATCCTTTTTGCCAGCGAGTAAACAGACTCAGGCTTCCCTGGTGGCTCAGTGATAAAGAATCTGCCTGCCAGTACAGGAGACATGGGTTTGATCCCTGAGTTGGGAAGATCCCTTGGAGGAGGGCTTGGCAACCCACCCCAGTACTCTTGCCTGGAGAATCCCATGGACAGAGGAGCCTGGTGGGCTACATACAGTCCACGGGGTCACAAAGAGTCAGACACGACTGAGCGACTAAACAACAGCAAAACTGAGACTCAGGGCTTGTGACTTCCCTGGCTCTCCAGGGAGGCACAGGGAAGCTGGGGCAGGATCCCAGGATGGCTCTTCCCCTCTACCTGTTTGCACAGAGATAAGACACATCCCCTTTCTTCCCAGTGACCAGCAGATATTTTCAACTTTTCTGTTGCTTTTCAGGCCAGGCTCTTAGCCTAAGCATGCAGACCTCCTAGACACTTTTTCTTCTTGGTGGATGAGTTCTTCCTCTTTGTCTTGGGCTGCTGCGGGCATCTTTGCTTCTAATCTTTTCCCCTCTATAGGTGTTTTCGTGCTGGAGTGGTTGAGAGTGAGAAACGTTCATTCAGTATGACTTAAAAACACTATTTCAAATCCAGCTGGGATCCCTAATTGATCTTCACTTTTTCTTGGTTGGCTGTGACACCCACCTTCCTCTCTGCAAGGTGTTGAGTGAGCACGGGGGTTGCATAAGCTTTGGGGAAATAATCAGAGGTTTCCACAACGTGCTGTGCTCCTGGGAAACATCTTGTCTAATAGAAGGATAGGACGTGGAGGTAGGGGGGTAGATGGTATGAACACCCATGATTATTGATGTGTACTAGGCGTCAAGAGGAGGGAAAATTCACGTTGCCAGGCAGGAGGTGCGTAGGGCCTGGGCGGGTGGCCGACTTCGATGAGTGAAGAGGGCAGGGTTAGGCTGTGAGCCAGGGTGTCTCCCACCAGGGCTGGAGCTGAGGATGCTGGTTTGTGATCCTGAGTCTGCCTCCTTCTCCCTGTCTGCTCGCTTCTTTGCCATCATTTCTTGGTTCAGTGTTGTCTCATCTGCCAGACCTGCGAAGTCACACGCTCACCGTCTGGCTAAGATGGCAAAGCAGCCCCTGGAAACAGGTGCTCACTTGGACATCTGGCCCTTCCCTTCCAAAAGCAGCCTCATCTTTTGTTTTGGCAAACGGCAGCTGGGCGGGAGCTTTCCTGTGCAGAAACTCCCCTGTTCCGTTCACACACCTCTGCCATTGTCCACACAGGTGCCACCTTGTGTGTGATCTGTCAGGACCGCAACTCGCTCCGCCAGACAGTCGTCCGCCTGGAGCTGGAAGACGAGTGGCAGTTTCGGCTGCGAGATGAATTCCAGACGGCCAACGCCAAGGAGGACCGGCCACTCTTCTTCCTGACCGGACGGCACATCTGAGGGTGAAGCCTGCCCAACCTCAGGCTGCTGAGGCTAAAGGAAGAATCGGAACCCCGGGGCGTCTGGGCCGGGACGGGACCCAGAGGTGTGTGTTGCCACACCTTCATAGTGGGGCCAGGGAACCATAGGTCCCAGAGATGCGCGGAGACTTACTGAGAGCAACAGGGACGAGTGGGTGGTGAGCAAGAACTCCAACCCCAGATTCCTAGGTTCCGGGCCAGACCCCACCGCCCTGGCCTGTATCATAGTCCATTTTATGAAGAACAAAGTTTTGCCTACTCTTACATCATCCATATGCTTCCATGGACAAACTTGACTTTCCTCTTAGTTCTGAAGGATCCCTCTTGGATTATCTTGTAGAGATGCCAGCATTTCAGATGATGGATGTGATGTTGGCTAAGTAGGTTTCCCTCTAACCTACTCCAGAGCAATAGTCCAAAAGACCATTTTAATGGTAAAGGCTGGACACAAGGAAAAACGAAGTAGGTTCGCTTAATTACGAATTGTGTAAGGTTACTCTTTTAGAAACTAGCCCAAAGGCATCAAATTTAATAAAGTAAAATAAATAGTTTCACTTCAGAGCAAATACGACTCTATTAAAATAGTACAGGGTAAATACCCTACTTCCTAGAAAGGGCAAAAGTGAAAAGAAACTTTTTTTAAAAAACTACAGGGCTTGCAGGAAGGAAATTAGGGTTGCAGAGATTGACCATGAGAAACAGAATTTGCCTTACAAAGGAAAGAGAGCCAAACGTCTTTCTTGAAACAAACAGTGAAAACAACCAAAGCGATAGGGAAAGTAGCTGATAAGAACTAGATTTCTGACTCTAATTTATTGAAGCTCAGTTTTTAGCTCCTTGAATTGCTTGTCTTCTCTTCTGAATGTTTGGTCCCCGTCCAGAGAGGAAGGGGACAGACAAAGTAACAGAGTTGTTCTGTGATACCCGTACTCTGCCTTGCCTGCCAGAATATTTTTTAAACCAGCATGTTAGGGTGCCCCCTAGAGGCTGAGCCCGGGGCCAGGTGCTTTCTCAGTTACTATCTTGCTTACCCTTTCCAGCAGCCTTGTGCTGTGGAATCATTCTTCTGGTTTGAAAGATGAGCCGGTTCTGAGATGCAAACAGTGCATCTCCCCAAGATCACACGGCTGCAGACTCCGGGGAAGAAGAGAAGCAGAGCAGACTCCGGGGTCCATCTCCCCGGCCCACCACACTGTTTATGGAGTGGCCCGTAAGCAGAGGAAAAGTTGAAAGCTCCTCAGAAATGAATCAGCAGAATGCACTCTTGTCCATCCATCTTAGACGTTTATAAGCACTCTAATGGATACTAATCTGACAAGGAATTATGTTCAAAGATGATGCCAAAGAGTTAATGTCAATCTTTTCTTCCCTGAGGAAAAAAAAAATAGTCCATGAGTATAAAAAATTTAGATCAATGTTTCTAAAAAACGATCACTTTGTATACGTCATTATTCCTATTTTGGAATAAAAACTTACCTTTTTGAGTTCTACCTTCTTGAGTCTTTAATAAATGGCGGCTTCTAGACTGCTCTTCCCATTTTATTCGTTAATTTAAAGTTGAAAAAAAGTAACATTCTTGTTTGTTCCAGCCTTATAAATAAAATTCATAATGCATGTATTGTTTCTTTGGTGGGAATGAATGCACTGTCTTAGAGAACTACCTGCTTGAAATCTCAATGTGTGACAGAAAAGGTAGTTTGGGAAAGAAAAGAATAAATTCATGAAAGTAAGTGTACACTAAGATGTGCTCGCTGTTCAGCTGCTCAGTCATGTCCCACTCTTTGCAACCCCATGGACTACAGCACGCCAGACTTCCCTGTCCTTCACTATCTCCCTGAGTCTGTTCAAACTCGTGTCCATTGAGTCAGTGATGCCATCCAATCATCTCATCCTGTGTTACCTCCTGCCCTCAATCTTTCCCAGCATCAGTATCTTTTCCAATGAGTTGGCTTTTCGCATCAGGTGACCAAAGTATTGGAGCTTCAGCATCAGCTCCTTCAATGAATATTCAAGATTGATTTCCTTTGGGACTGACTGGTTTGATCTCCTGGCAGCTGATGGGTTGAAGCTCAGGCTGAGAGAGTGTGGACACCAGGTAGGCAGGGGGCCTGGGGAGCCAGGGCTTTGTGAATAAGACAAACTCACAGCAGCCCCTTCTCCGTGGCACTGTTTTGTCCCCACAGTCACTTGAGGCAGTTAATAGCAGACATGAGCTCCCTAGTACAAAAATAAACTCACAAGAAAAACTCATAACAAAAATAAAGGAAATGTTGTAAGGGAGGAGGTGATAAACTCCATAATGAGTCAGTACAGCAAACAATCCTATAAAACAAGTATAATTAAATTCAGGGGGAAAGATGGTATTGTATCCAGGACTAAAAACACCCCAGCAATTACAGATCTTAGAAGTTAAAACCTCAGTGGGCAAATGAAATAGACCAGCTCAAAAGTGAAACAGACAGCTGGGAGGTAAGCTGAAAAAAGTCTAGGGGACAGCACAAGGAATGTTCCCAATCTCTGCTCACCCTTTACTTCTTCCTCCATTCACTGTGTATCAGCTGCTCAGCCCTCCTGGACCACTGGGGCCACTGCCAGGCTGGTGCCCACCTCTGCCCAGGGTGCTCCTCCCCCTCACATCTGCCTGGACCCCTCCCTTACTTCCTCTGGGCCCTTAATACTCAAAAGCCACCTCCTCAACGTTGTCATCCCTCACTGAGTGTACCAGAACACAGTGTGTTTAGTTGTCTTTGCTTGTTTTCTTGGTCTTTCCCCTTGAAAGTAGGAATTGTATGATAGTTTCACTGCTCTGTTCTCAGAGCCTTGATTATGCCCAGCACATGGTGGATGCTCGTGAAATGCCCATTGAGTGAATGAATGAATCTCTTCTATCTTAGCTGATCCCAATATGGGAGCTGGGGGTGGGAGTGGTTAGCGATGGAGGAATTGATAAAATGAGTGAAATTGAGCACAAATTCTTGGTTTACTAGGGATAGAAGTGATTAACATAATTAGTGAAAAAGGAACATTTAAACATGTGTTAAAAAACATTTAGAGTAGCTGCTAAAAGGGAAAAACTGGATGGCCAACACCTTAAACATCAAAAGGAAAATCAACACTGACAAAATCAGTGTAGGAGTTGAGTGGGCTGGGGAGGGGAAGGGGGTAAAAAGCAAGAAAACTGTTGGGACCTAACAAACGCCATGATAGGCTTCAGGGACTAAGGTAGGACTCACGGGAAAGGCTGAGTCATTGCCCAGTGAGGTCATCCCCGTGGATGCCAGGACTTGTCTAATCAGCATACTCCCCATAACCTGGTTTGAGTTTATCAGGACGTAAAAGACATGCCCCTGCAGCCAATAGTCAATTCGTAAATACCAGGAAACCCCTGCAGCCAATAAAGATTAGCCAATTAGTAAATACTAGGAAACTCCTGCAGCCAATCAGCCCTTGCCAACTCTCTGTTCTAAAACCTATAAATACTGCTGTAAATCTGGGCTCGGGGCTCCTTGCTCCACTCCACTGCGTTGGATGTGGCGGGAACCCTAGCTCGAGCTAGAAATAAAACCCCTTCATGCTTTTGCATTGCTGTGCACGTCTTATTCTCTCAGTTTTGGGGACTCGGACTCTGGACATAACAAAAACTTGGGGAATAAAGAACATATCTAAAACTATCAATAATCAAATTAATTTTCTTAACTCAGATTGTGTCAAGAAAGCTAATCAGACTAGGGCTTCATATTTAAAAATTAAATAGGCAATGGGATGTTTTAAGTTAAAGTCCCAGGTTCTACTCAGGGTGATAAGACTGTCCCCAAACTTTGTAAAAATGCCAACTATGAAATATGAAGAACTCTGAGAAATGTGAGAAGGGGTAAATTGTGTAATCATAAGGGGAGACTAGTACATCTCTCGCAGAAGTAGAGAAAAAAGACCCACAGAAATGAGAGTTGGTCTACAGTAATTAGCCTTCAAAGAGGAGAGAATTCTTGTATAATAAAGATTCCAGAAAATGTTCTAGGATAGATAGTAGTGATGGTTGCATACACTGTGAAAGTGCTAATTTTTATGTGTATATAAACCATAAAAAAACTCTCCCAGAACCTTGGGAAATACGGAATCCTGTACTTCTGCAAGGCCAGATAACAGTCACCCCAAAACCAGATAACAATGTAAGTTCACACCAATAACACCAGTTCTTTTTTCCTGAATGCTTTCAGCAATCTAAGACTCTTGCAATAAAGGAGGAAAAATCGTGCTCCAGGAGCAACATTTATATGGATGTCAGTGTTCTCAACACAGGATGTGGCAGTGCAGAGGGCATGGAATCTGAAACTGGGAGACTTGGGTTCGCTCCTTGGTTCTTTTGCCAAGTCAACCAGCTCCATATGTTAGTTATGAAATCAGCAACAGTGAGTAGCAAACTTTTTTCACCATATAGTATGGTTATGTATTTTACTAGATGACTAATTGTCCATTATTTCATTTAATCATCACAATTAACACTTGAAGAAGCAGATCATTGGTATCATTTTACACAAAAGAAACTAGGGCTCAGAAAGGCTAGGTGACTCACCGGAGATCACACGGGTCTCAAGTGACAAAATGGATCTAGATTCATCCCTGCAAGTGTCAGGATAGTTCCATTAACATCACAGCTGCTTCTTATTTTGAGTTATTTACTCCCGCCAAATGCTATATATTAGTAGGTGCTGTTAGCTTCTAAGACTGTGCAATGAAAAATACTGATCCCGAATTTTCTCACTGAGAGGAGAGGTGTTGGGTCGCCTGTTGAAGGTGGTTCTGGGTTCACCAATGTACCACAGGCAGCACATTAAGTACCATCCAGAGTCCAGGAAACCCCCAGCATCAAGGTTTAGAAACCACTTCCAATAAAGATGTCTGCACTAAACCTGTCAGGTCTGGCTTCAGATTCTGCAGACAGCCCTCATTTCAGGGAAAACCGTGAACCAAGGGCAAGTCCAGTGTCCACAGCTGCTGTTTCTTTTTCAGTCTACTGGCTTAAGAGGACTTCCAGCTCAAAAGGAATTAGCATTTTAATTAGCGAAACAGTTGGAAAGGCCAGTACAGATTTTTCAAGTCCTTCAGGTCTAGAGGAGAAACAAATTCTGTGACTGCATTTGTCATTCGCCGAATAGACTGTCCCAGTTTCCTTGGGCCTTTTCTTCTAGAACTCTGGCGAGCAGCAGTTTTTCTCTTAGGATCTTTACTCTATGCAAGGTTTTTCCTTGGGTGGCAATCCACCCTGCCAGAAAGAGTGGGCTTTAGGTGGTGCTGAGTGGAATTGTGTTCCCCAAAATGATATATTGAAGTCCTAAGGAGAGTGAAAAAGTTGGCTTAAAGCTCAACATTCAGAAAACTAAGACCATGGCATCTGGTCCCATCACTTCATGGCAAATAAATGGGGAAACAGTGGAAACAGTGCCTGACTTTATTTTGGAGGGCTCCAAAATCACTGCAGATGGTGATTGCAGCCATGAAATTAAAAGATGCTTACTCCTTGGAAGAAAAGTTACCAACTTAGACAGCTTATTAAAAAGCAGAGACATTCCTTTGCCAACAAATGTCTGTCTAGTCAAGGCTATGGTTTTCCCAGTGGTCATGTATGGATATGAGATTTGGACTATGAAGAAAGCTGAGCGCTGAAGAATTGATGCTTTTGAACTGTGGTGTTGGAGAAGACTCTTGACAGTCCCCTGGACTGCAAGGAGATCCAACCAGTCCAACTTAAAGGAGATCAGTCCTGAATATTCATCGGAAGGACTGATTTTGAAGCTGAAACTCCAATACTTTGGCCAGCTGATGTGAAGAGCTGACTGATTTGAAAAGACCCTGATGCTGGGAAAGATTGAAGGCCAGAGGAGAAGGGGATGACTGCGGGGGGCCAGCGTGAGGAACTCCGCCCATGGCAAAGGTCATGAGGAAGGAGGCTTGGCATACGCAAAGGAGTGATCAAGCCTCAGGAAACCCCCTGTTCCCGAGCATCTACCCCAAAACCAGAGTCTGTTTTATGCTCTCCCCCATAACCATTTCTCTCGGAGAAGGAGTTAACGTGCAGCTCCAAGTCAGTAAACATTCCTGGGCATGACAAGAGTGTTTCAGCTTACGGACTCCTCTGAAGGTTATCTAGCCCACCTGTATAGGTTCCTCCGGCCACGTGTGATTGTTTACAGCCTCCCAATCTGAGAGGCACAAGATGTTTTAGACTTACTAAAGGCAAATTCTTTTGGGGAGTTGGAAATTATTAGTATAGTGGGTTGGTTAGGAATTATATTGGTGAAGGGTTTTTCATTTGTTGTGCCAATAATTGCTGCTAATTCCCTGCCCTGGGTGTGACAAGGGTGTCTTAGGTCAAACCTCTCTGCTGACAGACTAGCTTGTGTGACAGGATTATCCATACTCCTGCCACTACCCACATGATTGTTTACTACCTCTCAACCATAAACAGCACAGAGAGCTTTGGAGTATTTTGAAAGTCTTAATTAGCATAGGGCTTTTCTCATTGTTGAGTCAGATTGCCGCCAGGCCTCCATATCCTTAGGCACCTGGGAATATATTAATCAATGTATTTGGAATATAGAAAAGGAAATATAGTAGTTTTAAGGTTAGCAATACTAGACTTTTGAGTTAATGAATTTTCTCTTTTGTAATAGATCACTGTACTTTGTTATAAATCACTGTGTCCTTGCTATGTAAAAATGTAGCTTTATCACTATCTTAAGACTAAATAGATCTTAAGGGGAGCATTGGTGAAAGGATTTTCAGTTGTTGGGCTGATGTTTGCTGCTAAATCTCCATGTTCCCTACCCTTATGATGAATATAACTAACATATAGGAGAAATAAGTATTAACCTTTAAGCATATAGGAGAAATAAGTATTAACCCTTAAGATTAATCATGTTAACCTTGGGTTAAATAAATTCCTTTCTTGATTGTAACTCACTACACCCTCACCCTATAGGAATGTAACTTTATTTGGAGGGTGGTGCCTGGTTTAAGAAAAAACACCCTTGGAAAAATAAGTTTTTGGTTATCAGAAAGAAAGGATCATAAACTGTCAGCAGGTCTCATGGCCAGAAGATGATGTAATATCCCTAAGACCTTTTTTTTATACATTTATGTGAAGCACCTGATTTTGATAAAGGTTAGGACTGCTGACCCCCGTGTGACTCTGTATTCATCCCTATGTGTAACAAAAGGTATATCAGTTCAGTTCAGTCACTCAGTCGTGTCCGACTCTTTGCGACCCCATGAATCCCAGCACGCCAGGCCTCCCTGTTCATCACCATCTCCCGGAATTCACTCAGACACACGTCCATCGAGTCCGTGATGCCATCCAGCCATCTCATCCTCTGTCGTCCCCTTCTCCTCCTGCCCCCAATCCTTCCCAGCATCAGAGTTTTTTCCAATGAGTCAACTCTTCGCATGAGGTGGCCAAAGTACTGGAGTTTCAGCTTTAGCATCATTCCTTCCAAAGAAATCCCAGGGTTGATCTCCTTCAGAATGGACTGGTTGGATCTCCTTGCAGTCCAGGGGACTGTCAAGAGTCTTCTCCAACACCACAGTTCAAAAGCATCAATTCTTCAGCGCTCAGCCTTCTTCACAGTCCAACTCTCACATCCATATGTGACCACAGGAAAAACCATAGCCTTGACTAGACGGACCTTAGTCGGCAAAGTAATGTCTGTGCTTTTGAATATGCTATCTAGGTTGGTCATAACTTTTCTTCCAAGGAGTAAGCGTCTTTTAATTTCATGGCTGCAGTCACCATCTGCAGTGATTCTGGAGCCCAAAAAAATAAAGTCTGACACTGTTTCCACTGTTTCCCCATCTATTTCCCATGAAGTGATGGGACCAGATGTCATGATCTTCATTTTCTGAATGTTGAGCTTTAAGCCAACTTTTTCACTCTCCACTTTCACTTTCATCAAGAGGCTTTTTAGTTCCTCTTCACTTTCTGCCATAAGGGTAGTGTCATCTGCATATCTGAGGTTATTGATATTTCTCCCAGCAATCTTGATTCCAGCTTATGTTTCTTCCAGTCCAGCATTTCTCATGATGTACTCTGCATATAAGTTAAATAAGCAGGGTGACAATATACAGTCTTGAAGTACTCCTTTTCCTATTTGGAACCAGTCTGTTGTTCCATGTCCAGTTCTAACTGTTGCTTCCTGACCTGCATACAGATTTCTCAAGAGGCAGGTCAGGTGGTCTGTATTCCCATCTCTTTCAGAATTTTCCAGTTTATTGTGATCCACACAGTCAAAGGCTTTGGCATAGTCAATAAAGCAGAAATAGATGTTTTTCTGGAACTCTCTTGCTTTTTCCATGGTCCAGTGGATGTTGGCAATTTGATCTCTGGTTCCTCTGCCTTTTCTAAAACCAGCTTGAATGTCAGGGAGTTCACGGTTCACGTATTGTTGAAGCCTGGCTTGGAGACTTTTGAGCATTACTTTACTAGCATGTGAGATGAGTGCAATTGTGCAGTAGTTTGAGCATTATATGGCATTGCCTTTCTTTGGAATTGGAGTGAAAAGTGACCTTTTCCAGTCCTGTGGCCACTGCTGAGTTTTCCAAATTTGCTGGCATATTGAGTGCAGCACTTTCACAGCATCATCTTTCAGGATTTGAAACAGCTCAGTTGGAAATCCATCACCTCCACTAGCTTTGTTCATAGTGATGCTTTCTAAGGCCCACTTGACTTCACATTCCAAGATGTCTGGTTCTAGATTAGTGATCACATCATCATGATTATCTGGATCACGAAGATCTTTTTTGTATAGTTCTCCTGTGTATTCTTGCCACCTCTTCTTAATATCTTCTGCTTCTGTTAGGTCCCTACCATTTCTGTCCTTTATCGAGCCCATCTTTGCATGACATGTTCCCTTGGTATCTCTAATTTTCTTGAAGAGATCTCTAGTCTTTCCCAATCTGTTGTTTTCCTCTATTTCTTTGCATTGATCGCTGAAGAAGGCTTTCTTATCTCTTCTTGCTATTCTTTGGAACTCTGCATTTAGATGCCTATATCTTTCCTTTTCTCCTTTGCTTTTCGCTTCTCTTCTCTTCACAGCTATTTGTAAGGCCCTCCAGACAGCCATTTTGCTTTTTTGCATTTCTTTTCCATGGGGATGGTCTTGATCCCTGTCTCCTGCACAATGTCACGAACTTCATTCCATAGTTCATCAGGCACTCTATCTATCAGATCTAGTCCCTTAAATCTATTTCTCACTTCCACTGTATAATCATAAGGGATTTGGTTTAGGTCATACCTGAAAGGTATATAAGTAAACCCAAAAATAAAGGAATTGGATCAGTTTCCAGAAAGGCTGATTCCCCCATGTTGTTTCTTTCTTGCTCCCAGTTTTTCTGGCTGAATTCCCATCTGGAGCATGGATGCTATTCCACGTAAACCAAGTTATTCAGCCTCTTTTTCTCCACTAATTTTCCTATTACACTATCTGTTTCTAATCTCTCTGTATATCTGTGATTAAATATGTATTTTTCCAAGGATGCCGACACTGTCCCCACCTTTGAATTCCCTGGATCCACCATTGCTGGACCCCCGGCAGATGACAGAGGATAAGATGGTTGGATGGCATCACTGACTCAATGGACATGAGTTTGAGTGAACTCCGGGAGTTGGTGATGGACAGGGAGGCCTGGCGTGCTGCAGTCCATGGGGTCGCAAAGAGTCGGACACGACTGAGCGACTGAACCGAACTGAACCCTCAGTCCTTCAGTATGTGAATTTAATTGGAAATAGAGTTGTTGCTGATGTAGTTAGTTGAAATGATATCATATTGAAGTCAAGTAGACTCCTAATCTACTTGTAAGTGGTGTCCTTAATAAGAGAAAGAAAAACAGGAAGAATGCCATGGGCCCATGGACACAGACTGGAGTGGTCCATTTACATGCTAAGGAATTCCAAGGATTGCCAGGGAGCATCAGAAGCTGAAGACAAAGATTCTTTACTAGAGCTCCAGAGATGGGCCTTTTGGATCAGATCATAGGACTTCCCAGATAACTCAGTGGTAAAGAACCTGCCTGCCAATGCAGGCGATGCAGGTTCTATCCCTGCCTGGAGAAGGAAACCCACTCCAATATTCTTGCCAGGAGAACCCCATGGACAGAGGAGTCTGGTGGGCTACAGTCCATGCGATCTCAAAGAGTAGTACATGGCTTAACGACTGACCAGAAACAACAGGGGCATCACCGACTCAGTGGACATGAGTTTGAGCAAGCTCTAGGAGATGGTGAAGGACAGGGAAGCCTGGCGTGCTGTAGTCCATGGGGTCATAAAGAGTCAGACATGACTGAGCAACTGAACAACAACAGGGGGCCTCAGCCAGTGCCACAGCCCAGCCGCGCAGGGCAGAGAGGGGCTGCCCCTCCACATGCCCATCTGGGGCATGTCCTTGTCCATCCACCAGGCGGCCTTATGCCTGGCTGCAGAGCCATCTGACCGGAGGTCCCGAGGCCAGTGCTGGGCGACTCCTTCCAGGATGCCCTTCTTCCCCGACAAGGAGGGTGGTTGGCTCTGTGCAGGCTCCCCGTGAAGTGTGTCTTCGCCTCTGGCCTTTTCTCACAGCCTCTGGGGCTGGGGGCTGGGATAGTCGCTTCCCAGTCACGCAGCGGTCCCTGTACAGCACCCTGGGCCGTGTGCCCAGGCTGGGCCTTCCTCCTCCAACCGCATATCCTGTCTTCCTTTGCCCATTCCAGCTTTTCACTTCAAACAGGGTGCCCATCCAGGTGTGTGTGTGTGTAGTGTGTTGATTTGTCAAGTATGTATGTGTCAAGTATGTGGTGTGATACATATGCATGCGAGTGTGTGCACATGGTGTGTGTGTGGTGTGTCTGACTGTGTGCATGTGGTATGTCTGACTCTGTGCATGTGGTGTGTCTGGTTGTGCCCACAAGGTGTGTGTGGTGTGTCTGTGATTGTGTGCATGTGGTGTGTGTGGTGTGTCTGTGATTGTGTGCATGTGGTGTATCTGGTTGTACTCATGTGTGTGTGAGGTGTATCTGTGTGATTGCATGCATGTGGTGTGTGTGTGTGTTGTGTCTGTGATTGTGCACACCTGGTGCATGTGGTGTGTCTGTGTGATTGTGTGCGTGTGGTGTGTGTGCACAGGTGCTGGTTCTGACATGAACCAGGTGGGTGATGGTGGATCAGGAGTTGGACTCAGTTCAGAGAAACATCAACACAGTTCATCAGAAAGAACCTTTCCTGGGTCTTTCTATTCTGCGCCCAGTGTTCTCTTCCTGCCCCTTCGCAGGCCTGTGGCTTCAACAGCTTCTAGACACTCATAGGAAAACCACACTTTCTCTGTGGGCTCAGGCCTCACAAGGCTTCAGGAGCAAGGCTGGCATGTCAAGCCTGTGCAGACAGGGGAAGGGATGGGGTCTGTGGAGGACTGGAGGGAACCTGCCTGGATGAGAAGAGTGGAAGTGCAGCTCTTCTGAACACCATGCTGGCTGGAGAGCGTCTGCAGTGCTGTCCTTCAGAGCAGGTGGACATGCAGGCCAGAGAGGAGGGGGCAGCTGGTGACCGCAGGCTCTCCGAAGTGCACAGAACACCCTGGTAAGGTGAAGAGCTGCTCCCTTACTGGGAAAGACTAGAGGATTTTACTGTGACTTATGTGACCTAACAGTGCAGTCAGCTCTGGGCACTGTTGATTTGTCATTTGTGGAAATTCATGGGACGTCTGAGCACACAACCTGTAAAAGCTGGTGGACTTCTAGGAGAGCAGAAAAAAAAGAAAAAATAGTGGTAACAACAAAAATAATGGCAGCGAAAATATACTCTTTATTATGCTCTAGGCACTAAGCATGTAACCGTCAAACAGCATGAAAAGATGGGTATTATTCATCTCCTTCATACAGATGAGGAGACTGAGGCTAAGAGGGGCAAGTGACTTGCCTGCAGGTACACAACTGGTCAGCAGCAGAGGCTGGGTTCCCTTTAGTTCCCCCTGATCACGCAGCTTGAGTTATTAGTGTTGAAATTGCTGAGCACTAGAGGGCTAGGCAGTCAGGGTTGTTCTGCTCATTATTCAATTTCATCCAGGCTGGGGGTCCTGGGGGAGCCCCAGAGCTGAAAGCTGTACCCACTCGGGCGTGGCTCTGGGGTCCCCGGGGGGAATGACTCCATGGGGTGGTGCTCTCGACACAGGGAGCCGAGGGCCTCCAGGAAGAGTTTTCTGAAGGAGGAGGACACCGCGTTGTACAGGACAGGCGTCACTGCCGAGCTGACGTAGAAGAGCGTGTTGGTCACCATGTAGAAGTAGTGATAGAAATCGTAGAGCTTGCTGGAAGGGAAACCCGGAAGGCTGGTTAGAGGGCCTGCTGCCTGCCCGCCGGGTCCTCCCCTTCCTGTTGGGAGCGTCTCCCCCTCCACAGGGCCAGGTCAGGAAGGCCTGCCAGGCCCAGCTGCCTGCAGAGTGAAAAGCACCCCTGCTGATGGACAGAGACCAGCGTCCAGGCTCTCGAGATGTGGGGAGCCTCGTGCTGCTGCGTGAGGTCAAGGAGATGTGGCTTCTTGAAGGGGAGAGAGGCATTCTGAGAATTCCCTGGCTGCCTTGGGAAGGGCTGCACCTGTGTGCATGTTGGTGTGTGTGTCTGTGTGCATGCTTGTGTATGAGTGCACTTGTGTGTGCACTCTCATATATGTGCACAGGTGTGTCCGAGCTTGTGCATGTGTGTGCACACTTGTGCATATGTGTGAGTGCACTTGTGCGTGTGTTTGTGTGTGTGCACTCTCATATATGTGCACAGGTGTGTCCGAGCTTGTGCATGTGTGTGCACACTTGTGCATATGTGTGAGTGCACTTGTGCATGTGTTTGTGTGTGTGCACTCTCATATATGTGCACAGGTGTGTCTGAGCTTGTGCATGTGTGTGCACACTTGTGTATATGTGTGAGTGCACTTGTGCGTGTGTTTGTGTGTGTGCACTTGTATGTGTACCCCTGTGTGCCTGTGCTTGTGCATACGTGTGCATGTACTTGTGTGTCTGTGTGTAGGGGAAATTGCAGCTCTCGAGAACCAGTCATCTGTTGACACAACTATTTCCTTGGAGGCCACATAGGATCTCTCTCCTCTCAGATGTCCGACTTCCGCTTATCATCAGGTTGCAGTGATTTCCAAAAGAAAGAGAAGGGATTCTCAGCTTGGGTTTTCTCCCATTGTGTCATGAAATGGGTGTGCATGGTCTCATCTCTAAGCAGCCTCTGTTAGCTCGTGGAATCCCAGCTCTGAGGCCTCCTCCCTCTCTCCCTCCTTGTGAGAACATAGTCTTTGCCCTGTTCCCTACCTGCAGGCAGCTCTCCATCCTGGAGTCAGGAGGCTGGAAGCCTTGACTGCCACTCACACGGCCTGAGCAGTTCAGAGAGTTTTCTAGATGATGCTTGGTTCCCCACCCTGAACTGGAAACTTTTGGGATAACAGACTGGGCAGGGCCAGCTAGAATGGAGGCCAGAGTTCTGGAGAGGCCAGCAAGCAGGGGCTTCCCCTGGAGAATGCAGGCAATCCCAGCCCCAGGCCCCGGCCTCCATGAGCTGGGGTTCCTCCCCTCACTCACTCGGTCCACCGTTCATCAGGGACGTAGCAGTACATGAGCCTGCGGATGTGGTACGGCATCCAACAGACGACATACACGGCCACAATAGCTCCTGCAGGACAGGTGGGGAGAGAGACAGACAGCGAACACATTAGCAGTTATGCAGCTCTGCGGGGCGGAACCTGCCCGGGGTGACAACAGCCTTTCCCGAGAGCTTGTTCCTGGAGTCAAGGGGTTGGCAGGTTATCTGGCACACTCTTGTCTGGAAAGAGTGAAGGTGAAAGTCGCTCAGTCATGTCCAACTCTTTGCATCCCCATGGACTATACAGTTCATGGAAGTCTCCAGGCCAGAATACTGGAGTGGGCAACCTTTCTCTTCTCCAGGGGGATCTTCCCAACCCAGGTCTCCCACATTGCAGGCAGATTCTTTACCAACTGAGGTATTAGGAAAGCCCCACTCTTGTCTGGATCTGTCCCCAAACCTGCTGTTACCCTGTCCTCTGAGTGAATGTCCACTTTAATCCTAACTGGCCCACTGACATGCTTCTAGAAACTTCTACAACATCTATAACCTCCTGGCCACTAGAATCTATCCCCAACTCAGGGCTGGATATTCCCCCTTGGTCATCTAACTGCACAGATGTGTGTGCATGTGTGCCTGCTAAGTCGCTTCAGTCATGTCTGACTCTTTGTGACCCAGTGGACTGTAGCCCGCAAGGCTCCTCTGTCCATGGGATTCTCCAGGCAAGAATACTAGAGTGGGTTGCCGTGCCCTCCTCCAGGGGATCTTCCCCACCCAGGGATTGGACTCATGCTTCTGTGTCTCCTGCATTGACAGGGTTCTTTATCACTAGCACCACCTGGGAAGCCCAACTGCATAGACAATAGAGCTCAAATATCCTGCCTTACAAAGCCTCTCCCCTCCTGTATCCCCTTTTTCTGGTTGATTGATGGCACCACTGTCCATCTGACACCCAAGTCATAAGCCAGAGAGTCTTCTCTTTCCAGTACCCCCAAGATGCAGTCTATTAAAAAGTTACTCCCTAGCATCTCTCCTCTCTCCTTTTCTCCCCAACTTCACTGTGCCCACCCCAGGGGACCACATCTTCCCTCCACTGGACTGTGACAGCAGTCTCCTAACTGGCCCTATTGACCTAAACTTCTCCTCCTTCCTTTCCCTCCTTCTCCTCCCACCCTGAGTGGCAAACCCATTCTCTAATCTACTGAGGTCCCTGGACCAGCAGTATCCGCCTCAACTGGGAGTTTGTTAGAAATGTAGACTGTCACACCCAGACCAGACACATCAGAATTTCTGGATGGGGACCCAGGGGTCCACGTCTGACAACTCTCCCCAAGCATTCCTACGTGCGTGGAAGTTTGAGAAGCACTGAAGAGCCTGTCCTGCAAAACTGCCAAGCATGTATATCTCAAGAGCAAGTCCCCCTGTCATTCCTGGACCCCGGCTCTTTCAGTGATGGCCCATTGTCTATGGAAAGAAGTCCAGGCCCTTCACGTGCTGCTTCTGCTACTTGGCACATCACATCACATTTAGCTCTTGTATTTCAGTCCTGTGCACAAGACTGTGACATACACATGGCAGCAGAGACCCTGTCCCTCCATCCTTCTGGACCTTGTGTGTGCCTGGATCACACAGGTGCGTGGAGAGACCTCTGCTTTCCTGTGCCTTTAAAGTTGCCCTTACAGAGCCAAGTTTGCCCAGATACTTAAACAAGCAAACACATAGATCAATGTCGCATCAGAGAAAGTGGAGAGTTAGTGGGGAACTGGATTTGGAGACCTAGCTGGCCTATGTCCACAATGCCTGGTCGGCGGGTCCTTAAATACATCGGTTCCTCGTGTCCATCTGAACAGCCAGACTCCCTGAAAAGCAGCCAGGCATCTGCTTGTCTTTGTGCGCCACCCCCTGGAGCCGATGGGGCGGTTAGTGTACACAATTTCCATTCCTTCTTTTAATTATACTACTGTACCTTCCAGAAGCCTGTTGGTGATTGTATAACTCCCCAGGGCATAGAGAAAAATGAGACCTAGACAGAGGCAGGAATTAGCTCAAGGCCATGTGGCCAGGGATTGGTGGAGACCACCCTGGTCTGGCCCTTCCACTCCGGGCGGGGTTACCGGGAACTTAACTGAGAATTTGGATGCTGCGCCGGAGGCCACGGATCCGGCGGGAGTCCTTGTGTCTCACCAGGGCGGCCTGGTCCCCCAGGGCCAGTGTCTTCCTCTCCTCGCTCATTAGCTCCAGGCGGCTGGGGACAGAACTGCCTGCAGCGGGAGGGGACGGCATCTGGGAGCAGAGGGCTGCCAGGTGGCTCACGGTGACCCCGTTCAGGAAAGCCGTTAATGCCAAAGGGAGCACGAAGGACACCAGCACATTCACCTGCAAAAGGTGATTCCAAGGGTTATGGCGGTAGCTCCAAGGCTTGGTGACCGCTGGTCCTCAGGTGTGCCCAAGGGCCCAGGAATCTGCAGCAACAGGAGCAGGGCTGGGGCTGGGGCTGGGGGTGACAGCAGATTTACAGATGCTGAGAAAATTCTCTGAAAGTAAGGAGGGCAGTGAAAATAGAAAAGACAAGAAAACAGGGGATGTTTAGGATGCTCACTGTCTAAATAATAGCCATGCTGGAAAGAAAAATAGAGAAAACAGTGGAGGAAATTGTAATGTAGGAAAAAAACACATTTAAGAAAGTTTTCCCAGGGCTTCCTTAGTGGCTCATTGGTAAAGAATCCACTTGCCAGATGAATGGATAAGAAAGCTGTGGTACATATACACAATGGAATATTACTCAGCTATTAAGAAGAATGCATTTGAGTCAGTCCTAATGAGGTGGATGAAACTGGAGCCTATTATACAGAATGAAGTAAGTCAGAAAGAAAAACATCAATACAGTATATTAACGCCTATATACGGAGTTTAGAAGGATGGTAACGATGACCCTATTTGTAAGACAGAAAAAGAGACACAGATGTAAAGAACAGACTTTTGGACTCTGTAGGAGAAGGCGAGGGTGGGATGATTTGAGAGAATACCATTGAAACATGTATATTATCATGTGTAAAACAGATCGCCAGTCCAGGTTCAATGCATGAGACAGGGTGCTCAGGGCTGGTGCACTGGGATGACCCAGAGGGATGGGATGAGGAGGGAGGTGGGAGGGGTGTCAGGATGGGGAACACATGTAAACCCATGGCTGATTCATGTCAATGTGTGGCAAAAAGAACACTACAATATTGTAAAGTAATTATCCTCCAATTAAAACTAAATAAATTAATTTTTAAAAAATCCACCTAGCCAGTGTAGGAGACGCAGGTTTGATCTGGCAGGATCTCACATGCCACAGAGCAACTAAGCCCGTGCACCACAACTATTGGGGCTCTGCTCTAAGCCCAGGAGCCACAACTACGGGGTCCACGTGCAGCAGCTGCTGAAGCCACGCTCCCTAGAGCCATCACTCTGCAACAAGAGAAGCCACGACCGTGAGAAGCTCACATATGGCTATTAGGGAGTAGCCCCTGCTTGCCACAACCAGAGAATAGCCCATGCATCAGTGAAGATGCAGCCCAGCCATAAATCAATAAAACTGTATTTTAAAAAAATTTTCCCAAAATTGAGGGATGTGAACTTCTAGACTGAAAGGCCTGTGGGTGCTCAGAACAATGGATGAAAATAAATCCACGTCAAGGCACGTTCTTACGACATTTAGCCCCTGGAGATAGAGTAGGTCTCCAAAGCTCCCAAAGGGATAAAACAGGGCACGTACAAAGGAGGGGAACCAGAATGGCCTTCAGTTCAGTTCAGTCTCTCAGTCGTGTCCAACTCTTTGCGACCCCATGGACTGCAGCACACCAGGCCTCCCTGTCCATCACCAACTGTCCTTAGACTCACTGAAAGCAATGAGAAAGCTAGAAAATAATAGACTGATGCTTTACAATTTGTGAGGAAAAACAGTTTCCATCTTGTAATGTTCTGCCCAGCCATACTGTGAGAAATGAGAGGATAAAATGAAATATGTTCAGACACATAAATTCTCAAAAAGTGTTTTTACCGTCTATGGACATTTTCTCAGGAGGTTACAAGAGCATATGTTCCATCAAAATAAGGTTGTGAACCAACATAGAGGGAGACCTGGGATCCCCAAATTGGGTGTCCCCTAGAGGAGCAGAAAGATGGGGTAGCATTGCCAAGGTGCTGGAGCAGAGGAGAGGCCTCCAGGCATGATTGAAAAATACAAGATGAGGTTGGTTGATTACCTGATGGGGCTCAACATATTGACAGGGTATTGATACTTCTGGTGTGTGCATGCTAAGCCGCTCAGTTGTGCTCAACTCTTTGCAATTTTGAAAGCAAGTGGAATGCCTTCCTATTGTGTTTTTATTCCTATTTCCACAGGAATTTCCATATTTTATTCCTATTTCCATATTCCTGTTAAGATCGCAGTTGATATATATATTTCTTTTGAAATCCTTCATTAACATTGAATGTTTAGGCCTCTTTTTCTATCTGTACAATGACCCAATAAACTAGTTGTTCTTATCATGGGGCTACAGATCACTAGTTTGGGTGATAATAGAAAAGCAGAAGACTGGGTGGGTCATGAAATCTACAATTTTTAACCTGCTCTCCAGGTAATTCTCATACTCAATCACGTTTGCTCACCACTCCTGCAAGACTGGGAAGACTCCAGAGTCAATCTTGAGTTCAAATCTGGAATTTCCTCTATTTTTTTATTGAGATATAGTTGGTTTACAATACTGTTAGTTTCAGGTATATAGCAAAGTGATTCAGTTATACATATATACATATATATATTTCAGATTATTTTCCATATAGGGTATTCCAAGATATTGAATATAATTCCCTGTGCTATACAGCAAATCTTTGTTGCTTGCCTATTTTATATACAGTACTTTTTATCTGCTAATTCTATAGTCCTAATTTATCCCGGGTCTCTCCCTCCCTTTCCCCTTTGATAACCATGAATTTATTTTCTAGGTCTGAGGGTCTGTTTCTGTTTTGCATTTAGTCATTTATATTATGCTTTAGATTCCACACATAAACGATATCGTGTAATAATTTGTCTTCTCTGACTTACCTTCACTCAGTATGATAATCTCTACGTCCATCCGTGTCGCCACAAAATGGCATTATTTCATTCTTGTTTGGACTTCTCTTAGTGCTTCCCTTTGGCCAAGTCTCTCCCCAAATCCTTGGTTAAATCGGGCGGTGAGACCCAACTTTCTGACTGCTCTCTAGCGTGAGAGATGAAAACACAGGCGGTGGGGTCGCTCCTCCCGCTTACCTGGACGAAAACCTGCAGGGTGGCTCGGCTCACCAGCACGGTGCACACGCGCGAGGCGGGCTCCGGGTCCCCGCCCGCCGTCTCCAGCTCGTGCTTCTGCCCCATGATGACGGCCATGGGCAGGGCCAGGCCGAGCGAGGCGGCCCAGATGATGGACAGCAGGCGGCGGGTCTTGCGCGGAGTCAGCAGGCTTCTGGCGCGCAGGGGCTGGCACACGGCCAGGCAGCGCTCGGCGCTCAGGCTGGCCACGCTGAGCACCGTGGCGTAGGCGCACAGCTCGCGCACGAAATAGTAGGCGCGGCAGCCCAGATCTCCGAAGACCCAGGGGTAGTGGAACCACACGAAGTTGTAGAGCTCCATGGGCACGCCGACCAGCAGCAGCAGCAGGGCGGAGAGCGCCAGGCTGAGCACGTGGCAGCGCAGGCGCCCCGGGGGCCCGGCCCGCGCCTTCAGCACCACGTGCACGGACAGCGCATTGCCCGCCGTGCCCAGCGCGAAGATGAGAGAGTAGAGCGCGGTGAACAGCACCTTGGCCCAGAGGCGCGTGTCCACGCCCAGCCGCGCGTCCAGGCTCAGCGCGGGCCCGGGGCTGGGTCCCGGGGCCCGCGGGCTGCCAGTCTCCATCGCGTTCCCGAGACTGCGCTCCCTCCCTCTCCCTGCCCGGAGACTGGGCGAGCTGCCCTGTTGGCCAGCGCCTCCCCTCCTCTCTGGGAACCTCCAGAACCGGAGGACACGCCCCGCGAAGGGTGCCCCGGAGCCGGCGGAGGACCGCGAGGGTAAGCCTGTTAGCTGCGCTCACGTTTCTCAGTTCAGTTCCCTGCGGGGGAAACACGTGCTGGATGGGGGTAGGCTCATTCTGGGGGGACCTGAGAGACAGTGAGTTGGGCCGAATGCCTCCATTTACTAGCTGTGTGACCTTGGGCAAGTTATTTTTTGTCCTCTCAACCCTTTTCTGCATTTAAAAAATACCGACACTGCGGACTTTCTGCTAAGATTGCTGGGTGAATCTGTGTGCAACTCTTTACCTGCGGCATAAGCAGGCATCCCACATGCACCATGTGCTCTGCTGCTGCCTGGGTACCGTCCCAGGGTGACTGATCAAGAATCTGCCCACATGTCAACATTTCTCAGGTAACTCAGTGGTAAAGAATCCACCTGCAATGCAGCAGACTGAGGTTTGATCCCTGGATTGGGAAGATCCCCTGGAGGAGGAAATGGCAACCCACTCCAGGATTCTTGCCTGGAAAATGCCATGGGTAGAGGAGGAGCCTGGTGGGCTATAGTCCATGGGGTCATAAAGAATCAGACACGAATGAGCATGCATGCAACATTTTGAAGCTGTTATTCTTAGAAAAGATCTCGTTCATCTTCTTGCTAAAGGCTGTTTCAGTGCCGCAGTAATGTCCTCAAGGAAGTCCTCTGTCAGCTGCCCCCACGTGATATTTGCTTTTCCCATCCTTTGAGGACGTCATGCTCATGGAGCAGTATGAGAAAGTGGAAAGAAGTATTGAGCATGTTTTAAAGCCTTCCATAGGTCTCTTTCTTAGCCCCATCTAGAACACCAGAACTTAATTCACTTATTTAAGTTTTTTTGGCTGCACTGGGTCTTCCATTGTTGTACCCGGGCTTTCTCTGCTTGTGGCAAGCGGGGGGCTACTCTCTAGTTGTGATGTGCAGGAAGGTGAGATGCAGTTAATAAGGGAGTGAGGAAGACTCAGCACCAATGACACATCCAGTGGGCTCTCCCTGCAGATGTGTGCAGAGGGCTCAGCATTTCTATCTTCACCCAGGGGACTAGAGGAGAATGACTGTTATGCCCATACCTGGTCCCTCTAAGCTGAAACTCTGAGAACATATCCATGTGTGGATGCTCTGGGCCTAGCACTTGCTTCTTTAGTACCCACAAGAACTTAATTTTGCCCCTGAATAAAATCATCACTTGTGTTAAGATTGCTTTCAGCCTGTATTGGAAGACTCTGATCTTTGATATCCTCCACTGTCTATGTTAGAATCAAAATCTGGGCTTCCCTGTTGAGTCACAAAGTGAAAGTTGCTCAGTCGTGCCAGACTGTTTGCAACCCCATGGACTATACCGTCCATGGAATTCTCCAGGCCAGAATACTGGAGTGGGTAGCTGTTCCCTTCTCCAAGGGATCTTCCCAACTCAGGGATTGGACCCAGGTGTCCCACATTGCAGGCAGATTCTTAACCAGCTGAGCCACCAGGAAAGACCAAGAATACTGGAGTGGGTAGCCTGTCCCTTCCCCAGTGGATCTTCCTGATTGAGGAATCAAACTGGGGTCTCATGCATTGTGGAAGGATTCTTTACCAGTTGAGCTACCAGGGAAGCCTGCTGGGTCACAGGCCAAGCTAAATTTCTCGATCTCTAATTGTGCAGCAAATAATTCAGAACTATCTAATACTAGAGGGTGCTGCTAGGGGTGGCAGTTATGGAAGGGAAGGATTACATGTCCAGAGATGCCAGAGACAGGATGCTACATTGTTCAGGGCTGTGGTGTGAAGTACTGACAAGGCTTCCTGGCCAGGCAAGGTGTCTCTGGGTCTAGGAATCTGGGTGTTCTGTTTGCTTTGTGTACCTAGATTCCTAACTTTCTTGCCTGTTGCATGTAGGGTCCCATCAAAAGGGCTTCTACCATGGACTCAACTGTGTTTCCCTCCCCATTGGTTGAAGACTTAACCCCTAGTGTGAGTGCATCTGGAGTAAGGAGATAATTAGAGATAAAGGAGATCATCAGTTCAGTTCAGTCGCTCAGTCGTGCCCAACTCTTTGCGACCCCGTGAATCCCAGCACGCCAGGCCTCCCTGTCCATCACCATCTCCTGGAGTTCACTCAGACTCACGTCCATCGAGTCCGTGATGCCATCCAGCCATCTCATCCTCGGTCGTCCCCTTCTCCTCCTGCCCCCAATCCTTCCCAGCATCAGGGTCTTTTCCAATGAGTCAACTCTTCGCATGAGGTGGCCAAAGTACTGGAGTTTCAGCTTTAGCATCATTCCTTCCAAAGAAATCCCAGGGCTGATCTCCTTCAGAATGGACTGGTTGGATCTCCTTGCAGTCCAAGGGACTCTCAAGAGTCTTCTCCAACACCACAGTTCAAAAGCATCAATTCTTCGGTGCTCAGCCTTCTTCACAGTCCAACTCTCACATCCATATGTGACCACAGGAAAAACCATAGCCTTGACTAGATGGACCTTAGTTGGCAAAGTAATGTCTGTGCTTTTGAATATGCTATCTAGGTTGGTCATAACTTTTCTTCCAAGGAGTAAGCGTCTTTTAATTTCATGGCTGCAGTCACCATCTGAAGTGATTTTGGAGCCCAGAAAAATAAAGTCTGACACTGTTTCCACTGTTTCCCCATCTATTTCCCATGAAGTGATGGGACTGGATTCCATGATCTTCATTTTCTGAATGTTGAGCTTTAAGACAACTTTTTCACTCTCCACTTTCACTTTCATCAAGAGGCTTTTTAGTTCCTCTTCACTTTCTGCCATAAGGGTAGTGTCATCTGCATATCTGAGGTTATTGATATTTCTCCCAGCAATCTTGATTCCAGCTTATGTTTCTTCCAGTCCAGCATTTCTCATGATGTACTCTGCATATAAGTTAAATAAGCAGGGTGACAATATACAGTCTTGAAGTACTCCTTTTCCTATTTGGAACCAGTCTGTTGTTCCATGTCCAGTTCTAACTGTTGCTTCCTGACCTGCATACAGATTTCTCAAGAGGCAGGTCAGGTGGTCTGTATTTCCATCTCTTTCAGAATTTTCCACAGTTTCTTGTGATCCACACAGTCAAAGGCTTTGGCATAGTCAATAAAGCAGAAATAGATGTTTTTCTGGAACTCTCTTGCTTTTTCCATGATCCAGTGGATGTTGGCAATTTGATCTCTTGCTCCTCTGCCTTTTCTAAAACCAGCTTGAATGTCAGGGAGTTCACGGTTCACATATTGCTGAAGCCTGGCTTGGAGACTTTTGAGCATTACTTTACTAGCATGTGAGATGAGTGCAATTGTGCAGTGGTTTGAGCATTCTTTGGCATTGCCTTTCTTTGGGATTGGAATGAAAACTGACGTTTTCCAGTCCTGTGGCCACTGCTGAGTTTTCCAAATTTGCTGGCATATTGAGTGCAGCACTTTCACAGCATCATCTTTCAGGATTTGAAATAGCTCCACTGGAATTCCATCACCTCCACTAGCTTTGTTCATAGTGATGCTTTCTAAGGCCCACTTGACTTCACATTCCAGGATGTCTGGCTCTAGATGAGTGATCACACCATCGTGATTATCTGGGTTGTGAAGATCTTTTCTGTACAGTTCTTCCATGTATTCTTGCCACCTCTTCTTAATATCTTCTGCTTCTGTTAGATCCATACCATTTCTGTCCTTTATTGAGCCCATCTTTGCATGAAATGTTCCCTTGGTGTCTCTAATTTTCTTGAAGAGATCTCTAGTCTTTCCCATTCTGTTCTGTTCCTCTATTTCTTTGCATTGATCGCTGAAAAAGGCTTTCTTATCTCTTCTTGCTATTCTTTGGAACTCTGCATTCAGATACTTATATCCTTCCTTTTCTCCTTTGTTTTTCGCCTCTCTTCTTTTCACAGCTATTTGTGAGGCCTCCTCAGACAGCCATTTTTCTTTTTTGCATTTCTTTTCCATGGGGATGGTCTTGATGCCTGTCTCCTGTACAATGTCACGAACTAACACCCAAAAAAGATGTCCTTTTCATTATAGGGGACTGAAATGCAAAAGTAGGAAGTCAAGAAACACCTGGAGTAACAGGCAAATTTGGCCTTGGAATGCAGAATGAAGCAGGGCAAAGACTAATAGAGTTTTGCCAAGAGAATGCACTGGTCATAGCAAACACCCTCTTCCAACAACACAAGACTCTACACATGGACATCACCAGATGGTCAACACCAAAATCAGATTGATTATAGTCTTTGCAGACAAAGATGGAGAAGCTCTATACAGCCAACAAAAACAAGACCAGGAGCTGACTGTGGCTCAGATCATGAACTCCTTATTGCCAAATTCATACTTCAATTTAAGAAAGTAGGGAAAACTGCTAGACCATTCAGGTATGACCTAAAGCAAATCCCTTATGATTATCCAGTGGAAGTAAGGAGATCATAGGGGATAAGTATCCATATAAGGACTTCCCTCGTGGCTCAGATGATAAAGCAGGAGACCTAGGTTCCATCCCTGGGTCAGGAAGATCCCTTGGAGAAAGAAATGGCAACCCATTCCAGTGTTCTTGCCAGGAGAGTCCCATGGACAGAGGAGCCTGGCAGGCTACAGTCAATGGGGTCACAAAGAGTTGGACACGACTGAGTGATTAGCGCACACACAAGAGGAGATATCAGAGAGCTCCCTACCTCTCTCTGTCTCTTTCTTTCTGCCACACGAGAACACAGTGAGGAGGAGACGGTCAGTCTACAAGCCAGGAAGAGAGCTCACACCAGGAAGCAAACCTGTTGGCACCTTAATCTTGGACTTCCAGCCTCCCGGACTGTGAGAACATAAACTTCTGCTGTTTAAGCCCCACAGTCCTGGTGTGCTGTTCTGGCAGCTTGAGCAGACTCAGACAGCTTCCTTCCCCAAGCAGCCTTTGGTCCTGATGCCAGCACATGACCCAGAGAATTTACTTGCTACTTGAACCTTGAAAAAAGACAGTTAATTCCCTGTTTCCATCACTCCAGAACTGAGTCATAGTAGGGTTTCCTGACTCAGAGAAAGGGGGGACAACAGAGAGTCACTGTGTGTATGTGTGTTATGAGAGAGACAGAGAGGGAGGCAGAGATGTAACATATTTGCAGGTTCTGGGATTAGAACATTGACCCATTTGGGGGTTGATATCCTGCATTTCACACCTCAGGTCCAACCTCCCATCCTTTTTCTCAAAGACCTAAGAATGGAAGCCTCTTCGTGGAGCAGAGAAATCAGGGAAGGCTCCGTGGAGGAAGGCCCCAGACAGTGGGCACATTTGGAAAGACCTTCCAGGAAGTGGGTCATGGCATGAGCTAAGATTCAAAAATGGGACCAGACAAGGTGTTCTGAGAGGGGAGGGGCATTCACAGGAGACTCCCAAACCAGGGCCTGGCAGCCTGGGGAAAAGGGGTGCCCTGTGGATGGGCTAGGGCATGTAGGGGGCAGTGATTCAGGGCAGACTTCAACCTGGTCCTGCCCGGGGTCCTGTGGGGCAGCGTGGGAGTTCTCAGAAGCTCCAGTGGAGGACAAGTTGGAGAGTTTGGCCAACGGAAATCCAAAGTAAAATAGCGCCTCCGTTTCTTTGTCTGTAAAATGGAGCTATTCATGCCTACCTCAGAGTGACTGTAAGGATTAGTAGCTGTGACTGCTTTTTGAGGGTCTAATTCACACCAGTGTTCATCAAGGACTCTCTGTTCATGGCCTCATGTGCCCCACAACAGCCCTGTGACGGAGAGACTATTTTTATCCCTGTGTTTCCCAGATAAGGAAACAAAGGTCCTTAAAGGTCTGAGTCAGAACAGCTTCGAGGCGCCGAGTCAGCCCCAGAGCCCAGGTCTGTGTGATTCAGATGGTGCAGCTCAGTCATGTGTTGCTTCCAGGAACCCCATCAACACACATGTCCCTATTTCTAGGTGCACCAGCCCAGCCAGCGCTGGCTGCCATTGGCCTGACATAGCAGCACGATACCCATCAGCCTGACCTCCCCACAAGCAGGGGTGTGAAACCCGCCTGGGCTCGGAGCCCCAAAGACCAGGCACGCCCCCCCTTGTTCACGCCGAGGCTCCACGTGGCTGGCCCTGGGGATGGGTGCAGGAGGACCGGAGTGCTGTGTTCACAGCTCCAGCATGGCTCTGTGCACCTACCACACAGCCAGCTGAGTGCTCCCCAAGACCAGGTGTAATGACTCACAGTCTTATCACTGCTTGGTCACGAGGTTCTTAAAATATCTCGACAGCAGGAATTAAAAATAGTAAGAGTAGTGGGGACCCAGCTCAGTCGAAGTGTCTGAAAGTGTTATTTTTGCCCTTCCATTGAGGACAGTCAGGGACCTTCAGTCTGTGGGAGCCATTCCAGGGAGTGGGTGGGGGGCCACCCCACCCTCTCTGCTCTTCTCCAGGGGGAGCGAGGCCAGCTGCACAGTGTGTGGCCAGGATCATGGTGACCTGGGCACGTGGAAGCCTGGAGTTCAGAACCTTCCTGCAGCTTACCAGATGCAGCAGAACTGGGGTAGCCACTGACCTCCAACCTGTCAAGGGAGGTCGTTAGAACCCATCACGTTTGTTAGGACATGCCCGGCATCTTTCAGGTATTTGCCCACTCCACCCTCGGCACATCCCTGGATGGATTCCGGGTCAGGGTCTCCTCTGGAGAGCAGGAGGAAGGGGAGTGAAGCGAGTGGAAAGGCAGAAGGCCTGGCTGGGAAGGAGGTAGGGATCAGGGTTGATGTTTCTGCACCCATGGAGCAGAGCTGAGAGGCGTTTGGAGGTGGGCAGTCCTAGCATCACAGGCTGTAGGGATTCTGGGGGCCAGGGGGTCACTCTGTGCTAGGGGTCAGGGAGGTTGTCTCCTTCAGTCCTTGTCAAATGAGATCAGAGCCTCTCACCCAGGCCTGCAGCTTGCCCTGTGCTCCCCTCCCACCCCCACCTTGCCCAGAAACTGCCTCCCCCCACCCAGCTGCAGGCCTGCACACCTGTGCCCCACAGAGTCCAGCCCCATCAGCACAAACCCGCAGCTTCTGGCAGGATCAGAACCACATTTCAAGCACCGTGTATGGGGTCAACCCGACCCTGCTTAGTCACTTCCCGCTTTGTGACCCAAGACCAGTTCTTTAAGCTCCTCTTTCACTTCCGTAACCTCATAGGGCTGCCGTGCAGAACGTGTACCAGAGAGCAGTAGACCACCTGGTGGCGTGTCTGAAAGTGTTGTTTTCTCCCTTCCCTGGCTTCCTGGTGTGCAGGCAGCACTCAGGTCCAGCGAGTCGTCATGATGACGCTGCTGAGTGTGATGGAGGTGATGCCTGTGGTCCCCTGGGGAAGGGGGGCCGCTGACCCCAGCCTTCCTGACTCCCCAAAGGGTGCCCGTGCAGGGAAAGAAAGGATTCCTCGTCACTTCTGTGGGAAACCAGTGGCTTCCCTGGTGGCTCAGGTGGTAGAGAATCTGCCTGCAGTGCAGTAGACCCTGGTTTGATCCCTGGATTGGGAAGATCCCCTGGAGCGGGGCATGGCTACCCACTCCAGTATTCTTGCCTGGAGCATCCCATGGACAGAGGAGCCTGGTGGGCTACTGTCCAGGGGATCTCAAAGAGTCAGACAGGACTGAGCGCCTAAGACTTTCACATGACACGACAGTGGTAGAGGAGAAGGTGAGTGGACTAAGGACCCGCATAGCCTCTTTTGCGAGGTTCCCTGCACCCAGCACGTGAGGTGGTGTCTCTCCCCAAGACGATCTCCCCACAGATCGCCTCTGGAGGCAGCACTCATGGGTTTGAATCACAGTTCTGTCCTTTGTGGCTGTGTGACCTTGGGAAAGGCAGTGGTGAGGCAAGGGTACCTAGCAGGTCATGCCCTGTGACCGGGTGTCAGTCTCACAGAGTCCAGAGAAACTGGCATCTGCTGGAAGACCTCTGCATCCTTCAGGGACCGGGAGGTGTCCCGGTGTTGTTTTGTTAGCCAGTCCCAGGTGGGAGAGGATTTGCAATTCAACACTCTGCTCTTTTCCTGAGCCTTGTGACTTGGCCGGGCTCCTGGGTGGAAAGAGAAGCTGCCTGCTCTGGGCTCAGTGTCACTGGGCCAGCCTCCCAGCTCTTGAAATTAGCCTCCGCAGACACCGTTCTCTGGGTGCTGGGTGGGGAGGCCACTGGCGTCCCCCTGATCCCAGCCATGGAGGAGCAGGACCATGCCTGTGACCCCACCTGGGAGCCCCCACAGGCAAAGAGCCGCCCGGACTCACCTTGGTCGTGGGTAAGGGCCAGGGCATGGCCACATGAAAACCGCCCCACCCCCCTCCGCTGCCTGGGGCACTGTGGGTCTCGTAGAAGATCGGTGCGTCCACATTTTTCCAAAGAAGTAATGGGACCAGCCGCTCCCTAGAGGCTCCTGGGATGGAGGCTGCATTTATGGAAAAGGGTTTAGAACTGACTCAAGAAGTCAAGGCGTTTTTCTTTGCCTTGGATGGAGAGTAATAGTGATTGCTTTAATACTCAAGACAGAAAGTTATTTGAGGACTCCTGCTCACCAGGCACTGTGCAGGAAATGCTTGCTGCCTTCTGTGTTTGCATGCGGGCAAGGAGGGGAGGCCCCGAGGGTTGAAGTTATGGGATCAACACAGGCATTTGAGCACGGTTGTGTCAGAGTGTGATGTGTGCGCTGCGGGCACCCCTAGACTCCAAAGCCAGAGGGTGCACCGTCTGTGTTTTCTTGATCTCATCCTAGATGTCCAGGCTTTTTTCACAGGTAGTTATGTTTGTGTGAAGCCCCAAAAGCATGAGTAGAGGTTGTTCAGATAACCCCAAGTGGAAGTGTGGACCAAGGGTGGAGCCTGGACTCGAGTTTGGGCTTGGCTATTTCTTCCAAAGGCTGAGGGTTTGGCCACAGCGAACATAATGTGTTAACGGTAGTGGTTTAGTCACAAAATTGTGTCTGACTCTTTGTGACCCCATGGACTGCAGCCCGCCAGGCTCTTCGGTCCATGGGGATGCTCCAGGCAAGAATACTGGAGTGGGTTGCCATTTCCTCCTCCAGGGGATCTTCCTGACCCAGGGATCAAATCCTGGTCTCTTGCATTGCAGGCGGATTCTTTACGTCTAAGCCACCAGGGAAACCACCAATGCGTCACTCCCCCGCCCCAAATGTCTAGGACACCTTTGACACTCCTGGTCTGGCCCCCAGCTGCGGAGGCTGGGCTGGTCCTGGAGGGTTCCACACGCCCTGGAAACAGAGCTTGGGGTCCGCTGCACCTATGGGGAGAGGGTAAGGGGTGTGGCGTGCAGGGAGCAGGCACAGCCTCCTGGCTGCCGGTTCCCCGAAGCCCCTGTCATTGTCATTTCAGTCACGTCCACCCTCAGGGCAGCTCCTTTCTCTGCAGGGACATGGGACCTTGCTGTTGGTATTCAGGTGGAGATGCGGGGGGCAGGGGGCACCTGAGAAAGGGCCTCCGGATTCTGCTCCCAGCCTTTGCCACCTGGCCCTTTGGGCTGATGTTTCCTGGGCCGACAGATGCTCGCAGAGGTGGCTGCGCAGTGAGCATCCCTCTGCAGGCGGAGGGCAAGAATGGGAGCACTCCCCTGTAATGCTCTGTACATCGATGGCACTCACACTCTAGCTAAACAGACAGTTTTGTGGTTCGTTGGAGATTAAGACGGTTGTGTCTTGTTTCCCATTCCTGGAATGTCTCTCTTTAACAGAGCAGCCCTGAGAAGTGCCCCATTCTTCCCCTGTGTGGGCAGCACTGCGCTCTTGGAAAGCTCTCCCACGTCCACACTGGGACCGAGTCTCCTCGGCCCTGGGACACAGGTCTTATCATCGTGGCGTCTCTCTTGTACAGCCCATCTCTCTCATCCAGTTTCCCCGGGCTGTAAAATGTCATTCCCATTTGACAGCCCGGGGAAACTGAGGTTTTGATGTTGCCTGACAAGTGGCTCGGGGATGGGAGGGGTTGGGGAAGATGGAGGCAGGGTGGTAGCCCAGCCCCATCATCATTCCCCACACCTGCGGATGCTGTGATCCGAGGAAGCTCTGACAATGTCTGCTTTCTGCTTTTATCTTTGGATTATTAGTAATTTTTCCTGCTTATAAAATTATGTGTATTAGAAAAGGTTTCGATTCTACAGCAGAGTGTAAATATTAATAAGATAGATAGTAAAATGCCAATCATTTCACTGCTTGGGAGGTCATCTGGGAACTTTGTCAACTGAGGTCGCCCTGTGTTTCCCTGGAGGCTCATTATAATTAAGCCACAGAAAGGATTTCAAAGTCTCTAGTTGTTTTTTCATTTCAACCCCTTCACTGCCCCGTGTGCTCGATTCTAAAATTCCCAAAGCCCTCTGGCTGTCCACTGTGGCCTGGACCCCTTGCTGTGTGACATCTGTGACTGTCTTCCTGGCAGAGGCAGGTGTCCATGGCAGGAGAGGGTGAAGGGTGGTGGCGGACAGTTTGCTGGACTCTGGAGCTGCTGTGCTGGCCCTGCAGACTGTCCACCCCTGGGTGCAGGATTTAAATGGGCCCAGGAACTTGGGCTTGGCTCCTGCTGGTGCCCACATCCAGGAGAATCTGACCTGCTGAGCTTAAGGGTGGCTGCAGGGCAGGGATCCTGGGAGTCTAACGAGGCTCCAAGAAAAGCGCTGGCCTCCTTCCACTGCTGGGGGCTGGGTCCAGCCCCAGGAGGACAGAGGAGGCCAGGTCCTGAGTGAGGCTTCAGCAAAGCTGGAGTGGAACACAAAGCAGGAAATCGAGGTGGATGCCCAGATGGACTGCCTGTCATGCAGGAAAGCTTAGGAGGAGGCTGCAAGAGAGCTGGCCAAGCAGGGCAGGAGAGGCGGGAACTGCAGCTGCTGTGGCCAGGAGCCGGGCTGAGCTGGCTGCTTCTGGGGAGGGTAAGAATGGCTCAGCCATCATGGGGCACTTTCATTCCTGGGGCCAGGAAAGGGCAGCTGGCAGTGCCGAGAGCCCTGGGAGGCACCTGTTAAGTTGGCAACAGTTCCCTGGACACAGGCCACATCCCTTCCCAGAGGCTGTGAGCTTGATGTCCAGGCTTTGAGTGTGTACAGAGCCCCATGGGGCACAGTGATGGGTGAGACCTGGTCCCCACCCGCAGGAAGTCAGGGTGGAGTGTGAGTGGGTGCATCTGCCAGCTGCCAAGTTCCTGTGGACACAGATCAGGAGGAATTCCCACTGGCAGGGCTGGGAAAGGCGTCTTTGTGAAGCTGGCATCGGAGCCAGGCCTTGGGAGGAGGGTAGGATTTCAATAAACACATGGGGGGAGGGGTGGCAGGCAGAGACTTCTAGGTCAAGGGTTCAGCCTGAGTGACAGCTGGGCTTTGCAAGAACAGGGTGTTCTCCTAAAGCTAATTCTGCAAGTTCAGTTCCTCAAGCCGTTTGGGATTTTATGTCTCCTGAGTTGGGGCATGCGTGGTGACATTCATCTCGGTCAGACCCCCAGCCTGTGAGAGAAAGCAAACAGTCACGGACCAAATACGTGGGACTTGGTGTGAATCCAGGGCCACACAGCGCCTGGGCTCAAGCTTTAGTTTTACCACCTGCAAGTTTAATTAACTGGAGCCTAAGTTTTCTTATCTGTAAAATGGGACTTAACAATACCTAATAATATAATAATCACAGGGACTTGGTTGCTCACTGTTGTTCACTTGCTAAGTTGTGTCTGACTCTGTGCGACCCCATGGACTGAAGCACACCAGGCCTCCCTGTCCCTCATCATCTCCTGGAGTTCACCCTGTTTCATGTCCATTGAATCGGTGATGCCATCCAACCATCTCATCCTCTGCCGCTCTCTTCTTCTTCTGCCTGCAGTCTTTCCCAGCATCAGAGTCTTTTTCCAACGAATTGGCTGTTCTCATTAGGTGGCCAAAGTATCAGAGCTTTGGTACCAAGTGCTTGGTAAATGAGCTATCATTAATAAACCTGAAAAAAAAAAATAGCTTGTTACAAGTTGGGTTGTAAATACCAGTGAAGAGAAAATCATTTGCATTTGGACTGTTGATCTCAGCATGGTAAAGAGATAATGCACCAAATCAGAGCCCCACATCCCCTAATATGGAGAATTCAGAATGAGCCTTTGTTCAGACCTTTTGGCTCGGCATTCAAGGCCTCTCAAGAGCTTCCTGCTCTTGGCTCTGTCCTCACCTTCTGCGACCATGTGTTGCCCAGCAAGTGCCTCTCCTTGGAGGCGCTGAACCCATCATGTTAGCTGGGTCTCCAGGGAATGAACATCAGGACCTCAGATCCATCCTGCCGTCTCCAGCCCCTGAGACTTGGCAAGGGGCTGGACTTTGGGCCCCAACTTCCCAGAGCACATGTTTGCCACCAAACTCTGTTGGCAAAGCTGACCAGAAGCCTGGGCAGAGGCCGGGTCTTGGCCTCCGGGACCACTTTCCTCAGGGACCCCTAGGGCCAGCACCCCTGACAGTGCTGGGGGCATGGAAAGACAGACTCAGGGACAGTGTCCACCTCTCCCCAGAGGCCCAGCTGACTTGAGACACCTGTTTGCCCACCTGATCCAGGCAGGATCCCAAGAGGCTACTGCCTGGGATCAGCATGAAACTACCGGCTCCCTGGCTGGGTGATGCGGAGACGGGCAGAGAGAGAAACCAGGAAGCAGTCCCCACACGTACCCGCCATGGGAATCAGAGTTTTGGCCTCCTTGCTGCGTCTCTCCAGTGGCCTGGGCCCACCCACCAGACCCCTGCTTCCTGTGAAGTCGAAGGGGAGGTCTGGAGCGCCCCCTGGAGGTGGTACTCTGCCACTACAGAGTGCTTCAGTTCAGTTCAGTTCAGTTCAGTTCAGTCGCTCAGTCGTGTCCGACTCTGCGAGTGCTTACAAACAGGAAAACAGAAAAGCTACAGGAAAACCACCACCCCGTCGTATCACAGCCAAGTGGCCGATAAGACTTTTACTAGGGACAGAAACAGGATGGTGCACACAGAAACTCGGTGGTGCAAAGTCAGTGGTTACTGGATCAAATCTGAATTCCTCATTAAGCTTGTTTGTGATTAAACTCCTTGCAGGAAACTGTTGTTGGATTACATTCTGCACTGCGCTTTTAAACTCTGACTCTTGCTACCACCTTCCCTTTCTGTCTGTTCTGTTCTCCTTATTTATAACCTCTTCTCTCCTGTTGGGCTGTGAGCCCCGAGGGCAACCAGAGTGTCTCCATCTTGGTGTTGCCCAGAGCTCCTAACACAGTTGTGTTATATGTCTGGGTCAGCTGGATTTATACCTTTTGCCTTGATGTAATATTACAGCACCCCCTTTTGCTCTGAAGTGGGGTGATCACCCTACCTGGTACACATCTGTAAGGTCATACCTGCATTTGGCTTTGGGGCCATCCCCTCACCCACAGCTTGTACCCAAAGGTCTTTTCTCACTGCCACTTAGGGGGTCCTAATCATCTCCTCCTGTCAGGGCTAGAGAGGTTTGGAGGGCTTTGTATGGCAGTGCTGTGTTTCACACAAAGATTAGGGTCTAACGTTAGTGCAGGAGGCAGAAACTGTGTGGTCCGGCTCCCTGAGGATGTTCTTCCCTGCAGACACCATGCCTTGATGTGTTAGCAGAAAAGCTAAGGGAATAGATTAAATATTAAATAGATTAAACTGAGTTTGTTGCTCAGTCCTTCAGCCTTGTCTGACTCTATGGATATCATGGACTGCAGCATGCTAGGGTTCCCTATCCTTCATCATCTTCTAGAGTTTGCTCAAACTGATGTCCATTGAGTCAGTGATGTCATCCAACCATCTCATCCTCTGTCGTCCCCTTCTCCTCCTGCCTTCAGTCTTTCCCAGCATCAGGGTCTTTTCTCTTGAGTCAGTTCTTCACATCAGGTGGCCAAAGTATTGGAGTTTCAGCATCAGTCCTTCCAATGAATATTCAGGACTGACCTCCTTTAGAATGGACTGGTTGGATCTCCTTGCAGTCCAAGGGACTCAAGAGTCTTCTCCAACACCACAGTTCAAAAGCATCAATTCTTCAGCATTCAGCCGACTTTATAGTCCAACTCTCACATCCATATATGACTACTGCTATCTAGCTTTGTCAAAGCTTTACTTTCAAGGAGCAAGCGTCTTTTAATTTCATGGCTACAGTCTCCATCTGCAGTGATTTTGAAGCCCAAGAAAATAAAGTCTCTCACTGTTTCCATTGTTTCCCCATCTATTTGCCATGAAGTGATGGGATTGGATGCTGAGATCTTCATTTTTTGAATGTTGAGTTTTAAGCCACCTTTTTCACTCTTTTCTTTCACCTTCATCAGGAGGCACTTTAGTTCCTCTTCACTTTCTGCCATTAGGGTGTTGTCATCTGCGTATTTGAGGTTATTTATATTTCTCCCAAATATCTTGATTCCAGCTTGTGCTTCATTCAGCCCGCCATTTTGCATGATGTACTTACATATAAGTTAAAGAAGTAGGGTGACAATATACAGCCTTGACATACTCCTTTCCCAAATTGGAACCAGTCTGTTGTTCCATGTCCAGTTCTAACTGTTGCTTCTTGACCTGCATACAGGTTTCTCAGGAGGCAGGTAAGCTGGTCTGATATTCCTATCTCTTTAAGAATTTTCCACAATTTGTTGTAATCCACACAGTCAAAGGCTTTAGCGTAGTCAATGAAGCAGAAGTAGATGTTTTTCTGGAATTCTCTTGCTTTTCCTATGATTCAACAGATGTTGGCAATTTAATCTCTGGTTCCTCTGCCTTTTCTAAATGTAACTTGAGCATCTGGAAGTTCTCAGTTCATGTACTGTTGAAGCCTAGCTTGGAGAATTTTGAGCATTACTTTGCTAGTGTGTGAAATGAGTGCAATTGTGAAGAAGTTTGAACATCCTTTGGCACTGCCTTTCTTTGGGATTGGAATTAAAACTGACCTTTTCCAGTCCTGTGGCCACTGCTGAGTTTTCCAAATTTGCTGACATACTGAGTGCAGCACTTTCACAGCATCATTTTTTTAGGATTTGAAATAGCTCGGCTGGAATTCCATTACCTTCACTAGCTTTGTTTGTAGTGATGCTTCCTAAGGCCTACTTTGGATTACAGGATGTCTGGCTCTAGGTGAGTGATCACACCATTGAGTTATCTGGGTCATGAAGATCTTTTTTGTATAGTTCTTCTGTGTATTCTTGCCACCTCTTCTTAATATTTTCTGCTTTGGTTAGGTCCGTACCATTTCTGTACTTTATTGTTCCCATCTTTGCATGAAATCTTCCCTTGGTATCTATAATTTTCTAAAAGAGATCTCTAATCTTTCCCATCCTATTGTTTTCCACAATTTCTTTGCTTTAATCACCTCAGTTCAGTTCAGTCGCTCAGTCATGTCTGACTCTTTGCGGCCCCATGAATTGCAGCACGCCAAGCCTCCCTGTCCATCACCAACTCCCGGAGTTCACTCAGACTCACGTCCATCGAGTCAGTGATGCCATCCAGCCATCTCATCCTCTGTCATCCCCTTTTCTTCCTGCCCCCAATCCCTCCCAGCATCAGAGTCTTTTCCAATGAGTCAACTCTTTGCATGAGGTGGCCAAAGTACTGAAGTTTCAGCTTTAGCATCATTCCTTCCAAAGAACACCCAGGACTGATCTCCTTTAGAATGGACTGGTTGGATCTCGTTGCAGTCCATGGGACTCTCAACAGTCTTCTCCAGTACCACAGTTCAAAAGCATAAATTCTTCAGTGCTCAGCTTTCTTCACAGTCCAACTCTCACATCCATACATAACTACTGGAAAAACCCTAGCCTTGACTAGATGGACCTTTGTTGGCAAAGTAATGTCTCTGCTTTAGAATATGCTATCTAGGTTGGTCATAACTTTCCTTCCAAGCAGTAAGTGTCTTTTAATTTCATGGCTGCAGTCACCATCTGAAGTGATTTTGGAGCCCAGAAAAATAAAGTCTGACACTGTTTCCACTGTTTCCCCATCTATTTCCCATGAAGTGATGGGACCAGATGCCATGATCTTCGTTTTCTGAATGTTGAGCTTTAAGGCAACTTTTTCAGTCTTCTCTTTCACTTTCATCAAGAGGCTTTTTAGCTCCTCTTCACTTTCTGCCATAAGGTGGTGTCATCTGCATATCTGAGGTTATTGATATTTCTCCCGGCAATCTTGATTCCAGCTTGTGTTCCTTCCAGCCCAGCGTTTCTCATGATGTACTCTGCATATAAGTTAAAGAAGCAGGGTGACAATATACAGCCTTGAAGTACTCCTTGATGTATTCCTTGATGTATTTGGAACCAGTCTGTTGTTTCGTGTCCAGTTCTAACTATTGCTTCCTGACCTGCAGATAGGTTTCTCAAGAGACAGGTCAGGTGGTCAGGTATTCCCATCTCTTTCAGAATTTTCCACAGTTTATTGTGGTCCACACAGTCAAAGGCTTTGGCATAGTCAATAAAGCAGAAATAGATGTTTTTCTGGAACTCTCTTGCTTTTTCCATGATCCAGTGGATGTTGGCAATTTGATCTCTGGTTCCTCTGCCTTTCCTAAAACCAGCTTGAATGTCTGGAAGTTCACGGTTCACATATTGCTGAAGCCTGGCTTGGAGAATTTTGAGCATTACTTTACTAGCGTGTGAGATGAGTGCAACTGTGTGGTAGTTTGAGCATTCTTTGGCATTGCCTTTCTTTGGGATTGGAATGAAAACTGACGTTTTCCAGTCCTGTGGCCACTGCTGAGTTTTCCAAATTTGCTGGCATATTGAGTGCAGCACTTTCACAGCATCATCTTTCAGGATTTGAAATAGCAAGGCACAGACTTCCTGGCCCCTGACCCTCGCCTCAGGCTCTACAGAGATGAGAAGGCGGGGGTGGGGCCTCCCCATCCCACCTCCACCAAGGTGCTTTGAGCCGCTCTGATCTTAGGGCTCTTCATTTTTACCACTGGGACTAATAAACCACCTTTGTTAGCTTATCATGAAGGTAAATGGGGTGAGGTTTGAGAGTCTTAGCAGCCGCATGAAGCATATAGTAGGAGCTGTGGAAGAGGACAAGTCACTGAAAAATTCAGTGTGAGCTGTAAGGTCTGTGAACCATAGGCTGGTGCCACGCTGGTCCTCACTGATCTGGGGCTGGCCCTGGATCCATACTGGCTTCTGGACGTGGAACTCCACCTTTTGGCAGCATCAAGAATGATCCTCACTTGACAAAGCACATCTGGGCAGGAGGCGGGGGTGAGCAGAGGGCTTGGTGGGTGTCCAGGCCCCGCTTGAGGTTGAAGGCCATTGGCAGGTTTGAGGAACAACAAAGACGCCAGTGTGGCTGGGCTAAGACCACAAGGGGAAGAATAGGAGTTTGTGTCAGAAAGTAACGGAGGGGTGGATCTGACCAGGCATCATCAAGGAATTGGCCTTGACTCTGACTGAGACAGGAAGTCCTGGGGGCACCAGGGGCCGTGCAGGAGCAGGGGACCAGTTGGGAGGTTGTTGTATTAATCCCACAGGGAGGTGAAGGTGGTTTGGACCAGGGTGGTTGCAATGGAGGTGAGAAGCTTCTGGAATTGGAGGTCAATGATGGAATCAAGGAAGAGGTCAAGGCTAGAAATGTACTTTCAGTCCCTGAATCACAGTGTTTAAGACCCCAGATCTGGTGCAACCCCTCATTTCTAAACAATGTGTCTATCTGTGGCTGTGGGTCTTCATTTGGGGCTTTTCTCTAGTTGCAGCAGGCAGGGATACTCTGGTTGAGGTACATGTTCTTCTCATCGCGGTGGCTTCTCTTGTTGCGGAGAGCGGGCTCAGTAGTTGTGGCGCACGAACTTAGTCACTTCTCGGCATGTGGGATCCTCCTGGACCAGGGATGTGTTAGGTAGTTAGAACAGAAAAAAGGAGTCCAAAATAGTGGTAGCTAAAAGACAAAGAAGGGGAAAAGCCCATGGAAATAGAACAAAGGAAGGTCTGAGGACTGGAGTGAGAACCTCAGGTGAAGGAAACAGCCCTCCTGGTGAGCCCAGTTTAAGGCAGGCCAGGAGAAGGAGAAAAAAAAAAACATAAAAAGAACCAATACTGAGCCGCCATGGGCTTTCTTCTCTTCGCATCTTTTGGGTCAGCCCACCCTCACGCCTAGAGGATGTATGTTCCTTTGCTTGCCAAATAAAACTAAGCTGTAACTCCAAGCTGTAACACTGGTCCGTCTATCGCTTCAAATTTTTGCTGTGGTGGGACAGAACTGGGGAAAATATGAGCTCCCTGGACAGATGGAATCGGTGTCTCCTGCACTGGCAGGTGGATTCTTCACCACTGAACCAGCAGGGAAGCCTGCAACCCCCCAATTTACAGATGGGGAGACTGAACCTGTCAGAGGACATATTTTCTAGGCATGACTATAGACTTAAGGCTACAATTCCTTCCGTGCAGGAAACATAGGTAAATTCAGACACCACCTTGAACTTCTCTTCCCATTTGAATTTGGAGTACACTACGCTTTGTTTCTCTTTCCAGATATTTCCTCTGTTCCCTTTCTCTCAGCTTCTCATCCCTTCAGCTTCCTCCTGGTGTCTATGCTTATCCAACCCCATGTCTTCATTCACAGTTTACGCTCAGTCAGCAGAGAATCTGGGGGAGGGGTTGCCACTGTCAGCCGTCACTTTTCCTTGAAGGGCTGGCCCAAGTGTAGCCTCTGCCTGGAAACCCCAGCTGGGAGTGATGCTTCTCTCCTAAACCCCCACTTCTGTTTGGAACAGGCTTTTGTCGTAGTTGTTCTGAGATTGGTCCCTGGCACATAGCAAGTACTCGGCGTTTCTAGAAGGAGCAGAGAATGAAAGAAATTACAAAATAAGCACCCCCAGGTCCTTGTCACTCGATGGCGAGCTTTTGCCTGGTTTCGTCTTCATTTACACACCGAGGCTCCTTGACTCCACTTCCAGCGCTTACTGGGTGATCCCCCACAGTCCTGCCCTGAGTTGGGGGAGACCCTTGGAGAGGAAGGAGCCAGAGAGTAGGGGGACTCAGAAACAATTTAGAGATGGCTCTGTAGTAAAGCTCAAGTGAGAAATGGGAGGTGAAGACCAGAATGTCAGGCTGGAAAGACTGGGAACATGAAAGGCTGGTAGGAAAGGGTGGCGCCAGAGGGTCTGGCGCAGATGAGTTATTCTGGAATGCCTGAGGTTGGCGGATATTGGCTGCTGGACAGAGACTGTGTGGTGTGTTTTGTGGGTAAGTAGGCCTGGTTTAAAGGCACAGGAGTGGGATGCATGGCCACCCCCGGGGCGCTGTGAGCAGAGCATATGCTCACCAGAAAGGTCACACTCATCCCATGTGAGTGATTTAGAAGATGCCCGCCCCCGAGGCTCCGGTGGGCCAGACACCTTCTTCTGTTGCTGTCTGCCCCGTGTGAGGTGTTATAAATCCATTCCTCACAGGATGGAATGTTGTCTAAAGTGATGAATCAATGTGAGTCCTTCTGTTGGACAAGAGCCTGTTTTTCATCTTCCTCCTCTGCCCTGGCTGCCCCAGGCCTGGGCTCTGTTGAGTCCCCGAGAGCAGGGTTATCTGAGCCTAGATGTCAGGAGTAATTCTGTCTACTTCCTCCCATCATTCTAAATCCTGTTCCATGTCATGGGTTTTGATCTATTTGCAAACAGTTTGATTGCTTGAGTTTTTTCCCTAAGCTACTTGAGATCCTTTCTAGATTTGTTAAAGAATATAAGCAAATAATAGCCAAAAATTTGGAATACAAGACCTTATTTTTTTTTTAAAGCAGGATGGATGGCAAAGCAGGATATTATGGAAATGTGATATTCCTGACTGGTGGGTCTATAGTCTAGGGGGAGGGGCTGAAGAATGGACATCCCTTATAGCAGGGACAGCAAGGGGAGGCAGCAAATTCCAAATTCCCCTGAAACTTGGAAGTGTTTATTGTTAGATGAATGAAGAGAGCGAGACTCTGTCTCAGTAGGAGAGCAACACGGAATTGGACGTTTCAGTTCTAGGCTCACGGTGTGGCTTTGAGCAGGCCTTCTGTCACTCTGGAGCTATGATCCCTCCCCCATAGGGCTGTCTACCAATCACAGCTGTGGGCATAGGAGTGCCTACTCGGAGGAGCTAAGCTCATTATCTACAAGCCTTATCAGGTGCCTTTGTGGAATGAGGGTGTGGCAGAGCGGCTGTGTAAGTTTGTGGTCCACACAGAGTGCTGGCCCAGGTGTCACCCAGGGCAGAAAGCCACCCTGCTCCCCACTCACCAACCTGGCTGGGCTCGGGGGCAGAGGGTCCTGGGATGGTCAGGAAGAAGGGGCTCGGAAGAAGGGGCTCCTCCCTGAAAGCCGTTCATCCAGAGAGTGCTCTTTCTTCACTCTGCCCAGGGGGCCCTGTGTGCTGGCCGTGGCTTCAGATCTGGGCCTGGCCACAATTTGCAGCACCTGCTATTCCTGTTACAGAACCCTTGCCATCGGTGACAATGTCAGCAGGCTCTTCCTTGTAAATGAAATTAAAATGGGGCGACTTGTGAAATGCTATGCTTGGTACCCTCCCCTCTCAAGATCCCGCATCCACCACCTCCTGCCAACACCCCCTGCCCCCGTCTCTCTCTCCCTAGTCACCCAGGGCTGCATGCAGTGCAGTTTGAACCCCCCGGAGGAAGAGGCAGCCTCCTGTAGCCTGTCCAAACTGACCATTTGGGAACCACAGACTGAAATTCTTTTGGGAGCAAAACGGAGTGACAGTCTCCGGACTTCAGCTCGGTGGGCTGAGCCTATCTGTTGGCCTTGGCTGGGGGGCGCTGTTTCAGTGCAGCCCTTTCTGTGCTGTGCTTAGTTGCATCCGACTCTCTGTGATCCCATGGACTGTAGCCCGCCAGGGTCCTCTAACAGAGAGAAAGCCAGCTGCCCAGAGTCACTCATGTAGTTACAGCAGAGCTGGTATTAAAACCTACACCTGATTCCCTTTTCCACTGTCTCCTGACTTCATTTTAGCAATAGGAGTTTAATGCAAAACACTGGATCAGCTGTTAGGATATGTAATTCTAGACCAGGACCCCATGGATCACCAGGCTCCTCTGTCCATGGGATTCTCCAGGCAAGAGTACTGCAGTGGGTTGCCATGCCCTCCTTCAGGTCATCTTCCCAACCCAGGGATCGAACCCGGGTCTCCCACATTGCAGGTGGAATCTTTACCATCTGAGCCACCAGGGCAGCCCAAGAATATTGAGTATCGTAACTGCGGTCCATTCAGGGTCTGGTGTCCTGGCCCAGAAATGCCCTCTAGAGGGCACTGTGACACTGGGACCCAGGAGAGGGCACACCTGGAAGGGACCGTGTCCTCTCTTCTCCTACAAGTAAGGGCAAATGAAAACTGAATCCATACATAAAGCATTTCAGCCAACAATCAGAGAGTTTTGTTGAAATTCTTGAGTGAATTATTTTTATCTGAGGTGATTTGAACTTCAAATAGTTCAAGATAAAGGGAATGGGCACTTGGGCTAGCTAATATCTTCCCCTGATCTTACATGGGCAGAAACTGAGTTTATTAATAGCCCGTTGATGGACAATTCACAGTGAAAGGTGAAGCAAGATGGGATCAAGTTTCTGGGTTTTATCCAGTTAGCAATGCCCAGTGGGTGAAATATTACCAGATGGAAAGAGTAAGAACAGTGAGTCTTATAGGCTGCACTCTGAGTGGCCGCCTTGTAGCACAGTATTTTTGCAAATATAGTTATTTGCAATTTATGGACAATTTAAAGTGCTTCCAAAATGACAAATGTCTAGGTCTATTATTGCTGTTGTTGTTTATTTAGTGCTTTCTGTATGCTAGGCACTGAGGAAGCATTTTCTTTTTGTCATCAATCTTCTTAAGAACCGTTGTTGTTGCTGTTCATTTGCTAAGTTGTGTCCGACTCTTTGCGACCCCCATGGACTGCAACGTGCCGGGCCTCCCTGTCCTTCAGTATCTCCTAGAATTCGCCCAAGTCCATGTTCATTGAATCGGTGATGCCATCCAACCATCTCATCCTCTGTCGCCCCTTTCTCCTCCTGCTACCAACCTTTCCCAGCCATCAGGGTCTTTTCCAGAGAGTCGGCTCTTCGCCTCAGGTGGCCAAAGTATTGGAGCGTCATAAGAACCATGTGGGTGGATTATTAGCCTTAGTTTATACACAGAGGTGCTGAGAGACATTAGTTAATTGGGCTGAGGTCTCACAACCAGCAGTGAAACCATTATTTCTGTGCTAGTCTCCTGCTTCTAAGATCTAATCTCTCCCCTGGAAATGCCGCTGTCCTATTTTTCTCTGGAAGCTTTCACAGGACTGAACTCTTTCATGCGAGCCAGTCTCCCAGCTGCACATCTCTGCTCAGGCCTGAAACTCAGAGTTAGAGATTTGCTTCTCCAGAAGGGACCATCTCTCTTGAATGACAGTCATTTTCCAACTGACCCTGGTACCGGTGCCTCTTCCTAGGATGACATGGGGGTGGCAGCAGGGAGCAGGAGAGACAAGTCCTGCACTTGGAAATTTTCTGGATGAGAGAACACTCCATGATGTATGGGATTCTCAAATGTTAGTTGAGAGGGGGCCTTGTTGACTGTCACGTAATGCAGTCTTACACTCACAGCTGGCCTCGTGGGAGTCTTGTGGTCACTCCCAGTCCTGGTTATCAGACTCACAGAGTTTCTGAATAATATAGACTCACAATCTGTGGGGTTCAGCTGCACAAGATTATATACAAAAATATACACAAGTATCAGTTCAGTAGCTCAGTCATATCTGACTGTGCCAGACTTCCCTGTCCATCACTAACTCCCGGTGATTGCTCTAACTCCTGTCCATCGAGTAGGTGATGCCATCCAACCATCTCATCCTCTGTGGTCCCCTTTTCCTCCTGCCTTCAATCTTTCCCAGCTTCAGGGTCTTTTCAAATGAGTCGGTTCTTTGCATCAGGTGGCCAAAGTATTGGAGCTTCAGCTTCAGCATAAGTCATTCCAGTGAACATTCAGGACTGATTTCCTTTAGGATTGACTGGTTTGATCTCCTTGCAGTCCAAGGGACTCTCAAGAGTCTTCTCCAAGAACATAAAGACATCAAATATGTTTGTGTATTAATATATAGATATAAGTGAATAAATATATGATTTATAATAGTTGTGAATATTATCTATAATATTTTATATATTGTTTATATTATATACACTTTTTTAGTGTCTATGTCTCTTTACCAGGCACGCAGACAGTGTTTATGACCCTATTTCATCTGTTCTTCTCCAGATATGCTTGACTTCTTCCATTTACTCTGTTGTGAGATGAGATGTGATTTCTGCTTCTGTTGACACCAACTGGTACTCTTCACAGTCTAGTTTGTCAGCGTCCTTCTTAGAGTTTTATCTGACCAGTACAATGTACAATGGCCCCTGGTCTTATTCTAGATTTAAATATCTCTTACTGTTTTCTAAGATCAAAGCATTCAGAGTTACTTAATAACTGCTGATGGCTAGGCCTTTTCTATCAGTTACACAATGGACTTTTTGAGTCTTAGTATATCTGTCTTGGTGGAGAAGGAAATGGCAACCCACTCCAGTGTTCTTGCCTGGAGAATCCCAGGGACGGAGGAGCCTGGTGGGCTGCCATCTATGGGGTCGCACAGAGTTGGACACAACTGAAGTGACTTAGCAGCAGCAGTAGCATATCTGTCTTGGAGAAGGCGATGGCACCCTACTCCAGTACTCTTGCCTGGAAAATCCCATGGACGGAGGAGCCTGGTAGGCTGCAGTCCATGGGATTTGCTAAGAGTTGGACATGACTGAGCGACTTCCCTTTCACTTTTCACTTTCATGCATTGGAGAAGGAAATGGCAACCCACTCCAGTGTTCTTGCCTGGAGAATCCCAGGGATGGAGGAGCCTGGTGGGCTGCTGTCTATGGGGTTGCACAGAGTCAAACATGACTGAAGAGACTTAGCAGCAGCATATCTGTCTTGGGCTTCCCAGGTGGCGCTAGTGGTAAAGAACCTGCCTGCCAGTGCAGTAGACTCGAGCTTGATCTCTGGGTTGGGAAGATCCCCTGGAGGAGGAAATGACAACCCACTCCAATGTTCTTGCCTGGGAAATCCCACTGGACAGAGGAGCCTGATGGGCTACAGTCCATGGAGTCACAGAGTTGGACATGACTTAGCAACTGAACAAACAGCAGGACTTCCTATAAAAATGCCACTGGAAAGGTGGGTCCCACTTCCTTCTCCTTGCTTTGGCTCTGGCCCGTACTGACCTTGTGGCTTCAGAAAGTCCCTCTGCACTTGAATGGCCTCATCTGTAAAATGGGCTGCTGTGAGAGGGTAATGATGTAACGCATGCTTCCCACCTACCGGAATGACCTGGGAGCTTCGCGAAGCTCGTGCTAGAGAGTTTGATTCAATCGGTTAGAGTGGGGCCTAGAATAAAGACTGTCAGTGCCTTTTCCAGTCATTTCTGATGAGCGAGCAGGTTTAGATCCTGAATCACAGCGTTTGTAAAGTGCTTAGCACACATTCAGTGCCCTGTAGGGGCCCCCACCTCCTTTTCTTCTCCCATATCCCACCTCTCCTTTCCTCTGAGACACTTAGGGCTCTGGTAGTGCCCACTTTGTATCCCAGAGGACAACCACAGGAGGAAACTCATTTAAAATGCTCTTCTCCAAATGTTTGCCTTTGAAACACATAGAAGAAAGAGCAATGCTTAGTTCAGAGGTTCTGTTTAAATTCCACTGCACTCCCAGGTCTATCTTCTGTATCGTTTGATAAGCCCCACGATACAGAGAGGTTGAGGGCAGGAGGAGAAAGGGGAGACAGAGGATGGGATGGTTGGTGGCATCACTGACTCATTGGACCTGAGTTTCAGCAAGCTCTGGGAGATGGTGAAGGATAGGGAAGCCTGATGTGCTGTGGTCCTTGGGGTCGCAAAGAGTCGGACACAACTTAGTGACTGAACAACAACAATGATACAGAGACCAGATCCTGCCCTGAGATCTTGGGATTATATTGCAGCCTGAGAAACCTAAGACATCAAGATCAGCCGTAGTGGGAGAGACATCTTCTTTGGGTCATGGGGCAAGCTTCCTCATGCACTTCAAATACCCCAGAAGCTTTCTCAAGCTTGTGTCCATTTGTAAATTGAAGGAGGCTCTGAGGTCATTGCGGCAGACAAAGTGGACCCAGCAGGTGGAGCTAGAGAGTCAGAGACATCGAAAAGCCAGAGCTGGTCCTGGGCTCTCAGGAAGACGAGGTAGGGCAGTCATCTTTGGCAAAGGTCATGTATCAGAATCCCTGAACAACTCATTAAAAAAAAAAAGACTATAAAATTCCAGATCCCATCCCTATGGAATCCAGCTGTAGGCATTAACTAATTGCCCACATAACTGTGATGTACTCCCAGTTTGGGAAGCATTGATGTAGAGATTCTGGAATGATCTAGATGTGGTCCAGGCACATAAATGTGAGCCTGTCTGAGTTGAGAGCTGTGTGCTGGTCCTCAGACCTGCGGGAGCATCAGTAACACCTGGGTGCCAATCAAAAGTGCAGACTCAGACTCCACCGCAGACCTGCTGGGTCACAACCTGCCTTCTTCACAAGAGCGAGCCCTCTGGCTGACTCAGAGGCGGGTCAGAGTATGAGGTCACAGAGAATGGGGCTTCTGGTTTACCTGGGAACCTGTCTCTGGAATGGGAGATCTGGGAGACCCAGTCTGTGCTTTGTCCTTGGCACCTCTCTGAGCCTCAGTTTCTTCATCTTTATTGTACCTCCCTCTCAAGGTTGTTAAGGGAACTAATGCCCAACTCCCATATTAGACTGTGAATTATTTGAGGCAAGGTCCATGTATTTAAAAAATTTCCCCTTGCCCAATGCCTAGCATTGAGCAGATTGGTCGTTTTGGCACACAGAATGATAGAATCCTCCAAGCAGAAGAGACTTGGTGGATTGTATAGAACAGGGGTTGCTGTGAATGGATGAGAAAGGTATGGTGAGGTTGACAGACATTTCTAGGGTAGGACACTCGTTGGAAGGACTGATGCTGAAGCTGAAACTCCCATACTTTGGCCACCTGATACAAAGAACTGGCTCATTTGAAAAGACCCTGATGCTGGGAAAGATTGAAGGCAGGAGGAGAAGGGAACAACAGAGGATGAGATGGTTGTGGCATCACCGACTCAGTGGACATGACTTTGGGTAAACTCCAGGAGTTGGGGGTGGACAGGGAAGCCTGGCGTGCTGCAGTCCATGGGGTCGCGACTGAACTGAACTGAACTGACACTCTTACTGGCACGTGGGCTTCCTGCGAGAGCGCCTGTTCTCTGTGAGTTCTCCTTCTCTTGGCTCCCCAGAGCTGAGCTCAGCTCCCTGTCTTCGTGAGGACCCCCGGCACCTCTGACCAGCCATCTCTGTACCCTCTGAGCTTCTGTGCCATGGGGTGTTGGTGTCGCTCGTCCACCCATGCCTCCTGGACTGGCCTCCTTGTATGTCCTGTCTGCGCTGTGTTTTTTCTGGAAGCTGCTGTGTTGTCTCACTGTACATTTCAAGCTCTTGGAGGGCAGGGCCAGGGTTCTTTTGGTCCTGATCTGCTCCCCAGCCCAGTACCTAGCACGGGACTGAGCGCACGATAGTCAGGGCTAACTTGCTGAGTATCTGTTACTGTTTTAAAATAGGAAATCTTTCATACATCCACGATGCAGAATAATATAATGAACATTTGCATCCCTACCACTGCTTTAAAAAAAGGATTATTGCAGTTGAAAGGCTCAATGTACCACTCTCCAATCATTTTTTCAGCAACTGTATATCTCTATGACACTCCACTGTCTGTGACATCATATGGTTATTTGTTTGATTTTGCTGCTCATCAAATGAGCATCTTAAAACCAAGGTCCAAGTCAGTCAGGAGGCTATAATTCATTCAGTTCCATTCGCTCAAGAATATTTATTAAGAGCCTTTTGTATGGCAAGAACTGTGCTAGAAACTTGGGATGCATCAGTGAACAAATCTCACCAAAACAAAACAAATAAAAAATGAAGTCTTGCTCTCATGGAGTTCACAACAGGACAATTTATAAACAATAAATATAATAAATATCTAATGTGTTAGCGTTAAAAGTGCAATGAAAAAAAAAATAGCCCACGGATCAGAGATTGTAAGGTGAGGGGGCAGACTGTAGTCAAGAGTGGCTTGTTGGGAAGGTGATATTTTGGCAAATACTTGAAGCAGATGAGAGTTGGTCACTTAATTTGTAGGGAAAGGTTTTCCCAGTGGAGAGAAAAACCAGTAAGGATCTTTGCTGTTGCTATTGCCTAAGACGGAGCATTTGGGGACCAGGAAGGAGACCAGCGTGGCTGGAATGAAATGCAAGGGAGGTGGGGCATCAGGAGGTGAAGCCAGGGCCAGGGTCGGGGGGTGGGTGGGTGGAGGAGGGAGCTTCCAGAGCTTTCCAGGCCACTGTCAGCACTTTGGCTTTTATTTTGGCCATTTCAAGGTCTGAGCTGAGCAGTGAGGTTTTCTGACCTCTTGGGTTGCAGTGTGGAGAATAGTCAGTAGGATCAGAGAAGCAAGAGGTCGATAGAGAAGGCCACTGTTGTGAATGAGAAGACAGATAAGGGGGTTTGGACTAATGGGAGAGCCGTGAAGGGGGTGATAAGTGATCAGATCCCAGACACATCCTGAAGACAGAGCTATTGGGATTTCCTGGTGAATCAGATGTTGATTGAGAGGAGAGAAGAATGCCCAAGCACCTGTAAGGCTATAGTGACCATCAACCAAGACAAGGGAAGCCGCGGGCAGAGTGGTGTGGGGGTCAGTGGAGATCTGCACGTGCTGATTTGGAGAATGCCGCTAGGTTTCCCATTTGGAGATAACGAGCAGGCAGTTGAGTATATGATTCTAGACTCTATAGAGAGGCTGAAGCTGGAGATACAGGGATACCGTAGGTATTTAAAGCCACGAGACTGAATGAGGTCACCGTAGGAGTCAGTCAGCTTGAGAAGAGGAACTCGGTCTGGTCCCTGGAGGGCAGAGGAGAGACCTGCCAGAAAACGAGAGCCAACATTGGAGCAGGAGGAACAACCAAGGGAATTTGGTGCCTTGGAGGCCAGAGGAGGAAGTGTTTTAAGGACAACAGAGTGACATGGTGTCCAACATTGTTGATGGATGAAAAGCACAAATAAAGAATGAGAAATGTCCTTTGCATTTACAACCTGGATGCTGTTGGCGACCTCGATGAAGACAGTTCTGGTGAAATTGTGGAGGAGGCGGGGGAATCAGACTAAAAGGGTTTAAGAGAGGAACAAGAATGAAACTAAAGAAAACAAGCAGAGGAGTTTGCTGGGAAGGGGACCGGAAATGGGCAGTAGCTGGCACGGGAATCCAGGGAAGAGAGGGGCTTTGCTGGGCACTGAACAGTAAGACAAGACGATAGTGTGTTTCCTTGTTGACAGAATGGGTCAATAGTGGAGATGGGAAAGTTGATGTCTTAAGAGGGGCTTCTCTCTTTCCCTGGTGTGGGGGCAGCAGGCCTACTCCCTAAAACCTGATGCACAGGCTGGTGCAGCCTCTGGGCTTTCCAGCCAGATGGGGAGAATCAGGAGCAAAGCCAGCTTCTTCCTCAGCACTGCCAGCTTGGCGTGGTCCAAGGGTGCCCCTTCCTGGCCCCGAATCAAGCCTCAGGCACCAGGAGCCCCTTCTCTGAGCTTGGAGCCTTCGTGATCCTTTCCCTGGGGAAGAGATTCCTCCCCTTCTCGGCCTTGAGACCCCCACCCACCTTCGCGGCTGAGTTCAGCTGTCGCTCCTCTGCGGCCCTCCCTGTGATCCTATCCTGTTATGCTCTCTGTTACATGGTTTTCCAGGTTGGCAGGGATCCCTTCAGAGCAGGGAACCCCCTACCCTATCTCTGGGTCCCCAGCCTCCGGCCCAGGGGAAGGTGTTTTTTCCCAAGAATGGGGCTGCATCCTGTAAGAGCAGGTGCGTGGTCCCCTCACTCGGGTCCCAAGGAGGAGGCACCTACTTCTGTGGAGCTCTGGCTTATTCCCTCTTTGTTTCTAAAGTGAAGTCATCATTCAAACAGGCAGCCCCGCAAACCCCAGGCTCCCCGTGTGCGCCCCGAGGCCAGCCCCCTGCACATCCCAGAGGCCTCGCCCAGCTCCTGTGTTTTGGCAACCCTGGGCTCTGACTTCCCTCCAGACTGGGGCAGCAGCAGCTCCTGGGGGCTGGTAGCCAAGCTGGGGTTGGGGGCAGGAAGGAGAGCCCCCGGCCACTCTGGGCCCCACCAGGCTTTGGCTCCTGCTTCTCACTGCCTTGGCTTGAAAGCCTGGCCAGCTAGAGGAGTCTGCACATCACAACCAAGGAATTTGGCCTGTTTTCTCAGCCCTAGGAAGCTGGCATTCGCTGAAGCTCGGTGACCTGCTGGTTTCTTTCTTGCTTGTTGTTGATAGTGACGAGGCTTGGCCTGGGGACAGGGAAAGGCCACCATCACAGGCAGGCTGAATGGAGGGGCTCTTGGTTGGCCATCTTGCTGGCTGAAAAACCTCTCCCACCTTATTAGCTTCTTCACTGTGGGCACCTGGCAGAGCCTGGTACCAAGCCCTTCCTGTGCCCACCCCAATTACAACCCCTCCTGCCCATCTCCCCAGGCCAGCAGCAAGCCCCTCTCCAGGGTCCAGTCCACCCCCAGGGGGAGGGTTATCATGCTTCTCTCAGCTTTGAGTGATATCCCAGCCTGGAAGCGCCCAGCTTTGCCTGCAGTCCTGGCCAGGGTGTAGGCAGCTGGATGGTCAGAGCGCATCACTGTGTCCAGCACTTAAACAACTGAGCTGTCAGTTTCTCTTGAGCAACAATCTTTCCATCCAATGCCCACCTCCCTGCATGGGTGTGTGCTAAGTTGCTTCAGTCTTATTCTTTTTGACCTCGTGTACTGTAGCGCGCCAGGCCACTCTGTCTATGGAATTCTCCAGCCAAGAATACTTGAGTGGGTTGACATGCCCTCCTCCAGGGGTTCTTCCTGACCCAGGGATCAAACCTGCATCTCTGATGTACCCTGCGTTGGCAGGCGGATTCTTTACCACAAGCGCCACCTGGGAAGCCCACCCACCTCCCCCTGCAGGTCCCAGGTGCACAGGGATGTGGAAGTCTGTCTTCTGGGTCAGTTCGGTGCCTGGTGCTCTGGGACAGGGCTGGAGGCAGGGCTGGAGTCCTTGGGGCACAGCGTGTCCTGCCCTGTCCTGATTCTTCTGCCGTCACCTCCGCTTGTCCGCTGCCCGTGCCCCAGCCTGGCAGGGGGCCAGCGGTCTCAGGAGACCAGATGCTTTCGTAGAAGGAACTCAGTGTACGCAGGGTCAAGAGGCTTTCTCCGGGTTCTTTATGTAAACGTCCGCTGCTGTGACTGGCTCCCACCTCTCCCGCCCCTTCTAGGAACAGCAAGAACAGAGTCATGTGGATCTAATGTCTTCAGGGGCAGCAGTTGCTTCACCTTCTTGGTGGTTGTTTCTGCACAGAAACCCGCCCACTTTTGAATTGGTGGATCAGGTTCTGATTCTTTTCCCCCAAACATGCCCTCTGACCTTACTCTCCACCATTCCCCCCCTCCCATTATAAACTGTTTTTCCCACAGAGCAACTGAATTTGCTGAGTGTATTTAATCTGTGGACACTGTGGGTAAAAGGTTTGCTCTGTTTATTCTCTCTAAAGGCTGTTTGTATCTTAAAAGATGAGCTTATTAATTCAGACAAATATTTGAATTGGCAGGACTGTATTATTGTGTCTCTTTAAAAAAAAGTATATCTACATAAAACCTTTCTAAGGGGCACTTGCTTGCTGAGGCCAAGTCATGATTTGTAGTGGAAAAGAATAAAGTGTGTTATAAGTTGACTTGTGCTCTGCTTTGGGAGAACTAACAAAGTTTGATTTCATGGGCCGTGCAATTTCCAATCCTTTGGGGAAACCCTGCCAGGGTTGGATGTCACCTCACCCTCCACCACCTCCGTCACTTAAGGGGTCTGAGTTGCTGGAGGATGTTCAGGAGAAAGATGATTAAACAGAGAGAATATAGAAACTGAAGTTCCACCCTGCTTCCCCATGGCCATGGGTCATGAGCTTTGACATATGAAATGCAAAGCCTTTGGGGAATCGCTCTCTACTGTGTTGAGAAACTATAAGTGCTATTAATATAAATATGGTCTGTGTGCCAGCTGACCACACCTGAGGTTACATCATTCACTCATTCTCTCATTCAGACATTCAACATAATGGTCATTGAGTGGCCACATGTACTGGGCTCTAAACAGAAAGAAGAGTAAGCTGGTGGCTGGTCTTAGGGAGCTCCCAGTCCAGTGGGGGACAGGCAGGCAAGGCAAGTTGAGAGGTGTGGTGTTAAGAACAAGGGGTTAGGGAAATGCTGACGTGGAAACGATTGATGGCACCTGCAGGAGCTGGGTCAGGCAGCACAAGACAGATGGAGGGTGAGTAGGCAGGGGGTCAGTTGGACAGAATGATCTAGGGCACAGCCGACAGGCTGTGTGGCCTTGGGAAAATCCCTCAGCCTTTCTGAAACTTGGCTTCTCCAATAAAAACCAGGATGGTGATACCCACAACACTTAGAGAGGAATGATGAGAATTTGAATGTAGGAAGCACCTGGTGCGGCACGGGACACACAGTACGTGTGTGTTGTGATTCCACTCTAATCTCTGAATCACTCAAGCAATCAAGGCTTAGTCACCTTCGCAATTGTCCTAATGATGAACTCAGTACCTAGACAGGGCAGGGCAGGTAGGAAATAATTAGTGACCAGACGTGACTAATCTTGTGCTCGCCGGTTTCTCTGCTCTGAACTGCAACAGCGCTCTTCTGGAGAAGGAAATGGTCACCCACTCCAGTATTCTTGCCTAGAGTATCCTGTGGACAGAGGAGCCTGGTGGGCTGCCATCTACGGGGTTGCAGAGAGTTGGACATGACTGAAGTGACTTAGCAGCAGCAGCCAACAGCACTTAAGCTTGTTCACAGCCCCTGGCAGAGGAGACAGGCACAGTGGACTCAGCACCAGTGAGAAGCTTCACCGGACCTCAATTCTGTCATTAAATTACACGTACTGGTCACCATCATAATAATATGACATTTATTCAATGTGTGCTATGAAGCTGTTTTGGGGCTAAGTGCTTGAAGTTTATTTACATTCAATCCTTATCATAACAATGTAGTTTCAGCCCCATTTTACAGGTGAAAAAGTTGAAGCACAGAAAAGTTAAAGGACTAGATCAAGGTCACACAGATAGTCTGTGATGGATCTAGGATTTGAGCTGGTCGGATTCTAGAATCTGTTTTAGTCACCCTGTAAAAAAATACTTGACATGCTAATTGGTGTATCCAAGGCTGATGTGTCCCTTCTGGTTGGTTGGATGTCTCTTTGGTTTGGGCAGTGGCTGTACTAAAACTGTTTCTCAACTATTTTGTATAATCTCCCTGGTTCAGTCTCGTACCTCATCGCCATAGCACAGACAGACGAGTTCTGTTTTCATTCATTTTTACCACCCTCCCTCCCTCCGTCCTAGGCTTCCCTGGTGGCTCAGCTGGTAAAGAATCCGCCTGCAATGTGGAGATCTGGGTTTGATCCTTGGGTTGGGAAGTTCCCCTGGAGAAGGGAAAGGCTACCCATTCCTGTATTCTGGCCTGGAGAATGCCATGGACTGTACAGTCCATGGGGTCGCAAAGAGTCAGACATGACTGAGTGACTTTCACTTCACTCCCTCTGTCCCAGACTTCCTGTGGCTCCTTCCACTAGTCTCTCCATTCAGACTTGAATTGCTGCCTTGCCTTCCCTGGGGGATGGTATGATAGGAAACGTGGTTGACTGGCCCCCAAGGTTGGAGACCACACCTGTTATTTCTGCCCCAGGATGTCCCCTGAATGAGTTACTGAACACACAGGTATCATCATCTGCTCAGTGAAAAGGGATTTCAAGATTGTGTGGTTTGGGGAAATGCTGCATTTTATATTCCCTTTAGGAGACTGACAGCATTCAATGAGGTAGTAAGGGTGCTAAGAAGCTATGCTGGAATAAATCTTTATCTCTGTTTTATCTGATGTTTCCAGATTTATCTGCCCCACCTCAGAACTGGTTTTTGCCTGGGCTTCCCTGGTGGCTCAGATAGTAAAGTATATGCCTGCAATGCAGGAGACCCAGGTTCTGTCTCTGGGTTGGGAAGATCCCCTGGAGAAGGGAATGGCAACCCACTCCAGTATTCTTGTCTGGAGAATTCCTCTGACAGAGGAGCCTGGCCGGCTACAGTCCACAGGTTCACAGAGAGTCGGACACAATTAAGCAACCTTCACTTTTCACTTTCTGGCCAACCCAGGAGAAGTCCTTGGGGAAGACTGTCATGTGTGCGGGGTAGAGTGGGGCGGCTTGGCTCGGAGCTGCTGCTCATGGGCTGGACTGAGAGCTCTCACTGGGCTTCAGGTGCCCCAGGAGCCCAGAGGCACTACCTTGAGAGCCCTGGGCTCTCAGCTTGGCCTGATTCTTTCCAGGTCCCTAGATTCCTGGCATTGCCCCAGGCTTTGTACCAAGTCTTGCTTCTCTCTGGATCCCTGGCTCCTGGCATAGTGCATAGCAAACAGTGGGTGCTCCATAATTGCCTGTATTGAATGAATTCTCCATTAGAACCAGCTAATTAGAGGTTATGTCCTTCTTCTCCATCAAACCTTATCCTTGGATAGACACACACATGTGTGTGTTGATAGGTCCGTGTGGGCCCTTCTCAAAAATAGGCAAGGAGGCGTGTATGCACTGGGACTGGATTCCACACGAGAGAGTTATCCTCATCGTTTTGCCACAAATACACACATGCAGACACACAGAAACTAAGAAGACACACAGGAAAACACACAGAAGCACAAACTGGGTTCAGTTCAGTTTGGTCGTTCAGTCGTGTCATGGACTGCAGCACGCCAGGCCTCCCTGTCCATCACCAGCTCCCGGAGTTCACGCAAACTCATGTGCATCAAGTTGGTGATGCCATCCAACCACCTCATCCTCTGTCGTCCCCTTCTCCTCCCCCCCTTCAATCTCTCCCAGAATCAGGGTCTTTTCCAATGAGTCAACTCTTCACATCAGGTGGCCAAAGTATTGGAGTTTCAGCTTCAATATCAGTCCTTCCAATGAATATTCAGGACTGATTTCCTTTAGGATGGACTGGTTGGATCTCCTTGCAATCCAAGGGATATAAGCAAAACATAGACATGTTTGCAGAAGTAAGCACGATCACTGTTTTCCACCAGAAAACGATGCAAGGATGTAGTTTTGTGTATAAACAAACAGGGAAACACAACCCAGACCCCTCCCCCAGACACACATCCTCTATCACGGCTATTTATGTATCCCTCCAAGGAAAATGCTTCACAATGTAGGGCCTTCATCCAACGACTGTCTCATTACAGCTTGTGATTTTGTGGGTCAGGATTCAGGCAGGACTTGGCTGGGTGATGCTTCACCTCCTCACATGATGACTCGGTGAAATTGACTGCTGGACAGGCTGGCCTGGAAGGACCACACCGGCTTCTCTCACGTGTCTGGTGGCTCGGTGGGGGTGGCTAGAAGGTGGGGCCAAGCCGGGACTGTGGCCAGGAGGGCCTACAGGGCCTCTGGGATGGGACATCTCAGGGTAGTCAAGCCTCTCACATCATAGCTGGCATCTCCCACAAAGAGCATCACAAAATGTGGAGGGGGTGCAGGAAGGTTTTTTACCACCTCGGGAGTTGAAGGATGTCATTTGTCCTCCACATTACTGAGCAAGCAAGTCTGTCAGACTTGCTCAGATGTTTTTAAAAATTTTTCTTAAACATACCTCACTGTTAATAAGGTGTGGAGTGAATGCCCTGTGCCAGTATTACCAGGTAATAATGCCAGTATTACCATTGCCCACAATGGACTTTGATAAAACCCATTTCCTTACACCCCAAAAATTACATTTTGTTGTTATTTAGGCTCTAAGTTGTGTCCAACTCTTTGCAACCCCTGGACTGTAGCACACCAGGCTTCCCTGTCCTTCACTATTTCCTGGAGTTTGCTCAAATTCATGTCCATTGAATTAGTAAATTGCTATTTTCAAAACATACTGAACTCCCAATACTTGCGAAAGTATTCCATGCAACATTTTCCCATCATTCTTTAAACCTGAACTTATATTATTAATATACATCAGTGGAGGATGTTAAAATGAAATCATTGAAACAAATTATGACTGTACAAATCAAAATACCAGTAGTAAATAATAGACAGAGTATTTTACTTACACTATATTACCTATTGCCTTGCAATCTGAAACATTACAAACAAAAATAACAGAAATTATCACATGGAATGAATAAGAAGTCTCGCTCAGATTTAAGGGGAGGGCTGCCAGATTTCACTTGTCAATGGCAGCAAAGAATTTGAGGCCATCTGTAATCAGACACACACACACACACTCACACACGCACGCACACACACACACACACACACACACACCCACACACCCACACACCCACACACCCACCCCTTCCCCTGTTAAGCACACCACTGCAACTACAGCTGGACTTGAAACAGTGGCAGCTGTGCATTATTACCTTAGGAGGCTAAGGTAAGAGTCTGCTGGCGTCACTCCTTTCAGTGGAGGTTTCTGTCCTAGAAGTTACATCTCAAGCAGTTGCAGGACCACCTTCATCTTCCCTTAAGATCATGAAAATCAAATCGTCCGCAGCCCCACTCAGAGAAGGCAGTGGCACCCCACCCCAGTACTCTTGCCTGGAATATCCCATGGACGGAGGAGCCTGGTAGGCTGCAATCCATGGGGTCACAAAGAGTTGGACACGAATGAGGGACTTCATTTTCACTTTTCACTTTCATGCGTTGGAGAAGGAAATGGCAACCCACTCCAGTGTTCTTGCCTGGAGAATCCCAGGGATGGAGGAGCCTGGTGGGCTGCCGTCTATGGGGTTGCACAGAGTCGGACACGACTGAAGCGACTTAGCAGCAGCAGCAGCAGCAACAGCAGCAGCAGCCCCACTCTCGTATCAGTTGTCTGCAATGCAAATGGAGTGATGTTGGAGCTCTCAGGTCAAATCCCAGCAACCCCTGCTTGCTAGCTGTGTGACCTTGGCCACGTTCCTCGACATTCTGAGCTCCAGTGTCCTCCTCTGTATGTTGAAGAAGTGACACTTCTCTTGCGTTCAACACGTGTCTATTGACCACCTTTCAGGGGATGCCGTGGTGAGAACCACAGGTACTGTCCCTGATGGATGTCTTGAGCTGGAGAATGACACCAACAGTTGTAACTTTGCCAACTGTGCTAAGTGCTGGAAAGGAAAGATGGGGGTGCCATTAGGGGATGAGCGATCAGGGAGTGCAGTCAGGATAGAACCGCTGTTAAGGAGGCCAGGAACCATTCTCTGAGATGGTACTTGGTGTGGTCTGGGGGATCCGTAGCAGCTCACCAGTTGAAATGTGTCTTGGGCTGAGGAAACAGCATATGCCCAGGCCCTGTGGCTGGATGGAATCTATTGAATAGGAGAGGCGGAAAAGCCCAGTGTGAGTGGGTCAGAGATCGAAGGGCCTGGGTGGGAGGTGAGACTGGACAGGTGGGTAGAAACTACGTTCATCATGTTAAGAAAGAGTTTAAAAATTGTATGTGCTCATTCGTGTCTGACTCTTTTGCAACCCCATGGACTGTAGCCCACCAGGCTCCTCTTTCTTTCCTGGGCAAGAATACTGGAGTGAGTTGCCATTTCCTTCCCCAGGGGATCTTCTCAACCCAAGGATCGAACCTGAGACTCTTGCCTGGGTCTCCTGCATTGGCAGGCAGATTCTTTACCACTTGATACATTTTATATATTGACTTGAATGACTTTACTCATGGAGGTTAAATGACCAGATTGTGTTTCAGGAAGCTCCCCTTGGCTACAGCATGAAGAGTGAACTATAGAGCGGCAAGAGGAAATGGGGACAGACCCATTAGGAGGCAGAATAGTGACCTCACCCCAAAGGTGTCCATGTCCTGATCCCCAGAAACTGTGAATATGTTAATTACATGGCAGAAAAGAATTAAGGTTGCAGATGGAATTAAGATTACTCATCACTGACCTTAAAATAGGGAGTTATCCTGGATTATCCAGGTGTGCCTGGTATAATCCCATGAACTCAGAGAATGGGTCAGAGACATGAAATCTCAGAGGCACCTGACCTGCCCTCGGGAGCTTTGAAGATGGAGGAAGTGTTATTAATCTTGTGTTGTAGTTGAAGAAACTGAATTTCTGAGATGTGAAGTGACCTACCTAGGACTAAGCATTAGTTAAGTATTATAACCAGGGCTTAGATCCAGTTCTCTTGATTACAGATCTTCTTTCCATTTCTATACTCTTCTAAGGAACCCGGGGGATCCAGGTAGAGGCTAACTGGGTCCCATTCCAGCTCCACCTACAGTGTCCTCCTCTTCACCCATCTTCTCCCACCAGGGCAAACCCTTCCTTACCCTCTTCCCTTATTTTGAGTTGTGCTAACAGAGGGGGCTGAGCTGAGGAAGACAGGAGTCATGCCATTGGAATCATGATGTGGGCAGGCACGCGCATTTAAGCTTATAGAATTTTGGAGATAAAGAGCCCTTGGGAATCACTTAGTATAATAATTCTGCCCTTTGGTTTCTATTTCAGGTGCTCTCTACTATATAACGATTAATGTAGTCAAGTGAGCAGCAAATCAACACAGCATAAAGGAAAAGAGTAGAAACATGTCTATCTCCTATCTATTATCCTGTCTATATTTACTATGTCCATTCTCCAAACCATTTCTCCATGTTCTATGTCTATCTAGCTATCTACCTGTCTTTTCATATCTATTTCTGCATATATCAAAGGACAAAAGATGGTTCAAAACATAACAGAATCTCTGTCTTGATCAGCTCAGGCTGTTGTTGCAAAAATACCACAGACTGGGTGGCTTAAACAACAGAAGTTTAAGTCTCATAGTTCTGGAGGCTGAAGTCCAAGGCTTGGGTGCCAGCAGAGTTTGGTTCAGTGGGAGCCCTGCCCCTAGCTTGTAGATGGCAACCTTCCTGATGTACCCTTACAGGGCAGAGAGAGCTCATTTTTGTCCTGTCTCTTTTAAGGGCACTAATTCCATTGCAAGGGCTCCACCCTTATGACCTTATTACATGTCAAAGCCCTCCCTCCACATAATATCCTACTGGGGATTAGAGCTTCAAATTTGAATTTTAAGCAGGGTGAGGGTGGACACGAACAGTCAGTCCATGGTGGTTCCATACATTTAAATTAAGTGAGGAAGAAAAGGGAAAAGGAGGTAGAGGCAAAAAAAAAAAAAAAAAGAGCCAAGAATGAGGCTAACACAAATGTGAATATGATAGAGTTTGGCTTATTTACAAGGAGAAACATGGACATGGAAGTGTGGCCCTGGCCCCCAGTGCCTAAGGAGGGACCTGAGCAATCACACACTTCCTGGTGCGAATAAGGAGAAAGCAAACCAGCTGTTCAGAAGACGTTTGCCGGCTCCTGACATCCAGTCTCCCATGTTATGATCAGCATCCAGGATTAGCAGCTAATATTTGTGCATTACTGTTTCACACGGTGTTATCTCTTTTCATTCTTACATCAGCTCCAGAACTATTTTATTGTTCTCGTATTGTTTGCTTCTTTTTACAGACGAGAAGATTGGGGCTTAGGAAGGTTAAATTCCTCCCTAAAGGCCATACAGTTCTTAGTGGGAGAATGGGGGTTCAAACCCAAGTTCGTTTCTGGCTTCCCCCATGGTTGCTAACCGCTTGATGCTCAGGGTCCATTGGCTGGGCTTCAAATTTTGTGTTAGAATTTTGAATGACAGCAAATAACTGTGGGAGTAGAGTGAGAAAATTTTCTTCTTAGCTTTGAGAGAAACTTGTTGAAATACACGGGTTCACCATTTTTGGTGTTCTTGTATATATATTTAATCTTTGAAATCTAACCAAACTCTTGGGGGATCAGAATCATTGCTCCCATGGCAGTAAAAATATATATCTGGTATCTAACGTGAAACTTCCTTTGTAATCGGGATCAAATCCAAGCACTGTGAATTTAAACTGCTGCCCGCCTTCCTAACCTATCTCGTGAGTGTAAATTCAGTGCAACTATTGTACCTGGTTGGCGCTGGTGGGCATGTGACTGTGTTTGTGCCCTTGAGGAATCTGAGTTGGATAGCACAGAACATCTGAATCCAAGGAGTATGGTTTTTGCCACGTGCTATAATAATCCACAGGAGATGAAGTGGAGGTGGTAGCTGGATTTCAAGAAGCATTTCAAATGCATTGATTGGTTGAAACCAGGACTGAAACAGTTACTATATTAAGCAATTTATAGATGAAGAAACCAATCGCCTCGCCCCACTTTCCCAACCAGCGTCTGGACTTGGGTCGAATCCCTAACTCACATCTGCTTCCTTCCCAGTTTCTCTCTTAGGGGAAGCTCTGTCCTTTTTATTCCAGATGTCCCAGAATACTCAAGTAGTCCTCTCCAAATTTATCCTTCCAATTTCCCTCACTTAGTTAATGACAATGTCATCTACCTGGTCACCCAGGCCACCCAGGTCACCCAGAAAATTCTGTCATCCATAGAATCTCCCTCTTCACTCACCTGACCAGTCGGAGTCTCTCACCAAGTCTGGGGGCCTCGCCCACAGGCAGGACTCACAGCCACCCCTTTCTCTTCAACCCCTACCCCGTCACCACCTGCCTTCACACGCTGTACCTTTTGCTAAAATCGTCTTAAGAAACAAACAAACAAAAAACCAAAAACCCCAGAAATTCCCTGGCAGTCCAGTGATTAGGACCCTAAGCTTTCACTGCCGAGGTGTGCGTGCATGCTCGGTCGCTCAATCATATCTGACTCTTGGCAACCCCATGGACGGTCGCCCACCAGGCTCTTCTATCCATGGGATTATCCTGGCAACAACACTGGAACAGGTTGCCACTTCCTCCTCCAGTGGATTTTCTTGACCCAGGATGGAATTAGCATCTCCTGCATGTACTGCATTAGCAGGCAGATTCTTTACCACTGAGCCACTTGGGAAGACCTCACTGCCGAGGGCGTGGGTTCAGTCTCTGGCTGGGACCTAAGATCCTGCAAGCCATGTGGCTCAGTCACACACACACACACACACACACACACACCCTTTAAATGTGCTTCTTTGCCTCCAAAATACATGTCAGAGCAATTACGTAAAACACAGTTCTGACCATCCTGCCCGTCGCCATCCCCTCTTGTGTACAATGATTGTTCTCAAATTGTGTTCTCTGGGGACTTCCCTAATGGTCCAGTGGTTAGGACTCTTCACTTCCAGTGAAATGGGGCACAGGTTCGATCCCTAGTGAGGAAACTAAGGTCCCACATGCTGTCCGGTATGGCCAAAAAAACAAAAACCAAAATAAACCCCATGTTCTCTGAAGCCAGGGTTCTGTAGCCAAGACTGGGGACTCCAGTCCTCTTCCCTGAAATGACCATAATGTTCCCCTTCTACTTATATACAGGCTTCTGCAAAAAATTTGGTTTAAGGGGGGCATAACAATTTGGAGAAGGCAATGGCACCCCACTCCAGGGCTCTTGCCTGGAAAATCCGATGGACGGAGGAGCCTGGTAGGCTGCAGTCCATGGGGTTGCGAAGAGTTGGACACGACTGAGCGACTTCACTTTCATTTTTCATTTTCATGCATTGGAGAAGGAAATGGCAACCCACTCCAGTGTTCTTGCCTGGACAATCCCAGGGACGGGGGAGCCTGGTGGGCTGCTGTCTATGGGGTTGCACAGAGTCGGACATGACTGAAGCGACTTAGCAGCAGCAACAATTTTTAAAAAATAGCTCCAGTCTATCCATGTCTCCTGACCACAGACCAGCCCAGGCCCCTCCATGTCTCTTGCACATGATGGAATGTTCTCCAGTCATGAGTGCTCCTGGCTGTTCCCCAAACATATGTGTGCTGCCTCTGTTTCCTTGAATACGCCTTCTTTGCTTGGGATAGACTCTCCCTCTCCTCTCTCCTCTGAGAGCCCCACTCACCCTTCAGGAGCAGCTCAGATGTCACCTTCTGAGGACGGCGTGGAGCCATCCTGATATATCCCACAGGCAAACTGTTGGCCCCTCCCCCACCCACCCGACCCCAGCTGTGTCTTGATGGTGGCCACGGCCATGGAAACCTTTTCTGCATGTCTTCCTGCCCACTCACCCCTACTAGATCATGAATGATAGACTTCCGTGTGGCTATCATAGACTTACCTGTAGCTCAAATGGTGAAGAATCTGCCTGCTAAGGCAGGAGACCAAGGTTCGCTCCCCAGGTTGGGACGTTCCTCTGGAGAAGGGAATGGCAATCCACTCCAGTATTCTTGCCTGGAGAATTCCATGGCAGAGAACCCTGGTGGGCTACAGTTCCTGGGGTTGCAAAGAGTCGGACACGACTGAGTGACTAACACAGTCCACAGATCATGAATGACTCAAAGGACAAGATTTAGATTTTACTCGTCTTTGTGTTCCCACTACCTAGCAAAGTGCTTGGCCCCTGGGAGAAACTCAATAAACCAGGAGGCAAAGCAACGCCATTAATGATCAGCCCGGCAACAATGCAAGCCAGAAAAGCTAAATGCCTCAGATGAGTAGTAGGTGGGGTGACAGGGCAGGGGGATGACGGGGTGAGGGGAGCAGGAGCGAGGGCCTTCAAGGGTGGTTGATTCTGGACTGCTGTAATTGAATTCAGAATACAGGTGTTTTTAAGTACAGCTTAAGGAATAATTTAAGGCCCATGAAAACTCAACATGTCTCTTAGGCTGGGAACTCTAACTGGGATCCCTGTGGGAAAAGCAGATAGTGCGGGTCCTACTCGGAGAAGGCAATGGCACCCCACTCCAGTACTCTTGCCTGGAAAATCCCATGCGTGGAGGAGCCTGGTGGATTGCAGTCCATGGGGTCACTAAGAGTCCGACATGACTGAGTGACTTCACTTTCACTTTTCACTTTCATGTATTGGAGAAGGAATTGGCAACCCACTCAGTGTTCTTGCCTGGAGAATCCCAGGGACGGGGGAACCTGGTGCGCTGCTGTCTATGGGGTTGCACAGAGTTGGACACGACTGAAGTGACTTAGCAGCAGCAGCAGCAGCGGGTCCTACTCGCTTGGATAATTTCACACCAACAGTCTCAGCAGCTCGTCTGTGTGTGAGGCTATGCCCCTTCACCTGAGTGGATTCCGTTAATGCTCACAACACACCTGTCCATTCTGAGGTTATCGTTACATCCATTATATGGATAAGAGAACTAGCCCTGCGCAGCCCTATAGCCAAGACATAGGAGAGGAAGCCCATGAAAGTGTGTCTTCAGATTCCGCTTCCTGTCATTTCCTCATGCTGCCTTATCTCCTGAAGTTTCCCCAGTAGGTCCACGTGCCTTGGGAGGATGAAGATGATGAAGAAAAGAAAGAGAGATTTACGAACTCATGTTGTGTCCTTTCCTTCCAAATCCCACCCTCTGACTGAGCACATGGGAAGAAAACCTCACCACATCCTTCTTCTTATTCAATTTCCTTCTTAATTTTGTTTATTTGTTTTAAAAAATATTTATTTGGCTGTGCCAGGTCTTAGTTGCAGCATGTGGGATCTAGTTCCCTGACTGGGGATCGAACCTGCGCCCCCTGCATTGGGAGCATGGAGTCTTAGCCATGAGACCACCAGGGAAGTCCTCGGTTTCTTTTTTTATTGAGACATAATTCACATACCATAAAATTCACCATGTTAAAGCATACAGTTCAGTAGTTTCTAGTACATTCACGAGGTTGTGCAAACGCTACCAGTAATTTCAGAACATCACCATGAATTATTTTCTAATGTTTTTGTTTTCCAGATTCCAATAATGAGAGACCCTGGATGGATTCGAAATGTCTGGTCTTCAAACATTAATGTGAGTGGAGCTGCTGTGAATGTCCTAATGATACTTTAATATTTCCAGATGAGAGAAAATACTCTTTGACCAGCTGGCTTATTGCCATGGATACACGCAGTCCCCAGACCAGGACTACCATTCCCCTAAAGCTTTCAGAGTTGCTCTATAGCCCTTTCTAAAGGTTTGATGAGCCCCAGATGAAGCCCAGAACATTTTGGCTAGTTTCTAATTTCTTCTGCCTGTGAGCCACCCTCTCTCGGGCATAGATCTGATTTTTGTTATGTTTTTAACTTTCTATTTTATATTACAGTATAGTTGATTAACATACTGTGATAGTTTCAGGTGTACAACAAAGCCACTCAGCCATGCATTCTCCCCAAAGCCTCCTCCCATCCAGGCTGCCACTTAACACTGAGCAGAGTGGGTCCAATAGGATGCATGCCCCCCAATGCCCACTGCAGCACTATTTACAATAGCCAGGACATGGAAGCAACCTAGATGTCCATTGGCAGAAGATGTGGTACATATGTACAACAGCCATCAAAAAGAATGAAGTAATGCCATTTGCAGGAACATAGATGGACCTAGAGCTTGTCATAGCTCTGATTTTATCACCTCCTTGATTAAAAAGCATTTGGTGGCTCCCTAGTGCTAACAGGAAACGGTTCATATCAAGTTCAGACTATTTGTTTGCCCCTGATAGATGGTCAGATGTCCATCACATTAATAAAAGCCCTTGCTGCTGCCACTGAACCCCTCAGAGTCCTGCAAATTCTGCCTCTTCTTCCTGCACCCATTGGTCTGTTTGGCCACTGCCCCATGCCTGGTCCCCAAGCCTTGGCCCGGCCTTTCAGGTTGTCTCTGTGACTGTTCTTAGTGCTTTGTTCTCTGCTCTTTCAGGGTCTCCCTTGCCCCCATGTTCAGCATCCTGAGGGCCAGCACCTCCCTTGTCTACATGCCCACGCCAGCTTCCACGTTCTGCTCATGAGTCTGACTTGTTGAGCCTCTGTAGTTTGGGGGGAGGCGTATTTTACTGAAGCATAACAGGCAGTAGTCCATCTACATCCTGGCTCTTTTCTCACAGTACCTACAAATCACCTGCACATTGCCCTGGAGCAGAGTTTAAGCTTCAGTAGTTTCCTACAACTTGCTCTGCTCAGTAGATTTTAAACCTGAGATTCTCTCCTGTGGAGAAGAGACTTGAGAGAATACACTGCAGGTGGAGGGGTCTCAAGAAAAGGCTTTTGGAATACTCTAGGGAGGAAGTGGGCTTCCCAGGTGGCATGAGTGGTAAAGAACCTGCCTGCCAATGCATGAGACAGAAGAGGTGCAGGTTCGGTCCTTGTGTTGGGGAGATCCCCTGGAAGAGGGCATGGCAACCCACTCCAGTATTCTTGCCTGGAGAATCCCATGGATGGAGGAGCCTAGCAGGCTCCATAGGGTCCATAGGGTCCATAGGGTCACAAAGAGTCAGACACGACTGAAGCAACTTAGCACGCACACACAGGGAGGAAGTAATAAAGCCTCAATAGTCATTTGTCTCAACTGTGGCCTGTGCTAAGTTTTGGGGATATAGAATAAAAGTAACACTTGGTCTTGCTTTCAAAGAGCTCAGTCTGAGAGAGACTCTGGTCAGAGTGTGGACCAGGAGGAATTGCAGAGGACCCAGGAGACCCAGTGCAGGGCCAGCCAGAGCACATCTTCATACATGAATCCAGAGACCCCAGTTAAGTGAATGAAGAAGGCTCCTGAGGAAGACTGGTCCTGGGAATGCTGGGAAAAGCACAGGTTCTATTTCCAAGTGGATTGGCAGGGACTGGGCCCAATCAGAGGCCAGGAATCCTGAGTGGGGCGGGCAGTTAGTGGCAGTTGAGGCTGGAGTGAGGGGAGCTGTCCTCTATGGAGGAGAGAAGGGGCAGGATGTCCTGGTAAGTGAGCTGCTGTGGGTAGCCGTGGGGGCTGGCTGTCATGAGGTGGTCTGAGGCTGCCATTTTCCATGGCCAAATCCCATTCTCCAGACCTGGGGTCTGGAGCCCATGGCCACCAGGTTTCCAGGCCCAGCCTCCGGTCCGTGGTGCTGCACAATGGCCAGGTTACAAGACAGGCGGTCAAGGAAAGGCATCATTTGGGCCCTCCTGTCAGGCCTTGTACTGGACCTTCACAGAGCTCAGGAACTAACAAGACAAGAAACCATGGACAGGGATGTGAAGTTTCTGGTTTTTAGGGTGAAATTACAGAAAATCTTAACTGTCTGTGCAGGAGAACTGAATTAGGAGAGCAGAATTCTGGTGACAGTTGCCACTTTTAGGGCACGTGTGATATTGAGCAAGTTGTCTAACTTCCCTGAGCTTTGTTTCCTTTGGTGCATTGGGAGGTCATCCCATTGTGAACAGAGTGCTCGCTGTTTACCACCAGGCATCGTGTAGAAGAGAAGTGTGTGTGTGTATGTTTTTGCTTAATTGTTCAGTCATGTTCCACTCTTTGCCTCCCCATGGACTATAGCCCAACAGTCTTCCTTTCTCCACGAGATTCTCCAAGCAAGAATATTGGAGTGGGTTGCCATTTCCTCCTCCAGGGGGTCTTACCGACCCAGGGATGGAAACTGCATCTCCTGAGTCTCCAGCATTGGCAGGTGTATTCTTTATCACTGGGCCTCCAGGGAAGCCCATAGAAGAGCAGATGGGCTTGTAACTCAGCTTGGGTTGGGTGGAGAGTTTAGAAGCAACTCAGAAAAAATGCTTCCAAGAGAAAGTGAGTCCAAGAGAAGCACGGTCTTGAAAGAGGCCCAGGTGAACCAGGCATGGAGGTAAAAACTGGATCATATGATTGAAAGAGTGGGTGATGACAGTGGAGGAGGGGAAAGCAGTGCCAGTGATGGGGGGTGGGGTTCACTTGCTGTTCTGAGGAGTTGGCCTTTATCCTACAAGAGAAGGTAATGGAGGAAGGGTTAGCATTGAAGAGACTTAAGCAGACAGTGCTAAGTCAGATCTGTAGCCTGTTACAGGGCAGACATGGGGTGGGGCTGGAGGCAGGGAGACCCTTTAGCAAGTGGTCATTAGCTCAGTTGAGTTGAAGTGCTTGGAGGACTGCCCAAATGGAGGTGTGTAGGAGTTAGTCGGATGAAAGGTCTGAAGCCGAGAGGCAAGGTCAGGATGGGAGATACTGAACGGGGGGTCAACAGTAGAACAGTGTCACCGTAGTCTGCAAGGGGGACAGAATCACCCAGGAGTGTGTGTGGCATGGGGAGGTGGGCGAGGTCATATAGGTGGGTTTTCAGTCAGAACCTCTACTATGACAGCTTTTGGTAATTTTTTGGTATGTTGTTATCCTTAGATAATAAATGCCAAAAATGCTGAGTGATGAGAAAAACCCAAAATGAAGGGGAAGTACGATGGGGCAGATAGTAGGACTCAAGAGCTCTGTCCCTGCCCTTGTCTCTGTCTCCTAGTTACTGTAGATAAATGTGTGTGGCACAAGGTAGAGTGATGGGCGTGTTGTGGTTAGTCTTTGGCTTGAAGGGCTCACCGGCCGGCAGAGGAGATAGAGGCATAAGAAATGACGCAGTGACAAGACTTGTATCACGTGCCATGGTGGAGTTCCATGTGGGATGCTTGGTACAGAGAAGCCAGTGATGAATTCTCCATGGACCCGAGGAATGTCTGAGGGCAGGCTTTCCTGGGGGGTCCTGCTCTCAGTTTGAAGAATCTGGCAATGGGATGCAGAAACCTCCCCCCCCCACCCCAGATACACAGCAGCATACCTATCCTCTCCCCTCACAAAGAGAGGTTCATTCAAGGCAATAAGCCCTGAATTCTGGAGGGAGAATTGAGCAATGAAATGTCCACCCAAACTACGTAAGCCGTCTAACTCGGACGAGAGAACATGGTACAATTTGTCACATGAAGCCTCCCTCTTGGCCAACCTGTGTTTTGATTGCACCATTCCTAACAAAAGCAGCAATTCCCAGAATTCTAGATGATCCTGGCACAGTTTCTTGGAGCTGTGTTTTGCTTACTGTTTTTCTCTCTTGTCTTCAGGTCTGACAAAGGACAGGATTTTAGGGTGGACAGCATGTTTTGCGTGGGGAGGAAGTGACTTTGGTTAGATTTAAATTAATTTTTGAAATATTTTATCAAAGTGCTTCATGTACCTACTTTCTAGAAAATCAGCTCAGAAATGCTGGCTCAGAGCTGAAGCCATAGTTCAGGTTCTTACCCCGACCACTTCTGTATCTGCTTTGCACCTTGTCCTATGGACCTACTGAGAGAGGAGAATCTAGCTGATTCTCACAGATCATTGTATGTAAACGCATTCTCCTTTTTCATACTCTTCAGTTTATGTATAATCCTATCCTTGTTTAGTTTGTTCTGTGTTTAGATTCTGTCTTTCTTACATATGGAATTTTTCTTAGGCGGGGGGTATGTTTTTCCTGGAAGTTATATTTGCCTTTTTCCTTGTTAGCAGGAAAGATATATGCTTCCCAGTCCCTGCCTGTCCTCCCCACTACAGACAACTGATAAGCTTTTACTTCAATCTGTCACTTGGAAACTATCACATTCTTTAAGTCCATTAACTTGTTTTAATTGGGATCTATTTACTAACTTATTTGGATGACCGTGATTTTCATATAGAACTTTGGTTTTCTTACTTATTTCTTATTTATTCAACAAACCTTATATGGAACAGGTGATAGGTTTTTTTTTGGTAAGAGCATTATAAATATTAACTCATTTACTTCCTTACAATAGTTCTATAAGTTGGTCTTATTATTATCTGTAATTGAGAGATGAGAAAAATGAGCACAGAGAGGTTGAGCCACTCGCTCAAGGTCATACAGCTGAAAAAGGGCAGGGTTAGAATTCAGACCCACACCTAGCTCCAGAGACTTTGTTCTTAAGCTCTGTAGTATGCATTGGAGAAGGAAATGGCAGCCCACTCTAGTATTCTTACCTGGAGAATCCCAGGGACAGGGGAACCTGGTGGGCTGCTGTCTATGGGGTCACACAGAGTTGGACACGACTGAAGTGACTTAGCAGCAGCAGCAGCAGCATGCTGCCTGTATGAAGAAGGCAGTGGCACCCCACTCCAGTACTCTTGCCTGGAAAATCCCATGGGCGGAGGAACCTGGTAGGCTGCAGTCCATGGGATCGCCAAGAGTCAGACACAACTGAGTGACTTCACTTTCACTTTTCACTTTCATGCATCGGAGAAGGAAATGGCAACCCACTCCAGTTTCTTGCCTGGAGAATCCCAGGGACGGTGGAGCCTGATGGGCTGCTGTCTCTGGGGTCGCACAGAGTCGGACACGACTGAAGTGACTTAGCAGCAGCAGCAGTATGCTGCCTGTATAAGAAGTTTCCCTTGTTCAGTAGTTTCTAATTCTTTTCATTTATTTCTTGCATTTAGTACCTCTATCACGTTCCCTGATTTTTCCAAGCCCTTTCTCTCTTGGATCACCTCTCACTCCAGGAGACCTTTCTTCCTGCTTGCTCTCAGTCCTCCACTAGAGCTGGCATCTAGTCAGGCTCTCATTACACCTACCTTAACCCAGATCCTTATTTTCTTCTTTTCTTAGTTTACTCTTTAGAAGTAAGCAAACTGGAATTCATTTTCATGTGATCTCCCAGAAAAGGGGGCTAGAAGAGAGGTTTCTGTGTCCTTGTGTGTCTGAATCTCTATTTTAATTTGGCTTTATGTTTGATTGTTTGGTTGGAATGAGAATTTGAGGTTATATCACTTTTCTACAGAATTTTGAATGCATTGTTTCATTGACTTCTAAGAACCAGTGTTACCTCTATGCCAGTCTGACATTTGTTCCTTCCTGGATGACTTATTATTTTCTATCTGGAAGCTTCTGGGTATCGGTTAACCCTTTGTATCCTGAAGCCTCAGCAGTGGATTGTGTCCCATTCATTCTACTTAGACCTTGGAGCATGAGTCTGTATTGTTCTGATGGACAACATACTTGTAAGCTAATGAATATCAACAGATGAGATGTTTCAACAGATTAAAGGAAAATGGAAAACAAAAAGAGTGGTGGCTGGAGACCAGTGAAGTTCTCCCCTATCTCCCTCATCCCCTATTGCCCAACTTTTTGGTCTATGATTGGCAGATTTCATTAACTTAACCTTCTATTTTTCTCATTGTTATTTTTGGCAATCAAAAATAATTAACAGATTTTAACAGATTCCTTTAACAGATTCCTTTTTGTTCTCTAGTTTTTTTCCTCTTTCACAGCTTTCTTCTATTTTATGTATGAAATAACCTCCCTGATCTCGCTGAGCTTCAAATTTGGGCATTTCTTCCTGTTAATTTATCTTCTGTTCCCTTAATTATTTTTTATTTCTTCTGGAGTCAGGTTTCCCCCATCTGTTGTTCTTTTTCTTTCAGATTGCAGTTTCCTCAAGAATCTGGTGATTAGCAGTTGACTGTTTTTCTTTAACATGGATAGGGTAGGAAGGTTGCCTGGAATTTCCCATTGCTGGGGTTTGCTCTGGGATAAACAGTCAGGGAGCTGTTACCAAGACCACGTGGTTCTGGCTCTGGCCCCTGCTTTGAGGTTCTCCTGAGCAGGTGGCTCTGCCCTCTGCTGCAGCCCCTTTGCAGGCATTCCAGGTTATAACTTGCTCCGTGTTATTTCTTTACTCAACCCTTCCCTTTGCTTCCACATTCCAAATTTGATTAAACGTCTTTTCCATGGAAGATGGTTCTCTCTTCACGGTTGTGAAAGTTTAAGTTCTGAAGTTTCCTTGAAATCTAAAGAGATGAGGTATCTGAAAGTACAAACTAGTCAATCCTAAAGAAAGTCAACCCTGAATATTCATTGGAAGGTCTGTTGCTGAAGCTGAAGCTCCAACGCTTTGGCCACCTGATGTAAAGAGGTAACTCACTGGAAAAGACTCTGGTGCTGGCAAAGATAGAAGGCAAAAGGAGAAGAGGGCGGCAGAGGACATAATGGTTAGATAGCATTATAAAGTCAATGGGCAAACTCCGGGAGATGGTGGAGGCCAGAGGAGCCTGGTGTGCTGCACTCCATGGGGTCACAAAGAGTAGAACACGAGTCAGTGACTGAACAACAACATCTGGAAGTAAAGGGAAAATAGACGCCTGTGTTCATTCTGCTTTACCTGCCATCCTCACCCAGGATTTTCTTCCTTGTCCAGCATCATAACCGGAGCTGTTCTGAACTTATCCGATGACGTTCACCGTGTTCCTATCTAGAAGTACTCTGCAGGTATCTTACAGCCGATTGCGTTTCTTAGCCTGAATCATGACAGCCCTGCTCTGTAACTCTTGCCCAAGATGGATCAGTGCTAGGCACTAAGCACAGTCAGATCCAACAATAATGTATTTAATTAGAATCTTACTGAGAAGGATCATTTCCTATTCAGTGAATGCTGACACCATATGATAATTAAGCATACATTCCAAAATATTTATTGAACACCAGTTAAGTACCAGAAATGGTGCTAGATCCTTAAAACAGAAATGGTCTTTTCCCTCCTGTAGAGTCTGTCTGCTGGGGGAGAGATTTTGCAATCATTGCACACACAAATGGAACATTTAAATTTGATCAGTGAGCTAAGTGAAAGATTCGCAGAGCAATCCAAGTGTCTAACAGGGAACACTGACATCCTTGGGGAGGTTAGTGATGCTTGAACAAAGGATGAAGAGTGAGCAGTGGTTAACCCAGTGAAGAAGGGGGAGAGGATTCCATGTAGAGGCAGCAGCATGTGCAAAGGCCCTGTGGTAGGAGGGAAAAGGACAAGCCCAAGGACTTGAAAATTATCCAGTGCATCTGGAGCCTTGACTGTGTGGAGAAATGGTGAAGGCAGAGCAGCCAGGCCCCAGACAGGCCGTCAGAGGTCTGATGCTGGAGGAGCCTGGAGGTGCCTGTCTGTCAGAGAACCACTCCCCATCCAGATGCTCTCTGGCTGACCCAGCTGTCTCTGGGTCTCCTGAGAACACTGCAGCTAAGCTGAGCATCAGCGGAGCAAGACCGTACTGTGGTATATTCAATGCTACAGGGCAGGGAACGGTAGAAGAGAATTGAAGCTGAGCAGTGTTAGGGCCCGGATAAACCCTGGTCTGCCCAGCCCCCACTCCCTGCCTTCCACTGGAAAGTCAAGAAACTCCCAACTCGGCTCAGAATTTCCTTTGTTTAGGTTAGTTATGCCCAAGCCTTTGCTTACACATCCGCCAGGGAGGGAGACAGGAGAGGAGAATATGGGGTGGGAGGAGGGAGATGTGATATTCTAAAATGAAAGAGAATTCACAGTTATTCCTTCTGAAGCTGCCTCAATATCCTCTGAAATGAATGGAGATGCCCTGGAATGGGGGCATGGGCCCCAGTCTGACAGTTACTGCACTGTGTGTGTTGGGGCATCAGACAGTCGTGACGATATGAGGCTGTCTGTCCCCATGAAGTCACAGCATAGATGTGTAAATGACAGGTCAGAGCAGATGGCCCTCTATTCCCGCTTCCTCTCTTTCTCCATCATGGAGACTGAGGTGACCTAGGTAGGATCCTGTAAGTGGCAGAACATAGGCAAGGACCTAGATCTCCGGATCCCCAGAACCACACCCTGTCTAAGACACTTCCGTTTCCAGAAAGACATGTGGGATATTTTTACTGGGCTTACGTCCTCACTGTTCTGGGAGGAAAAATCAGAGACCCAGGTCAGATTTTGTGATGAGCTTGGGGGTGGGGGCAGCAGGGGTGGGGACATGTTCCCTCCGGTGAGCCTGAGGGCTGGACCAGGGAGAGATCTAAAACTCAAAATTAGCTTTTGGAACCAGCTTATTCTCAGAGTCCCTTTAGGCAGAAGTGCTCCTGTCTCTTCTCTCTTTGGGGCAGAAGCCTCAGGGATCTTCTCCATTTCACCCAACGGAGAGCTTTGCTAGAACCAGGTCATCCTCTTTGGAGGGCAGAGGGAGGTGGAGCAGCTAATTCAATCCAGGCATCAGAGAATCAGGTGGAAGCATGCTGAACCCAACTGCCCACCTCTGCACAGACCCCCACTCCTCTGAGGGCTGTTCTGGTGGGACCACGAAGCTGAGTCCAGATTTCTCAACCTGGTCACACAAAAGATCCAGCTGTTCACTCTGGATCTGTCTCCACAGCCCTGCTCCTAGTGGGGATCCAGTGGGGAGCCCCCAGGCTCCAGGCACAGAGGAGCCTCTCTGCAGAGGCCTGTCCTTTTGCCATGGGTCCCTTTTATCATGATTGCAGATCCACCAACTTCCATCCTTCAGATGGTTTGGAATCTACAGGAAAATATGATCCTGTCCTCTCTTTAGGTCACTATTTCTCCATCTCCCGTTCCCCCCACTGGGTTTTCTTTTGCAATTTAAGCAGCTTTGGTCATTATTCTTAGAGAGTGGTTTGGCCTCGCCTTTCATGCTAGCTCATTCCTTCCAGACCATCATTATATCTCTCAAGCACGGAGGCCAGCACCAAATGTGGTTTTCTGAGTGTGGTGTGACCTTCAGAGAAAACCAGGGAAAATGACTTCCTTTCTTTTGGGCTGTCAGTCATCTATCTACCTATGCAGCCAAATACCCCAGGGTGGGGGGAAATGTGAACCTTCGGGGTCTTCTTCTCCTGAGGCTTGCAGAGGGGCGCACAGGCTGAAATCTCATGGCCATGAATATGCTGACTTCACATCTCAATAGTAAAGAGTAAACTTTAAAGATGAGACTCCCAAGAAACAAGTGAATATTTTCTTAGCCTCTAAAGTTTGGTAAGGCTAGGTTGACAAGATCTGGAGAGACTACAGAAGAGCCTTGTATTTGGTTCAGATGATTTGCTGAAAGTTTAGATACACTGCCTCGAACAGCATTCTCTTATACACGACAGAACATGGTAGACTTACACACGATTACCAGAGGTGCTGGGTTGCATAGTGACCAGTGCACAGAGCAATGTACAAATCCCATGCAGTTACCAGAACCTACTTCCCAGAAGTTTGACAGCAGAACATGCTTTTTAGGTCTCTACAGTGTTAGTCACTCAATCGTGTTCAAGTCTTTGCGACCCTATGGACTGTAGCCCACCAGGCTCCTCTGTCCATGGAGTTCTCCAGGCAAGAATACTGGAGTGGGTTAACCACAAATCTACCCAAGTTACTCTGAGCTAGAGATGAAAGGAAGCATTCTCTTCCTTGTAAGAGTTGGTCTTACACATGCAACTTTTCCATCAAGATTCAAAAGCACCGTCCAAAGACAATGTAGGAGGGGGTAAGCAGGGTGTTACATCTGGAAGACCACCTCTGGTTCTAACTGTGGATTTTCCTGAAGAATGAGAGGGCCTATGGTTTGTGAACCAGTATTTCCAGGTTTGTGAACCAGTATTTCCCAGTTTTACCTTCTACTCCGATGTCTAACATTTGCTGGTAGGCAAGCTGGTAGGCTTCCCTTGTAGCTCAGTCGGTAAAGAATCTGCCTGCAATGCAGGAGACCCGGGTGCGATTCCTGGTTGGGAGATCCCCTGGAGAAGGAAATGGCAACCCACTCCAGTGTTCTTGCCTTGAGAATCCCATGGACAGAGGAACCTAAAGGGCTATAGTCCATGGGGTCGCCAAGAGTCAGACACGACTTAGCGACTAAACCACCACATTCTGGTCATGCCTAAGGAAATTGCTTATGAGAAAACAACCCCACTGTAATCCTAGGTATCGATGCAAAGACTATGCCAACAGGGGCACAAGGTGGTTGGTCCTTGATATTCAGCTGAAAGCTTGGGTTCACAGGGTCACACATGAGCAAAGACTTCTGATGCTCATCTAGCAGTGTTGTCATATTTTAAAGGATTCCATTCTAACTGTACAATAACTTTCTAGTTTATCACCATTTAAAAACTAGTTTTTAGTTTATTGGATAATAGGCAAACAGTTGTATCCTATAATCACTCATCATTTTTGTCTATCACTTAGGCATTTCAAAGGGTTCCTATATAGCCTAAACTTTTTTAGAATTGATGCTTTTTCTACAACAAGGTCTACGACTAGAAATCTCTTACTAGTATACTTTACATGTGCGTGCTAAATTGCTTCAGTTGTGTCTGCCTCTTTGCAACCCTATGGACCGTAGCCTGCCAGACTCCCCAGTCCATGGGATTCTCCAGGCAAGAATACTGGAATGGGTTGCCTGCGCTCTTCCAGGGGATCTTCCTAATCCAGGGATCAAACCTGTGTCTCTTATGTTTCCTGCATTGGCAGGTGGGTTCTTTATCACTAGTGCCACCTGGGAAGCCCAGTATACTTTATAAATAACACCAAATTTTTGTGCTCTTTTGGATAAGGTAATTCCTCCCTTAATGTTTTTTTCTCACTTAGTTGGAGTGAATTAGAAATGAATTGAAAGTCCCTTCTAGTTAGCTTTCTGTGAACTTAGAATTCAGCCAGGCAAAATCCGATGTCATGGGAAAATTTGGTCATGTCCTGCTCCAAGTTTCCATCATCCCTAGTGTCTATCAGGTCTGTTCTGGACCAGTGCCGGCCTCTGACCAGCTCCAATCAGTTGGCTTACTGAGCGCTCTCTGTCTTCTCTGACATCATAACTCCAGCGGGGCCATCACAATCCTGCCACCCAACAATGAGCTTTCCCTGGGGTCTTTGCAGAGGGTGCAGGTGGAAGGGCGATGGACAAGGAGAGAACATGGGAGGGGAGGAGGGGGGCTAAAGGGCACGATCAGGAGGAAAGAGAGAGAGGGGCTGAGATGGGGGTGGGGTGGCCGCCATGCCTGTGCTAACAGCAGCTGGTAAGAGGTGGCCTGGCCTGCTGGGAACCAGAATGCTGGGAGAAAGAGGAAGATTGACCTGGGGGCCAATGTTCCCATGAGCAGGGACCTCCACGTGAAGCTAACGGGAGTGGAACAGGGTCCTGACGACATGCCCTCCAAGAGGAGAAGACGAGGCTTTCTGCCAGCAGCAAAGGTAAAAGGCAGGAGGAAGGGTGAACGTGACCAGGTGCTAGTCGTCAGGCGACACGTCCTGCCGTCCCCCACGCTGCCTTCTCAGGCACAGAACCCACCAAAGAGTGGACCCAGTGCTGAGGTGTGGGGACGAGAGAGCCCTGTTACGACTCCTGGGGTCTCAGCTCTCCCCTCTGTGACCTTCTGCGGTTTGCTCTGGGCTGTTAAACCCAGGACTCCTCATCTGCTCTATGTCGCTGATCGCCTACTGGTAGAGATCCTTGAAGAAGGGTAAACCATGGTGTGTGTTTGTAAAATTTGAATTTATACAAACAAATTTCCAATATTTTTGTCTCGTTAACGTGGGGAAATGCAAAGGAAATGCCATTTAGATGTACGTGCGGGCCTGTGATACTGAGTGTATTTTCAGGGAGTTCTGCAAGTTGGCACCGAACAGAAACCTGCAGAGTCTAATTCCTGTTAGAAGGACAAGACAATAGGGACAGGAACTTCGATTCCCAAACCAGGACCCAAGCCAAGCCCACAGCGCCCCTGTAAAGTAGGTGACCTTTGCCTTTGCCCTCCAACCCCTCGGGGCTCCCTGCTCCTCCCCTTCCTGTAGGCCGCAGAGCAGAGGTGTCTTGAGACCCTCAGGGCAAGCTAGTCATGAACCACCATCAGCACACAAATATTTATGGGACATGCAGTTTCACTGGGATTTTAAGATAGTGAGTATTTTCTTGGTCTTGTTATGTTTTTGATTGGGACATCGTGGTAGCCAGGCACCTCCCCACAAAGTCAGCTTGTGTGGACAGATGCCCACACGAGGGCTCCAGCCCAGGGTGGGGGACAGTGAACACAGCTCAACACAGCTCCTGAAGCACCGTTTCTGCCTGGGTCTCTTGCCCTTCTTTCATGATGATTGCGAAAGCGAATGAGAAAGTCCGTTTTTCTACCTGCAAAAAAAGGTTTTCTACCTTCAGCTTCAGGGAAGTTCCAAGAACTCACATTTCACAGCTTGGGGTAAAGACTTCACAGCCTGCAGAGGCACTGCCCACACCCCTCTAGGAGCCTGGGAGGATCGTCAGTGTTATCACTGGAGCCACATGGGTCCCTGAACTCAAAAGCTGAGGCATTTGGAAACTTGATGTCCCTTCATCCATTTTCCATGGCAACCAGTGCCTGATCATCACTTGACCTCAGAACTGGATATCCAGGCCGTGGCAGAAGCCGGCTACTTCCGCTGTCTCCTGCCGCCTGGCCCACCGCCGTCCTGCACGGCCGGCCCACCCTGGCCAGATTCACTTCCATAAGATGGAGGTTTCATAACATTTCCTTCCCTGCTTATAACCTGTTCACGGGTTCTCCAGGGCCTTCAGTTTAAAGCGCCATTTGAGGTGTCACATGAGGCACCATTTTTCTTTTTGCAGGAGGCAAATTCTCACTCTAACCATAATTCTAAATATTTACTTTCACGTTAGATATTTCATTAATCAAGAAGAACTGAGCTAATTATTCTGTGTTTTTTGATGGTTAACATCAAGGTCTGGGAAAAACTGAGGGCAGGAGGCAAGGGTATTGTCTTGCCTTTTCCTTTGCCTCCTAATTTTTTCTTGAAAGCTGAACATCTCAGTAGAACCATAGAAACGCAAGCTGTTCTTATCTCCAGAAATGGACCCACTTTTCCTCGTGGCAGGCCCTTAGCGTGGGGGTGTGAGTTAACCTGGGTAGAAGCTGGGCAGGCTTTGAAGTTCCTTGCTGCTCTGGTTGCCCTCAGTGCATTGAACCCTTCACAATCCTGTGGGCACACCTTGTGTTTCGGGGTGCCAGTGGGTTTACCTCCCTGCCTCCTTAGCTTTAGATCTTTCCTTTGCACTAGACCTCAGAGAGGGTCCCTTTGCCTGTTAAGTTTCCTCTCCCTGGTGTTCTTGTGACCCTCCTGTTGTTGCTGTGAGCTCGGCAGTGTGCGGTGGCAGAGGGAGACCTCCTCTGTTGCTTTTGACTAAGTTCTAGAGGAAGCAACTTTCTGTCCTTGGTTCTCCGGGGTCCAGTTGCCTTGGTCCTCCTGTCTCTGAGCTGCAGATAGAATAGCAACCACAATTTTTAAATAGCAATGAGTGTCCAGGATGTTTCTCAATATCGACAACAACTTTGATGTGACATGAAAATATTTGTGATTTGTTGGTGGTGGTGACGGTGTCGGTTACCAGGTACTGTGGATCCTGTTGTGTTTTGTTGCCAACATTCACAATTGAAGAACACTCTGCTGCATTGGATTTAGAAGGTAGTGAAGATATGACTGTTTCCACATTGAGTGCCCAGATTTTTTGTTATGGATCCTTGGATCTTTCGGACTCCTAACTAGCATGTTTGGAGAGACAACTCACAGGTTGAGGGAGAGATGACAGTAATACAACTTGGCCTGAGACCAGAGTTTCTCTCATGAGTTAACCTTAGTCATGTGACACTTGCAAGCTTCCCAGCTGGGGCGGGGAAGGCCCGCATCCCAAGGACAGCCAGACTGCTGGGACACACCATGAAGAACAAATCTCCTCCAAGCCCAGAGAACCTCTCCCCAAAGGAAGATGAGAAAAGAGTGTGACTTCTGAATAAGCATTAAACCAGGCCAGCCAGTAGAGACTGCAGAGACATGAAGGATTTCACTCCTGTGTCTCGTCAGGCTGGTTACATGTTCTCAAGTTAAATGAAAGCAGTCCTCAGTAAGAGGACTTGACAGGACTGTTTGTCGCACACAGCTCGCCTGGTAATGGAGCGGCCATCTGTGTTAGCTTATTGCCTTTATCCAAAGGAATAACAAAACCTCTGGTACCTTTACGGCAAGAGCTAGTTTTGCATCGTGGATTGAGGCATGACATCTGTCAAAATTAGGCACCTGCCCTCCCAGAGAGGCTGGGAGACAGGGGTACAAACTTCCTGTTCTCATTTCCAAGAGGTGGTGGCCAGGTTCTTCGAACATTTGAGTCCTACAGGTGCCCAGAGGCTTATCTAGATCTTTTAAAAAAGATTTACTTGCATCTCAGAGGGGCAGAGAAAGAATATATAAGAAGGGTTGCACAGTAAAAGCTCTAAGAGAAGGTGGGGAGGAGCAGGCAGGATCTTCCCCTTAATGCATCGGGGAAGGTGGAATCTTTTCCTTGGTTTGTCTTGACTGTCACACTGAAGAGGAGCCAAGGAACCACACCTCTGTACTTCCTTCCGCAAGAGGGAAGGGGTGAGGACAGAGAGAGAGGCAGAGTGCCCGTGGACGCCAAAGGAGGTGGATACGGATGTTCCTTGTAGGTGTGCGTTGTTACACTCAGGTGTGACGTTACTGCTTTGGGCTAAGCAAAAACTGAATTTAACTCTCCTAAGCACAAAGGAGCATGTGCTTTAATTCAGGAAATTGACTTTAACTCTCCAGAGTGGTTAATCCCCTTCCTGGACTACCAGTTCAGCCAGTCAATCATTCATTTCACACATCTTCTGAGACCACCTGTGGGCCCAGCATGCACTGGACACTGCGGAAGAGAGAAGGGTATGAATTCATTCTTGCATCCAAACTGGGGAGGTGACCCCCCCCCATTTGAGGCACTGAGCTCCCCATTCGCCATTGCCTTCCCAGGGGTCTTTCCATCTGCTTGTCCTCGGCCTGAAATGCCTCCTCCCACCTACTTTCCCTGTGTTAGGCGTCTTTCCCATCCTGAAGGCCCAAACCTGATAACTGCATTCTTTATCAGGCTCCTAAGTGTTCATAATAACAATAATAGCAATTGTCATTACTAACATAAAACTCACCAGAGTGAACTATCTACGTTGTGTTAGACATTGCACTGATATAGTACAATGCACTAAACACTTGAGATAAGTCCAACAGCCCTGTGAATCAGATGTTTCACCCCAAGTCAGTAGAAAAGGAAACTGAGGGTTAGAAAGGTCAAACATCCCTTCCCCAGGTCACATAATTAGCAAGAGGTAAGGCGGGGATCAGAGTGCAGCGTGGAGCCCCTTACCCTGGGGTCTTCTGTCAGGCTTGATCTTGTCTTCTCTGTTCCTCCTCCCTCAGTGCTTCCTGACATCAAGTGTTGGATATTTGACAGACTAGAGGAGGCCTGGAAGAAAGGCTCTGTGTCTCATCACGGCGCTGTTCTCTGCAACGTGGAGCTCTGTGTCTGGGGTACACTAGGTGCTGGAAAAGGGGGCGGGAGCAGCACTGGGAGGCTCTAGACAGGGACAGACCAGCAAAGGTGGTCATTCCTAGGATGTTGGTCACCTAAGACTTTGGATTGTAGGTTGAGAAGATGAGCTGAATCAATACTGTTTCTCTGTTGACATTTTGGAGTTAGGGGAACCAAGGTAGGTGGTCATGGGAAGGAAAGAGCTGCTTGGGGAGCCATGTGTGGCCAGACTGATGAAGGAGGGATTCCGGGAGGAAGCAGTTGGGAGAAGGGAAGGGGCGGAGTTAAGGAAGCAGAAGGAGAGTGAGAGACAGAAATCTGCCGCAGTTCAAGGCCCACTTCTGGAATCCCGGGCTCCTCTTAGTGTATCATGCTACACACACACACACACACACACACACACACACACACACACACTAACTCTACTTTGAGTTGGTTTATATGGACATTAAAAGAAACATACATTTTATGTCGACCCTTGGAACAGGGCACTGGTAGAGAGGGTGTGCTTTGAGAGAGGGGGCAGCTGGCCAGGGTACAGGATGAGGGGAAGTGGACTCTTAGAACACTGATTTTCAAATGTGACTGGACAGTGGAATTTCATGGGGAGAAGGCAATGGCACCCTGCTCCAGTACTCTTGCCTGGAAAATCCCATGGACGGAGGAGCCTAGTAGGCTGCAGTCCATGGGGTCGCTACAAGTCGGATACGACTGAGTGACTTCACTTTCACTTTTCACTTTCATGCATTGGAGAAGGAAATGGCAACCCACTCCAGTGTTCTTGCCTGGAGAATCCCAGGGACAGGGGAGCCTGGTGGGCTGCCGTCTATGGGGTTGCACAGCGTCAGACACGACTGAAGTGACTTAGCAGCAGCAGCTCTGTGATATGCCTATGCCTGTGTCCTGCCCCCAGAGACTGTGGTTAATTGCTGTCAATGCTTGTCTGGGTATAGAGAGTTTTAACAGTTCTCTAGGTGATTCTACGATGTGACAAGTTTTCTTGGTAAACACTGCTTTGTTGTTGTTGCTTAGTTACTAAGTCGGGTCTGACTCTTTTGGGACCTCTTGGACTGTAGCCAGCCAGTCTCCTCTGTCCATGGGATTTCCCAGGCAAGAATACTGGAGTAGATGGCCATTTCTTTATCCAGGGGATCTTTGCCACCCAGGGATCGAGTCTGAGTCTCCTGCAATCGCCGGCAGATTCTTTACCACTGAGTCACCAGCAAAGATTTGGCGTCCTCAGAGTATAGAGTGACTTTCCTCAACCAAGTCCAGGTTCTAGGTCAACAATTAAAGACGTTGTGGTTAGACTCCAGGCAACAAGCAGACGCCAATGTGAATGGCTATTGACAAGCAGCACATAAATGCTGCATGTTAACACATATTATAAGTTGTTGGCAAATCCGGTCCTCTTCTGCTTTCCTAATTGTTTAGAGCTGACAAAGGCTTATATGAGTTAACATCATAGATTTTATCTTAACTGGGTGCAAAGATCTATCAGCTGAAAACTCATAACACCTGAGCAGTGACCCTGTGGTTGGCCCTGAGCCCACAGCGCTGTAACAGGTTATGTAGCATCTTCTTGTAGGAACCTGATTTTATTCTGGAGCCAGCTTCCCTAGCTGAGGTCAGAGGATGGATCACTATGCTTAGCTTTGGGTCCAGGTTTCTGGTGAGGCTCCACCTTCATTACCTCATCTTTAAACCTAATTACCTCTGCATCCCAATTGCCATCAATATGGGAGTTATGGCTTCAAAACAAATTTGCGGGGATATAAATTTTTAGTCCAGGGCTTTTTGGGTGATACTAGTGGTAAAGAACCTGCCTGCTAATGCAGGAACCTTAGAGTTGTGGGTTCAATCCCTGGGTTGGGAAGATCCCCTGGAGGAGGGCATGGCAACATACTCTAGTATTCTTGCCTGAAGAATCTTATGGACAGGGGAGCCTGGAGGGCTCCAGTCTACAGGGTTGCAAAGTCAGACACAACCAAAGTGATTTAGCACGCATGCAAACATTTAGTCCATAGCAGATGCATTTTTCAGTTGAATTCCAAATGTATTTTCTTCTCGGGTAGATTCATCTAGTGTACACAAATATGGGCTTCCCTTATGGCTCAGCAGGTAAAGAATCCACCTACAGTACAGGAGATGCAGGAGACACAGGTTCGATCCCTGGGTCGGGGAGATGCCCTGGAGAAGGAAATGGCAACCCATTCCAGTTTGCTTTGCCTGAAAAATCCCATGGACAGAGGAACCTGGAAGGCTATAGTCCATGGGATTGCAGATAGTTGGACATGACTGAGCATGCACACACACACGAATATGGCCTTGCCAATCAATGATTCAAACACCTGTGGCCAGTCATGGTCCCACGTTCCCTAAGTGGCTTCATTCCTGCTACCTCATCTCTCCTCTTCCCTTCTCCTCCCACCTTCCCCATCATCCAGCAGAATCCTAGTCTGCTGTACTCTTGTCTATGGTGATTGGCAGGTGCTCATGCTGGACCAAATAGAATTCTAATCCTGGGTCTGGCACATCAACCTATTCACTACAAGGCTGGGGAAAAGATGGGGCAGGATGAAGGCTATGAAGTGAAGCTTAGACAGTTGGTGTATGTGAAGTGTACACCAAAGGACCCACCTTCCCAGGGGTGGGGGCTGCTTCCTAGAAGCCTGGGTCCTACAGGCTTGGCAGTGGACCAGAGAGAACAATATAGTTTTCTAGCAAAACCACTTTTCTTGTCCTTGTCTGGTTCATCAGGAGTCTTCCCCATTTGGCCATGGGAGAAAAGCTGTCCCAGCCCCTTCCATCACCAGGACGCAGGCTGGGAGCCACTGCCAGGGCAGTCAGGGGACTGAGTGTGCTAACCCCATCAGTGTGTGTGTGTGTGTGTGTGTGTGTGTGTGTGTGTGTGTTTCCTCCTTCAGTCCCTGAACGGCCCACCCCACTTTGCACAGGCTAGCCTTCTTTCTTTGTCTGCTCCTCCACACCGGGATAAAGTGGGCCGACTCCTCCGGAGATGAGCAGGTCAAATCCCATAGCCATGTACAACTGTTCAGGTCATGGTGGCACTGATTAGGGTAACAGTTTTTATTTGTATTTTTGCCACTGACTCACCTTACTGGCCCCAACAAAACACTCAACTGAGGACAGATGCCATGACTGGCCTGGTCCCCAATGGAGCCCCCCATGGGGTCTGGCCCAGGGCAGGTACTCAATGCAGGGGTGCGGGGATGAAGGCAGGGCCAGGGGATGATGGATGGGGGATGGGTGTTGGCAGTGTGGACCCACCGGTCGAGAGGGTGGGGAGGCAACAGTGCAGGCCCCTCAGGGGAGGAGTATCTCTCTGCCCTGAACCTGGGGCTTACCTTGCTTCCCAGCTGTACTGTGTGCCAGGACCCATGAATCCTGGACTCTGCCCAGCACAGCCCAAGGGGAGGGTCCACGATGCTGTCTAACTACTGTATCTGTTGGGCGACTTCACTTTCACTTTTCACTTTTTTGCATTGGAGAAGGCAATGGCAACCCTCACCAGTGTTCTTGCCTGGAGAATCCCAGGGATGGGGGAGCCTGGTGGGCTGCCATCTATGGGGTCACACAGAGTCAGACATGACTGAAGCGACTTAGCAGCAGCAGCAGCAGGGTGAATTAGGCCAACTGCCAGCCATTTCCTTGTCTCCCTGTGACTTTTTTTTTTTTTTTTGCCTTCAGGGATGCCTTTGCCCTCATCTGTGACCCTCACCCTAATTTGGGGGTGTGCCCTGTGTGCTTTAGTTCTAAGCATTTCCCTCCCAACCCCCGGTGCACCCTTCTTCCTCCTCCTCCTTCTCCAGTTGAACCCAGCACCCCTCATTCCTGCCTCTTCCCTTAAGGAACTTGCTGTGGTTAGCCCTCCCATGGGCACCTGGGGGACCCACTCCATCTCTGGTAGATTCCAGGCTGCTCTGTCCCCTGCCCTCCGAGGGGTGGGGGGAAACGAGGCTGCACCAGGTGGTCCCTGGTTCCCATCTGATTCTTGAGGCCTCACGCAAGGGAGCCCTGAAGTCATGAGGCCTCTAGCCCAGCACTGGCCAGGAAGATTCCCTCTTACTAGGAGCCCAAGTCAGGTGCCAGAGATAACGTGCAGCCCTCCAGGGGAAATAATCCATTCTCTTTCTCTCTGCCCCAGGCATTTACAGAGCTCACCCCCTGATATGACTGTCAGGAGATCAGTCAATTGCACACCTACTTGGATTGTTTCCCGAGAATCGAGTGAAGAGGGGCGTGCCTTCACCCCTCCTGTCTCCCCCTCCCACTTGCAGAGCCCTTTCAATTGTGTAGGTAGTTAATCTGGAAATTTTAGGAATTCTCAGGGTTGCTATTGTCTGTAGATAGAAGGAGGGAGGTTTTCAGCTAGAACCAGGCAGCTTGTATCATTCTTGAGGTTTTTATATGCGGAGAAAAGTTCCGACAGTGGAGGAGTCATAATTGTTTAGCCTTACATAGCATCAGGCTTCTCTAGGCTGTCCCTCCCAGGAGGAAGGGCAGCAGCCTGCCCAGTCTTGAGACTGGGCAAGTGGGCCACTGCCTGTATCACAGCTGGGCTGAGAACTGAGCAAATTCTTCTGGGATTTGCCAGTCTTTCACGTATGCGTGCGTGGGAAGTCTCTTCAGTCATATCGGAGTCTGTGCGACCCCATGGACTGTAGCCCTACAGGCTCCTCTGTCCGTGGGGATTCTCCAGGGAAGAATACTGGAGTGGTTAGCCGTTCCCTCCTCCAGGGGATCTTCCCCACCCAAGGATGGAAACTGAGTCTCCTGCAGTGGCAGGTAGGTTCTTTACCACTAGCACCGCCTGGGAAGCCTTCATGTATAAGGTTCTAGAATTGGCTCAGCCGGTAGAGAATCTGCCTGCCCATGTGGGAGACCTGGGTTCGATGCCTGAGTTGGGAAGATCCCCAGAAGGGAAAGGCTCCCCGCTCCAGTATTCTGGCCTGGAGTACTCCATGAACTGCATAGTCCGCGGGGTAGCAAAGAGTTGGACACGACTGAGCCACTTTCACTTTCAAGTTAGTGAAAGGGCTTAGAGTGTTTCACACGATGGCTGTTTCCATCCTCAAAGTGGACCTGTGTGTTGAGCATCTGCCTCCCATTTTTCAGATGGTGAAACTGAGTCTTAGCCTCCAGGAGGCATGTGTCACTTGGCCCGGGCATCACTCCTCCCTCCTTCCTCCTCCAGAGCTTGGAGCGAGTCTACTCATCCCTGCGGGTTCCTTCTACTCACCTGCTGCTGCTGCTAAGTCGCTTCTGTCGTGTCCGACTCTGTGCGACCCCATAGACGGAAGCCCATCAGGCTCCCCTGTCCCTGGGATTCTCCAGGGAAGAACACTGGAGTGGGTTGCCATTGCCTTCTCCAATGCATAAAAGTGAAAAGTGAAAGTGAAGTCGCTCAGTCGTGTCTGACTCTTTGCGACCCCATGGACTGCAGCCCACCAGTCCACGGGATTTTCCAGGCAATAGTACTGGAGTGGGGTGCCATCGCCTTCTCACCTGAGTTGGGCAGAAAGCAGCAGGTCCCGGGATTGGCTCAGGGAATCACCTCAGCTCTCCGGGCTGAGTCACAGCTGGGTGATTGCAGACCACAGGGCAGGGGCCCTCTTGGAGGCGGGGCAGGGACTCCTGACTGGCAACATCAGCCGGGCAAGCGCTCCGGGGAATCCAACTCCGCTTGTACTGAAATGTGTGTTTTAGCGTTTTCTTACTGCTTGTTGGGGGAAAAAAAAATTCTCCCTGCAAAAGTCTGGCCTTGTTTAGTTGTTCTGACAGTAATAGGGAGAGCAGGGAAAGATAGCAGACGACCCCCCTACTTCTACCTAGAGCCAGAGGAACTTCGCCAGCGAGCACCAGAAACCCTTCCCGACATGTCTGGGATGGCTGGGAAAAATCTCAAATCTCAAGAGTGGCCAGAACGGGCACTCCTGCTTCCTTCCAAGCAGGACTCTCCCCTCTTCCTTCTGCATCTCAGTAAACAGCACTAAAGGACGGCGAGGGAGGAGGGGCGGGCCGGCTCGGGGACTTCCTGCCAGGGAGGATCCGCCGCCTGGGGCCAGATGGGCTCAGGAAGCTGCCAAGTGGCTCACTGCTCGAAAGGGCCCTCGCACCACCCCGCTGGCCCCGCCCTCCCGCTGGTCCCGCCCCGGGGGCGGGGTCGAAAATCTCTCGCACCACCCCGCTGGCCCCGCCCTTCCTACTGGCCCTGCCCCTGGGCGGGGCCAGGCCGACTGGGAGCGCGCGGCTGGCTGGGTGTTTGCATACAAAGGCGGCCACGCGCGCGGCTCTGCAGTGTTTGTAGCCGCCTCCGCGCCACGAATCTCCGGTGTCGAACCCCCTGCGGAGCTGCTGTCCCAGCCCAGCCGCAGCCGAGGTAGGGGGCCACAACCTCTGGGGGAAGCCGGGCCAGGCGGGGCGGGGCGCGGCCCGCAGGGCCGGGTTGGAGGATGCAGCCAGGCCGTAGCGGGCGCGGGCGGGGAGATGCCCGTCCACCCGGCTTCCCAGACCGCACTCGGTCCCCTGCGGTCCTTCCGGGGCAAGAGATTACGGGGGGAGATGGAGAACAGGCCCAGGGGTCCGGCGGTCTCTTAAGCATCTCTCGGGCCTTCTCCTGCAGGGCTGACCTGACTTTGATCGGCGTGGCGAACTTGAGGGGGGCCCCCCTCCAGCCCCGGACGGCGGGACCAGCCAGCTCCATCCGGGGAGCGAGGGTGGGTTTTACCTGGGCAGCAAGCAGCCCCTGCTTAGCGTCAGGGACATTTATGAAGCTGTTCGGGGAGGGGGAATTTTAAGGTTTTCTGCTTTGCTGTTGAGGAAACTGAGGCTCAGGGAGCTTGACTTACCGGGCCCAAGGTCACACAACCGAGCCAGGTTTGGAATCCGAGTTCTCCTATTACAGCCTGGTCTCTGCTCTGCCGGCTTCTGTGCACCTTTCGTGCAGCCGGAGGGGTGCTAGGCCTCCCATCAAATGCCCCTGCAGAATAATGTTATTTGGGGGAAGCCCAGGAAAATGTAGGATGAAAAGTAGTGTTTTGGAAATAACTCTTAAGTGCCATGGAACCGCATTGTGTGTAGATAACTGAAGGGCAGTTTGTGTGGAGGGTAGTTGCTGGAGAAAGCAGCAGCCTGAGAAACCTGTCAACCCAGGTTTTGACCACCAAATGGGAACTTAACTAAAACAACTGGCAGTATTGATTCAGAGCTTTTAGAACCTAGTAGTTTCCCCAGGATAACAGGAGTGTTTTGGAAAGATGAGCTTACACACAGTGAGTGTTTTCATGGGAGGGGCCAGGTATTGGGAGGGTGATTGTGAAAGTTACTTTTCATTCCCTGTTCAATAATTTGGGTCTTATGAATTAAAGTAAGCATGTGAGGAACATATAGTAATCAAGAAATAAACACTGCTGAGTCTTGTTGCAAGTGGGGGGATCTTGGGTCTTGAGGGGACCTTGGAAAGGCCCAGGAGGAGTCTTGCCCTGAAAGGGGTGGGGGTGGCCAGCCCAGAAGGAAGGAAGCAAGCCTACCCTCCACCCAGTCAGCTGTGTTCAGGGCCCTGGACCGGAGGGAGGGGGCAGGAGATGAGGGTGATATTTCAAAAGAAGGGCCTGAGGCCAATGGGGCTCACAGGCTGGTACAAAGAACTTGGCTTTGTAGTTTAGCCCTGGAACATGGGCCAAAGACAAATTCTCTGAGTGTCGGCTTCTTCCACTGTGAACTGAAGAGAGAATCACACCCATTTGCAAGTTATTGTAAAAGTTCCCTGAGATGGGTAAGAGCTCCTAGGACAGAGCGTGGGGTCACCGTGGTCATTGTTATTTTAAGGGATGGACGCAAGGTGCCAGTGAGGAGGGCTATTTGTAGAGTTGAGACAGTCCTGCCTGACACTGTGATCTGGGCTATGAATCACCACTGTGGGACCCCTGGTCCCCTATGAGTCAGCCTCTCTTGGATCCTCACTGTTCTGGGTTCAAGGTCTAAAAGGTACCTAAATGCGATGGATTGATTAGCGAGAGGGTGCCGTTGGGGCTAGCTGAGGCTGCAGGCGGCTCATTCCAGGGAAAGCCTGTTGGCAGGGGCAACTTTTGGAGCATTTTGAGAAAGACCTAGAAGATGATGGTTCATTTGTGACCCTGAGGCTGGTGGTTTGACCTGCGGACACTTCAACTTCCTCTGTGTGATCGGGGTGTGAGAACCCGGAGCTGTCACGGTGACAAGGAACACGCAAGGCTGGGATGCAGGGTCAGCGTTGGGGTGGATGCCCGGGGAGGGTGGGAGAAGTCCCACGTGTTATGTGTCACTGAACCCTGGCCAGGTTTCCTAGATAAGCTCACTGGGACTCGGAATGGGATTTGGGAAGAGAAGCTGAGCAAAGCCCGAACAAGCCCTTCAGTGATTTGACATGCTTTCAGTGTATAGGGGACTCCGGCTGCCTGTTTGGTGGCTGTCTGTGAAATGGGAGCTTTCCAGGCTGTGAGCAGTGGATTTGGAGAGAGAGCCAGGGCCGCACACCTGCTTGGGTTCCTGGCCGCAGGTCCAGCTTGGGGGACATGGCAGGCGGGAGTGGCACAGCCTCTTGACAGTGGGACAGCCTCTTGATGGTGGGAGGGGGCTGTCAGGGAGCCCGTGACCTGCCCCACCTCTTTCGTGTGTCCCCCCACTTCCCTGTGTTCCCCTGCTGCTTCCTCTTCCCATGCCTCCCCTCTTCTCCCCACCTTTGACTTAACAAACAAGAAGTGAGAAGCAGCTGGAGTTTCTGCCTGCAGAGAGCCCTGGCTCAGAACACAGTAATTTTTTCACAGAGCAGCTTGCGACCCACTGGCCCTGAAATCAGTTTTGTGGGCCCATGGGCATTTAAAAAAAAAAATGAAATAAGAGAAGAAAAGAAAATATTGGACCCAGGCATACTAAGGTTAGATATTGTTCTGTGAAACTTGTTTTAGCTTGACATGTCTGTGTGAGCTCTGATGGAGGGAAGAAGGGTGTGTGAGACCCAGTGCTTGGTGTGTGGGGAGGGGCCTGCGTGTGTCAGGGGCTGGCCCCCAGCAGTCCGGCTGGGGTGTGGCCTGGGGTGGTCCAGCTGGAGGGAAGGTAGGAGCAAACGCTCAGGGGCCCAGGGCTCAGTTCGGAGAGGATGTTGTTCTGGTGATTGCAACCACATCCCTCAACCCACTAAGCAGGTTTGAAATTCCTGTAAGACTTTTTCCCTGGTGCTGAGTGCTGTGCTTTCCAGAAAAAGGCTACCACTGGTTGTTGGGGCAGAGTCCTGACTCCAGATCCACAGCCTGTTTGCTCCTAAGAGCGCCCACAGACCCCGCTGGCCCAGCTGCGGGGACAGGACTAGCCGGTTTACACTGTGTGCCTTGTTCCTAAAGGTCCAGCATCTCCTTGGACACATGTCTTCTCTCTTTTTGGTGAAATCCTCCTGTTCTCAATAGGCATCCACCTCTGGTTGACAAAAGATAGAAGCAGCAAGGGTCCTGGGATATAACCGGGCTCTTAACTTGCCAGTGAACTCTGCGTCGGCCCAGACTGTGGCTCAGTCTTGGGGTTCCCTTTGACTCAGACTTTTTGGACAAAATGGAAATGTATGCCCAGCCTATTGAAATCTAACCATACCTTTCTGGTATTTCTGTATTAATTTTAATCAGTGGAATTCTTTGCCCTTGACTTTTTGGGAGGATATGATTTAAATAGTTGACATCGGCAAAGTGCTGTCAGGCTGCAATCTTAGTTTTCGGTCCAGCCTTTGGACCCTTTGTGACCACAGGGTAGCACCTGGCTTTGGTTTGGCTGTACACTTGGAAAAGAACTTCTCGTGTACCACCTCATACCCATCCCAGGGGGCAGGTGCTGTTAGGATTGTCCGTCTTAACAGATATGAGATTGAGTGGCTTAGAGAGTGGTCAGTTGCTCATGGTCACAGCTTAGCAGGTGGGGAGCTGGGATGTGAAGGCCAGTGTCTCTCTCCAGGCCCCGAACTCTTATCCCTGAGCTGTAGGCAGCACTTGGGAGGATCCAGGTGGTATTTAGCCACCTCCTTTCCATGAGTTGCTGAGGGGAGGGGACAGGGGTCGGGCAGAAGTCCCACAGTGGTGCTTTCTTTTTGGCCAAGACACAGACCTGGACAGAGGGCCCTTGCAGGTGTATAAAGAGAGGCTACACGGTCCTGTGTTTCATTCCTGAGTTAGTGGTGAAGAGCTGAGGGTGCTTTGCGCTTTGTGTGCTAAGTCACTTCAGTCCTGTCCAGCTCTTTGTGATCCCATGGACTATAGCCCTCAGGGCTCCCCTGTCCAGAGGATTCTCCAAGCAAGAATACTGGAGTGGTTTGCCATTTCCTCCTCCAGGGCATCGGGGTCTAAACCGGGGCCTGCTTTGCCCAGCACGTTGGCCACTGACTAGTTCAGCTGCCCCACCTCCCTCCACCACCCCCAGGCCTTTTGTACTCCTTGGCAGGGACCTGAGAACACTCATCACATGGGATTATAAGATCTGAGCATTGCAAAATCCCAGTGCTGGAGATGGTCACCCATCTGACCTCTCCGACCAAAGCAGGTGTCTGCCCCTCCATTGTCCCCTCCTGTCTCAGCAGTTTCAAGGATGGGTGGGGGGGACCTTGATACCCAGCAGGCCAGAGTTTGCCATCTTCCCCCTAGGTCTCTGAGGTCATTAAAAATTAATGCTAAAGCAGTACATGACTATGTAATAAAAATCCAGAAATGAAAACTGTGGAAGTATTTGTGATGAAAAGTGAAGGCCTTCTCTTCATCCCCAGGGGTGAGCCTGTGAGCTTTGATGGTACACACATCAGTCCATCATTTTTGTGCATGTCGGAATAGGTGTAAATGTAATTCTTTAAAGTGATTTCATATGATAAATATATTTGTACCTTTTTCACATAGTATATACATCTTTTCCTCTTATTAATAGTATTTGGGGAACCCTTTTCTGTTTCTTTGTTTTATCTTTTCACATCCTAATAATTCTCAATTATATGGTTTGAGTGGTCCCCAATTTACTTAACCAAAGTCCTGTGGATATTTGTTTCTAATTTTCCTCATTATAATCAGGGCCATAATTACTGTTTTGTGCATGGGTCTTGTAGCAGAATTGCCGGAGTTTGCTGGTGTGTGCAAAAAAGACAACAGCTGTTGCCACAGTACTCACCCCATTTATTACCCCACCAGCAGGGAATGGTGAGCATTTGTTTTTTCCCCATTCACCAGCCTTCAGGTTTTACAAAATGCTTTGATTTTGGACTATTGAAAGGCCATCTTGGATTTGCATATCTTAAATTACGAATAGAATTGAATATCTTCTCATACCTCATTGACCCTGTGGACTTCTTTCTCTATCAACTCTCTTTGCTCATTATTCTGTTGGGTTGGTCTGAGGCCCTCTTAAATTAGTCTTAATATTCTACAGGTGAATGAAATTAGTAAAGCAGTAGGGTTACGAGAGCTGTGGCTGGGGTGTTGAATTTGGGCACCAGTTCCACCGAAACCATGTTCTTGACAGTTCTGCGAATCCTGGAGAAGGATTCTGCCAGTTTTAGATGAAATGCTGATGTTTCTGATGTAGCAGTGAGGTGAGAAGTCATGAGACCTCCATTACTTCATTGTGTTAGCAGCCCTGCCCTGGTGAACCATAGGAGCCTGGGGTAACTGGTGCGTTGTGCATCAGCTCTGTGCCTGGAGTGTGGGGCTCTCCTGCCGGGTGGGGCCCTTAAAGGAGGAGAGGAAACCTGCGCCTTCTCTCTCTCTCTTTCCTGTGTGTCTGGAGTTGCTGTGGGTGTCCGCTTTCCTGACGCATTTCTACAGGGTGACAGCTCGTTGCATCCCAGATGCATGCACTCCCCATGCTTCCTGTGGTACCCTGCATCCTGCAGGATGGCCTGCAGCCCAACTGCGATGGGCAGGACTACTTAATGCAGAGCAGGCTTTGGTGCCGGGACACCAGGGCTGGCTGGATTTGCTGCTTCATCATTTGTCAGGAAGTCTTAGTCTGACCTGCAAGCTCTTCAAGGCATCGCAAGCTTTTCTGGTGAATTTTTCTACTATTGGACCAGTGTCTCCTGAAAAACACTGGCCTGCCTGTAAAGTCCCTGAATCACACTGAGCACTGGTGGACACAGGAGTTTGCTCTCTTGTGTAGGAAGTTTCAGGCTTCCCTGATGGCTCAGTGTTAAGAAATCCACCTGCCAATGCAGGAGATGCGAGTTTGATTGCTGGGTTGGGAAGATGCCCTGGGGTAGGAAATGGTATTCCAGGCCAGTATTCTTGACTGGAAAATTCCATGGACAGAGAAGCCTGGCGGGTTACAGTCTATGGTGTTGCAAAGAGTCGGACATGACTGAGCACACGCTTGTCTGTAAGAAGTTTCTCTTTGGGGTCTGTTCACAATGGTCGGACTAACACATGGAGCATCTGCTGGTGGTCTCACTTGGTCCCGGCTGGCTGGGAGGGGAGGGACTAACCATCCCCCCCCCCCCCCCCCCCCCGCCCCGGCCTGGCGCCGACACCGTGCTGTCACTGAGGCCGGGTAGGGGGCAAGAGTGGGGATGAAACCCCCGCACCTGGGCTTCCAGTCTGGCATTGTTTCTCCTGCATCACTCTGCACCAAAGTCATACTTCCTTTTTTGTCATCTATATGTAATTTATCACCCTTGCCAGCTGATAACTATCAATGCATAGGGGCTCTGAGAAGAAGACTTCCTCTTTGCCGTTAATAGAACTAGCAAGAGGAAGATGTGCTATTTATAAACAAATTTCATTTTCACATAAGTCATATTAGTCATCATATCGTTTTGGAATTTCTTAGGAATTGTCTTTTTTTTTTTTTTTCCATGCTTTGTATGAAAGCCAGCGTTTATCCCATAACCTCTCAGGTGGATGTGGTCCTGGCCAGTCCCGAAGCAGCACCCGTCTGTTTTGTTGCTCCAAGCTGAGCAGACCTTGGATTTGGACCCTAGACATGGGGGCACAGTTGAATATGCTCAGAGGAGATCAGCCAGGGTTGGTGAGTGGAGGCCCCCCACCGTCCCTCTGAGACCCAGCTCCGGTGTTAGGGCACAAGGGGTCATCCTCAGAGGAAGGAGACATCCTGGGACTTCAGGAAGCCACAGGGAGAACTCCCAGGAGGCAGATTCTGTCGTGTCCTTGAGGATGAAGGGTCTGAGTGAAAAGCCAGGTGGCTTACTTACTCCCCGTGGCTGAGGCTCACTCTCCCAGAGCAAATTCTTCACCATTCACAAAGGCTATAAAGGACATCCATGTTCAGTTAGTTGTTCAATAACTGAGCCAGTTAAGATACAAGACTTTCAGTGTCTCAGGACAGGAATTAAGTCTTGGCTGGTGCCAAGCCCGGCGCTGGGCACAGGTGAGTGAGTGTGTGACTGGGTGAGAGGGGAGTGGGCGTGGGCAGGAAGGTATCGGCTAGTTGCTCACCAGCCCTCAGAAACGACTTGAGGTGTAGATCTGGATAAAGAGGAGGAGAAGATTTTATCCATGGATATTCAATTTAGATGTTTTTTTCTTTTACTAGTAAATTATTTGCCCTTTTTCTTTGTTAGCTCAAAAGTGATGAGACCCTGTCCAGATCTGTAAGAGGCATGGCCCTGATTGTCAGCCGGTGGCAGGGCTTCTGCCCAGCCTATGTACCCGCCCCCTGGCGTCTTCTGATTACCCGCGTGTGCCACCTGGAGAGGTGGGAGGATGAGACTGGTCTGCTGCTGCTTGACCCATCAGCAAGCACAGACGGACCTCTGGCGCAGGCAGACGAGTTTCCAAACCAGGAAATCAAGCTCTTAAAATGTACCATTGTGGCTGAGTTTGGCCTCCCCATTGGAGAAGTGAATAGGTTTCACACTGCTGTGCATTATACCCTCCCGTGTATATAATTTAAGGTCTGCGTGCTGCCCCGTATGTAGGTTGGACTGTCAAGTCTTGGGGAGCTTGACAGCATTGTCCCAGTGCTGGATAGAGGTTCAGTGTGAATTTGGATGGTGCGTCCACCTCATCCAGCCCAAGTTATATAAACTGTAACAGCTTCCTTTTCTGCATAATGGGAAAATCATATCCCTTGCATCGTTCTGATAACTAAGCAAACGATTTAAACTCTTTGTTACTACCACCATCTTCTGGATGGTGTGCCAGCCGTAGTGGCGTGTGAAAATGGGCAGCGGGTTTGAAGGTTTGTGGCACACTGGCTTGCCACCGTGCTGTCGTTGCCTCATGCTGCCCGTGAACTCAGTGGATGTGGAGAGGTCTCTCAGATGCACATCTATAACCAGAGTAGCTGGCAGGCTAGAACTTTGACCCCCAGTGGAGCATTAGCTGGTTGGGTGTCTGGGGCTGCAGTCCTGCTGTTGATAACAGCAACGCAAAACCAGGGGATGTTGTGTCGATTTTCCAGTCAGGACTTGCCCTGCGTGTGCCTTAAGCCCAGAGTCCACACCTGCTGTCGGGGGAGAGGTGACAGAGTGCACTTTTGTCTCTGTGCACACAGGCTGGCTCCTGGAAGTGATGACTCATTCTGGGGACAAGTGTGCCAAAGATGTCTCCAGTCACAAACTGATGAAAGGAGGGTGTTTGACCTTTTAGGCCTTGAGGACTGTGGGGGCAGGTTTTGGATTTACCTTCTAAGCAGCCCTGAGGGTAAGGGTAGGCAAGGCGGGGTGTGGATGCCTGTGAAAATAACACACCTAGAGCCTACAGCCGAGTCTGACTTATCTAGCCACTTGCTCAAGAAAGAAATGACAGTAACCACTCACTTTTCGTCCTGTGCTTTGCAAGGGCAAAGACCTTTTCAAAGTTATCATCTTGTTCAGCGCTTTTGATGACAGCTGGTAAGTCTCATCAGAGAGGCTGGGGAAGACCTGGCCTCCGGCACAGAGCTCCTCAATGCTGGAGGAAGTAGTCAAGTCCGGGCCTCCTGACCCCTGTCCACTAAAAAAAAAAAAAAAAAAATACATGCACAACCTAAAACCTGAGAGTTACGTTTTATTTGGTGACCTTACTGAGGGCTTTCCTGATAGCTCAGTTGGTGAAGAATCCCCCTGCAACTCAGGAGACCCCGATTTGATTCCTGGGTCAGGAAGATCTGCTGGAGAAAGGATTGGCTACCCACTCCAGTATTCTTGGGCTTCCCTTGTGGCTCAGATGGTAAAGAATCCTCCTGCAATGCCGGAGACCTGTGATCCCTGGGTTGGGAAGATCCCCTGAGAAGGGAAAAGCTATCCACTCCAGTATTCTGGCCTGGAGAATTCCATGGACTGCATAGTCCATGGGGTTGGAAAGAGTAACTTTCACTTTCACCTGAGGACTATAATCTAGGTGTTCTAGAGAGGAGAGGGAGGATCCAGGATATATAGGAAGTTTTTGCTGGGAAAAAAATGTAGTTGGATATGAAGGATCACTGCTAATCACACAAAAAATAGCCATGTCAAGTTAATGATTTCAGTGCTCATCTGTGTACAGGAAGGTAGGTGCAGGAGTCTGGCTCCTTGAAGTGATTCCCTTGATATGCATCTTAATTGCCTACAGGGGTATTGTTTTTCTCTGTCCTGAGTTCTTCTCAGGGTGCTCCGCTGGGCTGCTGCAGTGGCTGATGGCTTGATTGGGGGCAACGTTTATTATTCACCCGAGTGGCAGGCAGTGTTGTTTGTTTACTGAAATGGAAGGCAACATTTTTTTGTTGTTGTTCACACCCCTAATTTTGTGCAGTTTCTGTTTTTTTTTTTGACTAATCCTTATCTTCTGTGGCCTGTGTGCTGCAAGAAATGCGTAGTGAGCCTGTTATCTAAACTGTGTTTGCAGTGAATGTTGTTTGGGGCATTGTCTTCATTAGTTTTGTGTTCCTGGGAGAGGACAATTCCCATTTTCTTAATTTCTTCTACTTTTTGAATTTTAGTACTGCTCCGCCCATACCCATACCTGCTAAGCTACTTTGCGGTGGTGTGTGCACATCTGGAATTTTTTGTGATGGGACAAAATAATTCCAAAACAAATCCCTCTCCCCTGTACGACCGCTCTCCTCACCCTCCAAACAATCCCTACAAGAATAAAAAAGCAACCCTAAACTCCTGGTTTCTTGCTGGAGATAAAAACTTGATTTCATAAAATTGTTATGACCAAGTCATAGAATCATGAACTCAGAACCCCATTCTTGAATTCCCTTTACAGACTCTTCATCAGATCATGGTTTAGACTCTTTGCATGCCCCCATTAATGGTGAGCTCCCCGCCCCACCCCCCAGAATGAGTCAGTTCTCTTAGAAGCTTGGTCTTACAGACTGTGCTTTCCATCCTGGCTCTGGAATGGCCTGTCTGTAATTCCAACTTTCTTTACAATCTCTGGTCACCTGGGTAGTACTGGGATGCCCTGTGAACATGTGCTGAATGTTGTTATCTGGCTTTTAGAATGAGACGATTGCCATCTGTTTTGCTAAAGCAAAACTGATTTTTCTGTAACTGGGTCTCACACATTTATTGGGCTTTCCTGGTAGCTTAGTGGGTGAAGAATCTGCCTGCCAACACAGGAGACGCAGGTTTGATTTTTGGGTCAGGAAGATTCCTGGAGGAGGAAGTGGCAGCCCACTCCAGTATTCTTGCCTGAAAAATCCCATGGACAGAGGAACCTGGTGGGCTATCGTCCAAAGGGTGGCAAAGAGTCAGACACAGCTGAGCATGCACGTTGGCTGTGTCACTCATTTATACCAGTTCTGTCCAGTGGGATGGGAAGGCAGCGCTGTGCTCAGCAGGACAGGGAAGAGTAGGGGTTCCACCTGGGCCCCTATCCTCACTGTGGCTTACCAGTTGAGCTACCCAGAATGCCACACAAACCCGGTGCCCCAGTTCCTTGTTGGAAATGGGGTAGTCATGTTAGTTCTGAGTATGCTTAGATCTTCATCAGATTAGTCCACCTAGGCAAAGGAGTTCTGTATGTTGTGAAGTGCTGTACAGATGTTGAGTGGAAGCTTGTGTGGCCTTTCGCCTGGGATTCAGGAAGAAGTGACATTAGCCAGTAGTGGTTTGCTAAGGGCTTGTTTGCACCATCTATCAGATGGGATGGGTGCTGAGGGCTTTGGAGTATTCCTTGCTCCCCAAAGCTTCCCTTGTGGCTCAGCTGGTAAAGAATCTGCTTACAATATGGGAGACCTGGGTTTGATCCCTGGGTTGGGAAGATCCCCTGGAGAAGGCTACCCACTCCAGTATTCTGGCTTGGAGAATTCCATGGAGTGTGTAGTCCATGGGGTCGCAAAGAGTCAGATACGACTGAGTGACTTTTATTTCACTTGCTCCCCAAAGACAGCAGGCACCCGTCATGGTTTTCCAAGTTCACATAAACCTTTCTCAACAAGCATCATTTTGTCTTCTCACCTCCGCTTATTACCCTTGGAGTTCCTGGTGGTTGTGTCAGGTAAGAAGGTTGCACTTCCTGGCTACATTTTGCAGCTCCCAGCAGAGCCTCTCGGAAAAACTAGGTTCAGTCTCGTCGGACAGAAAGTTAACCTCATACACGCTGCAGAACTTGTTTTCTCAGAGAGCCTGAAATTCTGTTTCACTGTGGACATCCTTTCCAAGATGGTCCTCAGGTTAGCCTTTGCTGGAACGCGAGTGTAGGGAGGGATTTGTTTTCAGTACTTCTCTTTCATTTGCGTCTCAGATGTTTCCTCATTTCTCTTTGTGTGATGACCTGCCTCCTCATTCCTCAGGAAAGCACTAGGATATCGTGCCCACCCATGTGGCCATGACCGCCCCGAGGTCGGCTGAGCCCTGGTAAGCGGAGCCCCCCGCCTCTGGCACAGCTCTGCACCCTCCTACCTGCCGCCACTCCCGTCCTCTTCTGCCGTGATGGGTACTAGGAGGATACAGGCGTCCCTCTGTGCCCTGGTCCTTCACTCTGAGCCGTGCATCTGTTTCAGTGTTCTAACAGTAGGATGCAGGCAGCTTGGATGGTACCTCCTCTATTTCCACTAAACCAATGCAAAAGTGTCCCCAACCAATGAAGCAGTTTCACTTGTTGGAAGAAAGTCACCGTATAGATTAAATTCAATCAGGTCATTTCAGAGGTACTTCGCTTAACGGACAAATAGAAGAGATGAGGCTCCCAGCATATGCTGAAGAATGGAGTCAACAGCAGTCTGGGAAGTAATTCAAACGTGGTCATGTGTGGCCGCAGCATTTCCTGGGTCCCTGGGATGGGCCCAGTGCCATGTGAGGGGCTGGGTGCCCCGAGATGAGCAGGCCCCTCCCTGTCCTCAAGGAGGGCAGACAGCTTGGTGAATGGGATCTCTCCAGCTGCTGGACAAATGCTGGCCCAAGTTTATCAGGTCTCTCCAGCTGGACAAATGACAACCTAGACAAGTGACAACCTGTGTTTTATCAAGCCGCTGCTCAGGATAGGAGGAGAGGGGATCAGCTGACCAGGAGAGCCTGGAGGGAGGTTCAGTTCACAGAACAATGAGTTAATGTGGGTGTGGAGATGGATGAGGTAGCCTGACACGCAGGCGAAGACACAGAAGAGGCAATGGGATGTGGATTAAGGAGTGACTCTTGTGGAGTAGAACTCTTATGGAGCTTAAAGAGCTTAAAGAAAGAAGTGTCAAGGTGAGGAAGGTTTAACAAAAATGGTGATTCTGAGGGTAGTGTCCACTGAGACAGCTCTGCACTCTCTTTGACCTATGCTAAGGTGAGGTTTCTCAGCCCCGAGTCTTGACCCACTATCCTTCCTGGGGCGGAGTATCTCCAGATTGGATGTTGCCTGTCATAACATCACATGTCTTTGGGCATGCTTACAAGATGAAAATGGAGAAACTTACCTTGTAGATAATGTGCCTTTGATAATAGTCTCATTGAGAGAACCAGAAGGGGAATTAATTAAAATCACTTTTATACATTTGCATAATAAATGAATGGACCTGATTCCTGAATTTCGAGTAAGGAGGTTGGCCTGAAATAATTCAGAGGCCCATATTAGTTTTAGTAATTGATGCTTTTCAGGCTGAAGATGCTCTGTTGATTACGTTGCAGATGGAACCCCTTGTGGGAATACACTTTCGGGTTTTTGTGTTCCATGTATGTTATCTATTGGGGTCTAACACAAGCGCTGCCGCGGTTTCTAACTTATGGAAGAGTATTCAGAAAGACAGTATTCCAGTGGCGTGGAATAATCTTAGAAAGTTAGTTGTGTTCCAGGAGGTCAACCTGGAAGTTGGCACGTTGAGAAAAATATATTTACCAGTTTGTTAACCTCAGAGTTAAGCACAGCATAGAGAACCTGAGTTTGGCAGGAGGCGTATCTTTCTGTTTTTTTGAGGTCTGGCTCAGCTTTCCTCGAAAACCCTTTGCATGAGGGTTAAAGGAATCCCATTTCGAGCGGTAAGTGAAGGCTTGTCAGGTGGAGCAGGCAGCTCCTGCCAGATCCAAAGATTAAAATCGAGAGATCAAAAAGTGACTTGGAGTGGGGTGAGTGGAGAGCAGGGTTCTCAGAGCTGTTCAGCTGGAAATTTCAGCCTTTGTTTTGTGTACAGGTTCTGCTTATCTCTGGCTGCTTCTTGAGGTTCTGAAGGCAATTTCTTCTTGAGGGCACACACCCGCTCCTGGCCTTCTCCTGTCCTGTCTCAGAGGACACCACGGCTGGAGGGAGGTGAACGGGGGTCGGCAGGGGACTCTGGCTGACCTGGCTTCTTCACCAGCAAATTAGCTTCTTCCTTGAGGCCTTGACTTCTGATGGAGCTGACAGAAGTGAAACTTGAAAAGTGGTGCCTAGCCGGGTGGCTCCTATATTCGGTACCTACTCACCAGCTCAGTTGGTATAGCATTTGCCTGCAATGCAGGAGACCCCGGTTCAATTCCTGGGTTGGCAAGATCTGCTGGAGAAAGGATAGCCTACCCATTCCAGTGTCCTTGGGCTTCCCTTGTGGCTCAGCTGGTAAAGAATCCGCCTGCAATGTGGGAGACCTGGGTTCGATCCCTGCGTTGGGAAGATCCCCTGGAGAAGGGAACAGCTACCCACTCCAGTATACTGGCCTGGAGAATTCCATGGAATATGTAGTCCATGGGGTTGCAAAGAGTCGGACACGACAGAGTGACTTTCACTTTCACTCACCAGCATGTATTTAGGAGGAGACCTTGGAGGAGCAGAAGGTCAAGCAGAGCGTGGCTGCTTCCAGCCAGCCTGTGCTTTTTGGTCAAGCAGATGCTGGAGGTGACCTGGGTCCACTTTCTCCCCTTGGTCTCCTGGACCCAGTCTGTCACTCAAAGAAACTTTTAATTTTTAAAATATAGTTTTATAGTCTTTATTGAATTTATCATAATATTGCTCCTGTTTTATGTCTTGGTTTTTTTTGGCATGTGGGGTCTTAGCTCCCCAACTAGGGATCAAACCCACACCCTCTGCTTTGAAAGGTGAAGTCTTAACCACTGGACTGCCTGGGAAGTCCCTCCAAGAAACTTCTTATCTGTGTTGTAAATTAAAAAAAAAAAAATTGGTAAAATACACGACATAAAATCCAGTCTTTTAACCAATTTTAAGTGAACAGCTCAATAGACTCAATACAAGTACACGTACGTGGCTGTGCATTCACACAGTAGACGGTCACTGTCCAGCTCCAGAGCTCTTCTCACCTTGCGCACCTGAAGCTCTGTCCCCATGAAACACGAACTTCCTTCACCCTGCCCCCACCCCTGGTAATCGCCATTCTGCCTTCTGCTTCTGTGGCTTTAGCTGCTCCGGATACCTTGTACGAGCAGGATCACGCAGTATTTGTCCTTGGTGACTGGTGTATGTCGCTTAGCATGATGCCCTCAAGGTTCAGCCAAGCTGTAGCATGTGTCAGAATTTCATTCCTTTTGGAGACTGAATAACGTTCCATTGTGTGTATCATACTGCATTTTGTTTATCCGTTCATCCATCGATGGCCAGTTGGATTGTTTTTACCTTTTGGCTGTTGGGAATAATGTTGCTATAAACACAGATATATCTCTTTGAGACCTTGCTTTCCATTCTCCTGGCTGTGTACTCAGAAGTGGAATTGCTGGGTCATAGGGTAGGTCTGTTCATGGGGTTTTCAAGGCAAGAATACTGAAGTGGGTTGCCATTCCCTTCTCCAGTGGACCACGTTTCGTCAGAACTCTCCACCATGACCTTTCCGTCTTGGGTGGCCTTACATGAGACATGGCCCATCGTTTCATTGAGTTGGGCAAGGCTGTGATCCAGGTGATTAGTTTTCTGTGATTGTGGTTTCCATTTTGTCTGCCCTCTGATGGGTAAGGATAAGAGGCTTGTGGAAGCTTCCTGATGGGAGGAACTGGCTGTGGGGACGATAGAGGATGAGATGGTTGGATGGCATCACCTACTTGATGGACATGAGTTTGAGCAAGTTCTGAGAGTTGGTGATGGACAGGGAAGCCTGGCGTGCTGCAGTCCATGGGGTCGCAAAGAGTCGGACATGACTGAGCAACTGAACTGAACTGAGGGTAGGTCTATTTTAAATTTTTCTGAGGAATCACCATGCTGTGTTCTATAGCTGTACCCTTTACCCTCTGATAGTGTATGTAGGTTCCATATTCTTTACATCCTCACCAGTGCATGTTTTTTCCTGCTTTTTAGGCAGTAGTCATCCTAATGAGGCAAGAGATAGATGGGCCTCCGGCAAGGCATTTAAAACTGGCCTCCTGTTTACATTTCTCTGGGGTGAGAAAAGATGGACTTCAGGCAAGACGCTTAGAACTAGCCTCCTGTTTGCATTTCCTGAGACAGGAGATAGGTGGGCTCCAGGTTAGATATTTACGACCAGCCTCCTATTTGCACTTGGAGATGGAAATAACAGAAACAGTATAAAGAGCCAGGCTTTGTCTCCTGAGGACACCTTAAGATAACAGTCGTGGCAGGAACAGAGAAGGGCTAAACTCCATTTGAGTAAAAGATCAAGAAGTCATTTATTAAAGCAATTATCCTTCAATTAAAAAATAAATTAAAAAATAAAGAAGTCTTTTATTTCCCATCCTTGGGGCAAGGGAGAACACTGCACATGCTCAGAAAGACTTCTTGGGGTCAAAAGGAGGGGGCACCACCCCATAATATGTGATGCCAAGAACCCTCCCCCCAGCCCCCATAGGCCTCTGGGTTGGAATTCTTGAAAAAAGTAGTGCGTGGGTGTTAGAGAGGGTCCTATGGTAGGTCAGATGAGGAAAAAGAAACCAGATAACTGGCCAAAGGAAGGCAAAGACCCAGAAGAACTGCCCTATGTAAACGACTTATCTGCCTCTTTACTCCTCGTTACAGGGGCCACCCATACGCTTTCTCTCCGGTGTGCATCTCTGCCTTGCTTCTGTCTTAACTAAACCATTTCTCTGTGAGCTCTCCCACTGGTGCTGTGTCTCTGATAATAAACTTTATACCTGTTTTTACAGTTTTCACCTTCTTGAGAAATGCATTTATCAGTAGGGACAAGAGCCAAGGCGAGCTTTGTTCCAGCCACTGTCTCTTGCTGGTCTAGTGGCTGAGATTCTTGGTTTTCATCCAGACCACCCAGGTTCGATTCCGGGCAGGGAACTAAGATCTCACTTCAAGCTACTGCGCACTGCTGCGTCTCTGAAATCACAAATAGCTGTGAGGTGCTAGTGAGTGCTCTCCTTTTTAAAAAATTTTCAATGCTCGGTTCTAGCTGGCCTAGGGCGTAGACACTGACAGTTCCTAGGCGTGTGTTGGCAGGTGGGGCCCTGGCTCAGTCATTTGTTAAGGATTATAGAACAGATTTTCTGCTTCGGAATGGAGATATTTTCAGATTTGCAAATAAGTTATTCAATAGAGAGGGTAGCTAAAGATCTCAAAGCAATTTCTGATTATTTGTGGTAGAAAAAACACGTCAGCCCACCCATGGCCCGCTCACAGGGGAAATCCCAGGGCTGGAAATCGAGGAATTGATGTCTGCCTCTGTCTTGGTTGTGGAGCTCGCCTGAGCCATGTCCCACCTCTGGGCTTATTTCTTTAAAACGAGGATGTTGGGACACGAGCTCAGTCAGGATCCTGCCAGCTTCAGAATTCTCAGTTTCTGCCCATTTACCTTGAATTTACTCATTGGTGGGTGGGGAAGGATGCTTCGTTCTCGAGGACAAGAGCACAGATCAACATTTCATTTAAATTATGAAAGATGCCCTTCCAGTTGCTAAGGATCGAAGAGTGCAGCCTTTATCTTTGGATGATTGGAGCTGGACCTGGACCTTGCAGGTCACCCGGGCCGGTATGCTCGTTTGACAGATGAGAGGCTAGGGCACAGAGCTGGTAATACCATCCAGTTATGAGCTTTCTCTTTCTTATGAATAAAAAATGCTTATCAGCAGGTCCTGAGGCCTTCTCAGGAGCCCTGCCAGTGGAGCGGTGATGTTGGCCTAGGTTCAGGACTGCGGTGCTGGGGAGCGGTTATTCAGGGGTCACTGTCATTCAGGGTGGGCAGAGCCCATATGTGACGGTGGTGAAGTTGGAGGAAGCCATGGGGGATGGGAGAGGGGCTCAACATAACCAAAGCCAAGGTCAGATTCCAGGTCGGTGACCTTGGGCATTTGCTGCATTGCACATTTGCTAGTCCTTCAGTTTTCCTACCTGAAAGGCCTTATACCTACAGGGTTATTGTGAGAGTCACGAGAATATGACAGAAGGGGCTTCCCAGGTGGCGCTAGCGGCAGGGAACCTGCCTGACAATGTAGGAGATGCGGGTTCCATCCCTGGGTTGGGATGATCCCCGGGAGGAGGGCATGGTAACCCACTCCGGAGAATTCTTGCCTGGAGAATCCCGTGGACAGAGGAGCCTGGCAGACTCCATCCCACAGGGTTGAACACAACTGAAGTGACTTAGCATGCACGCACACATATGACAGAAATTGTAAAAAAATGTTATTATACTGCAGGCACTGCTGTCTCATGAGCCCAGTATGTTAAAATCCAGGTTGACCATTGTGGTGATGCTTTCCTTTTATAAAATGACTCCCTAGAGAAAGTGTCAGAGTTATAAATAGTCCTTTTCTCTATGGCTCAGGAAATGTCCCGCCTCCCCTTGTGCATGGAGTTGGTTAACCTGTACCATTAAGCCAACTTAGAACGTGTGTGATTTTATGAATTTAGGTACCTGGGCCTTAGTGAGTGGTGGAGGCTGTGCAGCTGGGAGGCAGGTCTGTGCATCTGAATGTGTTTACTGAAGGTTGGCTTATTTCTGCATCTGAGGGAGGAAGTGTATTAATCCAGAGAACGTCATTTAAAGTTGTAGCATGAGCCAGAGGACTTTCTCATGCTCTTTTCTCTGAGGGTTTTGCTCACTGCTTCAGTCTCTGGCTTGTTCTGTTAGAATCAAATCAGCAGTTCTTGTTTGCATGCAGGGCAGTTGACTGATCACTTTAGTGCTTCAGTTTCCTGTTTTGGGAGCAGGGAGAGTCGCAATCACTTCTGCTTATGTTGTAGGGGTTGAGATGAGAGGCTCATAGAAGGGAGTTTCTTCTTTTTTTTTTTTGGTAATTGAAAGGACCAGGCTTGATCCTTGGCCTCAAGGAGAATCTGGCTTCACTGAGTGACATGAAAACCACATGGCAGAATGGACACACATCAGAGCAAGAAAGTTCACAGTTACAAGCTGTGTAAATGGAGGTTTGCCAGGGCCAGGTGGGCACACACGTGCCGTGGCGGCTGCTGGAGTCATCGTAAGGCTCCTGGGTGGTGGTCAGTGTGGTCAGTCCCATGAGCTCCTGGTTAGATCTGCTGAGGAATCTAACCTGCTTGAGGGCAGGGAAACCGGCCGAGGGCTGGGGACCCGTCAGTCGGAAGTCACGTTGTGTGACCTCTTGGTGCTCAGATGATATTTGAAACCACGTGGCCTCACGAGTCCACCAAAGTATACAGAGTGGAGGGGACAGAACTCTGTGGACTCGGCCCTGAAGTGGAGGTGCTACTGGAGCCGGAGGAGGCAGGACTTGGCAGGGACAAGACCGTGAGCCACACCCCCAGGGGTAGCTGGGCCCGTCTGAGCGTCTGAGTCCCATCAGGGCGGGCGACTGGCATCTGGAGGCCGGGTGAGGCCGTTTGGGCAGCTGGGCGGATGCGGGTCACACTGGGGTGGCCGGTGGAGCCCCAGCTGTGAGGAGAGGACCAGGGCCCAGCGCCGCGGGGGCTCCCGTTGCTCCGGCCCCCAACGTTTGCCTTGTTTCTCCCCTCACTGCCGCCCTTCAGGCTCGCGTCCTTTCTTGTCCATGCGATCATCAGCAGCTGCAGATTGGCCTGCCTGCCTTCAGGGTCTTTTCCTGCCAGCCTTCTCTACCTTTTTGTAACCGCAATGCTCTTTCTAAGTCATGGATGAAGTCATCATTTTGTGTTCTTGAGTCCCCAGTGGCTTCCCATTGCGACCATGCGTTGGCCCGTCTCCTGGCAGGTGTCAGCTCTGGTCCTCCACTGTGCGTTCCCACTGCAAGCGCACATCTCTCCACGTGCAGTGTCCTGTCCGCCTCCCTCTGCCAGTGAGCATCCCTGCCCTCCTCCCCGCCTGCTAACTGCTAGCTCCTCCGCGATGGCTCTTCTCCTCCCCTGGACAGAATTCCCTCAGTTCAGTTCAGCTGAGTCGCTCAGTCGTGTCTGACTCTTTGCCACCCCATAGACTGCAGCACGCCAGGCCTCTGTGTCTGTCGCCAACTCCCGGAGTTTACTCAAACTCATGTGCATTGAGTGGGTGATGCCATCCAACCATCTCATCCTCTCTCATCCCCTTCTCCTCCCACCTTCAATCTTTCCCAGCATCAGGGTCTTGTCAAAGGAGTCAGCTCTTTGCATCAGGTGGCCAAAGTATTGGAGTTTGAGCTTCAGCGTCAGTCCTTCCAATGAATTTTCAGGATTAATCTCCTTTAGGATGGACTGCTTGGATCTCCTTTCAGTTCAAGGGACTCTCAAGAGTCTTCTCCAACACCACAGTTCAAAAGCATTAATTCTTCTTCGGTGCTTGGCTTTCTTTATAGTACAACTCTCAGATCCATATGTGACGACTGGAAAAGCCATAGCTTTGACTAGATGGACCTTTGTTGGCAAAGTGAATTCCCTCAGTGTCTCCTTAAAAGAAGCCTCACGGATGTGCATTCTCCTTCTCGAGCCCAAGTCCCTCTTGGGGGCGGGAGCCTGTGTCTTTTGAATCTGTCTTCCCAGCACCAGGCCCCTTGCAGAGTAGTGGCCCTGGATGTTTGCTCAGGGGACTCCAGTGGGTCAGCTGTGCAGACAACCTGAAGCCCGGCTCAGATATCCCTCAGAAATGTGAGAGCATGGGGCAGGCAGGCAAGGTCCAGGGTGGAAATTGTCCAAAATAAAAGTCTTTTTTTTTTTTTTCCTTCTCAAGGAAAAAAAATCATTTGTCTCTAGTAATATTATTAATTATCTACTCTTTCGGGCTTCCCTGGTGGCTCAGCTGGTAAAGAATCCACCTGCGATGTGGGAGACCTGGGTTCGATCCCAGGGTTGAGAAGATCCCCTGGAGAAGGGAAAGACTACCCACTCCAGTATTCTGGCCTAGAGAATCCCATGGACTGTATAGTCCATGGGCTCACAAAGAGTCAGACATGACTGAGTGACTTTCACTTCACTCTTTTTGATGTGGTGGGGAATATGAAAGATTTCACGTACAGTCTCTCTTCTCAAGAGTCTGGAGATTTGGTTTGTAAAACCTGCACATGAGTTAGAGCAAGAACCGTAAGGACGGTGTCACAGGTACCGTGGACTCGGAGAGGAGCGGCCCAGGGACGACTGAGACTAAGCCTTGCCGGGTGGCCGGGGTTTGGGGTGGGGGTAGCTGAGTGAGGCGTGGGAGTCCCATTCCGGTAGAGCAAAATGCCCTGAGCAGGGTGTGAAGTCGGGCGTGCGGTGCACACATGTTCATCCTGACTGGCTCTAGGCAAAATGTCAGTCGCTCAGTTGTGTCTGATTCTCTGTGACCCCATGGACAGTAGCCCACCAGGCTTCCCTATCCATGGGATTCTCCAGGCAAGGATACGGGAGTGGGTTGTCACTTCCTTCCCTAGGGGATCTTCCTGACCTAGGGATGGAACCTGGGTCTCCTGCACTGCAGGCAGATCCTTTACCATCTGAGCCACCTCTGGAGCTGAATTAATTGCGTGTGTGTCTCGCTTGTGTCTCTGTCGCCCAGGCTCAGACCATGAACTACGTCGGGCAGCTGGCGGGCCAGGTGTTCGTCACTGTGAAGGAGCTCTACAAGGGGCTGAACCCCGCCACCCTGTCGGGATGCATCGACATCATCGTGGTCCGCCAGCCCAACGGGAGCCTGCAGTGTTCCCCCTTCCACGTGCGCTTCGGGAAGATGGGGGTCCTGCGCTCCCGGGAGAAGGTGGTGAGTGGCCTGAGGGCAGGGGCAGCGTTATGTATCCGGAGCTCCTTGAGGACCCTGACAGTTAGCTCTCCTTCGGGAAGGCTGGTCCCTAAATTGGCAATTAACAACTGTTCTCGTTAACTGTGACTGTGTCAATTTCTCCAAGATTTATAGTGGCATAAAGCAACTGTTTATTAAGCTCTGGCGGGGGTGGCGTCTGGCATGCAGAAGGCTGGCTAGTTTCTGCTCTTTGCTGCCTGGGGCCTCAGCTGAAGACTCGGGGTTGGAGGCTGGACTCCTCCGTGGATGCTCTGGCTCACTGGGTGTGTGGTCCTCAGCTGGACTCTGAGCTGAGGCTGTCGTCCAGAATGCCTCTGTCCTCTCCATGTGGCCTGGGCTTCATTATACCATGGTGGCTGGCTATAAGGGCGAGCCTCTTGCAAGAGAGGGGGCCAGGCGAACTAGCTTCAATAGTCACTGCTGTTGTGCTCAACTCACTGGGCGCCACAAGCCTGCAGGGATCCAGGGGATGATGGAGCGGGGGAGTAGACTCTGTTTCTTTTTGGCTATGACGTGATGTATGGGATCTTAGTTTCCTGACCAGGGATCGAAGCCATGGCCCCTGCATTGGAAGCGTGGAGTCTTAGCCACTGGAGCACCAGAGAGGTCCCCTAGACTCTGTTTCTCGATGGACCAGATTGACCTGTTGAGATTAGGGACTGTGAGATATTTGGGGATGTATGTAACTGAAGTGTGTAGAGACCTGGGCATTCCCTGCGACGTTTCCTGTTGTGGTGAAGTATGTTTTTCCTTCAGGTTGACATAGAAATCAATGGGGAATCTGTGGATTTGCACATGAAACTGGGAGATAATGGAGAAGCATTTTTTGTTCAAGAGACTGATAACGATCAGGTAAGGACAGCTGGGTGATGCTGGCATGCATGCTCATTCAGTCGTGTCTAACGCTTTGTGACCCCATGGACCCGCCAGGCTCCTCTGTCCGTGGGGTTTCTCCAGCAAGAATACTGGAGTGGGGGGCCGTTTCCTCCTCCAGAGGATCTTCCAACCCAGGGATCGAGCCCAATCTCCTGCCTTGGCAGGGGGATTCTTCACTGCTGAGCCACCTGGGAAGCTGGGTGGTGATGCTTACTTCCTAGTTTTGAGCTTTGTGGGACACTTCTCTGGGAGATGCAGGAGAAGTGCAGGTGCCTGCTGTGTGGGTGAGGGTGGAGGAGGAAAGTGGCTTTTCCCTGTACCAAGGGATCGAGCCACAGGGTGGGTGGGTGTGTGGTGTGTCCACACAAGACACGTCGGTCCCCACCTCCTCCATTTTCCAGGGAGACAGAGGAGCTGAAGGATGCTGGCCTGAAGCCATCATCCAAAGCGTACAAATTATACTTGTCTGTCAAGTCTCGAATGGCTGAGTGACCAGATCACATTAATTTTTTATTATTAAAAACTGCTTAACAGCTTTATTAAGATGGAATTTTTATACCGTGTGATTTATCCATCTCATGTGTGCAGTTGTATTTTCACAGATACCTGCACTGATCACGCAGTCAATTTTAGAGCTTCTTCATCACCTCAGAGACAGTCTATCCCCTCCCCTCTCCCTAAACCCCAATCTCCCCACTACCCTGAGCCCTCAGCAACCACTAATCTACTTTCTGTCTCTATAGACCTCCCTAATCTGAGCTTTCATCGGAATAGAATCTCGTGGTTTGTGATCTTTTGCTCCTGGCTTCTTTCATGTACCGTAATATTTTCAAGAGTCACCCATATTGTGTCTGTGTCCGTACTCCATTCCTTTATTTGGCTGAGTAATACTCCACTATATCTATAGACCATGTTTAGTCTCTTTTCATGTGTTGGTGGACACTTGGGTTGGTTTCTACCTTTTGGCTGCTGTGAATAATGCTGTGTACAGGTTTTCATATAGGCGTATGTTTTCACTTTGGGGAGTTTGTACCTGGGAGTGGAATTGCTGAGTCATTTATTTTTGTTGTGCAGTTGCCAAGTCGTGTGCAACTCTTTGTGACCCCATGGACTGCAGCACGCCAGGCTTCCCTGTCCCTCACCATCTCCTGGATTTTGCCCAATTTCATATTGATTGAATCAATGATGCCATCCAACCATCTGGTCCTCTGTCGCCCTCTTCTCCTCCTGCCTTCAATTTCCCCCAGCATCAGGGTCCTTTCCAATGAGTTAGCTGTTTGCATCAGGTGGCCAAAGTATTGGAGCTTCGGCTTCGGCATCAGCCCTTCCAAAGAGTATTTAGGGTTGATTTCCTTTAAAATTGACTGGTTTGATCTCTTTGCTATCCAGGGGACCCTCAAGAGTCTTCTCCAGCAACACTGAGTTTCACACTGAGGAGCTGCCAAGCTGTTGTCCAAAGCCGCTTCGCCGTTTTCTGTTCCCAGCAGCAGTGCGCGAGGGTTCCGATCTCTCTGCAGCCTCATCGTTACTTTCTCTCTGGCCTTGTGGTTCTAGCCATCCCAGTGGGCGTGAAGTAGTATCTCATTGTGGTGTGGATTTGCATTTCCCTGTTGCCATGATGTTAAGCACTTCTTCCCATGCTTATTGACCTTGTGTATGTATTCTTTGGAGAAGTATCTGTTCAGATCCTTTGATCATTTTTTAAATTGGGTTATTTGTCTTATCATTTGAGCTGTAACAGTTCAGTATATAGTTCAGAAATAAGTCCCTTTTATGATTTGTTAAGGGACTTATATGATTTATAAGAGAGATGATTTGTAAAGATTTTCTTCCGTGGTGTGAGCTGTCTTTTCACTTTCTTGATGTTGCCCTTTGAAACACAAAACTTTTCAGTTTTGATGAAGTCCGTTTTATCTGCGTTTTCCTTGTGGCTCATGATTTTGTCGTCATATCTAAGAATCCTTTGCCAAATTCCAAGTCATGAGGGTTTAGCGCATGTTTTCTTCTAAGATAAACCATTTCTTTTCACTCTTTCATTCACTGAGAAAGTCGCTTTGAAGGGATCTGATGTAGTAATTCCTCAATAAAATCCTCTTGAACTGGTTCCTTTATGGGAAGATAGCCTGGCTATCAAGGAATGGCTCTGAGTAGCTTCAGGCTTTAAAATGAATATCCACAGTTTCAATCTCAGGACAAAACCGTCCCAGTCTTTGGTTTCTTTCAGTCTCCCTGGAGATGTGACCTATTACCCACCCTTCCCAGCCTCAGCCTCACCTTCCAGGTGTGGATTTTATACATGTAGTACATGATTTGATGTTCTCTAAGCCTCTTAATTTTATTTGGTATTTGGCTACACCAGAAAAACTTTCTTTAAAAATTATTATCATCATCTTAACTCAGTGTGTATTAAAAATACACATACGCATTCTCTTTGACACACACACACTGGAGTACAAAATTGAGTTCAGCTCCCAGGGTATTATAATAACTCCAAGCCGATTTTTTCCTCTTTTCCCTGGAAATTTCAGACCATGTTGAATTTTGGTAGTCTGAAATGACTGAAAATTACTTCGCTTTCTTATAATCATGAAAACGCAGGATTCAGTACAAAATGGCACTTAGTGACAAGTTGACTTTATGACCATCTATCAAATCCTGCATTTGGTTGCCCTGTGCTCCTCATTGCACCCCTCCATCTGTGCTTGGACCCCTGAATTAATGCTGGCGGGCTGTCAGCACCGTTCCAACCCTTAACCACCCGCCCCCAGCTAACCTGATTCCTTCTTGGACATGTTTGCTGCCCTTCAGGAGGTGATCCCCATGCACCTGGCCACCTCCCCGATCCTGTCGGAAGGAGCCTCGAGGATGGAGTCCCAGCTGAAGAGGAACTCCGCAGATCGGATAAGAGGCCTGGACGCCAACACGTCAGCCCAGGTCTCCCCTCCCAGTGAGACCCCGTCGAGTGGCTCTTTAGTGAAGAAGCGCAGGAAGAGGAGGAGGAAGTCGCAGCTGGACAGCCTGAAAAGGGACGAGAACATGAACACGTCCGAGGATGAAGACATGTTCCCCATAGAGATGAGCTCGGACGAGGAGGCCGAGCCACTGGACAGCAGTAGGTAAGTGTCGGGGACAGAAGGGGGGCGCACTAGATGAATTCAGTGTTTCGGATGGTCCTGTTTTTTTAAATTGATGTATACCTGATTCACGGTGTTATGTTAGTTTCAGATGTACAGCAAAATGATTCACTTAGATGTGTATATATTCCTTTTCAGATTCTTTTCCATTATGTTATGATAAAATATTGAGTAGAGTTCCCTGTGCCATGTAGTAGGTCCTTGTGAGCTACCTATGTTGCACATAGCGTGTAAATGTTAATTCCAAAGTCCTCTCCCCTGCTTTCCCCTTTGGTAACCATAAGTTTGTTTTCTATGTCTGTGCTTCTATTTCTGTTTTACAGATAAGTTCATTTGTATCTTTTTCTCTTTTAAAGATTCCACATGTTAAGTGATATCATATGGTACTTGTTTTTCTCGGTTTGGCTTAGTATGACAATCTCTAGGTCCATCTGTGTTGCTGCAAATGGCATTATTTTATTATCTTTTAAGTCTGAGTACTATCCCACTATATATAGGTTCCACATCTTCTTTATCCATTCATCTGTCGATGGACCTTTAGATTGCTTCAGTGTTGTAGCTGTTGTAAATAGTGCTGCTGTGAACACTGGGGGGCGGGTATCATTTTGAATCATGGTTTTCTTCTCTTATGTTTGCCCAAGAGTGGGTTTACAGTAGAAAGATTTTTATAAATGTTTCCCCCACTAACACACACACACAGAATTTCTTATTTTTCTGTTAATGCATTAAAGACTGAATTTTGGAATCCTGCAGGCCCGATTCTAGAGTCACATGAAGATGGGATGGATGTTGTAACCGAGACAGGATTGATAATAGCCTTGGTGATAACTCCAGCCTTCCAGATCAGAACCAAGAAACGGGAGCTCAGGAAGTGAACACTTCATTCACATAACTGTTGTTTCAGAACCTCCTTATTCTCACTTGAGCACCAACTATGAGCCCGGCAGTTGGAGCAATTGATAGCCGGGGGCTGACCTGTGATAGACTGAGGGCCATAAATGAATCTAGAACATGATCAGTTTATCCACTAGCAAACTTTTCCTTTTCAGTTTTCATGAGGCCCAAAGTTGAGTTGGACACGTGTTTTATTTTTCTTTGCTTTTAATAGTGTGGTGAAATTCTATTTCTGTGAATTACTATTTTGGTGAACAGTGCCAGTTTTAAACGCCAAACTCATTCAGATTTTTATGCAATTCAATGTAATTTATGATGACTGTTTCTGTGTCTTGTTAACGCAGAAGAAGGGTGAAGGATGGATAACCGAGTCACTTTAGTGTACATGTGCACCTGACCCAACATTGTAAATTAACTGTACTTCAGTTAAAAAACAAAAGGAGGAAGAAGAAACACGGAATTCACCTCCCGCTTTGTTATTTAGAATTTTTGTTTTTCTAGCTAACACATAAAGGCCTGTGGGCAATGTTGCTTTACTTGACTGTGGCCTCTGCTTTGCTGTGGGCTCAGAAGCGGATGGTGGTTGTTGTTGAGTAGCTCAGTTGTCTCCGACTCTTTGCGACCCTGTGGACTACAGTATGCCAGGCTTCCCAGTCCTTCAGTATCTCCCAGAGTTTGCTCAATCTCATGTCCGTTTAGTCAGTGATGCCATCCAACCATCTCATCCTCTGTTGTCTTCTTCTCCTCCTGCCTTCAGTCTTTCCCAGCATCAAGGTCTTTTCCAGTGAGTCAGCCCTTTGCATCAGGTGGCCAAAGTATTGGAGCTTCAGGTTCCACATCAGTTCTTCCAGTGAATATTCAGGACTGATTTCCCTTAGGATTGACTGGTTTGATCTCCTTGCTGTCCAAGGGCCTCTGAAGAGTCTTTTCCAGCACTGCAGTTCGAAAGCATCGCTTCTTTGGCTCTCAGTCTTCTTTATGGGAGGGTGGTCAGGCTTATTACAGTCACCTGCCCTGCATGGCTTTTAATTGCAGAGTTTAGTGTCAGATGTTTGAGGTCACATCAAAAACAGAGACAGGTGGCCTCTGCATGGGTAAAATAGTGAGTCGTATTTCTTATTAAAGCATGCTGTGCCTGAAAGGAGGTAGATTTGCAGCCATTTTGCAAGTATAAGACACGATTGGCTGTGTCATTTATTTATTGTGCTGGACGAAACATTATGTCCGTTTGGCCATTCAGGGATTTGGTAGCTCAGTCGTGCATGGCAAGAGTTTTATAACCTCTGGGACCAGTTTTGGGTGCCATCCACCTCTCAGGCTTTTGCGAGATGAAGTATGAAAGATAAATCTGTAGGACCTACAGTGTAACTGGGCTTCCCTGGTGGACAGTGGTAAAGAATCCTCCTGGCAATGCAGAAGATGCGAGTTTGATTCCTGGGGTGGGAAGATCCCCTGGAGGAGGAAATGGCAACCCACTCCAGTATTCTTGTCTGGAGAATCCTATGGATAGAAGAGCCTGGAGGGCTGCAGTTCATGGGGTCGCAAAGAGCTGGACATGACTGAGTGACTGAGCACGCACGCACACATAGTGTAACTAACGATAACAAGCAGTGTGGTCATCAGGCCCCTGTCTCAGTCCAAGTTCTTAAACAGTCGTTTTCCAGTTATAATTCAGCCAAAGCGTGAACATATGAAACATTTCTCTGAGTAACTTTTTTCATTTCTACTGCCCAGAATATGCCTGGGGTTATACCAGGAGATCATGTTGATCTACAAAGCATTAGAGATAAGGAGAAATGGAAACTTGCCTTTATTATATATCTATCAGTAAAATCTCTTTGACTTTGATGTTTTTTGTTTCTCTTTTTCCAGAACTCTTCCTGATGATATACCTCCATTCCAAGAAGATGTCCCTAAGGAGAGCCATTCCCCTGTCATGACTTACCCTCAGTCAGCCTCTTACCCTAATTCCGACAGAGAGTGGTCGCCCAATGCCAGGTGAGTGTCTGGTGTGTGTCCATGTGTGTTTCCCTGTCCTGGTCCAGAGGATTCCGAGTCAGTCACAGGAGGCATGTTTCACAGTGAAATCTACGTAAGAAAATGAATAGAATTAGAACTCCCCCAAATTCAGCTTATGCTAGAAGGTATAGATCAGGATTAAACACGGAACATGGGCAGATCATAAACTTCTATCTAGTAGCAAAATCAAACCGCAGATATGAAAGGGAAACCATGTGTTAAGTTACATAAAGCTTATTGTCAGGGGGAGAAAACAGTGACAGCCTTCTTTTGGATACTGATCCCTAAAGTGAGATTTCAGGAGCAGGGCAGCTGCGTCAGGGGCCCTGAGGTCATCTGGGGCTGTGGGAATGATGCTGTCTTCCCCTGCTGCCCTCAGTGATTTTGGTTTCCCCGAAATGGACTCTCAGGGGCTATAGACTTCCAGGATGAGGTTGAAGAACCACAGCTGCTCAGTGTGCAGAGAAGACTCTAAAACATTTCAGGCTGTGAAGCCTGTGAGGACATGTGAGCCCTTCTGAGCAGTTTCCAGAAGGACTGGGTAGGGGACAGATCTGAAGCATGTGGGGATGATTATCACCCCCGTCGGGACAAAAATTGATTCTTGGGTGGCAAAAAAAATCTTAGATATTACAATAGCCATGTGACCTCCAAAGGGGCATAGTAACATAAGCAGACGTGGAGTATATTCAGGGCATTGCAGTTTCATGGTGGAGGGAGGGCTCTTAGGAAAGGAAAGGTCTCAGGGGTCTGGCGAGAATGCAGAAGAGATGGACGGCACTGGTCTAGGTGACAGTGACCTGCTCGGGTTATACGTGCTCCTAACGTGTCAGGGTTGCTTCTGGTGTCAGAGCCCCCACGTCCTGGAACATGCTTCAGGGCTTCCCCCCTGAAGTATACGCGTCTCCCAGTTCCAGTTTGACTGGAGTGATCTCATTAATGAGACTACATGGTCATCGCTGTGCGTTGAAGTTGAGGTTGGAGAGAAACAGACGCATCACATGATCGTGAGTGGACATCAGCCAGGGTGGGACTGGAGGCCTGTGGAGTCCCCTCCCAGGGGTCTGTCCGTCCTCAGGCCAGCCCTGTCTGGTAGAAACATAATGCTAGATACATATGTAATTTAAAATTTTCTAGTAACCACCCTTAAAAAGTGAAAAGAAACTGATAAAATGAATTTTGATGATTTATGATGTATTTATTAAAAATTATTTTCAAGTAATCAGATATTTTTTTCAAGTCATCGTTTGGTAAAACACTGTGGAACTGTTTCACATTCTCATTTTCACAAGCCTTTGAAGTTGTGTATCTCATCATGTACAGACCCTCTCAGTTTGAACCAGTCACACATCAAATGCTCACAGCCCCATGCAACCTGTGGCTGTCTTACTGGACTGTATAGGTATAGAACCTATATAGGTTCTAGAACCTCATACATTCTCTCCCATGGTCTGTGGAGTTATAATCCTAAGGAGGGAAGTACATAAGTACATAGTACTTTAGGAAGAAAATTATGTGGAATATTTAGAAGTCATTAATAGGTAGAAAACTCTGTTCAGACATTCTACATTAATTTTAAGCGTTTAAAGCAAATCCTTTAAACACAATCCTGAATACGTTTCTCTGTCTCCTCTGTTTTGCTCTGTGAGTCCAGAATAATAACCATGTCGGGTGAGGTGATCTGACCACGGTTAAATGAAATTACAAATTAGAATAAATAGACACGTATCTATACTTGGGTTTATGTGTTTTCTTTTAAGAGACAGTTGCCAGCCCAGATTACCAAACATTTTGGAGTATGTCATTTGATTAGGCACTGAACTCTGACCCAAGAAAAGCAATTCATTATGGGCCTGCGGATGAAACAAAGTGAAACAGGCATCTTGGCGGTTTTCTGGTTTCATGGTTAAGAAGACTGTGTTGATTTCTCTGTGATTTCAACATGTGGTCCCCTGCCATTGTCAGCTGCCCAAGTACCTTCACCTTCTTATAGTTGTTATTGTGAGAGCAGTCAAATAACTGATAAGAAATTTTATTTCATTGAATTGACCTCTGATTTCTCTTTCTTTTAATGTGGATCACGTGGTATGCTGTAGCCTGGTAGATTGCAGGAGGCCCCCCCCTCATCTGGCGGTTGCGGCTGAGGGCGGTCTTTCTAGCTCTTGCCCTCCACAGTCTTCCCACTTCCACGCTTCGGAAAGGTAGAGGGGTTATTTTCCTGCTGTGGATGTCTTTATAATAAAAACTTTAACTCTTATAAATAAGTAAGTTTTGCCATTAACCAAATTACTTATGTGGAGAATCTGTATAGATTCTTGGAAGTGAAAATTTTGATCTAATCCTTACCAGTTTATTTATCCACTAACCAAATTACTTATGAAGAAAATACATATAGATTATTTCTTTTCCTTTCATTTTAAGCACTTGTAGATGGTTATATTTTTTAAAAGTACTAAGTTTGACTCTGGAAATTAGGGTTCGAGTCCTTTCTAATTTTGTGATGTGCTTTTAAAAATAGAATAAGGAATTGAAAATTGGGAATATGATCTTTGTGTCTGGGGTTGTTCAACAGATAAGTTTACAAAACTTTTTTCAGGTATCACTTAAGCATGTCTGCCTGCCCATTTAGTCACCCAGTCATGTCCAACTGTGACCCCATGGACTGTAGCTCTCCAGGCAAGAATACTGCAGTGGGTTGCCATCCCTTCTTGAGGGGATCTTCCCAATCCAGGGATTGAACCCAGGTCTCCTTCATTTCAGGCAGATTTTTTTTTTAACCATCTGAGCCACTAGGGAAGTCCCATCATTTAAGCATAAGGAGAGTTATTGTAACTCAGTAAAGAGCTTATAGACTTTCTGAGTAATATGATCAGATGTATCCACAGTATTTGTAGAATAGAATTTTGGAGAGTAGCATAGGATGGACCAGAAGGTTCAGAATGCCTAGGTTAGCATAGCATGGACCAGAAGGTTCAGAATCCTAGGTTAGTGTCGGATGGACCAGAAGGTTCAGAATCCTAGATGAGTTTTCATTTGATGCAGAAGCCATAGGTTCCTGCCTCCATTCCCTTGGAATTGCCCACACTTTGACCTGCCTCCTTTGTAAAAAACTTAAGCAGTGAAGCTGTGATTAACTTCTGCCTGGGAAACTGTTTTTCTTTTTGAAGAACCAAGTCTCGGGATATATTTAATACTTCCCTCCCAGGTTATGGGTGCAGAACAAAGGCCATTTTAAAATGAGGTCAGCTAAGTTGTGAGCGGTTATATAACTGACGTGCCTAAATGGGATTTCAGCAAAAAATGCCAATAGCGATTATGGCTAATAAATGCATTATTGATACAGATCGGTCAGTGTGACCTTGAAGCTTACTTTTTTGAACAACCTTTGATCTTGAAAGTCTCATATTTGATAATGGGCAATTTTGGAATCCTCTTTCTCATCAGTCACAATCAAGTGTCAGGAGTCTCTTCCCTCGTTTATGTCCCATCTGTCTGAATTCCCTCAACACTCAGCACAGATGGTGTGTGTGTATTTGGGTGCAGCATCCTTCTGTGGGGCTGGTGTGGCTGGGGGCATGTGACTGAGGGGTTGTGCGCCTGGCGTATGGATCACACAGGGCTCGGTCCTTTGTGAATCTGAATTTGCCCACCTCAGCATCTCAATGGCTTGTAGCTTTCATCACAGGATCAGATGTTAAGGATTCTGGATTTGGGCAGGATGATGGAGACCTGTGTTCAGTGTTTACATTCTCCTAGAGCAGGGATCCATAAACTACAGCCCGTGGCCCCAGTCTGGCCCACCCTCTGTTTCTGTAAAGTTTTATGGGGCACAGCCAGTTTGTCCACATATTGTTTGTGGCTGCATTTCCACCACAAGGGCAGGCTCAAGTTGTTGCCGCAAAGACCACATAACCCCCAGAGCGTGGAGTACTTGCTGTCTGGCCTCTTGTAGAGGAAGTTTGCTGACACTTGGCTCCAGAGCAGGCTCAGTCTAGAGGGCTTTACTTTAGTGCAGTGGATACTGTTCCAGAGAATTGTTATGGCAAAATAAAAAAATATGTTCCTTTTAAGCAAACAGTTTGAGGTTTGGGTGCTGCGCTGATGAGGGCAGGAAGCCCGTTACGATGGGTTTCCCCCTTGATGCCTCTGGAGAATCATCCAGGTCAGAACTGTCGGCACAAGGCCCCCTTGCTGGAGGCCGCAATGCTCTCTTTGCACATTTCATGGTCTTAAACATGTAATTCTGGACACCTCGGTGCCAGAAGAGGCTTGACCTTCAGGAGTAAAGCAGAATTAGGAAACTGGAGGAAGCAAGAGCAAGGAGGTGATAAACACTTTCTCTCTCAGATGTCTGGAGGGCCCAGAGTTCCTTCTCAGGGGTCAGCTTTCTGAAGGGCATACTGTGTGTGTGTGTGTGTAGAGGTGTCCCCTTGGTTACACACCACAGTATTCGATCTCAGGCTCCTCCTGCCTCAATGTGGCAGACTGGCCACATCAAGCCTGAAGGCTGCCACATGCCTTTCCATGGATGGAGGGTGCGGATGCCAAGGGAGGAGGGACCAGCCCGTGTCTACTTCAGTGTGAAATGATGCAGAGGAGCATTGAATCTATTTGTCTGAAAGGCTGGACTAAAGACAGCCAGCGTCAGTTTAGCCATCTATTTGTCTGAAAGGCTGGACTAAAGACAGCCAGCGTCAGTTTATCCATTAAGGGTCCCCATCTGTCTGAGACAAGCTGTGGTTCATCTACGAGCTCACCTTGTTCCGACAGGCAAGTTCTGTCCCCTCGGAGCTGATGTCTGACTCAGGCAGATACGTGAGACCAAGCACATGATGTGAGGTGCTTGAGAAAGCCCATGTGAGGTGTGAGAGAAGGTGGAAAAGGAGAATTGCAGGGCTTGCTTTCTTATGTCATTAAAACTGTTGTCTGAAAGGAAAGGGTATAGGAGATCAAAGACTCAAATATTCAAGTGGGTCTTTTTTTCTCATCCATATGTTGTTTAGAAGGCTCCAAGAATTTTGTACCTAAATCGACGGTTTCTGTGGTTGGAGAGAAGTAAGACAGCTCGGGTCTCAGGAGAGAAAAATATAGAAAACGTGGAGACCCGAATGCAAGTCACAACCACTTAAAAGCTCGTTTGAGAATTAAGCCTCGTGCTGTGTTGTTGTAGGAAGAGTTTTAGCAAATAGGAATCTGGGAAGTAGTTCTTGAAGATAAAATATTTTGCAGAATCTCAGCTCAGAGAGCCCTGCACGTTAGTGAGTTACTGGTGGCATCCAGCATTTGTGGTAAAGTTGACACATGATCCACTTTCTTGTTTTCAAAGCCGGTGCAGATGTATAAATATCTTCAATATAGGATGTGATGGGTGCATGTCCGAGATGGCCTGGACCTATTTGCAGCTGCGTGAGAGTTGAGGAGTTTGGTTTGAAAATTGGGCTTGCCAGGAGCCTTGAGGTCAGAGAGAGGCCTGCAAAGATGGCAGCAAATATTTTTCTTCCCTTTTCCATTTCATCTCTTTTTTTCCATTCCCCCCCTTTAAATGCTACTTCTTATCTTTACTTGGAATTGGGCAGCAGGTTGGGACAAGGTTACTCAAATGGGGAGTGCCTTCTTCCGGGTGCGTGTTCTGTCCACTCCTGGTGGCCACAGAGGGGATAGTCACAAAGCTGTGGTCACAAGGCAGTGGTGTGTTGGGGCCATTTTCTAGGTTCTCTGAGAATGCTGGGCACAAAAACATTTCCAAAGTTTCTCTTCCCACTTTAATCTTCCATTTGTGTTTCCTTAAGTCCTTCAGTTTCCCGACCCTCAACACCTAAAAGTGACTCAGAACTGGTCAGCAAATCTGCGGATAGGACAATTCAGAAGAATAATCTAGAAATGCTCTGGCTCTGGGGAGAACTGCCCCAAGCCACAAAGGTAGGTTTTTTTTTTTTTTTTCCCTTCCTCATTTCTGCTATCCATCAAAGGTAGTTTCTGAAGACATGAAATGGTCACAATCTTTTCTTTCAAGAAATTTTATTTCATATTCCAATTTGTTATAAGAATCTCAAACTATATTATGGTATTTCAAGCTGGGTATTTGTAAATACTGTAACACCCTTAGAAGATGATACCACCTCTTGTATCCCCAGTAAATCTTTGTGATGTGAATAAATAAATGAGTGAGTAAGTGAAGACTGAAAGCATTTCTGTGATAAAGAGACAGCTCTTTGGAGAGTAGGTCTGTTGAGGCTGAAGCTGTGGGTTCATTCCCTTTCTAGGTTATATTTAGCTTTCATGGAAAATGCTGATTTCCCTGCCTATAAGCGGTCGTGCTGACCCAGCCAGCCATCTTTACAAATGCATGTCATCTGTTGCTGGAGAAACGGCACAAATGTGCAAACCCATCACTTTGGCAAAACAGTTCCGGCCACAGATCCACTATTGCATTGTTTTCTTCTGTGCTCGAAGCTGTAGGATCAGATGCAGAAATGGCATACTCGCTCCCCGCTTTCCAACCCACAAGCTGCGTTTTGATTTCTGTTTGGATAAATCTTTTCCATAACTGGAAATTCCTTGGAGAGTTAACGTCAGAAATGCCCTTTTCCCACTCATGGGAACCAGCCACCAAGTCTGCCCTTGTTCACTCACGTTTTGGGGGTGGACTTCATTGAACTGTAACACACGGGCAGAGAAACACCCAGATCCTGAGTGCCAAGATTGAAACATCTTCACTTCACACACTTCACACAGGTGAATGTGTCCACGTGACCTGCATCCAGACCAGGACTAAATCAGAACTTGGAAGCCCCCTGACCCTTTGCAATTCCTGTTCTGACGCCTCCCCCCCAGTAATGATAAACCCAATCTTGGCTTTAATAGCAGAGTTTAGTTTTGCAAGGCTCGTCCTGTTACCATATATCGTAATTCACTTTCAGCACCTTGATCGCCCTGTGGTGTGAATACATTCCCCTTTCTCCTGCTGGACATTCGTGTTAGATTGGTGGTCTCACTCACTCCCTCACTCACTCACTCACTCACTCCCATTTGGCAGTTAATGTTTTATATGAAAGTTCATTTGCTTTGGAAATACTATCCTTGGTTTCCAGACTTTTCAGCAAGTGTGGGAGTCACCAGGTGCGCCACCCCCTCCCACCCGCCAAGGCTTCACTGTGTCCTTTACAGTTGTGCCTGCCCAGGGCCCTTTGGTTGACTCGACTCTTCGCTGACCTCTCTCTCTCTCTCTCCCTCCCTGCCCCTTTGATCCAGTCCTCACCACACAAGATGAAAGAGTCCAGCCCATTGAACAGCAGGAAAATCTGTGATAAAATGCACTTCCAAGCCATCCACAGTGAATCTTCAGATGCGTTTAGTGACCAGTCACCAACACTGGTCAGGGCGTCTCCGGTGCAGCCACTGCTGGAGCAGAACAAGCCGCAGACAGAGATACAGTTTGTGAACGAAGACGACATTGAGGCTTTGGGAGCAGCAGCCCCCCCTTTACCCACGATCGAGGAGCCCAAAGCCCCTTCTGCCCACACTGCCCCAGTAGCTGCGAGCAAGATGGATTCGCCTTCCAGGAAAAAGGGTGAGAAAGCTGACGCTTCCCAGTGCCTTCCTGTGCACTGGGGGCTCTGCCCACCACAGCCTCTTCCCCCAGCCAAAGTTCAAGATTCTTCAGAGGGGAGACAGGACATCTCTCTTGTTCAGTCCCTTGCCCTTTTGCTGGATGTGTGTTTTCTCAGAATTGAGTTGTAGAAAATCTGACCTGAAGGAGGCCTCAGGGATGGTGCAGTGATCCACCCCCACAGCCCTCCACTGGACAGGTCAGGGATGCTGGGGTCCCCCACGCTGGGACTGCACCAGACACTGATGATGAAGCTAGTCTGCACCCCGCTTTCCTTGCCCCTGGTTTCCCTCTAGTGCATTGCCCTGTGTTAATTTCTGCATACCGTGTATCACTGTTTCAAGTGATTACTTGTTTTGTTTTTTTGCCTGGCTTCCGTACTAGAACATACGTGCTCTGTGAGGTCAAGAATATTTCTGTCTTTTTACCTTTTTCCCTGGTGTTTCGTATAGTGGTTGGCGCATGGTGGGGGCTCCATACATGTAGTCAAATGCCCACCTGGCTGCCTGTCCAGACCAATGACATGAAGCCTCATCTGTTAGCTGCGTGGCTTTGTGCGCGGTGGTTCTAGTCTGTATGAACCGATGATGTAATTCTTTGGCCACAGTAAACTGGAAGGGTGCAGTCTTGGTGCCAGGGGCCAACGATGTACCATATAGGAGGCTTCAGAGTACTGATGGGGAAGTGCTCAGTGAAAGCTTTGCTGTTTAGTGATAATAATAACAAAACCAATACAGATAATAATAAAAATACCCATCACTGTGTCAGTGTGCTGAGTGCTTAGTACCTCTCAGGCCCCTCCCAGCTGGGGAGCTGAGGCTCACTGAAGCTACCCGACTCACTCAGTGGACCCTTCTGAGCAGATCTGCGCACGGTGCTCAAGTGCTCTTTCTAGAGAGGCTCGGAAGTCTGTGAGGTTGCATCTGAAGAACGGTGCTCTGACCTGACCCGTGTGCCTTTTCAGACAAACGAAGCCGACACCTGGGGGCTGACGGCGTCTACTTAGATGACCTCACAGACATGGATCCCGAAGTCGCTGCCCTGTATTTCCCCAAAAAGTAAGAGCCCTTTTTATGCTTCCTATGTTTTGTATATGTTAACCTGGGAGCCGCTTTTTCCTTATATTTGATTAGAAAGTGAGTGAGAAAAAGCTGCAGGAGTTCCATGTTTTACCGTGAGGAGCAACCGGTCAAAGCATGGACCCTGTGTAGACGTGAGGGCAGGCTGTCCCCCCCTCCTGGGATGGCTTTTGAGCCGGGGACACAGGCTCGAGGCCATGTCCCCAGGTACACCAAGGTGATGTTGCGGTGGTCAGTGATCCTCATCCCAGATCAGCTACGCACAGCCCTGCCTCTCCCCAGGGCAAGTCCCCTGGGGCCTTGGGGGCCCTGTGGTCTGGGATTTCCATCATTTGTGGGGAGTCCTGGCTCCGCAAAGGGCGTGACAGGATGGTGGCCTCTTGGGAGGGCATGCTCTCTATTCCTCAATTCCAGTGCATTTGGGAGAAAAACGCAGGGAGGCGTAGGGGTTTAAAAATGGTTATTTTTCCTCCTAAGGTCATTCATGTAGCTCGTGTGCCTGCCGTGGCGCCTTAGTGAGGGTCTGCTGGGATGACATCTCTGTCCCTCTCACTGCCGGGGTCACCTGACATCTGAGTGAGACATCTCCCACCTGCCAGGCTCGGGAAGTCCTCCTCACAGCCCCTCCCTCTCCTCTCCTTCCAGCGGAGACCCTTCTGGGCTCACGAAACCCGCCAGCGACAACGGAGCCCGCTCCGCCAACCAGTCCCCTCAGTCCGTGGGCAGCTCTGGCGTCGACAGCGGCGTGGAGAGCACGTCGGACGGCCTGAGGGACCTGCCGTCCATCGCCATCTCCCTGTGCGGGGGCCTCAGCGACAACCGGGAGATCACCAAAGGTACCGCGCGGCCGCCGCCGTCTTTGAGCCGGCAGCGCCCCCTGCTGGCCGCCGGCTGGACCGGCCCGAAGCCCCGGGCTCATGGAGGAGCGCACGTGACTCCCTGTGGCTCAGGACCCAAATGTTGCTGCTCGGTGGCGGCTGGCTGACTGACCGCAGTGTTCTGCAGGGCACACACACAGGCGCCCCAGGCGACAACAAGGCCACTGGGTCACTGGTCGTCAGGCGTGTTTGAGCACAGCTTGTGCCCGTCCTGCAGTGGGGTGGGGCCCCGGGGTAGTGGGAACGTCAACAGTGGGAAAAGAGTGCTAGCAAGTGTACAGAAATGCTGGAGGAGGGAGGGGTGTCTGAGTGAGCCCTGGACCCTTCCTGGCTGTGTCAGAAGGGTGTTTCAGGGTTGGCTTAGGTGATCTGAGTTAAATCATAGCCCCCACCCTATTTTTATCCCTAGTTTCCCAGGATCTCATGCTATTTACATGGTGAGGTGTCCCCGAGACCTCCAGAGAGTGCAGTCAGCCACTGCAGCTGATGACCCCTGGACCAGGTGGCCCTAGGTGTCCCCACCTGCCCTAGGCAGGTCACCGAGCTTTCATTCATGACTTTGTCCATCCTCATGACCACTGGCGAGGAGGTGGGTGTGGAAGGTCACACCAATGACTGTGACTCACACCCGGGTGACCATACCTTGAGCTCCAGTCGTCTGCTTCTGCAGGGGCCTGTGTTTATGGTGTTTCCTACACGCCTGCTCCCATGTAAACACATGTGCCCTGATTAAGGATGCACTTGTCCCCCATCCTCTGGCTGCCCCCATCTCTCTCCATTTATGCACAGACACAACCCTGAAAACTAACTGAAGGCCCCTTGGCAAATAGATTTGATAGGATTGTCTGCATAGCTGGATGGCATAAACTCTCAGAAGATACTTGTGAGGGAGTGAAAACAGGCCTGGTGTTTGTACTAAATCTTCTTTGTATTCCCCCCCTCCTTTGCCTTCACAGATGCATTTTTGGAACAGGCCGTGTCATATCAGCAGTTTGCGGACAACCCTGCCCTCATTGATGACCCCAATCTCGTGGTGAAGATTGGAAATAAGTAAGTTCCTCCCGAAAGTCATTTCAGCCGTTGTGTGATACCCGTTCAGCTTCAGCTTCTCAGTAACCCTTAGAAATGTATAAACTTAAGTCTTTGTTAAAAATCTATTATTGTCTCTTCACTATTGGCAAAATGCTGCATTGCTTACATGGTTAGAACGTTGATGTAACTGGATCCTGTGGGGCTTGCATTCAGCTGCACCAGATTTTACCGTGGGACGTGTGACGTCACAGCCTTGGCCTCTATCACAAGATAGACCGGGCACCCACCCCTTGAAAGCTTTGTTGTCTGGGGTCAGGGGATGTGCATGTATTTTTACAGGCTGCTGGCAAACTTTTCCCCATTAGAGGAAGCCACAGATGTTTACGTATTAACTGAGGGTCTTCATTTCCTTTTCCCTTAAGTGTAGGCCAGAAATGTTCCAGCGCATCAGTGGCTTGACTCCCAGTGGGGCGTGGGCTGCTCTTAGCTGGCCGCTGGCTCACCTGCCATGTTGTTTGTCTTGTTGCCACAGTGGCCGCTGGGGGTTTGGCTGGAGGAAGGTCTTCTACAAGGTTGGGGCATGTGGCGGCTGACCTGGGGTGTTTGCCACAGTACTGGGCTCTTTAAGGACCCTCTGAACGTCCAGAGCCTCACATGACCGCTTCTCGGGATGTTAGAGGTCTGAGCCTTGGTCTTCTGACCGCTTTTCCTTGTTTTGTGTCAGATACTATAACTGGACGACAGCGGCGCCTCTGCTCCTGGCCATGCAGGCCTTCCAGAAACCATTGCCAAAGGTGAGCTTTACCATGAGAAAGAAAAGGGACATGAAAATGATGGCTCGCTGAATCTGGGGGGTTGGAATTTAGCTTTTATTTTAGACTTCCCTGGTGGCTCAGATGGTAAAGCGTCTGTCTACAATGTGGGAGACTGGGTTCTATCCCTGGGTTGGGAAGATCGCCTGGAGAAGGAAATGGCAACCCACTCCAGTACTCTTGCCTGGTAAATCTCATGAATGGAGGAGCCTGGTAGGCCACAGTCCATGGGGTAACAAAGAGTTGGACACAACTGAGCAACTTCACTTTCTTTCATTTTCTTTAGAAACCATGAGGTTAATTACACTGTGCTGGTTGGAAATTCACGGGTATAAACTGCAGGGGTCTCCCTTGCACTTTGAATGTCCTCCTGCCTTCTCTTGTCAAAGCAAAAGCTCCCAGTGGAGGCAGCGCCAGACCAAGTCCTGCCTCTCCAGGATTCCTGTCCCTGCACCTGCCATGCCAGGGACACAGATGGGGGCAAAGCAGGTGGATGCTGAGCCCAAGGGTGATGAGGGGAGACAGGGTAGTACTATACCAGACACCAGGTGCCCCCACTCACATCAGGCCTAGCTCAGCCAGGAAGCAGGCTAGGGGCCGCCAAGGAGGAGCAAGTGGGCAGCTCTTGGCTGCACTTGAGAGCAGGTAAGCAGCTACAGAAAAGAGCCAGGGTGGCAGTCAGATGCACTGCAGCAGCCCACCATGCCCGTGTCCTCCCCCTGCCAGTTCCCCAGGCCCCTCCTGGAATTGATCGCTTTCCGGCATTGGGTCTTTGTTCCAAATGCTCCGTTCTTTCGGCTGCAGAGCCCACATCTCACACTTGCATCCTTCACATGCTTAGCAAAGGCTTTGTGCTGCTGTGGCCGTTGTGGCCCGTCAGGCAGTTCTCATACCTGAGGGTCGTGCAGGCCTATTTTGACTTTGTTTAGCTTACGTCCTCTCCTTTGTGGCTATGTGTGTGCGCGTGTGCACACATGCTTTGGGATTGTGACTGCATCTTTCGTGGAGCTTTATCTGTGAGTATTCTTTGTGGACTGGGCTGAGGGCCTATGCTCCAGAGTGGCTTCTGTTTTGTCCTTGGTAGGTTCTGTACAGTGTTTGTGGCCCAGGACAAGTTTTTGTCTTACGTGTCTCAGTTCTTACGAATCAGTGAGAAGAAAGACTAGTGCAATAGAAATTTACTGATAAAGGCTATATAGTTCACAGAAAAACAAATACACATGGCTCCTGAACTTAAAGAAATTAGTCTTTGTGGTAGGCAGCCTAAATATTGTACAGGTTGTCAGTAATTTTTTGGACTCTTTTTTTTTTTTGTGTTTATTTAATAATAGAAATTATTTTTATGCAGAGACTTCATTAGTCTTATCTTTTGAGGTTGCTAGGTTTTGTATCACACTTGGAATGGTCCTGCTTCCCATTTCCAAAACTTAGGAAAACATGCCCTGTCTTTTCTTCCAGCATTTTCTTAAATCTTTGATCCATCTTGATTTTATTTTGAAAGTCATGAGTTGAAGTGTCAGAAATGAAATCAATGTTTGTTTTTTTTTTTCCAGCTGGTTATTGAATCAGGATGCTTTGGTTGCAGGAAACAGAATGACCACAAGTGACAGGATTAACAGGGGTTTATTATTTGACATAAGAATCTTAGAGGTTGGTAGTTTCAGGCTAGATGAAGCTGAATGAGCCTCTGTGATTTTCCTAGTTTCCCCTTTATGATCCCGAGATGACTGTTTTATCCAACAGCTCCTCATACAAGTCTCCAAAATAGGAATGATGGAGACAGGCTTCTCACATTTAATTGGCCACAGTTTGGTCACATGATCACCTCTCAGCCAGTTGTTGGCAACACAGTGGAATGGCCCTGAGTGGTGCAGAAAAATCTAAGTTTCTCCCCCCAGAATTGAGCCTGCCTTCATGGATAGTACAGTCTGATTCTTGAGCAGAGTTTTGGCTGTGATGGTGAGAACCAAAGGGGGTGTGGTTCACCCAGGGAGTCAACTAAGAGGGTCATGGTTGGCTCCCTAATTATCTCCATACGTTTCATTATGTAACTCTCTACCCATTGATAGGCAATTACAACTTTATCTTATATTACATTCCCCTGTGAATTTAGGTTTATTTCTGGACTTTGTCTTCTGTTCTAATAATATGTTAAATTATGTCCCAAGACTGCATTCTTTTAATTGCTGTAAGTTTTAAATATATTTTAATATCTAGTAAGGCTTATGCCTGAGCTTCCCAGGTGGCGCTAGTGGTAAGAAACCCACCTGCCAATGCAGGAAATATAAGAGATGTGGGCTCAGTCCCTGGATTGGGATGATCCCCTGGAGGAGGGCATGGCAACCCACTCCAGTGTTCTGAAGCAGCATAGCACACACACATGCCAGGCTTATGCCTACTTATTTTCAGTTTTCTTGGCCATTTCTGTTTGTTTTATAAATGAACTTTACAACCAGTTTGTCTAGGTTTGAAAATAATCCTGTTTTTTTTCTTTCAAATTGGAATTTTGTTTACTATATGGATGAAGTAGAAATAGGAGGAGTAGGGTAATTGGCATCTTTGTGAATTGTCCTGTTCATGAATCGAGGGGCATGATTGGCTTGTTCAGTGTATTCAGGTTTTCTTTTGTGTCAGGTAGGGATTCTTAAATGATAAAAAGAAGCACACTTCAGGCTAAATATGTGAATTATTTATCTTTTCACTTACCTGCAACTTGTTTGGTTGAAAGACAGTTCTCTCATTACTATTTGAGGTATTAGGGCCTGAGAGTTCTATAAACCAAAGAAGGGAAATTAGATAATATTTACTTTGGTACTTGAATTAGCCTCAAGATGACTATTTTGTTCTTTAAAATGTGTAGAAAATTATTATTATTTTTTAAAATTTATTGAAGTACAACTGATTTACAAAGAATATTACTAATTAATATTTAATCTCCTATTCAACTTGCATTTATTTAGGACAAGAGTATGGATTTCCTTTTTAATACTTGAGCTTTTAAGTCAAATGCATCTATGAATATTCAGTTTGCCCAAATTTGGAAATTTACATCTACTAAAAAGATCCCACGCATTTTACTTTTTGTTTAAAACTGTTTACCTTGTACCTCATATTAATCATTTCATTTTTCATTTTATAATCATCTTATTGAGAATAACAATATCTTAATCAGTAAACCACTTTAATTTGAAAACTTGCTGTCTGACTAATCACTAATGATTTTCAATGCTTTCTTTTTCTGTTGTTGTTGTGTTGTATTTTATTTGTTGTTTGTTTATTCCTTTAACATCTTCTTAAGTCTTCATGCCTAAGTTACCTTAATGTAATTTTGGATGCCATTAGGTTTTGCTTCTCGAAAATTTTTAATCCACAAATAGTATGTCATGTTTTCTCTGATTTTTCTTTGTTTTTTTCTTTCTTTTTTTTTTTAATCTTACTTTAATTTGCATGTGCGTGTCTTTTGGTTTGAATGTGCTAAGTTGATCTTTTTTTGGTTCCATTATTTATGTTACCATCCATTTAAAACAGGCCACGGTGGAGTCTATCATGAGGGATAAGATGCCCAGAAAGGGAGGAAGATGGTGGTTTTCATGGAGGGGAAGAAACACCACAATCAAAGAGGTAAGCTTGGAAAACACAAGTGTTTTTGCCTGGCTCAGCAAGGGCTCGTGTGTCAGTGAGAAAACCCATCACACTGAGCCAGGAGCCAGCTCTGCCTCCCTGCGGGTGAAGGCAGCGCAGAACAAGGGGAGGTGGAGAGGGATCTGGATTGTTGGGCAGAGATGGCCTCACTTCCTGGCTCTGTTACCTCTCAGCTTGGAAAGTGTGGTCAGGTCACTCCCGCTCTGGAACGTTTCTTCATCTACAGAAAAAAGAGATGTAACCTGATTTTTTTTTTTAATGTTTAAGTAAAATATCTTCCTGTTGCTCATGAGAACAGTTTTAACAAGGCAGACTTATAGCACAGACTGATTCCTGTTAGTCATTTCATGTCAATAGCATGTCTAAAACATACATGACTTTGGTTTCTGTTTCTATAAACCCTTATACTTTTCTTCAGACCTTTGCCAGCCTCTCAGCCTATTTCTGGAAGTACTTTCTTTCTTGGCTTCCATATCAGTGTGTCCATCTGCCCCCCAACCCCCTGCCCCAGGGGCTGTTTGTCCTCTGGCTCAGCTGCTGTACAAGTGGGTCCTCAGGCTTCCCTGGTGGTGGCTCAAACAGTAATGAATCTGCCCGCAATGCGAGAGACCTGGGTTCGATCCCTGGGTTGGGAAGATCCCTGGAGGAGGGCATGGCAGCCCACTCCAGTATTCTTGCCCGGAGAATTTCATGGACAGAGGAGCCTGGTGGGCTACAGTCCGTGGGGTCGCAAAGAGTCAGACACAACTGAGCGACTAATACTACTACTGTTACAGGGTTGTCTTAGGAACCTCTCGTCTTCAAAGACTGCCTTTTATTCCCCAGGCAACCTCACCCATACCTATACAACGACTCCATTTTTATTAACCAAGAAGATATTTTATAATTCACATTAATTTATCAAATACCTAGCTAGGTAGATGTCTCCACTTGGATGCTTCAGCTCTTCAAACTCATCATTTCTAAAATCAAACTGATGGTTTTCTTGAGAGTTCTTCCTTTGCTGGACTACATTCAGAAAACAATACCACTGTCCGTCCGTAAGCTAATACTTCCTTTTTCCCTCACCTCTCTTTTCAGTTTATCATCCAGTATGTTGCTCCAATTTTCCATTTCTCTCCATCTTCACCCCCCAAAATCTAGGCTGCCATCTTTTTCCTAAGATTGCTTGAAAATGGTCCATTTGTATCCACTCCTGCCTTTTCCTCTTTCTCATTCTCTGTAGTTGCCTTGGTCTTTTTAGGGTAATAGTCCAATTTATATTACTCCCTTCTTAAAAGCTTTTAGTGGATTCCCAGATTCTTAAAGACCAAAATCCTTAATATGGTCCACAGGCCTTGTGTATCCTGGCCCCTGATTCCCTGCAGAATCTCATCTTCTGCCGTCTCCCCCTGCCCTCTCTGCTGTGGTGTCGCTTCTACCCCAGGACCCTTGCCTGTGTTATTTTCTCTGCCTGGTGTCCTTAGGACCCCTCTCATCCCTTTCACTTAGTTATCTAGCATCTTAAATGGTCCTTTCTTGGCAGGTTGATCTGGTCTGCTGTTCTCTGCCCTCATGGCCCTGCCTGTGAACTTCTCCTTCACAACTTTTGCTAGCATTTATAATTATACACTGATTAGTGTGGCTGTTTGACCTTCCAGACCCTAAACTCCATGAAAACAGAGACCATGTATGGCTTTGATCCCTGTGGTCTCCCTAGGACCCAGATGGGCCCAGAGCAGATATTAGAGGGAATGCTGATCATATGAGGACAGTAGCTGAGTTGGTTATTACAAGAGTGAAAAAAAAAAAGCTCAGATGCTCTGTTTGTTTATTTCATTACTTCAAAGGGAAAGAGTCTGTTGGAAGTGTTTTTACCAAGATGACACTGTTTTGGGGCGTTTTCTATTAGCATCCCTGAGCTTTTCTGACCGTCTCATTCCTCCAAGAGGGTATAAACACGTTATAGCTAGCATTCACTTTACTTTAGAAGACTTAAAGTGGAAAACGCCTTTCTGATTCCTTTACTAGAGAACAGAACGTTCTAGAATTTAGACAAAAGGCTATTTTAGGGACCTTTTTTTTTGTGTGTGGAGTATCTAGAGTCTCGTTAGTTGGAATTGAGGGAAATGCCAGCATGAAATGAGGAAGAGTTATGAAATATCTCTTAAAAACACTAACCACATTTCAGATAGACGTGTATTTTTGAACAAGTCTAATAAAGAATTGTTAATAGCAGTGGCTAAGTTATCTGCCTCAATAGATAGATTAAACATTACTGGGCCTCTTTTCACATCATTCATCTGCATGCTTATAAAAAGCTAAAGAATTTTTGAAAATAGCTTGGACCTATCATATGTTAAGCTAGACACCATGTTATATTGTTTCTATCACTCATTTTCTTTATCAACATTAAATGCATTAACCTTCCTCCAGATCGAATGACCATAGATAAGGAGATGTGACTGTAAAGCCTTTGTCCCTTGACATGTCCGTCTGGCCTGTGATGACTTCCTGCGATGTCTGCTGGCAGGTGGATGTCTTCTCCCTGCCCTGCCTGCTCTAGGCCAGGCTCTGGGATTATGTATAGCATCTCTGTGGTCCTTCCAACACTGTTAGGAGCTGCATGTCATCACCCTTGCCTTGCTGGTGGGAAAAGGAAAACTCTGAAACATTCTATCACTTGCCTGAGCTTTTTAAGCCAGAGAAGCAGGACTAGCCCAGAGCTCTCAATATTCCAAAGCGCTGGCAGTACATTAAGGGAGCATCTTCTATTAAGAGCATGCGGGATTGAGAACGAGAATGCATCCATGTTTTTCTCAAGCAAAATATGGTGTGAAAATATTTTCAGGCATTTCTATCAGCAATTAGAAGAAAATATTTTGAAAGCCCCCGCGTATCCAAGCAGCCCTTGATAAAGCATTTGCATAAGCTGCTGTGATTATGGAGCCTTGGTTTAGTGCCACAAGCGCTTATGGAAAACAGACTTATTTTTGTAAAAAATGTTTCTCAGCTCGATTGTAGACGACAGCTAAGCAAAGGAATAACTGGGACCCTCCATCCTTGGGGGTGGGGTGTGCCACTGGGGAAGGCATTGGGGGCCTGCCCTGGACTTCAGGGAGCCCCTCAGGGAATACCTGCTGTCACACAGGTGGTTTCCCTCTGCTGTGTCCATGATTCTTTGTCGTCTTCTTCTCCAGGAAAGTAAGCCAGAGCAGTGCCTCGCGGGAAAGAGCCACAGCACCGGGGAGCAGCCGTCACAGCTGGGCATGGCCACCAGGTACAGTGCTAGTCATCTTGGGGTATTGTAGCCCCTGTCTGTGTCCAAAGTCAAGGCACATGCCCCACAGACACTGATAGGGTTCATCGCATTAGCTTGGGCCTTGAATGTAGACCAATCTTGGTTGCAGGCCTGGTGCTCTGTACTCAATGACCTGGAGTAATTTACTGAAATTGATCTCATGAATCAGATGGAAGCACTCCATAGATACTGACTTTCCAAAGTAAATGAGATAATGTCACAAGAACATTCCTCATGGTTTTGGAACATGATAGCCCTCAGTCTGCAGAAGGTAATAACAGGGGTTGTGGTGATAAATAATGATATGGGTGATGTGGGGATGATGTGAAAACAAGTGCTCCTTTTTCAGGAGCTTGCCTTTCTCTATGGTTTAGTCACTTACCAGGACTTATTATGTTAAGTATTGATAGGGATTCATGTTAACTTGGCCTAGGAGACATTAGAATTTGACAGTACTTATCTACATTAGTAGTGTTTTATCTTCAGGGTAACCTACTTGATAGGTGTTTTTGTTTTGATGCTATAGGATTTGAGGGTAACTCCTCTGAGGGCAGTGCCATCAGCCACTAAATTTGATGGTGTTATTATATCAACACTGAGTGATCTGATATTTTATAGTAACTTTACAGATGACCTTGCTCTTATATAGTATTCCTGTGCTTAAGAGAACCAGGATTGCATTTCTTATTTACAGGCAGAAAATTCTGACATATTCGTTGAAGGCAAGCTGCCTACCTCCATCCTTTTATACCTTGGAAGCCAAGCCAGTGCCTGACTCAGAGTAGGCATGCCTTAAGTGTACTGTTACTGAGCCAATGAGATTTTCCCAATCTGTTGTTTCCTAGGGAAGGCAGGGTTAGCTGTCCAGTCCTTGGCTTCCTGGCCAAACCTCTGTATCTGAAACGATGTCATTTCTGGAATTCATTGTTGGAACTAGAAACGCATATAGGTGTCACGAAGGAGACAGTCTGATTTCTTTATTGTCCTCTGTGTGAGAAGAGTGCGTAGGACCGGATAAAACTGCCTGGCGGGGCTGGCTCTCAGCTGGGTTGTTTTTGGAGGACACCCTTTCTGTTCCTTCCGATGGTGCCCCGGCACGGCTCCTTCCCACCTGCCCCCGTGCAGGTCTGCCCTGGAGAAGGGAGAAAGGTTGACGCGCTTGTGTGTTTCTTTTCCCGTTCTTCACCCTCCGTCTCTGGCTCATTCTCTGGGGAGGGGCTTTCAAGCATGATTATCTGGATACCTTCCTGACTCAGAATTTTTTAAAAAAATATTTTATTTATTTATTTGGCTGCACTGAGTCTTGGTTGCAGCATGCCGAATTTTGGTCTTCATTTTTGGCATGTGGGATCTTTTTTTTTTTAATTGTGCCAGGGGAACTCTTAGTTGCGGCATGTGGGATCTAGTTCCCTGATCAGGGATTAAACACTGGCCCCCTGCATTGGGAGCACGGATTCTTAGCCACTGGACCACCAGGGAAGTCCCCCGACCTGGAACTTTGAGTGTACCTTGAGTGAGTTTGGAAGGGAGAGGGCAGGTGTGTTCAAGATGGAGCTCGGGCTAAGAGTGCACAGTCCTGAGCAGGTAAGGCAGTAACCAGGTAGGAAGTCAGTGGGTTTTCAGTAAGTAGTTGTTTGAAGCAGCAGGCTGTACACGGCAGGCTTTGGAGTCAAGCAGTTGGCTTGGAGTCCTGGCTTTGGGCAAACTCCTTTCTGAATCTGAGCTAAGGAACAAGTATGATGTCCATGCTGAGAGAAGCCCAGGCAAGGAGACAGAAGCAGAGATGCCACCCTTCTGTCCCGAGCAGTTTAACCCAGCAGTTAAAACTGCTGCACTGGAAATGCAGGCAACATTTTGAGAACCTCTCTGTCCCACAGTAGTTTCCAAGCACAAGAGGCAGCGCGAGCAGGGACTTTGTCTCTAATCTTTGGCAAATCATCAGCCCCTCGGTGTTTCTTCCGTCATCTTGGAAATGGGCAGAAGACTGGCACACACACCACACAAGTTGGCTCATCAAATCTGAGCTCACAGCTTCATGGGAAAGGAGGTCCAGAGTGTGAAACCCAACAGGACCACGTGCGCTGTGCCTGTATCAGAAGGGTGGCTCTGTAGGACCCAGGCTTGTCCTAACCATGCAGCTGCAAGTGTTTTAAAATTATACTGCGCAGTACGAGCCAAACGCAGGATGTCAGCCAAGTGCAGCCTGTGATATGCCAGTCTGAGACCTGGGAACGGCAGGCCAGGGGCTCAGAGAGATTTAAAAGGAGGGCTAGAACACACCAGTGGCTGTTATAGGGTCTATATCCTTCCTTCCAGCAGCAGTGTGCTGGCTCCTGAAGGCCATGGGGTGGGCCGGGGGTGTGCCTAGCAGCAGGTCACTTCTGCTGCTCTTCCCCACTTGGAAGATCAGCTGATAGTTTGTCTAAAGCGTTTTGGATTTTCTTAGTATCTGATACGATCTACTTTGGCCACCTGATGCAAAGAACTCACTCATTTGAAAAGACCCTGATACTGGGTAAGATTGAAGGTGGGAGGAGAAGGGGACAACAGAGGATGAGATGGTTAGACGGCATCACTGACTCAATGGACATGGGTTTGAGCAAGCTCTGGGAGTTGGTGATGGACAGGGAAGCCTGGTGTGCTGCAGTCCATGGGGTCACAAGGAGCCTGATATGACTGAGAGGCTGAACTGAACTGATAACGGTCCTGTGGAAGTGTTGACACCAGTGCTTTACCCAGTTAGATAGAAATAGACTGTTGATGGCTCTGGGTTAGTCTTGCTACGTATACTTCTTTACAAAACCTGAGAAGTGAAGAACTGACTCCTGGCGAAAAGGATTTGAGATTTTGAAAAGCCTTCCTACGAAGTTCTCCTGAGCAGTATGCCTCTTTTCATTTTTACTGGCATACTCATCTGCTAATTAGATTCATGCAATTGCCTGGGGAAAAAAAGTGTTGGAGTGCTCTCCTAATTGACAGACTTGTGATTGACGGAACAGTCCTTGAAGTCTCATAATTGAGCAAACAGCTTGTCACCGTGCAAGTCATTAAAATACCATCGGAACCTGTACACTGACAAGTGCGAACTTCAGTGTTGTTCACAGCTCCTCGGCTGAACACGGATACTTGAGTGAGACGAGCCCTTTTGTTTTTTTTGTCCTGTCGCTTCTCGCAGACACTGCAAAGCCAGAGACGTTAAGGACCATTGCAAGAGTAGGGGCAGGGGCGGCCAGGTCCAAGGGTGACACGACCTCGCCCCCAGCCGGCACTGCCAGCTCAGGTGTTCGGCTCCTGCCTCAGTTTCTGTCTCTGTGTTTTCCTTCCTCTGCTCCCTCCAACGAGGCTGACTGCACTGATCGAGGGGTTTGGGGTTTTGTCTTAAAGCGGCAGATGGAGCTGAGAGCTCACCCACTTGGCTTGTACATCGCCAGCAGCGGCTCACGTCAATCTGTAGTCACTGCGAGCTTCGGTTCACGTTTGGATCTCATTTCCCTCCAAACTGTCTGCATGGAACATAAACATTTCCCAGTTCAACAAGGGGCCTGTAGCTGCCTGTCCTAGGTTCCCATCCTGGCTCTGGTCAGGTTGCTTTGGCTCCAGGACCATGTGTACCTGTCTGTCTGAAACCTCTAGGTTGCTGGTTCAGAAGGGTCAGCATTGCTGTTAGGATCGGCGAGGGTTGGGATGGAGAGGGGCTTTTGTGTCGTTTTACAGATGAGCTGCTGAAGCCCGGGGAGGAATTCTGTGGTTGTGAGGCTTTTCCTGGGATGCGTGTCTGTCTGCCCGTCATCTGCTGGCTCCTGGGATCTCTTGCTGCATGGGATGCTGTTTGCTTCCCTTTGCTTTAAGATGAGGAAATCAAGCCAGAGAGGAAATAGTCTGAGCAGGAAAACACAGCCTGAAGTTCCTGTGGTTCAAACCTGGGCTTCCCAGGTCTCCACTCTACCTGGAACCCATCCTCGATGTCACAGACATTGATTTGTCTACATGTGGCTTAGCCCTGCCATGGACCAATCAGGATTCTAGCCTGCGTGCTCTGTCTCCATGGACATAGCCACCTGTCCCCACCCTCATTCACCATGGCTGTGACCCCGTGATGGCCAAGTCTGGGACTTCAGCTGCGGTTGATCTGCACAGGGCCTCCAGTCCAGCCAAAACCCAGGATGTTCTCTGCCCCAGGGCCTCTGGTCCAGCCACTCCCAGGACACCCTCTGTCCTCCTAATGCAGCCCTTGTCCTGCTCTGTTGTGATTATTCAGACAAAAAGCCCCAGGGAGCCGGGGCTAGGCTGTTTGCTGTATCCTCCACACCTGGCACTTTGATCCTTGGGTCAGCAAGATCTCCTGGAGGAGGGCATAGCAACCCACTCCAGTATTCTTGCCTGGAGAATCCCATGGACAGAGGGGACCCTGGCGGGCTACAGTCAACGGATCGCAAAGAGTGGGACATGACTGAGTGACTAACACTTCCACTTTCACTTCTATGCCTGGCACGGTGCCTAGAAGCATTGGTGGCCTGAGCTCCAGTCCACCAGCCCGCTGCCCCCTGGGCGCCACCCCTTGTAGGGCCGAGAGCAGGGCCCTGGGGAGGGGCAGCTCGTTCTGGGTGGGGAAAGAGCTGGGAGAAACAACACAGAAGCAGAGTAACAGGCCTTCCCTTGCATCTCCCTAGTTCAGGGTGGTGTTGGGTTGGAGGAACTGCTTCTGGAATGAACACATGGGGCAAGAACGCAATGAGCTGCAGAGGAAACACCCGACCGTTTTCTGTTAGAAGGGGTGGGGAGGCAAGGGGGAAGGCCAGGGTGCTGAGGACCAGATGAGAGCCCCCTGAGACACCAGGAGAAGCTGGAGTCTTGAGTAAAGGGATGTGCTGAGCAGGAGGTTTTATCGGGAGGTGCACACTCGGGGCCTCGGGACTGGTTTGTTCCAAATCACTCAGCCATTACCCTTTAGCCTGATAGATGTTTAGGAAGCACTTTGTATGGTGTTAAGGCATTTTTAAAGAAGATGGTCCTGGGAAGCAGGTCTATAGATTGAGGACGGTGCCATAGCAGGATTTGAATCCAGGGAGCAGTTATTTGCTGACATGCTTTATACAGGTTATTTGCAGAAAATGAGCCTGCTCTCCACCTGCACCTCCCAGGCCCTTCTCCCTGCCACCTGCTGTGTGGAGAGGTCCAGAGCCTGACTTTTGTGCAGGCGAATGAGGTGTGGCTCGTGGTCCAAGGGCAGCCTGCTGAGGGGTTCTGGAGAAGAGTAGGGGGTCCTTGGCACCCGTTTGTAAGTCCTTAAAGTGACCTCATTATTTAGAATTGTGTGTTTGGAGGGAACGGATGGGCTTGGACGTGTAGGAAATATTTGGGCTCCTTGTGATTGACCAGGCCGTCAGCCTGGGATGGGGGAAGAGAGAACACAGGCGTCCTCCGAGGCTGCAGGGAGGACGGGGTTGAGGGGGGTGCCTCTCGGTTTAAAATAGAGTGATGATGCCAGCGAGCAGGCACCTGAATGAGGAGTGGCGGCCCCGGGTGAATAATGCAGGAGCCTCATGAATGGGATTAGTGACGGTATCTGCTAAGTGACCGCCCCAGGGACAGCACTCCGTCATCGATTCCGGCCTAATGCGTGTTTAATGGCTGCCCAGATGGACTTCCTAATTGGCGGTTACATCACTGTGTGTTCCAGAATAAAGCATGAGTCATCCTCTAGTGATGAGGAGCACGCGGCCACCAAGCCGTCCAGCACAAGCCACCTCCCCCTGTTGTCCAGCGTCAGCTACAAGAAGACCCTGCGCCTCACGTCCGAGCAGCTGGTGAGGGCCCTTTCCTCTCTCTGCCGCTATGTGGGTTCTGGCCCGCCTCCTGCCACCTGTGCTCAGCGGATTCCATGGACTGGGTTCCCCCGACCCTGAGTCAGCCCTGAGCCCCTTCTCTGTCCCAGTACCCGCTGCCCTCCTCCTTGGGCTCACATCCCCCCCCCATTTCGGTGCCTCCTGTCCAGGCCGGCTCCTGTCCAGCTGCGCTCCCCTGTGTCTGCCCTGGAGGCTCCCTGGTCTCAAGTGTTGGAGGAGGGCAGCCTGAGGGTGTTTGTCTTGAGGTGTAAATGACTGATAGACCACATGTCATGGGGCTGTTTCCACTTTCCTGGAGATGTTTGTTAGTTAGGTCAGCTGCCTCTCCTGACTTGGGGGAAGCCGGAACACTTGTGATGGGTTCCGAGAGCTGCTGGTAGCAGGGGGCCATCCTGATCACAGTGTCTTCTTCTGTGCATCTGTACCACCAGGATGAGTCAGGCCTGGACCCTGTTTCCCATGAGCAGACAGTGAGCGGGTGTCTCTGTTCAGCTGTCCCAAGAGTTCGTGGTGGCCAGGCCTAGCCATGATGATGTTTTATGGAAAAAGAGAAGGGACAGGCCAGACCCCTGCAGCCCATGGTCCTAGTGCAGCAGCTGGGTGACAGGGGCCCTGTCCAGCAGTGCTGGGGTTGACCTCGACTCTGGCCGCCAGCTGGCTGGCACCTGAGGGCCCCGGTGCAGAGATTCAGAACCCCCAAAAGGGGCTTCTGCTTTCAGAAGCTGGAGTGATTTCCTGAACCTGGCCTCTGTGCTTCTGGACCTGAGACGTACTTGATAACTGAGACTGCTTTCTTCCAGTCTGTGTGCGTCATCATCCATACTCATGACTGGTGTGGGGAACGTAGTTCCGCACTTGGCTTAGACTCGTTTCGCTGGTCATGACCCTTGACGCTCAGCTGTGGCCAAGGAAGCACATCCCAGTCTGGGGTCATGATTTCCTGTAGTGAGCCCCAGTGCCTGTCACCTGCCGCTTGGGGACGTGTCACAGCTGCCCTACACGTGGGCCTGTGAGGAGGGCTGGGGTTCAGGTTGCCCAAGTCCTGGAAAGAACCGTCCTCATCGAGAGCAAGGCAGGGATAGAATTGTACGGTGGCCTGGGGTGGTGATTAAAGAAAAAATAAAGTCCAGATCTGGTTTCTTGTGGAATGGAAACCGCGTGTCTCCCCACCGCCTCCCCGGGCTTCGCCCTCCAGTGGACACAGAGCTCCTGCCTTTCAGAAAAGCCTGAAGTTGAAGAATGGCCCCAATGACGTGGTATTTAGCGTCACCACGCAGTACCAGGGCACGTGCCGCTGCGAGGGCACCATCTACTTGTGGAACTGGGACGACAAGGTGGTCATCTCTGACATTGATGGGACCATCACTAGGTGAGTCCAGCTACTCTGGGGCTATGGGCCCTGGGCCTGGAGGTGCGTTGGCTCCTCTTGCTGGGGCTGATTAGGGCTCGTGTAGTTCAGTTTCTGGGGCTCCTTGAATTAAACAGCTGCAGTGGGGGCTTGGGGATCTCTTCCCTCTGGGGCAGCGGCTCCCTGACATCGTTGCCCAGTCTCAGGGTTTCTGTCCAGAGAGCAAGTCGTGTATCTCACTTGCATTTTTAATGAGGCTTCTCTGGTGCAATGAATCAGAGTGAACTTTTTTCTCCTTCAGTGATGCCCGCCTTTCTCTTTAAAAAAAAAGTATTTTATTGAAGTATAGTTGATTTACAGTGTTGTGTTAATTTCTCCTGTGCAGCAAAGGGACTCAGTTGTACGTATTTTTCATATTCCCTTCCGTTGTGGTTTGTCACAGGATATCGACCATAGTTCCCTGTGCTGGTCAGTAGGAACTTGCTGTTCATGCAGGGCCCTTGTCATTTAATTGTTCTGTTCTCTGTCTTTATTCAGATCAGATACTCTCGGGCACATTTTGCCCACCCTCGGGAAGGATTGGACCCACCAGGGCATCGCCAAGCTGTACCATAAAGTGAGCCAGTAAGTCTACAGCTGGGGAACACGTGGCAGTCTGCATGCGTAACCTTTCTTGCTGGGTTGGCTTACACAGACAGGTGCACCCTCAGCCAGGGAGAGTTGGCGGGGGTGGTGGTGGAGCGCATGGTGGGAGCCTGCCAGCTCCGTATTTGAATTCAGTCCCGAAAGGCAAGAAAGGAGGTGATCGGGATATAGAAAATTGATGGGGAGGAAAGATGGTGGCAGCCAGCCTTGGGTCGGGTCGAGGGTCACAGTCAGGTAGCCCGACGTTGGCCGCGGGATGTATTTTAGGCTAAAAATGGTCCCGATTCCAAGCAGGTTTTGTGGGCCAGTCCGCAGGGCCCGTCTCGTCCACCTGGTCAGGGGAGCACTCCACTGAGGGGCCGGTACCCGGGGCATCAGGATGGGAATGTGCATCTTGAGTTGCTCTCAAGCACTGGGCACGTGTGTCACTTCATTCTTACAGTAATTCTGAGAAGCAAGTATTGTCGTTTCTAAGCTTAGAGAATTAAAACGATTGGTCCGTATTGCCATAGATGCTACCGGGCAGAACCCCCTGGAGTCCTGGTCGGCCCAGCTCCCAGTCTGTTGCTTCTGCTCTGGTTCATCTCCAGGGTCAGAGCCCTTGGGGTTTCCCTCCCCCACACCGGCAGGTGCTTAGTCCCACTTCCTCCATCTCTCTGTGGACTGGAGTCTCCCGCAGCCTCCCCATGGCTGACTCTTTGCCTTGAAGATTAATGCACTGGTGAACTGTCTTGACTAGCCTGACACTGAAAACTGTCTCTATTTTTTATTCAAAAGAAACCCCTGTGGGTCACGATATTGAGTAGTTCCCAGCCTGGCTCATTCTGGATTTTGGAACATAAATCTGTTCCTGTTCTTACTGTATTGTTAAAAAATATATATATAAAAGGTGCTGATGCTTTTTTAAAAAATATTTTGGTATTGATTTGTGTCCCTCTTAGGTTTTCCTACAAAAGTTTCTCCTTGAATAATAAAAGTTGAGTAGCTTACCAAACGGAGAAGACAATGACAACCTACTCCAGTACTCTTGCCTGGAGAATCCCATGGACGGAGGAGCCTGGTAGGCTGTAGTCCATGGGGTCGCACAGAATCGGACGCGACTGACTCGACTTGGCAGCAGCAGCAGCTTACCAAAGAATGCCTGATCATTCTTTTGTTTGAGTGACTGGTTTAGAATGAGTCCGATCTGTGGATGAGGATCTGAGAGTTACAGAGGGCTAGTGGTGTTTTCATTTTGGTTGCAATTGAGAGTAAGGAGCCTGACACTTAACTTGTTCACCAAGTTTGATGCGTGTCCTCGTTGGCACCCACAGGGTTAGACCAGTGACGTTCGGACCCTCACTCAGCTTGGGCATGGCTTTCAGGGGCTCCGGACACAAGCAAGTGCAGGCCCCTCTATATGGCTCTCAAACCCAGCAGTGTTGGGTCAGGCTTCTGCTAGTTCCTGATTTCTCTGGCTTCGCCCCATAACTTCTTGCTTGACCCCAGTCTGACTGTTCCCCACCCCATCCTTCATCTTCCCATCGTCCCACTTTTCCTCACCTGATGGCTCCTGCTTGGAGGGCCTTTACCTCTGATGTTTGCCTCTCACAGGTTTCCTGCCTGTAATGCCTGGTTCAGACCCCATGGTTTCTCACAAAGCCTCTCCAGGCAAGAATTGATAACCCGGGCATCTCTGTGACCTCCTCCCCTGGCCTCCATGGTACCCAAGGGCTCACCCCATCTTGGTGGCCCAGGTGCCATCATGGAGTACTCGCTCAGGCTGGACATGGCGTTGGCTTTTGTAGCTGGTTAGAGCAAATATCCATCCAGGCAGCATCTCACACGCCACCTCCTCCAGGTCTTAGGCAGCCACAACTGGGAAAAATACAGGGATTGAGAACTGGCAAAGGTTGGGAAGTTGTTTCTGTTGATGTCATGTTTGTGATTACTCAGAGACGCGTTCAGAGAACTGTTCAGCATGCAGAGTACCAGGGAGCAGAGGCCATTTACTTCCGGGGCTTTGGACTGATTGCTCTTGAATTTCTGCTTTCCTTGAGTTTGGGTCCCTCCTACATTTTATACTGTGCAGTATTTTTCTAATGGAAAGACCAGTTGCAGATAACCGTTTACCTGGAAACAACAGAAAAGGAGGACAATTTTTATTTTTTGGCCAGGTGTAATAACTTGAGTAAGTCAGCCCATGAGAAATTAGCTGTCAGGTTGATTATTACCTTGTTCACAGAGAGGATATAAAGCTTGCTTGGTTATCGATTTTAAAAAGCTGACTTGGTTATTGATTAAAAAGAACTCTAGCAGATACAAATGGAAGAGATTGGAAGACTCCCTCATTCAAATGTACGTGTTCGATAAGTGGAAGGAAAGAAAAGAAGGACTGACTTCTAAAATATCTAGATCATTGAGCCAAGGAGGATTAGAGATTGGACAGTAATTGTTCTAATTTCCCGTGTCGCTTGATAAATATTGTGATATTCATGTAACCAAATCAGTGCCTGCGTGACTTAGCGAGAGTGACTGCTTCCTGTGTTTCCATAGATAAATTAGTTCATCTAAGGCCTGAGGAATGCATCCTCTGAAGTCAGGATGGTGAGGATGGGAAGCGATCATTAGCAGACTCATTAGAATCTTTCTCCTGCCACAGCGGTTCTTGTCTTTCCCCTCAGGTTACTGCGTCATCATCACTGTCTGCTCGGAAAGGAGGGGGTCATGTGGCGAGTGGGAGGGAGTTGTGGACCTGGGCTCAAGGGGCTGTTGGCTCCCTGTAGACCCTCTGATGTGTCTCCCACACCCAGCTGTAGTGCCCTCCTCTCTAAAGTGAGAAACCAGCTTGCACAATTCCCTAGGTCTTGGCTAGGCCAGCTGTGCTATGCCATTGGGTTGTGCGATTGAAGTCACAGGAGGGTGTTTTGTTCAAACCAGTCCTCCATGAGAGCCCTGAGGATCTCACAGCCAAACCCCACTGTGCACCAGGGACTGTACTGGGTGCTGTGCAGGGTGCTGCCTGCCCCCTGAGCGAGTGATGGGGACGCCTGGTCTCTCACACGGCTCTCCTGCAGGTGAAGGCTCTGGAAAGGTGATCCCTGTTGCCACTAACAGGCGTTCCTCTGGTTAGGACATCCTGGAGCTGGTTTTCCAGCTAAGTTTAGAAACAGTCTTTGAAGCAAAACGCTTGCTCCGCAAGGCCAGCCAGCGAGGACAGCCAGTGGCATGATCCAGCCGTGAAGAGCATTTGCAAATCAAGGCTCGAATAAAATGAGCATTTCAGACCCCTGCAGGTGGCAGCTTTTAGCACTTTGATGTGAAGACCTGTATACAGAAATATTGATTAAAAAAAGTTATATTAATTAGACAGCTCAGATACAAAGATGTGTCCTTAAAAAGGTTGCTTGATTTTCAGATACATTTCTGTACTCCGGATAAGCTGGTGCTTGTAGATTCTCTGCATTGTAGCTCTTTCCTGTTTCCTGGTTTTAAAGAACATGTTACTAGGAAAATCTTGAGGCAGGTTCTTTGGCCAGTGTGAAACAGTTCAAGTGGAGCAGTAAGTGGGATGGGAAGTGGGTAGTTTACGTTGTACTGTGCTAAATCGCTTCAATTGTACACAACTCTTTGCTACCCTATAGACTGTAGCCCACCAAGCTCCTCTGTCCATGGAGTTCTCCAGGCAAGAATACTGAGGCTGGTTGCCATGCCCTTCTACAGGGGATCTTCCTGACTCAGGCATTAAACCCACGTCTGCTGTGTCTCCTGCATTGGCAGGCAGGCTCTTTACCCCTGGGCTACCAGGGAAGCCCATAGATGGTGTTTAAATTTTTAAGAATATATTTAATCCAATACATTAAAATGTTTGAACATGTCATCAATACAGAAATTCTTAGTGGTATGTATCTTATATTCTGTCTTTATAGTAAGGCATTGAATTCAGCATTTATTTAATATTTATGCCACGTCTGTTTTTGGACTCTTAGGTTTTCAAAGTCTCAAAAAAAGGGAAATTCATTTCTACTAAATAAAATTGTATTTAACAGAAGAATATCCTCATGTGACATATTTTTCACGAGCAATCACGCAATTCTCTGCAGATACCAGCGGGTATCTGGCAATTTAATTCTGTCGTTACCTAGTTGGTGCAGACCCCACAGGTTAAGGGCTTATTCCCCCAAGGCTGCCCCAAATTCAGACACCAGTTATAGGTGGTAGGTCCCCAGCTTCCCCACACTTCTCCCTGACTTGAGTACAAAATGCGGGTTCCACACCCCCTCCTCAGGGCTGACGATGGCTCACAAGACGCAAGGAAACGCATTCACATGTTTATTTTATCAGAGTTGTAAAGGATACAGGTGACCAGCCAGATGGAAAGGTATGAATGATCCCAGTGCAGGTAGGTTGGCCAGCTTGGTGCCTCCAGCCTCAGTTTCCCTAACAATACAGTGGAAGGAGTGAGGTATCCATGAGGATTAAACCAAGTGAGGCCAGGAAGGTGCTTCAGTAATGACAGGAAATGGGGTTCAGTTGAAAATGAGATTTTAGAGGAGGTGGCCTCTTGCTTGGGAATTACAGCTGAGCCCATCTTCACAGAGCAGATACGGATCAGGGTGTATGCACGCGAAACGGCTCCAGTGTGGGATGCCCTTCACGGCGAACGTTTTGTCTCTCTTTCAGAAACGGATACAAGTTTCTGTACTGCTCGGCGCGGGCCATTGGCATGGCGGACATGACGCGGGGCTACCTGCACTGGGTCAACGAGCGCGGCACGGTACTGCCCCAGGGCCCGCTGCTGCTCAGCCCGAGCAGCCTCTTCTCCGCCCTGCACAGGTGAGGTTCGGCCTGCCCAGCCCCCCAACCCCCTGCCCCGCACCTGTGGGCCTGTCCTGCTCACTCATCCTCCCCACCAACACCTCTGCTCCATGCTGGGCACTGGAGGGTTCATCCTCAAGGGCAGATCTGACCCCACGACCCTCAGCTTCTTCTGTCGGCCCATCGTGGCCCTCGGGAGAAAAGCCACAGCGGCCGCGAGCTCGGCGTCACGGGCTCTCCGCCGCCTGCCTTGTCTTTCTCCCGCCTCATTCTCTCTGGCTCCCGGATGTGGTCTCCATTGTCCAGAGAGGTGGTCTCTGCTTGGAGCCTTGGCACGTGCTGCCCTCCTTTGTGGGGAGCTGCCCCCGCCCCAAACCTTGTGCTTCTGGCCTGCGTCTTAGCAACTCTGAGAACCCATGTGCTTCCTTCCTGTCTGATCGGGGACCTAGGCTGGGTTAAGTGGCCTCTCTGTAGCCACCACCACCTGGCCTGGGACTCCCTGAACCCTGGTCGTACTGTTTTGTTTTTACAGACCGTCACCAGCCCATTTTCCGATGACCCTCTTCCCTTCGCCTTCATGCCCGCATTCAGGGCAACCAAGCCAAACTAAGTCTGGCCTCCTGGGGTGGGGACAGGAATAACAGCAACTTCCCTGGAGCTGGGGGCCCAGGGTGGTGTCCCACAGTGGATTAAAGTTTGAGACTCATAGAGCCACTCACGTGTCCATAAGAATCCTGAGATGTCAACAGTGAGGCCCTTATAGTGCTAAGGAGGGTTCTAGAGTCCACAGAAGTCCGTGCAGAGCCAAGACCAGCCCCTGGGTCTTCTGATACTCAGTTCGGGGCTCCGTTATCATTGGCATCATGATCACCATTCATCATCACTATCATCACCATCATCATCTGAATTACATTTTGTTTAGCTGGAGAATAATAGTTCTAAAATAGATGCATAGTGTATATGAGCTTCCCCTGTGGCTCAAATGGTAAAGAATCTGCCTGCAATGCAGGAGACCTGGGTTCAGTCCCTGGGTTGGGAAGATCCCTTGGAGAAGGAGATGGCTATCCACTCCAGTATTCTTGCCTGGAGAATCCCATGGGCAGAGGACCCTGGGGGGCTACAGTCCATAGGGTCACAAAGAGTCTGACACGACTGAGTGACTCACACACACACACATACTGTACATACACACACACATATACGGTGTTTTTATATGCAAGCTGAAAGGGACCTTTGAGATCATCCAGTAATCAAACAGTGAACACTAGCGGGCCCCAGACTCAGATAAAGCCAGAGGATAAACCGTTATGCCCCAAGTTCTGTTTGCTCCCATCCCTCATCCCTGGGCAGGAACTGTAACCCTTCTTCTTGGATTTTGTGTTCATCCCTCCCTGTTCCTCTAAGTAGTTAGTACAAATACATGTAATCCTAATGAGTATGTTTAATTGTGCGCATTTGTGAACTTGATGTAAATAAACTGCGTGTCCTCCCGGAGCTTGTTTTTATCGCTCAATACTGCGTCTCCAGGATTGTTGGAAGTGGCCGCCACTGGCTCGTCTTAGCTTCTGTAGGTCCCGTGGTTGGACTCTACCACCGCCTGTTTATCCATTCTACTGTTGGTGGGTGCTCGAGCCACTTGCGCTTCTCCACTGTTAGGGACTCTCAAGAGCGGAGTCCCTGGGCCACAGAGCATGCACATGCTTGGCTTTCTTAAATCACGGCATGTTGTTGTCCAGAGTGGTTGAAACAATTTGTGCACCAACAGCAAATAGTGCTGGGTATTCCTCCCATCAGCTTTCCTTTCTTGCCTACCCACTGTCAGCTGTTGACATTTCTGCTAGTCTGGTGGGAAAGAAATGTCTTCCTGTGTTTCTGGGCCATTTGGGTGTCATCTTCTGTGAAGTGCCTGTTCATGTCTTTCCCTTGTTTTCCTTCTTCTTTGTAAGAGTCTTACAGATTCTCTAGATGCGGCCTTTATTATGAGTACTACAAGTATCTTTCCCCAGCTTATGGCTTCTGATGAACATAAATCTGAGTTTCGTGCAGCTGGACAGATCATTTCCTCTTTCTGTGCATTGACAAAGCCTTCCCTGACTGTGGCCTAGGAAAGTCTCCCATATTTTATCTAAAAGTGTTGTTTTTCACACTGACATCTGTAATTCACCAGGAATTGAGTTCTGTACATAGAGTGCAGTAGGGTGTCCATTTGTTTTTTCCTCTATGGATATTCAGTTGCCTCAATTCCATTTGCTAAAAAGGCTGCCCTTTTCCTCTGATCTGACTTGTTGTCAGGATCATAAATCGAGGGCCCATAAATGTGAGCCTCCATTTCTGGCCTTTATTCATCTGTGTTATTCAAGTCACGCTCTATAAAAACATACAGACAACCTGGTGTGAGTTTAATTGAAATTACAGGGAATCTATAGACCAATAGGTGGCTTCCCTGGTGGCTCAGATGGTAGAGCGTCTGCCTGCAATGCGGGAGACCCGGGTTCAATCCCTGGGTCAGGAAGATCCCCTGGAGAAGGAAATGGCAACCCAGTCCAGTACTCTTGCCTGGAAAATCCCATGGACAGAGGAACCTGGTAGGTGATACAGTCCATGGGGTCACAAAGAGTTGGACATAACTGAGAAACTTCACTTTTACTTGATAGACCAATAGAGAGTTAGTATTATAATATTGAATCTTCAGTTAGATAGTATATTTCTTCATTTATTTAGGTCTTCCCTAATCCGTGGCAGTGAGGTTTTTCACTTATTTAGAACTTTTGCACCGACCTTCCTTTCCACCTCCTTCACTCTTTAGGGTTAGTTTCTGAGGTCCTGTTGGCCTCAGGAAGAGAGTGAAGAGGCTCTCTCTTCTGTGCCCTGGAATTCTTTGTTCTTTGGATGATTGGTTGAGGTCTTCAGCAAAATCACTGCTCCAGGGCATTTTCTTTGTGGGCAGACTTGAAAGTACGGATTCACTTTCTGTCTAGTGCTTTTCCTGGGATGGCTTAGCTGATTTACACATATTTAATTTCCAAAGATATGAATGCACTCAGTATCCCAGCATCTTTGACGATTAAAAACAGTTTGATGCTAATGAATTCTTAATAGGCTCGCACTGACCCATTATTTTATCGATTTGTTTTAACAGGGAAGTGATCGAAAAGAAGCCAGAGAAGTTTAAAGTCCAGTGTTTGACAGACATCAAAAACCTGTTTTTCCCGAACACAGAACCCTTCTATGCTGCCTTTGGAAACCGACCGGCTGTAAGTAGTAGTTGGGTATATCCAAGCTCTTGAAATTACTGACTGTTTTAATGGCCATCACCTGAAAGGCTGGCTGGCCACCGTGAGGCCAGACCCTCCTCTTCCTAGACATAGCTGCTAAAGATCCATTTGCCTGCATCTGAAGGCAAGGACGGCATCTTCATTTCACGGCCTCTAGTTTTCTTTGAAGGTGGGCTCGTGGGTTTCAGCTTGAAATTTGAAACTAGAAACTTGACAGTCCAGATTATGTGCTAAATTAGCAAAACAAGAACGTTAAATAGAATTAGAGCCTTTCTACAGGAAGGGAACCACGAAACCACAGAGCACAGAGGTGAATTCGGGGTCTTATGTGAATGCTGTTGTTTTCTATGGCAAGAGTCACACTTACAGATTTTATGCACACCACCCAAATCGGCTGGAAAGTTCAGCATACTAGAGAATATAGTTGGGACTTCCTAATGATCAAATTCTCCTGTTTTTGAAACTCATGCCCAAGAAAATGGGCGAGTGAAGAACCTTAAGGAAAGTTGTTAGACTTGCAGGGGATGTGGTAGGTGGTTGATTTTTTAACTCAGCTCTTCAACAGATGAGTAAACTGAGGCTCATAGAGGACAACTGACTTACTAGTTTCACATCCAGAGATATTATTTCTTCACTATACTTGGGGGTATTATTTTGGTTTAATGAGATTTCTGTAATACAGGTGGAGCTCGTTTTATTGTGCTTTGCAGGTAATGCACTTGTTTTTTTTTTTTTTTTGCCAAGTTGAAAGTTTGTGTCTCAGCAAACAAAGTTGAGATACCCTGCATCAAGTGGGCTTGTTGGTACAATTTTCCCAACAGCATTTGCTCACTTTCTGTCCCTGTGTCACACTTTGGTAATTCTTGCACTATTTCAGGCTTTTTCATGATTTTATATGTTGTGCTGATCTGGGATCAGTGATCTCTTATGTGACTACTAGGATTCACTGAAAGCTCAACGGTGCTTTCAAAAATGATGGTTAGCATTTTTCAACAGTGAGTTTTTTTTTTTTTTATCATAGCATTTTTTGTAATTGGAGGATAATCGCTTTACAATGTTGTGTTAGTTTTCACTATGCAACAATGTGAATCGGCTCCAAGTATACATATATCCTTGTCCCTCTTGAGCCTTGTCCCTCCCACCCCTCTAGGTCATCACAAAGCACCAAGCTGAGCTCCCTGTGCTACACAGCAGCTTCCCATTAGCTATCTGTTTCATACATGCTGGTGTATATATGTCAATTCAGCAGTAGTTTTTAATTAAGGTATGCACGGTTTTTTTTTAGAGACACAAAGTTGTTGCACACTTAACCGAGTACAGTATAGTGTAAACCTCACTTTTAGGTACACCACGAAACCAGAACATTTATGCGACTGGCTTTACTGGTTTGGTTGTGGCGTCTGGATCCAAATCTGCCGTATCCCCAACGTCTGCCCTTTCTACCTTTGTGTTTGTATCAAACCTGAAAAATCATGTCTTTGTATATACAGTGAACTCTTCTGATTAATTAACACTTCTCCAAATATAGGATGTGTACTCGTACAAGCAAGTGGGAGTGTCTCTGAACAGGATATTCACAGTGAACCCCAAAGGAGAGCTTGTGCAGGAACATGCCAAGACCAACATCTCCTCGTGAGTATCACTGTCGTGGGCAATGACCTTGGAGTGACGTCTTACAGTTAACAGTATACCTTTCTAATCCTTTGGTTGCCTACATTTTAATCTTTAAGTCCTACAAAGAAACCATGTTTTAATTTCTAAGATTTTGTCCAGAACTTAAGTTTTGGATAACCTGAATTAAATCAGATCCATCACTTCAGGGCACATAGAAGGGGAAAAAGTGGAAACAGTGGCTTGGGTTCCAAAATCACTGCAGACAGTGACTGCAGCCATGAAATTAAAGGATGCTTTCTCCTTGGAAGAAAAGCTGTATCAAACCCAGACCCTGTATTAAAAAGCATTGACATCACTTTGCCAACAAAGATCCATACAGTCTAAGCTATGGTTTTTCCAGTAGTGATGTACAGATGTGAGAGTTGGACCATAAAGAAGGCTGAGTACCAAAGAATTGATGCTTTCGCATTTTCACTGGAGAAGACTAGTCCCTTGGACAGCAAGGAGATCAAACCAGTCAGGCCTAAAGGAAATCAACCTTGAATACTCATTGGAAAGACTGATGCTAAAGGTGAAGCTCCAATACTTCGGCCACCTGATGTGAAGAGCTGATTCATTGGAAAAGACGGTGATGCTGGGAAAGATTGAAGGCAACAGGAGAAGAGGACGACAGAGGATGAGATGGTTAGATAGCATCACCAACTCAATGGACATAAATTTGAGGAAATTGCAGGAGATCATGGAGCACAGAGGAGCCTGGTGTACATACTGCAGACCATTAAGTCGCAAGAGTTGGACAGGACTTAGCAAGTGAGCAATGACTGTTGCTGCTGTAACAACCACCTCTGGGTTAAATATTTAAACACGTAATTAGATGCTGTTACAGAGTAGAATGGCATGAATTTGAAAACTATTGGCTGAGATTTGCCAAATTTGCTTTGAAAGCCTAGAATGTGAATAAGAACTGTAACCAAATTAAAATATCATGAGAAGCTATATTTAAAGATGAGGAATGTATATAGCCCTTCACATCCTGACCTGTAATAATATTCTCGCCAGAAACATCACCGTGTGACTATAAGAGTTCCTCTCGTATTTTTGGCCAAAGCCCTTCCTCCCCAAGGCTGTGGGCCCAACAGGGTTACTGTCTGCAGGGAAGCTGCCTGGCTGGCTGGGGGCCCTCTTGACTTGGATGTGTCTTGCTTTAGGTTCTTAACTGCTTCAAGTGGATCACGTGTCCTCAGCTGTGCCCACTGGGTGACATCACCTGTCACTGGGTGACGTCGGGCAGACAGACGTCTTCCTGCCTTGTCTGTATTAGAGGCCGTACCCCTGTTGGCCTGGTCGCTGGAGATCTGGAAAGCTGCCTCTGGCCTAGGCCACCCTAGGGGGCCTGCGGGGCCTTCCTTGTATGGAGGAGTTAGACTTGTGAAGTTTGGGTCCAGCAGCTTCCCAAGGATTGTTTTTTTGGTAAATTAGAGATCTAGATTCTCCTCAAGCAGATGCTCATTTTCAAGATGGCCTTTTACCTGTTGGAGTCTAATCCAGCCTAAATAGGACAGTAGTAGGTTAGAGGCCCTCCAGGGGCTGCCCCCTAAGCCTCCCTCTCCCAGGCCAGGCCAGACCTAAGGTGTGGAGGGGCGAGGGGAGGGCGGAGCCAGGAAGCCGGGACCCTCCTCCAATCCGTGGGAACCGGAGGCGGTGCTGGGCATGTCCTTGGGAGCCCATGACGGCAGGAACTCTTCTTTCCTCCCCCTCTCTGTGTAGTTCCTCCCTCTCCAGAGTTCTCAGTGGCGGTCCCCCCCATCCCCGACAGTGTCTCAGTTCCCTTAGCCCCCCACCACCCCAATCACCCGTGAGAGTGGTTCCTGGTCTCAAGACAGCAGATTTCCATTTAGGGTCAAAAGAAGTCAAGTGAAACGTTGCCCGGAAATGGCAAAGGTTTCTGCTCAGCCAGCAGCCAAGAGGCAAGTCTTGTCATGAGGGGCGTGGGAAGGGGGACTGCCGCAGCTCTGTAGGTTTGCCCAGGAGCCCACATGCACGCTGTACCCACGCCTTGTGGGAGAAAACTTTACATGTTGGCAAATAATGATGTCACCTTCTACCTGGACCAGGAGATGACAGCTGTTTCCGTGGGAGAGCAGCCCTCCTTCCCCAGGAAAGCAGGCGCTTTTCTCTGGCTTGGAGCTCGGGTGCCAAGCTGGCGCCCTGAGCTTGGAACCCCTGTGTCTGAGCTTGGAACCCTGGCATCGGAGCCCAGCAGGTGCTTGCCCCTAGGGAGCTGGCATGTTGTCTCTGAGAAGTCAGGAGCCCACCCCAGGTGGGGGGCTTCAGCGCTTTCTTTCTTGGCCTTTGTGGCCAGCAGTGCTCTGGTGCTGCTTGCTCTGAAGGAGCCCCTGGTGAGGAAGGTTGGCCCGAGAGAGGCATGGACGGACCGGGTTTGGGTCTGGTGCTGCCAAACCCTGATGATGAATGTGAGCCGGCCTCTGGCAGGCAGGGGCCGCCTCCCGAGTGTCAGAACTCAGACAGACAGGTCTCCCAGCCAGGAAGTATTTTAAAATTTTGTTTGAATCCTTGGGAAAGACACAATTCTTGCTTGTTAAGGGAGATTTTGTCCATTTTGTGTAAGCACAATGTTTCTCTGGAAGTCCTTTGTTAAATACACACACTCACCCAAAAGTTGTTTTATGCCTCAGAAATGTGAATTCCTGGAGTTTGGATTTCAAAAGCCCTTTCTGGTTCTTAGCAAATTGGAACTGGAGAGGGACCCGGGGACTGTCAGGGAAGGCTCTGGGAACATGCAAGGAGGCCTGGGCTCATCATAGTTTCTGGTCAGAGTCCAGAGGTCTGAAAATGCGTGTTCAACATACAACTTTCTCTTTGTAGTTCTAAGCCACAGAAACTAATATGCAACGTCTCCTTGGGAATACACAGAAAATAGAGTGAGAGAGCATTACAGGGAGGATTGAGAAACACTGGTGAGGCCCATGTCCACATTCTAGAAGGACCTGAAACCCAGAGAGGGCAAGACACCTGCCCAGGGTCCCACAGCAGAAAGACAGGAGTAGATAGATCCCAGGTCTCGTGACCCTTGTGCCAACTAGGGCTTTTTTCCCTTGAGACTAATAATTAGCCAAGGCAAACTATTTTACAATGTTAATGATTAATTGTTACATTTATGGAGCGACGGTTCCCATTATTTCACTGTGCATACGTCATTTAATTTAATCCTCGCACATACTCTGTGCACAGTTTTCATCTTCTCCCTTTCCAGTTGAGGAAATTATGGCTTAGAGAGATGAAACTGCTTGTCGGAGACGGCATAGCTCATCAGTGACAAGGATACTGGAGTGGGTAGCCATTTCTGTCTCCAGGGGGTCTTCCTGACCCAGGGATCAAACCTTGAGTCTTTAGATTCTTTACTGTCTCAGCCACCAGGGAAGCCCTCAATGGCAGAGCTGAAGGTCGCATCCGAGTCTCCTTAGGCCTGAGGCCCAGCGCCCTTTCACTGCACCGTGTTGCAGCCTCCGGGTGATGCCCAGGAGATGTTTCTTTTCTGTGGTTCCCCACCTCCCAGGCAGGTTATATGTCTGTGTGTCTGTCCTACTGATAGCTTCCTGTCTTCACTTCTGCTGTCCTTCGAGTCAGGTCGGGTCACAACCGCCTCGCCCACGGGGCCGTCTCTGACTCCTCCTTGGTTGTCGGACCCTCTGATTTTCCTATAAGTTAGCAAGGGACTACTCTAGAACAGCCTCCATTGTGTTAATTGCGTGGTCCCCTCCACGGGCTCATGGATTCCCGCTGACTCCCAGGCGCAGCATGGGCTGCGTCCAGGCGGTGATGCAGTCCCTTCTCCTTCCAGGTACGTGAGACTCTGTGAAGTCGTCGACCACGTCTTCCCTTTGCTGAAAAGGAGCCACTCTTCTGACTTCCCCTGCTCGGACACCTTCAGTAACTTCACCTTTTGGAGAGAGCCACCGCCACCCTTTGAAAACCAGGATGTTCATTCTGCATCAGCCTAGAAGGTTCCCGGCCACCCCCTCCTGACATCCCGTGAAGACTGGGCACTCCCATTAAAGGATAGGTTTGGGGACGTGCAGTCATTTGCTTAAGAGCAGAGAGCACCGAGGAGGGGGTTTCCCCTCCCCACCCCCGCTCTGGGGTTGTCATTTCTAAATGACACGTGAAGGGTGTCTGTCCCTGGGGTGGCATCGGCTGACCCCTGGTGTGGGGGGCCATGCCCCGCTGCCCTCTGCAGCCCATTCCAGGCTGGGAGTGGTTAGTGTGCAAGATGGGCTGTGAACCCTGGAGGTCCTTGGGATGACGAGATCCAGGGAGGGGCGCCAAGTATGCAGGACTTCCAGGAGAGTGGGGGACACATCGCCACTTGGTGGTTTGTCCCATGGCTGCTGCGCGCGGCAGGAGGGCTATGCAGGGTCCTGTGAGCTGGATCTGAGGTCTTGGGAGG